>NC_134147.1:2542500-3792500 GCF_033958435.1 Carettochelys insculpta | reverse complement strand
CCATTTCCCTCCCTTCTTCCCCTGCTGTGGAGCATCCTGCCTCTATTTGTCAGGTAGAGAAGGAACGGAGGAGCCCATGCCTTGTGCACAACAGAGAGCATGAGGAGACAGTTTTGCACATGCACAGCATGGGAAGCCATGGCTATGGAAGTGTCTATGAGCGCTGGTGTGAGGACACACCAACACCCAGAATGAAGTACCCACAGGGGGACACATCTCAAAGAACCATTCTTAATACACAAAGCGAGTAAGTTCCTCTTACTGACATTGGGTAGCAACTGGCATCTCCTTTAAAGAAAAGGAAAAAATCATCAAAGGCTAATTACGCTGAATGTAAAGAAATGCCCCTTTGCACACTAAAGGAAATTACCTGCAAAAACTACATTCCCTTTGTTGTTCTTTGTGACAACTGATCCATGTTGTATTAAAGTGTATCATTATGATCAGACACTGAAGGAAAATGTGCACTTTGTTGTATGCCTGCTCTCTGTGACGCCTCTGGACCTCGTGGCACAAATAAATGCTGACTGCTGTGAGTACTGCAAAACCCAAGTGCTGTAATGATGGAAGAGCAAATATATTTTACTATCTCTCATGCTCCAGCAACAAAATTGTCTAGTGAGTTATGTTTCCAGCATCTTTGGTAGTGATAACTAAAGTAAGAAGAAGCACTGCTTAGAGCTTTCCTTAACTTGGCTTATTGTTATTATTTGTCACAATTAAAAAAAGTGATCAGCTGGGAGAAACAGTAGAACATCCACACACTTGAACAGGGCTGGAGCCCAAATACAACTGTTTATAATAATTGTTGAGCTAAATATAAATTTCAATCACCAAAAATAAAAAAATCACTGGTGCTGCACCCTGCTGCACCTTCTTGTTGCCACCACACAGTAGCTGCTTCTCTGGTCGGATTTGCTGCCAGAACCACAGCAGTATTCTGCACCCAAATGTGGGAGCATTACACTTGACATCTTAGCTGCTGCAGGATTGAATGTGGAAGAGTGCTAGGAGGTCTAAGCCCATGTCCTGTTGGATAACAGAAAACCCTCCACCAGGGCAACCTACCTGGCCAAATGGAAGAGGTTCACATGCTGGCCTTCAGACCAGGCTATCCAGCCCAAGTTGGCCTCACTGGAGTTGATCTTGGGAGTACCTTGTGTATCACAAGCTCCAGGGCCTGTCCCTTTCATCACTTATAGTCCATTTGGTTGCTATTTTGGACTTTCACCCTCCATTCCAGGGCAGGGCCATCTTTACTCACAATGTGACAGTCTGCCTTTTGAAGGGTCTGGAATGAGTCCCCATGGCTGTGGCCACATACCTCCTTGGGACCGGAATCCTGTGCTGTTGTGGCTCATGGGTCTTTCCTCTTTGAGTCTTTGGCTTCCTGCTCCCTTCTTCTACTCTTCTGGAAAGTTTCATTTTGGTGGCAGTAACTTCTGCCCACAGGATCTCTGAGATTAGGGCACTTTTAACTCAGAGCCTCCCTATACGGGATTTTGCAAGGACACGGTCCAGCTGCAATCACACACAGCTTTCCCAACCAAGGTAGTTTCATACAAGCCAGGACATATACTTACCTGTCTTCTTTCCAAAACCTCCTAAGTCAGACGAGGAGGACCAAGTACAGTCTGTGGACATCAGATGAGCACTAGCCTTTTACATCGAAAGGACCAAGCTGTTCCGTAAGTCAGTGCAGTTATTTGTCTTGGTAGTAGACAGGATGAAAAGTCTTCCAGGGTCTGCCTTGAGAATTTCATCATGGATCACTGCCTGCATCTGTTTCTGCTACCACAGGCAATTGTAACCACCCACTCAGCTAGGGCACAAGCCTTGGCATCAACCTTCCTGACCAAGGGAAATTTGAGCTATTCACAGGGCTACTGTTTGGTCATCCATCCATGTGTTTACATCTCATTATGCACTTAGCAGACCCAAGATGATGCAGGATTTGGTAGATCAAACCACACGACTGTGAACTCCAGCACAAACACCACAGATATTGCCTGGGAGTGACCTAGAATGGAATTGACCCAAGCGCTCCAGGAAGAAGAGCAGTTATCTATCTTTCATAAAGGTTGTTCTTTGAAATGTGTTTCCCATGTCCATTCCATTATCTGCCCACCTACTCCTTTGCCATTGTTATGGCAAGAAGGAGTTCAGAGGGCAGAAGTTCAGTGTCATCTAATATGCTGACACGGGTGCTTCAGAAGGCACCAAAGCTGACACTGTGGATGCTGCTCAGACAAAACTCACCAACAACTTTGCAGGTGGGTGCATACATACCTGGAATGGAATAGAATGGATATGAGCAACAACATCTTAAAGAACAATGGTTACAAAAGGTAGGTAACAATTTTTTTCCTGTTACTGACAGGTAGGACTAGGTAAGATTTTACTTGATATGTTTGTTTACAGATGGTCCATATCTGAGTTTAGATAAAACAGAGGATGTTAAGCACTCCTCTGAGAACCTAAAAAACGTGTCTCCACAAGGAAGCCAATTTTACACCTCTGCTCAGCACAGGATAATTGAACTCTGTAGTCCATCTCTGGGAATCTAGTTGCTATACTGAATCAACTAAGACATTGTTGGGTAGATTTTATATGAAAAGTGTCTGTTTTATTTCATATGATTTTTTTTGTGTCAGGGCAGAAATCATCCAGGTATAAAATCAGTCCAGTTGCATAGCATAAGAAATTATCCATAAAATACAGCCTTCTTGTTGTTTGAAATTCACCCTCTCTACAAACAGTTAATTTCTAACCCATAATTTCTCTTTGATTCAGGTGGAAGCTGAGTTGATTGATAAACTGGACAGCTTGGTATCAGAAGGTAAAGGAGATGAAAACTACAGGGAGCTCTTCAGTCTTCTGTAAGCAATGCCAGTCGCCTCCATCTTGCATGATACAAGGTCACTTTAGAAGGCTTGGTGAAATTTCAAACTAATGATCCATTGTAAGATACCAACAATGGAAGTGGCCCCCTCAGAACACTGTAATGAACAGGGACTTCTGACAGGTTATAGTTGCATGGGCCACAAATCAGAGAGAGGGCTATGAAAAAGCATTCCATTCTTTTTACACCCAGAAGCATACAAAAATATATTTTTATATCTTTCATGCTATAAAATCTAGTATTGATGCTACATAGATTGCTGTATACAGCATGCCAAGTGATCTCCATGTTCCTATCACAGACATGCTAGATGAACCATTGCTCAGCTTTGTGATGTCAGTGTGTGAAAAAGTAATATTCTTCAGATTGTTTGGAAAGCTGGCTAAACTACCAAGCAGTTTAACCCTGTTTTGGGGTATCTAGGAGCTCCCTCCTTTTTTCTTCTATTGCTTACCTTGCTCTTGAAGGTCATACTTAAATTGACCTGTCCACCAAGAAAAGTTGTAAACTGCTTCCTCGAAAGCCTGCCAGCATTTCCAGTCCTTTACATCCTAAGAAATTCTAATGAAAGTAAGAAGGTGACCTGAAATCCCAAGATCTGACCTCCCCACGTTGTTAGTTCTAGGGTGCTGCCCTGTCTCCAAGTCTGATTTTCAAATGCCCCTTCTCTGCCCCACACTGATGCTGATTTTGGTTTGAAGGTATGTATTGTAACCACTTTGTGACTCCCACTGGATTAAATCTTCACTCTTAAATTGACCCAGTGATCCCTCTGAGATCAGTAGTAGAATACTAGGAAAAATTTCAAAAGGATCTCAACTCAGACCCCATTTATGTGTGTGCAGCTTGATGTACACAAGCATCTACATTCATTTTTGGCGCACCAGCCTAGTTGCATGAAAATTGTAGAATTTACACTTGCACACCTATCATTCTGGGTATGCAAGTAATCTATAACCTGTGCACCCTGCTGTTAATATTCAGAAAGTGTGTACTTGTATTTGAGTGTACACAAAAGGAGACTACTTCTTGAAGTTTGGCTCCATCAATGTACTGCAAAAATGGCAAATACATTTAAAAATAGTGAAAATTGTATTTTTATTTGCCTGGTGAAAACAGTGTTGTTTTCCTTGCTTCAGCTCATGTTATTGCCAATAATAGTTGTGATGCAAGATGTTGAACTGAGACTGCTCATTAGGGACCAGAATTTAATAGTTTGTTAGCAAGGAAGACAAACTGTGCTACAGTGGGTTTAGGCTCCTTCCCAGTCATATCTGTCCATAGCTATAATCAGTATTTTAATCTACCATTAGCATTTTAGGAACCAATTTTTGTTATTTGCAGTGTTCTCTTTCCTGTGTTTGAAGCAGTATTGTGTTGGGAAATTTTATCTTATGCTGCCAATTCCATCTTTTCTTGTCTTTGCTTCATGCTGCATGGAGTAGAACCCAACTCTTTGGGCCCTACCCCAGGTAAGACTGTAAATCTGTCAGTCTTCTGTATGAGAGAGAAACTAAGTTGCCCCTGGGTGTCTCCAGGATCTGTAAGGTTTTCAAGAAAGCCTCATATGCTTTCTCTTCATTTCCAAACAGCCTGCTTGAGAAGATTGAGCAGGAGACATGGCGGGAGACTGGCATCTCTTTTGTTACATCAGTTACTCGACTCATGGAGCGTCTCCTTGACTACAGGTACCTGATCACAGCAGCAAAGTTTTCTTAGTATAAGTATCCTAGCATTCTGCTAGAGGAGCGTACAGATTTAGTAATGCACCAAATTAGTTTTGTATAAAGATCTGTTTTGTATTGGTTTGAAGCAATCGGTTAATTCTGTGCTTTGGAGTAATATGGGAGTAGCTATTACACAGTACTGATAGGTTCTAACTTAAGATAGTAGATGCAAACATTGGGCCATAAATTGAGAGCATTATGTTTTCACTTACTACTTGTTCATTCTTGATAAACTGTCAGAATGAAAAATGTGTTTAGTTTACTTGATGATGAGACTAAGTAATGGCTGGAAGCTGCTAATTTGACTTAGAATATTTGGCCCTGATTCATCAAAGTCAGACACAATAGCTTCTAACTCAACTAAAAGAGACTTTATTAAAACCATGGCCCCATATATTCCAGGAGTCAGTGACCAGAGAATTTACAGCAGAATAGTGTTCATGAATATCAGCTTTCATTTAGGTTTTCTTCTTTTTGTAAGTATCTAACCTTAATGGTTGTAAAGAAAATCTCTGAAGTGTGAATAAAACAGTTGTAATGAAACAAAAGTGGATTGTCTCATTCATCTAAGTGAACTGTTATTGCTGGAACTAATAAGATGAAAGTTTAATAATTGGCTGTTTTGCTATTGATAATTATAACAAAAATGTTTGGCTAATGTGCTTTATTCAGCATTATTCAAATTATTTCCCATGTTCATGAGCCAGAATCCCCATGTGTCGCCACCCATATGACAAAAACTCCAGCTTCTCCCCTGACAACTTCTGCAGTACAGTTACTCGTCAAAACAAAAATCTGAGAGAGACTGAAAATGTTAAATTGGGACATCTATTTGGATTGAATTTACTTTAAAACAAACAGCACCAGCTCTACTATGATGATTCTAGTATTAGTTTTCTTACTTAATTCAGCAACAAGCTTCAATTTTTTTTTAATTTAAATCAATCTGGTAGCAAAATTTCAAGTGTGTTGCACCAACATGCTGCAATAGGCCGTAGAATCATAGAACAATAGAACTGGAAGAAACCTCAAGAGATCAACAAGTCCAGATCACTGCCCTCATGGCAGGACCGAGCACAGTGTAGACCATCTCTGAGAGAGGTTTGTCTAACCTGCTCTTAAAAATCTCCAGTTATGGAGATTGCACAGCCTCCTAGGAAATTTTTTTCAGAGCTTGACCACCTTGACAGGTAGAAAGTTTTTCCAAACGTCCAACCTAAATCTCCCTTGCTGCAATTTAAGCCCATTGCTTCTTGTTCTATCATTAGGAGATAAGAAAAATATTTTTTTCTCCCTCCACCTTGTAACAACCTTTTAGATGCTTGAAAACTATTATGTCCCCTCTCAGTTTTCTCTTTTCAATACTAAACAAATCCAGTTCTTTCATCTTCCTTCATCGGTAGGGTGACCATCCATCCTGGTTTCACTGGGGCAGTCCTGTATTTTAGGCAGGTTTCCCAAATTTTTTTTTAAACAAAAAAGCTGATTGTTCCATATATTCAGTCCCCCTGCCCTTCCCCCAAGTCAGCATAGCTGCAGGTAAAATCAATCAGGAGCTGGCCGGGCAGCACGTGGGGTACATACTGACCGGCCAGTACAGGCAGCAGCAGGAGAGGCAGCCAGGAGCCCTGCCACAGAGGTAAAGCAGGATATGTTGTGGGATAGGGTAGTGTGTTTTGTCCCCCTCTATGATTTTAAGGGGGACATGGTGCAACAGAAATACTGGACAGCCCCTCGGTGGGGCACTGACCCTGCAGCCAGGGAGACTACTGTGGGGGTGGCGGATCAGTGTCCCGGGTAGCTGCCCCTTGCTGTACCTGCAGGACAGCCCTGTCTGCAGCTAGGGAGCCCCCACAGCTGGGGAATTCTCCTAGGGGGCAACAGTACCATTGCCGGCACCTCAAGGCACGGAGAGCCACAGAGCTCTCCTATGGGGTGGCAGCCCCATTGCCAGTGTCCCTGAGTTGTGGGGCAGCCAGGCAGCCGCACCTGTGGTTCACCCACCTTCAACAGGTGGGGGCGGGGGCCAGCAGAGTGGCAGAGTAATTTCTGGTGCTCTGAGGTATGGGGCAACTGGGGAGGTCCCCTACAGGGCAGCAACCCCCATCCCGATGCCCCAAGGTGTGGGGCAGCTGAGGAGGTCCCCTGCTGGGCAGGAGCCCATTTCCAGCACCCAGAGGCCTGGGCAGCCAGGAGCTGCAGCTGCCCTCCACAGCCAGGGGACGGCAGCTCCCGCAGGGCAGGCAGCGCTGGAGCCAGGGAGCCTAGCTGGCAGGGTAGCAGTCCCATTCCTGGAGCTCAGCGGTGTGGGGCAGCCAGCAAACTCCCCCACATCCACCCACACACACTTCTGCAGGGCAACCGCCCCTCCAACCGGGGAACTTCCCCATGGGGTGGCAGACATGTTCTGGTGCCCCGTGGCATGGGGCAACCAGGGAGCTGCACTTGCTTGGCAGCTGTAGCTGGGGATCCATTCCTGCCCCTGGGTGTCCCATATTTCAGATAGGGAAATATGGTCACCCTATTCATAGGTCATCCTTTCTAGCCCTTTAGTCATTTGTTTTTAGCTCTTCTGTAGATTTTCCCCAATTTTTCCACATCTTTTCCAAAATGTGGGGCCCAGAACTGGACAATGCTCCAGTTGAGGTCTGTCAGAATATTTACTTTTCGTATCTTGCTTGTCACACTCCTGCTAATGCATCCCAGAATGATAGGATTTTTTGCAACTGTCTCACAGTGTTCACTCCTATTTAGCTTGTGGTACACAGTCAATGTAGTCCCTTTCTGCAGTACTTCTTCCTAGGTAATCATTTACCATTTTGTATGTGCACAATTTGTTGTTCCTTCGTAAGTGAAGTACTTTGCATTTTTCCATATTGATTTTCATCCTATTTGCCTCGGACCATTTTTCCACTTTGTCGAAATCATTTTGAATTATAATCCTATCCTACAAAGTCCATGCACCTTCTCCTAGCTTGGTATCATCCACAGACTTTATAAGTATTCTCTCTATGCCATTGTCTAAGTCATTGATAAAAATATGGAGGAGAACCAATCCTAAAACTGATCACGGTTGAGCCCTACTTGTTATGCCCTTCCAACATGACTGTGAACTATTGATAACTGCTCTCTGGGAAGAGTTATCTAACCAGTTAAGAGCACACTTCATAGTAGCTCTGTCTAGGTTGTATTTCCCTAGTTTGTTAATGAGATGGTTATGTGAGACTCTGTCAAATGCCTTACTAAAATCTAGATATATCACATCTACCTCTTCGCCCTTATCCACATGGCTTCTATGCTGCCAAAGAGCTTGTTAATTATCACCATATTATTTTCGAGATGTTTTCAAATGTATTGCTTAATTATTTGCTCAGTTGTCTTTTGGGATATGGAAATTAAGCTGACTGCTTGTGTGTAATTCTCTGGTAGTCTTTTTTCCCCCTTTCTATAGATGGGCACTATATTTATCCTTTTCCAATTTTCTGTACTCGTTCTCACATTCCATGAATTTTCAAAAATAATTGCTATTGGCTCAGATATCTCCTCAATAGCTCCTTGAGTATTCTAGGACACATATCATCAGCCCTGGTAACTTGAAGACGTCTAACTTATCTAAGTAATATTAACTTTTTCTTTCCCTATTTTAGTTCCAAACCTCAGCCCCATTTTCACTGGCATTTACTATGTTAAGCCTCCAGTCACTACCAGCTTCCTTGGTGAAAACCAAAACAAGTCATTAAGCACCGATGGCATTTCCACATTTTCGGTTACTGTTTTCCTTCTTCACTGAGTTCATCCCTCTTCATTCAGGTCCTACCCTGTTCTTGGTCTTTCTCTTGCTTCTAATGTTTTTGGAGCCTTCCCTCCAGACACAGCACTTCCACACTAGGGCTGGCTGAGAGAAGTGCCTCCCTGCTGGCTGTAGCAGCACCATGCTTGGGTGTGCTGGGAGAGGTGCCTTCCTCCAGTCCACGGCAGCTCTATGCTGGGGACAGCCAGGAGAGATGCCTCTCCACCAGCCAAAGCAGCTTTATGACTTGAGGAAAGACATCTCTCCCTGCTGCAGCCCTGAGCCCCTGAATGGAGCTTAATGGGAACATAGTCAGCCATGCAGCTTAGTGGGAACTGAGCCCAGAGAATTTCAATAGGTCTGTGTTCTGTTTCCTTCTCAGTCCAGGTTTATAACTTTTAAATATGTAAGGCAACACCTCCTTCCTTTTTTCCCTATCTCTCCTTCCTGAGCAAGGTGTACCCATTTATATAAACGTTCCAGTCATGAATATTATCCCCACCACCAAATTTCTGTGATGCCAACTATGTCACAGTTGCACTTATTTACTAGACTTACGAGTCCTTCCGGCTTAATCCTCATGCTTCTCACATGCCTTTTGCTCTCTCAGTATAGTATGCGTCACCAGACAGTCTCTGTTGGGATAGTTTTGCAAGTCAAAATTAAAGCAAGTCTAGCCATGACATGAAAGACTTCCATTTCTAATGGCTCAAAATGTCTACCCATCAATTTGCTGATGCAGTGGTCCCCAACAGCAAGAAGTCCTGTGGCACCTTATAGACTAACAGATATTTGGGAGCATTAGCTTTCATGGGCAGAGACCCATTTTGTCAGATGCATGAGTAGGGGAGTTTTCAGAGGAGGAATTAAAGAGGAGGGTCTCAGCAAAGGGGAGGGCCAGAGCTGACACGGTCTAGTCAGTCAGGCTGGATATGACCCATTATTGGCAGTTAATGTCGAGTTGTGAACATCAAGAGAACTTCAAGATGTTAGGAACATTATCCCTGATGAGAAAGAGACACAAATGGTGGCAGAGCTTTGTGACTTTGTCCTCACCCACAATTATTTCAGATTTGAGGACAATTTATACCTTCAAATATGTGGCACTGCTATGGGCACCCCCATGGTCGCGCAGTATGCCAACATTTTTATGGCTGACCTGGAACAATGCTTCCTCAGTTCTTGTCCCCTAGTGCCTCTCCTCTACTTGCACTATACTGATGACATCTTCATCATCTGAACCCATGGGAAAGAGGCTCTTGAAGAGTTCACTGTGATTTCAACCGTTTCCACCCCACCATCAACCTTAGCCTGGACCAGTCTACACAAGAGATCCACTTCCTGGACACTACTGTGCAAATAAATGATGGTCACATAAATACCACCCTATAATGAAACCCCACAGACTGCTATGCTTACCTACATACCTCCAGCTTCCATCCAGAGCACACTACACGATCCAGTGTATACAGCCAGGCACTAAGGTACAACCGCATTTGTCCAGTCCCTCAGACAGAGACAAACATCTATAAGATCTTTACCAAGCTTTCCTGAAACTACAATACCTACCTACCTAAGGAAGTGAAGAAACAGACTGACAGAGCCAGACATGTACCCAGAAGCCACCTCCTACAAGACAGGCCCAACCAGGAAAATAATAATACACAACTGGCCATCACATACAGCGTCCCAGCTAAAGCCTCTCCGGTGCATCATCAGTGATCTGCAACCCATCCTGAACAATGATCCTTCACTCTCCAAGACCCTGGGAGGTAGGCCTGTCCTCGGCTACTGACAGCCTACCAATCTGAAACAAATTCTCACCAGCAACTGTAGACCACAACACAGTTACTCTAAACCTGGAACCAATCCCTGCAACAAACCTTGCTGCCAACTCTGCTCACATATCTACACCAGCGATATCGTCACAGGACCTAATGTCAGCCACACCATCAGGGGCTCTTTGACCTGCACATCAACTAATATAATATATGCCATCATGTGCCAGCAATGCCCCACTGCAATTTACATTAACCAAATTGGACAGTCTCTACGTAAAAGAATAAATGGGCATAAAGCAGACATCCGGAACGGTAACGTACAAAAACCTGTAGGAGAACACTTCAATCTCCCTGGACACTCAGTAACAGATTTTAAAATAGCAGTCCTACAACAAAAAAATTCAGAAATAGAATGCAAAGAGAGACTTCAGAGCTGCAATTCATTTTCAAATTTGACTCCATCAACCAACAATTGAACAGAGACTGGGAGTGGTTGGCCCATTACAAAAGCAATTTCTCCCCTCTTGATGTTCACACCCCCAGAGTAGCAACCAACAGTGGGCCACATGCCCCCGACTGAATTTACTTGATTTCTCCTCTCTTTATGTTCACAACTCCACGTTAACTGTGGATAATGGGCCATATCTACCCTGACTAAATAGACCTTGTCAGCTCTGGCCCTCCGCTTTACTGAGACCCCTCTTTAAATCCTCCTCTGAAACACCCCCACCCCACTCATGCATCTAATGAAGCAGGTCTGCCAACAAAAGCTTATGCTCCAAAATATCTGTTAGTCTATAAGGTGCCACAGGACTTCTTGTTGTTTTTGAAGGTACAGACTAACTTGGCTACCTCTCAGTTACTGGTTCCCAACAGTCGCTGCTGTCTTGCTGCCTTTAGAATTTTTTTTGTCTCTTCCTTGCAAATTCATAAAGTCATAGCTGTCACGTTTATTTAGTATTATGTCTTAACTTTTATGGTGCTAAGCTATAAATCATTTCCCAGAACTGCTGGAAACTCACACTGCTGCACTATTTAAATCTGGATATTTGATGGATTCAGGTCTTTTCTACAATATTGTTTATGGATAACTTGAACTAAAGACCTATTATTGATGTTGGCAGAGAGAAAAGTTTGAATGACCCTGAAGATTGAACTTCTCTCTTTACATGTCAGGTCTGTGGCACGTTGTTGGTACATTTTGAGGAATGTGGCACTGCAGCTGCTCACACTGAACCTAGTGTGTGAGTAAAGACAAGGTCTCAGTGTCTAAGGCTCTCAATTCAGAAACTTTTAGTAGCAATAAATTAAGTTTACAAATAAATCTCAGTTGAGGACTAACTTTCTTTAAAAACTTCTTTAGGTCTACAGTGCATGGAGTTCCTTTTGAGTGGAGCTTCAAAAAATAAAGTTTAGCCTCAAGAATTGGCTTGGCATCCAAGAGGGAACATTGGTTCTAAACAGCTTTGTCTTTCATCTTCAAGAACCCTCTTGCAGACTGAAAGTCTAACTAGTGCTCCTCTTTTCAGGGACTGCATGAAAGGAGATGAAACAGAAAACAAGAAGATTGGCTGTACTGTTAACCTGATGGTATGAACACTTGTATTTTATTGACCTGTATACTATTATTCTATTTGCAGTATTTTAATTTGGAACGGAAAAGTTTCGGCCTGATGATTTGCAAAGTATTAAGAGCCTCAGCATCCTGGAACTGAAAATTTAGACTTTTTTTCCATTTTGAATTTATGGTGGTGTGTATTAAAAAGTCTTCTGTTGAGATAGAAGACACAAGGGCACAGCAGATGAGCACGCATGACTCTTAGCAAAGAATAGTTTTACAGTTTTATAGTTTTATATATTTATAGCTTTATAGTTTTATCCTTTTCTCTTCCCCATTTCTAATCTCCTCTTGAACAAACATCCACCTCCCAACACACGCATTTCCTTTTCTATAGATTGTAGAGCCGGCGGAGGTATTTTTAGAGTGCAGAGGGAATGAATCAGGAGGATATATTTGTGGGCATTCACTCTCTTGTACTTTGCTGTCTCACACTCATCTATGTATAGATAAGACGGGTCCAGTTCTTTTTCCTTTACACTAATACTAAAGCCAGAATACCTTCATTGAAGTTAGTGGAGTTACTGCTCATTCACACCAGTTTAAATTAATGCAGTATTGAGCCCAATCTTTTATATTATTGATGCACTTTCTTTGTATTACATGCAGCTTCCATTAGCTGCCTGGAAGTAGGGGGTTATTTTATACTGACAAAGTATCTGAAATATTTTTCTGAATACTAATTTTCATCTCTTTTTCAGAACTTCTATAAATCTGAAATTAATAAGGAAGAGATGTATATCCGATACATCCACAAGCTGTGTGACATGCATTTACAAGCTGAGAACTACACTGGTTAGTTATGAGGAAGCTTTGCTCACGACCTGCTGTTAGAATCCAGGCCCAAAGTGTTGTGTAAACCAGAAGTCTCCTTGAATATTCAAAAAGTACTTTTTTAGGAAATTTTGTAAAAATCTGCTTCTGAAGTTAGAAAAGTTTAATGATCTGTCATTTCATATTGCTAATCAATGTGCTTTGGTACCATTTAATAAGCAGACTAGTTTGTAAATTAAGAAACCTGGTGAAGAGGTTGATCTTGAAAGAGTACTTCAAGGAAGAAGGGTGTTGAGGAGACGTTGTGAATGTCCTTTGCTAATATTCAGTACTGGCAGAATCCACGTTAGTCATGCACTCTTTTCGGGAGGTGTTCATAAGAGAGGGAGAAAATCTAATGGCACCTGGGAGAAATGAATCATAAAAGCATTAGTATATGTTGCTGTGTTTTTAATTCAATGGAAAGATGAGAATCTATTTATAGATTATATACATCTGCACAACTTTGGGGAGCTTGGAGAAAGTCAGAAAGATGACATAGGATGTAAAAATATGGACATTAGTAAGGTGCTTTTTCCACTTTAGTGATCATTCATCAAAAAGCTAGGAAAGTGTAATTGGTACTACAGTTAGACAGCAGTTTGAAAACCCATCATATTAGCTCCCAATTCACTGGCCAGATGACAGGAATGGAGTTCCATACACTTTCTACTGAATGCTCCAGACCTGTCGTCTTTGTAGTGCTGCAGCATGAAGTAGTTGATTCACTAAGTAGCTTCCATCTCTCAGATGTTTCAGAAAGGGGATCTTGATTTTCAAGCACTCTTTTCCTGACTGTGTTCATCGGTAAGTAAATTGTATTTATTTGTAGTAATTTACTCAGTCTCCACTAATTACTGTTCTAACAGAGGCTGCATTTACACTACTTCTGTACTGTGAGCTGCTTCAGTGGGAGGACAGACCTCTGCGAGAATTCCTGCACTACCCATCACAGACAGAGTGGCAGCGTAAAGAGGGACTCTGCAGGAAAATTATCCACTACTTCAACAAAGGGAAGGTATGGCACCTCCCCTGTCCTCCGGCATCTTCTCATCATTTCTCACACTTGCTTTCTTCCCTCCTAACACACCTTTTCAATCCAATAGTATATTTAAAAACGTTATTCTGTGCCAAGCAGCTCTTCAGCATTGTAGACTAAACAGCAGATATCTAGAGAATAGCTGAGAGAATGAGTGGGGATATACATATAAAACACAGAACTAAGTGAGCTAAACCCAGGGAAAAAAAAAAGTCCAGCAAGTTCCTGCATCTTGTATCCAAATTCTGAATCATCTGGACTGATTAAGAACTTTGTGAATGGCAGTTGCTTCATGTCCTAAAAAGCCTTTGTGAAAAGTTCTGAAAGTTTCCAATTTCATGTACTGTGGTTCATGTTAAGATTTGGTTGGTTTCTGACCTGCAGTATTAAGTATAGGGGGTCAGTGGAATTTAAGTGGCACAGAAAAATAAAGACTTATCAACCCCACCTCAGCTGTTCTTTTACTCACCAGTTCCAGTTGGAGTCCCTTATCCATTCACTGGCTCAGAACAAAATGCAGCAACTAGAAAACCTCACTTATTTGATTCATCTTGTAGCAGTCTATGAGCTATGATCTCTTATGTTATAGTACTTCAGGATGGTTTCATTGGGTGAGTTTTAGGAAGTATTTATATAATTTTGTCCATGTCTACATTATGGCCATTCTCTAAAACTCCTGAGTCTTAGCTCCAGAGGCAAGACTAGCAAAATTCATGGAGTTTCAAGGATATTTTTGTTTCTGGATTTTTTTCATCCAGGATAGCAGTGGCTGGAGCATAAAGCACAAACACCACTGCACCATATCAAGAATGAGATTAAGAGTTCATTCTCTGTACTTTGGCAAAGACAGATACTGCATGTAGCTGTAATGGGAAGAGTCTGTCTCCAGTTTACTGGGGGATATGAGCAACATAATTCATAGAACCATAGAATTCTAGGGCTGGACGGGACCTCAGGAGGTCATCTAGTCCAGCCCCCTGTCTAAAGCAGGATCAACCCCAACTAAATCATCCAAGCCAGGACTAAGACAAGCTGAGACTTAAAAACCTCTAGGGATGGAGATTCCATCACCTGTCTTGGTAATGCATTGCAGTGCTTCATCACCTTCCTCATGAAATAGTATTTCCTAATATCCAACCTACACCTCTCCCTCTGTAACCTCAGCTCCTTGTTCTGCCATCTGTCACCACTGAGAACAGTTTTTCTCCGTCCTCTTTAGAGCCCCCTTTCAGGAAGTTGAAGGGTGCTATCAAATCACCCCTCAATCTTCGCTTCTGCAAACTAAATAAGCCCAAGTGTCTCAGCCTCTCCTCATAGGTCAAGTGCTCCAGCCCACATCATTTTCATTACCCTCCACAGGACTCTCCAGTGAATCCACATCCTTTCTATGCTGGGGGGCCCAGAACTGGATGCAATACGCCAGATGAGGCCTCACCAGTGTGCTAAATAGGGGGGAATAATAATCTCTCTAGATTTGCTGGAAATGCTTCTCCTAATGCACCTCAATATGCTGTTAGCCTTCTTGGCTTCAACGGCACACTGTTGACTCATATCCAGCCTCTCATCCACTGTAATCCCCAGGTTCTTTTCTGCTGCACTGCTACTTACCCAATTGGTACCCAGCCTGTAACACTTCTTGGGATTCTTCCTTCCCACATGTAGGACTCTGCCTTTCTCCTTGTTGAACCTCATTAGACTTTTGGCCCAATCCTCCAGTTTGTCTAGGTCGCTCTGGACCCTGCCCCTACCCTTCAATACATCTACCTGACCCCAAGCTTAGTGTCATCTGCAGATTTGCTGAGGGTGCAACCCATCCCCTCATCCATGTCATTGATAAAGTTGTTGAACAGTACTGGCCCTAGAACTGATCTTTGGGGCACTCCACTTGAAACTGACCACCAGCCAGACACTGAGCTATTGACCACTACCTGTTGAGCCTGTCCATCAAGCCAGTTTTTTGTCCATATTACAGTTCATGTATCCAATCAATACTTCTTTAACTTACGGGCAAGAATGTTGTGGGACACTGTATCAAAAGCTTTGCTAAAGTCAAGGTATATCACATCAATGGACTTCCCCATGTCCACAGAGCTAGTTACCTCATCATAGACGCTAATCAGATTGGTCAGGCACAAGTTGCCCTTGGTGAATCCATGTTGACTACTCTTAATCACTTTCCCCTCTTCCAAGTGCTCCAAAATAGATTCCTTGAGGATCCCCTCCATGATTTTTCCAGGGACTGAGGTAAGGCTGACTGGTCTACAGTTCCCTGGATTGTTCTCCTTTCCTTTTTTAAAGATGGGCACTACATTTGCCGTTTTCCAATCATCCGGGACCTCTGCTGATCTACAATCTTCTATTTACAAAGAAGTAATTACATTAACAAAGACATACATTGTTTTTAGGGCAGTGTTCGTGTGTGGTAAAACTTTCCACCCTGTTAAAACAGAGTCACACATTTTCAGTATCAGCCAACTACACTCTGCAGATTTATCACCTTCAGCTAGTATCTCAGGACTGCCTGATTAGGCAAAGAGTAGGAAGGGTATGTATACAAAATGATGCATTCTGTAAGTATTAAAGGCTAATAAGGTCTAGTTTGATGTGCTATCAACTGAATGAGACAAATAACAGAAGTGCTACTTGTTCTTGTACTACTAAGCTTTTAGTGTTCTTCCAGATGGATATTTATGGGGTTGTCTACTCTATGTCTGCCTCCTTTTACCTTAGGCAGTAACTGTTTCCCAAAACAAGTATTTTGTTCCTGAGTACGTAGCTTAGTTTTCCTAGAAACAGAAGTGAAAATGAAAAGGCTTAAGTAGCAAAATCCTTTTGATGCTATTGAGCATGTGTTTCCATTGCTGTGTAACGGGGCTCAGGTCAGGGAATAGCAGAATTTAGCAGCTATCAATTTCTGTTATTCTTTTTTCTGGGATACCAGAGGAGGCTTTTCTGTGCCTCTGCAACCAGTGGTTGTGAGTGTGCTGCTTGCTGCAATTTTTTCTGCCTTTCCTTTACAAGGTTTTCCTTAGGGCATTCTAGGGATGACTCACCCTTTTCTAACCCTTTAATGCTTCTAAAAGGCCCGCAGCAGCATAAAGGGGAATCTAAAAACCCATGACCACAGCCAGTGGAGAATTCCTTCAGCACAGAAACTTTGAGGAAGGTAGCAGCTCTGTCAGGTTTCTAAGGACCACCTGGCAACCATTGACAGGAAGGGCATGCCAGGCAGAGCTGGGGATGGGAGGGATGATTCACGGCAGGACCATAGCACACAGCAGTGATTGTAAGCGATGCTGCTGCCAAGGACAAGCTTACAACTTAAACAGCATTTACATCACTGTCTAAGTCATGTCAGGAGCCACTTCAACCCATGCAGCAGCTCAGAATTGGAAGGCACAAAGGTGGCTTAAAGCCACTTTAACACCCACCCAGTCACCATTTTGCTTATAAAAACAACTTGTATATCATTAGCCGTGTCTACATGTGCACGCTACTTCGAAGTAGCGGCACTAACTTCGAAATAGCGCCCGTCACGGCTACACATGTTGGGCGCTATTTTGATGTTAACATCAACGTTAGGCGGCGAGACGTCGAAGCCGCTAACCCCATGAGGGGATGGGAATAGCGCCCTACTTCGAAGTTGAACGCCGAAGTAGGGCACATGTAGACGATCCGCGTCCCGCAACATCGAAATAGCGGGGTCTGCCATGGCGGCCATCAGCTGAGGGGTTGAGAGATGCTCTCTCTCCAGCCCCTGCGGGGCTCTATGGTCACCAAGTGCAGCAGCCCTTAGCCCAGGGCTTCTGGCTGCTGCTGCTGCTGCAGCTGGGGATCCATGCTGCATGCACAGGGTCTGCAACCAGTTGTCGGCTCTGTGGATCTTGTGTTGTTTAGTGCAACTGTGTCTGGGAGGGGCCCTTTAAGGGAGCGGCTTGCTGTTGAGTCTGCCCTGTGACCCTGTCTGCAGCTGTGCCTGGCACCCTTATTTCGATGTGTGCTACTTTGACGTGTAGACGTTCCCTCGCAGCGCCTATTTCGATGTGGTGCTGCGCAACGTCGATGTTGAACGTCGACGTTGCCAGCCCTGGAGGACGTGTAGATGTTATTCATCGAAATAGCCTATTTC
Source organism: Carettochelys insculpta (assembly GCF_033958435.1). NCBI lineage: Eukaryota > Metazoa > Chordata > Testudines > Carettochelyidae > Carettochelys > Carettochelys insculpta. The sequence continues at coordinate 3,774,701 of NC_134147.1, read as the reverse complement.
GATGTCGCTACATCGAAATAAGCTACTTTGAAGTAGGCTTCACGTGTAGACATAGCTATTGTTGCGTATGAAATCACAATACACGCAAATGGAAATTTTCAGAGCTTTCTGCAAAGAGACATTTTAGAAATGAAGCTATTGCATTCACAGAACTCTTTATCAGTGCAGCTAATTCAGAGTTTGGATAGAAGGCCGAGGAATTTGCTGGATTCATTTGTTCTCGGTAAATGTGAATTCTTCTTCAAGTGCTTGCTCATGTCCATTCCATGTAGGTGTATGCATGCAGTGTACGCACGCCATCGGAAGTTTTTTCCTTAACAGCACCCGTTGAGTCAGCCAGGCACCCCTTGGAATGGGGGCTCAACAGGTACAGCTAGGGGAAAACTGCCAATGACACGTGCATGTTGTGCAAGTACACCTACCTGGAATGGACATGAGCAACACATCTCGAAGAACAACAGATAATGGTAAGTAACCCTTCTTTTTAGTGACTCCACTTTATTTCCTACTATTGAAATACTTCATCTGGGCTTGACTGCGTCTCGTCTGCATTTTTGACAATGACTCTCGCAGCTTCCAGGTTGTAACTACTCCAGTTGCAGCAGGCTTTGAGGAGGAAGAAGGGAATTAAGTAAAGGTCTTGTTCCCAGAATAAACTAACAAGGGCTTATCCAGAATGAGCAGGGACCTGCTACAAGCAGTCAGAGCAATTAGGCCAATTAAAACACGTGGGTCCAAGTAAAGGGCATCCAGACACAAGGGAGACAGGTTTCTAGGACAGCTGGAGCCAATGAAGAACCATCTGAGATCACTTACTAAAAGGCTTCTCGTTTTCTGGCTCAGTCGTTGGGTGGGGTGTGTAGGAGATAAAAACCAGTAGAGAGTCTGAGAGGAGTATCAACGAAGGGTCCTGTGGCACCTTATCGACTAACAGAAAAGTTTAGAGCATGAGCTTTTGTGAGTTAACTCACTTCTTCAGATGCTGGTCCTGGAAATCTGCAAGGCCAGGTATAAATAGGCCAGAGCAAGGCTGGGGATAACGAGGTTAGCTCAGTCAGGAAGGCTGAGTTGTATTGTCATCAGTAGATCTGGAGGTGTGAACTCCAAGAGAGGGGAAGCTGCTTTTGTATTTAGCCAGCCATTCACAGTCTTTGTTTAATCCTGAGCTGAGGGTATTGAATTTGCAGATGAATTGTAGCTCAGCAATTTCTCTTTGGAGTCTGGTCTTGAAATTTCTTTGCTGCAGGATAGCTACTTTTAAATCTGCTACTGTGTGTCCTGGGAGATTGAAGTGCTCTCCTATGGGTTTTTGTATATTGCCATTTCTGATGTCTGATTTGTGTGCATTTACTCTTTTACGTAGAGACTGTCCAGTTTGTCCGATGTATATGGCAGAGAGGCATTGCTGGCACAGGATGGCATAAATTACATACATCTACCAATGTAATTTATGCCATCCTGTGCCAGCAATGCCCCTCTGCCATATACATCGGACAAACTGGACAGTCTCTACGTAAAAGAGTAAATGCACACAAATCAGACATCAGAAATGGCAATATACAAAAACCCATAGGAGAGCACTTCAATCTCCCAGGACACACAGTAGCAGATTTAAAAGTAGCTATCCTGCAGCAAAGAAATTTCAAGACCAGACTCCAAAGAGAAATTGCTGAGCTACAATTCATCTGCAAATTCAATACCCTCAGCTCAGGATTAAACAAAGACTGTGAATGGCTGGCTAAATACAAAAGCAGCTTCCCCTCTCTTGGAGTTCACACCTCCAGATCTACTGATGACAATACAACTCAGCCTTCCTGACTGAGCTAACCTCGTTATCCCTAGCCTTGCTCTGGCCTATTTATACCTGGCCTTGCAGATTTCCAGGACCAGCATCTGAAGAAGTGAGTTAACTCACAAAAGCTCATGCTCTAAACTTTTCTGTTAGTCGATAAGGTGCCACAGGACCCTTCGTTGCTGCTACAGATCCAGACTAACACGGCTACCCCTCTGATACTTGAGAGGAGTATGTGCAAGCAGGTACCAGAAGGAAGAGCCTGTGGTAAGGAGGGCTCTGGGGACCACTATGGAGAAGTGGCCCAGAGAATTATCTCTGTCAAGTGGCTGAAACTTGAGACATTGTGGGCAGCTGCTATCAGAGGGTCCCTGAGCTAGAGCCCAGAGTAAAGTGCGGGCCTGGGCTCTCCCCACTCTCCTCCCATCCCATTCGCTTTCGAGCAAGTGAGAAGGACTGACTTGGTGGACGGGTTTGTCTTACCGGAGTCACGTGGAGGGACAGCAGGAACTCTGGAGTTTGGTCTCCTCTCTTTTCCCTATTCTGACCAATGGTGAAAGTTGCTCATCAAAGCAGCTTGTTGGTGTCTAATCTGAGAGCTGCTGTGAGCCTCTGAGGCAAATATCCACCAGAAAATCACGGGACCCACCAAGCCAGGGAAGGAGCTTTGTCACAGTACATTCTCCATGACTATCGAGCAGGGGTACACAAAGCCAGGTTTTCATAAGAGTACATGTTCAAATATTCAAGTGCCCAGTATCCACAACTGGAGCTCAGCTGACATTTGTGCTCCAAAATAAGTAGCCAGGTTTCCGCAAGAGTTTGGTCTGTGAAGTGCTGAGATCTTCTGAAAAATCTGACCATAATTGTGCATGCCTGAGCACTTCTGGAAATCTGCCACATAAATCCACAGCAGCTCACATCAATAAGGGTTACAGTCTGTGGATTTTGAGATTTGATTTATGAGTTGTCTCCTGAGTGTGTGAGGTATTGTCAGTGGAAAACTGCTGGCACTTTACAGCAAGGCTGCTCTAGAGGGTACATGAGAGATGCTCAGCAAGGGAAAGAGGCTATAGAAGGTGAAGACAGATCTGGCATAAGGTAGATGAGGGACAGATGAAATAGTCATGGTGAGAAGGGGAAAAGAGGAATGACATCACAGAGAGAACAGGTTTTTGCAAAGGGCCAGCAGCTAGACTTCAGACCTATATAAATTCTGTATAAAATTACAGATGGAACTCATTTAACTCATAGATCTTAATCAAAGGGATACTGTATAGTCTTTCAAGGGCCACTTCCATGTTTCGTATTTCCAGTATCCTGTGGAATTACGGCACCTCAGTTCATTGGCCTAGTTGTTCTCCCTCTATCCTTTTCAAATCCACACTCTCCTTCTCCTTTTCTGTCTTCTGTAAAAGATGCAAAAAGTATCCTTACATCTCAGTTTGTAGCTTCAGAATGTTCGCCCAGTGCAGTAGAGTATCTCCGAGTAGAAATATAACCAAAAGAGAGAGCTTGATTTAAGATGACAGATGTAGTATCTAAGTACACCTGATAGAGCTGGGAGAAATAACAGATAAAATTATAATAGCGTTCAGATCACAGGGAACATGGAAGCAGGAAGGGAAGGCACCTGTAGGGTCAGGTCAAAGGAATAGCTCCAATTGTTCACTGTGTTCTGTTCTTAAAGCAGATATTGGACATTCATATAAGCTTCAATTGTAACTTTAAAGTTGTATCTCTGCCTCTCTGAAGTCAGAAAATAACTTTCCTTTCAAACTGCTTTAGAATTCATTTTTCTGTTCTGTTCTTTTAGTTGAATCCAGAATATCTAAGGGGGCAAAGGGTCCATACATTGAAAATTAAAAATATTTGTGTGATAAATAAAAAAAAGAATTTGTGTGATAAATAAAAAATGAATGCTATTGGATTGCAATATAAAACCTTAACCATGTAATATTTGAAAAGAAAATTTTTGGCCTACACGAATGTATCAGTTCATGTGCCATTTGAATTGAAAACCCACAGCAAAAATGCTATTGAAGGAGATCATACAGTCTGAGTAATGTGCTGAGAACCCAAGTAACTGGTCTTCTAGCTGGTTTCTGTTGTGTTATTGACTTAACTAAATATAACTCATGTCCTCAATGTGAAAGATTTTCATCATTTATAGCTATAGATATTGGCAGAACAACCAAAAAAGATTCTGAAAATGCTGATGCAAACACTCTTACATTAGTTTTTGTCAATGACAAAAGCAGGAAAAAGTTAGGATGTTTATTTTTGTTTTTATAATCCTTTGATTTATGTTTTCTTTGCTATATGTTCCTGATATCTCACTTACCGAGTGAATATAAATGCCTACAGTGTTCCCTTGCTATAGACATGTTTGGAAAATCAGTCACATTGTATTACAAAGAGGTCTTCGATGGTATTAAGGGTGAGGGAACAGAAGTGGTAGAGGACACATTTGGGAGTATCTTATAAAGAGAGAGATGATATACTGTATCAAGTGTTGTGGAGGTTCAATTTTAAATAAATGTGCATCATAACAAGAAAAATGTTGTTCGTATTCATTACTATTAGTCTTTCAGGGTCTGTCTACGCTTCAGTAAAATACCTGTGGCTGACCCATGTCAGCAGAGGTGGGCACAGTGGGTTCAAGCTTTGTGACTATAAAATTGCAGTGTACACTTCTGAGCTCAGGCTAGAGTCCAGGCTCTGGGACCCCTTGCAGGGTCACAGAGCGCGGCCTCCATCTCAACCCTGAATATCAATACTTCAGTTTTATATCCTCACACTACAAGCCCAAGTCATCTGACCCTGGCCAGCTGCAAGTGGTTTTTTTGTGCAGTGTAGACACACCCTTAGTTACCACTTCAAAAAATTGTACGGTCATTAATGTAGCTCTCAATGTTCCATTCTCTTATCTACAACAATTGAATTATCCACCTATCCATAGTTTAGTCCAGTAGTGAGAATTAGTCCTAAAGAGCTTTCAATCTAAATGAACAAGACAGGCAAGGGTTGAGACACGTCAGCTTTTGGAGCCCTCATTATCATAATATGTGAGCATTTCCCAAAATTTAAAAGAAATAAAAGAATTTCTCTTTTCTTTGACTGCGGGAGTAAAAATTGGAATAGGCACCAGAATTTCATTGTGAGAGAATGGATATACTGTATGGAAGAACCCCACTGGGGAAAGCTAAGGTGAAACATACTGAGGTTAGCAGTCATAGTTATGCCCTTCAGCAACGAATTCAACAGTATAAGCCCAATTCCTGCGTAAGTGGGCTCCACCATCACATTTGTATGCGCCTATGCGCTCTTGACCAGATGTTTTAATTAGCTATGTCCATGGATCTGCTCCTGTTTATACAACTTGTACTCCACTGCAAGGGCGCCTAGGACAGGACTGACCCACTGCCTCTCCAGTTCCTTCTCAACTGTCATTGGCTCATGATAGATCACTGAGTAGTTGGCTGTTGCTCTAGGAGATGTGTTCTGCTTGTTCTGTTTTGTTTAATTTTTTATTTTAGTTTTAATTTTGAAGCACATGTTTATACTTTCAGAGAGGCTCCCCCACCTCAAGCTTTATTTGTGGCCTGTGGCTCTTCCTACCTGGATTATGCCAAAAGCTGTAGGTTTCAAAACATGCCAGATCTGATTGTCCCTTTGGATGCTCCAGCTCCCATCCTCCCTCCCCTCTGTTGCAAAACCTTGAAGACTTCATGATTGAGAATGTACTGCAGAGACCGTGGGTCTGTCCCTTCCTGTATGTCCTGCTCCCAGAGCACAAAGTATATAGTGCACAGGCAGAGACCTACAGACACTGATGATAAAAGTCTATGGTCAAAAGTGCACAGGTCTGAACATATCGTGTAGTGGAGCCCCTTGTAGGGACAACTAATCCAAAACAACTCAAATTACTGTTCAGGTCAGTAACCTCTCCTTTTCTGCATTCAAAAATATTTTCTAGTAATTGACAACATCATTGTTTCTTTGGAAAATAGCAGTCATGCCGGGAGGGAGTCAAATTCAGGGAGACACGTGCAATCTTTCAAATAGGTAGGGCCAATCCCATGATTAAACCTAACTCACTTCCATGGGGATTTAGGTAAGAAGCAAATACCTATGCAGAGGTGGGGGTTGTGGGTTGGTTTTTTTTTTTCCAGCCAGCATATCTATTAAATAGCTCTTTTATGTTTCTTTGAAAACATTCCTGAACTGATTAGTGAATTGAGAATAATATAAAACTCATGGAAACATAGGCATCTTTCAGCACCAATTTGATAAGGTTATGGGAGAGAATTTCTGTCTGCAGTTTGAATATCTTGCATCAAACATTTATTTGAAGCCTAATAGAAAACCGGTATTGCATTGTGTTTTCATCTGTGTTAGCTTGTTGGGTTTTAATCTCTAATGAATTCTCCAAAAATGCCTCTCCCTATTTGTAACTGTTAACAGCATTAGTTGTGGCTGAGAATCCCAGTTGGTCTGAGCCTGATTTGCTTTTGCAGAGCTGGGAGTTTGGAATCCCCCTGTGCAGAGAGCTGGCCATTCAATATGAGAGTCTGTATGATTATCAGAGCCTCAGCTGGATTCGGGTAAGTGAAACCAGCCCTTTTCCCTCGAAACTCTTCATCCATTCCCTAATGATTACTGCTAGAGCATCAGAGAAATCTGAATTGAAAAAACAAACATATTGTTTCTCGCATAGATAGGATGGCTCCTTTCTAAGTATGTCATTTTCCCCCTCTTCCAAAAGTAGAGGTCTGCTTCTGCAATCTCTACTACCAAGCAGACATAACTCTCCCAAGTAGGCTCATTGAAATAACTTCTGGTCTTGAAAACTAAATACCAGTAAATGTATGGACAGCAATTAGCTATATAAATATGAACTATGCTCACAAGCACAAATACATATATTCTTCTTCTTGATGGTCACTCGCTAATGAGTAGGCTGTCTTCATGTCACCCTCGTATTTGTCCACTGCCAACCTGCTGGTTCATGACTAAAAGCTTCCAGATTTGACAATCGTGCTCCTGTTGCCATTCTCCAGTCGCTGTAGGGCTTAAGTTTAGGATATTAGTACACAGAGGAAGACACCTGTGCGTGACTTCTTTTAACTTGGGGGGACTGTTGCACTGCAGTCACCATATGTTTCTTGATGGATGGAAAACTCAGGTCCAGTGGCATGGAATCCCTAACAACTGGGAATCTTCTGTCCACTGCATCCTTCATCCACCTTCACAGCCATTGTAGCATTACCTTTGCTATCCTCCACCTGTTCTGCCACTGAGGACTTTTAGCCTAATTCTGTCTGGACCCTTCCCCTTGATCCTGCCACCGCAGATGATCCTGCTGGGAATATGAGATTCCATGTGGTATTGCTCTGGGGTTCATTGGAACACACACACCCACTCACCACAAGAAGGTGACATGTTTCTTACTTACCTACTCTCCAGATCATCACTTTGTCTTGGTGAGTGGTCTTGTAGGTTCCAGTGAACCCAAAAGCAATGCCACAGGGTGTCTCATACTCCAAGCAGGGTCACCCATGGTGGCAAGATCAATGGGGAGGGTCCAGACAAAGAACAATCCTAAAAGTCCTCAATACATGTATGTTTGTATTACTGCATTATACTGTATTTATTTATATATTTTCTTTATTTGCCAACAAAGACAAATGTTGAAATAATATGCTATTCTGAAGCATCCCTTACTCGTCTTGCAACAAGGTGTACAGGGATGCTGAGATAGCACACTCATTATTTCAGAAAATGTTTTCAAATAATGGGTGCGATTAAAAAATGCAGAGTAGCTGTTTTGGGATACCGAGGAACCCGAAATAGCTCTGCCATGTAGCCATAGCCCAACTGTTTGTTTTCATCAACAGAAAATGGAAGCTACCTATTATGATAACATCATGGAACAACAGCGCTTGGAACCTGAGTTTTTCAGAGTTGGCTTTTATGGCCGGAAATTCCCCTTCTTCCTGCGGGTAAGGCTGCTCAGCAGAAACTGCAGCATATCAACCAGGGTTTTTGTGGGTGAGAAGAATGTTATGATTGAATATTAAAAATGAGGTTTTTGCTTTGAAAGAAATAGAACTGACTGATCCGGCTCAGAGACTTTTTGTGTCATTTCCCTTGGGCTGTTTGCTGCCCTAGAGCTGTGTGTTTTAATATTTTGTATTGTTTTTTAATGATCAGGAGCAACCCAGAGGAGCTCTATCGGCATCAACCATTTTGGACACTTAAAGCTGATTCATGGTTATCCGATAAACACAGACCTGGAAAAATTCAAATCATAATAGCAAGTTGGCCATGTTTCATACTGATTGGTGTGAGATGTGTCAGGTTTTGCCATATAATGTCTCTTGCTTGTTACAGTAAAAAATGGAAACCTTGTTTTATCTGTTCCCATACAACGAGCTTGGTGGGTAAACTAGAGGAACTAGACCATTGGAAATAATATGCACTGAAGACACAGAGGGGCACATGTTGCAGGTGCACAGGTTTGCAAACTCATATCAAGAGTTTGATACAAACATTACAAACGTTTTTCTTATCAAATCGTATTTACAAAATCTCAAATGATATTCAGAGCCGAATCCAGTTTGAACTTTGAAATCTGGTACTGTCTGATCCAGCAACATCCTTGATCCAGCAGGACCATGGATGTTACTGAATTAGAGAGCCCTGGCACCTGGGAGCAGGGGCCAGCAGGGAGTCTGGTGGCTGGGAGCTTTAGCCAGGGCCAGACTGGTGGCAGGGGAGCCACCAGCCGGGAGACCTGCTGGACCGGAAATAAAGTCCAGTGGCCAGGGTTGGCAGCCAGGAGCAGGCTGATGGCCAGATGGGGAGCCTGGGAGAGGTGGTTGGCAGCCGGCAGAGGAGCATTGACTTTTATTGATCCAGTAAACTCCCTGGTTCAGGACCACTCAGGTCCCAATGATGCTGGCCTAGGGAGATCCAATCTGTACCAACTTGATGACTCTTTTAGGCTGCTTGTAATCTAGAGTTTTCAGACATGTTTGGCCACAGCTGTAAAACACAGCCCCTTACCTGCATAAAGTGGTCTCGATCCCTATTTTCCACTGATGTATGCATGATCAACTGGATTTAACACCTATTTTTAAAAAAAAAATGTGGTTGATGTTTTTTCTAGTAGAAAATCAACACTAAAAGGTTAGAATAACAAAAATGAAGGCTGTGAGTAGATATGATTGTGCTCCATAAATAAATCTGTGAGATAAACACCAAATCGGGAGGAAAGCTATTTAAACTAAAGGATAATGTTTATAAGAACAAGTGATTATAAACTGACTGTGAATACATTTAGGCTATAAATTAGGGGAAGGTTCCTAATCATCAGAAAATTGGGGCTGTAGAGCAGCCTGTAGGAATAGTAGGGAAACAACCTAGCTGATTTTAAGAAGAAAGTCAATAAACTTATGAATGAGATTATATGATTGGGTTGCCTGTGATATCAGGGGACTGGACTTGATGACGCTGAAGGTCTATTGCCATCCTGTGTCCCTAAAAGGGAAGTTTGTCTTAATCCATGTTGATTATCATTTGATGTCATATAAAACTTCTCTGACAATTGTAGGTAGATCCTCAGACATGTATCTTGATATGATAAACTAACATGAGATGACTAGAATTCTATATTTTTGGTTTTTTTGAAGGGAATGTGTGACAAACAATTCTGTGAGGCATGCACAAAAAGGAAATAGCCTAGAATTGTAGAATTGTAGAACTGGAAGAAAACTTGAGAGATCATCAAGTCCTAATGTCTAATCTGAATGTCCATAACTGCAGTTTAAGAGGGTCGTGGTCAAGATAAAGTGGGACAGGGCTCAGGTCATCCTCCTAGCATCCAAATGGCTCAGATAGGCCTGGTTCTCTGAATTTCTACAGCTGTCCAGACATCACCCATATCGTCTTTCACTTGTCTTCTTGCTCTGAACCCAGCAGAACAGGTCCATTCACCACCCAGCCATCAACTGCCTTCACCTCCATGCATGGTTTCTGGTTGGCTGATCGATTCAGAGCTGCATTGCCCATCACAGTGCTGAACAATCCTTGAGAACAGCAGGCGCCCTGCAACGAGGAAGACCTACTCACAAAAATGGTAACACTTCGTAGCCTCGTGCCTCTCCCAACCATCGGAGGGGTAGCCGTGTTAGTCTGGATCTGTAACAGCAACGAAGGGTCCTGTGGCACCTTAAAGACTAACAGAAAAGTTTTGAGCATGAGCTTTCGTGAGCACAGACTCACTTCATCAGATGCATCTGATGAAGTGAGTCTGTGCTCACGAAAGCTCATGCTCAAAACTTTTCTGTTAGTCTATAAGGTGCCACAGGACCCTTCGTTGCTCTCCCAACCATGTGATCCCATGCATATGGGGATTCCACATATACTCACTTACCTACTTCACCGTCAGCAAACAAATCTATCAGTCAGCACCATTAAGGTCCACATGGCAGCCATATCGGCTTTCCACTCACCTGTCTGAGACCACTCAGTCTTCACTCACCCATCTGTCAAACAATTCCTTATGGGCTTCCACAACACCTTCCTGCCAGTCAAAGGGCCAACACCTGCATGGGACCTCAGTTTGGTCCTTAGGGCCCTAACCAGCAAACCCTTTGAGCCGATAGTCACCTGTCCTTTGCTGTACTAGTTCAGAAAAGTAGCTTTCCTTGTGGCAATCACCTCAGCATGAAGGATGGGGAGATCAGTGCACTAATGTTGGAACCACCATATACAATCTTTCACAAGGACAAATTGGTCTTCCATACCCACCCTCAGTTCCTCCCTAAAGTATTACCTTTTTTCCACTGCAACTAACCAGTGTACGTGTCCATCTTCTTCCCTAAACCTGAGACCAATGATAGGGACAGAGCCATGCATACCCTTGAGATCTGTTGGGCCTTGCCCTTCTACCTGCAGGGAATTCAGCCATTCCAAAAGGCAACCCAGCTCTTCATCTCCTCAGCTGAAATGTCCCATGGCATGCCTGCCTACAAAGAGAGGCAGTCTAAATGGATCTCGGGCTGTGTAAGACTTGCCTACAATAAGTTTAAGAGAGAATTTCTGGCGGGCATTTGTGCCCGTTGCACGTGTACAATGGCTGTCTCTACACCTTCCTCCGAGGTGTGTCCACTGAGGACAGTTGCAGAATAGCCACATGGGTGTTTGCTCACACATTCACTCAGCATTATGCCATACAAATCTATGCTGACTTACAGATTGCCTTCAGCTGACCTGTTTTATCATCAGCTGATGGACCCCATACAAAGGCCCCAGCTCCAAGCAATGACACTGCTTTGTAGTCACCTAAAACAGACATTATTAAGGGCCCAAAAACAAGCTATTCCCCTATGTAGGAAAGATAGTAAATATGGGCAAAGACCGCCTTGGCTTAACCAGGAGATCCTGCATGATCTCAAACTAAAAAAGGAATCCTATAAAAAATGGAAACTGGGACAAATTACAAAGAATGAACACAGGCAAATAACACAGAAATGCAGGAGTAAAATTAGAAGGGCTAAGGCACAAAATGAGCTCCAACTAGCTACAGGCATAAAGGGTAACAAGAAGGCCTTTTACAAATATATTAGAAACAAGAGGAAGACCAAGGACAGGGTAGGGCCATTGCTCAGTGAGGAGGGAGAAACAGTAATGGGGAACTTGGAAATGGCAGAGATGCTTAATGACTTCTTTGTTTCAGTCTTCACAGAGAAGTCTGAGGGAATGCCTGACATAGAGAATGCTGGTGGAAAAGGGGTAGAGTTAGTTTTTGAAATAAAAAAAGAACAAGTTAAAAACCATTTGGAAAAATTAGATGTCTGCAAGTCACCAGGGCCTGATGAAATGCATCCTAGAATCCTCAAGGAGCTGATAGAAGAGGTAGCTGAGCCGTTAGCTCTCATTTTTGGAAAGTCATGGGAGACAGGAGAGATTCCAGAAGACTGGAAGAGGGCAAATATAGTGCCCATCTACAAAAAGGGGAATAAGAACAACCCAGGAAATTACAGGCCAGTAAGCTTAACTTCTGTGCCAGGAAAGATAATGGAGCAGGTAGTTAAGGAAGTCATCTGCAAGCACTTGGAAGGTAGTAAAGTGATAGGGAACAGCCAGCATGGTTTTGTAAAAAAACAAATCATGTCAAACCAACCTGATAGCTTTTTTTGACACGATAACGAGACTCGTAGATAAGGGAGAAGCAGTGGATGTGGTATACCTAGACTTTAGTAAAGCATTTGATACGGTCTCGCATAATATTCTTATCGACAAACTAGGCAAGTCCAACTTAACTCGCGCTGCAATAAGGTGGGTGCATAACTGGCTGGCTAATCGCACCCAGAGAGTAGTTGTTAATGGTGCTCAATCCAGCTGGAAAAACATAACAAGTGGGGTTCCACAGGGGTCTGTTTTGGGACCAGTTCTGTTCAATATCTTCATTAATGATTTGGATATTGGCATAGAAAGTACGCTTATTAAGTTTGCAGATGATACCAAGCTGGGAGGGGTTGCAGCTACCTTGGAGGATAGGGTCATAATGCAGAATGATCTAGATAAATTAGAGAAATGGTCTGAAGTAAACAGGATGAAGTTTAATAAAGATAAATGTAAGGCGCTGCACTTAGGAAGGAATAATCTGTTTCACACATACAGAATGGGAAAAGACTGTCTAGGAAGGAGTACAGCAGAAAGGGACCTAGGGGTTCTAGTAGATCACAAGTTAAATATGAGTCAACAGTGTGATGCTGTTGCAAAAAAAGCAAACATGATTCTGGGATGCATTAGCAGGTGTGTTGTGAACAAGACATGAGAAATCATTCTACCACTCTACTCTGCGCTGGTTAGACCTCAGCTGGAATATTGTGTCCAGTTCTGGGCACCCCAATTCAAGAAAGATGTGGAGAGATTAGAGAAGGTCCAGAGAAGAGCAACTAGAATGATAAAAGGTCTGGAGAACATGACTTATGAAGAAAGGCTGAAAGAATTGGGCTTGTTTAGCTTGGAAAAAAGAAGATTGAGGGGGGACATGATAGCGGTTTTCAGATATCTTAAAGGGTGTCATAAGGAGGAGGGAGAAAACTTGTTCTTCTTGGCCTCTGAGGAGAGAACAAGAGGCAATGGACTTAAACTGCAGCAAGGGAAGTTTAGGTTGGACATTAGGAAAAAGTTCCTAACTGTCAGGGTGGTCAAGTACTGGAATAAGTTGCCAAGTTCCAGACCAGAGAAGAACTGAGGAGCCAGCTGCCTGCGCATGCACAGTAGGTGCCACAAGCATCTCTGGCCTGTGACAGGCACACATGAACATCCAGCGGGGTGAGGGCTCCAACACACAAATCTTCGGCCAGTGGGCGCAGCAGTGCTGATGCCCCTAAAGGTGGAGCACCCAAGGGAACATGATCGCGAAGAGCTCCAGTTACTGCACAGGGTGAATAACCTCTCCTTTTCAGGAATTCCCAGGGATCAAATAAGCACCCAACACTTCCCTCTTATGTATTGTTTCCTTACTGCAGATTTCGAAACAGGAAATTGCCATGCTTACTTCTACCCCTTCCACTTCGCAGCCAACGTAATCTAAAAATGGCCTTGTTTGTATTGCTATGAATCCTGCATCTCTTTCTGTTCTAGCTATGTAAAGGCCAGCTAATTAAAAACTACAAGAAGTTCTGGGGCATCTGATAGACTAACATATTTTGGAGTATAAGCTTTCGTGGGCAAAGACTCGCTTTGTAGCTTTGTCCACGAAAACTTATTCTCCAGAATGTCTGTTAGTCTGTAAGGTGCCACAGTATTTCTTTTTGTTTTTGAAGATGCGGACTAACTCAGCTACCCCTCTGATACTAATTAAAAACTGTCTGTTCTACACTATAGAAGTTCAAGTGAGGCTTAACAAACCACATTTTGAGAGGTTGCGCTGGCTTCTGCAGGAATGAATCTGTATCAAATGCAGATTTCAGATATTCTCTGTACGTTGTAGTTAGAACCACCATAATTTTATGCATAGACTAGCAATGAAAAGAAAGGCAACTTAACAGAGTAGCCAGAGCCGCTGCCGCTGCTGCTGGAAGGATCCCCTCTTCCAGCTGCCGCCATCTGCCATGGCTGTACCTTCCACTGCAACTGGGACTGCTGTTGCCACAGGAGCTACCACACGCTCCTCTCACCAGGGGGAGGCCCACATTGCTACTTGTGTGTATGCCCCGTCCCTGGTGAGAGTAGCGTGTTGAGGCTTCAGCGGCAGTGGCGGCTTCTCGAGGCCATGACAGAGTCTCCAGCTGCTGCGGCGGCGGAGGCCTCCAGCCATGACGGCAGTCCAAATTGTGGTCAAGCACCTCCAGCTGCAGCTGAGCGCCTCTAGTCGCGGCAGTGCTCCAAGCCCCAGCTGGGCGCCTCCAGCCATGGCAGCACCTCCAGCTGCAGCAGGGCACCTCTAGCCACGGTGGGGCTCCAAGCAGCAGTGGCATCTCCATCCGCGGTGGCTCTGGCTCCAGCAGCAGTAGCTTCGGTGAGTCGCCAACATATATATATATATATATATTTTTGGAGGGGAGGAATGGGGAGGGTGTGGGTGCTAGGGAAAAAGTAAATCCTTGATTTTAATGGACTTTTGGGTTTAATGAACACTCCTCCCCCCATTGGTCTGTGAAATCGAGGGTATAATGTACACACAAAACTGTCCAGACCCATCATGCCATAGTTCTTCATGTTCTACCATTTCTGTGACTGTTGTATGGCAAGCCAGATCTATCCCAGCTGAAACTGATATCTGTTCCAAAATGATGTAGTGTGAGTCTGTGGAATAAGTATTTATTTTGCTCATTGGGTTTGGGGTGTTTTTGCTTCAGGATCACCAGAGCATGTCCTTCTGATTGCAGTGCAGTGCTTACAGAATAGCTGTTAATTTATTGTCACCACCAAGAACAATACATTATTTTCATTTGTAATTTTAGTCCTTCATAAAGTTCATCCACTTTCTCATTTTTCATGCAATGTTTAAACGTGCTGTAAGGCAATGGAAAAATAGCTAATTGATTTTTTAGCAGAATTTGCTTTTATTTATTTTGTCAAGGCGGACAGGAGATATGTGTTAGCTCTAATTATCTTCCAGCTGAAGGAAGACTGACCAATTAGTCACAAGCTCCTTAGCTTCTAGCTCCAGAGGAAGTCAGAGAAAGACTCACCCATTAAACGTGGGTATTAAAAATGATCTCTCACCACTACAACTAATCTACTGGTGAAACAGTGCTGTTTTTCTGTTTGACCTTAATGTCCTTTCATTATCTTTTGTCGTTTTTCAGACTGATCAGACAGATATTAAGTGTTGACACCCTAAACAGTTTTGTCTCCACTTCACAATGAAGGTTAGAAATGTTAGCAAACCTCTTCTTCAAAATGAGATTAAATCTCTTTAAACAGGTTCCTGCAAAGAGACAAAATAATGACTGCCCTCATACAGAACTAATAGCTGCTCCATTGTCCTTCCCTCCACACGTAGATGGATCTTTCCAGAGAAGAAAATCCTAGTAGCAGGAGCTTGTCTCACTACTCACATCTCAGAGTTACGGTTCTGTCTGTCTGCTACGTGGTAGAATGTGATTTTGTCCTTCTGCAGTCACCGCACTATGGTGGCCCCTTCAGAGGACAGAGAGATAGAAATGTTATGCTTGTGTAAGGAATGTGTCACAGGAGCTCAATACTGCTGAAGGACTTGAGGAGTGTGTCCTTTGGAGATCATTTGCATGAAAATGCAAAGGTGTGCTTATGTGATACCTTGCAAACAAAGCCTGATGGGTAGCAGGTGAAGCAATGGATTTTCGTCTGATGTGAACACCATGTTGTTGTAAAGTCACAATTTATGCTGTCAGCCAGTGTAAGAATTGTGGAATCTCACCAATGCTTGAAGTTGTTGTGGAGATATAGAGCAGTCATCATTGCTGTGTAAGATACGGATTGGACAGGACTCCTCTCATCTGAGCCCTGTGAGACAGCAGAGGGTAGGGGATATTGCCTGAACCAGCTGGCTACGAGCCTTAGGCCAAACTGAGCCTTGGCCATATAGCCATAAGCCTGGTTTGACTAGTCCTTCCCCCCACTGTTCAATGGTAGAACTAAAAGCTGGATGTTGGAATCTGTGTTCTTTTTTTTTTTTTTTGTAAGAATCCTCCCTGATGGATATGGAGCTTGCGAGCTGAATTCAAAGGATGGCAATTGAAGCCACTGAGAACTGAAGTCATAGGGTTTTGCCTCAAGCCAAGCCCACAAAGCAGCAGACAGGCAGCTGGCAGGAGCGACTGGTGGTCACCTGGTAGGAGAAGCAGCAGGAAGCCAGTGGGGCAGCTGGCAGGAGTAAGCAGACCACAGGACCAGCACAAAAGTGGCATTGCTGCAGGCTCCATGAGGAAAGTCATCAGGGTGATGTGTCAGGGTCTGCACAGACTGGACAGAGCTTATAAGTGGGGCATTTGAAGGGGGATACAGAGAAATCTTGGGTGTGTGAATGAGACCCTTACTGTGCTGGACTGGTGAGCCTGAGAAGCAAAGGACACTGCTCAATCCATTTGAGCTGTGACAGTTACTTGGGGGTTGGTTATGAACTCTGGGTGTGGTGTTTTTCCCAAGTTAATGCCATGTGACTTCTCTGCCTCTTTCATTAAAAGTTTCTTTTCTACACTCAGCCTTGGTGCTTGCGAGTGGGGAAGCATTGCCTCTCTGAGGCACCCTGGGTTATGTGAATTTCCCAGGCTGCTGGGTGGGGGCTTAAGCCAGTTCTCTGTGAGATGGTTGAAAGGGAACCCGTAGATATTGAACCCAGCCTTGGCTGCTGCTGACTGCTACTGGCAGAAGTGTCACACTTGGAAATTAGAGCTGTGCTCTTGCAGGCTGGAGCCAGGATGTTTTGTCCCCTCCTGCCATCTTGCTCTTTCCCTGTGAACAGAGTTCTGTGACTCAGAGACCTTTGATTGGCACTCTGGGAATACATTAGTAGGTCCAGCCCCCTTGTTGTCACTATCCAAAATCCAGACCAGCGTTTATTCGATATGGCTTTCTCCGGTGCATTGCGCGTTCTTTCAGCCTTAATGCTTAAAGTTTGGTTGCTAAAAGCAACTAAAAACAGGAACTTTTTAGTGATGACTCGACTTTCATTATGAGCATCTCTACAGCCTTACCTAAAATACCAGTACTACAAAATGGAGATAGCAAATGTGTCTAACGGTGCTTTTAGCTTTTTGGCTGTCCATTTGAATGCAGTTAACAGGAGCTAAGTAAGTATTTTCTGGTTGTTTATATATTGGAAATACAAGAGGATCTTTTTGTGGAGATGAAAAGTCTGACCATGTGTTTGCTTATTGGGTTATGTATAAAGGTTACCTAAAATTCAAGTTTCCGTGCTTTGGCACGTGTTTTGCTTTAAGTAACCTTAATTTTTGCTTATAGAACTATAGTCAGAGAACTGAAATATAATTATCTTGAGAAATTTTTCAGGGCTTTAAAAGGTCAAACTCCTCCCTTTCTACATTTGTTCAGAAGTTCCATAAAAGGTCATAAATGATCCAGCCCTCTCTGTCCAGTCATACCTGACTACAGGGATTCCATGGATCATGACCCGTAGGAATCAGAGCTCCCTCAGCAAAAGGGCTGGCAGCTTCTTGATTTGAAGAGGAAGTTAGCTAAGCAGTCATTTAGAAGTCCATAACTTTTCCTGGCAATAGTACTGGATAGGAGGGAATGATTCCTTGGCTGCAACACTAGTCCTGGATACCATATTCCAACACAGTAAAAATTATTTTTTATCTTTGTTGGCAAGTTTTCATGGGCCTCCCTGTGGATGATTATTAAAATGTGAGAAAGAGACATTTAATGCCAGGAGAGGGAGCATCAAGCCTTTTGTCCCTTACCAATAAATTTAATTTTGACAAGAGACTTTCCCTATGTGTAATTCTAACTCTATTGGTTCTGTGACAAATCCTGGATAATCTGAGGATGATCGGTGCTTGTATGTCTACACATTTATTTGGGTGTAGTTTAATTTTAAAAAAGCAAACTGTCAGTTAGCCAAGAAGCAATTTAGATGAGTTCTTAGCAGTGGTTTTGTTGCTGAGCAGTTGTTTAGTGGGAAGGATCGATCTACTTATGTGTGGGAGGACAGTGGAACAGCTTTGGATTAGAGACCCTTCTTGCAAAAAATATAGTGTAAAGATAGGGAACAAAATGTCCTTATACCTAGCTCATAAAGCTGGACAGGACCTTCAGAGGTCATTGAGTCCAGTCCCCTGTACTCATAGCAGTAGCTATTACCATCCTGGACAGTTTTTTAATCCATTTACCCCAGATCCCTAAATGGCCGCCTCCAGGATTGCTCTCACAACCCTGCGTTTAGCAAGCTAATGCTCAAACCACTGAGCTATCCCTCCTTGCTTTGTTTGCTAGTCTATATGAGATGCAGATTTCACCCGTTGCCCAGTCCACCTGTCTCTCATGATTAATGCTAACAGGATGCAAATATCTTTCCTAGGATATTATATTAGCTTCAGGGTCTAACAATTTAATTGCCCAGCTTGTTATAGAAAAAGAGCTCTATAAAAATCATCATGCTTTCCTTACAGAATGGAAAGATCCCAAATAAGTTTAGAAAGGCTATGGCAATGTGGCACTTTGGAATATGCTAATGAGGTGCTGCCAAGAATATGCAACACCTCATTAGCATAATGGTGGCTGCACGTATTTTGAAACTGCTGGTTTAGAAACACACACTGTCCATGTAGCCCAGGGCCTATCAAAATGGCCCCCTAATTTCAAATGTCCCTTCTTCCCATCTGGTTTTGGGAAGAAGGGGCTTTTGAAATCAGGGGGGTCTTTTCGAAAGGCCCCCAGCTACACAGGCAGCATGCATTTCGAAACCGGCAGTTTGGCTGCCATTATGCTAATGAAGCATTGCGTATTTATGGTAGCATCTCATTAGCATATTCCAAAGAGCCATATTACCATAGCCCTTCTGAAAGGAGGGGCTAGAGTAGCCACGGCCACAGAGATGAAAAGAACTCTTTTAAATTACCAGGGCCTTGAAGCCTTGTTCTGTTTGCCATATAATTTTTCCTAATTTAATTCACAGTAATGGAGCATTCTTTTAATGTAATCTAGACATGAATACTACAAGGAAAGCTCAGACTGTGTTTTTTATCCCAAAGTTACAGCTCAGATTGCACTGCTCCTGCACTCAGTTAGATGTATATGTGGGCCCTGTCTATGCCAGTAACCTCAACGGCCTCAGTGCCTCTCTGACCCGTCAGCTTCAGCATTGCCCTGGTGGATGCCAAAGTGCCAATAACACAAGTGCTCCCCCCAACCACTAGCGATGGGTGAGGACCCAGGGACCCCAATGGGTTTGGACAGGCTGGCACGTTTTCATCGTCCTCCCCGTATGAAGCAGTGGCAGGTTCTTCTGCATCTCTGGTGTTGGAGGATGATTGGGCACCTCAGCAGCTCCTTCTTAGGGTGGCTTAGAACGTGCGTGTCCAAGCTGAAGGGTTAAAATGAGGCAGACCCATGACAGACATTCTGTCATCCATGGGACCATCCAGGGTGGGCTTGCCCATGATAAAAACAATTGCCCAGACAGCCAGAATTGTATGACAGGTGCTGGTGTCTACCTAGCCGACGACAAGGAAAAACAAAAACTGGTGTTTTGTCCCCTTTGCAGGGAATGAACACCTGTTCACCTACCTCCATCCCGACTCCTTGGTTGTCGATGCAGTCAACCATAGGGAGTGTCAAGGTTTTCAAGGTTCTTCTCCCAAAAATAGAGAAGCCAAGAAATTGAACATGTGTGGGAGAAAGGTTTATTCCACAGGGGGGTTACAATTGCATATAGGAAACCAGCAGGCTCTCGTGAGCAGGTACTCATTTAGTACAGTGTCTTCGCTGTCTAAATTTTCACGAAACTACTTCCTGCAGAGGCTAAGCAAGAGTTTACTGCAGCAGTGGAGGAAAGCAAACACACTTTTCGCGTGGCCCTCCAAGGCGCCAGGGATGCTGCGGACATGGCTACCTGGGCTATAGCTTTGGGGATTGCCATGAGTTGTGGAGCGGGCTTACAGGTCTCTGGCCTGCCACAGGAGGTTCAGGAACCATTCAAGACCTCCCCTTTGAGGGACGCACTTTGTTTTCAGAGCAAACAGAGGAAAGACTTTACAGTCTAAAAGACTCAAGAGCAACCTTAAGGTCTTTGGGCCTTTGTGCTCCTGCAACTCAGTGCAGGTGTTTTTCCCCTGGTCCTTTTCTACACAGTTTTCTCAGCAGCAGCAACAGCCTAGGGGCTATGACAGGAGACGGGGCCATATCAGCAGGATGTGCTGTAGCCAGCCTGGCAAGGGTCAGGGACAGCAGAAGCTCCCTCTGGGCCAAAACCAAACTTTTGATGATGCAGTCAGGATCATGGAACCACTTCGCACTTGGGATACAGCACTCCCCTTATTTTCTTTTCGCCTATCCCTTTCTACCCTGCCTGGTGCTATATAACATCGGACCAGTGGGTGCAGCACACTGTGAAAAGAGGATATGCTATCCAATTTAGTTCTTACCCCACTTCTCACCCTCCTTTTTTTGTCCTTCTTCAGTGATCCCTCTCACAAGAACGTGCTCACCCCGGAGGTCCAGTCACTCCTCAAGCGGGGTGCAGTAGAGGAGGTTCCTCCTCAATTCAGGGGCGAGGGGTTTTACTCCTGTTATTTCCTAATTCCAAAATCCAAAGGAGGTCTGAGACCCGTCATGGACCTGCGGGGCCTGAACAAATATGTAGAAAAGATTAGGTTTGGCATGGTCTCCTTGGGGCTCATATCTCCATTGCTGGATCCAGTGGACTGGTTTGCTGTTCTTGACTTATAGGCTGCATATTTTCACATTGCAATCTACCCATCCTCACAGGAGGCTTCTGAGGTTTGTGGTGAATGGGAGGCATTATCAGTTCACCTGTTCGGCCTCTTAATGGCTGTGACGGTCTTCACCAAGTGCATGGCGGTGGTGGCAGCCTTCCTCCACAGGCACAGGGTCCAGTTGTTTCCAGACCTGGATGATTGGCTAGTCAAAGGGAAGTCACAGGCTCAGGTTCAGCAACATGTGAAGTTTACCCGATGGATGTTCGACCATCTCAGGTTGTCGGTAAATGAGACAAAATCAACATTGGTTCCCATGCAAAAGATAGAGTTTGTGGGGGCTCTTTTGGACTTGGTGCATTCCAGAGCCTCGCTGCTGGAAAGCAGGTTTCAGGCTATGGCCAGCATCATAAATGACCTGATGAGGTTCCCCACCAGAATGTCCAGGTACTGTCTGAGATGCCTCGGACACATGGCAGCGTGCACGTTTGTGGTACAGCATACCAGGCTTCACTGGCGTCCTCTCCAAATGTGGCTAGCTTCAGTGTATCGCCCTGTGAGAGACAATATAGGCGTTAGTGACACTACCACAGTGAGTTCTGCAGACTCTGCCTTGGTGGTTGGATGCTCTGACAGCATGTGATGGGGTTCCTTTCAAACGTCCCCAGTCTTCCCTGTCCCTGTTAACCAATGCATCAGACCTAGGTATGGGGGGCACATCTGGGAGACTGCTGGACTCAGGCTCTTTGGGGCACATCAGACCTTGAGCTCCACATCAATATGAGGGAGCTCAGGTCCATCAAGTTGGCATGTGAGGTGTTTCTACACAGTCTGGTGGTTCGTTACGTGTCGTTGGGCACAGACAACATAACAGCAATGTATTATATCAGTAGACGGGGTGCACGCTCCGCTTCCTGTGTCATGAGGCCCTCAGGCTTCAGGCATTTTGCATTCAGCACCAAATTCTCCTGCAAGCTCACTACCTACTGGGGTTCATGATACCATAGTAGACCACCTCATCAGGTCTTTTATGAACCATGAGTGGTCCATTCACCCATACATGCTGCAGTCAGGTTTCCAAGTTTGGGGCTATGCCCAGGTGGACCTATTTGCCATTTATATCAACACAAAGTGCTGAACGTTTTCCTCTTACTGGAACCAGAGCCTGGGATCCTGGGCAGATGCATTCAACATCTCATGGGAGGGCCTGCTCCTGTATGTGTTCCCTCTGGTTCCTTTTGTCCACAAGGTCCTTCTCAAAATTCAGTCAGATCAGGACTTGTTTATCCTGGTGGCTCCACCGTGGGCCTGGTAGCACTGGTACTCGGTCCTGTTAGACTTGTCAGTGAGCAACCAGTAATGCTCCCTTTATGCCTGAACCTCTTGATGCAGGATGAGGAGTGGTTACAGCACCCCAACCTTCTGTCGCGTCACCTCACAACATGGAAGCTTCACGGCTGAGTGCCGTGGAACTTTCCTGCTCAGAGCCAGTCAGGGATGTGCTCCTGAGCAGTAGAAAACCCCCCACTAGGATCACGTATCTAAGGAAGTGGAAAAGGTTTCCAAGTTGATGGGTCAGTGAGGTTTACTTCCACTCCAGGCCTTGATTCTGGTCATTTTAGATTACTTGTGGCACCTAGGTCAGGAAGGGCTGGCCCTTTCCTTCGTTAAGGTGCACTTGGTGGCCATTTCTGCTTTTCATCCTGGCCCAGGTTTTTCATCAGTGTTCTCAGACCCGGTGGTGAAAAGGTTTCTTAAAGGCCTGGAGAGGGTTAAGCCACAAGTGCAAGATCCCTTGCCCCCATGGGACCTTAATCTGGTGCTATCTAAACTTATGGGGGCCCCCTTTGAACCTCTTGCTTCCTGCTCCCTACTGTTTTTAACTTACAAAACAGCCTTTCTGGTGGCCATTACATTGGCCAAAAGGGTTTCCAAACTGAGAGCCTGACTGTGGACCCACTGTGTATGGTGTTCCACAAGGACAAAGTTATATTGAGACCACATCCAGCTTTTCTGCCAAAGGTGGTCTCCTTCCGTGTCAGTCGGGCTATTTCTTTACCAGTTTTTTATCCTAACCCACATGCCGCCCCAAGGGAGCAGAGCCTGCATACCCTCAATGTATGCAGGGCACTGGCTTTTTAGAGAGAGAGAGGCACCTTTCAGAGAGTCGCACGCAGCAGCTTTTAGTCGTGGTGGCAGACAGGATGAAGAGCTGCCTGGTTTCCTCCCAAAGGATCTCCTCCTGGATAGTGGCATGTATCAGGGAATGCTACAGGCTAACAGGTGTGCCCCCTGCCCCGATTAGGGCTCATTCTGTGAAGGTGCAGGCGTCCGCAGCAGCACTCCTGGCCAATGCCCCGGTTCAGGAGATCTGTAGGGAAACCACCTGGTCCTGCATATGTGTACGTGGCTCTTTACACAGTTGTGCATGCTAGGGAGGATGCAGCAGCAGCCAGGGCCATGCTGCAGTCGTTCCGGGGCTCGAACCCCACCTCCAAACGTCAGCTTGTATTCACCTGCACTGCAATGCACTTGAGCAATCCCTTGAAGAAAAAAAGACAGTGACCTGTTTCCAGAGGTGGTGTTCTTCGAGATGTGTCGCTCATGTCCATTCCAAAACCCGCCCACCTTCCCCACTGTTGGAGTACCCACCAAGAAGGAACTGAGCAGGGAGAGGGTAGGACAGCATATATAGTGGTGACCATACTGGCCTCACTCCAGGGGGTGCTGCACCAACCCAGTTGCTACCGGCTAGGGGAAAAAGACTTCTGGCAACTGGACATGTACACACACCTGCACTGGAATGGACATGAGCGACATCAGTTACAGAAATAGGTAACTGTATTTTTGTGCCTCTGTGCACAATAGAGGGATTTTCCAGGCATCTCCCCTATCTTTAAAAATCCAGACTAAAAAGGGAAGATAAAAGACTGAAACATCTGGAAAAGAGCTTTGCTATGTAGCATAACAAGATCTTTGTTCAGCTTAAAACTAAATAAGATTCATCCAACACAGATTTCTGTGTGTATTTACAAGTTAGATGTGTTTATCAGACAATAGTCGACAGAAGCAACTAGATCTGATATCAAATACGTCAACTGGAAGACTCACTCCTATCTTGGCAGATATCCAAGCAGCTTCATTCTAAAATGTGTGGTCCAGTTATAAATCATGTTTTCAAATACATAAACCTCAATTGTTTGTGAGAGTGAGATTTGCAAGTCTATTCTTAGATGACAAACTTTGGCTTGAAACCTTGGTTTACCCCTCTACTTTAGTTGTAACAAATACAATATAAGTAGATGTAGTTATTTATTTCTTTGTTCAGTGTCAGAGTTCTATCATGAATAAATTGTAATTTAAACATTCTAAATAATAGTAATAAATGACGAGGCAGCAAAATCTTGTAAGATGTTTTCATCGCTTTATTGGTTATCATTTTTATTTTGGAAGTAGTAAAACAATAAATTAAAAATGCATGTATTGTGACTGTTGTTGTGTCCAAAGAAGACCTGTTCCAGTTGAACTGCAAGGAAAGCAAAGAGAACAGTTTAAGGGCTTAGTGGTTTTCATGTCTGTCTGTTTTTCAGAACAAGGAGTATGTGTGTCGAGGCCATGACTATGAAAGGCTGGAAGCCTTCCAACAAAGAATGTTGAGTGAGTTCCCACAAGCCATTGCAATGCAGCACCCAAACCACCCAGATGACACCATTTTGCAATGTGATGCTCAGTGTATCCTTTCATAAAGGCAGCCTAATGTTAATCAAACTGTTGTATGTCACAGAGACAAAATAGTGCTTTCATCTTAGAAGATCTTGGTTCATATCTGGCTTTAGTGATAGGTGCCACAATTTTATCCTCTCCAACTTGTGTTTAGTATATATTTATCTACACAATTACACACTAGTTGGCCCAAAGTGTGAGTTTTGCTTAGGGAATATAAATTTGTGGGGCTGTATGGGAAGATGTACACAGTGCTGGTCTGGTCCATGCTTTATTCTAACCATACTGACACTTAATCCTTTATTAATATTACATTTCACCAGAAATCCACCCAGCTACCTTCTGCAGTTCCACAAGAGACAATTGTGCATTTAAATTCAAACCTGTTCTCTACACACTTCCCATTTTATTTGTTTTTCATTTCACCTTCCTTTTACACTGCATGTTTCTTTTCATTCAGACTACCTGCTTTTATGCAATACATCAGGTTTTGAGTCTAGTTCATCCCCTTGATACTGTGCATTGTGAATTTTAAATTCAGATAGCAAAAGTAATATTGTGCAGTATGTGAGGACTGTACCACAAGGCATTTGTTCGAGAGTATGAACATTGTAGGTGAGATAAGATATGATTGCCCTCTGTCTCCTATTTCCAATTCCCTTTGCTGCCTTCCATCCCTGACAGAACCCACTTCTTTGCTGTATGATGCTGAAACACCAAATAACAAGGGCTTGGATTGGGCTGGGATAGTTTGGGTTTGCTGTGCTTTGCTTTCATATGCCTACACATTGGTTTCTAAACTGATTTTGTTAAATCAATACAATCTGTACATGTAGACAAAGCCCATGTAAAGGCCAGATGTTTTAAGATATTTAGGTATTGAAAGATGCAGCCTGGATGTCTAGTGGTGTTTACAGAAGTGCCTAAGCATGTTAGATGCCTAACTTCCTTTAACATTTGTGAGAATCAATTGCTTAGGCGCTTTAGCAAACTTCCTGGGTGCATATTGGGTGCCCAAATACCATTGGAAACATGGCTTGAAGTTCCTACAACACTGTAGTATCCCCGGCTCTGGAGGCCTAGCCCAGTGACTTGCTGCTACCGTTAAAGCAGCAATGAAAAGGAGAGCAGTGTTCCAGAAAGAAAAGAGAAGCAAGTATTTCATACTTTTGCCATCTGCCTTCTTTTGGTAACAGGTGACACCCCTAAGGGAGTTGTGTTTTGTACCAATGTTTTCTTACTTGTTGCCAGGGTGTTTCTTTGACTCATAATTGTGCAGATTTACAGATATATGCAGTGACTCCCATCCCAGACAATATTGATGTACTGCAAATGGACCGTGTCCCTGATCGTATAAAGAGCTTTTATCGTGTCAACAATATCAGGAAATTCCGCTATGACAGGCCGTTCCACAAAGGTCCAAAGGACAAAGAGAATGAATTTAAGGTAGGAACAGTCAATAAATAGTAAGTAAATTTTAACCTTTCCAGGGCAAGTACTGTCTTCCTCTTTTGTATTGGCACAGGGCATCACA
Source organism: Carettochelys insculpta (assembly GCF_033958435.1). Classification (NCBI taxonomy): domain Eukaryota; kingdom Metazoa; phylum Chordata; order Testudines; family Carettochelyidae; genus Carettochelys; species Carettochelys insculpta. Next base: position 3,748,747 of record NC_134147.1, on the reverse strand, counting down.
TGATGCCTAATCGTAATTTGGTTCCGCAAGATGGTTTAATTTGAATAACAAATAACAAATGCTGAACTATTGAGCCCAAAGTTGCACACCTGACCTAGGTAAATCCTTACCGTAGACCTTAGTCCATCCCATGCTTTTCAGGACATTGAGCTACCTTGTAATTTCTGTAGTTCAAGAGTTTTTTGTGGCAAAAGGAAGCCACCCTGTCAATGAACCACTCTCTTGTCTGATCTGGGCTTAGGACCAGCCCTGGTGGAGTTAGGTGAAGCCTACACTATTTAAAAGGCATTTGTGACAATGCCATGGAGACAGATTTTGAAGTAATGGGGTTTGCTTTGTTTACCCAAAATGCTCCCAGCTAACTGACAGCAGACCTAGGGTCTGAGGTCTGGAAACTAACTAAAAGGTTTGACACATTGCTTTAAAGCACACTGATTTTTTTTCTTTGTGATTAAATGTAAACTAAACTTCAGTGTAATGTTGCATTCCATTGTGGAAAGAATAATATCTGCTGAGAGTATTGATGCACCCTTCTATGTGGCTACCCCTGAATAACAGCTGTGAGAGAAAGAGTGTTCAAATTCTGATTCACTAGGACCCCACTTGCTGTATTCTTTGCAGAGCTTGTGGATTGAACGCACCACTCTAACCCTGACTCACAGTTTACCTGGGATCTCTCGGTGGTTTGAAGTGGAGAGAAGAGAACTGGTAACATTTGTTATATTTGTATCTGGGATTTGAATGGCTATTCTTCAGGGTGAAGGATGGGCAATTTAAAGTCTCTGGGCTGGCTCTTGCATTGAAAGTATTCATTCCTTACTGGTGGATATTATAGATTCCTGTCTCATCACTCTCAGCCCAAATAATTGCTAAACATAACTACAGGAGCAGTGTGAACAGAACAGAACAATCAGAGTAAGTGACAGTGAGGTGTGATTCTGAATCTTGACAGCATCTCCAGTCAATTATTCAGACATGTGACAGCTATTGTAACTGCTGAGATGAGTGTGCAGTGAGCTGAACTGAGATGTATTGCTGACACACAGTGAAACTGTTGTGAAAAACTGTCATGTTAAAATGGCTAGGTAGCCTGAGCATCAGAAAAAGGTGGAGCACTCATCAAGCTGTAGTTTGAATTGGTTTCTTAGTAAGGAAGGGCACAGTGGCAGTGAGGTGTCTATGGCATTGAACTATTCTTTGTTGCCTTGTAGGTTGAGGTGAGCCCTTTGGAAAATGCCATTCAAGTTGTGGAGAACAAAAACCAGGAGCTGAGGACACTGATAAGCCAGTATCAACACAAACAAATGCATGGCAACATTAACCTGCTCAGCATGTGTTTGAATGGAGTGATTGATGCAGCAGTGAATGGTGGCATAGCACGGTACCAGGAGGTAAGCAGGGGCTGTACCTCTGAGCTTAGTATCAAGCCATTAGCAACTCTTTCCCTTCACCATTTCTCTGGCTGTGTTGGAAAGAGCATGACTTAATGAAAAGTCAAAATATAAGAAATGACACCAGTGGGCCCACTTTCATAGTTGGTATCTTAATAAAAATGCTGAAAAACCCTATGTGTAGTTGTTCATATATGAGTGCTTGGACATGCAGATCTGGTTGTATGTAGCTGTGTGTAAATATGTCCAGATACGGGTTCTGGATGTTCTGTTAAGTTGGTCACAGTTGAAGGCTGAGCTCTTCAAGTTTAAATTCTGATTAACATTGGCAAAGCTGATTGTGCATGCACAACTGTGCAACTGGCAGTTTTTACATGGCTGCACTGTGAACTCATCCTGCAAAGCAGGCAGTGGAACTTGCTGTCTGTGCTGATAGAGACTCAATATGCTGATGTCCTGCTGAGGGTCTGGCACATCTAAGCCGTGTCTACACGTGCACGCTACTTTGAAGTAGCGGCACTAACTTCGAAATAGCGCCCGTCACGGCTACACGTGTTGGGCGCTATTTCGATGTTAACATCGACGTTAGGCGGCGAGACGTCGAAGCTGCTAACCCCATGAGGGGATGGGAATAGCGCCCTACTTCGACGTTCAACGTCGAAGTAGGGACCATGTAGTCGTTGCGCGTCCCGCAACTTCGAAATAGCGGGGTCTGCCATGGCAGCCATCAGCTGAGGGGTTGAGAGATGCTCCTCTCTCCAGCCCCTGCGGGGCTCTATGGTCACCAAGTGCAGCAGCCCTTAGCCCAGGGCTTCTGGCCGCTGCTGCTGCAGCTGGGGATCCATGCTGCATGCACAGGGTCTGCAACCAGTTGTCGGCTCTGTGGATCTTGTGTTGTTTAGTGCAACTGTGTCTGGGAGGGGCCCTTTAAGGGAGCGGCTTGTTGTTGAGTCCGCCCTGTGACTCTGTCTGCAGCTGTGCCTGGCACCCTGATTTCGATGTGTGCTACTTTGGCATGTAGACGTTCCCTCACAGCGCCTACTTCGATGTGGTGCTGCGCAACGTCGATGTTGAACATCGACGTTGCCAGCCCTGGAGGACATGTAGACGTTATTCATCGAAATAGCCTATTTCGATGTCGCCACATCAAAATAGGCTACTTCGATGTGGGGTTCATGTGTAGATGTAGCCCTAAAGAGTTATCTTTGCCAGTTTGCAATGTAATCTTAGACCTAAGGGATTCAAATGTGCTGTTTCCTTCACTAGGAGTTAAAGATGTATGTTGCAAAAGGGAAATACAGGGACACATACTGAAAAATGATGATGTTGATCCAAACTTCTGAAGTGTGTGCGCACTGCAGAGAAATATAGTGAAAGCTCCTCATCCCTCACATTATTTACTACTTTAGTCACTCAATTCCTACAGTTCCTTGAGATGCTTAAATGAAGGAAGCTATGTAAAGTTCAAGTAATGGGCTGATCCAGGGCTTAGTGATAATGATCTGCACTGTCATATGGGGAGACTTGATTAGTTTCATGATCCTTTGAGGCCAGAAAGGAATACCTTATGCTACTCAGCAGTGACTCTGATTAAGTGAGGAGCAGAATTATCTAGGCAACTAAAATTGTGGGGCTGTAGCATCACCGAAGTCCCAGAATACTACAAGAGCTCAGGTCAGTGGAATTTTCAGTTTGCTAAGTGTACTTGGATCCCTTAGGATTTCTGTTTCCTCCTCTCTCCCTCTATGACATATGGACACAATGAAATGTTTCCTAATAAGGAGATGATTTCTCTTTCTCCCACAGGCTTTTTTTGATAAAGATTATATCACCAAGCACCCTGGAGATGCAGAAAAAATCACACAGCTCAAGGAGCTCATGCAGGAACAGGTACTGCTGTGCTTTTACAGATGAAGGAATAATGCTGTCATAGCATGTGGATTCCTCAGCAATCACTTTAAATAACCTAAAGCTAAATAATTCATTAAGAAGCAAAATAAAACAGGCGGTTCACAGTGTATTTAAAACATAGGGAAGTGAGAATGCCAATGAATTAATGATGCATTAGCCTTTCACCTCTATAGACCTGAACTGACGCCTCATTTAGATGACAAATTAAATGAGCCTGGCTTCTCCTTTTATTAAACAATGAATGCTTTTCTACATTACAGAACTACCTATCATTTTGGCACAATTGACTCTCTCTCTTAGTTGTGAAGGCCAAAACTATTACAGGGTTCAAAAAAGAATTTGTTTGTTTCAGTCTTCACCAAGAATCTGATGAAAGAATGCCTAACATAGTCAATGTGAGTGGGAAGGGGATAGGTTTAGAAGATAAAATAAAAAAAGAACAGGTTAAAAATTACTTAGAAAAGTTAGATGTTTGCTAGTCACCAGGGCCTGATGAAATGCATCCTAGAATACTCAAGGAGCTGCTAGGGGAGGTAGCTGACCCTTTAGCTATCATCTTTGAAAGGTCATGGAAGTCGTAAGGAGAGATTCCAGAAGACTGGAGAAGGGCAAATATAGTGCCCATTTGTAAAAAAGGGAACAAAAGCAACCCAGGGAATTACAGACCAATCAGTTTAACTTCTATGTTGAAAAGATAATGGAGCAAGTAATTAAGGAATTCATCTGGAAGAAAATAAGGTGATAGGTAACTGTCTGCATGGATTTGTAAAGAACAAATCGTGTTGAACCAATCTGATAGCTTTCTGAGATAAGATAACAAGTCTGGTGGGTAAGCGAGAAGTGGTGGATGTGGTATACCTAGACTTTAGTAAGACATTTGATACAGTCTCTCATGATCTTCTTGTCAATAAACTAGGCAAATACAACTTAGATGGGGCTACTATAAGGTAGGCACATAACTGGCTGGATAACCATTCTCGAAGGGTAGTTATTAATGGTTTGCAGTCATGCTGGAAGGGCATAACCAATGGTGTTACATAGGGGTCTGTTTTGGGACCAGTTCTGTTCAATATCTTTGTCAATGATTTAGATACTGGCATAGAGGGTACGCTTAGTAAATATGCAGATGATACCAAACTGGGAGGGGATGCAACTGCTTTGGAGGGTAGGGTCATAATTCAAAATGATCTGGACAAACTGGAGAAATGGTCTGAGGCAGCATTTCCCAAAGTGTGGTCTGTGGCTCAGTATCGGACCTTGGAAAAAAATACCGGTCCTTAGAAAATATACAGATTATCACTGTGTACTATTGTTGTTGTGAATAAATAATAAACAGTGAAAAATTATTCATTTTTCATTTTTTTAATATATGCTTTTATGGAATTTGGAAATGGCAGAGATGTTTAATGATTTCTTTGTTTCGGTCTTCACTGAGAAATCTGAAGGAATGCCTGACATAGAGAATGCTAGTGAAAACGGGTTAGGTTTAGAAGTTGAAATACGAAAAGAAAAAATTAAAATTTACTTAGAAAAATCAGATGTCTGCAAATCACCAGGGCCTGATGAAATGCATCCTAGAATCCTCAAGGAGCTGATAGAAGAGGTATCTGAGCCTTTAGCAATCATTTTTGGAAAATCGTGGGAGACGAGAGAAATTCCAGAAGACTGGAAAAGGGCAAATATAGTACCCATTTATAAAAAGGGGAACAAGAATAACCTGGGAAACTACAGGCCACTCAGCTTAAGTTCTGTGCCAGGAAAGATAATGGAGCAGGTCATTAAATAAATCATCTGCAAGCAATTGGAAGGTGGTAAGGTGATAGGGAACAGCCAGCATGGTTTTGTTAAAAACAGATCATGTCAAACCAATCTAATAGCTTTCTTTGATAGAATAACGAGCCTTGTGGATAAGGGAGAAGTGGTGGATGTGATATACCTAGACTTCAGTAAAGCATTTGACACAGTCTCACATAATATACTTATCAATAAACTATGCAAATACAACTTAGATGGGGCTACTATAAGGTGGGTGAACAACTGGCTGGATAACCATACCCAGAGAGTAGTTATTAATGGCTTTCAATCCTGCTGGAAAAGTATAACTAGTGGGGTTCCACAGGGGTCTGTTTTAGGACCGGTTCTGTTCAATATCTTCATTAACGATTTAGATATTGACATAGAAAGTACACTTATTAAGTTTGCAGATGATACCAAGCTGGGAGGGTTGCAGCTTCTTTGGAGGATAGGGTCATAATTCAAAAGGATCTGGATAAACTGGAGAAATGGGCTGAGGTAAACAGGATGAAGTTTAATGAGGACAAATGCAAAGTGCTCCACTTGGGAAGGAACAATCAGTGTCACACATACAGAATGGGAAAGGACTGCCTAGGAATGAGTACAGCAGAAAGGGATCTAGGGGTTATAGTGGACCACAAGTTAAATATGAGTCAACAGTGTGATGCTGTTGCAAAAAAAGCAAACATGAATCTAGGATGCATTAACAGGTTTGTTGTGAACAAAACACAAGAAGTCATTCTCCTGCTCTACTCTGCGCTGGTTAGACCTCAGCTGGAGTATTGTGTCCAGTTCTGGGCACCACAGTTCAGGAAGGATGTGGAGAAATTGTAGAGGGTCCAGAAGAGAGCAAAAAGAATGATCAAAGGTCTAGAGAACATGACCTATGAAGAAAGGCTGAAGGAATTGGGCTTGTTTAGTTTGGAATAGAGAAGATTGAGGGGGGACATGATAGCAGTTTTCAGGTATCTAAAAGGGTGTCATAAGGCAGAGGGAGGGAACTTGTTCTTCCTTGCCTCTGAGGATAGAACAAGAGGCAATGGACTTAAATTGCAGCAGGGGAGGTTCAGGTTGGACATTAGGAAAAAGTTCCTAACTGTCAGGGTGATCAAACACTGGAATGAATTGCCAAGGGAGGTGGTAGAATCTCCATCACTGGAGCTATTTAAGAAGAGGTTAGATAGATGGCTTTCAGGGATGGTCTAGAAAGTGCTTGGTCCTGCCATGAGGGCAGGGGGCTGGACTCGATGGCCTCTCGAGGTCCCTTCTAGTCCTACTCTTCTATGATTCTATATGATTCTATTTTTGGGCTGCAAAAATGTATTGGAAAAAAATGGGGTCCCAATTATATAAAGTTTGGGAAACCCTGGTCTGAGGTAAATAGGATGAAGTTTAATAAGGACAAATGCAAAGTACTCCACTTAGGAACGAATAATCGGTTTCACATATACAGAAAGGGAAGCAATTGTTTAGCAAGGAGTACTGCAGAAGGGGATCCAGAGGTCATAGTGAACCACAAGCTAAATATGAGCCAACAGTGTAACTCTGTTGCAGAAAAAGCAAACGTGATTCTGGGATGCCTTAAGAGGAGTGTTATGAGCAAGACACAAGAAGGCATTCTTCCACTCTACTCTGTGCTGATTAGGTTTCAGTTAGAGTTTTGTGTCCAGTTTTGGGCACCACATTTCAAGAGGAATGTGGAGAAATTAGAGAAGGTCCAAAGAAGAGCAACAAGAATGATTAAAGGTCTAGAGAACATGAGCTATGATGGAAGATGGAAAAAATTGGTCTTACTTATTTTAGAAAAGAGAAGACTGAGAGGAGACATGACAGTGGTTTACAAATAGCTAAAAAGTGTTACAAGGAAAAGGGAGAAAAATTGTTCTTCTTGCTTTCTGAGGATAGGACGAGAAGCAATCGTCTTAAACTGCATCAAGGGAGATTTAGGTTGGACATTAGGAAAAACTTCCTAATTGTCAGGGTGGTTAAATGCTAGAATATATTGCCTAGGGAAGTGGTGGAATCTCCATCACTGGAGATATTTAAGAGCAGGTTAGATAGACGTCTCCAGGGATTATCTAGATGGTATTTGGTCCAGCTGTGAGGGCAGGGGTCTGGACTTGATGACCTCTGAAGGTCCCTTCCAGTTCTAATGTTCTGTGAATCTGCCATTAGATAAGCTCATGAAAAATAAGTCCATTATTAGCCAACATGATCTGGAACGTAACCTCTTGTTCTGGGTGTCCTAAGCTTCTAATTACCAGACAAGGAGAATGGACAATGGGATGGATAAGGTAATGATTATACCATTCTAGTTGTTCCCTTTGACGCGCCTGCAATTGACTGCTGTTAGAAAGCAGGATACTGAGCTAGCTGGACCATTGGTCTCACCCAGTACGATCATTCATTGGATATGTTCAAAAAGTCTGTCCCAGTCTGAATTGAGATTTTAGGATTATTCAGCAGAGGAAGTAGGGACTTTGAGGTTACTTAATCTCATGTATCTCAGATTTTCCATCTGCAAAATAAGGGTAATGTTTCCCTTACCAGTACTCAGATGACGTTGTGAGAATCAGTTAGTTACTATTGTACATGATGTAAAGTATATAAATTCAAAGATTATTAAGTATTACTGTACTCTGTCATCTAAGAGTTCATATAACCCTACTAACTATTATATTTATGACCTTTAAAAATAGGGTGTGCATGAATAAATAATGAGCGGTAAAGAATGGATAGTTAATAGCATTCATGCAGCTTTGCCACTTTTCAGACTAATTGTAGGAAATCCCCTTACAAGTCTCCATTAGCAACTTTAATCTTTCTTCTGATATTGTAAAGATATGGAGAAAAGGAATTTCCTGCAACACAAAGAACCATTTTGAGTGAAGACTCAACACTGGTTGCTCTGCAGATGGAATCAGTTTTGTCATTTTTGTAGTTATCTGATACCAATCCAACATGTCACAAATGTGGTTGTCTCACATTCAAAATGTAAGCACAGACATTTCAGCTTTCCTATGTTTACTAATTTTCAGCAATCTTGCAAATGACCAATAGACTATTGAACAGATATATCTCTTTCACTGACTAAACTAGAGGACATAATGATGTATCAGAGGGGTAGCCATGTTAGTCTGTATCTGCAAAAAACAATGAGAAGTCCTATTGCCTCTTATAAACTAACAGATATAATGGAGTATAAGCTTTCATGGGCAAAGACCCACTTAATCAGATGCAACATAATTATTTAGTGTCTTTTAGACTGAAAGAAGTTGTTCTGTATTCATGGTATTTTAATTTCTTCTTTTTTAATAGGTGCACGTGCTTGGAGTGGGTCTGACAGTACATGAGAAATTCGTACATCCAGAGATGCGTCCTCTGCATAAGAAACTGATCGATCAGTTCCAAATGATGCGATCTAGTTTGTATCACGTAAGCTAAATTCTATCAGCATCACTTCTTGGTTGTTGTCAATAGTTCAGAGCCATGATAAAAATTCATCCAGTTGCAATGAGATGCATATTAGAACTGGGCAAAAGTAATGTATACTAAATCTATGGGATTGTCTAACTCTTGGAAGAAATCTTGTTTCCAGTGCAAGAATCCATGCCCAAAAAGATTTGCAAATGGAGTTTTAATATAGTCCATGGGATTTTTCAAGATCCCTCTCTAATTTATATGACTAATGATTTGACAGAAAATCTGTGAAGCTGAAGTCTCACACTGTCTTATGTAACACGGCAAATTTTTGCCCTTACCATAGGGTGCCGTGCCAGGGGTGGGAATAAAGATGACTAGAGAGTACTAGTTGTCCATCTTACAAAACACCTATGTTTTTGCAACCTGTTGAATGTATCATGGGCATCATCCAGATCTGGGCCTGGACACATTCCCTGATTGACAGATCGTAAGCACTCAGCAATGAGCTGTGGAAGCCAGGATGTTGATTGGATATGCCTTCTAATCATCCTTTGTGGGAGAAATCCTTTGCTGCTGCATGTACTGGGAATGAGAGATTTTTTCCATTCATGGGTGGAATAAATTTTGTTATGTGCACCACCAGTAGAAGCACATGCTTCTCACTGAGAGTGGCTGTGGGTGCTCTGCTAAGCAGCTGGGCAACACCTAAATTTCTCCTGGGCAGCCATCCAAGTCCTCATCTTACAGGGAACGCTGGATGGGAGCCCTCTCTGCAGACAAACACACCAGTGGAAGATCAATCCCATAGTAAGAGTGCCATTATCTTCTGTAGGCCTATCAGTAGGCCAGTGCCACAATGGTGGCAGACAGGACACCCACAGCTGTTTTGTTTTTACCTCCATACCTAGAAACCTGCTCATCGTAGATAACTGGCAGTTACCATTTTCACATATAGTGAAATGTATAATAAAATGTTTTTTAAATACACGATAGTAAAATGTTTTTTAAATACATTAGAAGCAGGAAGCCTGCTAAAAAAGCAGTGGGGCCCTTGGACGATAAGGATATAAAAGGAGCGATCAAGGAAGACAGTGCCATTGCTGAGCGATTAAATGATTTCTTTGCTTCAGTCTTCACGGCTGAGGATGTTACAGAGGTTCCTAAATCTGAGCCAGCCTTTTTAGGTGACAAATCTGAGGAACTCACTCAGATTGAAGTGACATTAGAGGAGGTTTTGGAGTTAATTGATAAGCTGAATAGTAACAAGTCTCCAGGACCAGACGGTATTCACCCAAGGGTTCTGAAAGAACTCAAATGTGAAATTGTGGAGTTATTAACAGTGGTTTGTAACCTATCCTTTAAATCCACTTTGGTACCAAATGACTGGAAGACGGCCAATATAACGCCAATATTTAAAAAAGGCTCTAGAGGAGACCCTGGCAATTATAGACCGATAAGTCTAACATCAGTACCAGGCAAATTAGTAGAAACACTAGTAAAGAATAAAATTGCAAGGCACGTAGAAGAGCACGAATTGTTGGGCAAAAGTCAGCATGGTTTCTGCAGAGGGAAGTCGTGTCTAACTAATCTATTAGAATTCTTTGAAGGGGTTAATAAACATGCGGACAAGGGGCACCCAGTGGACATAATATACCTAGATTTCCAGAAAGCCTTTGACACGGTCCCACACCAAAAGCTTTTATGTAAATTAGGTGGTCATGGGATAGGAGGAAAGATCCTTTCATGGATCGGGAATTGGTTAAAAGACAGAAAACAAAGGGTGGGAATAAATGGTAAATTTTCACAATGGAGGAGGGTAACTAGTGGTGTTCCCCAGGGGTCAGTCCTGGGACCGATCCTGTTCAACTTGTTCATCAATGATCTAGAAAATGAGGTAAGCAGTGAGGTGGCAAAGTTTGCAGATGACACCAAGTTGTTCAGGACAGTCAAAACCAAAACAGATTGTGAAGAACTACAAAAAGATCTCAGCAAACTGAGTGATTGGGCAGCAAAATGGCAAATGAAATGTAATGTGGGTAAGTGTAAGGTAATGCATGTTGGAAAAAATAACCCAAATTACACGTACTACGTGATGGGGTCAAATTTAGCTACGACAGATCAGGAAAGGGATCTTGGAGTTATAGTGGATAGTTCTCTGAAGACATCCACGCAGTGTGCAGCGGCAGTTAGTAAGGCAAATAGGATGTTAGGAATTATTAAAAAAGGGATCGATAATAAGACAAAAGATATCATACTTCCCCTATATAAAACTATGGTACGCCCACATCTTGAGTACTGCGTGCAGATGTGGTCTCCTCACCTCAAAAAAGATATATTGGCATTAGAAAAGGTTCAGAAAAGGGCGACTAAGATGATTAGGGGCTTGGAACGGGTCCCATATGGGGAGAGGCTAGAGAGACTGGGACTTTTCAGTCTGGAAAAGAGGCGATTGAGGGGCGATATGATAGAGGTATATAAAATCATGAATGGTGTGGAGAAAGTGAATATAGAAAAATAATTTACCTTTTCCCATAATACAAGAACTAGGGGACACCAAATGAAATTGATGGGTAGTAGGTTCAAAACTAATAAAAGGAAATTTTTCTTCACACAGCGCACAGTCAACCTGTGGAACTCCTTGCCCGAGGAGGCTGTGAAGGCCAGGACTCTATTAGGGTTTGAAAAAGAGCTCGATAAATTTTTGCAGGTTAGGTCCATAAATGGCTATTAGCCAGGGATAAAGTATGGTGCCCTAGCCTTCAGAACAAGGGCAGGAGATGGATGGCAGGAGATAAATCACTTGATCATTGTCTTCTGTTCTCCTTCTCTGGGGCACCTGGCATTGGCCACCGTCGGCAGATGGGATGCTGGGCTGGATGGACCTTTGGTCTGACCCAGTATGGCCATTCTTATGTTCTTATATAAGCATATTGCATGTGTCTTTTATTCTATAACAGTAGAAAAACCAAATAGAGCCTTCCACTTCCTGCTTTAGGATATGGTACGGTGAATCTCCAGACTTGAAATAGTGGACCTGTTTAGCATGTTGTTTAGCCAAGTGTACATGATTTGATTTGCACTTAGTTTTGTTGGGAGATTTAAAAAGAGCTTGCCTCTTAGAACTGCTACTGAAGTCATTACTTTGTTAGCACATTTGCCACTCAGCTGTCCTTAGTGAGGGAAGATACGTCCTTTTCATGTAATTATCATTTCTTACAATTCACTAGCACAGGGCACTCATGGTTATTTAAGAGGATAGAGGCTGAAAGCTAACTTCAGTGACACATAATAAATAGGTACAGTAAACCCTCGATATAACAGACTAATTGGGGGGAAGGTTGTCCCCTCTTACTGAAAATCTGTTATATTCTGGGGGGGCAATGATTTTAGGGACCCCAGAGGACTTCAGGAGCAACGGAGGGGAAGTCTGTTGTTCCCAAAGTCCGCTGTTCCCAAAGTCCGCTAAATTGGGGTCCGTAAAAATTGAGGGTTTACTGTACGTGATATTAATGTGCTGTCACTCAGAAGTGTTATGCAATCAACAGTTTTTTCTAAGAAGAAGTTAATTATGGAAAAACTTATTTGTGCTGCATGTCTGTTATGAGTGTCTCAGGATTTAGCTGCAGCGTTAGAACCAACAACTCAGAGTTAGGAAAGTTAATGCTATGTAAATTAAAGCTCATAGAAGATTACTTCTTTTCTGTCTGAAGAAATCTGATCACATGGTCACACCTTCCCTATAGTCAATGCCCTCTATGCCCCATCCTGATCCTCACTCTCCTGAGTCACATCGCTGAAAAGGCAACACCTATTGTAGAAGAGAGGGACAGAAAGATAACTAGAACAGTCAGGCTATGTCTACACTAGCCCCTGCTTTTCAAAAGGGGAATGCTAATAAGACGCTTTGGGATGTGCTAATGAGGCACTGCAATGATTATGCAGCGCCTCATTAGCATAATGGTGGCCGTGGCACTTTGAAAGGGCCGCTTTTGATTGCATGTGGCTTGTCGACATGGGGTCCTTTTCGAAAGGACCCCACACACTTTGAAATCCCCACATTCCTATAACCAAATAGGAATAAAGGGATTTTGAAGTATTCAGGGTCCTTTCGAAAAGGACCCAACGTAGACGAGCCGCGCATGATCGAAAGCAGCACTTTCCAAGTGCTGCAGCTGCCATTATGCTAGTGAGGCGCTGCATATTCATTGAAGCAATTTATTAGCATATCCCAAAGTGTCTCATTAGCATCCCCCTTTCGAAAGGGGGAAGCTAGTGTAGACATAGCCTCAGAGAATAATAATTAGCCTCTCTGCAAGGGCTCACTATCTGGTTAATGTTTATATGTTACCAGTAGTTCATGCAGAATCAGTGAACTCAAGAAGAGTGTAAATTTCTCTGCTTTTTAGATTGTTTTATAATGTTGCCAGACATCTTAGAGGAGCCCTACACTTCACTGCCACTAAGAGTGATGCCCACTTGTCTCTTTATGCTGTTTTATTCCTCAGTGCCCTGGGGCAGCTCCTTGATGTGGTTTGAGTCACATGGGTGCTAAGAATGGCAGAGTGTAATGTTCACAGATATTTTGACTCCCGTTACATTTAAAAACCAAAGAAGGGTAGCATTTTACGTTATATGCTGAAAGGCAAATCCTTTTTTTCTAAGTGTTAGCTAAGTATTGTGTGAGGATAGCCACATGAGGCCTCCAGAATTTTACACTGTTGCCCTCCTTTACTATGGTGATGATGTCCCCATAGACTACAGCTCCCAGACTGCAGTTCGCTACATTTGTAAAAGTGGCTGACCCATATTTCATGCTGGTATTTGCATTCTCTGCAAGCCATACCTTCATATTAAAAATTAAGGCAGTTGGGATATGATCTGTTGTATGCCTAAGCTTCCAGCAAGTTGCTGAGGTGATACCTGAGAATTGTTGGTAACAAGCTAACCAGGCTGGGTGTGAAGAGGGGTGAAAGCTCTTGGACTAGCTGCAGAACTGTAATAGCTCTCTAAGGAGCATAGTCACAGATTTATTGCCAGTGTTGTGAAAAAAATGGAAAGCCCAAAATTTCTGAGGTAAGTAAGTGATTTTGTATTCCCTATGTAGGAGTTGCCTGGTTTGGATAAGTTGAGTCCAGCCTGCTCTGGTACCAGCACCCCACGCAGCAGTGTTCTTGTGTCACACAGCCCTATGAGCCCAGAGAGCATCAAATTGGTGCATCGACACAGGTACCTGCTTCTCTTCTGTAATCTCTAGGCTGTCTAACAGTTTAAGCAGATGGTTCTAAATGTATCATCCGGGATTAGCATGGGTTCTCTGAACTCAGTAGGAGGACAGAGGCAGGATTTAATAAAGGTTATGGGCCTAAACAGGATCAGGCTCATACGTGGCTGGAAGTACTGTGGAAGCAGAAATACCATCCTTTGGCAAAATGTGTCTCTTTCGTTAGTCTGCAGTGACCACTCATACTTGATTTAGAGTCATCGCTGGAAGTTCTGAAGTGAAGCCATTCATTCCTTTTCATGTCTAGGTTGGAAACTGTGTTGCGCTGAGAAGCAAGGGCTTTAATAGGAATCTTAAGTGCTTGTTAGCTGCAAGCTGACACAGCTACTCTGCTGCTATGTTTGTACAAACAGATAGCATATTCTTAAGTGGCATCTAGATTTTTCTCAGAGCCCAAAATTCAAAATGATTTTGGGGGCCCGAACTTTTAATATTTCTGACAATGAAGGATAGGCAACCCTGCTCAAGTTAAACACACTCTCTCTGACAACTAAAAAAAGTGCTCATTTTTGGAACTGAATTAAAACTGAATTGTTGCGTAAGGTTCTAAAGATGTCAGATTATTGTGTGTGCAATTCTGATTTCCAGCCTAGACCACAACCAAAATACAGTAAGAGTCGCTTTCCAGGTCTTTGATGAGAATGGTAAAAAAGAGCACAGACTGATTTTCAGATTTAAGAGGCTGATAAGGTTTAGATAAGCATCTGAACTTTTGGATTTTTATTCAGACTGAGCACCCATTCCTAACACCAAGATTAAATGGTGATAGCAGGACTTCAGGATACAAAGAAGTATTTTTAGCATCTATAAAATGTGCTGTTAGTTGAAAAGAGTTATAACCTCACAAGACAGAATGCAAACAGAAGAAAACTGGATGTGTGAAATCTCCACTGCAGTTCTCTGTTTTTTCCTTTAGAAGAGTGACTCTCTGGCTCTGTTTTTAAAGCTTTGTTCATTAGGACAGGTTGCAGCCACACACTCTCAGGTGTATGAATCCAAGAAGTTAAGTTGTGTGGTAGAATTCCACAATTCACCACTCAGTACAAGTGTTGGCACTATTCTCAAAAGTCATCAACATGTAAAGGGTTTCCAAGTTGTTAGAGTGATTTATCAAGTTCTAGTGTGTACAAGAATATATCAATATGATTTTATATCATGAGAGGTCAAAGTGCATTCAGCTGCCTTCAGTTTTAATACAGAGATGTGGATACTACAGACTACACAGGAAATGCTCCATCTTGAGCCACGTAGCCTCTGCTGGAGCTCAGTGAAACTTTCTTGGGCATTGTCTCCACAGGTTACATCTCAGCATTAAAACTGAAGCGGTTTCAGTCAGCTCTGTTTCAGGCAAATTTTGTGTAGCGCTCAGGCTCCTGAAAAAATGCCAATTTGGCCCCGGTGGTAGTTTGAATAATTTCATAAGCATGTAGCTATCTAAAATGTAACAGTATTGGTTTTGTATTTCCATCATCATAAAAATGTGAGGCATGGGGCTGGATTTGCGTAAGTGTTTATAGCCTCATTTTTCATAGGTGTACAATATTAAAGTCTGAGGGACTTGCAGACAGTCCGCACCTTTGACGAGCAGGCCTCTCTCGTGAAAACTAAGATTTGGAAAATAATATTGCCTAACCTTTGCATCCTGTTGTACCTCTGTCTCCATTTTTGTTTTAGCCCACTGAACATGCTGGGTTCAGTCCGACACTCGTCATCCTCTCTTTCTTCTCATACATCCAGTGAAACAGGAAACCTGGTTATCCTAACAGACAGTTCTTTAGGGGAGACTGCTGAGGACATGTACCACATGCAGGTACAGCTGCAATACAACATCAAGTACCTATTACTAAGAATAGAACTGAACATGCTCTGTAGGCCATGTTGGGATAAGGATCATTGATGTGTATAGTAGGCATATCTTTGAACTGAAAACCTATAGCAATATTCCCCTGGAGTGTCTGGCCTGGTATATAGCTCAGAACCTGTTAAAGATAGGCAGAAATATTGTGGAGGCAGAGATGGCTCCCAATGATTTCTTCCTAAGGTAAATTTGATTAACTCTTTCATAGGTGTAAATTTAAAGTTCCTAGTACAGCCTGGAACCAGATAAAGGTAACTTTTATAAAGAATGTGTTATCACCTGGTGAGCAGAATAGGTAGGTTTTCTTTTCTCAGTGCAGTGCTTAAATTACTTAGTAGTATCTTTCAATCCATGACAATCAATCTGAAATGCTGAAATGGGTCCCACAACCCCATGAGTGTGCAGTGTTAATAATGAGTTTTATTGTGACTGTTTCCTAGACACAGGTCACATTCCCCACACATTGGATGATCTGAGGCAGGTGAATATATAAATGCACCAGTCTGCTCAGTCTTGCTGGTATCTCTGTCTGCTGCAGCTTGTGCACCCTAACTCCACGTACCAAGACTCAGTCACCAACGTCTCTGTTTTATCCTCATCCCAGGCCAGCCCTTCCACCTCAAGCCTGAGCTCTACCCATTCTGCACCATCCCAGATGATTAACTCTGCCCCTCCTAGTGCACGAGGTAAGAACGGAGGGACTTTGAATGAGGAGTTCAGAGGAATCCAAATGACCCTGATTCTTGTCCTCTCAGTTTATAGAGTGTACTGCTGAGATGCTTGAAATATATAGTAATTTTGCTATTTCGCTTTTGGAATTAGGGACTGAGTTTTCACCTGTGACTTTTTCTGAAATGTTTTGTGTAACTGCCAAAGAGATCACTGAATTTTGCTGAAAAGACGATTGAGGAGTGTATATCTTTGGTACTTTCTGGCTTCGGGCAGTTTAGCTATGCAATGGTTTTAAATGTACTTCCACACAACTGAACCAACCACTTGCATCACAGATACTGTGAAGGGAAATGCTACCATATTGTCCTGTGGCAAACAGTCTCCTGAAGGATGTAAATAGTTACTTGTTCCAGTACTTGCAAGACCATCAGGAAAAAGACAACGTTCAACCTTGTGTCTTTAAAGAAATTAAAGCATCCTAAAGAAGTTGTGAGCTGGGTTAACTTGCATATATACAATGATGTTCGAAGGGCTTGGAATGAGAGATACCAGAATTAAAGGAGGACTTTCACACTGGGACGTAACTGAAGACAAGAAAAAAAGAAAAACAAAATGTGTACCTCTTCATTGTTTACCTATTTTCCCTTACCTCTTAGGATAATTAGGCTTAGTGCAGTGCATCTACTTTTCTTTAGGCCTCGAAATGCAGTAGTCACTCCATGTCTGCTGCTACATCCTTAGTTCTTTAAGGACCTCCATTTAGGTTGTTGCCTTCCCCTGTTTTGGTGGTTCTGTTGCATGTCCACCTGTTCCCACCCCAGTCGCTGCTATATCTCTCCAAAGGCTCATGCAGAAGGCCTCTATCATACAGGCTCCAGAGTTTGGGTCCAGTTGCTCAGTTCTTGTCTCTTTTCCCCACACAAGAGAACTATACTGGTCGCACTGTGGCCAGGGGTCTCTGTAGAAGAAAAAAAGAGGGCAGAATTTGTTTCTTCTTAACTACAATAAGACATTTTTAACTTTCAGTCCAACCCATCTTTGTTCATGATCCTACAGTGAAGTCATAAGTTACAGTCTGTTGCCATGTCACAAATCCAGCAGTATGATTTAATTGAAGTGTGATGTGGAATAGGAAGCTGAGGAGTATATCAATAAAAATAGCTTGGTTAATTATCAAGAACTGGAGGAAAATAATGACAACCCAAATAATGAAATAATTATAATAAAGGTGATGTAGCAAAGCAGGGAAAGTGGAAATGAATATGGTGCTGTAGTGTCAGGAAGGCTTTGTAAATGAACCTGCCCATCTAGTTCTATAAGTCTGCGAGGTGTGAATCTTTTCAGGGAGCTATGTGGGGGTTTGGTGCTTGCAGTATTTTAAGCTCCTTTCCATGTCAGAAATCTGGTATTCAGTCACAGGCCTTGCCAGTGTTTCTGAGCTGTCTAACTTCCCAGCATCACAAACTGCCCCCTCAACTGTGGTCTCTGCTGTTGCTTAGGAACCAAAGTGATGAACAATATAGAAGGATGATCTGGCTGATGCTTAAGTCAACAGCACCTCCCACAGATGAGAATTAGATAACTCTGCTGACTACAAATAAGGAAACAACAAGAGAAGCAGTGATTTTAAATTGTATTATTTAAAGGGATGTTTTCAGATAATTATTTATTTTGTTTTGTTTTACGCTCCATTTTTACTAATACATTTTGATAAGTTAATGAAAAAAAAGCATTTCTTCCCTGCCAGTTTTGTCCATTTTCAGTTAGGCTGTTTACAATCTAATGAATTATTATGAAATTCCACACGCAATGAAGTGGAATGAAAATCCTAGATTTTTCTGTACTTCAAAATGTGCACTTTTCTAATCTGGTTATTATGAAAGCACCATTCCAAGTAAAATTATTCAGTTAAAAAAAAAGAAGAAGCTTCTATATGAAAGTTCCACTATTTTGAAATTAACATGGCTTTGGTTTCTTTGCCTTTTGGGGTTTTTTGTTTTTATTTTCTTTTGTTTGTGTTAATTGGGTGAATTTGATGCTTGTTAAAATGATTGATGGCTAGAGCAAGGTACTATGCAAACTTCACGTGCACAGTTCTGGCAATGCACCTTTTTGTATTTATTTATATTCTTTTTAATTTAGTGCTGGTGAAAGGTGCTGGATTGACAACACTGGAGGCTGAAGCCCTCTATTTATCCACAGAACAGATACAGCACGGGCGGCAGCAGTGCAAGCTTCCCCACACTGCCCCCACCAATGTACCTCATCTCTGTCCTGGAGGGACCACCTCTAGAGGTGAGAGGATAGTTCAGTCTCCATGACCAGTTCAGTCCTTGGCCTTTCTGCTGAGACTGCCGGCAAAGTTACCAACTGGAATGCTACATCAGTCAGGAAGAGTATTAAAGCTAGTAGCTCATTTCACATGGGCCAGCTAGCATTTCTCACACTTAACCGTTCTTGTCCCCTCTGGTTCTAGGTTGAATGTTGGTAACCTCTATTTCCAGTTCTAGTATTTACCAGTTATTAAAAGTTTTCATTTCTCGGTTCACGTCTTAACCTGGAGATGAAAAACTGTATCCCATTTCCCTAGTCCTTGCACCAGCTTCTCCCATTAGCTCCAGTCTTGACATGCAGCATGCTTACTAATGCCAGTCTAAGCAGAGAGATGGCTTTGTGAGGTGGATTAATTTCCACAGTGACCGAGAGACCACTTGGGTCACTTGCACTTAGGGTTCAACTAGAATCTGAATCACCCATCCCTGCAGATGGTAGAGCTAACCCCCTATTCCCAAAACATGGTGCTGTTCACTGAAAGAATAGTATCAGTTATTTGAGGATCAACAATAAGCCAAGTAAGATAAGTAATGTATTAAATTAACATTTTATTTGCGGGAATATAGACATCAAGAAAATAGATTGATACTGATGATATGCACAAAGAACAAATTAAAAAGTAAGCTGCAAACCTTACCTCAGTGTTACAGTGCACATTACTTACAGCCAGGATACAGGAACCTGAATATTATAAAGAACTGTTGTAAGTAGGATACAGTAAGAACTCCACTAGTTTGCACTAGTGATAGAGAAACACATTACAAATTATTTGCAAGTTAGAGTATACTCTTTTCTGGTTTTGCCTGGCCTGGCCCAGTCCCTAACAGTGCCTCTGGTATGCAGCGCTTCCTGTTTGCCTGTTGGGAAGCAAAAGAGTAGCACTGTGTTGTAGGTAAGGTCAATGAGAATTTTTGAGTTTGCATTCAGTCCCCTTGAGATTTTTCAGATGAAGCACTACTCTAATTCCAATGGGGTAAAAAGAAGGTATGAGTCAAGGTTCCTTAACCAGGAGATATAACAGGGAGTCCTATTAGGAGGTATGTAATAGTTTTAAAGGGATCGTTCTAAAATGGGCCTGGAGCACGCGGAGTACATTTTAGAGGCAGCTCAGATTAAGCGCTAACTAATCCCAGCTTCCTTACTCAGCATGGTAAAAAGCCTCTGTACATGGCAATTAAAGTAAATAAAAATCTTTCTCAGAGCTAAAAGTTTATGTTTGGGGCTGGAAGCAAATTACTTCAAAATACCAATAAAAATGGGAGAATGAAGAAGAATTTAACAAGAGTTTACAGATGCCTCAATTAAATGAAAATTAATTACTAAAACCAGTATTTTGGGTCAGTGTTAATATTGTATTTGGTTAAGCATGTTGTTGTAAAATGAAGAGCCTTCCCTGGCCCTGTCAAACCAAGTTTTGCTTTCCTATAACCAGAATGCAAAGCACTGAACATATTACATGTACAGGGCTACAAGCTGGAAAGCACAGCAGACCAATAGTATGTGCTGCTGGATTTTAAGTCTGCAGGACTGCTGCATTCCTGTGTTGTTCAAGAGAGCTATGGCAACTTTTGAAGCTTTTAAAAGGTTTGATCTTGTTTTTCAGTGTTTACTTGACTCTCAAAGGGGGCCTCAGAGAAGATGCTCCTTATCCAAGTCCAATTATAATGACATTTCTAACCACAGTTATTTGCAGTCCCAAACTGAGGACACAGAAGGAAGGGCTGGTTTTAAAAATTAGACTCTGCCACCATAAAGCAGCATGTGTGGGATTTTGCAGATAATGCATTGCAAGGTCTTGTAAGATTCATGATTTGTTCTAAACTCATGGCAAGTACTGCTGCAGTTTGCTCCCATGACAAGAAAAGTGAGGCTAAAATGATTAAAAGGGTAGGGTGGGGCAGAGGGGGGATGATTGCAGGGTGGTTTGTGCTGTGATTCAGTTCTCGGCCTCCCTAAAAGTTCAGTGTTTTTATATTTGCCACGCAGAAATAGGACTATCTGTGATGTGTATGTGAGTAAAGAGACTCAGCATAAAGTGTTAAAGCCGTATTTTTAAAGATAATATGTCCAAGAATTAAGAATGTCTAAATGTATTTGTTTTATGTCTGTGGAGAAATCATGATTGGGGTTAGGTTGCAGATACGTTGCATTTATTTACGCAGTGCTGGGATTTAGAAAGTGTAGAACTTTGTTCTGCACTCTGCTGACCTCGTTGGTCCCACCACTGTGTGCTGAATATCTGTCCAGAAAGGTGCATGTTATGCTTCTGTTGGTGTAAAAGCTGTATTAACTAGAAGAAGAAGAAAAAAAAGCCTTTCCTCATATATTGGAGTGCTGTTCAAGCAATATGCCTGCGGCTGTGAAAGTTTCAAAAGGGGGCATGTCTTTCTCAAAGGCAGGCATGGCTGGATAATGCGCTGTGTGCTGCTGTCTGTAAAGTGTGTGTTTGTGGCACAAATAATTGATACAAGTTAAAGCTCATGTCTGCAGCTTCAGAATGTTAATCTCTGCATATTACTGTGTCTCAAATGAGGGTGTGTTTATCAGTACTACCAAACACCCACAAGCCATCCCATATTGTGAATCATTCTTGTGGCATGTCCATTGTAGCTATGTACATCAGCAAGCCCATTGGTGCATGGTGCGCTCCTTGCAGACCGTGGTGCCTAATGTAAAAACACTAAGTAGACTGGTAAAAAATGTTGTACTCCGACAAAGATTTAATATGAAACATGCAGACCCTCTGATAACGTCACATCTGCTGGCAGTTACCCAGATTATAAACAACTAGAGGGCCACATGAACAAGTATACTCATAACTATATACCAGCATGCTGGCAAATCTCTGACATATTCTGAGAGTAGCCACATGCTGCTTGGCAATTATATGTCCTCTGAAAGCACAGTGCTAAAGTGTTCCCAAAATTCTTGGACTCGTAGTTTTCAACCTGTGGTCTGCACACCCTTGCCGGTCTGCAGATTGTGTCTGATTTCCAAGTGGCCCTCACCTCCATTCAGAATCTGTAAGGGCTCTGCAAATGAAAAAGGGTTGTAAACCACTGTCATAGAACCTTCCAGTTTTATCTGCCTGATATTAATAAAGAGGAAGCCAGGCATGGGAATCACCATTTATCTGTACTGTCTCTGACATGCACAAGGCAAATTCCAGCATCAGTTGTATATTGCATCCCAACCTCAGATCCTGTTCATAAAATTCACAGTTTTAGGGCCTCTGTAAACATAGATCTGATATCTTATTAAGTCAAGGAAGAGTAGGCGTATTAAATCACTACCACTGTTGATCCCATGCAGAAAGATACATTTTTATTTTAGGGGTAAGTGTCTTGTAATATACAACTAGTGACTTCCTGGGTTGTACATCCTAAACCTAACAATGTGTCCATAACTTAACTGAATAACAAGTGGATTATTACTTCAGTCTAGCATTGTGCACCTACCTACAGTCATCTGCTAAGTGGGCTTAGCACCCTGTCTTCTTGGAGTCCTGTAAGATCATTGTCCAGATTGTTGGGTAGTTCGTGAGTCCCAGGAAAGGAGGAGGACTAAACCACTGGGCCATGCTGAGATCTCTGTGATTTGTCATGTGTACGTGATTATTTTCACTTGTTTACAGGCTCTCCCTCTCTACCAGATAAGTACCGCCACACTCGGGAGCTGATGATGCTGCTGCCAACCCACCGGGACCGACCAAGCAGTGCCATGTATCCTGCAGCTATCATGGAAAATGGACAGGTAATCAACTTGCTGTTCTTTCCTAGTACAGCAGCTATGGCAGTCATGTATGTGTGATTAGCATACAGATCCATCCACTGTTCTAATTTGTAATTATCTTCACGTCTTCCCTTTATACCTTTCCCAGCAAACAGAAATCACTGACCTAGCTTTATTTACAGAGCTTCTCATCAAATTGTTTAGAGATGTCTCTGATTGTCTCTCTCCACCTGTCAGAACTATTATATTTGATACACTATAATCAGCATCATATTGAGTATGTTGTAATTGTGGGTCCCCTTTGTGGGGACAGGCTCCTCTTACTTTAACTCTGACCAGCAGATGCTGAGTCATCAAAAACTGACACATTACTTTACTTTTACATAGAGCCTAGAGCATGGGACGGACACAGTTTTAGAAATAAATGTAAATTAATCAACTTTATAAAACACAACCCCAACTGGTAAATGAAGTATAGAACCCAGTTTCCCAAAATCAAAGACTGAATAATTCATGGTTCACAACCCAGAGCTCTTCAGTGCAAAAAAAAACCCTCAAAACATCATCCCTTCATTCAGCGTCTCATGGAAAATTTTCTCCAAATGGCTATGAGGACAGCTGTTCCTGGCAGCATGATACAAAGGTGAAAAATTCAGACCAGTCAAGTGATGTGGGAAACAAATTCCATACTTAACACTACTCACAAATAAATATAGGGGCAGTAAGGCTGGCTGCATTAGCTGATATTGGCGGCTTTGGAATTATTCCTGGGCCATAGAGGTCAAGAAGCTCAGTGGTTTGAGCATTGGCCTGCTAAACCCAGGGTTGTGGAGCTCAGTCCTTGAGGGGGGCATTTAGGGATTTGGGCAAACAGAGTTAAAAAAAACAAAAACAAAAAGGGGATGGTGCTTGGTCCTGCCAAGAGGGCAGGGGACTGGACTTGATGACCTCCAGAGGTCCCTTCCAGTTCTATGAGATGTGTATAAGTAGGTCTGGAATAACCAACAGCCAATCCTTATTAGTCTTTAAGAGTTAATACTCCCAAGGGCATTTAACCAATAAATGGCTAAAATGGTTTCCAACAACACAGTGCCTCCAAACAGTCTCCCACCTATCCTTTGCCTACTGACATTCATGTGGAACCTCAGAGGTTAGAGCTTCCATGGATTTTTATCTCAAGCCTTTAAGCTACCACAGGTTCTGTACTGCCAAATCTGTAACTGTTTCACATTTCTGTGCTGTCTCTTCTTGTCTTTAGCCTCCCAATTTTCAGCGCGCCTTGATTCAGCAAGTGATCGGACCATGCAAACCTTGCAGTGATCCCAATCTATCTGTTGCTGAAAAAGGTATTCCTTTTCTTAATTATACACTTGTCTCTTGTCATGTTTCTCTGTTCATACTTATATATTGATGGACTTCCACCTTTGTACATGTTCTCCTATTCTTAGGCTTCACATAGCTTCGCTAAGCTGGGGACTTCTGTCAGCCTAAAGACAGCATTACTGTTGCTTTAGACCTACAAAGAGATGTACGAGTAAAAAAGTTCCTTACCCTTTCCTAGTGACAATGGACAAATCCTGCAGTCCTGACACAAACTCCCTCTGAGCTCAGTGTGAGCGTAGCATTAGTAAGGGCTGCAGGAGTTGTCCCAAAGATAATACTTAATATATACTGAGCTATTCTTCTTCAACTGATTCTCAAGCTTATCCTGTGAGGTAGCTTATAATTTCATCATTATTATCATCAATAATAATTTCATCATTATTAGTAGAAGAACAGGGAATCTTCTTTAAGTGATGAACAGGGAATCCCAGCTTCTGAGCCAAGTTGTTAATGTAAATAAATGCAGATGCAGATGTATCTGCAACCTTGAAACCATTACTGCTGCCTGTAAACCAAAAGTGCCCTTAACCCATGCGTTTTATTAAGGTTCACGGCCTGTGAACTTGACCCACCCAAGAAGCCCTCCACACTAATTCTCTTGGACAGCAGAGTGAGATGAGGGGGAAACTGTTCATGTTTTAGTTTCACTGCTGCTGAACTTACGCACACAGTGCACTTCACGTCAGCAGATGACTTGGCTGCTCTAGGGCAATAGGAGCTTCCATGGTAACGTCCTCCCTGGAGCATAGCTGGAGGAAGTGTTGGTTCCAACATGCAGAAGCCGGGTTCTGAACCATCTAGTAACAGAATCATGTACAGTACTTCTAGGCACTGCTCTAGGCTAGAGAGCAGATCCAAGTAGTGTAATGAGCCAGTGAACCAGATTTACGTCTGTTTTTCACATTCCCTCTGATCAGTGCTATTGATTATTCCCTTTGAACATTACCAAAAGGGCCTCAAGGAGAGGAAGAGAAATAAACTCTAGTTAGTGCTTGTGGCTAGCATCTGAGTACAGACTATTGATATGAATGTCACTTTTAGTCCCATTAGGGAAAGATTTCTATTGATTAGTAATATATTGTGCAGGTTCGGCATGTGATATTTGCTCTGTACGCTCAAGGAGCAAAATTGTTACTTGGTAACCATTGTGTGACATACAGCTGCTGCATTTTATTTTTAATCACGGTTTATTACAGCAGTGCCATATTTTATAGAGCATCAGCTGATAAAAGTACTTGTGGCTTATGTATACTGGCACGCCCACAGTTGCTTTTGGGCTGCATCAGTGCTAGAGCAATCATGGGAGAATTTCAGGAAATCATAGATTCGGCACAATGCAGTCAACTTTTTGTTCTGATTCAACAACTGAGCTGTTACATGTTAGTTGTCCTGTCTGGAGATTTCAGCCTGAATCCAACTCACTGTCTGTCTCTGAAAAGACACTGTCCAACTTCAAAGAATCATAGAATCTTAGGACTGGAAGGAACCTTAGGAGGTCATTTAGTCCAGCCCCCTGCCTGAAGCAGGATCAATCCTTACTAAATCATCCCAGCCAGGACCTTGTCAAGCCAGGACTTAAAATCCTCTAGGGACAGAGATTTCACTACCTCTCTAGGTAAAGAATTCCAGGGCTTCACCACTCTCCTGGTAAAATAGTTTTTCCTTATAGCCAGCCTACACCTCTCCCTCTGTAACTTCAGACCACCGCCCCTTGTTCTGCAATCTGTCACTACTGAGAACAGCCTCTCTCCATCTTCCTTAGAGCCCCCTTTCAGGAAGGTGAAAGCTGCTATAAAATCACCCCTCACTCTTCTCTTCTGCAGATTAAATAAGCCCAAATCCCTCAGCCTCTCCTCATAGGTCATGTGCTCCAACCCCTTAATCATTTTCACTGCCCTCTGCTGAATGCACTCCAGTGCATCCACATCCTTTCTGTACTGAGACCCAGAATTGGACACAATGCCCCAGATGAGACCTCACCAGTGCCAAATAGAGGGGAATAATAACTTCACTAGATCTGCTGGAAATGCTTCTCCTATTGCACTCCAATATGCTATAAGCTTTCTTGACTATAAGGGCACACTGTTGACTCATAGCCAACCTCTCTTCCACCATAAACCCTGGATCCTTTTCTGCTGCATTGCTACTTAGCCATTCAGCACCTAACCTGTAACAATGCTTGGGATTTTTCCATCCCAAGTGCAGGACTCTGCACTTCTTGTTGAACCTCATCAAATTTCTTTTGGCCCAGTCCTCCAATTTATCTAGGTCACTCAGGACCCTATCCCTATCCTCCAATGTATCTTTATGTCCCCCTAACTTAGCGTCATCCACAAATTTGCTGAGGGTGCAATCCATCCTCTCATCCAGGTCATTAATAAAGATGTTGAACAATACTGGCCCTACAACCAATCCTTGGGGCACCCCATTTGAAACTGACTGCCAACCAGACATTGAGCCATTGATCACTACCCATTGGGCCCAACCATCTAGCCAGCTTTCTATCCATCTTACAGTCCATGTATCCAATCCATAGTTATGGGCAAAAATGTTGTGAGAGACGGTATCAAAAGCTTTGCTAAAGTCAAGGTATATCACATCCATGGACTTCCCCATGTCCACAGAGCCAGTTACCTCATCATAGTTACTAATAAAATTGGTTAGACATGACTTGCCCTTGGTGAATCCATGCTGACTACTCTTGATCACTTTCCCCTCTTCCAAGTGCTTCAAAATGGATTCCTTGAGGATCCCCTCAATGATTTTTCCACAGACTAAGGTAAGGCTGACCAGTCTATAGTTCCCTGGATTGTTCTCCTTTACTTTTTTAAAGATGGGCACTACATTTGCCTTTTTCCAATCATTTGGGACCTCTCCCAGTCTCCGTGAATTTTCAAAGACAATAGCCAAAGGGTCTGCAGTGACATCTGCCAATTCCCTCAATACCCTCAGATGCATTAAATCCAGATCCATGGATCTGTGTGCATCTAACTTTTCTACACAGCTCTTAACCTGTTCTTTACCCAACGACAGATGCCCACCTCCCTCCCATACTGTATTGCCTAGTGCCGTTGTCTGGGAGCTGACCTTGTCTGTGAAGGCTGAGGCAAAAAAAGCTTTGAGAACTTCAGCCTTTCCCACATCATCTGTCTCCAGGTTACCTCCCTCATCCAATAATGGACCCATGCCCTCCCAGATAACCCTCTTATTGTTAACATGCCTGTAGGAACCCTTCTTGTTGCCCTTCACATTCCTCGCTAACTGCAATTCCAGTTGTATTTTCGCTTCCTCATTACCCCCTGGCATTCGTCAGCCATATAGTTATACTCCTTCATAGTCATCTGTCCAAGTTTCCACTTCTTATAAGCACCATTTATGAGTTTAAGCTCACCAAGGATTTCCCTGGTAAGTCAAGCTGGTTGCCTACCATATTTGCTTTTCTTACTGCACATCTGGATGGTTTGTTCCTGCACCTTCAATAAGACTTCTTTTAAATACTGTCAGTTCTCCTGAACTTCTTTCCCCTTCATACTAGCTTCCCAGGGGATCCTGCCCACCCGTTCTCTCTGGGAGTCAAAGTCTGCTCTTCTGAAATCAAGGGTCTGTATTATACTGCTCACCTTCCTCCTTTTGTCAAAATCCTGAAATCTCCCATCTCATGATCACTGCAGCCCAGGTTGCCATCCATTTCTCTTTCTCCTCCTAGTTCTTCCCTGCCTGTGAGCAGCTAGTCAAGCTGCGCAGGGCTCCTGGTCAGTTCCTTCAGCACTTGTACCAAGAAGTTATCCTCAACATTCTCCAAAAATTTCTTGGATTGTCTGTGTGCTGCTGTATTGGTCTCCCAACAAATGTCTGGGTGATTAGTCTCCTATGCGAACCAGAGCCTGTGATCTGGAAGCTTCTTAGTTGTCTGAAGAAATTCTCATCTACCTCATCTTGTGGTCTATAGCAGACACCAACCACAACATCACCTCTATTGCTTCCGTGTATAAGCCCAACCCAAAGACTCTCAACTGGCTTTTCTCCCTCCATATACTAGAGCTCTGAGCAATCATACTGCTCTCTCACATACAGCACAGCTCCTCCTCCTTTTCTCCATTGCCTGTCCTTCCTGAACAGTTTATACCCTTCTGTGACCGTGCTCCAATTACGCGAGTCATCCCACCAAGTCTCCATTATTCCAATCACCTCATACCTCTTCGACTGTGCCAGGGCCTCTGATTCTTCCTTTTTGTTTCCTAGGTTTCTTGCATTTGTGTACAAACACCTTAGTTAATTGGCTGATTAGTCTACTTTCTCCTTTCAAAACAGGGGTTGTCCTTCGTTATTCTTTCTTCCTTCCCCTTTTATCTCAGGGCATGTGTCACCATCCCCTGAAGAACCTAGTTTAAAGCACTCCTTTCTCTCTCTCTCATATATAATCACAGATCTGTGATAGGCATTGTACTCCAGCTCATAGGGTGAGGCATTCTCTTCCCAAAAGAAATTTCAGGAAGATGCTGTCCAGTGCTTCTTTGCCGAATCCCCAACTCCAGGAATTCCAGATCAAAACCTACAACTGCCCTCTCAAAAAAGGAAGGCCTATCCAGGGAACCGGTGCAGGGCTAGGTCTTCAGAGACATAGCCATGTTGATGCCAGTAATTTCCAAGGCTGCACTGAAGGTTTCAGTAGTGCCTGCAGCACTCGCCCACCCTGTGCCAAGGGTCCACAATTGGAACCCTTTGCATTGCAGATTAGCAGCAATTCAATGGCAGAATGGCTGGTCAAGTGTGGGGAAAAGGCTTCCGGTGGAGTATGGCCTTAAGACTGGCTTAGGCAACCCAAGGTACCTCATCTGTCCAGACAGATGATTGGTGGTGTAGAGCCAGCTCAGGAGATCTTACTCTATTTCCTTTTCCTGATGCCAGCACAGCAAAGGGACTTAGCTGGGATCACCTGCACCAGGCCAGTCTCTGGCTTTGTTTTTGACCTGTGGGCTTATTTGCATTTGCTACAAACTAGAGCAGTTCAACAGGATCATGTGAGTGCAGAAATGAACTTGATGCCATCTTGGCACATACTCCCCTGACCTGCACTCTATATAGATCACTTGCATCCCTAGGAATGGCCCATCTTTTTTCTGAGGATTCTCACTTTGTCTCTTTCTTCCACTCCCTCTTTCACCTACAGATCGGTTTATCTTCACATCTTTCATGTTTCCAGTTCTAACTTTGCAGTCATTTCGATTTTATAATTGGCTCATTTTTTTTTCCTGGGGAGCCTTTGCTTCCCTCTAAGTCAGGTACTAATTAAAAGCTGCAAGGGCAATATATATATACACTGTCATGGTACATAACATTGGTATATAAGATAACCTTTACTCCTGTCCACTATCACAGATGTTAGGAGCTTAAAAAAAACAAAAACCATCAAAGCTTGGCAATTTTTGCCTGTTTACACTAGGGAGCTGAGACTCATGAGTGAGAATCCTGCAAAATGAATGTTCAGAGAAGCTGATTTACAAGGTAAGTAATATTTGCTCTTGCAGTTGAATGGCAGGTGAAATCATAAAGGAAGATTGGAGTTTGGCCTGTGCCTCGGACTGACACTCATGTGAATAGAGGATAATTCTTGATGGTGTGATCTTCTGAAGTCTTAGTAAAACATATTCCTGGGCTGGGGAAAAGAGTGGAGAATTTTTAACCTTCTCCAGGATCACCAGCCATTTTCCAGAACATGCATGTGTGCTCCCGGGACAAGTATTGATAGATTTGGATGTAAAACTCACCAACCTTTTAAAAAAACAACAGTTTTATTTCCCAGTACAGAAATATATTCTAATCATGAAACAGAAGGGCATTTATTCACCTGCTCTCCCCCATCATTAATTTTAGTTAAGTTTATTGCCTATGAAATATTCTAAGCTAGCTGAGCATCTCTCTGGTTATTTTGCTTGTGGCAGGCCTTAATACCTACTGCTTTCATCCAGTTATGTCCCCAAAACAGTTGCAGAGGAGTCAGGATAAGATCCCATTAGAAAAAAAAATCATAACAAAAATTCCATTGACATCTATTGTATTATAGTTCCCTTGCATTTTCCACTGCTGGTTGGTATTAGCAGCCATTAGATGGACTCTGATAAATTATAAGCTTTTTGTAATCCTTTGCATATTTGCATCTTCTACTGTGAAGCCTATTCTTAGAACCTGTTTCCTGTCATCCAGAGCCTACAAGGAAGGTCTAATAACTAAATTCAGTGTCTGTTAAAATAATACAATTAGAGGATAAGATTGAGATGGTAAGAAAAATTTGACAGAGATGTAGAAAAGAATGGTTGTTCTTCAAACAGAAGAACAGTGTATCGTAATGCAGGTGCATTAATCAAGGATAATTCCTTTCTTGTCAGAGGAATTAATCTCACTGTTATGAGACTATCTTCCATATCTGAAGAAGGAGGAGCTTTTTCATTGTTAGACTCTCCCAATCATTTTGCTTCCCCCTTCAGATACTAAACGGTTTTTAGAATAACCAACACAGCAGTAAATCAAATCAAATCACTGTTCTGGCACATTGACTAGTGTATTTTCAGCTTCTTGCAATCTAGAAAGGGGTACAGTGTGTCTGAAAGAAATAAAAGTGTGTTTTCTTTCCAGACATTTCATGTCACTTAGGTTTGAAGAAAAAACTATTGCTTTTCACATCTGAATGTATGATCTTCGTTTTCTCTGCCTGAGTTCTTTTCCCCGTAAAAGTGAAGGTATCTAGAGATCTTAACCAGTATATATTATATGACTGTGAAGACAAAAAAGCTTGTCTTTTGTCTAAAGAAAGTCAGGTCTTCTGATGGTAATTCTGAAGTAGGATTATGTGATTTCTCAGAATCACATTTTGAAGAATTGTAATCATATCTAGTGATTAACTTTTTAGCCTAGGAAATTATGCCATTAAAATTAAGTGTTTTTTATTGCCTTATGTTTACATCTGATCAGCTGAGTCATCCTCCACCTAGCCATGATGGTGCAGTGATTGGTTTTGTTGTGTTTAGTGAGGTTTCTGCCACTTAAGGTTCTACTCTTCTCTTTACTCTTAAATTAAAAAAAGAAAAAAAAAATCACCTTTCTATAGATCCCAGTCCCCTGAATCACCCTGGCCCTGGAGTCTGGCCCATTCTTGTAGCCAAAAAGCACACAGCTTCTCTTGTGCTTGCTGCCTCCAGGTCCACCTTGTGCTCAGGTACTTCATCAAATGGCAAGGAGCCAGATCCACAATCTCGGTTGAGGAATGGAGAAATGCCATTGTCTCCAGTCCCAAGAAAAACCTGTAATGTAATGTTACCCAAGTTCAATCTGTTTCCATCCTTCAGCTGTGCCAGCAGCACCCAGCAGCTGGAGCCTAGACAGCGGAACCAGAGAGGCCCTGCCATTCCTGTCTGCCCACGTTGGGAGCATCTTGGCCCCACCAGTACCTCCCCGAAGCCTACCCCATGGTAAGGAAATACCCAGTAGGTCCACTTGTTAAGCCCTGTACTCATGCACAGGAAGAGATGTAGGCCACATGAAAGCCAACATTGACTTGCATGAACCTTCTGTAAGGAACGCAGGGAGAGAAGGCTGTCTCTGGCTGCTTGGTAGATTATTAGACAACACTTAAAAATTCATCAGCTGCAGCAGTAAGGTTGTAAGTGTGTTCTGGGACTGGAATTAGATTTATGAGCAGTGTAAGCTGGTCTGGCTTCTTATCAGTGACCCTCCTCTGCAGTAGTTTAAAGCTATGAAGATGTTAATTGTGTCTCACGACGTTGAGCATTAAAGGGCCTGTTGTCTTGCCATGATATCCTTAATAACAACGGTGGGTAAAATTCTATTCTCGCTACTGAACTCCTCATTCGAACTATGTGATGATGTGTCCAATGCACTGCACGTTACCCATTCCAGCATTTGCTTTACAGGATATGGTATGCTCTGGATTGGAGATGAGGCTGTCAGCAGGTGGATCTGGTTACCTGTATTACAGGGGGCTTGAACCATGAATTAATTCTTACTGCCTTGAGGTTGTGCAGATCTGGGAACCCGCACCTACAGTCCTTTATTAATATTTTATTCCCTGTTTCATTTCAGGTCACTACGCACTGCATTTTGATGCCTTCCACCACCATCTCAGTGATGCACCTCCAGCACTGCCTGCACGAACATTGCGCAAGGTAAAATGACCTCTCAAGGTTGCAGGACACAGCACCCAGCTAATCTGATCATAAGCAGTTATGTTCATTCCCAGAATCTCCAACTCTTGTACACCATAATGGTTTTAACATCCATTCAGCCATATAGCCATATTCCCATATTCTCTGAGAGGCAGAAAGTGTATCTTCTGTTTCTAAGGAGCAGATGCTCAGACTGAAGGCTGACATGGGGACTGTCTACTCCAGGGTGGGCAATAATTTTTGCAGGGCAGGACACTTGAAGAATTTGGTAAGTGGTGAGGGAACACATATTTCTATTCTGTTAACAGAGGAGGTGTGAGGTCTGGAACAGATTTTGCGTGCAGGAGGGAGCTCTGAGCATGGTCTTGGATGCAAGAGAGGATGCAGGGTTTGGAAGGGAATTTGGGCACAGGAGGGATTCTGACTTGGAACAGTGGTGTAGGAGAAGATGCAGGGCCTTGGAGGAAGTTTGGAGGCAGGAAGGGGTTCTGACCTGGGGCAGTAGGTTGGGGTGCAGAAGGGGTGCCTGGTGCAGGTTCTGACCAGGAGATGCTTATTACAGGCAGCTCCCAGCTGGTGGCATAGTGGGGCACTCATGCCTGCATACCAGGGTAGCCCCACGCTGCTTAAAGCCAAAAGGTTTGTGGCAAACCAAAGGAAAATGCTTGGTGGGCCAGATTTTGCCCATCCCTGGTCTACCCCCAGATCTCTGTTAAATGAATAGTCTTGCAGTAATCAGACATGAAGGCTTTTGTTCCAATATATCTGTTAGTCTCTGAGGTTCCACAGAAGGTCTCGTTGTTTTGGGGAGTCATTCTGGACAATAAGGTAAATATAATTCAACAGAGCAATACTGTTGTAAAAATAGCTAACATTGTTCTGGGATGTATTAGCAGGACAGTTGTAAACAAGACACGAAGTAATTTTTCAACTCTGTCTGCAGTGATTAGGCCTCAGCTGGAGTATTGTGTCCAGTTTTGGGCTCCACATTTCAGGAAAGATGTGGTGAAGTCCAGAGAAGAGCAACAAAAGTCATAAGCAATCTAGATTGAAAAAATGGGTTTGCTGAGTCTGCAAGAGAGAAGACTGAGTAGACATAACTGTTTCAAGGACATTAAAAGTTGTTATAAGGAGCAGGGAGAAAAATGTTCTTTTTAGCTTCTGAGGATAGGACAAGAAGCAATGGGCCTAAACTGCAGCAACGGCAGTTTAGATTGGACATTAGGAAAAACTTCCTGTCAGGGTGGTTAACGCTAGAGACATTGTGGAGTCTCCATCACTGGAGGTTTTTAAGAGCACATTAGACAAACACCTGTCAAGAATAGTCTAGATAATACTTAGTATTGTCATGAGTGTAGAGACTAGAATGCATCCTGTAAGGTCCCTTCCAGTCGTATAATTTTGTTTATTAGAGAGCGAACAATGAAAGAATACTGTTAGACATTTGTTATTCCCTTTAGCACTGAAGTTTCAAACATGCGCACATTTGCACCTGCATGAATGTGGTGGCAAATTAGTTACTTGGGCCAATACATAGTAGGAGGCTGTATATTGATGCTTTCTAAAACTCCAGACTCTGCTCTGCTCCCAGCAGAACAGTAAATGGAAATTAACAAGATTTGATGAGTGCTTTAGAAATTATTTCCTCTCTGTTGCTCTTCCTCACTCTGCTCAGAGTGCATCAGTAGTGGAAGTAGAGGAGCAGAGCAGGTGGTAGCAACTGTGAATTTAACAAATCTGACACGTCTTTCCTGGTGAGCACCAAAGAACTTTAATTTTGCCTCAGAGCAGTATGTAGCCTGCGGGGAGGAGCAGTTGTAAAGAGAATAGAAGAAGACAGTAGTAAAGCAGCACAAAGTACAAAGAAAAGAAGCAAAGAACAGAGGGAGAAGAGAGGGAAATGAGAGCATATAGTCGCTGACCAAAAATCTGTATAGGAGTGCAAGGTTCTGAACACAGCTGCATGGGAGGAGCTGCTTCCTCACAGCCTCAGAGAAGATTGGGAACTGGGCTGGATAGCTGCAAATCCACTTGCCAAACCAATTTCCTCAATTCACCCACCGGACTTCACCTGCAGACAGTTTGGGTTGCAAGATTGTTTGCTGGGGAGAGGACTGGACACAGAGAATAGGGGAGATGACAGGAAAAATTAGGAAATAACCTCCGAAAAAAAGACTGCTGGAAAAAATAGAAAAAAGAGGGAAAAGGAACAAAAAGAGGAGGGAAGAGGAAATTGGAAAAGGCAGAAATAATATGAATGCATAGATATCCTCAGTGAGGGCTACAGGAAAGGGCAGAGGGAGACACATGCATTAGGCATGGTGGAAATACACAATATAGCATTAAATCTTTTAAAATAAAACGACAAAAGGAAGCTGATTAATATGTACCCTTGCACTAAGGAGAGGAAATAGCAACAGAAATTTTTAATAAATAGCAATTACTAACTTTTAAATGGCAAAACACCAGAAAAATGAATCTGTAAAATCTAGTAACACATGTTTAATGTTTTCATTATTTTTGTGGTGCTGGATTTTACATAAATGTAGGAGGTCATAGTGTAAGACAGGTGTGGAGGAAGACACTGGGATGTGGGACATGTTAAATAGGGTTGGAGAAGGGAGGGTCACCATCATGACTACTAGCTTTTTACCATTTGATCATGGCAACAGGAAAAGCATATTTGCTTGCACAAACAGCTCTTTGTACATGAAAATTGGGCGTATGTGTGTACAAATGGCTAAGATTGCTTTTCTTAAGCATAAAAGCAATTGAGCAGTAACTAGCGTAAACAATTAAACATGACTGCTGAGATCCAAATTTGTTAACATGTGTTTTTCTTTAAACAGTCTCCTCTTCACCCAATCCCTGCATCACCCACAAGTCCTCAGTCTGGCCTGGATGGAAGTAACTCCACTCTGTCAGGCAGTGCCAGCAGCGGTGTCTCCTCCTTAAGTGAGAGTAACTTTGGACACTCGTCCGAGCCCCCTCCTCGCACAGACACTATGGATTCTGTCCCGAGTCAGGCCTGGAATACTGATGAAGACTTAGAGACCCCCTACCTCCCTGTCAGGTATAGTCTCTCTGAACCTGATGTTCTGGAGTCACTCAAATCCCAACCATGTCGAAGCCACTCTGCTCCATCTGGAGTCATTCCTCAGGACACTATGGACCCTCCAGCTCTCCCCCCAAAACCATACCATGCTCGGCTGCCAAACATGGAGAATGAAGAGGAAATTATGTTGATGATGGAAGAGGAAGACAAACACAGGCCACTGCACCGCAAAGTCTCCCAATCAGCTGGTGGTGGAAAGGAGGAGCAGGCCCGGGTAGCATGGGAGCACGGCGTCAGTGAGCAGTAAGCAGGACTGCATGGGAAGAAGTTTGTCTAATAATTCCAGGTCTGACAAAAAGGAAAGAGATGTAAAAATTCAGGATTCAAAGGAGAGGACAGTGATCCAATTCTTTACTTTCTACTGCCATGAGTAAACGTCTGGAGCCCATACAGAGCTTGGGCTGGCATGTGAGGTTGCTGCTTTCCTTTTTATTGAATTTTATACTTTCAAAATTTACGTTTTTTTAATTTTTTGGTGTGCAGTGGGCGCTTTATTCCTTCTGCAGTTTATCAGACCACACTAAGTGGCCTGTGAGCTGTTAGCCATAGAGACTTGCAGAAACGGAAAAGAAATGGAATATTGAAGGGGAAAGGGACATGGTGAGTTGTTTTAAAAAGCTTTCCTCCCAATTTTGAGACGCACACAAATAGAAGCAGTTGCACTAGGGACATGTTTATTTGCTGTATAGAAGTGAAAGCTCATTGCTGAATTCAGGGATTTCATGAACTGTCAGGCTGGAAGGTGCATTCTCCGCAGGCAATGGAAACTTGGCTGTTCTATGAAGAAACTGGTTCTTCCAGGTGTGTGACCATAAACAGCTTTACAGTAGTCTCCTGTATTGACTCATTTGTGATAAAATGATCCAGCCAGTGCTGACAGGCTTCCATATTGATTTTTGAGGTGTCATTTCAAACAAATTCTGCCTCCTTTTTTTTTTTTTTGTGGACATGTACTTTGGGTTTTCATATTTGTTTCTCAATTTCTTCTGTTTTTTTACTGGGTGAGCCAACCTGCTTTTCCATTGGAGTGTTAGTCCATATCCACCTTTACTGCAGGGTAAGAGAGGGTTATGTAGCCTTTGGTGCTGCAACCCGATTTTGAGTCTTTTCTTATGCCTAGCTCCAAGCAGGTGGTTGTCACCAGCACTTTTATTCCAGTCAAGGAACCAGTTAAGTGGCTCATGCCCCAACTGCTTGATAACTCGGTAAGTAAGAAGAGAAGGCTTGAATACATTATATCTAATCCTTGCCTCAGGACTGCAAGTCTGTACAATCCACATCAACATCCATGACCAGAGAGCTGAGGCTCATTAACTGTATTTGTTACTGTAATATCTTATGTACCACTCTGATACATTTCACTGCCGCTGATGCACAATGCCTCCATCTCTCCCTGCATATAGAAAACATGAGCTGTGTCTTGAGCACTCCAAATTCAGGGATTTTAAAGGTGAACTGTAAGGGGTTGGAGGTGTTTGTTACCTTCTTTGCTTCTTTATGATTTGTTTAAAGGCTTGAAAACTCCCGTTTTATTGTAAGAGGTTTTTGCCCTCTCTTTTTACATTGCACAAATATCCTGTCTTTACTTCCGTTTTTTTGCTGGCAGATTCGGAGAAGGACTGTAGAATTTAGTGCAATGA
This sequence comes from Carettochelys insculpta, assembly GCF_033958435.1. Taxonomy (NCBI): domain Eukaryota; kingdom Metazoa; phylum Chordata; order Testudines; family Carettochelyidae; genus Carettochelys; species Carettochelys insculpta. The sequence goes on along the minus strand of NC_134147.1, from coordinate 3,712,033 downwards.
AGATATGATGTAAAGCAAGAGACTGAGACCAGCGGAGCGGCCTGGGGAAGGGAATTTTAATCCGGCTGTATTAAGTTTTAAGGCATTTTGGTTTTCTGTGTTTAACGCCTGCTTACTACCTGACAAATGGGAGAGTGCATTTTATATGAGGGCTGAGAAATTTCCCATTTCTGAAGTCATTTGAGAAATCTTTTAGCAGAAACAGGGAAGAAAACATCAAATGCTTTATATTCATGTTTATAAGATAAGTAAACAAAAAATCAGCTTTCATTTTAGCCCTTCTTTATAATATGCCCTAGTAGTACTTGTCTAGTACTTTTCATCCATTGACTGCAAAGCACATTCCAGAGGAAGAGAATAAATATCTCTGTATAAATACCTTTACAGTTGGGAAAACTGGAGCACAGGGGAATTAAGGGATTTACCCAACACCATACAAATCATTGGCAGAAATGGGAACAGAAATAAAGCTATCCAGACTTACGATTCTGTGCCCTAGCCAAGCTGATTCTTATGCTATAAACATTATAAGTAGGCAAAAAAAAGAACTCTTTTGCCTTTGCAGGTCACCTTTAGCACTACCTTTACGCAAAGTGAGTCAAGAAATACGCCACTTCTGAATTCTCCTCATAATGATTATTTGTATCCAGTTTGGACTCAGAGCATTGTATAGAGCAGGTACTGAGATTGTTTATCCATTCTCAAGCTGTAGCCCGTGCAAAAGAAATGTTGTTCTAATTTTCTTTTTTAATTGACCTGCCTTGCTTGAAAAAGTTCTATCCCGTTTCCTTTAGTTTTGCTAGAGCAGGACATTGGGAATCATTTATCCTTTAGCATCACGACACAGGTGTTAAAATCTGGCCCACAATGGGCATTTCATCTCCTACCAGGAATGCTAATGAAAGACTGAATTGAAATAAAAAATGCTGACTCTCTTCAGAGCCAGAGTCTCAGCTGATGAACATCAGTACAGCTTTATCGAAATTAATGGAATATTCTGATCTATACTATTGGCTAATCTGGTCCAGTATCTTTATATGAAACTTTATTAGAACCAGACACTTATTTTCCTTTTGTAGTAGAGGGGTTAAACAATATTATACCTGGAAACGTATTAAGCTCTCTTGTAGATACAAACGTAAAGTATCTGGGTGTGAAGCTTTGTGAGCAAGTATGAAGTTAACATTCGAGTAAATCTAAACTTTAATATCCAGCCACTAGCTGCGTCTACACGTGCACGCTACTTCGAAGTAGCGGCAGTAACTTCGAAATAGCGCCCGTCACGTCTACACGTGTTGGGCGCTATTTCGAAGTTGAAATCGACGTTAGGCGGCGAGACGTCGAAGTCGCTAACCCCATGAGGGGATGGGAATAGCGCCCTACTTCGACGTTCAACATCGAAGTAGGGACGTGTAGACGATCCGCGTCCCGCAACATCGAAATAGCGGGGTCCTCCATGGCGGCCATCAGCTGGGGGGTTGAGAGATACTCTCTCTCCAGCCCTTGCGGGGCTCTGTGGTCACCGTGGGCAGCAGCCCTTAGCCCAGGGCTTCTGGCTGCTGCTGCTGCAGCTGGGGGTCCGTGCTGCATATACAGGGTCTGCAACTAGTTGTTGGCTCTGTGTATCTTGCACTGTTTAATGAAAGTGTGTCTGGGAGGGGCCCTTTAAGGGAGCGACTTGCTGTTGAGTCCACCCCGTGACCCTGTCTGCAGCTGTGCCTGGCTCCCTTATTTCGATGTGTGCTACTTTGGCGTGTAGACGTTCCCTCGCTGTGCCTATTTCGATGTTGGGCTGAGCAACGTCGAAGTTGAACATCGACGTTGCCAGCCCTGGAGGATGTGTAGACGTTATTCATCGAAATAGCCTATTTCGATGTCGCAACATCGAAATAAGCTATTTCGAAGTTGGGTGCACGTGTAGACGTAGCCACTGTGAACGAACCAACCAGAGCTCACTGCTAACCAGAGTTCTGAGGGGTTTCCTAATGCATATCATGCTGCTCTGATTGGAGGGATGGAATCTGGAATAGAGATGCCCAGCTTTGGTATGTGACTTTTTTTTTTTCGGTAAGGACTTTTTAAAAAAAGTTAGATGATCAGTTGTCTTGTATAAACAAATAACCAATTTACAGCAGATCCATAGCCACCACGTTTCATGAAGGGGCAAATTCAGTTAACAGAAGCAGATTAGATTTGAATCTACAAGGAATTATTGAGAACAGTTGTCAGTTTTTTCCAAAATGCTTTTTCTATCTTTTTAAAATCTCTAATTTCAGAGGGGGGTGGTGCAGGAAGGAGGTATGTGAGATTCCATTGCGATTTATCTCTGGTGAATGTAAAACTTGTACTGTTCTCTGTGGAAAATATAGTTGGCCCCAAGCAGACTGAAAATTAAATGCCAAATTCATCCCCAGGGTAAGTAGGCACAACTACATTTTTCAAATTAGGTCTTAACTTTCCCCTCCCAGCCCTGCTACGCTGTGTAACCATGGTACAGTAGGGTCTCAAGATTCGCAAACTTAATGTTTGCGAAATCAATTATTTGTGAGGAGCCTTCAGCCATCACTTACCTTGTGGCCCCCGGCAGGAGTGCTGGCAGCTGTGACTTCCTCTGGGGCCCTGGGCAGGAGCGCCAGCAGCCAGGCTCCAAGCAGGAACTATATTCGCGAAATTCAACATTTGCGAGGGTTCTCAACACAAAATCCTTGAGACCCTACTGTAATTAGATATAGTTTAACAGTTACAGGGTCAGTCCATAGTCCTGTACCAAGTTTGAAATGGAAAATGCTTCTTCTGGGTTCCTGGGCAGCAAAACAGCCTCCCTCAAGATCCCACCAATTCTCTTGTGAATACATGAGCTATTAGGCTCTCCAATGTTCATGGTTACATCCACTGGCTGTAGAAAAAGAAATGGGGAGAGGTGATGGAAGTGAGGCAATGAGAAGAATTACATTAATCTGCCACATTATCAGAGAGGTAGCCTGTACCTGCCAAAACAAGTCCTACGTTCCCTTAAAGACAAGCATGTATTTGGGCGTACGCTTTCATGAGCTTTTGCCTATAAAAGTTTATGCCTAAATAAATCTGTTTAGTCTTTAAGGTGTCATAGGACTTCTAATTGTTTCTGCCACTTTAGTTGCTCATTGGAGAATGAGCTGCAAGCTGTAAGACTGCAGGATTTTTCCCCTCCTTGTTTGTTTTTAACATGTATTTCCCTTTGCTTGGGGAAGGGGGGAGGTGTTACTCTTTGTTCATCTGGGGGTGGGGAGGGCAGCCTTATGGGAAAGGCTGATGCACAGAAGCAGGAAAATGTGATATTTGAAATTTTCCTTCCATCTTGCTTTTTTGTATATATCTCATTTGAATGCTGTGTATTTGTACAGGAAATTGAGCAAAAAATGTATAGATTGTGATGTTTGACTGGTACTCTGCCCTGTAAATGTGTTTTTAACCTCTGGCATTCTGTGTTATTTAAAAAGAAAAAAAACTCTAACCACTTCTCTTTTGTGTATTCATGTTTAAAAAAATTAAAAAGCTATCTTAACTATACTAGACAGCAAACAGAAAAGGAAAAGGAAAAATTTGAACAAGTATCCAAAAGGTATTTCATTGTATATATTGTGATGGCATGTTTCCAAAACCAACAAATAAGTGATGTGAATTTTAGATGTAAATAAATATCTGCTGTTTTTCTTTTTCCTTCCCCAGTCACTCGACTCCTGTGATGTGGAATTAAAGATTAATACTTGACATTAATACATTGGGTTAATGTGCATTCATTATGGTCTTGCTGAGGCACTTGTCCTGCTGCTGCTCCGGGTGTTCACGGGGTCTGTGCGTGCTAGAGACAGTGTACTTTTAATCCTGTTTATCTTCCACCAGCTTCAAGGAGGTGGTATCAAAACTCACACCAAAGAGATGAGAGACAGCCCTGCATTTTGGGAGTGGGAAACAACTGAGGAGGCAAAAGAGAATCCAGGAGAACTACCTGGGGAGAGGGAACCGATTCCAAACTGCTTCCCAAATTAGCGGGTTGCTGCTGTTTGAATTAAGATGAGATCTTAGAAGGGACTTTGGTGTGTGTGTGGAGGGTGGGAAAGGGGTAAATAGCCTAATGCAGAGATACCATGAGCCACATCCAGCTAGATAGTTGTTTATGTGGCCAACATAGTATCATTACCTGATATGTCTCCCATTAATTTCATTGGCATGTTCATGTTAAAAGTGAGGGATGGTGTGTGAGTCTCAATATTACACATTTAATTACCAATTCATCAGTAGATAGAATGGGGAAACAGGTGGGAGTGAAGACCATATGGAAGGTGGGTGATGGGACCTATTAATTATTGCAGATGATGAAATCCAAAGGAGATTATGAATGAAGGGATTTTGAGGTAGAAAAGGTAATGAAAAGCTGGAATGGTGACTAGAGGAGAATACACTTTTACTGATGATGAATGTGACAATGAGATACCAAACAAATAGTATTAACTAAAAGTATAGTTGCTAAATAAAGGCCGTCGGAGCCCCTACAAACTTTTTGCACCAGGGGGCCTCAGATATTTTCAGCTGGCTTGGTGCCTGTTCTGAGAGTACTTAGCTCAAAAAAAAAACATAGTGAGAACAGTTGTTGATAAATGTAAAGTAATACACACAGGGAAGAAGATCCCAACTATACAAACAAAATGATGGGGACTAATTTAGCTATAACCACTCAAGAGAGATCTTTTAGTCATTGTGGATAGCTCTCTGAAAACATCCACTCAATGTGCTGCAGCAGTCAAAAGGACAAACAGAAAGTTGGGAATCATTAAAAATGGGATAGGGAATAAGACAAAGAATATCTTTATTGCCTCTACAGTAATCTCTCGATTTACGTGGACGTTGTGTCCTGGGCAAGCGACACATAAATCAAATTTAGTGTAAACTGGAGGGGAAGTTGGGGAGATAACCAGAATTCCCCTGGCTGGTGGAGTGGGTTGCTGGAGCCTCTGCAGAGCTCTGTTGTTCCCCACCATGCCAGCTGCCTGCTTCCCCTGGCTGGGAGAATCCACACAGATGCCAGCTTCTCCCAGCTGGGGGGCACGCAGCTGCTTGTGCAAGCAGCAAGCTGCAAGCAGCTGTGTGCCCAGTGGGCTCTCCCAGCTGGGGGAGCTGGGGACTGGAGTGGGGATTGGTTTTGATTTGCATTTAAATGCAAATTGAAATCACGCTTCTTGAGGGTTTATTGTGTATAAACCCATGGTATGCCCACATTTTGAAAATTGCATACAGATGTGATCACCTTATCTCAAAAAGGATATATTGACACTGGAAAAGATTCAAAAAAGATAAAAATTATTAGGGCTTTGGAATGGGTGCCAGATGAAGAAAGATTAAAAAACTAGGACTTTTCAGCTTAGAAGAAGGATTCTAAGGGGGGATATGATAGAGATATATAAAATTATGACTGGTGTGGAAAAAGTGAATAAGGAAAAGTTATTTACTTGTTTCCGTAACAAAAAAACTAGAGGGTCACCAAATGAAAGTAATGGGTAGCAGGTTTAAAACCAACAAAAGGAAGTTTTTCTTCACGCAGCACACAGTCAGCCTGTGGAACTTCTTGATAGAGGATGTTGTAAAGACCAGGAGTTTAACGGGGTTCAAAAAGAACTAGATACACTCATGGAGGCTAGGTCTATCAATGGCTATTAGCCAGGACAGCAGGATGGGTTGGAATGGTGTCCCTTGCCTCTGTTTGCCAGAGGCTGGAAATGGATGTCAGGGGAGGGATCCCTTTTGTGGATTACTTTTCTGTTCACTCCCTCTGGGGCATCAGGCATTGGCCTCTGGCTGAAGACAGGACACTGGGCCAGATGGACCTTTAGTCTGATGCAGTTTGGCCGTTCTTATGTAACGAGGCTGTTGCACCCTTAGGCTTTTGCCATTTGGTTGGTGAAAAATAAATTCTTTATTTCAAAAGGCATTTGGCAACCAGCTATTATAGTAATCTACATTTGTATCTGGTTTAGTTTTAATTAGATTTTTACTGATCTTCATTAGTATGGAATAATACTCGGTGTATCTTTTTTTTCTAGGATGCAGGCAGAAATGAGTTTTTCCCAACTATGAGACAGGCATCATTGTTCCCTATAAGGAAACTGAGATATAGAAAGGTAAAATTACTTTCATGGTGTTGAGCAGCGAAAGTGTAGCCAGAGAAGAACCAAGAAGCCCTGAATCATACCTTGCTCTCAGGACAAATGAGATGGCTACCAAATAACTAACATACTGATACAGAGTAACAGTTATGTAAATATTGCTGGGAAATTGAAACAAAATTTCAAATGAGTCAAACAAAAAGAAGACTGTTTGCTAAGGTCTCCAAGAAAGTTGTGGTTATACCCACACTAACCAGACATAAACTGGACAAGTTAACCACATTACAATTAACCCTCGATTTTACAGACCCTGATTTAGCAGACTTTGGGAACAATGGACATCTGCCAGCCCCCCATCGTTCCCAAAGTCCACTTAACTGGGGCCCATAAAATCCTAAATCCCCCTCCACCCCCCCAAAAAAGTATGCAGGGTGACTTACCACTGCCATGGCTGGAGGATCTGTCATTTCCACCTGTCAGAGCTGCCCTGCACACCTCCCACCAGGACTGTGGTGCATAGGTGGTCAGACAGCACGCACGTATGCACCCCACCCTGGTGGGAAAAGCGCATGGTGGCTCTGGTGGCTCCTCCAGGCCCCGACAGCCTTCAGCCACAGTGGCTCCTGCTGCTGCCACAGCGGAGCCTCCTTCCGTAGTGGGGCTCTGAACTGGGGCAAAAGTTTCAGCTCCAGTGGCTGAGAGTCACAGACGTTTTTTTGGTGGGGAGGGTTGGAGGGGCACTGACGGGTGGGCAGTAAACTCTGATTTAAACTCTGCCACAGGACCCTTCGCTGCTGTTACAGATCCAGACTAACACGGCTACCCCTCTGATTCAACAGACATCCCTCCCCCCACATTAGTTTGTTAAATTGAGGGTTTACTGTACTGTACAAGCAGTAACACCCTTCAACATTCTTCAGATTCTGGGTCTTATCCACGAAAGCTCATTACCTAATAAATAAAATTGTTAGTCTTTGAGGTGCTACAGCACTGCTTGTTTTTTGTGACGCTCCAGACTAACAACCCCAGCGCCCCCCCCGGCTAAGGTCTGTGAGATCTAAGGACCATGTTCTACTATAGATTCTCAATGATGCACTGAAGGAGTTTCCACCGGAGACCCTTCAGCGTCCCCTTGGCCACTTCCATCCCCGATCCCTGCACTAGCCACCCTCCCGCCAAAGCCGTGCTTGTAAGAGAACATGAAGCATGGCCCCTGTGCAAGCTGGGCCTGGGAGCTGGGTGCTGCTCAGCACTGGGTGAGGTGGCCCAGGGTGCTGGGTACCAGGTTGGGCGGCCAGGCTGGGGGTTGGCCAACGGTGCTGAGCACTGGCCTTAGCCTGGCCCGTAGTGCTGAGTTCAAGGTGGGGCAGCCAGCCTGAGCTGGGCCTGCCCCGCGGTACTGAGCACGGGCCTTAGCCTGGGCTGTGGTGCTGGGTGCGAGGTGGGGCAGCCGGCCTAGGCCTGGCGCGTGGTGCTGACCACTGGGTCGGGTGGTTCCATTCCAACCCCATCCACCTGCTGCTAGGCTGAGCCGCGCCCGGCTGCAGGGCGGCGCCTGCCTCGTCCCTGCGAGCCAGAGCCCAGCGCCAGGTAGCCCCAGCGAGCAGCGGCCTCCCGGCCCCGGGGACTTGCCCCATACAAAGATGGCGGCGCACGGACTCCCCATGCCCCGCACAAAAATGGCGCTTCCCGGGGTGGTTCCGTTTCCAGGAGACCGCCACCTGAAGCCTTTCTGTGTCCCTACTCCAATCAGCGGCCGCCAACTCTCCTGTCTCGGCCGCAGGATGACCAATCGGGAAAGGGAGCGTGGACGCCGTAGGATGGGTGAGCCAATGGGAGCGCGAGGCGTGAGGGAATTGCCGGGAGTAGCCAATGGGCGAGTGGAGAGGCGGTGCGAGTTGCCAAGGCAGCGGGTGCGAAGGGGTCGCAGAGCTGCGCGCGCGAGGTGGAAGCCGGGCGCTGAGCGGCAGGATGCGGGTGGCCACCGGACTCTGGGCGGCGCTGGCCCTGATCCTGGTCCCGAGCGGCAGCCGGGCTCTGCGCGAGGGAGACTGCGAGGGTGAGTGGGGGCTGGCGGAATGGGGGCGCCCGGGGGCTCTGAGGGGCTGGGGGAGGCTGGTGGAATGGGGACGCCAAGGGGGCGGGAGGGCTGGCGGAAATGGGGGCGCCCGGGGACTCTGAGGGGCTGGTGGAACGGGGGCGCCAAGGGAGCGGGAGGGCTGGCGGAAATGGGGTGCCAGTGGGGGCGGGAGGGCTGGCGGAAATGGGGGCGCCCGGGGCGCCGGTGGAATCCCTAGGGGCTGAGGGGGGGCTGGTGGAATGGGGACGCCAAGGGGGAGGGAGGGCTGGTGGAAATGGGGTGCCGGTGGGGGGGGCGCTGGTGGAAGGGGGGCGCCCGGGGGCTCTAAGGGGCTGGTAGAAATGGGGTGCCAGTGGGGGCACTGGTGGAATGGGGGCACCTAGGGGCTGAGGGGGGACTGGTGGAATGGGGATGCCAGGGGGGAGGGAGGGTTGGTGGAAATGGGGTGCCAGAAGAATGGGGGTGCCCCGGGGCTCTAAGGGGCGGGAGAGGCTGGCAGAGTGGGGATGCCAGGGGGCATCTGGCAGGAGGAGATGTCCTGGGGGGCATTGAGAGGGTGCATGGGGCTCCCCAAGGGTCTTGGCGCTCAGCAGGGCCAGGCTGTGATGAAGAGGAGCCCGTGGAGGCAAAGGGAAGTGGTCTCTTGGCTCCTGCCCAGCTCAGTTCCCCTGACTGGGGCTTGTTTGGGCGCTCACCTTGTGCCAGGTGGGGCCAGGGAACTGGAGCATGAGGGGCACCTTATGCAGGGATTGGAGGGGTAGCCGTGTTAGTCTGGATCTGTAACAGCAACTAAGGGTCCTGGGGCACCTTGTAGACTAACAGAAAAGTTTTGAGCATGAGCTTTCGTGAGCACAGACTCACTTCAAGGTGCCACAGGACCCTTCGCTGCTGCTTATGCAGGGAGTAAGCCAAAGAAAACTGGCAGCTGTACCCTGGCACAAGCCTGTCCACAGTGCAGGGGCTATATGGTCAGAGACAGCAGGTCTAAGTGGGAAGCTGCTCTCTGTTTCCATTACTAACCAGACCCATCTGTAACTGACCTATAAAGCAAAAATTAATCTTTCTCCTCCAGAGCTGCTTTCTCTTGTCTCTCTCCACTTGTTTTAAAGCACCCAAACAAAACTTTTGTTGGTTTATATCAGGACAAGAGAGTCCTGTTTTTCTAAAAGATCTGTGGGGGCCTGCTATTGATGTCAGCCAGGACTACTTTACACCCAGTGGACAAGAATAATTTTGAGACTAGGATGTAGATTTTTGAAGGTATTTTGATGCCTGTATTTTACTTTTACTGCTAAGACTGATATTTAGTATTCTACCCTATTGTTTTTTTTTAAATTGCTTGTATTTCACAGTTCACCATCATTAAAAATCAGTTTAATACAGATTGCACCTCTGTAGTCCAGCACCCTCCCGACCTGACTGATGGTAAACCAGAGAATTTGTCAGACCGCAGGAAGTCAGTATTGTCTAGAAGCATTACTAACATTTGCACTCCTTTAATGGGCTCTTACAACACATTTAGGAGCAAAATAGAGTCGAGTAACAGCACAGAACACTGGGAGCCAGGACTAATAGCTATAAACCAAATTATGGGACCATGGGAAATTTGGCCACATGCATGATAAGCGGTTGTCCCACTAAACGAAATCATGCCAGGGTACAGATATTGCTGGATGAGAGTGTGCCCGACAAGAAAGGTTCAACCTGTACTCATTTCTTCATTTATTTGTTATGGTTTAGGGTGTCTTCTATGTAACAGCTGATAATCTCCAAACAAGCAAAGTAGGGAGGGTGAGGAAAATGTTCTGATTCAAGGTTTTGAGATATGGAAAAATTTTCCATGGGCAAGGAAGTAAATTTTGAACCTAATGTCATCAGCTCAATAAAGGAAAAAGCGAATCTTGATTATTTACAAGTGTATTTGTAAGTTGCAAACCTGATCTGATAAGTGAAATTTTAATAGAAAGAAAGAAAGATGAAAACAAAAAAAATTGTCTTCTTACATGGCATAAATGTGCTGACTAATGCCATAGAAATGATACAGGACTGGTCACCATTATGCTCTCAGTCAAGTAATATATGTTGTACATTTTATGGTAAAGGATGCCAGTGTTCATTACTAATACAAACTGTGCACTGGGATCTTGAAGCACTGTTGAAATGCATCAGCCAGTTAGGTTTCAACTATGTAACAGCACAGAAGAGTTAGGCAGCAGTTATTAAGAAGTGAACAGATTCTGCAGATGGAACTTTAAAAATGGAATTTCCCTGCACTTCTGGAATTTTGCACTACTACCACTGCCAACAAAAACAAACAAACAAAAAAACCCACCAACGTGGTCTCTTTAATCTGGAATTTAATTTTTTCACCTCATCTGAAAGTTGGCACCTCAAGCAGCCCAGTCCCTTGTTGCTGGAACGCAAGTTCAAGAGTAACAGCTACGAATATCGTTCCCTGGAGCAGCCTGGAGTCTCTTGAAGCTGTCCTATCCAAAGCCCCAGATCACAGCACAAGAACAGCTGGAAGCACTATGTGGGAGGAGGCATGTGAAGTGGCCAAAACCATGCTGTGTCTGTAGAAAAAGTTCAGCTACCTGTTTAGTTCGGAGTATGCTTTCTGCTCGTGTTACATGTCTGGAGTGCAGACTTCTTGGTCACGTGTGGCACAGATAGGTGGCCTTGTATTTTCCAACTTCTTGGGCCTTCCCTTGACTTTGGTATTGCGTGTAAAAGTAGCTGGAGGCCATAGAAATCAATTGATTCCTTCTCCTAGTATTAGTAAAGTGCATGGAAGCCCTAACTTGTGCTGCTTCTTCCTCTGAAGATCAGGTCAGCATTGTGCACCTTGTCTCTCATCACTGAAGTAACAGGATTGCATGGGCGCTGCAGGAGGTTTCACTTGGCCCACAGCATTTTTCATACTAGTGATGTGGAAGTCAGGGCTGAGCTTCCAAAACTGATGATTAGGAAAAAAAACCAAAACAAACTGTGTGTGAACTGAATTGATTTGATCCATAGTCACCGAGAGGAAACAACCATGGAGTCAGCATTGCTAGTCTGTCATTTTTAGAAAAGTGTTGTATAGTTAAAAAGTCCTTGGATAGACACTGAGTTACTGTTTTGGGAAGGAAGGCCAAGTAGGCCTGGGCTTTAAATTGGCACTTCCCACTGACTACTGGCAGCGCTCTCTCTACTGTTTGCTGCTAGTAACTCTGCATTGTATTCGGCAGCTGAATCCCTGCTGCTCTTCCAGCACAGTACATGAATCCCATTGATGAGATCTCGCCTCAGGGATCTCGGTGGATCTGTTTTTTATTCTGTTTTAAGTATTATCAAGACAAGGTAGGTGAGATATGCAAGTATGTGAGTTGTATATGAATCACCTGTCCCCTTGTTCATTCTCTGAAAGCATCACTGTGGTGTAATTGTCATGTGGAGCCCCCAGGGGAAAGGTTTGTGATCGGTATTGCAGTTTTTCCAAACTTCATTCACAAAACACTTCATTCTGTCATCTTGTACAGTTTTCCCCAAGTTCTGCTTCCAGATTAGTGTACATGTTCTGAATCTCTCCATCTTTTTTCCCCTTCAGTGTGTGTTATGTTCCTGGGAAGATTCTACCAGAGTCTAAAGGACAAGGATGTTGAATTCACACCAGCTAATGTTGAAAGAGAACTCTTGAAATCTTGCGAAGAAGCAAAAGGCAAAGAGAACCGACTGGTAAGTAACAATGATTCGCCACCATCTCCTCTGCAAAATAATTTATAAGATAACTGGTGGTGGGGATTAGAAACTGGGAGAGTTGCTTACTGAATGGTTGTGTGTAGAATGTAGGCCTAGATAGAGAAGATTTGAGGAGGAATGCAGTCCTTCTCCATTTTTTTTTTTTAAAAGTACCAGTTTTTCTATTGAGTGACCTCATTTCTGTCTGTAATTTGAAGTGAAGAGAGAGAGAGAGAGAGAGCTTTTTATGCAACTTTTATTTTCTGCAGCACCCCTCGAGCATTAGATGATGCCTCTAGATTGCTGTGCCACATATTTTTAAATATGAATGCTTATGAACTGAAAAATGGGCAAAGGACGTTTACCCCAGAGGGAAAGGCTCATTGAAAGCAGGCCAGAACACTTTCAAAATGAAGTGACCCAAGTAAAAAGGCCTTGCACTGACCTGTGAAGAGAACTATGAGTGATTTTTGTCAGGCATACTTGGGGACATACTTGGGATAAATTGTCCTTGAACTGAGAAAACTCTGCCTTAAGCTCAGTTCAGATGAAACATCACTCAGGGGAAATAGAACAACTAACCTCAACAATGAGAAATCCGTTATTGTCATAGTGATAACAGGACTCGTACAGAAATACTGTGTACCAGCAAATGCCAAGCTGCAACACCAAGCAACCTAGCCTATCAAAAATGTGCATGTGGAAAGCCCACACAAACCATTCCTTGGTGGTGTGTGCTCTGTTGTTGATGAGTGAAAATAAATCCTCCCTTGGAGTTGAGTTTTCAGGCTGGAGCGTGAACCTGGGACTGCCATCCCCGTTTCCCCCTTCCTTTGGCTTGTACTTGGAATTCAAACTAAAGCAGCTGTCTCCAGAGACTGCTAGATGCATTGTCCTCTTCTCTGAATAAAGCAAATAGAGAGAAAATTGTGGGAGATTTGTAAGGCAGAAAACTCAGGGTCTCTGGCCCAGAAGAGGGAGGAAGCAACCAAGACAACCAGCTGAATCCTTCTGAAAGGATTCTTTTCCCTTATCTCTAGATCACTCATTCTTTTCCTTTCTTCCACTGTAGTGCTATTACATTGGGGCCACCAGCGATGCAGCCACTAAAATGGTTAATGAGGTATCAAAACCCCTGAGTCACCACATCCCCGTGGAAAAGGTCTGTGAGAAGTTGAAGAAGAAAGACAGCCAGCTCTGTGAGCTAAAATACGGTGAGTCTAGGCAGACCTTAGCTGTGGGGTTAAAAGACTGGGCTTTCCCACAGCTTGGAGCTTTGTTCTCATAGGTATCATACTTGCCCCCTGGTTGTATGAATTTGCTTGTAGTCTAAAACAGCCTGGAGTGGGCTTCTTTTGAAAGCAAATGAGCTGAAGTCAGTTGCTCCTAAATTCTTCAGCAGGATCACAGAGTAAGTATGCTTGAACCTCTGTACCCCAGGTGTTCCTGATCTGGGAACATCTGTGGTATGGACCCTGGCAAGGGGAGGAGGAAGTGGTTCTGTGGGCTGCCATTCCTCCCCAGCTGTGGCAACAGTAGCACAGCAACATGCTGCTCCAGAGGCTTTTCCCTATCCCTTTCCAATAGCAGCAGGGGGCAATGCCTGGTTGCAGCAGGGGACGGGAAGCCACATATGCTCCCAGGACTAGGGCGCCAGGTAAGTGCCCCACCACCATCTCCCTCACACCCGCCTGCCCCCCAGGGTCTGCAAACTTTCTTTGTTTGGTGCACCCTGTTTCCCAGGGTGGTTGGATTAAAGAGGTCCGAGTGTCTGACGACAGGTCACCTGAGCTGACCTGTGTTACAGATGTTTGGTCAGGTGTTACTGCAGATATCTGTGCTCAGTGTTCCTGGAGGCTCCTAATGGGGATTAGGTGAAGGCTGGCACTAATCCAACTCAGAGTTCCTGCCCAGTTATGGGTTTGTCTAATGTACAGTATTGCTTATACCTGGAATTAGGTCAAACCCAAGACTCATGGAGGATGCTTAGTTGCCCCTCTGGGTGCCTAGATCTGACATTTAGATGCCACTGATGTTCACAAAAGCACTGCACAGCTGCTGCCTAGCCCTGCTTAAGTCCTGCTAACAAGTTGCATGGAGCCTGAGGTCATGTTTGAACTCCGCTAGGATTGTCAAACAAGATGACGGCATCTCCCATGTCTTGTCTGAAAATCCCTCAGAGCACATTTTCCATTTTGATCTTGGCCATCTTAGGCATCTTCCTACTTAGCTTGCTGGATTCTAAGAATCCCTTCCTTGTGTGCCTAACTCTCTTTGCCCTATGTCTGGGGAGTCAGGCATATAACTAGGGGGCGATGAATTCCATTGGGCAGTGCCATGTTGGTGAGTTAGGTGCAATAATGCTAAGCGTTGCAAGTCCCTCTTGGGCCTTTAGCCCTTGGTATTTAGTTTGGAGTTTCTTATTTGGTTTATAGACTAGTACCTAGTAAAGATTTTGTGCGGCCCGCCTAAGTGTCATTACAGAATATTAATTAGACTTAAGGCTATTGGCCCCAAGCTTCTAGTTACCAAATCCTATCTAATGACATTTACTAGAAACTGTTTCATTTTTAAATGATCCCTCCTTGAGTCCCTAGAAGTCCGGTTCTGCTCCAGTGAAACTGCTCACAACAATCCATTGATGAGGCCTTCCTCACCAAGCTTAATTAATGGTCAGTCTCAGATGCCTCTAGAACTGCCTTCTCCTAAGTGATCACCTGTCTCGCTGGCCACTCCTTCATAAATATCTCTCTTGTTTCTAGGTGTCTGTACTGGGACTCAGCAGGGCCAACAGCCACTGTGGGCCCTGGGGCAAAGTGGGAAAGGACTCCAGCTCTGGGCTCTGGAAGGGGCAGAACTAAGGATGAAAGGGGCAGTGCAAAGGCAGTCAACTCTTAGTCGCTCCCCACACACAGCCGCGTGGAGCAGCAAACCACAGCACTTCAAAGGGGCCTGCAGCTGTGACCCTGCCACAACTTCGGCAGTGGCTGGAGCTCTGCGCCTCTTTGAAATACAAGGCCCAGGGGCAACTGTCCCCTTTGCCCCTCGCTGTCCATGGGTCTGCCTGCTCTCCATTTTTCTGTACTTGTTCTCTGAATATTCATATCCATCTCGTCACCTCTATTTTGATGATTCTCAAATCCATCTTATTTGGATACTTGTTAGTTCACTACAAAGACCCATTTGTTGTGTTTCTCCCCTATCATTCTGCCTACAACCTGTCCTTTCCCCTCTAAAGATGGAAAATTCCACTGTCCTTTCTCTGTCATTAGAGTTTGCAGTTCTGAGGACCCTCGAATTCTTTCACAAAACCTTATGCTTCTCTCTAATTGATAGAAATCCTTCCTTTCTGTCCTCACTGCCAAAACGCTAATCCACACCTTGTTTCTGTTTCAATTCTTGTTACCATCATCACCTTTCTGGTGTTAGACACTTCATAACTGGGTCCAGTCTTCTTCAGCAGCTGAGCGTAAGAGTGGCCGTGCTGGTCGGACCAGTGGTGTATCTAGCCGAGTTCTTGGTAGTCACTTGATAACATGTAGGACATCTTCATGCTACCCTCCTATTTGTGGGTCCATTGGTGGCTGATCAGCCTGATTCTGGAGCCCCAGATCTTATCACAGAAGAGGCAGGTGTTGGAGGGGTATGGAGCAATTTTTTATGTTCTTTTCTTTTTCTCCGTCTGTCCTCATCTGCACTTTGGCAGGATCTCTCAGATTATGCCACCTCCTGACAGATTACCATTCTCCACTGGGGGTGGTCTTGGGCAAGGTTCTCCCACGTGTTGACATTGATTCTGCATTTTTTCATGTGTGCCTTCAGCACATCCTTGTATAGTTTCCGCTGACCCCCAGTGTTCCTCTGTCCTTCCTCCAATTCAGAAAACAGGATCTGTTTTGGGAGGCGCTGATCAGACATCCAAACCACATGACTAGTCCAGTGAAGTTGTTGATGAATGATAATGGCTTCAATGCTGGTCATGTTCAGCTCTTCCAGGATGCTATTGTTCATGTGCCTATCCTCCCAAGAGATACTTAGAATTCTGAGGCAGCGTTGATATTGTTCAGGTGCTTCAGATTATGCTTATATGTTGTCCAGGTTTCACATGCATACATTGTGGTTAGAACAACCACTGCATGGTATACAAGGAGCTTTGTCTTGGGATAGACGTCCCAGTTCTTGAAGACCCTTTCTCTCAGGCAGGAGAAAGCAGAGCTTGCATGGCTGGGACGATGTTGGATTTCCACATTAATTTTGACTTTAGTGGAAAGATGACTTCCAAGTTATGGGAAGTACTCCACGTTTTCCAGTAGCTTTTCCATTGCCTTCAATAGAAGATGCTTGAGATTGTCCCATTGTGAAGGTTGGTAGAGCACGTTGGTCTTTTTGATGTTCAGCATGAGGTTGAGATTCTTGTATGCTTCAGTGAAGGCACTTTAAGATCATCTGAAGGGCCAAGGGCGAAAGAGCAACAACCATATTGTCATCTGTGTCCTGGAGCTCCATAGTCGAGACCGTGGAGGTCTTGCTTTTAGCCTTCTGTCTCCTGAGATTGTCTATATAATGAATGGGGAAACTTTTCAATCTTCCCACCATCTGGAAGCTTGCACTCAGTGAGGTGAAGGGTCATGGTAATGAATATGCAGGGTAATGACGAAGCCTTGCATGACTCCCTTTTTGACCTCAAAAGGGTCATTTTGGGATCTGTTGTTGCTCAGTGCTGTTGCAGTTGTTGTTGTGAAGCAACCTTAATATGATGATGATTTTTTTGGGGCAGCAGATCTTTGAGAGCATGTCCACAGGGTGCTATGGTTGACTGAGTTGAATGCTGTGTTCAGGTCAATGAAACTCATATATAAGGCTTCGTTGTGTTCACAACATTTTTCTTGCAGTTGCTGGGTAGTGTAGCTCATGCCTGCTGTTCCTCAGAATGGTCGGAAGCCACACTGGAATTCTGGGAGAACTTCTTCTGAGAGTGGCAGGCATTGGTCTGAAGGATTTGAGCTAAGATTTTGGAGAGAGATGCCACGATAGTTTCCACAGTCCAACTTGTTGCCCATCTTGAAAAGACTCAGTGTCTTTCTGAAATATTGTGGTGTCTGCACCCTATCCCAGATCTTGAGAATCAGGAGCTGGAGCTGTTTTTGCAGCTCTGGCCCACCCTGTTAGAAGACTTCAGTAGGGATTCCATCTTGTCTGGTTCCCTTGTTGCTTTGATGGCAGCTTAGATTTCACTCAGGGTAGAAAGTGGTTGCAAGATCATCTCTCTGTGGTTGAGGGATTTGGTCAAGGGGTTTTAGAACCACGGTGGAGGGGCGCTTCAGGAGTTTGTTATAGTGCTCCCTCCATGGAGAAGCAATGGCTTCATTGTCTTTCAAGAGTTGGGTACCATCCTTTGATCTCAGGGGATTGATTCTATGGTTTCTCAGTCCATAAACAGCTTTGGTAGCATTGAAGAAACTTTTTGTATTGTTGATGTCTGTGAGATGCCGGAGTTCTTGTGCCTTCACGATCCACCACTGTTTTTTCAGAGTCTTTGTTTTACATTGGACTTCTGCCTTGGCCTTGGCATGCGCTTCTCTCTTTGTTGTGCAGCTGATGTTGCTTTGCAGGCCCTACAGGCTTTCCTTTTTGCCTCAATCAGGTGTTCAATTTCCACATCGTTCTCATCAAACCAGTCCTGGTGCTTCCTGGTCTGATAGCCAATGGTTTCTCCATGAGCACCAATGGCTGCATTGTTTTAATTGACACCAGTGTTTTTTATATCAACAGCATGCTGTTGGCGGCTTCCTTTGGAGCGCTATCTGGAAGTCACTTAGTCTGTTGGGGTCTTTCAAGCCTTGTACATTGACTGTATGGATTCTGATGCACTTAAAATTCTTTCCTTTGCTGGGGCTTTGATAGCTTCAGGTGGAGGCTGCTAGTCTTTTGTTCGTTCCATGTGTCCTTGTACATAAAATTGTCTTCCCTTGTTTCTCCTTCTTGCCCTGCTTCATCACAAAATAATACCCTTTCCACTTTTGTTTAAACCTCACTTCCCTTTTCCCCTCTCTTTTTTTCTGTTCCATTTTGTTTTAATGTAGATAGGGGCAGTGACTGCCTCTAATCCCTGCAAAAATAGGGCCTCCCCTTCCAGAAGACACAGTAGTAGTAGGCATCTTTCAGTCTGCATAGACTATGGATCGCGCCCTTTATAGTTTCAATTGAGGGCTTCATTTACAGTGTCTATTGTGACTATGAAGACCCACACGAGAGTGACAGTCCTTGCTGCATCTCTTGCAGATGTAGCGGGTGTCTGGCAAGTCCTTAGTGTGCTTTCCGTGCGCTCGCTTCTCCTCTGCTAGCTGTCTGATCTTCAACTCGCCCTTCTGAAGGCCCTTGTGTAACCCCTGCCTCCATCTGCTGCGGTCGTCTGCTAGTTCTTCCCAGTTGTCCAGCTCGATGTCTACCTCTCTGAGGTCTCTCTTGCAGACATCTTTCTAGCGCAGCTGGGGGCGTCCGGGAGGTCTTTTGCCAGAGGCTAGCTCACCATACAGGATGTCTTTTTGGAATCCTTCCATCATTCATCCTGTGGACATGGCCAAGCCAGCGGAGCCGACACTGCCTGAGGAGGGCGTGCATGGTTGGGATTCCAGCTTGCTCGGGGACGGCGGTGTTGGTCACTCTGTCCTTCCATGATATTCCAAGGATGCGCCTGAGGCAGCGCAAGTGGAAGACGTTCAGCCTCTTTTCCTGGCGGGCATACAGGGTCCAAGTCTCGCTGCCATAAAAGAGGGTGCTGAGGATGCAGGCTCTGTAGACTTGCATTTTGGTATGAGTGTACAGCTTGTTGTTATTCCACTCTCTTGCTGAGTCTGGACAGAGTTGTGGCCGCTTTTCCGATCTTCCTATTTAGCTCAGTGTCCAACGACAGGGTGTCAGTGATGGTGGATCCAAGGTAAACGAACTCGTGGACGACCTCTAACGTATAGTTGTCAATGCTGATTGATGGGGATTCAGCAACATCCTGACCGAGTATGTTTGTCGTCTTTAGGCTGATGGTAAGCCCAAAGTCCTTGCACGCTTTGGAGAACTGATACAGCAGTTTTTGAAGCTGGTCTTCTGTGTGAGACACTACAGCAGCATCGTCTGCGAACAGCATGTCTCTGATGAGGACTTCTCACACCTTAGACTTAGCTGTCAGCCTTGCAACGTTAAACAGTTTCCCATCAGATCTTCCCTTGTTTCTCCTTCTTGCCCTGCTTCGTCACAAAATAATACCCTTTCCACTTTTGTTTAAACCTCACTTCCCTTTTCCCCTCTCTTTTTCTGTTCCATTTTGTTTTAATGTAGATAGGAGCAGTGACTGCCTTTAATTCCTGCAAAAATAGGGCCTCCCCTTCCAGAAGACACACAGTTCAACAAAGGGAGCAGGCCCATAAAGATGTTAATTTTGACAAGTCTGCAATTTAATCATCATTTTGAATAGCTGATGTTCTCTTCTTCCTTAGACAAGCAGATTGACCTCAGCACTGTGGACCTGAAGAAACTGAGAGTGAAAGAACTGAAGAAGATTCTTGATGACTGGGGTGAAACGTGCAAGGGGTGTGCTGAAAAATCAGACTATATTCGCAAAATCAATGAACTGATGCCTAAATATGCACCAAAGGCGGCCAGTTCACGGACGGATCTCTGACCAGTGTTGTGGCCTCCTTTATACTAGCACCTCATACAAATTACATTATGGTTTATTTTGTTTCTTAAGCCTTTCTTCTTTTTTGTAACTTATTTAAGTGGGTTCTTAAGGCTGTCTCGGTTGGAGATGTGAAATGCTCATCCCCTCCCTTTATGTCACGACTCTAGTTTGTATTTCTCCTGTCTGATTTACCTTAGGGCACAAGGCTGTATGGGATTTTTTTATTAAAGTTGAAAAAGGAACTTGCTCTCTGTTGTGCCCTGCGGGGAAGGGCTGAGGGCAGGGCAGGACAGGCAGGTACTGGAGCCGGTGCAGAAGGCCTCCGCGGCGCAGCTGCCCGGTTCTCTCCCCTGGGGCCCGCATGCTCCCAGCTGGGCCGAGACTCCTGCCCCGGAGCGAGGCCCAGGCAGAGCGGGAGCCAGGACCGCCCACGTGCGCCCCCAGGCTTCTGGCCCCAGTGAGGCAGGGGAGCCGCGGACACGTGGTGAACGTCTCCACCCCTTGAGCCACCGCCCTGCGCTTGGCGGAACGAGCCTGGGCCGGAAGGGGGCGCTGCGCAGCGCGGGCACCACCCTCCTAGGTGCTGCTGCCAGGGCGCGAGGGCATAATTGCCGCCTTCTCCATTGGTCCGTTTATGTCAGCTGATGCCGGCCGCGCGGCCTGCGGGGAAGCGTGCGCTGTCATGTGACGAGGGGCACTCGGCGCCGAGTCGCCATTACCCCTGACGCAACTTTGCGGCGGGGGCGCTGAGTGATGACGTCCAGCCCGCGCGGCGCGGCGGCCGCACTCCGGAGCCGCCTTCGTTCCCTTTTGTCCAAGATGGCGGTGGCCGCCGGAGGCGCCTCCTGAGCCGCGGGCCCCGGAGCCATGAAGCGGGGCAGCGAGCGGGACGCCAGCCCTGGCGGGGCGGGGGGTGGCCGAGCCGCCGCCGCCGCCGCCAAGCGGCCCCGGGAGCGCGAGCGGGACAGCAGCAGCCGGCGAGGCCCGCACCGCAGCTCGGGCGCCTCCCGCAGCAGCCGGGACAAGCCCCCGCCCGGCGGCGCCTCCGGCTCCCGCAGCCACCGCGGGGACGAGCGGGCCGGGGGCAGCGACGCCAACCACCGCGCGGCGGGGGGCGCCTCGGCCTCCAGCGCCCGCAGCAGCCAGGCCGCGCCCGCCTCCGCCTCGTCGCGGGCGCTGGGGGCCGCCAAGGCCAAGGCCCTGCCGGGGGCCGTGGTGGCTCCATCGCTGCTGCTGGCCGGGCCCCCGGCGGGGGCCGCCCCCTCGCTGCTGCTGGCCCCGCTGGGGGGCTCGCCGGGGCTGGTGGTGGAGCCGCCCGGCTCCTGCGAGTACAAGACGCTGCTGGTGAGCGGGCTGAGCGCGGCGCTGCCCGACCAGCTACTGGAGGACGGGCTTTTCCGCCAGTTCCAGCGCTTCGCGAGTGGGGGCGCCGGGGACATCAGCGTCAAGCTCTCCCACACGCCCGAGCTGGGCCGGGTCGCCTACGTCAACTTCCGGCACCCTGGGGACGCCCGCGATGCCCGCAGACACGCCCGGGCCCGGCAGCTCCTTCTGTACGATCGGCCCCTCAAAGTGGAGCCTGTGTACTTACGTGGGGGTCGCCGGAGCCGCACCCCCCCACCTGTGCCCTCCCCAGAGCCTCTGGGGTACCTGCCACCCATCCACAGCACCTACCAGTATAAGCAGAGGTCGCTGTCACCTGTTGCCAGCCCTTTGTTGAGGGAGCCTCGGCCCCGGCACGCGCATGCTGCAGCTGCAGCTTTCGCCTTGGAGGCTGCTGCCCTCGGGCTCTCCCGGGAGCGGGAGAGGGCGCTGGATTACTATGGGTTGTATGATGAACGTGGCCGACCCTATGGCTACCCCATCGTGGCTGAGGAAGATCTGATGCCGGAGGATGACCAGAGAGCCACTCGAAACCTGTTCATTGGGAACTTGGATCATAATGTCTCAGAGGTGGAGCTGAGACGGGCTTTTGAGAAATATGGCATCATTGAGGAGGTGGTGATCAAGCGTCCTGCTCGAGGCCAAGGCGGGGCCTATGCGTTCCTCAAGTTCCAGAACTTGGACATGGCCCATCGGGCTAAGGTCGCCATGTCTGGTCGGGTCGTTGGCAGGAACCCCATCAAAATTGGCTATGGTAAAGCCAACCCTACTACACGACTGTGGGTGGGGGGCCTTGGACCAAGCACATCCCTGGCTGCCCTTGCGAGAGAGTTTGACCGCTTTGGTAGCATCAGGACTATCGACTACGTGAAAGGGGATAGCTTTGCCTATATCCAGTATGAGAGCCTAGATGCTGCTCAGGCTGCCTGTGCACAGATGAGGGGCTTTCCCTTGGGAGGACCGGAGAGGAGACTTAGAGTAGATTTTGCCAAAGCTGAAGAGACAAGATACCCCCAGCAGTACCAGCCTGCCCCGCTCCCAGTGCACTATGAGCTGTTACCTGATGGCTATAGCAGGCACAGAAGCCTAGAGCAAGACTTAAGGGTGAGAGATAGGACTCCTCCGCATCTCCTGTACTCAGACAGAGACAGGAGCTTTGGAGAGGCCGAGTGGGCTAGCCCTGCCAAAAATGCTGAACGCAGAAATAACTTGGAGAGCTACAGCCGATCCGTGCGTAGCCGCAGTGGAGAGCGTTGGGGTAGTGACAGTGACCGCAGTGTGCCCAAGCCTTGGGAAGAAAGGCGGAAACGCCGGAGCCTTTCCAGCGACCGTGGAAGGACAGCTCATTCACCTTACGAGGATAGAGGCAGGACAAAGGCCAGTGGGCCAGCTTTAGATCGCAGCCCCGACAGGGTTCGCAAAGAGAACAACACTACAGAGTCTGGCACAGAGAGAGACCAGGATAACTCCCTTCAGAACAACCAGCATGCGTCTGAGGAGAAGGCGCATCGTGAAACTTCTGATCTTCCTCAACCTAAAAAAAGGGACAGCGAACGCAATCATCGAACTGGTGACTCAGAAGCAAAAACTCATGAGGAGCCAAAATCGGAGACCAAAAAAGTAAAGACCTTGTCAGAATATGCTCAGACACTGCAGCTTGCTTGGAACGGGCTTCTTGTGCTAAAAAATAGCTGCTTCCCCACATCTATGCACATCCTGGAGGGAGACCTAGGAGTAATCAATGGACTCCTGAAAGACCCTTCATCTGGTGGGAAGCTGACACAGCTCAAGATTGCTCAGAGACTTCGGCTTGACCAGCCGAAGCTGGATGAAGTAACTCGCCGTATTAAACAAGGCAGTCCTAATGGTTATGCTGTGCTACTGGCTACCCAAGCAACGCAAGGAGGGGTGGGGGCTGAAGGGAGCTTTCCTGTTGAGCCTGGCTTGCAGCGAAGGCTTCTCAGGAATCTGGTCTCCTACTTGAAACAGAAGCAGGCTGCTGGGGTGATCAGCCTGCCGGTGGGAGGGGCGAAGAGCAGAGACGGCACAGGCATGCTTTACGCTTTCCCTCCTTGTGAATTCTCCCAGCAGTACCTCCAGTCAGCACTAAGGACATTGGGAAAGTTAGAAGAAGAACATATGGTGATAGTTATAGTCAAAGACACTGCCTAGCCCACATTGTCGCTTCAGATTCCATGTTTCCTTTGTGTTTGTCACAGCCCAGTTGTTTTTAAGGCCAATCATTTTGGTGAAGGCCCCGTAAAAACAAAATTGTGAGATTTTTTAGTTTCTAATTAATTTTAATACCATTTGACTAGATCCCATGTTGTTAATTTTTAATGTGTGACACTGTCACTGTGTTCTGTATTTTTATTTTTTAACTGTGTGGCAAGTTGTCAGTAAAGCCTTTGTTCACTGATGGATTTTTAAACTTGTGCAGTGTCTTGGTTTTTATGGCCTAGTGTGGGGCTGGTTGCCTCACCTGCCAAGAGCTAAAAGATGATGCCTCCTCTTCCTCCCCTTCCTCAGCCCTATACTTCCCTTCCCTCTTTTCAGGTGCTCTGGAAGATGTATGAAGAACTGATATGTCCAAGCATTTTTGGGTCCTGTTTATATTATTCGAGTCTTGACACTTTTAATTCTCCAGGAAGTGCTAGAGGCTTCCCATGTAGAGAAGTTCCAAGGAAATGAATTCTGATGATGTATAGCTTTCAATCTTTTATTTAGAGAGCCAAAAGCTGACTGAAAAATGTTCATTGCCTTCCCCAGTCATTGAGCACACCAACAAACGGGTAGACATGGCTTGACATTTCTGATAATTGCTGTTGTGGGGGGAGCAAACAAGACTAAAAAAAAAATCCTGCACTTTTCCTCTTCGGAAGTAGAACCATTTTGGTTCCCTGTTACAAGCTTTGCAGCCTGTGTTTTGCTTTGCAGAGGTGCCCTTTCGGATAGGCCGTCCCTTGACTAGCTGTGGTCCTTTGGTAATGACCAAGGTTTTGCTAAAGTTATTGTTCAAGGAAAAAAAAATGCCTTGGATGGGTTAAAACCCAACTATGTATTACATTTTGCTAACATCCTTGGACATTCTATCACCTTGTGTGAATGGCTTTCTCTCTAATCAACAAAGCATGGAAAAAATAGCATTGTGAAAAAGGGGTGGTGCCTTCAGCTCATTGGCAGAGTCTGTGAGGTGCTCGTCTGAGACCATGTCTGTCTCTACTTGCTCAGTCGCTGGGGTTTGGCAGGCCAACCATGCTTCAACAGTTCAGTCAGTTGTTACTGGTAGCTGTGGTTTGAGTAGTTGCAGTTGGCCTGGTTTTTTGGGGTGGGGGGGGGGAAATGACACACCAAACCCGAACTTAGCAGTTTGTCAGCCCCACCTCCCTGGTTGTAAACCAATACAGGAGGACCCAGCATCTGTGCCTGTGGCAGACACCATGTGGCTCACCATTGCCAAAGGCCCTTCTAAATTGGTGCTGTCAGATAATAATGGTGGTATGCCTTGTAGCAGCGGGTATGCAAGGGAGGAGGTGCAACATAGGGCCAGCAGGCCTGGTGCATGCATATAAACAAGTTGCTGCTTATCCTTAATACTGCACTTAGCGTAAACAGCTTCTGTTTGGTGGGGGGGGGGGGGGGGCGGGGCAAAGTACAACAACATTGTTACAGGGCTAAAAGGTACAGCGGTGCTGGCTTGACTAGGCCTTTCAGGGTGTAATGGCCACAGCTACTCATGCTAGTGTAGTTGACAGTGTCCTATGTCAGTTAGCAACATGTGGTGAGCTTGTTTTGGGAAAGCCACTATTACGTCTGCTGCCTGGGCAGTGTTATTGTAATTGCAGCGTTTGGCATAATGAGCCTGTGCAGGGAAGCCGTTCACTGGTGCTGCAGAAGCCCACACAGTACCGCACCGAGGCTTTTACTGCTCAGTGCTTGCTGTGATTTCTAGGTCAGCTGCTGCGTTTAGTGCCAGGCCACAACTGCTTGGTCCATGAGGTGTGAGGCTCCACGAGCAGCTGAGGCAAATGATTCCATGAGGACAAAGCCAGAAAAATGTAATTTCGGGTCTATAAATCAATCCTCATTAGTCCCTCAGCGCATTAGCACCCTTGTGCTTCAGCCATGTGATGGTGCTCCCTGAATAGGTTTCTGTTCAGTGTTGCTGTGGGTTTGGCTTGTCCTTTCCAGGCTGTGGTGATGCCCCTGATGTTAGGAGTGCAGCTAGCACTGGAAGTGACTATGAAAACAGGTGCTTGGGCTGTGTGGCATCACCTGCCTGGTGGTAGAGAAAACTTCTACTGTTCTGTCCCCCGTCCCCCCCCCCTCCAAGGCCTGGGAGCTGCTCTGATAGGTAAATCATAGCACGTAGTGTGCAATGCACAGTCTGTGACTTTTTTTTTTCCAGCTATGCAGGCAGCTTCCTTCAGGCCAGAGCTTTGGTGGCATTGCAGTGCGAGGCTGGCAGCACCCAGTAAGCCTGCACTAGGCTGGTGTGACAGCCAGTACTGCCCTCTGACCTTACCCCTTTGACTGTAGGAGATCAGCCCCTGCTGTCTTTTATTACACATTGGCCCACTTCTGGCTGACCACTCTGAGTAGCTGAGATTTTGCAGGGAAGGGCGCAAATGATAAATGTGAGCCCCTCACTGCTGAGGAACAGCACCAGAGCAATTCCCACCAGCTCTAAAACCAGGCCTGGGACCTGAAAGGGGAACACAGAGCAGTGAACATTGGTTTTCCTGTTTTAATAAACATTCTGCAGAACAGAATACCAAGCAGGGTGGGAAAGTGGTTCTGCTTTAGCTACATGTGGGAGTTCCATGGGTTTCGACAGTTCAGTGGCCGCCGTGGGGGACTGGTACCCTGGAAAGAGCCATTTGGACTGGGTGCTGGGCTGTTGTGCTCTACTGAAGAGTCAGCGTAGTGCAACAGACCACAGGTAGAGTGCAACCCATTTGGGCTTAGGCTTGACTCCTCCCATTACAGTGGTGATCCCTAGTTGCACTTTTAAAGCTCTCCTGCACTGCCCTTCGGCTAATAGGCTGGCATGCCCTGCGGGAGACTTCAGACCTCAGTAGCTGTTCCTCAGAGAGTGGCTCAGCTTTTCCCATTACCGCTCTCTCTCTGATACTCCTGTTGTCTACAATGCAATAAACCCTTTAGGAACTCTCCCCCAGGGCATGCCAGCCTGTTACTGGAGGGGCATTGCAGGAGAGCTTTAGAAGTGCAGCTACAGCTCACTTGGTGGAGTCAGGCCTAGGAATAAGCAGGTTGTGCTCTATCTGAGGTCTGTCATGCCATGCTGACTCTCCAGTAGAGCATTATATATTAAGCACAGTGCAAGGGGGTTCTCCATGCATGTGTAGGGCTTTTGTAAGCGCTCTTAGCAGTCCAACTGATTAATTGTTTTCCTGTAGGCAAAGTAATAGTGTAGGAGGGTGGAGAGAGTAAAAGCCATCTCACATGGAGATTAAAAACACTAGTAGAGGTCATGCTGGCCTGACCCTCTGAAGCAGAGGAATTCACTAGGCTTCCCCCTGCTCTCTCTACCACATCACTCTTCTTGTGCAAACATGCCAGTCTGACCTCTTGGAATAAGTAAAAAAGGCACCCAGCTTGAGCATCACTGTCCCAGCAGAGTAAGCGATGAAAGTGACCAGAAGACAGAAGCTGCTTCAAAGCACTGGGCTGTGGCAGGGAGGCCTGGCTTTCTGAGGGGCTGGCTGTTGGTGCGAAGATGAACAACTTGGTTCTGCTCTGTCATGAAAACCAAAAGGCAATAAGGTGAGCCCATCTAGTTATGTATTGACTTGTCTATCATCCAGCTATTCATCAGTGTGATCTTACTCCCAGAGAGACCGAACTCAAATCAGTAGTTTTCCACAGCAGCGCCTGTGGGGCAGGGGGTTGCGTAGTTCTCCAAACTGTAATAAACCTTCAGGTGTATCTTAAATCACAGCCTGGCACTGCAGGGAAGCAGAGTGTTCTCTTCAGAGGCAGACAGAGCAAGGCCGCTGTCAAGCAGTGAATAGTTGTTTTGATCTAACCTCGCAGAAGGACTCAAAGTTGTCCAGGAAGTTCAAGGCATCACTCTGGTAGGTAAATTCTGTCAGAACTGGAGAGGTTTTAGGATTTACCTTCCCCCCTTCTCCCACAGATCTCCCAGCATCCACCACATACTGCTGGGGAGAGTAAAACATGGCCACAGCTCACAGCCATACATAGAGACAGGACTTGTATTTTATTTTTTAATAAATACACTTTACATTAAAGAAAGGCCTTCAATTTGTAATTTCCACAGAGGAGGTGAATGGGAGAAAAAAATATTAAAAAAAAAAACAACCAACCACAGGGAAGGGGCAGGAAGGGCTCAAATGCAACCCCAGGAGCCCCTTGTCCGCAGGAACACCTGGGTCAGGGAATAGCACTGTCCCAAGATTTCAGCCTCCAACTCTGGCTGTTAGCACAGCAGGGACCTCTGCTTAAACAGGCTGGAGGCTCAGGTTACCCCTTGGGCTTTCCCCTACAGTCAAGGGATGCGCACATTAGTTGCAGAGGGCAACACCTGTTTTAAAAAAAAAAAAAAAACTCTCCCTTCTCCGCAGATTTAGAACCCATGATTTTCTAATTTCATTTAATACTCTCAGTAAAAATGCTCTTTGTGTTCATTTTAAACAATTTTCCTCCCCAAAACCTAACCCATGGCAACAAAGTACTAGATCAATACAAAGTTCAGACCCCTTTTTTTTCTTTTACTATAACACTTGCTTTTTTTTTTTTTTTTTTTTTGCCTTTTTTGTTTTATACAAAACTATTTTTGTTCTTTAGGAAAGAACTTTATACAAAGAAAATATATTCTGAAATATCTTCAGAAGTTTCCTTGGAGAGGAGAGTCTCATCTCAGCCTAAAATTGAAAATTAAAACAAAGGCAGAGAGAAAAAGAGGCCTAACCCCTGGTCTGTTTATTCAAGCGCCACAATCTGACCCAAACCAATGCAACTGATGGGCTGGATTTCCTCAGAGGTACTCAAAGGGTACTCAAACTGCTTCCGAGTTGGTCTTGTCTCTTCTGAGAAGGGAGCTTCTCCTGCCGCCAAAGCCCTGCATGGTGGTCACTCCTCACTCATTCAGAGACAAGATTATGTCGTCTTCCAAGTCGGAGTTATCTGAGCTGTCAGCTGGAAAGGGGACATGGGAGTTATTTGTTTTACGTATATGAACAAATGCAGCTGTCAGTCCAAGTAAGTAATGGAACCTTTTCTGTAGTCACTTACAAGACACCACCACCATCTGCTCCAGCAAACTGACTCCAGACCAATGAACTCCTTAGCATTAGCAGCTACAGAGACAGCCTGTAATTGTCTTTCAGGCCAGGACGTTAACTGGCATAACTGAGGGCACACGAGGTTTTTAGTGGTCAAAGGGACGGATGCAATTTTGTCTAGTACAAGTCATGTGAATTGGCAGAGCTCTGCTTCACGAGAGGGGCTGGAACCTTCCGCTAGAAGAGTTCTCAGACGCAAGCTGGTTGCACAGCTTGCTGGGAACACACACAAGAGCGTCGCATTTCCGGGACAGGGCAGAGGACATACTGCGCCACAGTCATTCCACACATTGGCTGTGTCTACACATGCCCCAAACTTCGAAATGGCCATGCAAATGGCCATTTCGAAGTTTACTAATGAAGCGCTGAAATGCATATTCAGCGCTTCATTAGCATGCGGGCAGCAGCCGCGCTTCGAAATTGACGCTCCTTGCCACCGCGCCGCACGTCCAGACGGGTCTCCTTTTCGAAAGGACGCCGCCTACTTCGAAGTCCCCTTATTCCCATGAGCTCATGGGAATAAGGGGACTTCGAAGTAGGCGGCATCCTTTCGAAAAGGAGACCCGTCTGGACGCGCCGCACAGCGGCAAGGAGCGTCAATTTCGAAGCGCGGCTGCCGCCCGCATGCTAATGAAGCGCTGAATATGCATTTCAGCGCTTCATTAGTAAACTTCGAAATGGCCATTTGCATGGCCATTTCGAAGTTTGGGGCACGTGTAGACACAGCCATTGTGTCAAGACAAGCACAACAGTCACATGCTAGAGCAGAAGTGAGCAGCCTTTTCAAGGTGGAGTGCACAAATCTGACCTGTATGTTACGGTCCAAGTGTTGGTGATACTTTTAAAGTCACTAACAGTCCTGCTTACCACAACTGGATTAATAAATGAAGATGCAGAGTTTAGCATTTAGCTGGTGGTTGGTAGCATTAGCTGTTCTTTTGTTAATCCACAGGCGGCCTGGCTTTGAGCAAGCTCCCAGCTCCATGGGGGAGGAGGGTCAGGGCTGAGTACCTGCCTTGCATGCCGATGAAAATCAGCTCCTGGGCCACTCTTGGCACCCGGGCTGGGAGTTGCTGATCCCTATGGCAGAGCCTACACTGACATGCAGCCTCTTCCTAAGTGACTCATTCATTACATGGCAAACTGGCTACCAGAATCTACATTCTTATTTATTGATCGGTTGCCTTTTCAGGCAGTGCACTGCTGGGACCTCATTAGTGAGGAAAGTCAATAACTCATCATACTTACAGTGTCATTTGTAGCACCTCCCACAACACACTTCACAGTGAATTAGCTGCACACTCATGAGAGGTGATCTGCAGAGGTTTTCTAAACAATTCAGCGTTTGCCCTTTTAGCTTTGTGACACAGAATGAAGATAAAGCATTTGCCGAATTGTCCCCCAGAACCACCACTTGCTTTCAAACAGTCTCCCGCAGTTGTGCTGCAGGGGAGTATGAGGTGTCAGATGCGTACCAGCAGTTCTCAGACCCTAGCCGAGGTGAGGACATTCCTGAATCTTTAACAGAGATCATCATTCTCTTAAGTGTTTGTTGAATGTTCTAGTTAACTAGGCATTAAAGGCAGTTTTAAAGAGTTACCAGAACTCGCTTCTCCCCTCAGTTCCATTTTCTTATGGCTTCCCTTACATTTGACAGGCTCTCCAGAGCAAGCAAATGCTCACGAAAAAGGAGACAAACTTTTTAGGTTTTTTTTTTTTTTTTTTTTTTTAAAAAGGCAGCTAAGGGCACAAGCCTATTTCTAACCCCCTTTGTACTCATTTTCAATATGGGTAGGAAAATGTGTTGGCAAAAGTTAGCCAAAGAAATGTTTTAATTCTGAACTATCCAGTATCACAAGCTCACTGCTCTCAATTTTTTCTTTGGTTTAAAAAGGAAATCTCTCTTCATTATTAAGTATTTTCAAAATTTAAGTCCTACACAAACTTGGAAGCCTTTATTTATTTATTTATTTTTCCTTTTAAATGAAGTCTGTTTTTCCAAACCAGAAGGGAGAATAAATTCAGCCTTCTGCCTAGAGCTAGGTTAGCTCTAGAACCAGCTGGGGCAACAAAGCAGCACACTCAAAGACCATGCTGGGTTATTCTCTGTGTAACTGCAGAAAGTGAAAGTACATCAGCCAAATGGAAGAGGTTTAAAGCAGCAAGGAAACAAATGGCTTCCCATTTCCATGAGGGTATAAACAAAGCTGAGGAAGGAAGAGACGTTAGGTAGTGGTCTGAGTCCCTGTGGAGAACAGGATTTGTGGGTATACATGTAAAAATCCTTCACGCAAACTGCAAACCCAGCTTTTAATTTCTCTCAAGTGCATATGGATATAAAGATGAAGAGGATTCGCCAATTACACCTAACAAAAGAGTGGTTCCCTCAGGCCCTGGCTGGTATCTGCCAGTGAAGCATACCAGGAGACAAAGCTGATTAGGGTGGAGGCCCCGTCCCTTTCCCACTGGACGGGAAGGGAAATTCTACAGAGGGAAAATTTTAAACTCCTCCCACCCGTGACCACCAGGTTAGAAATATACTTACTATCGCCAAGAATCAGCTCAACTTCCTCATCTGCATCAGAGTCCTCATCTTCACCTTCCTCCCCTTCTTCCAGCAGGTTGGCAAGCTCCTCGTCATCCGAGGGAGAGAAATCATTGTCTCCATCCTCACCTGCATTCTCATTGTTCTCATCCTCCTCTAGATCGGCCTCCAGTAACTGGTCAGTGTCGAGTTCATCAAGATCATCTGTATCATCATCATCCTCATCATCATCCTCTTCCTCTTGTTCTTCCTCCTCCTGCAGTGACAGCAGAAGAGCTCATTAAGACATGCCAAAGTACCCAAGGACTCTACTGGGGGAAATGCACACCTTCCCCAACTAAAGGTCACTCAACATTATTTGTAAACGCTTCCTTCTTCACCTTTCAATCAAGCCACCTTGTACAAATAGATGTTTCTTGGCAACTGGACCGAGATCATTAATTCATGACAAAAAGACCTGTCAGTAATTGGTATTGGTCACTGTTGACCACGAGATTTGAGGACCATCAAAAAATCTCTATTATTCCATAAATTAAGCCCTTTCTAGCTCAAATGCCATTTCTGGTAGAACCATGGTTTTGTGAGTGGGACATGGAGGATGGCAATGCTCAGTGGTCGTTTCACACAACTAAAACTGCCAGCTGCACCAGCAAGTCTCCACACATCAGTCCCCTTTTAGTACAGGGCTGAACCACTCTAGAGTGGCGCTCTGTGGTCCAGCAACATCCGTGGTCTGGCACGATTACAGTTAGCTGGAGGACTACTTATGGGTTTGGCCAAGTTTCCTGTGACCCCATAAAGTTTGCTTCCAGCCACCAGTCCTGGCTCTCAGTGTTCTGTTCTGTTTTTTGGCTCTAAATTTTCCCCTAAGTGTCTTGTAAGAGCCCAGCCAGCAGCAGAAGTGTTGGTAATGTGCTAGAGACAATATTTGACCTCTTGTGGTTCAGGTAATTCTCTGTTTCAGCTACGGTCAGGTCCATAGGGTGCTAGACTACAGAAGTTCAACCTGTATTCTTACGCAGATGCAAACCCGCCCCGCCCCACCCCTCTATTCAAATGGAATATTTTCATATGGCAGGAAAAGTACCTCTGAAACCCAAGGGCAGGCTCACATGCCCTTGGGCATATGGGGGAGACAGCTGAAGAACAGCTGATAAATCCATCAGAGACTAAGGAACCCAACTCTGCCTCTTGCTGCGGCACTCACAGATTTTGGACTGTGGCATTTTCAGAGTTATGCTAAGGGAAGAGATCTGTGCTCCCCCATAGCATACTTGTTTTAATTGTATAAGACACGTCATTACAAACTGCGCAACAAATAAAAGCACAAGGTAAAGGCTCTCCAAAAGCATGTGCCTCCCAGCATAAAGGCTCACTGAGCTCACTGCCCACAGCTGGCAATACAGGAATAGCAACAAGCCCTGACATTCTATCTGTCCAGTGAGCAGTATTATTTTTAGATTCACACAAGGCCTCAAAATCAGTCTCTCTCACACTGGTAGGATTTATATAATGTAAAATGGGATGGATAAAAGTAGACTTTATAATAAAAATAACTAGAATTTTTAAATTCAGACTTTAAGTAAACCACATTTTTCTTTTCCAAAATAAAACCTGTTTGAAATGACAACCCTAAAGTTGTCATAAAGCCCTACAGTTTATTATAAACTATTCAATAGTTTACGTTAAGTAGAAAAAACAGTCTGCTACATCAATAAGATCTCTTCAAGTTTCAATGAGGTAAGAGCTGCTGCTTTAATAAGTATGTATAGAACTGTAGTGGAAGGGGATATCTAATTTTTGAGGTCAACTCAAGTTTTATAAATATGTCACAGAGTCTTGTGCTGTATAATCGTCAGTCTTTACAACTGACTGAATGCAAGTAGTGGCATGTTTCCCGAAGTACTTTCAGTTTGCTGTGCAGAATTAAACTTTCAGTTTCATAGCTGACAGGGAGGTGGGCACTTTCTTTTGAAATTGATTCGGGCTAGGTCAAAGTTGAGAAGCCAGTTGAGACCTGAAAAATTAGGGAAGCTTGTTTTACTGTTCAAATCTATGAACAAAAACCAAAGTAGCAAAAGGCTAAATGTAGTGCCTTGCATGTTAAGATGAGCTCTACTACTTCCAAAAAACAGGTCAGATTTTCAGAGGTCTTTTAGGCACCTAAAGATGCATGATGGTTCTCTAAAACACCTAACTTCTACTGATTTCAATTCCAGTTATTTTCAATGGCAGTTCGGCATCTAGTGTGCTTAAGCATTTTTGAAACTCCCACTAGAAATCTACGTGCACTTTTATGCAACCAAAATACTTTTGAAAATCTGACCCATGGTGATGAGAAACCATCATTCTATTCACTAATCTAATCCCTTATTTCAATAAATCAATTTTAAAAAAAACAAATTTATTACAGCATATTTTGCTTTTGTATGCTCAATATATTTAAGGTTGTTTTATTAAACAGTTTTAAAATGCTGGTTTTTAGGCATTTTTAATTGAACTCCAATTTCCATCCAAATACTGCTTGACACAAAATGTAATAGGGAAGAAGTCCAGTAAATAAAATCACTCAACCTTTTCTAGCAGTGGGGAAAAAAAAGTCAAAAATTCAGAGTATGCGGAACTCTAGTATTGCTTCCACGCATAGAGATATATTATTTATCTTAGTGGTAAAATTATAAAGAATCAAATTTGATGGAAATACCACATTTAATTGCAAACCAACAGATTTTAATGCTTATACCAGCTAACGAGAAGAATGAACATTTAAGAAACTAAAGAATGTGTACAAAACATGATTAAAATCAATTGTTGAAATCAAGGTTTCCTGCTTGCTGATTTTAAAATCAGAGTGGACTTTATTTTAACACATCACAACAAAACTGTCTCAGCTATGACGGGATCTCTCTAATCCCAGTAATTCAGATTCACTTCTGCAGTCTTCCATTCAGACTGAAGTCTGAGGAAACTTACACTCTACCATGAAAGTCAACAAACTCAGGTTGTGATAGACGAATGGAGGAACAAACCCCAAAGCCAAGAGGCCTGCACGGGAGAATATCCTGCATCCAGATTTTTAGGGAAGCTAGCAGATACTAAACTATCTGACCGCAGATGCAGTATTGCAGTTCTGTTGAGGAGGGAGATAAAATTTCAAGATTACACAGTGCAGAAGAGTTCTGTTGGTCTGATAAGATATATAATCTCTGCAGCTTGCCCACCTGCAAGCAGATGTCTCATACTGTGATCTATCCTTGCCAGCATCCACAGGAGGAAACGTTTTGAGACCCAATCCATAGGGAGGTATTAGACTTCTGAGAAGGGAGGCAAGTCATAAAAAGGCTGGATAGGTGGAGACTCTCTCATCTAGGTGGACCAAGTGAAAGTTTCCTGTCTGATACAACAAAGGAGAGGGCCTCAAGTAACAGACCCAAACCATACACTGCTTTAGGATGAAAATTTGTAAAGGTATTCAGGGGTTGCTGCCCTCAGTGATGAGATTTAAGTTGTTAAATGCTTCACTTCCAAAAGGAACTTAGGCTGTTAAGAACCTAAATATCATGGACAGGCAATGGGCTTTTGGCTCCTGTGTGTGCCTAGCTCCCTTTTGAAAATGAGGTTTAGGCATTGCAATAGTGACTGCCCCAATGCCCAACTGCCTATTAAAATCCACACCTTGAAGGTCCAAAAGCAGCACTCTGAACTACTCCCAGCAGCAGCGTCTGTCGACAGCACGTGAACGTTTAGCATCAAGACTGCGTCCACTTCTAAAAGCATCTAAGTGACTTCACTGCACAAATGCCATTGACTTTCAATGGGACTTGTGCTCAATCACACGTATGCCTTTGAAAATCCTACTTCAAATGAGTTGTCAAAGTTCACACAGATCTCTCTTGCTCCATAAATCTAAATAAAAACACCATAGTGACTGGTAGGAATATAGCCAGAATCATAAGACCCAGGTCACAAGACAACACAGCAGTAAGTTAAAGGACACTTATTGTTCCCTGCTAGTTTAACATCAAGCAACATAAAATACAACAGGTCCCATCAGGGTAGCCTAGAGTAGCTCCTCACGATGGATACCACCTTCAGCTCCATCATTTTTATCTTTTATTTACAAAAAGCAAGTCTGTAGCCCTTATGGGTGTAAAGAACCACCTTTAAAATGCACCCAAAGGGTAAAAAGACTGCCCAAGTCCTCAGCCAGACAGGAGAGCTCTAAAGGCAAGATTACCATTCTCATTCACCACAGTTGGGGGCTGACACTGAAGCCTAATGACAACTTAAACATGAATATTGTTTCTTTTTCCTGTACAATTTCATCAGCAGTGAACTGAAATCCTCCTACTTTTTGTTAACTTATCTGACCCGTGAAAACAAGTTGCAGAATTAGGTGAACCAAAGGGGAATACTCTTATTCCCGCAGTTTACAAGTTCCCAACATTCAATGATTCAAAACGTATTCCTTAGTCACTAGAACAAGCAAGCGAGATGGAGACAGAAAAGCCGGCTACCCCACTATTGCATAGGATGCTATGTACAACCTCAGCATATGTGTTTCATTAAACAAAAGCCTTACGTTTCACGCAACGTATTCCAGATACTGCCACTGGTATGATGGGGAATACTTGTGTTGTTCACATCTGCTCTGTGGATGACTCAGGGTTGTGTAGTGCACAAGGCTATTGTCTCTAGAACAGCATTTCCCAATTTTATTGGGCCACAGAACCCTTTTAAACTTGGAAGAATTTTGTGGAACCCCTAATAGTCTGATATGTGGCTTAACCACTCTCAGCCCTAACCCTGCCCCCCCACCCCTAGTATTAATCTGCCTTAGCCCCAAACTGCCCCCCCCCGCCTAACCCCACTTGAACAAACTCCAGCCAAGTTAGCGCCTCCTGTTACATCACCCAACATGGCTAAGACATGCTCATTCGTATCTTAGCGACCGCTGTTCCTCCGACTCTAGTCCCAAGGGCCTGATTTCATTGGCCGTCCTATGGCAATGTGAGAGGCCAGTCACAGCCAATGAAAGGCAAGGATGACGACGGAACTGCAGGACCCGTCTGACTCCCCTTTCAGATAGCTGTTGGCTCCCCTTGCCCCGCCCCCACTATGGGCATGCTGGCTACTTTGCAAATGAGGGGCTCCCGGCCCTGCCGCTGCTGAAATAATGGAACTAAATTCACTTGGTTTAATGGCCAGACCCCTCCTGCCACCCTGCCAGCTGTTAAACTCATAAAAAATTTGGTTCTGCTGTTTCAGCAGCAGCAGGGCAGGGAGCCGCACAGTAATCAGCAACTGCAGAGCCCCGAGCCGCAAATAACTCCTTAGAGCCACATGCAGCTTCGGAGCCACAGGTTGCCAACCTCGGGTCATTTTCTCATAGAACCCCAGGGTTTCACAGACCACCACTTGGGAAACAGTCTCACACAGCCATCTTACTGTTCTCTCTCCCTCCAAATTGCTCCTGTGGAAAAGCAAGCTCACTTTCAGCAATGCAAACCGTTCCAGAAGGTCAGTATTTTACTGGCATCTGCCCCTTTTCCCCCGATACCAAAGGGCTTTGTTTTCCCAGCTCGTCCAAAGGGCTTATCAAATTATTACTAATTACTTTGTAATTACCCATATTACTAAGTTACCTCACTTGACAGCCAAGATATGCATTAAATTCTGACATCTTGTCTCTCTGCTGCCAAAGCACCTATATTGCCCGTAAGATACTGGCTCAAGGAGACGACATCCGGCTTTCAGCTTTCAGCTTCTGGAGCTGTGTGTTACCTGATCTCTTCTCCATTTTGTTAGCCTCCCTAAACATTACACAGCAGCAAATGCTTCGTGTTAGCAATAGGCCGTTCTCCAGGCATTTTCAGAAACTTCAGCAACAAGTGGCTACACCAGCTTTCACTTTTACTGCTAGTTTGGTGTTGGAGTTTCTTTGTGAACAAAACGACGAGAGTCACGTAAATACACAGAACTCTGGCCACACGTATAAGTACAAGTAACAAGCAAGCATTCTTACCATAGGCTTCTAGGCAGATGGAGAGGACATGGACAGACGTAATACAGGGAGCACAGCAAACACAGCATACAAAATGTCACAGATGCAAAAATGAAGAGATAAAACAGTTATTCTCTTATTCTGTGAGAGCATCCTTAGCCAATTTAACAATAACCACAGCCAAATAAATAAAGGAGGTCCCAAGTTAATCTTTTTAACAAGACAGCTAGCTAAGACCTCAGAAATATCAGTCCAGTTTTAGAGACTGCTGTGCTGTTGTGGCTCAGCATCTAAAGATTAATACCCTTCGCTTCACACACGAAATGTGTTTGATGACACACAGTCATATAGTTTGTCTACTTTTTTTGTGTACCACAAATGTTTTGGTCCCACCCTGCACCCCCAGAAGAGTTAATCCAGACTGGGAGCAGCTCTGAACCTAACTCCCCTCTTCTCTACCCTCCAGCCTGTGATGCTGGTATGTGAGGGGAGTGAGGTTTCAGGGGCCACATCAGTAGGGGTTTTGCGGGTGGCTTTGTTTGTTTGCTTGCTTCTCATTTGTGTGTGGTCCGCGCCCCGCCCCCCCATTTTTCTGTGGGTCAGGGCCCCTCCCCAACTGAAACAAGGTTGCCCACCCCTACTCTAAGGGAATCAATTTCTCCTTATACGGTAAAGCAAAATGCAGATGGAAACCGGGCAGGCTGCGTATCAGAACGCCCCTACCCAGGAGTGCTGCCGCTCTCCGGACTATCATATCATTACCTCCCCCTTAGGGCACATGTGCATCCTAAGGTTAAATGTGGACATATAGGGTGAAGTTCAATGCCCTTTCCAAACTGCCTTGCTATTCTGAAGCATTTGCACACAGCAGAAAAAGTGTCTGGAACAACAGATTTCCACCCGGTCCTGAAAAAAATCACTGTCCTCAGTGAGAACCCATATGAGCCCCCACGTGGCAGTCACTGTGCATGTTACTGCCACTGGTAAAGGGGTAACAATGTGCCAATTCTATCCACAGACAAGTTTTGCTGGGGAGCCCAGCAGAACTACCGGGGTCCAGCAATAGATGTGGCTGCACCCCTCAAATCGCTGTACAGAAAACCCTCAAAATACGCAACTTCATGTTGCGCGTAACTCGGTTTAATGCGAGTTAAGCACAGCTTGAAGCTGCCCTGCTCCTGTCAGCCTGCCTAGCTGTCGGCACCTGCGGGCAGCTAGGCAAGCTAAGAGCCCCTTCTCCCTGCCTTCCCCCAGTGGCACCGCTAGCAGGCTGACAGCCATGCTGCTGGGGGAAGACAGGGAGAAGCAGCTAGGAAACTGACCAGCCCTGGTGGGCTGGTCAGTTTCTTGGGTCCCCACAAGTGGTGGGTGGGCAGGAACCAGGCTGCCCCCAAGTTCCCCACTACTCAGAGCCAGGAAACTGACTAGCCCTGGTGGGCTGGTCAGCTTCCCGGCTCCTGCAAGTCCAGTGGAGCCAAGAACCAGACTAGCATGAAAATTTGAATTACACAGGGGTTGCAGGAATGCAACCCTCGCAACTCGAGGGTTCACTAGACTCTGCTAAAACACTTTCCTCTCCTCACACCATCCCCAATTAGAGCTCTGCCCATGACTTGTGCAGAGCCCTGCAGCAGGACTGGGTCCACTGCCTGAACAGCAGAAACAGTTGGGAGGAGAAGGAACTGTGGGGTGGGAGCAGGATTAAAAATAGTCAGGCACAGGGCTCTTCTCTCAATTATCACTCATCTGTTCTTAAATATGTCCATCCCTCTGGAACCTAGATTCTAGTACAGCAGCAGTTTTACTTTCCCATCATAAAGAGAAGCATGTTCTCCTATTTCTACATTCCTAGTTCTTTGGCTGTACCAGAGGACTGCTATCTTCTGACCTTACAGCATAGTTCAGAGTTGGATGCTTGCAATCCATACCAAACACTAACAGGAATTCTTTGTTGCCATGAAAAGACGACGTAAAGGTGTGCATGTTTCCAAAAAAAACTATCCATTTTACAGGTTGCCCATCCAGAAACAAACAGGTTTTAATCAAAGCCCTCCAACTGCTAGCCTCATGGCTGAAGTCTGGTGTAAAACAGCCCTGCTAAAAATATAAGATCACAATGTGTCAGTTCAAGGCCTCTACTCAGCAAAGCTCTCTCCAAGCAACTATTGGTCTGTAATCAAATTCATCCGGAGCCGGAGTTCAGATTAAACTTTATCTTGCACGATTATAAAATCCTATTGTAACAAGATGAGATCCATTAATTCCCTCCAAAAGTGAGGGCACTCAGAACTGGCAAGTTCTTAAAACTGTTGACAATTTGGAAGGACTTTTTTCAGCAAGGATCATCATGAAAACTACAGGCCTCGCTCTTGGTTTAGCATAGGATTCTTGCTTTAGATAGAGGGGAAAGAGTGCTAAATAAACATACAATATAACTGAAATCACAGGGGGCAGAATGCGAATTGATAGTGGAAAAAATAATGCTATGAAACCAACACAAGCACTGAAAATCCAGCAGCTACAATTCCAGGTAGTGCAGGAGAGGCATTTCATTGAGGGACCCAATCTGTAAACCTAAAGCAAGTCTTGACAGAAGTTTGCAACAGACATTTTTCTATCACCCTGCAAAATGTGAATTTTTTTCAAAAACTACTTCAACAAACCAACAGGATTTCAAGTTCTCACAGAACAAACTCTTGTGACTACGGTGTACAAACAGATTTCCCCTGAAAGTTTAAATTGAGTAGTCTACATTTTTCTATTGCAATTAATGAAAAACAGTGAGAAAGGCAGATATTTGCTAGTAGGGCTGCAAGCTACGGACTGATGTTCCTTGTCCCTGGGCCTAAACTTCCAATCAAGAGTATATGGAAAGACTACAGAATTTAGGGAATAGTCATTAAATATATCAACAGTATTGACAAACACAAGAGAGCTTTCCCGCAATCTACAACACAATGGGAAATTCCTGTATTCTATAGAGAGAGAAAAGAAAAGCAGACCATGCTTGTTAATATTAGAGAAGCTGGCCAAGTTTAGGTGGTGATGGCAGTGAGAGGATATACATGTAGGGGATTTTTTAACACCAACCAGAGGTGCACAGATGTCTTATGCTTAATATAAAAATTAAGAAGACAGAAGACAAACAGCGTTCCTCATTTGCCTGAGCTAGACATCACAAAAAGAATGATTCTTCCCCCAGGTATGTTTTCTTAGATCCACACAAACAGGATCTCCAGGAGTTGAATAAAAATATTCACTAAAGTCATGAGGAAGTTGTCCACACTAAATCCAAAGTCAAATTATACACAGCCTTGCTCCCACCAAGAGACGATTCTATTAGACACATGCTGGTGTGGAAGGGTGACCTAGGGTATGTCTACATTTGGGAATAAAGCTGAATTTGCTGAAGTCGAATTTTTAACACTAGATTTTATAAAGTTGAGGCTAAGTGTCCCGACCAACTAAGATGATGTAGCTTGCCCCCACAAGGGTGCCTGAGTCACAGTACACTCTGGACACCTATCCCACAGCATCCATCCCATCCCCTGCTCCCCCCCGCCCCCCCCCCCAGGTTGCACTTTAAGATTTTGTGCTGGTGTCTGTAGGGTGAAAAAATGTTTCTGGATTTCTGATATCACCACCCCAAAATGCACTTTCCTCACC
The DNA here is from genome assembly GCF_033958435.1 of Carettochelys insculpta. Lineage (NCBI taxonomy): Eukaryota > Metazoa > Chordata > Testudines > Carettochelyidae > Carettochelys > Carettochelys insculpta. The sequence goes on along the minus strand of NC_134147.1, from coordinate 3,671,492 downwards.
TCCTCTTTTGTTCGGGGGTGGGGGTGGGGGTGGGGGGGGCATTTTTGCGCACTTTCGTCTTGACCACCAACCACCATTACAGACACTAACATGGATCCCAAAACACCTCAAAGTTTACTGCGGTATTTTGTGCTCAGGTCGCACTCTGCGATGCAGCATCTTCTGAACATAATGCCCATGCAGCAAGCGCTTGTTATTGCTGGGGCTGTCGAGGAACATGAATCTCTGGAGAGAACAACCGTGGAGTCTGACAGCACTGGGAGTCACTGTACAGGGTACAGAGCAGGTTCTGGAGCTGCAAGACCAGCACAGACTGCGGGGAGAAAGCATCACATCGTTTTGCAGTCATAGGATAACCAGCTGCAAAACTTCGGCATGAGTTAGGCCACTTTCATGGAACGCTGTGAAGTGTTATCTCCCGCCCTGAAGCGCGGTAACACCAGAATGAGACCTGCTTTGACAGTTGAGAAGCGCATGTCAATGACTCTTTGGAAGTTTCCAGTGCCAGACAGCTACTGGTCCGTGGGAAATCAATTTGGAGAGGGCAAATCTATGGTGGAGGCTGTTGTCAGACAGGCAGCCAAAGTGATCAACATGCTTCTTTTGCAGAAGACAGTGACTCTGGTGAATGTGCAGAAGATAGGGAATCCCATGGCAGCAAATCCATTCACTAACTGCCATAGATGGAATGCACATCTCCATCCTGGCATTTCTTTGTATTTTATGTTTTTCTTCGTGGTTTTTCTTTGGCCTGTCTTTTACGGCTTTAGTCCCTGCTGCCTAACTTTAGGATTTTCACTGAACAGGCATGACAACTGGTATAGCGAAAACTATCCAGGCGTGGCTGGCTATGTAGTGATTTGTGCCCAGGTGAAATGCACTATATAGTCCCGGGTGCCTTCGGTCACAAGCTACAATATAGTGCAGCTAACCTGTAGAGTCTCACCATTTCGGAAGGGGTGGGTCCTGATAAACAAGTTGAAGTAATGGATAACAGTAACTGTACACGTGATAATTTCAAATAAATAAATTTAGTTTTAAAATTTAAGTGGTCGACTGTTCAGAAACACCTGCTCCTCCACCATTGGTGGTGGAATGAAAATTTCATAGCTTCAGCGGCTTTTCCTATGCACCCATTGCATGCTCTATGCCCGAGTTCATTTTTCAGGCAGTGCACACTATATAGTGAAAGTCACCCGACTTTAGTTGTCTGACTCAGGTGAAAGCCATTACATTTAGTGTATGTTGCCTGGGCAAGGAGCACTATATAGTTATTGCTACCTGTTTAGTGCCTCCTACACCCCCAACCATGCTGTTTCCTCGCTCGTTATGAAACCACCCATAAACCACAAGACAATCACCACCCACCAAACCCCAAAGCATGTTAACCACTAAACAAAAAGTTTTCCAACATGTAACGTTTTTATTTAGGGGGCACTAAGGAAGTGTGTGTGTGTGGGGGGGGTAATAGGGGAAAAAATAAGCACATGATGAGACAAAGGTTAGCCTGCTGGTGGGTGTTGAAGTTTTGGGGCTATGAAGCAGAGTTCTCCGTGGCTTCCTGCCGTCGTTCTGGGTCTCTGACAAGAGGAGGGTGCTGAACGCATCGAGGGATGAGGTATGGGGGGATTGATTGAAGTGGGATACTTAGCCAGGGTCAGGGGACTGGGCTGACTGGGTTGAGGGAGGTTTAAAGCGATGGTGGCTGGAGTGGCCTGGGGATGCTGTGCCTCTAAAAGGGGAAGATAATGTGTATGGATGGGGGGCATGTAATGGGGCATTTGAGTCAGGGGGTGAGGAGAGGAGTCGTGCATGGATCGCTGACTTTACCCGTGGGGTAGTTAATTCCATCTGCCTGCCCAGAATGGATCTGCCTGACTGTGATGCTGCCATAATGAATTCATTAACTCCGTCTGCTTGGCTGTAAAGGATACTGATTGATTCATGTATTTGTTCTTGTGCCTCCCTCATCTGCTTCCTCTAGTCACAAATTTTAGTTTTTTCTTTTGCAACTGCTTGTTCTCCAATGCTCTTCTTCTTCCTCTACACTGTAGGCAGACAGCTATCCGCCGAACCGCACACTTTGTCGTTTTCCAGGCTCTTTCTCTGACAAAACAAATTGAGAAATATTCAACAACAGTAGCAACATTTTGTATCTTCATTCAGAACAACGACCACAGTGACAGAAATGAAGACTGCCTGACTCTATGGAAGAACATGTTGCAAGTGCAAGGTCACTCGTTACTTTTAAGAGAGAGGAATGCATGATTCCAATCAGAACGCTCTGAGCTCCTCCAAGAAAGAGGTTTATGGTCAACACGACGGTAAGCTCTCCTCGGTTCATGGGAAAAACACTTTCTAAAGGAATGCGGGGCAGGGCGGGGTGGAGTGGCACAGCATGTCCCAGGGACACTGGGCCATGGGGAAGTGAGCCTATGCTGCTTAAAGCAGTACCTGGATTGTAAATTCTGAAGTGTGCGCTGTACGAGTTAAAAAAAATCATTAAACGTCGCTGGGGGTGTGCATGTGAACCAGCAGAGGGTCCGATCACCTGCTAGCCCTGAAGCGAGGGGCGTGTGAGAGGGCTGCTGTGTGTGATCAAACGCACGCCCTGGATTTTAAAGTGGCTGCACCAGGAAATGCATGAGTTTGCTCTGCACTGGGTAGGATGCCAGGCAAAGAAATCATTAGAGACTCACAAAACTTCCCATGCATTCTAGGTGGCCAAACGAGACATCGGCCTGAGTACACCAAGAAAAGGGGGTAAGAAAAGATCACAATCTATCCTGCAACCATGTGGGAAAATCTGCAAGAATGCTCCGTGGTGCCATGATTCCAGACCACTTACCGGTGGCTTGGCGCGCTAAGGTGTCTTACTGTGCAAGCAGGAAGAAGTCAGCTCTCCCCAAAAATCGTGATGAAAATCCACGAGTGCCTGTGTATGAGCTTCAGTGTTTTGCCCAAGCAGGATCAGTGCTCCATCCCCAGGCACATTAACAGGCTGTTCTAAGGGAAAGGGGCACAGTCCCTCCACAACTTGGCTGCAAAAAACACTATTATCAGTAGAAAAAAAGCCTACTTACCAGAAGTGGCCTCTCCAGGTTCTGGGTTGGCCTCTGAAGCCGCCTCCTGAGTTAAGGAGACAGGATCTACTAGCTCCACCTTGATGAAAAGCTCCTGTTTTTCAGGGCCTAATTATAAACTGGACTGCGCCCCGCTGTCAGCCACCACTTCCTCAGCAGCACGTGCTTAAGCATTCTTCCCCAGCCCGCAGGTGTCGATGTCACTTTTGGGGGAAGAGGTTGCATCTATGGCCAGCATAGCCTGCAGCTCAGAGTATCGGCATTTCTGGGGAGATGCCCCAGACCGACCGTGGGCTGTCTTGTATTTCTGGTGCAGCTCCTGAACCTTCACGCAGCACTGGTGCGTGTCCCTGTTGTGACCTTTCTTGACCATGCCTTGTGACATTTTTGCATAAATATCAGCATCCTTTTGCTGGATTTGAGCTGGCTCACAATGGTTTCTTCACCCCACTCTGTAACGAGATCCTAGATCTCCCCATGCTGGGGTCCTTTTGCGATCCTGGAAACTCCTGGCTATAAAGGTGTGCCAGGTGAGCTGCAGAGATGTGATCCACGTGCCTGGTCACCATGCTGGCCAGAGAGGAAAGGAAATGTAATCAAAATTCCCAGACTGATGACCACCGCTTCCTGTCACCCCCTTCCGGCTCACCGGGGCAGCAGCTGGGGTGGGGTGATGACCAGAAAGAACACCTCGAGAGGTAGTGTGGGACAGTTTCCAGGGCTAATAAAATCAATTTTAATGGTTAATCTACACTGTTTTAGCTTCAGCAACGAAGGGTCTTGTGGCACCTTATAGACTAAGGGAAAAGTTTTGAGCCTGAGCTTTCGTGAGCACAGACTCACTTCATCAGTGATCTGATGAAGTGAGTCTGTGCTCACGAAAGCTCAGGCTCAAAACTTTTCCCTTAGTCTATAAGGTGCCACAAGACCCTTCGTTGCTGTTACAGATCCAGACTAACACGGCTACCCCTCTGATACTGTTTTAGCTTGACATTGCAAATTCGATTGTTCAAATAACTTTGTTTGGAAGTCAGCGGTACTGAACACGGCATTACAGCCGCTTAGGATTGACTTACTGAGTGCTAGGATGTAGATGGAGAGTTTTTAAAAATTGACCATAGAGCCTTAAGTTTGACTTTATCTCCTAGTGTAGACCAGGTCTAAGAGAAAACAGCCTTTCAGACCTAATGATTTAAAATCCGCATTTCAAGAACAACCTAGGAACAGTAAGACTACTGAGCTTTGTGACCTGCCCTTCAAGAGTTCAACTTCTATGAACATAACAGTTTCAGTATGGCGATATTCCAAAAAACTTATGGAAGTGTGGTAGGAAACCCCGAATATCACATGCAACAACACTCAGAAGTACAGTAGTCCCTTGAGGTACACAAGGGTTATGCTCCACGCACCCTCACATAACTTGAATTTCATGTAAGTCGGGGAGAGAGAAGTGGGGGGGTTTCTCCAGCGGAATGCATGTTCTGCAGCTGGGGAAGCAGCAGGAGCACGTGGTGTTCCTTGTGAAAGGTAAGTCCTGGGGTTAGGGGGGCCAGCTGGGGAGGGATAAGCCTGGTGGTGGGTTGGGGCCATGGACAGGACTTTGGCTTCTCAGTGCATTCTCTGCCGTCCGTATCAGATCTCCCACAGCTCCTGCTTTGCCTCTCATTACAAGAGAGAGTAATGAATGAATTGAGTAACTGGCCAGGAAAGGAGGAGGCAGGAGCCTTAGCAGGCCAGCAGCCAGAAGGTGTTCAGAGGTCCACTTTACCATTACTTGTGCAGTCAAAACCTCAGGGAGTGGGGAAGCCTGAAGTAGCAACAGCAGGGCAAGGTAAGAAAATGTCCACAGCAAAAAAAAAAGAGTGAGAAACTGGATCATCAATATACTTCACGAATTGGCCTGCCACCTGCCCCTAGAGCTCTATTTGCCTATAGCTTGAGTATGTAAAACTTATGTAAATAGATTGCCAGGGTTTCTGATGGGCTGCCATTATGCTGAACTTAGCATTTAGTGTTTCAGTGTAACGGCCAAAGACAGTCCCTAAGGCTAGAATTTTCACAAGAGCACCAGGCACAACGCTTTAATAGCATTTCGGAGGGATGAGAGTGCCTAGTTTCCTTGGGCACGTTTGAAACTCCCAGCTTGAGAGAGAAAAGAAAGGAGCGTAAGTGTGCCAGGCAAAATGTACCTGGCTCCCCCAAATTTGAGAAAAATAGACTTTACAATGGAGGCCATTACATAAAAAAAAAGTTAAAGCCACCTACTGGTTAGATATGGAATGGACCTCATCTGTATGTTTAGCTTCAAAACATACATTGTAAAGGTGTAAAAAAATTAAAAGCCTGCAACCTTACCATTGCTTTAAACAGCCATCAAAACCCCCTTTCTTTCTTCTCCTAATGTAATAACTCCCAGGCAACATATCTCAACAGTGCCATACCAAAAGATTCACCCAAGCTGAATCTAAATTCAAAATTGGGGAAAAACTGGGCTAAATTGGGCTTGACATTCTGAACCATGTGTTTCAGCTAGGACAAGAAGGCTTTCAAGAGGCTTAATCTGAAATCTAGCATCAGAAGCACAGGTAGAAACCCACCAGATGGAGCAGCATTTTAACTTCAAATATTTTATAACAAAGACACTCAAGGACTTACATCAGTGGCCCTATGTGTAAGAGAGCTAATCCATCTTGCTCACTAGATTTGAGAGTAGCTTAAGCACCAGCAAGTCAGTATGATTTTACCTTCCCCCAACCCTCGCAATCAAATCACAGGAGGGGTTCATGGAGATACTTTGCAAAACAGAAGCACTGCTGCTGGCAGCTTAATTTTACTGAGAAAAACAGAGCCATTAGGTGACGTGTGCCGGGATGCCAAAATCTGAAGCCAAGAAGTTATCATGGGTAACCTGCCACTGGATAATAGGGAAGGTGCTCTCGGGGATTGATAACTGGTTAAAAGTTAGCAAACAAACAACAGGAATAAATGGTCGGTTTTCAGAATGGAGAGACGGGTCCATGGTGTCCCCCTGGGGTCCGTATTGGGGGGAAAACTATTATTGTCCCCTGGGGTCCATACTGGCTCAGACCAAACATCCATCTAGCTTCGTATTCTGTCTTCTGACAGTGGCCAATGCCAGAAGCCCCAGAGGGAAAGAACAGGATAGGTAATCATCAAGTGTCACCCATTCTCAGAGAACAAGAGGCTAAGGACACCACAGCTGCCCTTAACTTGGTCTTCCCAACACCCTCTGGCAATGGGGTCTACAAGTTGACTGTGCGTTGTATGAAGAAGCACTTCCTTCCGTTTGAAATCCACTCCCTATTAACTTCATTTCATGAATCCTGGTTCTTGTGTTCTGGGAAAGAAGTAAATAACTTTTATTATTCACTCTCTCCACACCACTCATGATTTTGTAGATCCCTATCATCCCCATCCTTAGTCATTTTTTTCCAAGATGAACAGGCCCAGTCTTACTAATCTCTCCTCGTATGGAAGCCCTTCTACATCCCTAGTCATTTTTGTTGGTCTTTGTGAATCTGCTTTTCAGTGCACTTAAAACAGCGCTGCCTGAGACCCAGCTATACAAACAGAAGCTCATTTAGGGCACCACACAAACACGCATAGCATTGAAAAGTCAACAACTACCAACTAACCAGTACCACATACTAGTACCTCAGATTACAATGTTGTCCTATATTTAGGACAAGAGAACGATGGACATTTGCCTGGTAATGACTGGTAAACTCTGTCAGTGAAAAATGGAAATGCCCACGGGGGGGAAGTTTTACAGGAATTATGTAGATTTGTCAAAATTGAAAGCAAGTTTACAAAATGAACGGTGAACACAGATGAATTTCGGAGGAAAAAGACACGATCACGTGAATCACACTCACTGGCTCTGGCCAGAACCCATTCTTTTGTGCACCAAGAATGATGTTGGCTGACTGGTAGGTAGTTCATGACATGGATTAATATTGGGAAAGGAGAACAACTAGTATTTTTACTGTTATAAAGAACTAGAAGACTTACCTGGCATTGCCTGGTCTTTCAGGACACGGGGCTGGCAGTGTAAGAGGCAGGCAGCAGGAGAGTGAAGATTGGGGGTAAGGAGGGACTCAAGACAGGGAGTCTCAGATGGTGGGGGGGGAGGGGTTTGGAGCAGGGGGTTACTCACCTGGTCTGGTGGCCAGCAGCATCCCAGCCCTTGTGGCCTTTGTCTTGGTGGCGTGTCTGCCTCCAATGGCCGTGCTCAGTACCATGTCCCTCCTCTCTGTGCCTCCCTTCCCCCATGTAAAACAGCCCCATTCCCAGCATGTCCCATTTTTTCAGGCAAAACCAAACCCAGACCTGGCTTTAAGCTAGGGTAAGAGGAAACCGCATACCGGATTTGGTGGTCTTAACGCTTATGGTCTGAGAGTTGTTAAACAGATTCAGACGCATAGAGAGGCAGATACACTATAAATACATTTGCATTTTTGCTGTTCTGAACAGTTACTAAATCAGATCCATCCAATCTAGTTTGTGCCTCAAATAGTTGAAGATAATTCCTCCTCCATATTAAAGCACTCGCTGCCCCACAACATAATATTTGAATCAATGTGTTATCGGGAATAAGAAAACAATTCTCCCAATCTAATTTTCAAAATGATGTGGACTACTCCTACAATTATTACTGATCATAAATCCACTGATTTCTACTGAAAACCAGTCTCCTCCCTGGATGCTAGTGTCATATGTTCCTCTGAAAGCCATTAAAGCAGTTTTATTCTAACAACAGGAGATTAAGGAAGTAGAATGCACACCAAAACCTTAGCTTTCTGCGCAGTCTGAAAAAAAATCAAACTTCTCTCTACTTCCTGTCGCCATGCCAACACGCAGGAAAAAAGAAGTCAGCTGTGTTGACACAATGCAGACATCAATGCATCGTAACACAAATACCAGAAAGGTGACAAGCCATTGCAAATCTTTTGGGATACATTTCAGCTCTCCTCCGACCGAAGCAAAATGGGCTTGGCTGTTCTCAAAAGGCCGGCACCTTGATGTCTCCTGAAAATTGCCTATAGAATGTGCTGTTCTCATAGCAGACAATCCTATTGTCTATTGTATCCTGAACAGTAATAATTCTTAGCTCTTTTACAGATTGTCAGACAGTGAACCCCCAGGTCAAATGCTTAGTTTAAACCAGATATTAATGGAACCCAATACAAACCTATGGATATTACTAAATTTCTTGCACATCTTTATTACATAGTGTTTCTGTGTAATTACACAATGCAGTACTGTGCTCCATAACCTATTGATACAACGGTTACATATCATGAATGACCAAGCTAATCTTAAACCTAAAGATTTAAAAATACGTAGAATAAATTAAAGAGCTTGAAGAAAATTCTACCCTAGAGATCTCTAGTTTAATGTTTTATTTTAAACAAGCAGCCACTCTCAACATTCCAGCTTAGCATGAAAAGTATTTGATTACAACTGGACTGCAACAGCCAAAATGACTCTGAAGTACTCACCTGGTCTTCCTCTTCATCCTCCTCGTCTTCTGCCAAACGCTGCCTGCCTACCTCATAGAGCCTGCAAACTGTGTCCATGTTCATGGCATCCATGCTGCCTTGGTTCTGAAGAAGAAAACCCCCAACACAGCACTTACTACAAAGAGGACCTGTTTATGCCTTCTTACGTAACTTAACACCAAGATGATCTCCATCACAGAAGAGAGGCATGTTATCCTTTATCGATACACTTACACGCACATCATACGAACAGCTATTGTTATGCTGCAATAAAAACCTAAGGAACAACATGAACGGTTTGGCTTTGAGATACTGTATCTGTGCCACACCTGACTAACATTTCTATCACAGAACTTTATGTTTTGACCATTCAGTGATCCTCCACACCCAGTTTTGTGTTTGTTCACCCTCCCCCAACCTGCATGACAGCTTCCCTTTCAATTTATTATCCCTTTCTCCCCCAGCTATGGCACATGGGTCATTTCCTAAGAAGAGAGAGAAAAATACTGTGAGCTAGCACCAGTTTCAGAGAGATGGAATCACCTGCATTTTACCAATAACTACTGCTTTAAAAACAAAGCAATTTGTCTCAAGTGGGATTTGAACTCTCCACTCTCATAGGTCAACAACTGATGCAATAAGGGTTTGCATCGGGATCATGTCCTTACTTTTAACTGTGCCCCTAACATCAGCCTTGCTGGTGTGTCAGGAACAGCACTGTAATCCCCAGGCTAGTAGTATGGTGCTACTCTGCATGAAGCATGAGACAAGAGCCTTATCAAAAGTTAAAACTGCTTCCAAGCTGGGAAAGAAATGATTTTACAATGCTGCATGAACTACTCACGATATAAAAAACCCTGACCACCAATACAAGCCTGTTAGCCAATGCACCACCAGAGGTTAATGGAGAAACTCAGATCATTACAAGTTACAAATTCATTGATTTAAGTCCAGAAAGGACCATTGTAACCAATTTGTTTGACCTCCTGCATACACAGGCCATAGAATTTCACCCAGAAATTTTTGTATCAAGCCCCTCACTTCAGGAAGTTCACAGCTTCCTTCTCACCAGCAGAAACAGGGCTGGTAAGAGAAGCTCAGATAAAAACTCTGGGTGCACCAGAGGGAATTCCCCTTTTGGGGCAAGTTTCAACAACAAAAGGACTAGAGAATCAGCATAAACATTTATTTCTCCCTGCTTGTGTGGAGGACTCCTCTCTCTGTCTATGTTTGAAGAATGCAGGTGAAGGGTTCTGAGAAGTCCCCCAAATTTGCATATGCCTGAGATACAGAGGCAACTCTGCACTTAAGCCTGAGGGGTGGAACATAAGGCACTGGTCTCCACTCCTCTATCGTCCTCAAAGACCCACTGTATAAGACACCGGAGACTGACAGTAGGAACTCCACAACGTTCTTTGCTAATCATGGTAGATTGCTCTCAGACCATAACCACAAATGCTGGTATTTACTCCTTCCCCGACTATCTCGGATCCTTTACCTCAATAACAGCCAAATAGCAATCCTTGCTGTCCGTGCACAAATCAAAGATATTCCGTTTTACATCAATGGTGGCTAGAAAACAACACAAAGTGAACTTAATGGGGTTACCAACAGATTATTCAATGGTTGCCAAATATAAAAATGTACAGACATGCCTGGACAGGAAGCTGAAACTAAAAAACACCACACATATTTAGGGCCTCTAATTTCAACCAGTAACAGAGAACATTTCTAAGCTGATTACACTGAGCTAGTCAGTTCTCATTGTGATTTCCACTGCGCTGCCATCTCTGTGCAAGCATGGCTATTGCCTTTTCTGCGCATGACACACCAAGTTGGCCTCCCCAGTTCCAATAAAGTAGTGACTGAGATGGACACATAAATACATGGGCCACCTTTTCTCAGTGTATGGAAGCCAGAGGCCATGTTTACTCATTCCTGGTGCTGCTGCATTATACTCAGCTCTAGGAGAATTGTGGTCTGAAGGCTGAAGTGACAGAATTTGAGCTAGAAGCATGAACAAATCCTGGTGGGAGAGGGGATTGGAGGAGAGGATCTTTTGTGAAGCCTGGGCCATACCACTGACTATTTCTCAGATTCATGCCTGATTTGGTGGGAGGAAAGCCAGGGGGGTGACTAGAAGCCACAGAGTGAGTGAGTGAGGAGAATATCACACCAGAGAAGAAATTCTAGCTCAAGCTAGTTTAGTGTGAAAGAAAGGGGGTGCTTGGAACAGGGTACATTAAGCAGAATTTATTTTCTTAAGACATTTAATCCAGTTGGGATTAAATAAAGAAAAACCTAAATCAACCTGCACCAAATCCACAAACCACCCCATAGCAACTGCACCTTTATACTCACCTATTGGCTTGTAGTCTGTTGCATTGAATGTCCTGAAGGATGACCCAAAGGGGCTTCTCATCCTCTCCTCCAACAGGTCATCTTCATCATCGGCCTGCAACATAGCTGAGAAGAGAAAGACTATTAATAGAGGCCACATTCCATTGATAATGCCACCACTTGACCACTTACTACCAATACGTACTGTTTCCAAGTTGTCTTTCACATCAGATGGTTACAAAGATCAGCAAACAAATGGAAGCAGATTCTTTCCCCATTAATCACAAGCCAACACTTTTGCCATGTAATTCCTCCCCTTTTCACTGAGCTGAATTATAACCTTGCAAACTGGTCATCACATCACCAGGGTGACAGAAAGCTACTTAACATGCTAAATTTCCAAGTTGCCTGCAATGCAAGTAGGCATGCAGAAAAACAGAAATTTCCTGACACTACACTAGTCCTGATATCATGCTAAAGGCAAGAGAAAAAAACAAGTTTGAAGTAAACATTAACATTTAAAAAAAAAAAAGAGACAAAATATGTGGAACGTTTTCAAAGGCACAAATGGAGTCCGACATCCAACTTCTATTGACCTGGGGTGGGACTAGACTGCCTGGCTGTTCTTCGTGCTTTTTATTTAAAAATTATTTAAGAACCAATTTAAAAAACAAACAAACAAAACAAACCTCTCTATGAAGTCACGAGCACAGAATTTGGATTCAGGACCCTGGACAATACCGTAAATCCTCCATTTAACAGACTAATGGGGGGAGGGGTGTCTACTATTCCCAAAAGTCCATAGAATGTGAGGGTTTACTGCCCCCCCAGCTCCGGCTCTCTCAGCTCCAGGTCCCCCACAGAAAGCTAACCCCCACCTTTCCCCCCCCCCCAAAAAGCCACTCACCAAACCCACCGGTGGAGGAGCCCCTAGACCCCGCTCTGGTTCGCATCCTTTTGCACCCGAGCATTGCAGGAGGGGGCTACCTCATGGCCTGCAGGAGCCACCATGTGCTCCTACCGCCAAGGGATGGGTGCATATGGAGTACAGTCTGTGACAGTGCTAAGCCTCCCCGCTTTTTTTTGGCGGAGAGGGGAGGGTTTAGGATTATACCGACCTCAGCAGACTTTGGGCACAATGGGGAGATGTCCGTTGCTCCCAAAGTCCATTAAATCAGGGTCTGTAAAATCAAGGGTTCATTGTGCCTAGTAGTTAGGAGATACTGAATTTATTATTAGGGAATCTAATTAAAAGCAATCAGTGCATGTGCGAACGGGGCCTATTTAAGGTTATACAGACCACCTTAATTGTGGCCTTTGGTAACTTTGGACTGGTTGACATTGCAACTTTGTAGAGCAGTAGAGTGAGTGTTTGCTCATTGTGTTCCTCAAGGCAACTTGCTCACAGATCAAGAAGTCACTGTTTTCTCAAAGATTAAAATTCAATTGTTTTATTTATTTAAAATATTTTTACCCTGCCCCTCTACTTAAAATATTCATGGCAGCTTACAAAATGTTTTTAAAATATAAACATATATGAAAAGATTTAAAAATACAAAACTCCACAAGGACATAAAACCTACTAAAACTTCTCAAAAGAAGGAGCGCACACACAAATTCAACCACCAATAAAAGCAGGAGTAAAAAGGGTGGCTTTAACTTGGCACTGATATTTAATGCACTCCAAAAGGAAGCAAACTGCATAATAAATCATATACACTGGTTCAAACTGCAAGAGTGGAATTATATTTCTTGATGTTCCAAAAACCTCAGATTGTTAAAACCAGGAGCTCAGATTACCCTCGAGGGACTCAAATGAATTTCAGTGGCCATGTATCCTCAACATGCTGCTCTCTCCAGCAGTGTCAGATTAATAAGATCTGCACTGACAGTCAAGTTCAACACTACCAAGTCCGACACCACAACTGGAGGGACAGGTGAAAGTGTGGGTCAGCTGAGTTCTAAGCAGCATCTCACAGAGCTGGTGGACGTTAAAAGTTCTCCACCATGCAATGATTCACCTTAGTAAGATGCAACCGCTGTTAAAAATGACTGAAGCCAACCATGGAACACTTTCCCCATGAAACTTAGATTTGGGCACTTACTAAGTGGGTTACAAAGTACAGCCACTGGACGGAAAAACTTTCAGTTTGTCTTTTTTACTATGAACATAAGGGAAAAAACACTCCCACCCTCAAGCCTCCACAGACAAATGCAACGAGACAGAGGGAACAAAGATACCACAGTGCAATACGAAGGGGAAGCCTACCTCCATACATAACTGTGCCAGTGTAGTTGAAAACTACACGGCACTGATCCAGCGCTGGTACCGTGTGCAACAAATGGAAAGTTCGAAGGTCCCACTGAAGAAGTAAGCTAAGGAATAACACACAAACTTTCCATTTTTATTTTAACTCATTGGTGAGCAGCAGATTAATAGGCACCGACAGCTTGCTTTCTTCCCCCCAGCTAGCATGAACAAAAACCTAACTAAACACGTTGCGCCAACTCCTCAGCCATCTGCATGGTTATGCAGTTCTCGATGGAGAGAGAAATGATGCCCTGAATGAGATGAAAGTGGTAGAAGGGAAGAAAATCAGACGCTACAGTTAAATGGCAAGTCTCACAAGTTTCTGAGGTGTCCTCCTGAAAATAAAAATGCGAAGGCATTAGAAAGAAACAATCCTCTTAAATAATATTTTTCAGCCATAACATTCAAAACACTTCACCAAATAAAGTCAACATCATTGTCTCCACAGTGAGAAACTGAGGAACAGGGATAAAATTCTCTTTCTGGTAACAGATGGGAACCTTCAAATGCTTGCAATGAGATGGGCCTTGCTGCACGACTACCGGAAGCACTGCCATAAATGAAAGCGTGTGGTGTGCCAGGCTGAGCAGAAAAATGAGAGGATCTGGGGACTGAAGAAAATAATTTCATGGAGTTTTCCCAAGAGTGCAACACAGGCTATTTTTGGAACTAGTAGCTCAGTCTTCTGTAAATCATGACAATCTCCTCCGGAATAACACTTGCTGGCTTAGTAAGAGTACATCACAAGCATGCTTCTGTAAGCTCTAGGATCACGATGTTGAGTTCCCCACAGGGAGGCATCTGAATTTCTGTTCCTCAGTTCATGGTCAAAAAAGCATTTCTTTGCAACATACTTGGTCATATGAATAGCCTGAACGCACAGCTGCAACGCCAGGAGAAGAAAAATCTGCTAACTTTGTTGAGAAATGAGAAGCTGGACATATTTCTCATGGATTTGAGTCCTGGGAAGCTTTTGCACTTTATTCAGTTCTACAATCACTGACTGGTACTGGAGGCAAATGATGCAATCAGTCTCCCCCTCATATCAAGCTGCCATACCCAATTTGGAGACTTTTTTTCTCTATACCAAAGGATATAATTGATTTCATAGACTCATAGAACCCTAGGGCTGGAAGGGAGCCCTCAGGAGGTCACCTAGTCCAGCCCCCTGCCTAAAGCAGGATCAACCCCAATGAAATCCTCCCAGCCAGGACTTAGTCAAGCCGAGACTTAAAAACCTCCAGGGATGGAGAACCCACCACCTCTCTAGGTAACACATTCCAGTACTTCATCACCCTCTTGGTGAAGTACTTTTTCCTAATAGCCAACCTACTCCTCTCCTTCTGTAACTTTAGTTCACTGCTCCTTGTTCTGCCACTGACTACTGACAACAGCCTCTCTCCATCCTCTTTAGAGCTCCCTTTCAGGAAGCTGAAGGCTTTTATCAAATCACCCCTCACTTTTCTCTTCTGCAAACTAAATAAGCCCAGATCCCTCAGCCTCTCCTCATAGGTCATGTGCACCAGCCCCCTAATCATTTTTGCTGCTCTCTGCTGGACCCACTCCAATGCATCCACATCCTTTCTATACTGGGGGGTCCAGAACTGGCCACAATACTCCAGATGTGGTCTCAGCAGCGCTGAACAGAGAGGAATAGCTGAACAGAGGGGAATAGCAGCTTCTCTAAGTCTACTGGAAATGCTCCTCCTAATGTACGCCAATATGCCATTAGCCTTTTTGGCTACAAGGGCACACTGTTGACTCATATCCAGCCTCTCATCCACTGCACTGCCCAGGTCCTTTTCTGCTGTACTGCTACTTAACCAGTCAGTCCCCAGCCTGTAACAATGTTTGGGATTCTTCCATCCCAAATGCAGGACTCTGTACTTGTCCTTGTTGAACCTCTTCAGATTTCTTTTGGCTCAATCCTCCAATATAACTAGGTCACTCTGGACCCTATCCATACCTTCCAACGTATCTACCTGTCCCACTAGCCTAGTGTCACCCACAAATCTGCTGAGGGTGTAATCTATTTCCTCATCCACGTCATTAATGAGGATGTTGGACAATACCGGACCTAGAACTGATCCTTGGGGCACTTCGCTTGAAACGAACTGCCAACCAGACATTGAGCCATTCATTGCTACTCATTGGGCCCAACTATCTAGCCACCTTTCTATCCATCTTACAGTCCATGCATCCAAACCATACTTCCTTAACTTATGGGCAAGAATATTGTGGAAAACTATCAGAAGCTTTGCTAAAGTCAAGGTATATCATCCACTGACTTCCCCACGTCCACAGAGCTAATCAGGTTGGTCAGGCATGACTTGCCTTTGGTGAATTGATGTTGACTACTCCTGATCACTTCCCCCTCTTCCAAGTGCTTCAAAATGGATTCCGTGAGGATCCCCTCCATGATTTCTCCAGGGATTGAGGTAAGACGGACCATCTATAGTTCCCTGGATTTTTTCAAGATGGGCACTATATTTGCCTTTTTCCAGTCATCTGGGACCTCTCCTGATCTCCACAGGTTTTCATATATAATGGCTAAAGACCCTGCAATGACCTTGGATGCATTAAAATCTGGAACCATGGATATGTATATGTCTAGCTTTTCTAAACAGGCCCAGGCCTTAAGCTGTCGTTTACCCACTGAGGGCTGCCCAGCTCCTTCCCATACTGCATTGCCTAGTGCAGTAGTCTGGGAGCTGATCGTGTCCATAAAGACAGAATTTAAAAAAAAGTTCAGCTTTTCCCACATCTTCTGTCACCAGGTTACCTCCTTCATCCAGTAATGGCCGAACACCTCTCTGATCACCCTCTTACTGTTAACATCCCTTGCTAGCTGCAGTTCCAATTGTGCTTTCACATACCTGATTACTCCCCTGTGCTCTCCAACAACAGATTTAAACTCCTCCTCAGTCATCTGTCCTAGTTTCTACTTCTTATGTGCATCCTTTCCGAGTTTAAGCTCACCAAAGATTTCCCTGGTAAGCCAAGCTGGCTGCCTGTCATATACGCTTTTCTTACTGCACATGTTTCAAACATGATCTTTTCGCCGTAACTCCTGAGGAACGCTTCCTATCTCACAGTCATGAGGTCCTCCTTGTAACAAATGAGGGAGCTCTGCAGCTTGAACTAGTCAACCTGCAGATCTCCAACCTGCTGAAGACTGAGTTCAAGAAAACTGAAATTGTGACATCCTGGACACATTATGTGGACACAGAAAAATATCCAAACCAAGAATTTCTCCCTCCTGTTACTCTCAAAGTTCAGATTGCCATAAGTGAGCAAATCTAGATCTGTAGTCACAAGCATCATCAAGCATGATGCTTTAAACAAGTTCACAGATGAGTCTCTGGAGAGCTACTTTACAAAGCAGACACTTCACTGAAGACAAAATCTAGCACAGAGAAAAATGCCACTTCATGCTCTAGTAACAAAAGGTAAATAATAATATTACAGACAACAGCACTTAGTCACCACTATGCCATTAAATTACGTGAAGCGGCATGAAGCTTGTGTTTTATATGTTAAAGTACAGAACTTTTTATTCAGAGACGTTTCAGTTAAAAAAGCCCAAACCATCTAAAAGGCAAACAAAATTATGCGGTAATGAGGTTAACTGTCAGATTAAAAACAAGCATTCAGGACTGAAGGACAGCACGAAGTGAAAGTATCCAATATTACCACCGCAGCTGGATACAGACCCGATGAGGTCAGTGACAAACTTCCCTGTAAAAGAGCAGCTAAAACATCATTCACCTTTATGTGAATGCCCCGTTACCCACAGGTAACGGATATTGCCCAAGATACAAGTTTCACCTATGGCTAAGCTGTCCCGTAACTGTCCACTAGAGGGGTAGCCGTGTTAGTCTACAAATTCACAAACAAGCAGTCCTGTGGCACCTTAGAAATTAACAATTTTATTAGGTCAGGAGCATTTGTGGGCAAAACCAACTTCATCTGAGGATGTGGGTTTTGCCTACAAAAGCTCATGACCTAATAAATTTGTTGGTCCCGTGGCAACTTAGACTGCTTGCTACTTGTCCACTAGCAGGTTTTTCAGATCTTCTTCTGAAGCATCTGACTCTAGCCTCCATCAGAGACAAGGCCCTAGTTAAGATCAGGGGTTTTCACTGAAAATGTTTCAAAGGGTGTTATGGCAGCTTCTGTCCCATAGGGCTGACTGGGCTCATTTTCCCGCTCCAGGCACCTGGGGTCCAAGCACCATTCAGGTCGGGTCCAGCCAACATGACAACAGGAGCCCAAACAGACCAAACATGAGTGAGTGGCACTGCAGTCCCACAAGCCAGGTCACAACTCCACTCCATGCCACGCCCAGAGCACAGACCCAAGCCCAGCCAGTGCCACAACACAACAGAGGAGCAGCGTCCAACCAAAACCATCCCAGAGCCTCCACCTCCAAACTACTTACTGGGTTGCAACAGACCATAAACATCTACAAATAGGTCCCAAGCCAAGAAATTTGAGATCCCGGGTTTAGATGGACTGTTGATCCTAACTTTATAATTCTTAGGTTCACTATATTTAACTTACGTATTAAAGCATCTGTTACAGGTTGAACCTCTCTAATCCAGAACTCTCTTGCCCGGAAAAATCCGTAATCTGGCATGATTTTAATTTGCCAGATGACCACTTAGAGGTGTGATCATGTTTCCTGGGGTCCCATAAAGTTTGTTTCCAGCCACCAGTCCTGGCTGTCAGCATTCTGTGCTGTTGTTTAGCTGCAATTTACCCCTAAATGTCTTCTAAGAGCTCAGTAAGCAGTGTAAGTGGTGGTAATACCACTTGAAAATATTGATCTCTCCCAGTCCAGCAAATTCTCTTGTCCAGCACCAGTCAGGTCCCACGGGCACCGGACAAGAGATGTCAATGTGTACCACCACAGCCTGCGAAATTCTATTACTGTTGATTAGATGACACAGGCAGACACACTTATACAGGTTCCTGCAACGAGATCACCTGCTTCCCAGCCCGCAGGTTTTTATGTTTCCACTATGCTGGCATTATAACAGAGGTAAAAGGATACAATCTCTGTGTTGACTATGACCTCTAGCCCATTAGGATGAAAAACACCACTGATGGTCATGTTGAATTTGTCAAACTTGTGGATGGCCTGTGCAGAGCGGACATCCCAGAGCACCCCATCATTTAGGACAAGGTCATCGGTGGGGTTAAAGGTGGCGCAGTTCTTCTTATAGTTGTTGGCAAGATCTGGGTTAAACAGAGTCAATAGCTTGTTGCCAGTCTGAATATCATAGATCTTTTAGATTAAAAAGAAAGAGAAAGATTAGTCAACATTTGTTCCGTCAGTGCTCAAGAACACCATGTACCCTTCCAAAATGTTTTTGGTGGCCTCACTCACTCAAGCTTTCCTGATGCATCCCCCTATGAGAGCCTACCCATGGCAAACTCTCCTTCCAAGCCACCAAACATTCAGACAGAGTTCTTTAGGTGAGAGTCTGCGTTTCCCCATACGCCTGAGCAATTCTTAATTTATCTGAGGCTCCCTAACATCTTTAACAAGTTTGAGGTGGGTACTAGAAAACTAACCCAGTTTTGAAAAAGAGGCTGTGAAGTTCTGAACAAAGGCAGCATTTGGCTAGTCTGCTGCTACAGAAATATTTAGTTTAGCTTTAAAGGAGGGGAAACTTACAAGCAGAGAAAGAGATGATTGGCACACAGTGAAGAAAATCCTGAAATATGTGAGAGGAGCTCTAGTTACTGGCAATTGTACTCTGTGGTCTCACTAAACTGCGCCTTATTTCCCTAGGAAGGATTTTTCACAACTAAAGACAAAAACTTCATACTTTTTGTGCCTGTGACTATTTTCTCAAAATTATTTCTCAAAACCTAGTTTCCTTCTGACACTATAGTTAAACCACAATCCTGTGGTTTTGGATACCGGTCTGCTGCCAACCAGATGATCACATTGCAAACTCATATTTGATTTCCCAGGAGTACCAAAACACTGGAGAAGCTGGGCAAGCATGGATAACTCATTTGTTTAAACAAAAAGGACATGAAAATCAGCAAGATCAGCAAGGAAAATGATGACCAATTTGAATAAGTATGCTTTGAGACATTATTTTGGTCAATGTTTATTTAGGTGAAATAGTCCCTGTAATGAATTCTGTCAAGCACAGGCACATTCACAGAGAAGAGGACCTTTTAAGATTGTGGTGTTTTCATGGTCTGATGTGTGTAGAATTCTGAAAGATTATTATGCAAATTGCACAGATAATTTAAGCCAATTTGTCACCATAAAACAGGCTCATTCTGTGCATTCCTGTTGGAGAATGTCCAAAAGCTCATTTCCCTCACGTGCTGGTGAAGTACTCCTTATGGAAGAACCTTTCATTTATAAAAAGCTGCCATAACTTCTTCACAGCTGCATGTATTCCCAACACTACTCCCCACAGAACATCTCTCAAATAAATGGATCATCAGACCAGACACTAGAAATACCCTGTATAATTGGAGGTACCATGTCTCTAAGAGACATGTGGCATACCCTTCAGCATTACAGCCCAACTCAATTGTTAGGTTATTCTTACACTTTGAAATGCAGCAAATAATCCAATTTACAAGAACAGCTTCAGAAGCATAAAGCTTTTAGCATGCCAGATACATACAGTTCCACAGTATTCACATCAGTTAATAGATAGTATGGATAAGGGCATAACCTTGTCATGGCTTCAAAGAATCAATTTCCACTTGTACTTACATGAGCAATGTCCCCTTTTGTGCCAATGACCCTATCCTGAGAGTGCTTGCTGAACTCCACATAGTGATCATCTGGGAAGGAATGCCTGCACACAACAATCAGTAAGGTCAACGAGCAGCAGATTCAAACTGTCCATTCTGAATCAGACACACACAGTGGAGATATGTCTGGCAGAAGTTATTTTTAATGCACAAGAAATAAAACCTGAAAACTTCCTCTGTTCCACTGACCACAGCAGTGATAGTGTTAAAATGTATCACTAGTTAATTTGTCAGAAGAGTACTTACTATCCATAGCCACAAATAGCTCAGCTCTGAAACATACCCACGGCAAGGCATGAACGACTCTACTGAGACGCAAAGAGGTAAAAAAGGTGACTTACTCTGGCCTTTGAGTACAAAATCCTCCCTTTAGAGAGTCAGATTAGTGTACATGTTCGTATCATGCACCAAATTTGTTTATAAAATGCTTATTGATGTCTCAGAGTACAATGGAATATGGTGGGATTCTGCCCACTGTTCCACACCTGCAACTTTGGTTCAAATTAGGACTGTCAATCACACTTAACTCAAGCAATTAACTCAAAACAAATTTACGTCAATTAAAACGATTTGCAATTCATCACAAATTTTAATTTCACTGTTGAATATTAGACTATAAGTGAGGGCTTCCCCCCCCACCCCAAGATCTATTGATTTAAATTACAAAGACAATACAAGGCATACTATGCTCACTTTCTATTATTTATTACAAATATTTGTATTTGTAAAAAAGATCAGTAAGTTTAAGGGAGATCACACTACCCACTTCTTGTTCACAATGTCACCTAAAAATGAGAACAGGGATTCAATACAGCAATTTTGCAGTCAATTCTGCAAGGCATTTACATGCCAGATGCACTAAACTTTCCAATGCCCTTTCAATCTTTTGCCACCATACCAGAGGACACGCTTCTGTGCTCATGACACTTACTGAAAAACATAATGTGTTATTTAAATCCGCAGCTGAACTCTGTGGAGAGGGAAGTGTATGTCTCCTGCTTTGTACTTTTAGCCACACTGTCTACCATATAGTTCACCCTATGGAAGCCACGGATGGCAACTGAGCACGCATTGTTTAAGGATGCTTTCTGTGCAGATTTGGCATAACGTAACGAAACAAACACGTTTGTCTTGGTAATCAGCTGAACAAGAAACAGAACTGAACATTCTGGAGTTTTACAGTAAACTCTTTCATATCCAGCAGCCTGGGGACCAAGAGGTTACAGGATATTGAAGTATTCTGGATAATAGAAAGGTATACCTAACAACGCATAACCCTAAAGAAAAACAAGATTAGATATGAAGAAAAGCAAAAACGTATGCAGAGTACTTTATCTATCAACAACAGTAGTAGTGTACACTGTAAACCTATACTGTATTTGCTGTATTTATTTTTATTTACTTTCACTGTATTGTACTTATGGCAAACGTTACTAATTTTTTTTTATGGTTAAATGCTGGTTATTTGAGAGTTTCGGATAATAGAATGCAAAATCTGAAAGCGTTTACTGTACATCTTTTGGTTTTGAGTGCAGTTATGTAAAAAAAATCCATACTTCTAAATTTTATCTCCACAATACAGAGACTGAACAATACTTGTATAAGGTGAAGTAAACAATATTAAATCAGCGCAAATATTTGTAATAAAAATATAAAATGAGCAACGCATCATCTATATTCTGCGTTGCAATCAAAATTAAGAAAATTGAAAATTAAGAAAACATCCAAAAATATTCAATGGGTATTCTATTGTTTGACAGTGGAATTAAAACAGCAATTGATCAGTTTTCTTCAATTCCATGATTAGTCACAATTATTTTAATTGTCTGACATCTCTAGTTGGAATAGGTTTCCTACCATACAGCAGCTCTTAACTGCCAAGTACTTGACCACACTTTTGCATTTTGCTATTCCTGGGGTTTTCTGGGGGTAAATTTAAAGGTTTTGCTTTAAGTTTCTGCATTTCAGAGTATCAAAGAGTACCTACTTCATGTCAAAGACAGATTTCATCCCCCACAGTGCAGACAATGGTTGGCTCCATGTAGCAGATGTTAGCAGTAAAGATCCATCCTGTGGTTCAATGGTGTGAGAAAAACGGCAGAGCAAAACAGTGGTTATTTGTAGACAGTCGTATTTTCTCCCATGTATAACAGGTTTAGGAGTGCCCAAAAGGACCCTCTCTCAGTGCACTTTACAGAAATAGTGACCAGGTGGTAAATTACAGCTCTATATGGTATTATGCAACAAAATTATGGACATCTAAAGAAGCTACGCGTTACGATGGTAACAGACAAGCAGGGGAGCAATCTCTGCATAAGCTGCAATGCCTTACGAGTGCTTTGGGTCCACGGAACCCATACGGGTCAAAAACAGGACAAGGCTTAAACCACAGGAACTCACTGTTCAAATGAGTCCGAGTCCTTACCCTGGACGGCTCAAGGTGCGTGATGGCAGAGTTATGGCAGTTGTAACTGGCCTCCTCCTGCCCACTGAAAACATTGTAGAGCTTCAGCTGCCCAGTGCAGGTGCCCAGCATTAGGAATCGTTCCCGTGCAGAGAACGCACAGCAGGTAAAGCCACTTTCGTCCTCATTTGCTTCCCGGAACACAGAAATTGGACGAAACCTAGGGAAGTTAAAAGGGTAAAAAAATAACCCAAAATGGAGTAAAGAAAAGCAGCAATCAATGAGGGTGAGATAACCTTAAAACCTGTGTTTGAAAGCTGAGGTAGCTACTGTTATTCTGTCAGTTTTCTTTTAGGGAAGATTAGAGACACACACACCAAAAGAGGAGAAAGGAAACAGCTGACCCTCAGACGTACAACACGTCAGGCAGGATTCCTCTCCCGCAAGATGGACTCTTGTGTCACAGCATCCTACCAGACACACGATCTAGATTCAGCATCTTCCAAGTTGGACTGATGGAAAAATCGGTTGCATGGTCACATACAGCACAGGTAGCTATGATCTCTTGAAGGAAACATGGCAAAAGCAAACCATGGAGAGGGGGTACATCAGGTGGCTCAGGCTCATACATGGTTGATGCTGGTGCTGTGGTTTTACCAACACCAAAAAACATTTGCATCAACACATGATCATCTTACAGATTTAACAGCTCCTCCCGTTTATTCCACACCTAAAGTAACAGGCATCTATGTAGGTAGGAAAGCAATGCCACGGGCTGTAAGGAAGAGGAGATGGGGGTAGGCTGCAAGAACAAAACAGAGATCCAGTATTCATTAATTTGCTGGTAGTCCTGGATCTGACTGATAAGTTCAGGCCTTCAATAGATCAGCCTTTCTGCCTGGAATGCCCCACCCCTGGAGCAAGGATTACAATACTTACCTGTCAGGGTGGGGTCAGGAGGCTTTATTCCTGTCTCTACAACACTCTGAAGGTTGAAGTGTGCTACATTAAGTGCTAACAAATTATCAGAGAGAAACAGAATGGCTTCTCAAACTGTATTTGCAACAGTCTCCCCACTGTCACGATAGAACGGAAATGTTCTATTCTGTCCAAGGAACGAGGATTCTGGGGCCTGAATCCACCTTTGCAGCAGGTAAGGCCTTTTGGCACAGACACCACCCAAAGAGGTTTGGAGAAACATTCCTTTCTTCCTTACCTGCTGAATATAAGGTGTCTATCAAAGCATCCACCGTCCACCCCTCCATACTTCGGAAAGGCCGCCCTACGGGTCAGCCGGGAAGTAAAGTTAGTTGGCGCCTGGCGCCTCTGTTTTGGCTCAGGACACTGGTGGGGAGTAAAGAGAGAGAAAGGGGGACAGGTGGCAACCGGGTTCTTGCAGCGGGCATGCTGCTCCCTAAGGTATTCTGTAATTATGCTGTCCAGCGTGGGTGGGGAGGGGAGGTGTCTGTCCAGCTGCTTTTTGATGGCCGGGCTCTGGCTGTAGGCGCCGTGGTCCGATTTTTGTCTCAGCACTCTGATTTTCCTGCCATTGCAGGGCGGTGGCCTCTCTCTGATGAAGCTAATCCTGCCAATCAAAGGGGAGCTGCTGGCATAGGAAGGACCTGGAAGGGCAAGTGGACCCTGGGATACAGAAGGTCTTGGCTGAGCATGGACAGAGGTGGCTGTGGAACCTACACCAGCATGGCTACTCAGTCGGGCCGAGATACCATTAGCTATACGGGGTGTGCGAGGCAGAGCCACAGGGGAGGCAGCAGTCGCAACAGGGGTGAAGGCAGAGGAGTGAGAGGCGGCAGTCATGGGGAGATCTGCCTCTTTAGTGAGGACGGTAGCAGTTTCTCCTAGCCCCTTAGAGATGAGATGGTTCCGAATCAATAGCAACAGCTCCTTTTCAGGAAATGAGATCCTAGACTGGGCCACCACGTCAGCTTTCTGCAGCCGAGCCAGGGAGACGTCTGTGCCAATCAGCAACGGCTTCCCCGACACACGCTCTATCAGCTCAGCAGCATACTTGCAGAACTTGACATGGTCACTGCGCTTGTCCTGGAGTACAGGCTCCTTCATTAGCTGCTGGATCTGACAGCTGCTGAAGAGGGGCAGCTTGCTGATGATCTGCCGGACAGTACTGCTACGGGAAAGCCCCACCAAGGCCTTACAGGCTAACGCTCGGATCTGGTCTGCGTCTGTGATGGGCATTTTTACAGACAGCAACGACAGCAGCACTTTGATGCCATTGTTAGACTGCACCACATTCCACATCTTGGCCAGTGTGTGCTCACTGCTTTTGGGTGCCTGGGGGAGCTTTCGTCGGGGGGTCCCCGAGATGAATTTGCCGATACTGGAGATCCGGTTATCCGGGCCGCACACGCAGTTGATGATGATCTGAAGGGCCGACTTCTGGATCTCTGCATCATGGATGAAAAATTCACCTTCAGCAACTCCCAGAATGATGCTGATCCCTAATGAGAGAAATGCTTCTGTTACCACGTCCGCCTACTTACACATTACTCACTGCTCTGCAAATCAGAGTATAAGCACCGCTCAGTTCTCCAACTGAGGCCTCTGCAGTCACTTCATGCTTTCTGACCACCATAGTTTTTCCTCTCTCCCCCCAGGCTAGGTAATCCCCTTCGCTAACAGCACCCCACTGATACTGCTCCATGGATCACACCACAGCAGTACCTCAACGGTGAGTCAAATATGATCTCATGGAAGAGGATCAGGCCTGGTTCAGGCACCTCACCGTATCGCAGCTAACACATGGGGATTCACAGAGGAATGCCTCTGGGGTTGACATCACAGAAAGCAGCTATTAGGTACCTGACAAAGCCACAGAGGAGGAGGGGGCGGTAACTTTTTACTAGAAAAAAGATAATATACGTCACACTCTCCAGAATGCTTTTGGTCAAAAAAACATCTCTTACGTGAATTGTTTTTCAAATCCAACCTTCATTCCAGAATAGACCAGTGTGCTGCTCAAAGAAAGTGCTCACAGGGTATTCTCTCTCTCAGCTACACAAGTCCCCCACCTACAAACACACTTTTATAACATGCTGGGCCCCATCCTGCTAACATTTAGAGCACAGCAATCAGCCAGAGTTTGTTTATTCATTTTGCACGCTGTGAACACGTGACAACTAGCAAAGAGAGTGAACAACAAGGGCACAGTCTTTCATCCAACTATTTGACAGTCATTACCCCCATCCTTCCCACTTCCAGTCCACTGAGGACGAATTAAGAGTCCATGAAGCAGAGTGACCCTCACTGCCCCATTGGAAATGGGAATTTGCTGGTATCATTTGTTCAGTACAGCCCATGTGCTCTGAGTCAGGAGCAGAAGACGACAAAAGGCTGTGTCCTCAAGGAGTTTACAACTGAGGTACGATATCATGGTCGCCAATGATTTATCTACATCACAGTCAATGACTCTGAATGGACAGCTCTAGCCCCCTATCATACTGGGGGGGGGGGGGCCTGAAACAAGTCACTGACACGTCACTTCTGTAACGATACCATTATTAAAGCACTCGAACTCCAAAGGCCACGCTCAGCTTACCCACAGTGGAGACAGTCGATCCTGCTTCATCCAGCACGTCCACAGGCTCTGCCAGCTGCAGCTGGATTTTAGGAACCACAGTAAGGATAGCCAGGACATCCAAGGCATAGCGTACTGTGTCATTCCTGGGAGAGGCCAGCAAATGATATAATCAGAAATAACAGGAAAGAACATTTATCATACGTCAGCAGGACTCCCTGCAGTTTCTCTTCGTTGGCTACACGTTGGGTACTGCAGTGCCGGTTGAGGCCAAGGGAAATGAGACACCTCAGGAACTTAGATGATAGCTTTGCTCTGGCAGCACGTCACCATAGAGAGCTTATTGGCAAAAACAGCAGTAAGGCGTTTAAGAGTCAAATCTCCTAGGCTGGTTCTATTCCACGCTAGAGTTTGGTCACTCTATAGAATTTCCTCTGAGATTACCAGCCTAAGCATAGTTACAGTAAAGCAGCAGCTGCCAACACCCACTTTATGACTGACCAAACACTCTCAACTTCTTTGTGGGCTCATATTTCAAACTACCATGCCAAATTCATCTCTGTGTTGGATTTGCTATGAGAAGTATGCCTCCTTGACTCAGCTAAGGGAGATTTGCCTTCTACAGAGAGAAGGAAAACTCCAACCTGCCCTGCAAGAGAAGTTATGTTTTCTAGTCTCCAACAATACTATGGTTATTGCTTTCTGTTACGAAGTAAGCAACAAAAAGCAAGCAAAGTTTGGAGCAGATGGGAAATGCATGGCTTAAGACAGGTCAGAATCTACTCAGCTTGGTGACTAACTTGGTAGAGCCCTTATGGAACTCACATTATCATGTTTCCAGTGTGGCTCTACCGTCAAAAAAAGTCCTTCCTTCATATACACCAACTACATGACTATCACAGGCTCTCTGCAGACCACAAGGCACTGCATGTGCATCTTTAATTAGATGCTGGTGCTCTCTTGAATGTAAAAATGGAAAATTTTCCTAGTTCAAGTATTTAATGCTCCACTATTGAGCTGCATCTACAGTTTGGGAAATGCAGCAATGCAGAATTGTAGCTACCGTCTCACCTGGCATAGTAGGTCTTCCAGTTGCATGCTATTGAGATAAGCTGAAGCATAAGTTGCACACAAGACAACTTCAGAAAGACTTCTGCTGGCTCCCAGTAGAGCTGCGCTGGACCATACTCTATCAGAAACTCCATCATCTCCACAATCTGCTCATGCGTATAGGAGCAGGCCTGTAGGAAGAGGTTGCAGGGTGAATTAAAGAGCTAGCACAAAGGTTACATGCTTAGGAGAGATCATATTCTACCTTCCCAGGTAATCACTTCCCTTGGCAACACAGCAGCATCCAAGCCCAGTGGCTATGAGGACATGATGCAGCTAAAAATAAGACACTACCTGTGATATACTTGCTTTTCTTTAGTGCTTTCTCTCCTATATTATGAATTGTAGCTGCCACTACAATGGATGCTAGAGAAAAGGAAGTTACTCACCTTGTGCAGTAACTATCTTCTTCAAGATGCGTGTCCGTGCATCCTTGTGCCAGCACTAAGATTATTCTGTAGCAGTGGTTTCCCATGCCAGGCATGCGGCAGTAGCGCACATGGGGTGGACTCCTCCATTTCTGATCTGACATTTAGAGCAGGACGTTCCAAAGCAGCGGAAGGCAGGAGGGAAATGGAGCACTCATGATGACGCATATCTCAAAGAACCATCATTACTGCACAAGCTGAGTAACTTCCTCTTCTTCTTTGAGTAGTGTCCCTGTGGGTGCTCCACTCTGGGTCACTATAAATCAGTAGTCACAGAATGGAGGTGGGTTTAGAGCTCGGTAACTACCCACAGTAGACAACACCGCTTGACCGACTTGGATGGAGGAAGCGATGGAAGATGAAAGAACACAGTGCCAAGCAAACATGTTACTGGAACACCATGTGGCCACCTGGCAAATGTAATACATGCAGGTGGTATTGTCATTAAGGATGTTGACCAACCTGTGCGCCAGGAACCACTGGGCGTGCTTGAATGCATATAGAACTGCTCAGAGCTCCAAAAAGTTCATGTGGAGCGCCTGTTCACTCAACAACCACTTGTCCCACACTGTGTGGGAACACAGATGGGCCGCCCAACCCAGGAGGAAAGCATCCATTTTAAGGATAATGGACAGTGGCTTTTGTTGAAAGGGCACCCTGGCAAAAACATCACCCAGGCATGTCCACCACTGGAGTGAGGCAAGAACGTGTAGCAGAACAGCCAGAGTCTTGGAGAGTGGGGCCCTGGTTGGAATATAGCAAGAGGACAGCCATGACTGGAGGCAGCGCATGTGAACTCTGGCCAGCTTGACCACGTAAGTGGTAGCGGACAGGTGTCACAGCAACATAAGGCAGGCGAGCACCATAATGGTGGGTGATAGGTCGCTACCTGAATTAGGTAGCATAGGGCCTGAAACTGCTGGACTGGCAGTGTAGCTGTGGAAGTGATGGTATTTACCTGCAGTCCTATGAACTCCAGAGACTTTGTGGCTTGGAGCATGGACTTTTAGTATTTTATGTGGAAGCAGAGACTGAGCAAGCCGAGACCAGTGACATGAGCTTCGGTAAGCGACAGACTTTTCAGAAGGCAATCATCCAGGTAGGGGAAGATAATGACCTCTTGTCACTTGAAGTGGGTGGCTGCCACTTCCAGAGTCTTGACAAACACCCTGGACACAGCTGAGTGGCTAAATGGAAGGACCTGCTACTGCTAAGGGTGGGGCCCCACTGTGAATTGAAGGAAAGGTCTGTGCACCAGGTGGATGATAAGAAGATAAGCATCGTGGAGGATGAGAGATGAGAGCCAGCATTTGGTAGCGAGGATCACCATGCTGAAGAGTCAATAGAGGATGTATTTGTTGGGCCTCCTTAAGTCTAGGATAGGTCTCCAACCTCAGTTTCTCTTCTGAGTCAGAAAGTAGGTGGTGTAAAAACCCCTGCCCCGAAACTCAACAGCAACTGCACTTTGAGCCCTGTCATTTTGGTCTGGCCAACACACAGCTTACAAGCCAGCCCTTTCACCATCACCTCTGCCCCCTTCTTCACCACTAGGGACCAGTTCGATGGCCTCCAAGCAAAGAAGTTGGTGAAGCTCTTGTTTGAGTAGATGCTCATGACAGGGGTCCCCAAAGAGGGACAGGGTAGTGGGGTTGGTGGTGGGTGTGTGCAGGTGAAAGGAATGAAACATCCCTGGGCCACCAGTTCCAGGACTCACTTGTCTGTGGTGATGGCCCTCTGGTGGCAGAGCAAGGGGCAGAGGGGATGATCTAACGGTTGCCTTGTAAGCGGTGTGTTGGCTGGACCAAAACAATTTCTCAGACTCTCAACCACACTCTCAAACCTGTTGCTTGTGTGGTTGAGGGTGTGATGCCAAGGACTTCTGTTGACTGTGTCTGCCGGATTGTCACTGTTGGGGTCAGTGTCTGACGGGGCTCGAAGTGCTGCTGCTGCTGTTGTTGGATGTACCCCTATGACCACTGGTAAGGAGAATAGCGAGCCCACCTGACGAGAGGTGTACATGCCAAGCGTGCACAATCTGGTATGGGAGTCCTTCATGGAATGAAGAACCTTGTCAGTCTTCTCGGTGAAGAATTATGGCTGACAAAATGGAGGTCCTCCACTTTCTGTTGTAGCTCTTTGAGGACCAAAGCCAGGATGTATGTTGCATGACTACAGCGGATGCCATAACCTGGGCTGCCGTGTCCGGAAGGTCCATCATGGACTGTATGGCCATACTGATGATGGTATGCTGCTCTCCGATGATGTGGACAAGGGCTGGCGTTGGTGTTCTGGCAGGGCTGGGACGTGCTCTTGAAGTTTGGAGTAATTTTGGTGGTCAGAATTGGCCAGTATGGCCATATAGTTGGCCACCTGCAACTGGAGTGTGTCAGAGAAGTACACCTTACACCCCATTATTTACTGGATTTGTCTTGGGTGGGGAGGGTAGAGCAAAAAGATTTGGTTCTATTCTGGACCGCATCTACCACCAGCAAATTTGGATGTGGGTGTATGAACTCAGAGTCCTTGGAAGCCAGAAAATACTTATCAGCCCTCTTTTTAGAGTCGGGGGGAAATGGAGGTGGTGTTTGCCAGAGGACACTGGGAGAGTCCTTTATGGCTTCATTCTTTGGCAGAGCCACTCTGGATGAGGGAGGGGGTTGCAAAGTGTGAAGGAGTCAGTATTGTTTGACAGGCACCTCCTATAAATCCTTCTCCTGGGCCAGTCATTGGAAAAGGTCTTGAAAGGCTCTGGTACTGTCTGTGGGGGAAGGCGATACCGAAAGCACCGCATCATCAGGTGATGATGAGGAAGGGTGCAAAGGAGAATCCTGTCCCCCTTCTGAAAGGGAATTCTTGGTGCCTGAATAGTGGGACAGTTGATACGGTGCTGAAGTTGTTGGCTGGGCATAACAGTGGGGAGACTGTGCCTGCCACGAGGACCACTTTAGTGCCAGGTCGTGGTGGTGGGAAAAGTGGTGCATAAACCAGGGCAGAGGAAGGGGCAGATAAGCCACAGGAGGCAGTATACCTTGCCACGTGGAGTGCATCAGGCTCGACTGTTGAGAGGAAACAACACACTTCGACAGTCAAAAACGCCTCTCGATAGGGTGAGAGTCTAGTTCCCAACGTGTGTGATGACCCAGACTGTTGAGAAAGACATGGGGAGGTAGGTGGCACCTGGAAGGATCACTGCTGAGGGCTAGGTGGCACCAACCCCGGCACCAGACCAGTCTCTGCTAATGAGGACATCTTTTTCCTCTAGGACCCAGTGGAGCGCCCCGGCGTGAAGAGTTTCAATGGGTCCAGTGCCACAACCAACTCCGCAAAGGAGTGAGGCGGTATCTTGGCCCTGGTTTTACTCTGTGCCGAAGGCTGTGGCTGATGCGAGCAATGTGGCAACCCAGAGTAGCACCGTTTGCACTCCAAGCCCAGTGCAGAGGGTGAGACTGTAGCCACAGAAGACCGTCCACGCCCTGGTGCCAGTGCGGTCGGAGCCTGTGGAGCTGACAGCGCCAAGGGTGTTGGGGGTGCCGAGTGCTTTGCAGCGAGGCTCTGAGTGTGCTCTTTTTGGTGGTGCCGGCAGACAGTGCTAGTGAAGCAGCAGAAGATTTTGTCACTGGCACAGCCCATGAAGACAGCACCGCAGTTCAGGAGCTCACTGGGGATGGATCTGCCAGCCGAGACAGAGGAACACTTAAAAGAGTCTGTGGCTCTAGTCTTTCGCACGGAGTCTTTAGCGGGCAGTTGTTCTGGGGACACCAGTGGGAGAAGCTTCGTAGAGATACTTTTTAAATCTTATTGGCTCCGTCCTTCCAAGCCCTCACTGTAAGGCTGGAAGAATGCGTGCAGGACTGAGTCTGATGAACCTCACCCAAGCTCTTAATGCAGGAAGCATGGCCTTCAGAGACCAGCATGGCTTCCCTGCAAGTCTTGCACCACTTAAAGCCCAGGGAGCCAAGCATGGCAGTAACACAACAACAAAATGAACTGCACTAACTAAACCACCTTAAAAAAAAACAAAAAACGAAACAGTGAAGAACAACAACAAAACTGCAGGCGAGAACGACTTGCAATAAGGGGGAAAATCTAGGTAACAACTAACTAAACAACTATCTAACTCTGTTGCTTTGCAGATCGGATGAAGCTCCGTCTACAACCGAGGATGGTATTCAAGGAACTGAGGAGCCCATGCAATGCGCGCACCAGATAGCCCGAGGCGGTGCTAGTGCATGAGTGGCGTGGGAAACCACAGCTATAGAAGACTCTGAGTGCCAGCACAAGGACACACCGAGTGAAGCACCCATGGGGACACCAGTTGAAGAAGAAATTACTAAAACAATATCCTTCAAGTTTCCCACTAGCCCTAGAAATGACAACAGAATGAGGAAAGCTAAGAAAAAGGTACCAAAATAAAGTTCTAGCGTCATGGGGCTAAGAGAAAGAAACTACTACACAATTTTAAAAGGGTTCAGCAAAAAAACTACACT
Source organism: Carettochelys insculpta (assembly GCF_033958435.1). Classification (NCBI taxonomy): domain Eukaryota; kingdom Metazoa; phylum Chordata; order Testudines; family Carettochelyidae; genus Carettochelys; species Carettochelys insculpta. The sequence goes on along the minus strand of NC_134147.1, from coordinate 3,639,459 downwards.
AATACAATTCATACTCACAAAAGGCTGCATGCAGTAAAACAGTTAAGCTGGGTCTACACTATAATGTTCTGTCTACAGAAGTCACTGTTGACAGAGTTTTGCCAACAGAACCTCTGTCTACAGAGCACATCCACACCTAATAGGGGCTCCCCTTGTCAACGCCCTCTGCTGACAGAGGGCAGCCAGACTGCCCAGCCTTCTGTTGACAGAACAGCCCATCAGAAGGTCTGCAAACAGGGCTGCCAGATGAACTGGAAGCCCTCTCTGTCGGAGCCGCCCCCCCGGAGCGTCTCCACTATTTTTCTGTCCACAGAATGTGTCAGAGGTGCTATGCCTCAAACTTTCTCTGCTGGGAAAAAGGTTGTGTTTTGTCGCCAGATTCTAGACACAACACATTCATAGTGTGGACGCTCCCTTGTTTTGTCAAAAGAAGGTCTCTTCTGTAGGCAAAACTTTATCAACCTCTTATTAGTTCATCTTTCATACATTTCAATAAATGTGTATTTTTGCACATGAAAGGAAAGTGATTGTAACACAAGATTCCTGCATTTTAATTCATTTATTTTTCTGAATGAAGCTCTAAGCGTGATTTTTGCCACTCTACAAAAGTTGAAGTTTCCTTTTCAGTCCCCATCCATAAAGCTAACAAGACCCTAGTACAGAAACCATAAATGAATGATTATTGGATTTAAAATTTAATATTAACTGGGGGAAAAAAAGAACAAAAGGTAACACAAAGACTCTGTAGCTTATTTCTAACTACTACTGTCCGCCTTGGGCACATACAGGATTGTTCCCTGTTGACAGAGCAGAATATCAAAACCTGACCCAAATTCTCTTCAGCACCTTTAAAAACTTTACCTACCAGGCCCTTTTGGAAATGAAAAACATGAGAAGGAAGATGTGACAAAATTCTCCTTCAGACACTCTTAACTCTTGAATAGGAAAGAAGTGGTATCTCCCAATTAAATGGAAGCCAATTACCCCCTGAAACTTTGCTATGGCCTTTATTTTTTGCATGCCACTTCACTATGGGGAAAAAAAACACACACAGTCTGCGTGTCCTGTAGGGATTCCACTGACTTCAAAGACAATTTCATTTCCATGACTGCAGCCAGGGGGAAAAACATCACACAGAGCAGTATAAGAATCCCAAACATATTGCTCACCTTGTATGGTGGCTGCGGATGCACCAAAATGCCACCTTCAGTGCGCTGGAGTGACTGCTTCACCTGTTCAAGTTTGATGGCAAGGTGCGCTTCAAAGTACCTGCGCAGAGCCATGCAGGTGTGCTTCCCAGTCTGGCGACTAGCAAAGATCTCATCATCACTCAGGAGGGCTCCTTGGTCTTCCAGATTTAAGATCTCCAAGGTGCTGATCTGCACAAACCAAGTCAAGAGGGAAGCACCTTCTTAGTAGGCTCGTTGTTCAGAAGTAAGAGACTTAGAACTGCCAACCCCATCTGCACAAAAACTGACCCTACAGAGCTCATCTCACCTGGATGGATGCAGTAGACCCCTGACATATGCAAACCCCTGCATAAATCAAATTTCGTATGGTACTTGGGGAAGCCAGGAAACTGTCAAGGGCAACAGCCTTGATCAGTTTCCAAGCTCCAGTGAGTGGAGGGGAGCCAGGGACCAGGGGGCAACGAGCTCCCGGCTCCCCTCTGCTTGCAGATCTCCCCTCCGCTTGCAGATCTGGGAAACTGATCAGGGCTGCTGCCCTGGTCAGTTTCCCTGCTCCTGTCAGTGGCAGCAGCTGAGAGCCTGACACTCTGTTGCCAGCACTAACAGGAGCAGCTGCCTCCCCTCACAGGAGCAGGGAAACTGACCAGCGCAGTTTCCCTGCCACTCAGGGTCACCTTAACTTGAGATACGCACAATGGGAGTGCGCATATCTTGGGGGTCTACTGTATTGCTGAAACTGTAGATTTTTTTCTCTTGCAGCTAATAGAAATCTCTTAGCACAGATGGAGATGTAACTGGGTGAACAGCAGTATTCTCCAGGAAGAGTAATTCCTGGTGCCCTGTTATGAATAAAACCAAAGACAAATCCAAAAGCCACATCAGGGAAGATTGGAAGAAGGTGTTTTTACAACCATCCCATGAGGATTTGCACACATGCTGGTGGAAGAGTATCACCCATGAGGCAAAAGGTCTCAGACCTAAGCCAAAGTCATAATCAATCATTGCTCAATCAAAGAGCAGCACTAACACGTTGTTTAGGCCTCACTCAGGGCGTAACCTTAAACACAACCATAGTATTTTTGAGTGTGAGAAGAGAGTACAAATGCCCCAAACAAGGGGAAAGGCACTCACATCCATCACACAATCCCCACACCCCTCCTCCCTCCACCCATTCCAATGGAGGGAAGTCTGAAGGCAAGGGAGCATTTTATAGCTATAGCTCTAAAGTCTGACACTAGAGCAACATCGTGGAACAAAAAAGGCGACTAATTTTTACCAAGTTCACCAGGCGCCGGAGGCCATCATGCCTGTCGAAGAGCTCCAAGACAGCACGGAAGGAGAAGCAAATGGAGAAGAACATGGTAGCATGGCAGCAGCCTGATGCATGGGAGCACTCCATCAGCCACAAGGTGTAGTTCACAACATCCGACAGAACATGATGGGGATGCATGCACACCTACAAAACAAAGGATGTAGTGACAACCCTCCAGTCTTCCTCTGGAGACAGACACGTTGAATGTGTGCTTACACTCAGCAGTCACCACGGGCTATGTAACAAGTGAAGCAACTACTAACAATTGCTTTTATCCTGCTTTTAGTCTGAGCACAACCCCTAAATCTCAGGCCTAACACGACTCGAAAACGTGTGTGGCTAAGAGACTTTGCTCCATTTAGCTCACAAGCGCTAACTGCACCCTGGTCCCACTTTGTTGGACAGGAAATGGGATTTTAACGTGCTGTTTTATTAATCTTTTGTCATGTACCATAGTTTTTTTTAAAAAAATCTAAAAAGCCAATTAGCCCTGCTCAGGTCAGATAATATAACTTTGCTTCAGATTTTTATTTCTATTTCTCGAGCACAGAAAACTGCTGGGCAGCTCAGACAAACAAAAATGTTCTTTAACTTCCAGGGTTTACATCTCAATATAAACCAGGAGCATCTGGAAAGCGGGGCTTAGATCACTGGAAAAGACTGTCAGACAGGTTCTCTTTATTAGGGGCAGGCACATACAGGGACAAAAGGATCTTAAGTGCCAATAACAACAAGTACTGTAGTTAGATCAAATTAGCTAATCAGTTTTCCATCCCCTGCTCTGCTGTTTCTAGAACCACACTCTCCTTTGTTCTCCATCAGACAATTGGAAGAGCTGGCTAGTATGTCAGGGGAGTGATGCTTTCGCTATCATTTGTTCCAAGACTTTGGATAACCACCACCACTTTTGGATAGTGGTGTTTGCTGTGCTACACCAGCAGAAATCCCTCTTTAGAGCCAGGTCAACTGCTCAGCATGCAGTATAACCACAAATCTGTACGGTATTTGCTTACTGGAGTTAATGTCAAACAGAGTAGAAATAAGCAGAAATTCAGGAAGAGCCAGACACTAAGAAATCTGGGTAGGCAAAAGTGTAGTTTCTTGTGTTAACTGCTAGTTCAGCAGCCATTGTCTTGAGTGAGCATAAGGAATTAAGGCGATGCAGATCGGAAGCACATGTAACCTATGGTCACTTTGGAAGTGTGGTACACCTGTGGGACTAAATGCAGGATACCACTAAAACCTGGCTGAAGAGGCTCAGAGATGGTCTCCAGAATCAGAATGTCAAATGAAAGATCTGATCGATGGTGAAGTCTCTTAACCACACGCTCTTTTGAGACCGGCATACCAGTATCCCAATTTTGTACCTGGCAGAACAGAGTATTATAAAATAAATGCTAGCAAGGCCCCTTGTTCCAGGAGATACAGCGAAAACAGCTTCAGTTACTGCGCAGTGACATCTCTGGGCAAGTCAGAACTAGTTATTATATTCTGACAGTTATATCCAGCCCTTCTCATCTTCAGAAAATGCCAGTCATTGCATCAAAATACATTTGTAGCAGCAGTTCTATAAACATTATTTAATGCACTTTTAAAAAAAAAACAAAAATAGGAGGGCAGTTATGAGACTAATAATTTGACAGAAAAAGACAAGGACATACTTCCTAGCTGCAGATACAAGACAAAATTTCAGATAGGAAAATAACTATTCTTGGCTTCCCTGTTCACAATTTCACAAGGCAGAACGTGATGATCACATGGTCTGACCTATGTAAACAATGGCCACACCAGTATCCATGATTTCACAGGATCAGAGAAATCTATAGGCTGGAAGGGACTCAAGTTCAGCCCACCATCTTGTGACAAGACAACCTAGACCACTCCTGAAAGCTATCTGTTCAGCCTGTTCTTAATGTCCTCTTTGCAACAGCCTTTAATACACTTGAAGATTTTTGTCAAGTCCCCGGCCCCACAAGCCTTCTTTTCCCAAGACTAAGCATGCGCCCCCTCTTTTTTTTTTTTTTTTAAAACCTTTCCTCACAGAGTTGGTTTTCTAAGTCTTTTATCATTTTTTGTTGCTCTTCTCTGGACTCTAATTTGTCTACACCTTTCCTACAGTTTGGTGCATGGAACTAGACAAAGTAATCCAGCTGAGGCCTCTAGGGTTCCAAACACAGAAGGACAATTACCTTCTTTGTCTTACATCCCAGGATGATATTAGCCTTTTTTGCAGCTGTGTCACATTGCTAACTGATATTTGTCATCCACTGTAACACTCATACCTTTCAGCAGTACTACATAGCACACAACCATTTTGTAGTCATGTGTTTGATTTTCCTTTCTAAGCATGGTACTTCACAGTTGTCTTTACTGATTTTTTTCTTATTGATTTCAAACCAATTCTCCAGTTTGTCCCATTTTCAATTCTAATCCCACTCTCCAAAGTGCTTGCAACCCCTCCCAGATTGATGTCACCAGCACATTTTATAAGCATACTCTTGACAGGTACTGGACCCAGGGCTAATCCCTGTGGAATCCCATTAGATACTCCCTCACAGATTAACACTGAATTACTGCTGCGAGTGAAGTATACAATGAAGTATGAATGGCTTCATGAATTTTCACTGCTTGTTGCCTCTGAACCATGCAACAAAGCATTCACCCAGGCTTGGATCTAATCTGGAAAAGCAATCCCAGTAAATCAGTAGAAATGTAGCCAGTAGATTTTAAAGGCCAGAAGAGAGAGGTATGATCATATGACTGCCCACACAAGAGAGATTACAGCACTGGGGTGAGTGGAGTTGTCGGTGAATTTTCTTATGATTTTATGTTCACATTTTTGTAAGTGGGGGTGTTCTCCAGAGTTTTAAAAGACAGAATTAATTCTACATTCTGCCCCATTACGCTCCCTGGAAGGAGGTGCACACCACCAGGCTTAAACACAGTCAAACACCCTTTCAGTGGCACTGTACATGTTCCTTTACTTCACTTCTCTATACAAGCCATGGCCGCAGAAGGCTCTTCAGCTCTACCACGGAATTGCTCAGCCACTGTTTCAACCAACTATGACACACAGTTTCTCAACTCCTGCACATCACTACACGCCTAGCAAGGGAAATGTGTCTTACCCTCTCCATGGCATCCTGGTTGTAGGATAGATAATATAAGCACATGGAGACCCCTGTGGCTGCCATGGATGGACGAGGAATCTCTAGCAGCTTCTGCACTCCTCCATGAGCAACAAACTCCGTAGCAAACTTGTTGTGCAGCAGCAACGATGCCAAATGCTACGAAAAGAACGCAGGTTAGTAAGGGATTCTCCAGACTTCTGTCAGGGCTCAGCAACACTAAAAGATCATGTCCTGCTACTCATGCAGGAAGGTAGCAGAGTATGGTTCCCTACTTCCTGTTCTCTCCATCATGAGAGGCAGCAGCTGAATGCATGACAACTTATGTCAACACCTTTACAGTTACCTGATATGGTTTTCCTCTCACTGTCAAACAGATGGGTGTATCTGTCACAAACCCAGACATTATCCTGCCTCAATACTGCTCAGTTCCCCAGCTTCATGAATTTGTACTTCAGTGCAAAACTAATGGTGAACGTACTGTATTTTGGATCCACTAGAGATGAAACTGAAGACTCTATAGCGTGTCTGGGTAGGTTAGTGACAGCATGACACACAACACAAAAGTGGAAAGAAATGCACAGGCCTTTCCCTTTCCCTTTCCATCTCCTTGCTGAATGTTTTGGTGAATGGTGTGTGTCAATGCCACCCTACCTGTCAAACGCAGCTTTCCAGCACCCACCTCACTCTACTAAGAGGGAGAAGAGGCACAGGGATGCACAGAAACTGGCCCTGTCTCCCTGGAAGTCTTAAATCCATGGGCACTTAGCTGTTCACTTCGATGCCAGCTGCATCTCTCTGCCCCTGAAAGCACATAATGGCACAGCCCAGCAGCACTTACAGCGGCTGCCGTGCTGAATGCAAGGTTGCTATGGTAGGTACAGCAGGGCCAGTTTTTCCAGAGCACTGTGGAAGACAGGTCTTCGATCCTCCATCACAGATCTTATGAAAGTAAGAGCCTGCAAGTGAAACTGACTCCGTAACTAGACCTACCCTGAAACCACAGGTCTTCCTGTGGGAGAACAGATGACCATGGAGAATGACACGGGTTACCCAAACTCTTTCCCTTTCAGTAGCTGATTGATGCTGCGTGACCCCAACCACTCCAGAATGAAAAGTCGCACAAATACGCACTGTTCAATGGAACATCACCCAGCACTGGGGAAAGCTGGCACCAAACTGCTGGCTCTTACCATTAAAAAGGTCGTAGAGCAGTTTTTAAACTAAGAGATGGGGGAAGCCGACTGGTGCAGAGGAGCACGCGGCTCGGACAGAGACTTCTCTTAGAGGAGAGTCTATTGATAGAGATTTTCTAGGTTTTAGTCAGGAAGAGAGGATAGACAAGGATGGGCCAGATCAGCAAAGGGCAGATGAATAAATAACGACAAGTGCTTATACACAAATACTAGAAGTCTAAATAATAAGATGGGTGAACTGGAGTGCCTTGTATTACAGGAGGATATTGACATAATAAGCATCAGGGAAACCTGGTGGTTTGAGGACAATCAACGGGAGACAATCATACCGGGTTACAAAATATATCAGAAGGACAGAACAGGTCATGCCGGTGGGGGATATCACTGTGTGTGAAAGAAAACGTAGAATGAAATGAAGTAAAATTTTTCAACAAATCAAAATGCTCCATGGAGTATCTGTGGATAGCAGTTCCATGCTCAAATAAGATTAAAGCAGTAGGGATTTATTAGAGACCACCTGACCAGGACAGTGACAGTGACTATGAAATGCTAAAGAGACAATCAAAATCAAAATCTCAGTGGTTGGGTATTTCACTTATCCCCATATTAACTTGGTACATGTCACCTCTGGATGAGATGCAGAAATAAAAATTCTCAATATCTGAAATGACTGCTTCTTGGAGCAGCTGGTACAGGAACCCACAAGGGAAGAGGCAATTCTTGATTTAGTTCCGAGTAGAGTGCAGGATCTGGTGCAAGAGGTAACTGTAACTGGACCGCCTGGAAATAGCAACCATAATATAACATTTAACTTTCCTATGGTGGGAAGAACATCTCAGCAGTCCAACACTGGAGCATTTAATTTCAGAAAGGGGAACTATGCAATAATGCAGAGGGTAGTAAAACAGAAATTAAAAGGCACAGTGACTAAACTAAAATCCCTGCAAGCCACATGGAAACTTCAAAGACACCATAACAGAGGCCCAACTTAAATGTATACCTCAAATTAAAAAAAAAAAAAAAAACAGTAAGAGACCCAAAAAAGAGCCACTGTGGCTTAACCATGTAAAGGAAGCAGTGAAAGATAAAAAGGCATCTTTTAAAAAGTGTAAGTCAAATGCTAGTGAGGAACATAGAAGGGAGCATAAACACTGCCAAATTAAGTGTAAAAATGTTATAAGAAAAGCCAAAAAAGCAGTTTGAAAAACAGCTAGAAAAAAACTCAAAGCAACCAAGTGTTTTTAAGTACTGTAACCCTGCAAAATGATACTCCAAATCTGACACCGCCCGGCCCTGGCTCAATACCACTGACCCTGCACAGCCCCAGTTCAACCGCCCCCACCCCCTTACAGACTGTGTGACTCCAGCCCTCACCCGCTCCACCCTCAGACATGCATGACTCCAGCTCAGCTCCATCCCCTGCCCTCCCTGCAGCCCTAACCTACCCCACACTTAACTCCCTGCCCCTCTCACAGCCCCAACCCACTGCCAAGCTTAACCCTCCCCAACTGGCCCCCTAATCCCAGCACTTACCTTTCAAAAGGAGCTCCAGGTGCTCCTGCTGCTTCCCCAGCTGCAGAACATGTGTTCTGCTGGGAGAAAGCCCCTGCCCCCCATCCCCATGCGAAATTCAAGTTTGAGAGGGTGTATGTGCCCCCCAGATGACTTAGATAAAAAAGGAGCACTCAAATACAATCAAGTCATTGGGAAGGAACTAAATGAATTCTTTGCTTCAGTCTGCACAGCTGAGGATGTTGGGGAGATTGCTACACCTGAGCCATCCTTTGTAGGTGACAAATCTGAGGAATTGACTTAGACTGAGGTGTCATTAAAGGAGGTTTTGGAACATATTGACAAACTTACCAGTTACAAATCATCAGGACCAGATGGTATTCACCAAAGAGTTCTCAAAGAACTCAAATGGGAAATTCCGGAACTATTAACTGGTTTGTAACCTACCCTTTAAATCATCTTCTGTACCCAATGACTGGAAGATAAATAATGCAATGCTAATACTTATAAATGGTTCTAGAGGCGACCCCTGCAGTTACAGAGCAGTAAGTCTAACGTCGGTACCGGACAAACTAGTTGAAACCACAGTAAAGAATAAAATCAGATACACAGAAGAATATAATTTATTGGGGAAAAGTCAACATGGTTTCTGTAACAGGATATCATGTCTTACTCATCTATTAAGAGTTCTTTGAAGGGGTCAACAAACGTGGACAAGGGGAATCCAGATGGTCACCGCATCTCAAAAAAGATGTACAGTACTGGCATTAGAAAAGGTTCAGAAAAGGGCAACTAAAATTTTTAGGGGTTTGGAACAGACCCCCTATGAAGAGAGATTAAAAAAGGCTAGAACAGTGGTATCCAAAGGGAAGTCCACCAATTGGCACATGGCCGCCCCCCTCTCGCCCCCACCACCGCAGCCCCTCCACTCACCTCACTGGAGCCAGCCCACCAGAGGCACGCTGCAGGAGCCACCCAGCCCCAAAGCCCTGAGAGCCATGCTGTATTGCTGCCCTCGCTGCCGCACCAGTCCCAAGCCAGATTCTCCACGCCATGCTTCCCCATTTGCCACATGGGGCGAATGGGGAGTGTTTTGGACACAGCGGGACTAGGACTTTCCAGCTCAGAAAAGAGGAGACTAAGGGGGGATCTGATAGAGGGATACAAAATTGTGAGAGTGGCGTGGAGAAAGTGAACAAGGAAAAATTATCTTCTTGTTCCCATAATATAAGAACTAGGGGACACCAAATGAAATTAATGGGCAGCAGGTTTAAAACTAATAAAAGGAAATTCTTCTTCACACAGCACACAGTCGACCTGTGGAACTCCTGGACAGAGGAAGCTGTGAAGGCCAGGACAATAACACAGTTTTAAAAAGAGCTAGATAAATTCATGGAGGTCGGGTCCTTTAATGGCTATTAGCCAGGCCGGATAAGGAATGGTGTCCCTGGCCTCTGTTTGTCAGGGGCTGGGGATGGATGGCAGGAGAGGGATCGTTAGCTATTCGGTTCACTCTCTCTGGGGCACCTGGTATTGGCTGCTGTCAGAAGACAGGATACTGGGCTTTACAGACCTTTGGGCTGACCCAGTATGGCTGTTCTTATGTTCCTTTGTTGTTATCGTGAGCAAAAAACTGTCCAGTAAATGACAGAGTGCCAAGCAACAGCAGTACCACTAGCAGTAATAAAACCAGGAAAACCATTAGTTTGAGCACTAAATTATATACTTTAAAGGTGTTCGATGCAGGCAATTATGCAGTACACGTTGGCATCACTCTAAGTCTTACTCTAGCAATGGAGAGAACAACGTGGAACAATGCCAAAAAGATCAGGGTTAGTGCTTGATGTGTACCACCACCTACTGCTGGTACAGTAAACTGATCAAGAAGCAGTTTGCTAGAAAACATGGAGCACCTTCTCTCAGTGTGGACAGAGGACTCAACCAGAAGAGCGCACCTCTAAGTTTGATAGCGATATAAACTAAAGCAAACAGTTTGTATGCCAATTTGAAGAGAGAACAATATGAAGAATCAAATACAGACACAAGTTGGGGATAGTTTTATCCGTTCAAGAGGTACTACAGCCTGCCTAGCATCAAGATGACTGGTGAGGCACCTAGCGCCAATACTGCAGCAGCTCAAGAATTCCTCAAACACGCCAAGCAAATAACTGAGGAAAGAGGCTATTCCCCTCAACAAGTTGCCAGTATTAATGAAACAGGACTCCATTGCAAGAGAATACCTGAGTGGACTTACATTTCCCAAGGAGAGAAGATCGGACCCAGACTTACAAGTAGCTAAAGACACCTAATCTTGCTTGTAGGTGGTAAAGCTGCCAAGAGACATGAAGATGAAACCACTGACTGTGTACCGATCTGAAATGTCTCACACTCTCAAAGGATTTTCAAAGGAGCACCTTCCAGTCATTTGGCAATCCAGTAAGAAGGAATGGATAACTGGACCTTCTTTCTCAGAATGGCTGACTTTCCATGCCATCCTTGCATGGAAGAAATAATGTACCAAGCAAAATCTTGATTTCAATATTTCTTTGCTTACTGATAACGCACCAGCTTGCCCAATCAACCTAGATGACCTGTCAGGTACACGAGCAGGGAAAACTCCCTGCTCCCCTTGGCTTGCAGAGGCAGGAAACTGATGGCCTGGTCAGTTTCCCAGCTCTGCAAGAGGAGGGGAGTGGGAGCCAGGCTGCCTGGTTCCCAGCTCCCCTCCACTGGCTGGAGCCAGGAAACTGATCAGCGCAGCGATACTGGTCAGTTTCCCCGTTCCTGTCAGTAGTGGCAGCCTGACACTCACCACCCTTGACAAGAGTGGAGAAACCGCTCGTCAGGGCGGCGAGAGTCAGGCTGATGCCCCTAACAAGAGCAGTTTCTTCACTCCTGTCAGGAGCAGCATCTCAGCTGCACCCCCCGCCCACAGGAGCCGGGAAACTGACCAGCATAGCAGCTCTGGTCACTTTCCCCACTCAGAGTCGCCTTAACCTAGATACGCACAACTCAAGTATGCATATCTTGGGGGTGGGGGAGTGGTCTATAGTATTCCTATTAACTGCTCTAGCACTTTAAGCAGGTCTCCCATCCCCCCAACCAGTCCCCCTGCGTCTCTTCAGAGAGAAAGGAACCTTAAGGCTCAAAGACCTTTATAAAGGCTGGAAAGAATCTCCATCTTAACCCAACTGTGCTTCAGACATTTTTTTCAGGGTTACCCAGCCAGTCAGCAGTAGTGCCAGGATTAGAACCTACACTGAACATTTATTCATCTGCTCTTCCACTAGAAAACATTCCTCATTTATTTCATAGGGTAAACAGGAGGTGATCTCTTCCACTTGCTGCTTGCTTCGTCCTTGCTCTCAGAGGAAACCTCTGATTCAAATGGATTCCATTTCCAATCCCAAGCTATCCTGGAGGATATATATGGGTGTCATCTACTGAAGGAGATGGGCATTCACCTCAGAAGCCTTTGAGCCTGCACAACAAATAGCTGGTTCAATGCACCACAATTCAACGCACAGCTGCTCTGCACTGTGACGGTTATTTACCTTCAGAGCTTCAAAGGTGAGCAGCACATCATTGGTCCGCTTCAAGTCAATGTAGAACATCATCAGGTCTCTAGATCCAAGTTGCATGAAGATAGGGAGCAGCTGAAAACAGTGAGAATTGAGAGATGTGCTCAGTGTTTCATAGCATTTAAAAAGTGTGGTTTTTTTTTTAAATCTTTTCCCAAACCACCAATTTTCTTCTCCCATTAGAAGCAAAGTGCTAATATTTTTTTTCATCCAGGGATGTAATATTTTGGTATGCAAGGACATGCAACACCAGCAGAAATAAAAAACCAAGATACCTTACACGTACTCTTAAAAATAAACTTAAGTATCATTATTCCAGCCAAGACAGATTATTTTAGAACTCACCACTCAAAGAATTAAACTTAAGTGTAAGAGAAGCAAAAATTATGAAATGCAAAAAACTAACACCCTTTGAAAGAATAAAACAACAGATAATACATGTGCATTGCAGGAAGTGCACAAGCGGTAACAACACAGTGCATGTACTGTTTGCTGAGGACATTTCTGAAAGATGCCATCAACTGTCTCTTTAAGGTACTCTCCGTGGCCCTCTCCTCCCTGCCTGTCTGCAGAGATGAGGTATAGCAGCATGGGAGAGGAGGGAGAGAGAGAACAAGCATGGAAACTAGCTGCTGAGGAAGTCTCCAGAGTCCAGGGGCTGTCTCTAACGCATTTACATGACCCAGAAGGCTCGTTCAGACCTTAGACACTGGACTCCTGCTCCAGCGCTATCCCTATGCCCTGCTTTGCAGATGGGTTAGTTATATGGTCAGGCAGGCAGGGGGAGGGGACACCCTGACCTCAGTGCTCCCTCACAGGAATGAGGGAGCTAAGAGGTCACCATGGAGCTGCAAAGGGTATCCTGCATGGCCACGGCGCCAGTGACACCCCACCTCTGTGGGCACGAAATGTGAGAAAGGCTGCAGTCACAACAAGGCAAAACAGAGACCCCTTCCACCTGCACCTCATGGGAGAGTGAGCCCGTCTGTGACAACAGAACCCCTGTGGACACCCACCACTGCTACAAGAGCCATTCAGCAGTGGGATGGTCTCCCTCATGGCCAAGGGCTCAGGCTCCTCCTCCTTGCAGTCCTAGTGAGGGACCTCTGCCCTGTCCTCCCAGGACTGCAGTCTCTCCACATACCCCCTGACTCCCAAAATCAAGGGTCACCCATGGAAAAGCAGCACAGGAAGCGCTCTGCTGTCACAGACCTACTCATTCACCACTGTGACAGAAAGGCTGCAAAGGGCTCCTGCCACTGCCGCAGGACCTGTGACAGCTGATCTCTATGGCCATAGCGAGTGTCACTGATTGATTTGTTTCAGTCGCTTTCATTGTGTCAACAGAAGTCAACTTTCATTAACCATTACTGATCAAAAACAAATCCTGCCAAGCCTAAAATGTATAAAAGCCTCATCAAAAGAATAAAAAAATCCATTTCCTCCCCTCCCCTATATGCTCACCTCTTGGTATTCTCCTAAGGGGGTCAGATACTGAAGAATAAGTCTCTGCTCAATGGCAGGAGTCAAAGGGCAAAGGGTATAGTTGGTGCCAATCACCCATGGGGACATTTCTGACCAGCTGCTGTTGGATAACTCCACAAACATCCGCTCTGGCTCTGAAGAAGAGAAGCCCAGCTTTTGTTTGGCCTTCCGGAAGCTGTCTCTTTCATGCGCTTTCCCTGGTTTGCTTTTCTTAAGTCCCGTATCTTCAAGCTTTATGGCAGAGTTCACTCGACTGCTGGTCTTGTGACTTGAATCAAGATGGAAAGAGATGTCCATATCCCCTGCAACTTCCTCCTGTTCCCCATCTACTGCCATCTCCCCATAGTCCATATCCACAGCCTCTTCGTCCAGAGGCAGCAGAGGTTCTGAAGGCAGTTTCCGAGGACTTGGACGCTTGTTTTCTTGTTTCGTGGTCATTTCATTACCCTGTAGCTCCCGTAGTCGTCGAAGAACCAAAGCTACCTGTCATGCAAAGCAGCAAGTCAGAGAGCAGTCCCTGACACCAAAGCAACTAAACAGTACAGCTAGCCCACTCCAAACGTCAGCCATTGGAGGAAAAAAAAGCCACTAGATTTGTAAGCCTTCTGTATGCTTACCACACATCCAGCTCTTTCACATAAGTTACCATGCATGCTGGGGTCAGAATTTGGGCCAGAAAATCTGCCTCCAGTATTTAAAAGTAAGGAATTCTAAGCAAGCCAAATGGAAGGTTCTTTAGCCATAACGACTTCCTGTACGAATAAGACCAATAGTACCCAAACTCCTTATGACTGAACGAGAGGGGGCCTGGAGATGTACTCAACAGCAGAAATACCAGCTAGAAGGAGCCCTTGTGTCTCCTGCGCACTTCTTCTACCTTCCACCCACAAACCCATGATAAGCGCACAGTACCACTGTGGCTGTAATTATAAGGAACTTGACTGAAGTGCTACAAAACCAACAAGCCCCAGTTTCATCTCAGTTGTGCAAAATGAAATTTAATTCTGCTCATATGAGAGCTAATTTCACCTGTCCCATATGGATCTAAATTTATGCCACTTAAGTGATGACAACTTAGATAAGACATCACAAAACTAAAGCAACAAGAGGCTTCATATTAAAAAATGTTATTTCACATTTTTCTGTTGTTCTGCCTTTCATTTTTCCAACATGAATCCTGCATATCAGCTTTTGGACGTGATCGCTATGGACTGAGCAGAATATTCAGAAGCACTTAAGGGAACGCCTATTGACAGTCAACGATGCTCATGTTCCTAGCTCCCATAGGCACTTTTGAAAATGCCCCAGTTCACAGGAAATTGGATCACAAAACACACCACTGAAAAATATACCTCTTGGGAGGGGGTAAATGAAGCAAAACATGATTATTTCTGCAGTTTTGCTAATAGAGCCACTCGAGTGCATAAAATAATGTTACAGAAAAATGTCAGCAGCACTGGGCAAACCAAAAGGTTTTTATAATTTCATGCCCTGCCCCGGAAAAGGGAAAACATCTCATGCGGATGTTACCAGTTGCGAGTTCTCATCCCTGTAGTTGGCAGCAATATCTTGGTTTTCCATAGCACCTCCTAGCAATCCAGTTGCATACGTCCTCAATGGCTGATCCGCCTCTCGGGCCCACTTAAACAGATTTTCAACTATGCCTTCCTAAAGTAAAACAAAGAAGCCATTCAGACACTAAATTTTCCTCCTCCTCCTCCCCCCTCCACACCCTATCAATGGTGGGGAGGTACAGTTCTCCTTATTTCCCATTATTCATGTCACACACCAACAATTTACATGTTTTTGATCACGATTTGGCTTATTGCCCAGAAATACCAGCATTCACTAGGTTAACACCGACTATCTGGCCCAATTCTCTTCTCTGTTACAACAGTGTAAGCCTAAAGTAATTCCACTGATCACAGAGGAATTCCTTTGGATTTATAATAGTACAATGAAACAGGATCTGGCTAAGAATTCTTTCCTTCATCAAGACATTTCACTATTCTTTATGGACTGACTGCGAACCCCTTTACTCACACAAGTAATCCCTCTGAAGCAAATCGTTATTCATGAATGCAATTGCTCACCAATGAAAATAAGGGATTCCCGACCTGCTCCTAAATCCAGAATGATTTGGTGCAACAGAAACACTTGAAACTATTCTGATAATTTCACCAAGCAAGAAGCTTTATTCAAGTAGGAATGCCACCGTAGTGTCTGTTTGGCTCTTGTATATCAGATATTTTGTTCAATCTAGACAAAGAGTTGAAAAGTAACAGTATAAACTCCTGCTTTTCTCTTGAAATATCACTGACTCCAAAGCAGACCACAAAGTTTCTTTAGCATCTACCACTACAGAACTCTGATGCATGCTTGGAATCCCTACCCTACCAACTACAATGCAAATAACAGAGTTGTAATAATTCAGCTTTTGCAAGGTCATGTATTGCTTTAAAGATCTGAGCAGACCAGATTTTTAAAACATCTAGTTTTTATTTTAGTGAATTACTTGTATGCACATAGTCTCAATTTTAGTTCCTTCATATTCTCTTCAATGTTTTAAGAGTGTTTAAATTAATCTTCAAAATCTATAAAGTGTGAAATACTTTATCCACTAGAGGGCCATATTATTCCAGCAACAAACAAAAAATGCCAGTAACCACCACGCAAAAAATGAAATATAGCGCAGTTTACAGAAGTATTTGTATGACTGAAAAATGTTACTTAAAAAATTAAATTTTCTGAAGCATTTTATGCCTTGGGGGGGGGGGGGAACAGATATAAAATAGAACCCTACTTAAAGAACTTGTAAGTTACTAAAACAAGCCATGTATTGACCAAAAGTACTAAGTTCTAAAATTTACTATTGTCAGGAAAGATCAAAAATTTCCAATCATGTTCAATCAGATACTAGAGGGCAATTTGGCCTAGCCTCATGTCTGAGGACTTTAATAGTAAACAATATCACACTTTGTTCTTATCTAGCCTTTTATAAATATTAACTAGCTAACCCTCTCCACCTCAGGAGGTTGGTATCATCTTATGGCATGTCTACACCTACGAATGTAACTGTGCTGATGCAGAACATCTCATGAAGACACCATGCTCATAGGAGAGAGTTTTTCTTTTATTGGCATAAAATACCATTTCCATGAATGACAGAAGATCTGCCACTGGGGAAAGCTCTGCTGCAGGCATAGAACTGAGAATTCAAGCACATTTATTCACACCCTGAGTGAAATAAATTATGGGAAGGGAGGCTGTAGAATAGACACAGCCTCAGTTGTACAGAATGGGCAGAGAAGTGCAATCGGCCGGCTGTCTCCCAGCCATTTCTTTTTCATAGATTAATAGATTCCCAGGCCAGAAGGGGACCACTGTGATCATTTGGTGCAGGGCTGCCTAAACTACTCCTTGCAAACCACATCCAACTCTTTTACAGTTAGCAGACCTGGAGCTTCTACCCTGCAGCAGGATACTGGAACTATGGGCTTCTTCCAAACATGGAAGGGACCCTAGGGACTTCAGCATCACTTCTGCCCTACTCTTGCTGTGCACCCAGCTGTTGAACTTCTGAAGATTATCATATGCAGTTCAGAGGGTCAGTAAACCCGGCCACCTCTCATCTAGCCTGACTTCCTTTACAACACAGCTCAGAAATTCCATAGAATATACCCTCTTTGAATTGTGGGCACAGAACCATACACAGGGTGCATTCCAGCAGTGGTCATACCAGTGACATATACAGCAATCAAATAACCTCTTCAATCCTACTTAAAAAGTCTCTCTGTTCACTAGCCCGAGATTGCATTATTTTTTTGGCAACAGTATCACAATGAGATGCCACTGACTCCCAGGATAGAGTCCCTAATCCTTTAAGTATGGTCCATATTCTTCGTTTCGAAACTTATACATTTAAAATGTATATTGCTTGCTCGCACCCAGTTCACCAACCAATCCAGAATATTCAGAATTTCATTATTTACTACCCCCCAATTATTTGCTCATTCGTCAAGACTGCACGCCTATGGAAGTATTCTTCTAAGAAATGGTAATGCGACATAGATGAGGCTATAACCCTCAGATTATTTAAAACGCCCAGCAAATTTCCTGCATATATTGACAAACAATGGCAGTAAATCCCTCTGTACATCAGTATTTATTTAAACTGGAAGCTATTTGAACACTGACTCTTGTAATGCTGCTATTTCACAGGACCCAAACAAACAATAGTCTTAATGAGTTTCTTCTGAATTAAAAAACAAAAGTTGTAAACTATACAAGGTTAGCAGACAAACTAAAGCAGGTGCGTGGCACAGCTCTCTGCTTGTCAGCTGACTTTTGGAAAGGACAGCATCTCAGCCCAGCCAATAAGCTGAACTTCTTTATTAGTTTGAGCTCCATTAGAAATAAGGGAGAAGACACGGGTGAAGGTAACCAACATTAACAAAGTTTTTTACTTCAGAGGAATGGGGCTCTGAACCCCCTTGCAGTAAATGTTGAAATACAGAAGAATTGCACAAGCATGAAGTAGCTCTTTCAGCTCAGTAGGATGTTCTCCAATGAATCACGGCACCTCAGGAAGAAAAATACATCCTGACACAATAACTCTGAGGACTGAACTGACTAATTCATCAACAGGTTCTTTTCTCCACCTCTCCCAAATTCTATCCCAGCCCCTACTGTGGAACATCAATTTTCAAGAGTTTCATGATGCATGTGGATTTTAAAAACAACCTGAACATTAAATCAACTTCTTACTTGGAGGGAGAAGAGTGAGGTGTTGGGCTTGCACCTGAAAAACCTTTTAAACTAATGATCAACTTAGACTACCAAAAAAAAAAAAAAACTATCCTGGATCCTAATCTGACACAACATTACAATGATGTGGTCGTAGCAGCACATTTTCCACCTTACAATAAGTGAACAAGATCTTAAAAAAAAACCCACTTGTCTTTGGGACTTGAGTAACATTTTTGTGTGTTAATTCTAGGTTATGCAGTGCCGTAAGGGCAAAGCTTTGAAGAGACCTTGCAGAAGCAAATTCAGAGAGCAAATCATTTTCAGAAAACATTCTCAGAGCAGGTCTGCACGACTGATGCTACAATGCCATAGCATAAACACTTTCTATAGCAACCGAAGGGTTTTTTCCTGTCACGGAGTTAACCCATGGAGTTAGCTAGACCAACAAAGTAAGGCTTCTGCCAACTTAGCCATACCTACACCACGTATAGCTCTATTGGTACATCTACACCGACAAATCTTTTTAAATACACACAAGATTTTATTCCATCAAACTGTCTGATACATTCTAGCTTACAACAGAGCCCAAATCCTGCAACACACGTGAAGAACTTTCTCTGGCTCAAACCGGCCCAAATTTCATTGGAGATCTAAATTTTCTCTTTATCAGAGATTTTTAATTGCTTCCCCAAAAGGGCAGTGGATGCCAGATGCTTGTTGAGTTTAAGTCTAAAAGAGAATATCAGTCTGATGAGGATCAGTCATTGTTTAATCCCCAAGTGTGTGCAAAAATGTGTTTCATAAATCAAAGTATTGGCATCACTCCAGTTTTATTAACAGGGCTCTATGACGGAAACCCATTGAAAACACCTCTAATTTATCTAACTAGGGGTTTGGTGCTGTGTATAGCAAAGATGACCAATAGGATCACTGCTGACATCACTGTTATACAACCACAACATGTTGTACAAAGTATGTCATGTAAGGTATGAATTTAAAAGTTACAATTGCTAATTATGCTTATTTTGTATCATTTCTGTATCTGAAATCATCAATATTAGCTATGACCGATCAAGGACTCTTCACTTTCTCAATGGGTCATTGAAGAAACTTATCCTGTCCAGGTAGCTCTTCCAGAGGATGCCTCAAAAGCCAACAGCAACCCTGGTGATTTATCAAGTCATATAAGGGCATGTAATATGCTTTTGTCACCCTGCATTCCAGCTTGGGCCAGTAACTTTCCACATGCAGGAGCGGCAGGCTTTGTTTGGACAGTAAATTTAAGTAAATATAAAATCCCTGAGACACCTCTTTCCTGCTCTAATTCTCTGGACTGAGTTTATAGCTAAAAAGCATCTTAACTATGGACTGAGGACCTTCCAATCTTTTGGAAGTCACCAGAGATACTTCACAAGCCAACAGTCTATTCCACCACTGCTATAAATCTGTTATAAGAACTTCGCAATCATGTGTTTATATGATCTATTAACCAATTATAACTCTGCTTTTAGCATTTAATCTTTAGTTTACCAGGGACTAGGTGACACCATGATATTTGGGTAAGACCTGAGACACATATCAATCTGGGGTAGGTAGCTGACCCTTTTTAAGTAAGAACCCTGGTGAAAGGGTTTTCAATAACCTCTCACTTGGCTGTCCAGTTGATGTCAGGGGATGGAACGTTTAAAGGGGACTGTGTTTGACTCTTTGTTGACTGGTGGGGTCACAGGTGCCGATTTCTCCCTGCTTCAGGGCTGCTCACCTTCTGCTCTGGCCCAGGCCCTGCCCCCAATCTATCCCTTCACCCGCATTCACACCCTTTCTTCTCCCACTTCCGCTTTGTCCCATTCCCCAACCCCCATGCTGTCCCTGCCCCCAATTCTTCCTACACCTAGTCCTGCGTCACGCTCTCACCTCCTCTGCACTGCCTCTTCCCACCCAGTTCCAATCCCCTTTCCTGAGCACATGCCATCTCCATTCTTCCTCCTTCCACCACCACTTCCTGCTCCATAGGGAACACCTGATCTGCAGCAGGTGAGAGGTGCAGGGAAGAGGGGGAGACGTTTACCAGAAGGGCCACTGATAGGCACATGGTGTTGAGGAGAAGGCAGGGGGAGAGAGGGAGCAAGAGAGAGAGAGACGGAGGAGCTCACTGCTGGTAGGCACTAAGCACCCACCAATTTTTTCCATGAGTGCTCCACCCTGCGATCACCCCCAGATTCGGCACTTAGGTGCTTGGTGATACAAAAGATCTTTATAATGGATGTGGTGGAGCTAATTAAAAAATAATTGGCCAGTTTGGGGGGATTGTCTACCTTCATTCTTGCTGTCTGCCTGAGTGTAGTAACCTCACTGTGGCCTTTCCCGGGCACTCAGTCACAAGGAGATCCACAGATCCCCAAGGCGGCACAGCAATTTTCAAGACAGTTCCAGAAGGCATGTGGATTTAAGTTTAGAACACTCAACAGTAAACCTTTTACTACCTTACCTACGGTCCCACTAAAAAGTTTGCTTTTCAAGGAATGAGATGACAAAACAGAGAGTCAAACAGATTGATTGCCACACATTGCTGATGTCCCTGGAACGTATATGCAGAACAGTGGGTATAAGTCAACTTTTTGACTCCTGTTCCTCTACTAAATGAGTATGCAAGTCAGCTTTCAGTACCCATAAGCAGCCTAGAAGTGCCTGGGGGTTTAATTAGTTTAGCTTAAACACTACAACTATTAAAGCGTCCTTTTAAAATTAAACGTTAAAACATTAAAATTTAGACGAGGTTGTGTTCCAGACACAGCATTTCAGATTTCCATATGTACAGATTTCTCCAAAACCAGCCTAAGAGCTCCTAGAACGCTAACTGTACCAAGCTCTTCTAACCAGTCTTGCTATACACAGTACCTTTTCCTGAAAGACAACAGCAGTTTCCAGTCCAGGCATGATGTCCAGAAGGAGTCGGCAGGCAGCCGTATTTAATGGGGGTTCCCTGCTTGTCATCACATAAGCATTCACCAGCTGAGGGAAGAAGATCAAAAATAGGGATGGCCTGACATTTAACTCTGACCTAAAAGCATGCAGTCAAATCACTAGTGACTCCCCCAAGCTTCACAAAACATGGGAGCAAAGGGGAAGACACAAGTGGTACTGTCAGTGTGCACCCCTTCGACCTGCACTTGCGGGTTTTTCTGCACATAAAACACTGCAGCTATGCTGCTGCAGCGCATCTGACAGGAAAAGCTCTCCTGCCAACATAAACACTGGGATGGACAGTGCTCAGGTCGGCGTCACTCAGGAGTGGATTCTTCACACCTCTGAGCAATGTCAGTTTCGCCAGCATAAGGTATAGTGTAGACGTGACTTCAGAGAGAGCACAGCATCAGAAAAGAAGCGGAAGGGCAACATAACTTATTTTTTTCCCCTTGGTCAAAAAAATTCTCTCTTCTACACTTCCCTCCCTGGATTGATCTGTAAGGCTACAATGCAGATACCAGAGGAGGGCAAAGTGTGACCTGCAGGCCACATCCAGCCCATCAGGTGAAGGGCAAACACAGCCGTGTCAGGAGGATGAAGACAGCCTTGTCAGGAGGACCCAGCCCAACTCCCACACAGGACAGGGAGCTAGGGCAGTTAGCCCCAAAGCTCCTCCCCTTCTGCCCTGACCCCCCCACTCCCCACCCTGCAGCCTCAGCTCCCACAGTCCCCAGACAGTGTGGGCACTTCACCACCAGCCCCAGTGCTTCAGGCAGCACAGTCAAGGAGTCCAGAGGCTCCAGGGGGTGCAGTCTCGAAGCAGGTGAGTTGGGCAGAAGGCAAGGGATCCAGGAGGGACAGTCAGAGAGGGCTTGAAGAGGATGTGGGGGGCCTGGATCTTTGGGGAGGCACAAGATCTTCAAGCCTTACACACTCAAGCCCTCTGTACAATTTCCATGCCCAATGTGGCCCTCAGGTCAAAAAGTTTGCCCAGTCCTGGCCTCTACAAAATCAGATCATCAGCAACAGCCTGAGGCAGAGAAGAGTAGCTGGCATTTATTTCAATGAGAAAACTCAAATGCACAAGATTCTCCTTCATCGTTTGTATCCCTTTTCACTGACTCTTTGTAGTCTAACCATAAGTGATGTGCAAGCAATTTGTGGAAGGGTCCATGTTCTTTAGAGGACCTGTCACAATAGGCCCATTACTAATACAGGCCTCTGGGTGTCACTGCAATTTAATATTAGCTATGGTAAGTGCTAAGTGTTAGCAATTCAGGAAAAGAGCCAGTGACTCAGTCCTCTAGACCTCGTCTTCTTCCCCAGCTTCTGCAGTCATCAAACACGTAAAAGCATTCACTAGGAATTACTGCAGGATATGTTTTGTTTTTCAGAGACTTAATTTACCTGGCAAATCTTGACCAGGGCTGACTCCATTTTTGTTGTTTACACTACATCAGTGTACGTCTGACTATTAACATTTAGAAAACTTCCCTCCCTCCATTTTATTAGAGGAAGGCAAATCATATTTAACCCTCTTTTAAAACCAGCATTTGAAAGAAATATTCCCAACAGCAGAAAAACTCCAATGTGCACTGGGCTAAAAGCAAGAACAACAAGCACTGAGGATAACCAGCCCATGGCAGATAAAGACAAATCAATGCCAGTAACAATGAACTGTCAGCACTTGACAATTATATTTTTCAAATAAATGCAAAGGGTATAAGCCTACTGCATTCATGAAGTCATCGTTCTTGAAAAGTATTCTCAACAGATGGCCCAGCATACACTCTGGATCCGCTCGACCTGGCAAGGCACAAAGAAGGGGTTGAGCTGGTCACTCAGTCTTCCTTAATTAAAGCAACAAACTATTACAACTAAACAAGAATGGAAGAGCAAAGAAAGGAGACAGCCACTTTGTAAACTTGACATCGCTTTCATTATGAGCTCTCGGCTTCATGGCCAACACTGAAGTATAAAACTATGGTCATATGTCACAGCAAAATCAACTGTGGGATACCCCAAATGACAGGGGGGAGGCATAGCTCAATGGTTTGAGCATAGGCCTGCTAAACCCAGGGTTGTGAGGTGAATCCTTGACGGGGCCATTTAGGGATCTGGGGCAAATACATTAAAGATAAGAAAAAAACTGTCAGGGATGGTGACAGATCCTGCTGCATGTGCAGGGGGCTGGACTCAAACTTTCAAGGTCCTTTCCAGATCTATGAGCTTGATCGACTGATTGCTTTCTCTCTCTCAATGGAGATATACCTATCTTACACAAGAGAAATCACGTGAATTAAGACATGTAATAGTTGACATAACTTTTGCTTCCACACCCCCAGCGTCCAAGGGCTCCCCACCTCTAGCTAAATTGTAAAGGATTTTCACTCACTGCCATTAGAAGACATTTTTGTAGCCTTAGAGTACTGAGGCTTTGTTTATTTATTCCCTGTGGCTACTGTGCTGGTCTATGTCCAACCACTAGAGGGTGGATGAGACTCAGACGGCAATCTCTTCCCTCTTCCAAATTGGAAACCTGGAGACATAGGCACCGTCTACATTTAAAATTTAGCTAAACAAAAGTAAATGACTAGTGGGAGAAAAAAAACAAAAAAACCCCACCAGAGTGACAAAATCTGCAGATGACACAAAACTACTCAAAACAGTGAAGTCCAAAGAAAACTGAGGAGTTACAAAGGGGACTCAGGACTGGGTGACTGGGCAAGAAAATGGCAGATAACATTCAATGTTGCTAATACATACTGGAAAATAATCCCAACTGTACATACTAAATGATGGGGTCTAAATTAGCTCTGCCCAATCAAGAAAGAGATCATGGACTCACTGTGGATATTTCTCTGAAAACATCCACTCAGCATGCAGCAGCAGTCAAAAAAAGCTAATGAAATGCTAGGAATCATTAGGAAGGAGATAGTTTGTTTTATCCCATTACCTCTGTATAAAACCATGGTATGCCCACATTTTGACTACTGTGAGTCCCTTCTCATAAAGATATACAGATTGAACCTCTCTCATATACAGGGACCCGACTGAGGGAGAGAACTTGCCAGACCACAGGTGGTCAATATTCTATAGCACATTACCAACACTTCCACTGCTTGCCAGGCTCTTAGAAGACATTTAGGGGTAGAGTTACAGCAAAATAACACCACAGAACACTGACAGCCAGGACTGGTGACTGGAAACAAATTCTATGAGACCACAGAAATTTTGACCACACCCATTGTAAGTGGTAACCTGGATAACTAAAATCATGATGGATTATGGATATTGCCAGATGAGTGTTCATATTAGAGGTTCAACCTGTATTGGAATTGGAAAAGGTACAGAAAAAGGCAACAAAAATTATTATAGATATTGAACAGCTTCCAAAGGAGGAGAGACGGGGATTTTTCAGCTCAGAAAAGAGACAACTAAGGAGGAAAATTAGAGGACTATGAAATCATGATTGATGTCAAGAAGGAAATAAGGAAGTGTTAGCTACTCCGTCTCCTAACACAAGAACTAGGGGTCACCCAATGAATTTACTAGGCAGCAGGTTTAAAACAAAGTGAAGTATTTCTTCACCCAACACATAGTCAATCTGAGGAACTCTTTGCCAAAGGATGTTGTGAAGGCCAAGATTATAACATGGCTCAACAAAAAAAACAAACAAAAAAAAAAAAAAAACACACTGGATAAGTTCATGGAAGATCAGTCCATGGCTATTAGCTAGGACAGGAAGAATGCAAAATTATGCTGAGAGTGAGTTGGGAACCCACAACCAGTGGTTTGCCCTGATCCAGTCCCTGAGTCTTGGGGCTCCCTCTCACCACAGTGGGGCAAGCCAATGCTGGCACTCCAGTCCTGTGGCAAGTCTCCAAGCTTTGGTACACTTCCCCCCTGTACCCCCCAACCCTCCCTGTGGGGCTGGAGCACAAGCGCCAGCTCCCTACAGGGGGAAGCAGAAGACCCCCGAAACACAGACAGCCATGCACAGGCTGGAACCACAGCCAGTGGCAACTACAGAAGCCTACAAGCACAGGGCAGCACACAGCCATCTGTGCTTCCCCAAAAGCTGTGCCAGGTAGGTGCCCCAATCCCTTGTCCCCTCCCACCAACTCTTGAACCTTACCTCACATACAGATTCCCCAGCCCACTCCAGTACCCTAGACCTCCAATGATCAGAAATGTTAGGTCACAAAACTATAAACCAAGATTTGTAAGATGGTTAGTAATGCCAAAACTTCGGGCCATTTTTGTGTTATTTTAAACACATGAATGACTAATTTTCTCCTGAAATACAGTGGGGTCACATATAAGACATTGTATTAATAAGGTCTTACCAGGGTGTCTGTCATCAAATGGATCCGGATCCCCCTTGCGGTATTCTTCAGTCTCCTTCTCAATTAACTCAGACATTCTAGGGAGGGGGTTAAAAAAAAACAAAAACAAAAAATAAAACATCACATGCATTTTATTTCCCAAGGGACAGCTCCAAAGCAGTCTACTTCCCAAAATACTATTAACAAACCAAAAATCCCCATTCACGTTGTACCTGTGAACCAGTGGAAGATTCCAGACATCCACTGGATACATATAAGAGCAAATGAGATGGTGATGCCTGGTTCTCCCAAAACAGTTACCACGTATCAATGTTCTGCTGGCATGCAAACATGCTGCAATGACACAGCTTGGCTACGTCTACACGAGCCCCAAACTTCGAAATGGCCATTTCGAAGTTTACTAATGAAGCGCTGAAATGAATATTCAGCGCTTCATTAGCATGCGGGCAGCCGCAGCACTTCGAAATTGATGCACCTCGCCGCCGCGCGTCTCGTCCCAACGGGGCTCCTTTTCAAAAGGACCCCGCCTACTTTGAAGTTCCCTTATTCCCATCAGCTCATGGAAATAAGGGGACTTCGAAGTAGGCAGGGTCCTTTAGAAAAGGAGCCCCGTCGGGACGAGACGCGCGGCGGCAAGGAGCGTCAATTTCGAAGCGCGGCTGCCGCCTGCATGCTAATGAAGCGCTGAATATGCATTTCAGCGCTTCATTAGTAAACTTCGAAATGGCCATTTCGAAGTCTGGGGCTTGTGTAGACACGGCCCTTGACTGTTGGGACTCAGCAAAGAAAAGCAATGGAAGGAAACCACTTTTTCCTCTTCTGAAAGACCACTGCAACCAGCCGAACTGCTCCGATGTTCTGTATAAAATGAGGACAGAGAGAAAAACTAACCTGCCATCACACAATCTCAGAATGCTGGTCCTGATGACCTCCAAGACATGCAGCAGGAAAATCCTGTCTTCTCCAGCCTCTCCAGTAGAGCAATTCAGTTTGCTTTTTGCTTAACACAGAGCCAGTTCCTGGAGACTTATTATTTTTGGCTCTTGGGGAGTGGACAGGGTGTTGGAGGATGAGTTAAAAAGAGTGAATTTCTCATGAACACATATACCATAAGAGGTAAAGGAGACTACATGTTACACGATAAGGCTTTGCAGCCCTGTCCTCGCTCACCCTGGTTGTAGGGGGTGTATCTTCTGACTTCTTCCCACTCTTGAACCTTGTGAAATAACACTGCAAGACCTAGCCCTGCTCAGATAGGCCCTCATCAGTTCCTCAGACAATTAGGCAGCAGCTGGAGGGCTGGAGTAAGGATGAACTTGAGCTACCACCCTCCCATGGAGCCCTACCACAGGGTAACTGCCCATCTGCACCAGCCAGAAGAGTTGTGGGAGCAACTTTAAAGTTATGCATTCCCCTTGACTGAACCGTGACATTAAAGCTACAGACAAAATCCCAGACATAATGACTACCAGCCTGAGCATTTCTAAGAAATACAATGTTCCTGCTCTTCCAGGAAGAGCAGAAGAGGTACCTGGGAATGGAAAATGATAAGTCACAGATGATGATCATTATCTGACAAATGAAAGGAGACCAACAAATTTTCTGGCACTGAATGCTCTCCTAAGTGTATCTATTTTTTCTGAGGCCTTCCAGTGGCAGGTTACCTGGTCAGGATCTGAAATTCAAAGCCTTCAGCAAACTCGTTTTATTCCCAGGGCATCATTCCTAAGGTTCACACAACTCTTTGCCCTGGGGAGTTCCAAGAGTTGATGTTTGTCAGCCTGATTCGAAAGAGAAGTAAACTGCATCTTGTACTGAAATGATGGCAGAATTTGTGCTCTGGTGCATTTCTAGCAACAGCCCACTGTGCAATCGGGCATACCTTTACATAGAACATCCTACTGTCAACCCTAATATTTCCATTGGAATTAATAGTTTTAATAAAAGTACCTGCTGAGCAGAGACACCATGGGGAGGGAGAGGTGATCTGAAGAGTTAGCGCTAAGGGTTTGTCTACACATAATCTGCCACAGCAACATTGTGGTAGTGCGCCAGTGAGGACTCATGTACAATGCACCCCTGACCAATGTAGTTATACAGGCCTCATTTCCTAATGTAGGCCAGGCCACAGTCTAGTTCAGTCTTTCCAACACGAACTTGCAGACTGAACTGACAAATAGCAAGGAACGCACATCTAACATCAGGACACCTGGCTTCAGTGGGCAGCCAAATCATGTCAGCCGAAGCTTATGAGCAATCCCACAGAAGAGCCGTTACCACGTGAAGTCTGGATGTGATGCATGCGTATCTATCTATCTCATGGACTACGTTTGTAACAGAGATGAAAAGGTAAAATCACTTAGCTAGTCGAAACTGAAAAAACACTCATTTTTTTTGAAGGGGAAAAGACCTTTGAAGGGGAAAGAGAAATTTGTTTCTTCCCACATGGGCCACATATAGAACCCCACATGCAGCCCACAGGTTGTCCACCACTGATCCATGCCAATGAGAGAGCCCACTCCTATTAGCATAAAAGCACACCCTCACAAGTGGCATAGGCTGTGTCATTGGGAGAAGCTCTCTCACCAACACAATGCTGTGCATAGTAGGACTTACACTGGTATAACTTATGTTGCTCGGGAGGTGTAATATTTACACCCAAGTGACAGTTTTGCCAGCACAGGTAGTAGTGTAGACATAGCCTTACAGTAGCCTCAGAAGTCTTTATCTTGCCCTGATAACAAGAGACCCCCGGAACTCTACCTCTAACCCAGAACCACAAGAGCAGTGTCCTGTTTTGAATATAAGGGGAAAAACAGCCACGGAGGAGTGGCATAGAATCACTAGCTTTACACCATCTAGGCATCTTTTTGTGCCAGGGGTTGGAGGATCCAGCCCACGGCAGGTACAAAACTGGTTCAGCTGAGCTACACCACACTTGGAATGAATGCTCTTGCACCTTCTCATACTGAAGTTGTCTAGAAGTACTTTGCCTTCTAATGAGCTTCTTCACTTGTATTGTGATTGCACCTTGACCCTGTGGGATATATGAGCCTATTTGGAGACATGGTTTCATATGCAGCCTGCCAGTCTGCAAATCACTGATTACTTCCATTTACTGTGATTTAACTTTACTGTCCCATTTGCAACAGTTACTATAGGTTACGCTGAAGCCTTGACATCTTGAGAGTTAGCCTATAGCTGACAAATCACTTTTTCCTGAGCGTTTTTCCATGATGTTTCAGTACAGCCTTCAACATCACACTTTGGTGGGTTCTGCCAACTCATTTTATGCAGTCTTGCCCATGGAAGATTCCTCTGTTTCAACACGGAAGAAACAAGGAAGCAGGAAGATGTCACGCACCGACAAGCATAAACCACAAGTTCCTCTGGCTTAAGAGTTTACAACAACAGACAAACAAGTCAAATGTGACTTGAACCATTACTGAGCACAAATCAATCTCTGTGGGGAGTATTTAATGTTGTTAGAGGAGACACTCCAAGAGACTCCCTTAAATCCATGCAGAAGCCAGTCTGGAGCACATTTAAGTCCTGTCCTCTAAGCAGATTGAATAAAGCCATGTTGCCAAGCTCCTGACAGCTGAGAGTCTTTGTTTTACA
Source organism: Carettochelys insculpta (assembly GCF_033958435.1). Taxonomy (NCBI): domain Eukaryota; kingdom Metazoa; phylum Chordata; order Testudines; family Carettochelyidae; genus Carettochelys; species Carettochelys insculpta. The sequence goes on along the minus strand of NC_134147.1, from coordinate 3,610,369 downwards.
AAGCAATGTAAATTCAGCTACTGTTAGATCAAATGTATCCTCTACACCAGTTGCCTTAAAATCATTGCTACATCTGCCTGAAGCCAAACATGTCAATGTGCCAGATGCGTACTGAGCTTTAGCATCACCTCCACAAAAACAAGGAGCAAGAGCCCAGCACTCTCCAAAACCACCCTGCTGAAGCTATCAACGCTGAACAGCATGACAGTCCCTTGCACTATAACTTCCAAACTGAATCCCAAGGAAGCAATCATCTGTTTTTTTTTAATTTTTATTTCAGTTGCTCTGTAACACCTAGCAACCCCAAAACATCAACCTAGAAACCAATGTTTCACCAAGTGTGTCCCTTTTGTTGCTAATAAAAATCACCTTTTTAAGACCATGATTTGTTTCCTATGTCCTAGAAGGCAGGTGGCTGTGTACTCATGCCTAAAACCACAAAATCAAGCTATGAAGAGAAATTACCGTTTCCAAGTTCTCTCCAGAGGGAGGGTTAGAAAACAGCTTGAAAGTACCTCACAAGAAGGAATTCCCAAATGTGCCTTCCTGGGTTTTCAGAGGAGCTTTGCGCATTTGGGTGGTGGCAGCAATACCAATTCAAGGCCAGGGAATGTATGGTCTTGGCAAGTTTTTTGTTTTAAAAACAAAAGCCTTTATTGGCAAGGTATTTTAAAGTCTCTTGTGGGTTCCCACCTTCTGCACACCACGCATCAGAGTGGGAAACAGCCTTGACAACACAGATGATGCAGAGACCAAGCACATCTCTAAAACAGCATGACTAAGTGGACTAGCACAACTGGGTATGTCTCAGGACTCTTGGACAGAAATCCCCAAGAGTCCAGACTAATGCCACTGTTGCCAACTCTAATATTTTGCAGATCTGGTAACACAGTAAACCCCCAAAATGCGTAATTTCAAGCTGTACTTAAATGGCATTAATGCAAGTTAAGCACAATTCAAAATCCCTCTCCCCCAGCCCCGCACAGCCCCAATTCAACCCTCTCCCCAGTACAAACCCCCATGGCCTGGCTTACCCCATGCCATGCCTCTCCAGATCAATCCCTGCACCCCCATGTCCCAGCCCCAGTTCAACACCCATCCCCCCAGCCCATATCCCCCACGGCCTGGCTCATCACCCCCACATCTGGCTCTAGCTCAACCTTCCCCACCCCAGTTCAACCCCCACGGCCCGGTTCACCACCCAAGCATGGCTCCAGCTCACCACCTCCACACATGGCTCTGGCTCAACACACACACACACACCTCCATCCCAGTTCAAACCTCATGTGTATGGCTGTGGCTTTACTCCATCTCTTCCCCCCGCCCCCCCCAAACAGCCCCAACCCCAAGACTTCGCTTTCAAAAGGAGCTCCAGGTGCTCCTGCTGCTTCCCCAGCTGCAGAACATGCATTCCACCAAGGAAAAAAGCTGCTGCCCAGCCCACAACTTACATGAAATTCGAATTATGCGAAGTGTGTGGGAATCCAACCCTTGCATAACTCAAGGGACTACTGTACTTGGTGTTTTTATGAAAACCCACTTCTGGGAAACGAGTGAGAACATGAAGATCTTGGCTTATACTTAAAAAAGGAGTAAGTTTCTAGTCTTTATTGCGCAGGGGAAACCCTAAAACCATGAACTGAAGTGTACTCAGACATCTTAGTAAACCAGAAGACAAATAAAAGCCCCAAATGTGACATTTTAACATATAATTTTAAAAACAAACTTTTGATACATAGGGGCCTAACTCATGATTTTAAAGCCCCACGAATGGCAATACTGTTGTCCAGAGTCTCTTCAATAAGAACTATTCTGCTCTTGAATCCTATTTCTCATGACTCAGCGAGATGTTGGAGAAGACACCTCGCACCTCTCTCTCTCTCACCTGATTTACTTAGGGCAGTCAGTGCTACTCCATCTCCCCACCAAAACAGAACGTTTGTCTAGGCAGCAATTGTTGGGCGAAACAGCATCTTCTCATACCTATGACGCATCACCAGCATCCTAACCAGAAACACCACAGTCCCCTGCTCGTTACAGGATTCCACTCCCAAGTGTGGGGGAGGAGGGAAGCCACTGCTCATTTTCTAAGCTCTCCACTGGAATTAGCAAGCCAACTTCACAAATGTTCTCTCTCTATTTACCTCACCTGCGTCTCTCTCACCTGCCTTTGCACAATTTGACCACTGTTACTGCAAGACTCTGTAACCCCAACCAGATGGAATAAACTTGTAATTCTCAATCTCAGACTGGGGTTTCACAAGTTTTAGCAGCAGATATAACTTTTCTCCCTTGTCCAAATCTCAAATTATAGAAGAGGGAGAGAAACATTCAGCGTATGAAGCTCAAATATATCGCAGACAGTTTATATAAAAATCTACACAAAACAACACCATGCTGTTTTGACAAAAACTTTGAAGCACTGCACATTGCTGAATTTTTAAGCTAAAAAGAATATAAGTTATCAATAACCGATCAACCACTTTAACAACTTCATGTATAAATCACCACACGCCAGAAGTGCTCTCGTGCCTCAGTGGCGTTTGCTTCTCAGAGCTTATTTAACGGAGCTTACCTGGTAAGGATAGGGACCATGTCTTGCCCACTCCCATGCTCTTTCTCCCATTGCTCCAACAAAGCAGTGAGTTCAGCCTTGGAGTCCACATGCCCACCTCCTGACGTCATGGCTTAGCCTACAGAAGTCAGATGGGAAGAAAAAGTGAGGTTAACTAGCAAGGCGTCCCACTCAGTCGTGCGGACTCCTCAAAAAGGAGGAGCACTAAGTCACCTTTAGCCACAAGGGAGGAAGAAAGCTAAACCATCCACTTCTCCGGATTTTGACACAAAAAAGAAGCAGAGGGTTAGTTTTCATCCCTCAAGTACATACTCAAATGCAAGTCTATTTTGTAAACCCAAATCTAGACTGCTACATACTCATCATAGTTCAGGATCTGTAAGATCTATGACAGCCACAGACCTTCCCAAAACTGGAGGGGTTTAACGTACCTCTCTACAAGCACATTGTTCCTGTCTCTTTGCTGTTACTCCTAAGTTTGCCCTGGAAACAGCAAAGCAAAGCTGACAAAATTCCAATCAGTTTCATTGCTTCTGTTCAACACCCGCTGGGAAGCAGAGAAAATTATAAGACTCCTGTTAGCTTTACATTGCCACTATAGTCCCTCAAATTTAAAGCAGCAGCAGAGGGAGCTGCTGAAAGCTGTTTACAGGAGACTAAGGACAAAAAAGATGCAGTGAAAGGATCTCCACCGCTCCAACCCTTGAAGCTTTCCAAGAATAGTCTGGTGGCTCTAGTGAGAAAGGAGGAGAGACAGAGACATGAACACTCTTCCCCCTTTCCCAAAGCTGCATGGGAAGGAACAAGATCAATAACTTTATCAAACGCTTAGTACAAACCAGAGACTGATACAAAAGATTTGCCACTACAAAGGCTCCAGGTACAATATTAGACTTTATATCAAGATGCTGCCATCCCTGGACCTCACTACAGATACTCCCTCTCATTTAATGTTTTTGTCTCCAGCTAGCAAACATTAAAATTTTTCAAGACAGGTAACAGTGCACCTCAACCACGGACAGTTCATAACTGGGGATGGCTCAATATACAGCCATGATTTTTTTTACCCTCACTTTCCAACCTAAGAGGGCTTGAATTACTAGCAATTGCGGTAGACTCGTGCATCTGACAACGTGGATCTTTGACCACGAAAGCTTATGCCCCAAAATATCTGTCAGTCTATAAAGGTGCCACAGGACTTCTTGTTGTTTTTGAAGATACAGACTAACACGGCGACCCCTCTGATACAGCCTTTTGTGGCACGGTTACAGGGCACTGAGAAGATCTCAAGGGAGCTGTACCCAAGCCTAATCTATATGGAAGGTCATGATGATGTATAGAGCTTTTAAGAGTAAAGAGAAGGAAAATGATTACAAAAAAGACATCCCCAATCTCCAAATATTGCATTAAGACTTCCAGTATTTGAGACGTGGTCACAAACAGGTAACACGTCAGTACACATTTGCTATCAAATCAACTGTAAGTTTATCATAATTAAACAGAGAACTCAGAACTTTGCTGAGGTATTTACGCTGAACACACACAAAAGGAGAACACACACATACAGTCCCCATTCCACGCATCAACAATCACAGAATACTAGAACTGGAAGCGACCTCAGGAGGACCAGTTCCCTGCCCTCATGGCAGGACCAAGCACTATCTATTGCACATAAATATACATTACAGAAAGTTATCCAAAGACAAAAATACATAGAGAAACACAGTTTAGTCAGTATTACAGGTAAAGCATGTTAGCTAGAAGTTCATAAGATTGACTGTCAGGATTTTAAATCAAATGGACCACTGGGCACCTCCAACTGGCCCAGAGTTTTCTTATGAAGAGAAAGTAAACAAAGAAAATTCTATTGCTCAGAGATTCCTGCCTCACAGGTTCTTTTCAGTTAAGTGCATTTTGATTGGTTAACTCATTAGACACAAGACAACAATTCGGTTGGTCTAAACGTGCTTGGCTGTTACAAGGAGGAGGAAGAAAAATGTTCTTGAGCTCCGAGGGTAGAACAAGAAGCAACAGGCTTAAAATTGCAGCACTGGAGGTTGAAATTGGACATTAAGAAAAACATCCTATCTGTCAGGGTGATTAAGCACTGTAACAAGCTGCCCAGGGAGGCTATTGGCTCTCCATCACTGGAGATTTTTACGAGCAAGTCAAATACACACCTGTCAGGGATGATCTAGGTCAGGAGTGGGCGATAATTTTTAATGGGGCTTCACTTGAAGAATTTGATAAGTGGCCAAGGGTCACGCTCTTTCTTGATATTAACAGAGGGTTATTAATGGATCTGGGATGGAGTTTGGGTACAGAAGGGAGTTTGGGATAGAGGTGCAAGAGGGTGTGTGGGTGAAGGAGAGGGTTGGGGTGCAGGGTCCAGGAGGGAACATGGGTGCACGAGAGGATTCTGATCCGGACAAGGGGTGTAGGAGGAAGAGAAGGGTGCAGGGGGATTGCAACCTTGGGCAGAGGATTGGGGTAGAGGGCTTGGAGGGAGTGTGGGTGCAGGAGCAGGAGCGCAAAGTGTTAGGGTTGTGACCTAGGGCAGGAATGCAGGAAGGGGGCCAAAGAATTGGGAAAAGGAAGGAGGTGGGGTGCCAGAGTCAGGCTCTGTCTGGGAAGCTCCCATGATGGCTCCGTTCCAGTAGACTAGCAGATCCCTCAGACAGGCTACCTGCTGACCACGCCCCTGCATACTGCCCAAAGCTGCCGGCGACAGAGCCATTGTGCTTCCCTAAGCAACACTGCGGTGTGTGGAGGGGGGAAATCAGAGATAGGTTTCACATGCTGTCCCCACCCTGAGCATAATCTCAAAGCCAGTTTCCGCACATGGCAAAGTGTGTGGGGGCAGGGCAGGCAGGGCGCTTGTCCTAGGCTCCCACTGGGCTCAATCTGGTGGCTTAGCAGGCCAAAACTGCAAGCCCTATTTTGCCCACCCCTGGTCTAGATGGTGCTTTGCCATGCCATGAACGCAGGCGACTGGACTTCATGACCTCTCTAGGTTCCTTTCCAGGTCTAGTATTCTATGAAACTAGCAGAAATCTCAGGGCATGTCTACATTTAAAATTCTCTCACCCTGTTTGTTATGGGAAGCATTCACTCTCCTTTTACTGGGACCCCACTCTTTAAATACCCCTCTGAAACCACCACCCCCCTACTCATGCATCTGATGAAGCGGGTCTTTGCCCACAAAAGCTTATTCTCCAAAACATCCACGCAGTGTGCAACGGCAGTCAGTAAAGCAAATAGGATGTTAGGAATTATTAAAAAAGGGATAGAAAATAAGATGAAGAATATCATACTTCCCCTATATAAAACTATGGTACGCCCACATCTTGAGTACTGCGTGCAGATGTGGTCTCCTCACCTCAAAAAAGATATATTGGCATTAGAAAAAGTTCAGAAAAGGGCAACTAAAATGATTAAGGGTTTGGAAAGGGTCCCATATGTGGAGAGGCTAGAGAGACTGGAACTTTTCAGTCTAGGAAAGAGGAGATTGAGGGGCGATATGATAGAGGTCCATAAAATCATGAATGGTGTGGAGAAAGTGAATATTGGAAAGTTATTTACTTGTTCCCATAATACAAGAACTAGAGGACACCAAATGAAATTAATGGGTAGTAGGTTCAAAACTAATAAAAGAAAATTTTTCTTCACACAGCGCAGTCAACCTGTGGAACTCCTTGCCAGAGGAGGGTGTGAAGGCCAGCACTCTAACAGAGTTTAAAAAAGAGCTTGATAAATTTTTGGAGGTTAGGTCCATAAATGGCTATTAGCCAAGGGTAAAGTACGGTGCCCCTAGTCTTTAGTCAAAGGCTGGAGACAGATGGCAGGAGACAAATCGCTTGATCATTGTCTTCTGTTCACCTCCTCTGCGGCACCTGGCACTGGCCACTGTCAGCAGACAGGATACTGGGCTGGATGGACCTCTGGTCCGACCCAGTATGGCCGTTCTTATGTTAGTCTCTAAGGTGCCACAGGACTTCTTGTACGCACCCCACGGCTAGGCTGGGAGGTTTGAATGCAAACATGCAGATCGCTTGAGAGAAACTCTCTTTAAAGACTGCACAAAAGTCAAACATGTACCAGAAAAAGAAGTCTGGTACATACCCCTGAAGATTTAAATGAACAGCAAGATTCAGCATATAACAAGCCACAGGCATATATAAAGAAATCCTCTTCCCCTTTTTCACCTATCCTCACCCCAATACTATACTCCAGTGAACAAAGGCACCAGATGACCCCCACCATATCTTCCCAGATCCCTATGTCACTGATTCGCTATAACTCTGTAGAGAATCTCATGCTTTATTTTGGAATCCTTCCCTGTTAGCCATAGTCCTTCCAGCTGGAAGAGTAAAAAGCTCTGGAAATACTGGCAACAGAGCAGCAGAACTCAAGTCTGGAAGTCGTAAGAACATACCATATTCACCCTTATCTTCTAGGCAAACAACACTGCCATATATAACTGATGACATCTAGTGAAAAACTACAAATCCTAACTTTTCCTAGAAAGTTGGATCATTAGCTGGGGAAGTCACAATGACAAACCCATTGCATAACATATTCCTGTAATTTTTTTTCAGTCTGTATAAATGTTTAAAATTAACTCTGTTCAAAGCATCTAGTGCACGCCACTTTTTTAAAGTGTTGTTGTAACCACAAGTACATTCTAAGTCCCACTGTACAGAACAACTACTATGCATCAGAAAAGACTTAAGCCTGGTCTCCACCAGAAAATTGACTCAACCATAAGCACACTGATCACATGCACAAAAAAAATGCATATCCCTCCGTGACCTCAGTTCCCATGCAGGCACTGCTAGGTCCAATGAAGAATTCTTCCCTTGACCTAGGCTACTGCCACTTGGGGATGGGGATTACACTATGCCAACAGGAAAATCCCTCCCATCACTGTAAGTAGAATTTATACCATTTGTCTCCAACCTTTCACACCCAAGATCGCTTTTTGAATTTTAGAGCAGCCATGTCTACCCTGCTCATTCCTTATGGCTCAGCCCCTTTCCCAAAAGGCCCACCATGTTCATTCCATTCTCCACGGCCCACATCACACTCCTCTGCTCCACCCTCACTTTCACCTGGCTGGAGCAAGGAAATGGGCTGTTAGAGGGTGTGCAGGCTCTGAGCTGAGGCAGAGGAGCTCGCAAGGGGGGGGAGAGAGGTTCAGGAAGTGGATTGAGGTACCGGCTCTTGCCATGTGGCACTCACTATAGGTGGCTCCCAGTCAGCTGCCCAGCGGGGTTAAGGAAGGCTTGCTGCCTTCTCTGGCTCCACACCACGCCCAGAAGGGGAAAATGTGCCCCTTCGGCATCCAGGGGGCAAAAAAAGGGGGAAGGTCACATGGCTCTTCATGCTCTGCAGCTACCACCACCCTGCCAGCTCCCATTAGCTACAGTTTCCCATTCGCAGCCAATGGGAACTGTGGGGGGTGGTGCCTGCAGGCAGAAACAGCTCACAGATGCGCCTGGCCCTGCCAGAAGCGAGCCCATGGGCACAGGGCAGACAGGGGGCCTGCACTAGCAGCAGCTCCACCACACCACCGGAAATCACGAACAACTGGGAAAGTCTCCAGAACTGACCAACTGAGCGCCATTGAGAAGTTGGTGACCACTACCCCACACTGAAACTACAGTGGCACAGCTTTGTAGACAAGCACTAGTAGTTTTCTGGTTGCAACTACATACGTTGTCATAAGGCAACAGGTTGGCTAGGCACAGGTACAACACATAAGTGTGGATTTTTCACACCCCCAATCACTACTGCCTCCTTGACCATAGTTTTAAATGTAGACAGAGCGTTAGTGGCAAAATAAATAAATAAAATAAAAATCTGCCCTGAAAACAAAAATCCATTCCAGTTAAACAAAAAACTAATGAGAATTTCAATTTATTAGTAAATTTATTGTGAATACAGGTCAAAACATTAAAGCCTAAAGTCAGACTCCTAAGCCAATATTTAGGCACCTAAAGTTTGGATTTTCAAATGCACCAGAAGTACTCCGGGCTCACAACTTCCACTAATTTCTAACAGCAAACCCCAATAGAGTAAAGTCTGGTCAAAGTAGTTCAACTTTTTTATTTGTAGAACTTCAAAATACTGTAAGTTATCACTGTCTGCTAAAACAGTGGAAGATATTTGTATTATTCTCACGAAAAGGACAATAACGAAGTGCTCAACTTTGTTTTCAGCACACAAGCAATATAAGTATGAAACGGCCAAAAAAAAAAAAAAAAAGTACTATCTGAAACTGTACTGACGTCAGAAAACAAGGTCAAAACATTCTTTAGGTAAGTGAAAATTATAAAATGGAAAATGATGAACTAAAAATAAACTTTTAAAGAAATTATGATTTAAAGTAAAAAAAATATATATAAACATTTACTAAACCATAAATATTTAAACTCTGAAATAGACACCCGGACTTACAAAATCTGTGTTCATCACTCATGGATAAGGTCATACCATAGTACAACAACTGCATTCTAACGTAGGTGAGATGATAGCATTTAACAAGTCCCACTGCAGCTGAAGCCTGAAGCAACATTACAAAACGGCCATGAAAAATCTATCAGCCTAAGCATAGGGTTCATACTGGGCACTTGACAATACCTACCAGTCAGCATAACTCTACATTTTTTCTCCCCTAACGTCTAAAATTTTGAATTTTTTTAAAAGCCTCTACCACTGATGCTTCAGATAATATGTTTCAAATAGCAAGCCCAAAGTAAATAGATGCAGTTATAGCTGCTTGAACTTGCACTGAGCTTGAAACAGCTCCAAAAGCTGTGAACTCTCTCATTCATATTGGAAGGGGTTAATACTGAAGCCTGATGAAGATGATGCAAACATCAACACAGGGTAACTATATTACTGCTGGCAAAGTAAGAAAGGAGAGAAATGGTTATGAACCAGAACCATTTACTGTAAATTAAGTTACACTGTGGGGTGGCAAGTGGGTGGAGCTAAGAAGAGCATCATCAATTATTTCCGGTTCAACTCCAGCCAGACAAAACTCTACTTATCTGCACTCACTGCAAACATTAAATAATTAGATTTAAAAAAAAAATCAATATTTTATGAGGCTGCCAAAAACACGTACTCTCCCACACGAGCAAAAAAATTGTAAGGCCAACCTAAAATATTGGCATTCACTTGTCTACATTTAAGTTTCTAGTAAGTAAACTTCAGAATGCCTATTAACATGTCACAACAAAACCATTAAAATACAGGGGAAAAAATAGCACAGTGCAAAGATGATGCTCCAATTTCTGCTGCCCCATTTCTTAGGCAATAGATTCCCAATTAACCCCTACATACATAACAGAAAAGTAATATTAAAGACTCCTCTACAACTAGAAGTTATATAGTTTTAACTTTGCCTATACAATTAAAGCAGTACACAGACTTCAGCCCATACAGCTTATGCCCACATGGAAAGAGAAATAAACCAAACCAGTCGACATCTTTTATACAACGTATAACTGAGTCCATACTATCAATTATATTGATTTAACTGTTTTTCGTACAAAAATCATACCCTTAACTGAAATAGCTAAAAATCAATGTAAAAAGCATGCAGACCAGGGCTCAGATGCTCTAGACATCACCACAAAACACTATTACACATTCTGCAAAGAGAGAAGGCATAACCCAAACAGTTCCACACATCCCTCAGGTGATATGGGGGGAGACCGTGGTGGGAGAGGAGGCGAGCTTCATCTGCAGGGGACTGACCGTCACGCCCCCAAAGCAGGTGGGCAGAAGATGAAGTAAGAGACGAGATTAAGAGGCTCGGAAAGATGCGAGACACTGCTCCAGGCCTTAACAGGCACAGGAAGGGGCGAGACAAGCACCCCCTCATTGCGGGGAGGAAGGCAACGTCCCCCACAACAGGAAGCGAGGGAGGGAAGGCACATGGGGAGATGAAACACGTCCCGCCCAGCAGACGGATAGGGCTGAATGCAGGGGGCAAGTGGAAGGGGTGGGGGAGATGAAACCCCACTACCAGCGGCAGAGAATCGCCCTGACCAGAGACCGAGGCGCTTCTCGCCCCGCTCCCTGGCAGGAACCGCTGGGGGAAACCACACGTGCTCTGTCCCATGGGTGGACACCTGTGCTGGGGAGGGGGAGGGGGAGGGACAGAGACCCCGCTGAGGCGAAGCCTGACAGACGGGCGAGAAGGAGGGGCAGGCAGCCCACCGCCCACACCCGGGCCTGTCCCGCGAAGCCGCCCTCCCGGGCGACGAGACTGAGGGGGGCGGCCCCGTGCGCGGAGGGAGGAGCCGGAGGTGAGTGGCCCCCCCCTGCGCCGGGGGCCAGGCGGGGAGAGGGCGTGTGGGGGCGCGCCGGGCCTGGGGAGCCGCACCCGCTGCCCGCGGTACCTGCCCGTTGCCCCGCTGGGTCCCCGCCGCTGCGCTCGGCCCCGCACACACCGCGGCGGCGGCGATTGCTATGGCGGGCACACACTTTTCGCGTCATCGCGCTGCGGCGCCGTAACGGCGCGCGCGAAGGGGAAGCGGCGGGGGGAGGGGGCGGGCGCGCGCTCAGCCGCTAGGGAAACAGAGTTCGGGAGCGAAGCGACTCCAGCGCGCATGCGTCTCTGCTCCACGGGCGGGATCAGAGACCGCGGGGTAGCATGGGAGTTGTAGTTCTCCTGGCCCCAGGCTGTAGTCACAAGGAGTAAGGGGAAAAGGAGCTCTTGCTCCACCCCAGTTCCAAACAAATGTGGCACGGGCCTCTTCCTTCTGTGTCCATCCCTGGCTCCTGCCCACACTGCCCCTTATTCACTGGATCTGGCCTAAATGGCATCCCAGCTCTCCCCCACTACCTAGCCAAATCACACCCCCCCACACACATCATCAGTCCTGCCTGCCGTGCCAAAATGCATCCCCCCAGCCCCCGGCACCCAGAGGCTACATAACTGCAGCATGGGCAGGGGTGAGGCAGGGTCCCAAGCCAGGGCAGGAGCTAACCGACTCCACTCTATCCCTCTGTGAGGAAAGCCAAGGAACAGCCACTCAGCTGCCATCCCCTCATCCCCCCTCCCCTTTCCTCTTCCCCCCCAGAAAATACATTTGACCTCTGTGCTGCCCAAGGAGTTCTACAGCCAGCACAGCAGTTGGGGTGGTGCAGGGCAGTGGCAGTGTTTTTTCAGCTAGCGGCCATGCAACTGAAAATGGAGATTTGCATGCCAAGATCTGTAGGGGCCACACCTCAGTTAGAAACAATACAATAGCAGCTGTGAACTGAGCCACTTTCGGTAAATCAGGTGTAGCCTCCAACTCCTGGAAAGTACCACAGGGGCATAAGTTGGGCATTCCCTGGAGAAAAACCACCAGCTGCTTTACCTGCTAAAGAACAACTCAGCCTTTTTGGGGCACAAGCCAGTTTTTCTTGCAATTATCTCAACTGATGTTCTGAAAACCACCTGCATGAAAATAAGAGGAACATAAATAATTGATTTTCCTTTGATTTTTTTTCCAAACTTTACCTGCCCAGCTATGCAATTACCATTTATAGGATGGCTTGATAACAGCTTGACTTTACGCTTGCAGATGAAGCCAGGTGTAAGCCATAATATACAAGTTTTAATTACCTGGGACTAATATTACCATATTATGTTTCAGCTGCACCTGCTCCATCACTGATCCCATTGGATCCAACTTAACCCTGGAATAACTGTCAGCCAGATGAGTTACAAAGAGAAGGGCCTTAGTGTATTATAGACGATGTTTGGAGAAGGACTTTTCATTTAGTACATTTGCACAGTGCCTAGACTGGGCTGGGCTCTAAAGAGCTACCACAATACAAATGCTACATAAGTTGTGTGCTAGGATACATCTGCTCTGGGATCTTACAACTGTACTGTAAGATGGTACAAACAGCAGCAAACAGGGCAGTCTGTACATTGCTTCCATAATGGAAGACACTCCTTTCATAGGTAGCATGCATCAAATCATGTTACGTTCTTCATCTCTCAAAAAAGTTAATCATTAAACTGTGCACTCATTTTAATACAGGGAGATCCATGGAGCTGAATAAACTCTCACCATACCTCGTATTCTCCATAAGGCTTGGAATGCAGTCTGTGAGACAGTCTGTGTTTGTTCCAAAGTCCTATTTGGTACTTTGGGGTAGGGACAACAGTTCTGGTACTTTACCAAGCAACAGATAGCTATATAATGCTGATGACAAAATAATCTGTCACCATTTCACAACGTCGGCCTCGCCTTAGCACGTGGCATTTGTTTATTTTTGAGCTCCCTTTTATTCAACCCCATAATTTCTTTCCCTTCTTGTTTTGCTTCACAACCGTAAAATGGAACATTGATGAATAATGGTCAATTTGGCCTTGGCTCTGTTCCCAGCTGCAGCTACTTTCACCCATTAACAGCAGTTTGCTCTGGCAACAGGACAGCTTTTCACCAGGCAGGAAACAAAAAGGAACTGAACCCCAAGCAAAACATGTGGACGAAAAACTATTAGATTTAGGAAGACTTATCTGCCCCAGTTCTGGCTCTGTCCATGCATAGATCACTTGGGAGGAGACATGAGCTAATACTTAGAGCAGGGTTTGGAATCAGGATGCTGGGACTGTTCCAACTTGCCAATGCCATATTTCGTCACTTTTCTGTTCCTTCTCTCACTTATCTGTATGAAGGGAAATAACTCCCACTTCCAAGGGGATACAGACACTTGGAACATGCAGTGCTAAATTACCATTTGGCCACTCAGCTATTCTTCCACACAGCCACCCTACAAGATGAGAGATGAGTCACTGGAACACCCGAGAGGTTATTGTAACCACCCACAGGCAGACTAGAACCTGGGATCTCTGGAGCTTAGTACAGGAGCCTACAGTTTGAGCTAAAGGTCAGTCGGCTCACAGCTAAGGCTGTAGAGATGACTCATTCCTTCTCTCTGTAAGGGGTCTACGTGCCACTCCAAGGGACAGTGAATCACAGCCAGCAGGTGTGTGGGTGACATTATCACAGAGCGTTTTTCAGTTTAACTACAGAAGTCCTTGTTTCAGTCCCCTCCATAATCCCTTCAAACTCCATCCAGTTTTCGTTAGCCATCAAGACGAAGAGTGTACTGTACAAATTCTGTTTCCTTGTCTTTCGGGAGGACAGGTTACCTCACCAACTAATACATTATTTACTGGGCCCATCACTGAAGCTGAACTATTTCCTTCTCTTCTCCATTTTGTCTTCCCTATTAGATTGAGCATTCCGCAGAGCAGAGCTAGTGATTTATTCTGCATTTTGTGGTTTCATGTACTTCGACAGCGCTATAAATAGCGTGCCCCTTCCTCCACCTCTGACGTGTTTACGTAGGGTGGCCAACCGTCCTGTATTAGGGAGGCCAAAAAGGCATCCCTACTTATTTTTTAAAAGGGATGAATTGTCCCGTATTTAGGCCCAGGGAGATATGGTCGCCCTATATTTCGATTGTCCAGAGAGTAGCTCCACACAGCAACATTAGCCAGCAGCCCTCTCTACTCATCGGCAACTGGTAAAAGACGACACTCCCTCAGAACACACCAAGCAAAACTCCAGTCAGCAGAATCATGCAGTCTGCAGGAAGGGGAGGGAGTTCCAAACAAGAAAGCCCAGTCACTAGCCCCCAAATTCCAACTCTCGACTCAAGCGGCATTTCATCTGATCTCAGGCATCAGGAAAGTTCACACAGATGTTTCATCTTCCACCTCTGAAAGCCCCATGGGCAATATTTAACTCCTCCCTATAACGTGGTTGTTATCAGACACAAATGTCCTCATTGACTCCAGAACCACCGCTGCAACTCCCAGTCTAGCCTGTAGCTATGGTCAGTTATGTCATGATGTGGACAAAATGCTGAAACCCCAAGCTGACAATCAACCTCTGAAAGGCCATGGAGACCAAGACTGGACCACCAGTTCTGAACTGAAAGAGGGAAAAAGGGGTGATAAAGGTAAGTCTCTCCAGTAATGACTTCATGAGCAAACTTTGCTGAAACCTCTTTATCAGGCCTAGATGTGTAATGGGGAAAGCATTACAATAAGGAAGGGCATAGATTTAAGGTCAAATGGTATGCCCAGCCATGGAATTCTGCTTGTGAACCAGCACAACCGGGGCCTGAGACTTGCTGTGCAATTCCTCAATTAAACCCACATTCATCATCTGCCTATTTATTTTTCACTGCTGAACCTTTCATAGAAGGTACTGGTGTGTTGTCCTTATCACTCCACCTCATTCTGGATCCACATCAGATCAGCTTGGTCTGTGCCAACCATATCAAAGAAGGCATAACATAATCCAGTTATCAAATCCAGAACCTCATACAATTTTGTCGTGACCTCGAGGCCTTCTTCATCTTCTCTGTCTAAGGGAAGACTTCCAAAAAGCCAATGAACATCTGGCTGACTCACTCGATCCCCCCACCTACACCAAAAGAAGAAGAATTCTATGTGGACTCCCCCGATGGTGATAATGAAAATCTAGATTTCTATATACAATACTTCCACAACCACGCACAGACTGAAATTATTGGCAAAAACCACCAAATGAAATACAGTCTCAACTGTGCTAAACACTATGCTGTCCCGAGTCTCAAAAATAACTCGGACACTATAAACAAGCCGGCTGACAAAGTGGGTGCTGTTGTTATCATGAATAAGTCAGACTACGAATTAGATGCAGCCAGACAACTCTCCAACACCACATTTTACAGACCTCTTTCCTCAGATCCCACTTTAGAATTCCAAAAGAAACTACACCATCTACTTAAGGAACTCCCTCCCTCTACTTGAGACCAAATTCACCCAGACACACCATCTGGGCCCTGACCTGGATTATTCTATTTAGTGTCTAAAATCCACAAGTCTGGAAAACCAGGATACTCCATCATTTCAGATATAGGCACCCTTACTACTGGACTGTCCAGCTATGTAGACTCCCTCCTCAAAGCCTACGCCAACAGCACTCCTAGCTATCACCGATATACCAGTGACTTCCTGACGAAATTACAAAACATCTGAAACCTTCCTGATAATTCCATCCTTGGCACCATGGATGTAGAGGATCCCTACGCCAATATTCCACAGGAAGATGGACTACAAACTATAAGGAATACCATCCCTGATGTTACCACAGCAAATCTGGTGGCTGACCTATGTAACTTGGTTCACACCCACAATACTTTCTGATGTGGGGACAACTTATACCTCCAGATTAGCGGCACTGCTATGGGCACCCGCATGGCCCCACAGTATGCTGACATTTTTACGGCCGACTTAGAACAACGATTCCTTAGCTCTCGTTCCCCTATTACCCCTCCTTTACTTACTCTTTATTGATGACATCTTTATCATTTGGACCTCTGATAAAGAGACTCTGGAAGAATTCCACAGTCATTTTAACAACTTGCACTCTACCATCAATCTCAGCCTTGACTGTTCCACACAAAAGATGCATTTCATGGACACCACGGGACAAATCACTGATGGCCACACAGACACCACTCTCTACTGGAAACCCACTGACTGCTACGCATACCTACATGCCTCCAACCTCCATCGAGCACACACCACACGATCCATCGTTTATTGTCAAACCCTTAGATACAATCGCATCTGCTCTGATCCTACTGACAGACCGAAAACTTCAAGACCTCTACTAAGCATTCATAAAACAATTACCCGCCAGGAGAAGTGAAAAAAAAATTGACAGGGCCAGATGAATACCCTGAAACCAGCTACTTCAAAAACAGGCCCAAGAAAATCAGTAACTGCACACCATTTGTCATTACCTATAGGCACCAGCTCAAACCCCGACACATCATTAAAAACCTACAACCTATTCTAGGTCATGATGCTACACTCCAGAAGGCCCTACGGGACAGGCCTTCCCTCTTCTACAGGCAACCTCCTAACCTAAGAAAGATTCTCACTAGCAATCACAGGCTACACCACAGTAATAGTAATCCTGGAACTTTTCCTTGCAACAAACCCCACTGCCAACTTTGTCCACATATTTATTCTGGGAATGCCATCGCTGGACCTAACCACGTGAGTTACAAGATCAAGGGCTCATTGTTGTGTACTTCGACCAATATTATACATGGCATTATGTGCCAGCAATGCTCCGCCACTATGTACATTGGACAAACCAGGCAAACTCTTTGCCAGAGAATGAAAGGACACAGAGCAAACATCAGGAATCTTGGTACATCTAACCAGGTCAGGGGGCACTTCAGTTGAGTGGGCTATTTGTTAAAGACCTGAGACTACACGTCTTACAACAAAGAGACTTCAAAAACAGATTGCATAGAGAGATTTGTGAATTGGAATTCATATTCAAATTCAACATATTAACACTTGGTATGAACAGAGACGATAATTACCTCATGCATTACAAGGACTGCTTCCCTTCCTTTGATGCTCATAATTAATTATCTCAGGCAAGGAACTTAACATCCCCCACCCCTCACCTTCAGCCCTATGTACTTGATTTGTCAGTTTTTACCGCAATTTTTTGTTTTTGGACCTCTGTACTTATAGATGTCAGTCTGTACTGGAAATACGATTGATGTGATGAAGTGGGTCTGTCCCACAAAAGCTCATCACTCAATAAATAATTTTGTTAGTCTTTAAAGTGCTACATGACTGCTGTTTTTTTTTGTTAGAATACAGACTAGCATGGCTACCTGTCTGTTACTAAGTCTAGAACCAGTTTCTTTTGTTCTAGCAGGGAAGTATTTTTCTACATGGATTGTCTTTTCTTCCTGGAGAAGAGCTCTAATTCAGGGTTCTATGGTTACAGGGTAGATTAAGGCCCAGGAGAGCTTAAACTCATTCCGTCATCATCCTGCATAATAGGTTGTTCTTAGTACAAAATGTAGAAAGCAAAACAAGAAAGCTTCCATAACAGCTATGCGCAGCTCAGAGAGGTAAGAATTAATCTTGCTTCTTATTGGATAATTGCACCAACCTTCCCAGACTACCTGAAGTTTACCCCCGCACTGCAGTCTCAGGGATTTGAGACATGGAATTTTACTCCCTTTGAGGTTTGTTAAGGACATAAGAATAGCCATACTGGGTCAGAACAATGGTCCATCTAGTCCAGTATCCGGTGTTCAGACAAAGGCTGGTTCCAGCTACTTCAAAAGGAATAAGCAGGGTAGGGCAATCAGTAAGTAATTCATTCCCTGTAATCCAACCCCAGTTTACTTCCCACTGTTCTTTTTAGCCATTGAACAAATCCCCATTTTCTCTACACAATGACACCTCCCGTCTAACCAACTTCTCTAGTTTTGTAGGGCCAGACCTCTCCTGGGAAGGGATCTCAAGAAGGTTTGATGAGTGCTGTCTTCCATTTCCTCTTGGGCCTCTGCCACTTTCTTCAGTAGTCCGTAAGATGGGACCCACTGAACTTGTAAAGTGACTTTAAGGTATATCCAGGGCTATGGATGCCAATCTATGCGGGCACCTGAACCGACTGACAGACGTTCAGAAAATGATAGTTTTTCCACCTTTCTTTAAGTGCCCAACAGAGGGGATTCAGCTTCTTGTGGGGTTTAGGTCCCATGGAAGTAAGTCATTTTCACAACAGTCTAACTGCAGGCATGCTGTGATTCTTTGGCTTGCACGAGAGCCAAACTGGGGGAGATAGCCCCATATAGAGCTGCTCTGTGAGCCATCTCTCAAGGTGACGATTCCATTCCCCTAGAGGGGATCATCTATAGCAACATGGGCACCTCTCTTTCCTGCAGCGGAAACACAGTTTCTTCTCCAGTGTTTCATCCTCTCACAGAGTTGTCAAGGGATAAGATTGCTTCCTACCTTAGGCCTCCTCAGTGCATCGCAAGGGACTTGTTTGGTCTAAGCAGAAAGATAATGCAACATTTTATTTCCTTTGGAAACAGAGTGGAGGCGTTTTCGCCTTGTAATTTGCCCCTTCGGTTTTACCTCAGACTAGAGTAGTCCCAGATTACAGCCAAGGTGAGCTACCGCTGCTCCAGGGACATCTCCACTTTCAGAGAAATTTCGTGGTTGGGTTACAACCTGATGTGGACATGCCCATTCTTCCACTCCAAGAGGCAAGAGTTGCATTAATTGCTCCAAAACTATTGGTTTAACCGAGCAGCAGACTGAATCAGGCGTTAACTATTCCTAGCCCAGATCATACAGCTGATCACTATGACTCTGGGCCTTCTCCCAGTCGGTTCTCTCTCCTTCTGGAAGTGGTACTGAAGTCTCAGATTTCTAGATCATAATTTCAACCTACAAAGGAATGTGGACATGTAAGTGTCATAAATAGGCACATTAAGGATTCAATTCACCTTGGTTTTCCCATAATGCAATACAGAAGGCAAATATTGGTATGGAAAAGCCAAGGGGAGACATGTCCCCCAGTACAAAAGAGGTTGAGGGGAAGGACAATAATAGCTCTCACTTGCTGCGAGTCCAACTTCCACATGCCTATCCAAGGCCCAGTAAGCCAGCTTGTGGTTGAGACAGGGCTGATGCAAATCAGAGATCCTCTGATTCTAGAATATACATAGGCCTTTGGCCACTCATTCTCAAACCTCTAGGAAAGCTTCTGGGTCATTGACTGGTCTCACCTTAATTAACAAAAGGCCTGGTGCCATGGAAACCATGTTTGCATAGTCACCCGCCTTGATGGATTTGGATTGGGCAGTTTCATCCACAGGACTGACTAGCTATTGTCGGCAGTTGCACGAGCAATTTCTGCAGCAAAAGGGCAGCTCATATCCATATCTGTCACTTTGGCAGTTGGCATGTATTCTTGTCTTTCTTAAAAGCCACTTTGTTTCCTGGCGAGGACGTACATCAGGGCTTAAATTTCACCTGTATGGCAAAGTCCTCAAGGGAGTTCAGTACCAGGCAGCCCCACTTTTCCTACCGTCCTTGACATCCTTGAGCAGGATAGCTGTTCAATCCAATAATACTCTTTCACTAAGAAGCTGTATTAGTCCCTTCTTAGCAAAGCCAAAGCCAGTTATGATAAATGTCCTGTGGTTTTGCTTCAATCTAAGATAAAATAGCCAACTTGCTTATCCCAGTCTCTGACAGAGACTCTTCTCTCATAATAAATAGTTCTGCACAACTCTTGTTGTTTCAGCACTCTTTCCTCTAAGCACGCCAAGAAGTTATTTCACCACCAGCCAGGCCTCTCCCTGCTAAAGATATAGGCACGGTAATCAACGCCAGCTGAAGCACTTTCTGCTTCCCAATGCCTGCATTAACCCTCTCCTTCCTTCCTGTGTGTATAGGCGCCTATCGCAGGCCTTCTATGGGTCAGCATGTATGCTGCCACCAAAGATACGGATTCCAAGTTTGAAATCTTCAGTTGCTGCAGGCGGCGGAATGCAAGAAGTGGTGAGGAAATGGCACATGAGTGCTTCTCATGTTTGGTACGTGGCTGGGGCAGAGCTATTTGAATTAATTCTGTTGATATGTCAGTTCCAATCAAAACACAACCTGTCCAGCAAGCCCTTACCATGCACAGTCTAACGTGAGAGCAGAAAAAAGTCAACACGAATCAGAAAGTTAGATTTAAAAGAGCTACTGGGATGGACCCAAGAGATCCATATTTAGCATTGTTATACTTTCCCAAACACACCTCACGGTACTTGGTTAGGATCGCAGGTTAAGAAGCTTACAGACAAGAGGACAAAAACCTTAATACCAGCCTCTAAAATGCTTCTCAAGCCAAGGACTGAAGGAACAGGAGACACCTAAACAGAATCAAGGAAGATGCTGGCTCTGGCTCTGTTCACTAAGAACACCCAGAAAACAACTGACAAGCTCGTGTTCCGACAAACAGCTTCCTCACCAAGTCTCAGTCACCGTAAAACATTAAAAGCAGCAAACACGGCTCCTGGCAGCAGATCCGCCTTAGTGGCTGAACAGACGATGCAAAAGGGACTGTTTTAAGAACAAGAAATGATGTCTTCAGAAAGCAGCTGAGGCACAGAGAGATTTTATTGAGCTGCACAATACCTCTTGAGAAGGTTTAGGTCTCTTACTCTAAGGCTACGTCTACACGTGCCCCAAACTTCGAAATGGCCATGCAAATGGCCATTTCGAAGTTTACTAATGAAGCGCTGAAATGCATATTCAGCGCTTCATTAGCATGCGGGCGGCAGCAGCGCTTCGAAATTGACGAGCCTTGCTGCCGCGCGGCGCGTCCAGACGGGGCTCCTTTTCGAAAGGAAGCCACCTACTTCGAAGTCCCCTTATTCCCATGAGCTCATGGGAATAAGGGGACTTCGAAATAGGCGGGGCCCTTTCGAAAAGGAGCCCCGTCTGGACGCGCCGCGCGGTGGCAAGGAGCGTCAATTTCAAAGCGCTGCTGCCGCTCGCATGCTAATGAAGCGCTGAATATGCATTTCAGCGCTTCATTAGTAAACTTCAAAATGGCCATTTGCATGGCCATTTCGAAGTTTGGGGCACGTGTAGACACGGCCTAAAACTCCACCCATTGCCATTGGTGCACTGTGATGTGGTGTATAAATCCTACATTGGTTAACCATGGGTTAGCAGGAGTCTGAGGCTAATTAAACCAGCTGGTATCACCTGGAGAGAGTGTTAGGCACAATTGGTGATCAAACCCAGCTTGGAAATGGCTGGGCTTATATAAAGGAAGGAGCACAAGGCTATGAAAGGAAGATTAAAGAAGAAAGGTAGGGTTTGAGGGTGAAAGGCGGAGTGGTACCTATAAGAACCCATGGCTGTGCTCTGAAATGCAAAGTTCTCTCCCCTTTTTGAGTCCTAATATGAAACCTTGAGGAAGAAGGATGCGGAAAGAGAATTTAGGAAGCTGAGGGTGTCAGGGAAGGCTGCTGGAAATAGGCCCTTCCTTGAACCCTGCAAGTAAAAGAAAGTTTACAGAGGAGGATTAAAAATGGAGTTGTGAATGAGGGAGTACCAAAACGGCAAGAGACAAAGGATTCTTGTAGTGGGGAGCCTCCTGACTTAGTAAAGTGCTGGGAGTGTATTTGTTAATAGTCTAGATTTCTGATCTGATGGGAAGACCTGTGCATCTTAACCCTGTGAAGAGGGGCAGAAAGGACTGTGTGTTGTTTTCTGCGGGAGTGTAGTACCACCAAAAGGGTAGGAACAAATGTGACTAGACCAGGGGCTTGAGTTACAGGAACACCTGGACTGCTGGCGATCTGGAGTGATAGTCAGCAGGAGGCCCTAGGGAGGAAAGCCTGCTATGCTATGGCTAGCTAAGAGAAGGTGCTTTAGTATTCCATTTAACCTTTCCACGGGGCTTTACTAACTGAGACACTAGCCTCTGTATGGCTTTTTAGTTGACGTTATTTGTTTGCACGTGATTTGTTTTAAGGGACAATGTAACAATAGTCTGGGGATACCAGCTCCTGCTCTGTAACACCACAGCTGGTGATAGGGCCCAGCTAACAAAGCTAAATCTCCTACCGGCACTGTTAAAGGCGTCACACCTCTACTGCAGCATGCAGCACCCATGTCAATAAACAGGGCATTTCAAGGAGGGACACAATAGCAAGAGCTGAGCCCGTGAGACTAAGTGCTAATCTCATCCTGGCAACCTGAAGGAGCTAACTCAGCAGATTTGGGGGCTATAGAAAGGCAACACACACTGGCCTCTTGGGGAGGAAATAGGAGGCGTTACCCTGCTTGGGAAATGAGGATGTTCTTTTGATTGCCCAGTAGGGGTTGCTCTGTCTCTACCCCAGTCCAGCTAATAGTGCAGCCCTCTGGCACAGAAGCCCTGAAAACCTTTTCCTGGGCTTATGCATGCCAGGTATTCTTGGTTGCGTCCTGGCACATATACAGCAACGGCAAAGCACAGCCCCCCTGGCAGAGCTCACCAGCTGTGGTTGAAGCAGTCACAGTTGAGTCACAATGAAGTATTGTATTTCCAGCCAGTCTCCCATTAGAACTGGGGGGAGGCATAGCTCAGTGGTTTGAGTATTGGCCTGTTCTGCCCAGGGTTGTGAGCTCAGCCCTTGAGGGGGCCATTTAGGCACCATGGGCAAATAGATATAAAGGGAGCAGGGATGGTGGTATACCCTGCTGCAAGGGCAGAGGACTGGACTCAGTGACCTCTGAAGGTCCCTTTCAGCACTATGAGATTGTTATAACAGTTGCTGTTTGTCAGTGATATTACTCAGCCAGCCTCTTCATTCCAGGGTGGGTCTCCATGGTGTATAGATCCTCCAACTGTATGTCTGCACAGTGCATGTTGAACCTCTCTAATCCAGCACTTTCTTGATCAGCAATATCCTTAATCCAGCAAGAGTTTAGTTAGCCAGACAACCACTTATCCTGGGTGCAGCCAAGCTTCCTGTAGCCCCATAAAGTTTGTTTCCAGCCACCAGGCCTGGCTCTGTGTTCCATGCTTTTATTTAGCTGTAACTTAGCCCTAAGTGTCTTATAAGAGCCTAGGAAGCAAGGAGAGTGTTGGTAATGCTGCTTGGCAATATTGACCTCTCTTGGTCCAGGAAATTCTCTCATCCGGCACCAGTCAGGTCTGGAGTGCAATGGACTAGAGAGGTTCAATCTGTACTAGGTTTTCAGATAGTGTCAGGGATGTTGTTTAATGTACCAGATTCTGGCCAGTGGAAGCCTGTGAAGCCAACCAGGATGTCCTTTTGTGGCTGTCCTGCTCCCTGGCTTTGTAGGGCTTTAGCCAAAGACTTGCGTGTGTAACTCCAGAGGCACTGAGACCACATACTAGGGAGAGGAGTCTCTGCTCTACAGCCGTGGCTGAGCAACAGCTGGCCTTTCTCTCATATGGTAGAATATAGGGCTTTAGCCCCTCTGGTAGTATGATCACTCCCTTCTACCCACACCTAGGTCTATTGGTCTTACACGTGGAAATGTTGGGCCTGGGGGCAGTGTTAGAGCAGCACTGGTAGACAGCAACGGATGCTACATTACCATGAAATTGCTTAAACACAGTGGTACAACCGATAGGAGACCCTGCTACAACTCACCCATGGGGCAAAGTTACTGCTTAGCAGATGACCCCTGTGAAGGAGGAGGGTGGAGCTGGTGAGCAGGCCAATCACAGGAGGCACACCAGGATCATCCCTTTGGTGGGAAGGGAAAGAGGAGAAAAAAAACAAACATTGGAAGAGCAAACATGCCAATAAATTCTTGGCTAGTCTAACAGAGCCAGGAATAGGCACACAAATAGGGCAAGAGGCGGAAGTGGGGCAGACAAGCTAAAGACAAAAGACCTGCCAAGGGGAACACTTTAAGGCCCCCAGTAAATTATGTCCAATATTCTGAGCTATCACATGGGATGGTTCAGTGAGATTGTGGCCAGGGAGGAGATGGATCAGCTTATGAGCAGAGTGAGGACACAAGGAAAACTGATGCAGAAACTGTTGAATGAGATCACGTGGCCTGGGAGAGTTGCTGTTGGTTTGGGGTGCACAGGTGAACAGAGTGAGTGGTGGGTGATTCCTTCATCACAAGAGTCAGAGCAAAGTTCAGAGAGATGCTTTCAGCAGCAGATCATACCTTTCTGCTCTCCAGCTGGAGAGTGACAGGGAAGCAGGAGCAGGGCGATGTCTGAAATGGCCTTGCCAACACCCAAAATTATTTATGGAAAGCATACAGAGCAAAGGGGATTAAAGGAATTTGAAGCTTCCCAAGACAGCTGTTTCCCTGGGCTGGAGTTGGTCCCCCTAATGCTGCAGTGCCATATTTCCCTAGACCAAATATGGGACAGCCTTCGGCAGGGACCTCCCCAGCTGCCCCATGCCTCAGGGTGCTGCGAACAGGCTTGCTGCCCCAATCCATGGAGCACCAGGAATGGGGCTGCTGCCCCTGTGGGGGGGGGGGGGGGACCTCCCCAGCTGCTTCACACGTTGGGAACTGAGTGGCAGCCATGCTGGTGCTCCTCCTGGCTTCCCCTGGGTGTGGGAAACCAGGTGCTGGTGCTTCTCCCAGCTCCCCTGGGACAGGAACCAGGCAGCATCTGCACCCCAATGGCATGAGTACATCCTTTCTGGACAGCAGCTGCACCTGCGCTGTTGGGGTGGGGGAAAGGGTCAGCTCAACAGGGGCCTGAATAAGGGGCAATTAGCCCCTCTGTTAAAATAATTCAGGCTGTCTTCCTGGTGCCCAAAATACAGGGCTGTCCAGCCAAGATGGGCTGGATGGTCACCTTACGCAGACCTAACCAAGACCAGCATTTGGGATCAGAGATTTCTGCCCCAAGACCAGATTGAACTGTCGATGGGAACAGCTCGTCCAACTCATTGGGGTGGTAGCATTTAGCTGCTCTAGACAAATGCAGGAGCTGCAGGACTCTGCATCAAGTGGGTAACGGACCCGGGGCAGCGTTAGGGTTTGCAGCCATTCAGCCACACAACTCGGCAGCCAGCTGTGCCTAGCAAAGGTTGGTTGAGAATTTAGTCTGACCATAGGGTTGGAGGAGAGAAGAGGAGATGGTGCAAGGCCTCAGCCTTCCCTGGCATGGGAACGGGGGGAGGGGGCAAGTGGGCAGCATGTGGCCCCAGCCTTCCCCAGCTGGAGCACACTGGGGGAGTGTGTAGTGCACAGCCCCTGCCCTCCCGGGCTCTCGCAAGTGCACCCAGGAGGAGGAGGAGGGAAGGTGCCACCCATCCTCTTCTCCCCAGCCGTAGTGGGTCTGAATCCCCAGTCCTGGGGCAGATGCACTGGGCAGGGGCAGAGCATGAACAGGGCCAGGCTAGCAGCTTAGAAAAGCATTGCTTTCTCCTGCCTCCTCGATCCACTGGCCATGTCAATGAATCCATGGGAAAAAAAAATGCAGGAGAATGCAGCTCAAAGACCGTTAACAGCCAAATGACCTTGCACCAAACACATCCTGGAGCAAAAACCCCCATTCAGACTCCAGCTGAGATGTGGAGTGTATTTATACAGGCCCTAGCTGAGCACATGGATGATGACCTATCTGAGCTCACAAGAGAGAAGTTAATAGGAAAGTGGTTAAGCAATTTAAACTATTGAACTATTCTTCTCTAAGAGGCAAATAATCAATATACTCTGTTTCTCTCTGGCAGTGCTAGGGTTGGAGGTCACTGCGTGGGAGAACACTTAAGGATCTAAGCAAATGTCCCTCTAAGAGCATCCGTGGGCTTTGGGGACGCCAGGAAAGATCTCTGGGCCACCAAAAGTGAAGGTATTTTTGTGAGGCCCTCTTAGCCTGGGGCCCTGAGCTGCAGGCAGGGCCAGAGGCTTTTGGGCCTGGCTGGGGGCAAAGAGGGAGGTGGCTCTGGATGCTGCTGTCTCCCCCACCCCTGCTCCCCACAAGGGCTGGAGCCACATCACTGCAAGTGCTGGGGGAAGAACCATCCTAGTGGTGTCCTTGTCTGCAAGCTCCACCCCCACAGCTTCCATTGGCCAAGTGGAGCTGCTAGGGGTTGATGTTGCAGGTGACTGCAGGACAGCACTGGCTGGGCTGAGCCACCTGCTTTTGCACCTTAAGTGCTGAACTGCTTCCCACACACTGCAACCCTACCCTAGACCTGAGTCTCCTACACTGAACCTCTGTCTTGGGCCCATGTCAGCCCCCTAACTCCTGCCCCCTACACGCCAGCCTCCTGTCCTGAGCCTCCACCCACACCCCAGACCTCTTGGGTCCTCCCTGGAGCCCCTTCCTGCACTCCAGGACCTCAGCCCTACTCCAGAGCCCCATCAGAGCTCACCCCCTCCAACATGCACTCTCCTGCACTCGAAAGCCCCACCCCAGAAACCATCCCATCCCACATCTAACAGCCCCAGAAGATTTAACCTGTCTCTGCTGAGCCCTAATCCTGGATCTGAACCCTGGACGTGAGTTTAGCTTGTAGTTGAGTTCCAGCACCATCTTCTTGAACACAGTTGAACCTGAGAACGTTAGCTGAACAGGGACATTTAGGAGTCTAGATCCGTATCTGGATTTCAAAGCCTTATCCTCCATTTATTGCTCTAGCTAGTGAATCTTTTAGCCTTTAAATGTAACTAACTGCATGGATCGGAAACATTTGCCCCTAAAACCTGGTTAGAGATACTTAGACTTCCTGGGTTCTCAGTGAAGGCACTCTTTACCATGCTCGCCTGTGTGCAAAGTTAATAGGCTACCTTACTAATGACAATAGCCACAAGAATTGGAGAAACAGGCCTTCAGAATGCAGCGTACTGAACAGATGAATGCTGTCCGGATATTGCCTGGGATGGTCTAGAATAATAGCCTCTTGCCCTCATACCCACCTCAAGAAAAGCCTCCTGCAACATCAGGCAGAGTCTTCGTACCAATAACTTTGGAGCCTCCAGAGCATGAGTCTTCTGTGACAGTCTTGTTCCTGGGCTTCTGGCCTCTATTCAGTCCACTCGTTCCACTTAAGGGCGCAGTTGCCCTTGCCGGGGCAACAGGTGGTCTGAGGGGAACTTGGCCCCTGCCCACTCATGCTGGGTTCTGGCCCAGGGACCCTGTGCAACTGGTAGTGGGAAGGGCTGACTCCCTTAGCCCTGGGCACAGCAGCTCTTCTCCCTGGGCCACTTCCCCAGACGATTCCCCCCAGTACCTTCTCCAGGCTACAGCAGTAGCAAGTCCCCCACTCGTGATCCGCTGAAGCTCCTCACACTCCCCCTGGGGTTTCTAGCGTTCCTGAGCTTCTCTTCTGCTCCTCTCAAACTTGCTCTCTCCCACTCCTCTGGTCTCCTTACATCTCTCTGCTCACCACTCAACCTCTCTCCCTGCCCTTCCCCCTGTGAAGGGCTTTTAAAGGCCTCTTATTACACCAGTCATGGAATCAGCTGGCCCCAATTAGGCTGAGCCATCTGCGGCTCAGCTGCCTGTGATTGCCCTGATGGTGCTCAGGAGGCCCTTCTGCTTGTTTGGGCTCCCTCCGAGGTGGCCCTCCGCCCTGACCCTGCCACACTTCAAGTTAGAGGGTGCCAGAGTTTTGCTTAACCTACTTCTGAAATCACATTTACTTATACATGCTAACACCAGAAGGAACAGTTGTGAACATCTGCTCTGACCTCCTGGACACTACAGGCTGGAGAACTTCCCCAAAATACTGCCCAGAGCAGATCTCTCAGAAATCCGTCCAATCTTGATTTTTAATAATGGCCAGCAATGGAGGATACACCATAACTCTTGCTCAATTGTTAGGGGGTTAATTTACATCGCTTTGGTGGCTTAGTTCTGAATCAGCATGCTCACAACTGTAGATAAACCTTCTAAGAAATGAAATCCCAATGTGTATTCACAAAACTACTGTATAAGGCACTATGAACAATCAAGGAGTTGCTGGAGAGCCATCCAGAGATTAAATGAGGGAGAGCTTCTTGATGCACTCTAGGGCTACAGCTACACTACATTCCCCTTTTGGAGGAGAAATGCAAATGAGGAAGATGGAAAATGCAAATGAAGCACTGATTTACAAATCTTGTACTTCATTTGCATAATTTTACGAGATCACATTTTCTGAAGAGACTTTTTCAAAAGCAAAAACAGCTGTGTCAACAGGATTCCTTTGAAAATAAACAAAATAGGAAGAAAGGTTCTTTTGAAAATTGGTTTATGTTCGAAGGAACCCATCTACACAGCTGTTTTTGCTTTTGAAAAAGTCTCTTCTCAAAATGCGATTGCATGAGATTATGCAAATAAAGTACAAGATTTGTAAATCAGTGCTTCATTTGCATTTTCAATCTCCCTTATTTGCATTCCCCTTTCAAAAGGGGAATGTAGTGTAACTGTTACCTAGAATGTCTGCTGTTTGGAGTCATTTTCCCACTATTGTGCCTTAGTAGCTATAAATAGCTAAACCAAAGGCTAGCACCACAGCTGGAGGAAAATATGGAAGGCCAAGCTGCAAAATGTTTACTCAGCAATGGGAAAGGTGGGCAGCTGCCAGAGTAACTCAGTTTCTGATGCGTGGAATCCAGGCTCACCCAACTGCACCCAAATGCAGGTTTTTTTTTCCCATAGTGAATACCAACCCATTTAGGTCACCAGAAATATTATCCTCCTGCCACCTGCTGGGAATGCTCTTCTGTGAAAGGGATGGGGATACAGGGACCCTAGTGTCCCTACTTTAGGACCTGTTAATTAAATGCAGTGCAGAGAACAAACCACCTAGCTATACTGTAGCCATCCAATCTGACGGCCTAGAAAATGCCATCCCAGCCTCTTACTGAGCGAAAGTAAAAGCAAGCTGCCAGGCACAGTTAAAACCAATAGAACAATCCCAATTAAATTCCAAAACTGCTGTGTTGCAATGATCAACCTGGGTGAGTGCTCAACTAACTAAAGATGGCGAGAAAGCTCAGGTTGGGGTAGGAGTGAGGGGTAAGGCAGGAGCATCCCTGCTGCTGGTTAGGTGGCTAGACAGCCATTCTGTATCCAGGTTGTGTGTTGACCCTGGTGTCCTGGTAAATCGTTGGTCAAGTCATGACATGACATGCTGCCTCCCTACACTAGCCCAGCAGTTTCTAGGGAAAGTGATCTTCTTTGCTTCCTTTCAAACTGTAGCATAATATTACCACTGCACACTGTTAGATAAGTACCCTGTTTTATTCTGCAAGTAGATAGCTATTGATGGTGCTTGTGTAACCAACCACAGGAGGTCTCAAACCAGGGACCTCTGGAGCTTAGCGCAGGAGCCTCCCCAGTTTGTGCTAAAACCCAGCTGCCTCTCAGCCAAGGAGACTCATTCTTCATCTCTGTAAGTGGTCTGGGTGTCACTACATGAAGGAGTGAACCACACCCCCTAGGCACATGGATAACAAATGCAGTACCGGGCATGTAATGAGATGCTGTGAAGAACACTGAGATCATGGGGAACTACAGAAATGCAGAGAGAGACATTTTGCGTTCAAACTTATTAACAATAGTCACAAGAGACCATAAAGAAACAATGTGGTGGTAAATGCATAGAGAGGGGCATTAGAACAACTACTTTGGGTTCGGTTAAACCCTGCTACAGGCTGGGTATAAAGGCTGCCTTTCATACCGGATAAATGCAAATAAGCATAACTTCAGCCCCTAACTACAATAAGTGAGTCTGTTCCACAAAAGCTCATCACCTAATAAATAACTTTGTTTAGTCTTTAAAGTGCTACATGACTGCTGTTCTGTTAGAATACAGACTAACACAGTTATCTCTCAAAACAAAAAGCAGTCAAGTAGCACTTTAAAGACTAGCAAAATAGTTTATTAGGTGAGCTTTCGTGGGACAGACCCACTTCTTCAGACCATAGCCAGACCAGAACAGACTCAATATTTAAGACACAGAGAACCAAAAACAGTAAGAAAAAAGTAAAAAAGTTAAAAAAAAACTGTTTTCGGTTCTCTGTGTCTTAAATATTGAGTCTGTTCTGGTCTGGCTATGGTCTGAAGAAGTGGGTCTGTCCCACGAAAGCTCACCTAATAAACTATTTTGCTGGTCTTTAAAGTGCTACTTGACTGCTTTTTGTTTTGATAGCGTATTGACTAGCATGGCTTCCTCACAGTTATCCCTGTTACTATATAATAACCAGAACACCCGAAACACATGCACCTGGAAAAAAGCTTAACCAGAAAAACTAGGTTGTAAGGGGTTTCCAGGGTTCTGACAGCAAATACAGGGGCAAGGGTTTTGAGAATTGAAAGGTGGGGGACGGGGCTGAGGGGAGCAGAAGCAGTGGTAACATGGCCTGAGAGAATGCTAAGAGAGTGACTTTTCGCTACAGGGTGCTAGCCAAGAAGGTGAGCTCTGAACTATGAACAAAGGAATTGTCCCCAGCTGTTCTAGTCCTGTGATGTTCAGGGACACTGGATTTATTGTACAATCTTTGTTCTGTTTTTAATAAACAAACCAAATTGCATAGAACATCAGGATCTATCGTCAATGTTTCTTTTTAACTGCCACAACACCCTGAATTTACCACTCCGCTCAAGAAGGGTAACATAATGTGTCTGACTAGCTAGCTTAAATCCTCCGTTTGCACTGTTTCTCTTACGAGGAGCAAATTAAAAGGTCATTTAGATACTATACCTGCCCCATGGTCCCATGCCAATTTTTGTGGCTTAATGGTAGAATGTTAATTACCTGATTTCTTTTTTGTAGCTGATCTTTGTCCTGGTACATTTGTGAAACACCCATACAGGCGGCAAGAGAAACTGACTATTCATGTGTAAACATTGAAAGAGACTGCACAAAAGGCACGCAAATGCCCAAAATAAATAAACGAGTAACATAACAAACTTGCTCTATTCTTTCAGTCCCAGTGACTTTAGGGGTTACTTGTAATAACCTTAGGTTGGTTGGCTTTTCAAAGTGAGGCAGCAGTGTTGTGTGTGATATTATGCTAAGCTGATGTGGCAGTCTCTTCTTAAGAGTTCTCAGCTGTCTCTCAAGAAGTATTAGACAAAATCAGTGTTGGGTTTTTTTTTTGGTTTTTTTTGTATCCGCCCTCACACATAATTGCTGTTCCCCACAGCTTCTACTTAAACAGGTCAGCTGCCTGTATATGGCAATTTTGATGTTTGCGAAGACAATGAACAAATTAATGAAACTAGGGCATGGTACTTACAGTGCTGTGGAGGCACATAAAAGAGTTAATTTTTCAATTCTGGAAGGCTTCAGAGATGCTTCACCTCTGTGGTGTTTTCCTTAAATGGTAACCTGTACTGTACCTGATGATAAGACTGAAAGGGAAATAAGAATTAAGTCTGATAAGGCTTTAGGAAGTGAGACCTTTCACAGGTAGGTACTTTATGTGAGCTAACTATTGGTTTTTGAATCCTTTATCTTTAGATATCAAAGCACTTGCCAATAAGATATATTACGCTGCCCCCAGCTGAGGCAGTAAGGGGTGAGATGGGGTGATTTCCCTGCCCCCATGAAGTTCGCCACATCTAGGGATGAAACTTTGCAGCTGTTCAGCCGCATACAGCAATTCTGGATAAGAACTCAGAACAGGAAATAAAAAATAAATTGAAGCTGCAGGTGGAAGTTAGAAGGCAAATGCAGTCACCTACACCGGAATTTGCCCAGGACAGCTTGCAAAATAGCCTGCTACCATGAAATATGCCATGGGAGCTTAACCTGAAAGACACAACTTCCACCACTAGTACTTCTTGCTCCTATGCTAGAATGCCCACATTCAGCTCTGAGTTAGATGACTGCCCCGATTTCATTTGCTGCAGCACAGAGGGTTTTCTCCCAGGTCTCTCATCCAATCACTAATCACCCTAATCCAGAATAGTTTGCAAAGAGTAAGAGGACCTCAGCCCAAAGTGATAACATGTTCCAGCGGAAATATACCTGCTAACTGCTGACTTCATAATACGTCAGCGGGTTTTATGAGGTCACAACTGCTGCCATCAGATGCGTTCTGTTTGTGCTTTGGGTTACTGTGTTGTACCAGGATGGGGACGCTTGCTCCCACACTCTCTCTCTCCCTTCTCTAAGTCTCTCTTCTGTTTATTATATTGGGTGAATGAGAGGTTTTTTCCTTGCGTGTGTGTGCGTGTGCGATAATCCTATTAAGCAAGCACATTTACTTACTTAGAATATGTTTCATAAACCTCTTTGCTCAGCTAAAAACAACAAAAGAGGAGGACAGAGGGGGATCTGAATTTCCAGAGGTCTGATCTGACGCAAAGCAAAGGAGTGCAAAAGTCTATGTGACTATACCCATGTGCACTACCACTTCCATAATAGCAAGTGCAATCAGGCATTTTCCAGAGGCCTTCTGGGACTCTTCAGATTTTGGCACCCTTCCTTTCAAGTCTAAGGGGCTCCTCCATAGAGCAGACCACTCCTTGTATGGAACAAGGATGTAAATACCAGTACTTTCTGTTAGAAACATGAATCAGCATTGATAGAGGGTAACCAGAACTGCACTTGCCTGCCTGCTGTATTTGTATCCATATCCAAATCTTCGTTAGATCTGAAACACCTCTCCTGTTCCAGAGCTAAGATTCCAGCTAGAACTCCATGGGAGAGACTAGAGAAATGCAAGGCTAACGCAAGGGAGATGCTTTGGCAAAAGCTAAAATATCTGGCATACAGAAATTGTCTTCAGCTTACGAGCTTTCAAATTGCTCCCGGGACTTAGGGCAAGTACTTGATGAATACACAGCATGTTCACACTCTGGATCTGCTGGACAGCCAAACTGCAGCATTTGAAATCACATCTTCCTTGCATTCCCGCAGAATAGAGTAATAGCAAAACCCTGCTGCTTCATCTCTATGGGGTCATGCTATAGGCCAGAGAATGCAGAGAAAATGATCTTGTCATATGAAACACATGGGAAAATTTGCAACAGAAACTGTGTACCAAAAAGCCAGTTGCTGTAATGTCTGGTTCTCGTTGATCAGGGTGGAGCGTGAGCAGCCTGTGTGCCAGATGGTGCTTGCCAGGGTTAATCCCCGGTAGGCCACTCAACACTTTGGTTACTTCAGTGATTGCAGGTGTGGCCACTCATAAGAGATGCATAGGGGTGCACAGGGGGTCACATGCACACCCCCAGCGTCACTATCTGTGCTGCTTCCAATGAGTGCAGGGGGCTTCCTAGCTTGTGCTACCCCTAGGCCATGCCACTTGGGGGGCAGGGGTAAGGGGACTGCCTCACATGCACCAGAAGCAGGAGGCAGGAGTGAAGGGAGAGTGTGGTGTGAATGGAGCAGGGGCCTGGGAAGGGATGGGGCATGGGAGGAGCCGGGGCAGGGCAGGCCCTCCCTCCCCCAGAATCCCTGCACTGGTGGTCTCTGCTGCCACTTGCAGCTTCCATTGGCTGGGCCATGGTCGCCCACAGCCACTGTGAGCTGTGCGAAGTGGTGCAGGCTTGGCCATGCTTCCCGCAGCTCCCATTGCCCGGGAATGGTGAGTCACTGCCAATGACAGCTGCCTGTGGCTGTACCACTGGCTTCTCAGGTAACCTCCGCATCTGGCCACGTGCTGGGGCCACATCCAGGCCACTTCTTGCCCACCCCTATCTTACGCAGAAAAAGTAATAGGCATCCGGATGCAAAAGGGATCTGAAAGCCACTTGCTTCATCTTTGCCTTCTTGAAACCCGGCTCCTGACTTGAGAGCTTGGCTCCAGATGCAAATGGAACTTCTCTAGAGCTCTGTGTCTAATGGCTAGTCAGACTGTTGGTAAATTAACGTTGCTTCTGTAAAGGAAACTGGGGAACAAGCACACTTCCTCTGGATCAGAGGGACCAATGCCATGTCCGTATCATTTTACATGGAATATAATCCTACTCTTTAATCTTACTGTCAGTCTGTTTATAATGCACTGAAAGCTCTGCATCCCCAGTTGTGTTAAGTGCCTTCAAATGTGTTCACTTTAACCTAGGTTCGGCCCTAGACCATTATAAGCTTTTGGAATGTGCCCTTTCTTACAGCATCTGGGCCCAATTTTTTTTCCTTGACTAATATTTGCATGGTTTATTAACGAGTGTGGTATTTTGGAAATCATTGTGACTTATATGTACAAGGAAAAAATCAGCTCCTGGTGACCAGATCTGACTCTTGCCCCCAGTCTGACTCTATTTATTGCTATAAGCTGGTTAAAATACAAGCAGTTATTTATAAAACATTTCTATTATTGACCCTTTCATAAAAAGAACTGGTATTTCAGGCCAGTTCTGCACTGTCCATTAAAGTTGACTGTAGATATGCAGTTCTAGCTAGAGTAATGGCATAGCTGGAATCGACCTACCTACAATCGACTTACCTGGCCATCCTCAGAGGGAGGCTGATGGGAGAAACTCTCCCATCGACGCCGCTTCCTCCTCGTGATATTGAGAAGTGCAGGGGTCACCTGTCGACCCCAGAGGGTTCACTTTCATGGGTCCCAATTAGGCATGTGAAATTGAACCCTGGAAGATTGACCCTGACTGACCCGCAGAGTGAAGACATACCCTGAGACCGGGGACTTCAGGCTCCTACCGCTGCAGGAAGGGGCAAAGGTGCTCTGTTGTGATGGTAGGAGTCCTTCTTGGTGTTTCATATGGTTCTTCTCTGCTTCAGCCCCTGCCTCTGTCAAAGATCTACCCTCATTGGAAGGGTCTGTACTATCATCAGTGAGCCTCCATTGTGATGTCACAAGATGGGATAGGATTTTTCCCTGTAGTTTGTTATTTTAACGTTCACCTGGTGTTCATTTTTTTTATTATTATGAGAACTGAACAGTGGATTTTCCATGCAGTCTTGGAGCGAAAGCCTTTGTGTCTGGCTTGCTGCTGTGCCTGGAGAGGAGATTAAACAGGTGAGGTTGGGTGGGGGTGAAGCTTCTATATGTCTCACGGGCTCTTTGGACTTATGTTTGAGGATTTTGCAATCCTATTGCTAAAAAGACTGTGACCCAGTGAGGCGCAGGAAGCATCTTCATCCATGAATATTTCCATCCTTTTCTCAGGCCATTTCGCTACTGGCAGTCCTTCCATGATACACCCATCAAGGTCACAGTGCTTGGAATGGGAAATAGGGTTCATTCTGGGTTGTCTTTGCCTTTTTGGGGTGTGTGTGGCCTCACTGATGTCCGTGGATCCAGCCTTTGACCCCGGGACTCTTGAAATTGACTGCCACTTATCAGTTAATGCTACACTGGCCTGTAATGATTTTCTGATCTGGCTCCATTCTCTGTTTATCTCACAGGAGACTCGCACTTCCCTTTGCCCTCACTGACGAATTCATACCTTTTCATCTTGGTAGCTACTGCTGTCTAGTGCTCGCTTATTCCCATATTTCCCCCCTCATACCATGTGAAATCCTCCAAGTTGCGTGTATTGGGGAAGCCGCCAAAGGATGTGACTAGAGGAAGAGTTCCAGCTGTAAAGAAGTGTCCCCAGATAATATGGCTAACAACCTCCCCCTGCCATAAGTGACAAATCAGATCTGGCTAGAAGCAATAGAAGATAGTATTTGTATTACAATAGCACCAAAAGGTAGCAACTGAAATCAGAGCCTGATAGTGCTCGTTAGCATCCACACCTAGTTAGACAGCCTCTGCCCCAAAGACCTTACAGCCTAATAGGATACGTTTTTGGGTGGGAAAGCTGGCACCAAGAAGTGATGTGACTTTCCCAAGACCACACATCCAGTCAGTGCCAGAGTTAGATTAAAACCCAGGTCTCTTGAGTATTAGTCTAGTACACTGGCCACTAAGAACAAGTCACAGCTTTCGTAGAGGGCTGCTGTAATCTAGACACACACCCTCTCCTGTATTTGAAATCAATGGAAATTAGGAGTCCAAACACTTTTTTTTTTATCTGGGCCTTAGCTTTCCTGACCTCAACACAAGAGTCAATAGTAATCCAAATTCAAATCACACTACACTACTATCAGAAAAGATGTCAGTCCTTTCTTTATCTATCAATATCTACACAAACTTATTCCAACTACCTAATGCCAAACAGTTTCTCTGCTATTGCTTGCCCAGTAAGAGAACACCTCATTCCTCTTGTCTCGGTGACAAGATTGTCTCTTGTACAAACCTAGGAAGCTTTTCCCATGAGAAAAAAGATAGGTGAGTGTCCTATGCATTAGATTGTCCTACAGGAAGTTTGGGATCAATTAGTAGCTCTACCACAGGTTTTGTGGGTGAATTGGAGTGTGTCAGTCAATCTCTCTCAGTTCTCTGTCTGGATTGCCCTTGTCCACATCTGTAACCCCCTCAAAGAATTCTAGTGAATGACTAAGACATCATTTCCCTTTGACAAAGTCATGTTGACTCCTTCCCCAAGAAATCACTTCTATGTGTCTAATTCTGTTAGGCTAGTACTGAAGTGGGGCTTGCCCAGCCTATAATTGCCAGGATCACCTATGGAGCCCTTTTTAAAGAACGATCAGAGGCATGTTTCAGTGATAGGCTACACACTTCACTTAGTAGTTCTGCAATTTCATATTTTGAATTTCTTCAGAACTCTTGGGCAACTCCCATCTTATCTTGGTGACTTATTATGGTTTCATTTATCAGCGGTTTGAAAACCTTGTCTGTTGGCTGATCAGAGTGGGACAGGACTTCAGATTTGCCACCCACAGCAGAGCTACCTATTTGGAGCTTCTTGTGTCCCTCCTCTGCAGTAAAAACTCATGCAAATAATTCATTAAGCTTCTTGGCAAAGGCTTTATCTTCCTTGAATTCTCCTTTAACTCCATGGTCCAGTGACCCCACTGAGGGGCAGACTTCCTGTTTCTGATCAATTTTTAAAAAATTCCGTGGTGTTTGTTTTGCGTCATTAGTAATTTGCTCCTCAAAGTCTTGTTTAGTCGACTCTACCTTTATTATATTTTTCACATTTAATCTGCCGGAGGTTGTACCCCTTATTATCCTAATCAGGATATGACTTCCAAATGTAAAAGGATGCTTTTTTGCCTCTAATGGCCTCTCTTGTTACTCTGCTGTGTAGCCAAGACAGAGACAAGGTGGGTTAGGTAATATCTCTTATGGGATCACTGGCTGGCGGTGACAGCATAGCTTTCCAGCTCTACAGAGCTTTTCTTCAGGTCAGAGTGGCATTCTTGTTGTCTGTTCTGATTTGGGGTATTCATTTAGCCAGAGCATCCAGAATGGTGCGTTTAAATAGTCATAAGCGTTTAGTTCTTCCATCTAACAAGCAACCTCATTCTGGGGTAGCTCTATCTGAAAAATTAAATGTTACCATAGTGGAGTGTTTTGGCATAACTCCCCCTCCCCCAAAGGGTGTTCAATTTAATTACATTATGGTCACAATTACCAAGTTGTTCAGCTCTAGTTACCCCCTGGACCAGACTGTGTGTTTCATTTAGGACTAAATTAAGATTTACCTCTCCCTTTATCTGACTCATCGTTTCCAATCCCCTGTGACTGTAGCCTGTCATTTTCTGCCCTGTTGTCTCTCATCTTTCCTCTTTTCCTTTAATTTCCCTTCATACTTTGCATAATTCTTGTTGCTATGCAACGTTTCCAAGCTGAGCCATCTGTAACAATCCCCCATGATGGGTGCTTGTTGCTTGGCTGAATAGTGGACCCCGGCTTAATTTGCTTTCTCTTTTTAATAAGGATTTTGAGGCTTTGGAAAGCAATTGAAAACAAAATGAAACCCCCCTCCCCCTTCCAGTGAATCAAAATTAGTCTCAATAAATTCAACCATTGAAAACAGTCTCTGATGTGGCCTGGAATAACATGCACATGGCAAAGCAACCCAAACGCATTACAATGGAGCGTTCGACTCAGCCTTCACTCCTATTCTCGCTGGTGCGAACTGTGAGCGAGGAGTCAGCGCAGAGTGGAGAATGGGAAGGAACAGAACGGAGACAATGGATGAGGGTGAAACAGCACTGGGAGGTTTTAAACTTGAGCACAGTAGCCATTCATTTTTGAGAGGTGGGGTCTGAAGGTAACCTTGAACCTGCCTTCATCGGCAGACGGGTGTGGCAGAAGCCGGGGGGACAGAGACGGGGAACCCTAGGCCTTATCTCCCAGCCTAGAGGGGGATGTCTCCTAGAACAGCAGCTTGTTTGCATTGCAGAGGCTGAGCAGCAAACTGCCAGGTATCTGGGTGCATGGTCACACAGTACAGGGGAACTTTATCATGCACCTTCTCTCCAGGGAGTGTGTGGATAACTCTGGAGGGGGTGTCCGAGGGAGTCGTTGTCTGGTGCCGAGG
The DNA here is from genome assembly GCF_033958435.1 of Carettochelys insculpta. NCBI lineage: Eukaryota > Metazoa > Chordata > Testudines > Carettochelyidae > Carettochelys > Carettochelys insculpta. Next base: position 3,572,140 of record NC_134147.1, on the reverse strand, counting down.
ACAGCAGCAGGGGTGGGTGTTGTGACCAATCAGGGATATGTTAGTGCCAGCTTCTGAGCTCCATTTTGTTTTGGAAATGCCCTTGCGGACTGTACCTCTCCCTGTGGATTACAGAATCCATTTTGAAGCAGGAGCCTGATGCAGTCAAGGCTCATCAGCAGCGAGTGGCTCCGTCCTGGTGGAGCAATGAGGCTTCTGTCAGCAGGGCCTTTGACTGACTCTGAATGGTCTTTACTCAGACCCCCTGTCTGGTGGGGACGAAGCTGGATCTGCTCCCCGCTTGCTGGGTCTAAACAGGCTGGGAGATCAAAGAGGGTCAGAGGCTGTTTCAGGAGAGCTGAGCTTTGTCGGCCAAGTCACCTCCTCACCAGAATCAGAAGATCCTGGTCAGGAGGCAGCTTATCCATCAGTCAAGTTCCTTCTTGGGGTGGGGAAGGACACTGAGGGGAACAGCGGGCATGAGTGTGATACGGTCCATGGATCTGTAACTCTCTTGAGCTCTGGAAGCGTCAAGTATGTGTGCTTAGGGAACTCCTTTTCTGAACTTGTTTCCTGGCTTTGCTGCCCCCTTGTCCCTGAAGGAGATAGTTGAGGAAAAACAGAGCTTACACACTGGGGGTATGTCTACACAAGGAACTAACTTTGACGTTTACTTTGAAGTTAGGCACTACATTGAAGTAGCCAGCAGAGTCTCTACGCACATTTTCCTTTACTTCGAAGTTAACTTCCAAGTAGGGAGCCCAGCTTCTAAGTCCTTACTCCATTCATGGGAATGGAGTAGTGTCCTACTCCAAAATTTAACTTTGAAGTAGGGTGTGTGTAGACGCTCAACTTCGAAGTTGCTTACTCCAAAGTCCTATTCGAAGTCAGCAACTTCAAAGTTATTTTTGTGGTGTAAACACAGCCTGGGAGAAAATGGCGAAGCAACTAGGGTGCTCAGGAGGCTCGAGACACTGGTTCCAGGGTCTTGGTAGTTGGAACCTGGACTCCCACTGCCCGGGAGGGATGTCATAAGAACAAACAGCCATAGCGGCTCAGACCAATGGTCCGTCTAACACAGTATTTTGTCTCTGACAGTGGCCAAAGCCAGATGCTTGAGAGGGAATGAACTGAATGGGAAACACTGATCCACTCCTGCCCTGCCATGCAAGCAAGATGGAGAAAAACAGTCCTCATAGATGTGGGTGGCGAAGGAGTTTCCACTGCGTCCGCAGCAGTCTCTTCCTTTGTCCTACTGTTCTTTAGAAGTTCTTTTCCTGAGGTTTAATTTAAATCGGCTGTGCTGTTGTTTTAACACATTGCCTCTTGTCTTGCCCTGACAGAACTTTCCTCCATCTTTTTGATAGCAACCTTTCAAATATCTGAAGACTGCTATTACGTCCCACCCCTTTCATCTCCTCTTTTCCAAACGAAACATCCCCATTTCCTTCAGTCACTGCTCACATGGCACGCGCTCCATTCCTTTACTCCTTGTCACCGGCCGGGTCCTTTCTAATTTCTCTCAATCCTTCCTATTTACTGATGATCAAAATGGGAAGCAGTTCTACAACACCTGAGGCGTAAGCAGTCTTGAACACTACGACTTGCATGGCATGCTTCTGATAATGCAACCTAAAATTGCATTTGTGCTCTTTTTTTTTTAATTGAACAATATCACACTGACACATGTAAGACTATGATTCAACACAACTCCCAGATCCTTCTCAGCAGTGCTGCTGCCAAGACACTTATTCCCTGTCTTGTATTTGAGCATTTGGTTTCTCTCTCTTTAAATGCAGCATCTTACGTTTGTCTTTGAATTTCATCTTGTAGTTTATTGGCCAGTTTTCAAATTTTATCAAGATCCTTTTGAATTTTAGTTCTCTCCTCCAAAGGGGTTTGCAACCTCTCTCCAGTTTTGTGTCATTTGCAAATTTGATCAGCATGCATTCTGTTATTTAACATTTATTAATGACCTGGATGAAATAACACTTAATCCAGAACTGAACCTCACTCAAACACCTGCTACTGTGACATCCATTCCATTAATTGTCACTTATGCCTTGATGTGTAACCAATTATGTATCCACTTAATGGTAGTTCCACCAGACCTGCATTTCTCCATATTATTGTCAGAATGCCAGGTGGGATTCTGTCAAAATCCTTGCTAACATCCACATATTCACTGGTCCAGGTTCACTGCATTCTCTCTATCCAGTGAAACAGTTATGCTGTCGAAGGCTACATCTACACTAGCACGAATCTTCAAAAAGGCCATTTTGAAGATTACTAATGAGGCAATGAAATGCATATTCAGCGCCTCATTAGCATGCGACCAGCCATGGCTCTTCGAAATTGCTGTGTTTCACGGCCACACGGCTCATCTGCTGATAGCAATAAGGGGATTTCGAAGTAGATGGAGTCCTTTCGAAAAGAACCCCCATCTGCACAAGCTGCGCGGCAGTGAAACGTGGCAATTTCAAATTTATATTTCAAGAATTTAAGTTCTTTGGCCCTAAAGAAATCCAGCTCTGCAGAGGAGATTTGGAAGGAGGGCTTGAAGTTGCAGTGCTACAGAGAGAAGGGACTTGATGTCTACTTGTAACAAATACTGGAAGTGAGTGCTAGGAGTGTGGCAGGAAAAGTAAAAGAATTGCAAAAGAGATGCGAGGTCTTGCCTGTGGCTGTATAGTCCTATCTTAAAAACTGAAACAGACCATAACTGGTCAAATGCAACATACAAAGGAGTGAGAAATGCTGCTCAGGGTACTGCGTTTGCTTCTGAAATTTTGTTCTTAAAAGTCTGATGCAGGTGCAGCTTTCCAGCCAGAACGTTACCTCGCTATTACTGTACAGCTGTTCTGTAAGACAGTATGATGTGATGCAGTGTTTGCAAACTTCTGCGCAATGTTCATTTCACTGCGGCTTGTTTGCTCACCAATACTGTTCTACCCATGACGTTGCACCCTACGTTAGTATTCCTATTTTTAGACATCTTCACTAATATAAGAGCAAGTATAGTCTAAAATAAAACTAAGATGCAGGGACCAAATGGATAAATGCAATGTCTTGGTCCTAGTCTCTGTTCCTGGTGTGAATGGCCACTGGTTGTTTATAATTGGGTCCCATGCCTAAGTCCAAGGGATCTAAGAAGAGCTCATCAGTGTTTCCAACAGCAGGGCTCCGAAAGTATTACAATGAATTTGTCTGATCCTCTTGGGTATGTCTACGCTATTGAGGTATTCTTCATCATTAACAACCACCATGGGCTCAGCGCCTGCTGGTGTCTGATGCCTCTCTTGCTATTTCCTTCCATCTTTCCCTGTCATGTGGAGACAGCTGAGGTAACTGTCCCAGTACACAGGACAGCTAATAAACCACTGGTGGAGGAGATAGATCAGGGTGGACACTGGCAGCTGGTTACTTCTGGCAGCAGGCAGTGTTCCACCCCTGCTCAGAACCCTCCCACTGTGGTACTGGGAAACCGTTATGCTGTGCTTGATACAGGAGACAAAGAATCGCCCCGTACAGCAGAGGAGAAGCCTCGTACCCCCAAGGCTGGGAAGTCTGCTGCCACCACTGCGAGGAGGAAATGTAGAGTAGTAGTGGCCGGGGACTCTCTCAGACTCTCTTCTGAGGGGGACGGAGGCGCCCATCTGTCGCCCTGACATTTCATCTCGGGAGGTGTGCTGCCTGCCTGGGGCCCGTACCCGAGACGTTACGGAGGCGTTGTCGAGGATCATCAGGCCCTCTGACTACTATCCCATGCTTCTCATCCATGTGGGCACTAATGATACTGTGAGGTATGATGCTGAGCAGGTCACGAGTGACTTCAGGGCTCTGGGGGCACGGGTGAAGGAGTGTGGGGCGCAGGTGGTATTCTCCTCAATCCTGCCTGTCAGTGGTAGGGGCCCAGGCAGAGACAGGTGCATCCTAGAGGTGAATGCCTGGCTTCGAAGATGGTGTTGCCAGGAAGGCTTTGGCTTCCTTGACCACGGGATGCTATTCCAGGAAAGACTGATGGGCAGGGATGGTGTTCACCTTTCGAGGAGGGGAAAGACCGTATTTGGACACAGACTGGCTAACCTAGTGAGGAGGGCTTTAAACTAGGTTCGACGGGGGTAGGGGAGCCAAGCCCATAGGTAAGTGGAGAACATGGAAACCTGGGTGATGGGTCAGAAATGGGAGGCAGTATGGGCAACAATGTCAGAGTAAAAAGAGGGTCAGGGCAAAACAGGGAGGCAAGATCAAATCAATATCTTAGATGCCTGTATACAAATGCAAGAAGTATGGGTAATAAGCAGGAAGAACTGGAAGTGCTAGTAAATAAATATAACTATGACATCGTTGGCATCACAGAAACTTGGTGGGATAATACACATGATTGGAATGTTGGAATTGAAGGGTACGGCCTGCTTAGGAAGGATAGACAGAGAAGAAAGGCGGGAGGTGTTGCCTTATATGTTAAGAATGTATACACTTGGACTGAGGTGGAGATGGACGTAGGAGATGGATGTGTTGAGAGTCTCTGGGTTAGACTAAGAGGGGTAAAAAGCAAGGGTGATGTCCTGATAGGCATCTACTACAGGCCGCCTAGCCAGGTGGAAGAGGTGGATGAGACTTTTTTTAAACAACTAACAAAGTCAAGCAGCGCCCCAGATTTGGTGGTGATGGGGGACTTCAACTATCCAGATATATGCTGGGAAACTAATACAGCGGGGCACAGACTATCCAGTAAGTTCTTAGATTGTATTGGAGACAATTTTTTATTCCAAAAGGTCGAAAAAGCTGCCAGGGGGGAAGCTGTTTTAGATTTGATTTTAACAAATAGGGAGGAGTTGGTAGAGAACTTGAAGATGGAAGGCAGCTTGGGTGAAAGTGATCATGAAATCATAGAGTTCACAATCCTAAGGAAGGGTAGAACAGAAAACAGCAAAATAGAGATAATGGATTTCAGGAGGGCAGATTTTGGTAAACTCGGAGAGCTGGTAGGTATGGTCACATGGGAAGCAAAGCTGAGGGGAAAAACAGCTGAGGAGAGTTGGCAGTTTTTCAAAGGGACATTATTAAGGGCCCAAAAGCAAGCTATCCCGCTGTGTAGGAAAGAAGAAAATATGGAAAAAGACCACCTTGGCTTAACCAGGAGATCTTGCACGATCTCAAAATAAAAAAGGAATTGTATAAAAAATGGAAAATAGGAAAAATTACAAAGGATGAATATAGGCAAACAACACAAGAATGCAGGAGAAAGATTAGAAAGGCTAAGGCACAAAATGAGCTCAAACTAGCTACAGGCATAAAGGGAAACAAGAAGGCTTTTTATAAATATATTAGAAACAAGAGGAAGACCAGGGACAGGGTATGGCCATTGCTCAGTGAGGAGGGAGAAACAGTAACAGGGAACTTGGAAATGGTAGAGATGCTCAATGACTTCTTTGTTTCAGTCTTCACTGAGAAGTCTGATGAAGGAATGCCCAACATAGTGAATGCTAGTGGGAAAGGGGTAGGGTTAGAAGCTGAAATAAAAAAAGAACAAGTTAAAAATCACTTAGGAGAATTAGATGTCTGCAAGTCACCAGGGCCTGATGAAATGCACCCTAGAATACTCAAGGAGCTGATAGAGGAGGTATCTGAGCCATTAGCTATCATCTTTGGAAAACCATGGGAGACAGGAGAGATTCCAGAAGACTGGAAAAGGGCAAATACAGTGCCCATCTATAAAAAGGGAAATAAGAATAACCCAGGAAACTACAGGCCAGTCAGCTTAACTTCAGTGCCAGGGAAGATAATGGAGCAGGTAATTAAAGAAATCATCAGCCAACACTTGGAGGGTGGTAAGGTAATAGGAAACAGCCAGCATGGGTTTGTAAAGAATAAATCTTGTCAAACTAATCTGATAGCTTTCTTTGATAGGATAACGAGCCTTGTGGATAGGGGAGAAGCAGTAGATGTGGTCTACCTAGACTTTAGTAAAGCATTTGATACAGTCTCTCATGATATTCTTGTCAAAAAACTAGGCAAATACAATTTAGATGAGGCTACTATAAGGTGGGTGCATAACTGGCTGGATAACCGTACCCAGACAGTAGTTCTTAATGGTTCTCAATCCTGCTGGAAAAGTATAAAAAGTGGGGTTCTGCAGGGGTCTGTGTTAGGACTGGTTCTGTTCAATGTCTTCATCAATGATTTAGATATTGGCATGGAAAGTACGCTGATTAAGTTTGCAGATGATACCAAGTTGGGAGGGGTTGCGACTACTTTGGGGGATAGGGTCATAATTCAAAATGATCTGGATAAATTGGAGAAATGGCCTGAGGTAAACAGGATGAAGTTTAATACGGACAAATGAAAAGTGCTCCACTTGGGAAGGAACAATCAGTTTCACACATACAAAATGGGGAGCGACTGTCTAGGAACAACTACAGCAGAAAGGGATCTAGGGATTATAGTGGACCACAAGCTAAATATGAGTCAACAGTGTGATGCTGTTGCAAAAAAGGCAAACATGATTCTGGGATGCATTAACAAGCGTGTTGTGAACAAGACACGAGAAGTCATTCTTCCACTCTACTCTGCGCTGGTTAGGTCCTCAGCTGGAGTATTGTGTCCAGTTCTGGGCACCGCAGTTCAAAAAAGATGTGGAGAAACTAGAGAGGGTCCAGAGAAGAGCAACAAGAATGATTAAAGGTCTAGAGAATGTGACCTATGAAAAAAGGTTGAAAGAATTGGGCTTGTTTAGTTTGGAAAAGAGAAGATTGAGGGGAGACATGATAGCAGTTTTCAAGTATCTAAAAGGGAGTTATAAGGAGGAAGGAGAAAACTTGTTCTTCTTGGCCTCTGAGGATAGAACAAGAGGCAACGGGCTTAAACTACAGCAAGGTAGGTTTAGGTTGGACATTAGGAAAAAGTTCCTAACTGTCAGGGCAGTCAAACAGTGGAATAAATTGCCAAGGGAGGTTGTGGAATCTCCATCGCTGGAGATATTTAAGAACAGGTTAGATAGATGTCTATCAGGGATGGTTTAGATAGTCCTTGGTCCTGCCATTGGGGCAGGGGGCTGGACTCGATGGCCTCTCGAGGTCCCTTCCAGTCCTAGTGTTCTATGATTCTATGATTCCCTGTCTAGTGCCGAGTTAGTCTATGGAAACGAAGCCACTCCGCACTAATCTACTGTATCATCCGCTCATTCTTTGTGGGTCTCCCTCTCCTATTCGAACAGTCCATTATGCCAAATACCAGGGTCATGATTCTTCATTCATTGTTCATTCAGCAAATATGCCCAAATAGCTGTAACTTGAGTTGTATAACCTTCTGCAGCAGGTTCTCTTTTGGCCGTATCTTCCTATGTAATTCCTCGTTGGTTACCTTCTGCATCCATCCTATCCTCAAGATTTTTCTATAACAATTCCTCTCCAATGCCAATATCCTTCTCTTTGAACCTTTTGTTAACAGCCATGTCTCACACCCGTACAACATGGTGCTGAATACACACATTTTCAAGACACTCAGCTTTGTTCCTAAGCTAATCACTTTGCTTTTCCAGATCTTATCCATTGCCTTCAAACTCTCTCTTGCTTTCGCTATTCTAATCGCTATTTCCTTCTTACGGTCTAGATCATACGTTATGTTGCTCCCCAGATATGTGAAGTTCTCTAGCTCGATCCTATCTACACTGATCTTCCTTCCCACTTCCCTATATCCAAATACCATTATTTGTGTTCTATCGATGTTCATAATCAGTCCGTACCGCTTCTCTTCCTCGTTTAGCACCTGCACCATTTTTGCTCCCTTTGCCTCATCTTCCTGAATGATAACTATATCATCCGTGAACCTCAAGTCTGCTATTTCTCTTCCCGTGCACAGACTTCCCTTTTACCTTTTCCTTGATTTTTGTCCATCGCTCTCTCTCTAGGTGCGTGGTGAAGATACTTGGCAATATCGGGTCTCCTTTTCTCGTACCTCTACTTGTTCTAAACCAGCTTCCCAACTTTCCACGCATTCTCACGGCTGCCTCCGCGTTGTCGTTGATATCTTTCAACAGCTGTAACAGCCTGCTGTCCACTCCATGTGACTCCAATGCTGCCCAAGTCACTTGCTCATCTATACTGTCAAATGCCTTCTGAAAATCAATGAAGCAAGTGTAGATCTTCTTGTTCTTTCATCGAGCTTTCTCCACTATCAATCTGAGTGCCAATATCTGCTGTATGGTGCTTCTGCCTTTCTTGCACCTTGCTTGCTGAGTTATTTGGGAATGGCATATTCCAGGGTTGTTGTTGCAAAATAAACTATTCCAGAATAATCCATCCATGCTACAGGGAAACCCCAAAATAAGCAAGATTTATTCCGAAATAATGAGTCCACAAATAATCATGCCTATTGCACTGCCTCCAAAGGTAATAATCCAAAATACTATGTCTACAGAGCAGCTTCCTTTTGGAATAAGTTATCCAGGAATAGTTTATTTCAAAATAGCCCATATTTCCTGTTTACACAGCCCCTATTTTGAAATATGTATTTCAGAATAGGTGCTATTCCTCTTGGATGAGGTTTACCAAATTTGAAATAAGCTGTCCGCTCTTTTGAAACTATTTCAAAATAGCGGCTGTATTGTGTAGATGCTCATAAAGTTATTTCGGAATAGCAGCCATTGTTCCGAAATAACTTTGTTGTGTAGACACAGCCCTTGATGGAATGAAGGACTCTCTAGTCCAACTGCTGTAGGCCCTAAAGCTCCCAAATCTTTCCAGCTTCTGTGCGCATTCTCCCAAAGCCCCACCTCACTGAATCCAGGAGTGTGGTGATTTCAATAGGATGCTCATGGAGATATCTGTGATGCAAGAGGCTAGTTGACTAAGGTAGCTCCACAGGAGGAGGGAGAACTGGCTCCTCTGTGAGAAGAAGATTGGCTGCTGGCCACCTTGGGCAGTGAACAGTACTCCCATCCCTCCTCCCTACTTCACTGAGGTGAAGAACAAGGATGCCATGCTGGCACCAGGAAGTGAGGAGCAGACTCTATGGATGGATGAAGAGCAGCTGTTTATCCCTGAGGCTGAAAGGCTCATTGCCACTGCACCTGGGAGGAGCGGACTTAGAATGCTGGTGAGTGGGGACTCCCTGCTTGGGGGAACAGAGATCTTCAATAAGGTCATAGGAGCAACAACAGGGAAATGAATGAGGGAATCTGAGAAACAGCTTAGCTGTCTGTATACCAGTGCAAGGAGGCTGGGGAATAAACATGAAGAACTGGCAATATTCATGCATAAGCTAAATGAAGTCACATGGCATCACAGGGACTTGGTGGATTAAGTCTCGTGACTTCAGTATTGGTATAGGCTAGGGGGTGCAGCTGGTTGAGGAAAGACTGGGAGTGTAAAAGAAGAGGAGGGGTTTGTAACAAAGGGTTGGAAGACACTACTGAATATCAATTGAGGCTGAACTGCTTAAAGACAGGGCTGCTTACAGCCCAAGTCTGGGGGCGGTGGGGGGTGTGCTCCACTATAAGGCACACCAAACCAGTCCCAAAGAAAACTTCTGTTAACCTACTAGCTGCCAAGAAGTCACACAAGCAATTCCCTCTGATCCTCCTGTTCCGTCGTGTCACAAGCAGTTTCACTCCTTGTACAGGTGAGAGGTTACGAAAACCAATCTCGCCAAATAAAAAGATTCTTCCGATCCCAAAGGATCAACCACATTCCCAGGTCAATTTATAACTTAGAATCTTGCCCAAAAAGCACACCGTGCCAGTCCTTTAGAATTTAAAATCTAAAGCTTTATTCATAGAAAGAGGGTAAGAGTTAAATTGTTAAAGAAATGGGACACATACAACAATTGTCAAGTGCGTGGCTCAAGCTTGTATCAGAGGTGGAATAACCTACTGGCTTAAGTTATGACTCCAGCGTATAGTCGAAGCCGGGAAGAGTCATCCAGCTCTTTGTTTCGAGCTATTTCACAACAAAGAGCCTCCAGATGTGAGACGCAGGATTGAAGACAAAATGATGGCAATCCCAGAGCCTTGGTCAGGGGGAGGGGATCCCACTGTTCTCCGTGTGGAAAAAGTACGGCTACAGGATGTAGTTTGTTGGATGAGCAAGTCACCTATCCATGCGTGACTCAGCTCGTGGCAGGTGGAAGCCGCTGCTCCCATGCTAGCCTGGACAGTCACAGAAAAGCTCATCCAGTGTGGACTGGCATCTCCCAAGGCCTGTTGTCAGTCAGTTTTCTTCTGCAGATTAAAACTCCCGAATCTGGCATTCTCTCATCCCGCAACAGCCATCGGCTGGCAGGGCCACAGATCTTGCAGGTCCCGAGAGTCCCAGGGCTGGGAGGAGGATCTGCCAGCCAGAGCAGTGGCAGGAGCCCAGGGCAGGAGAGCCACAGAAGGTTTGGCTGCAAGGACAGGCTAGCAGCAGCCAGGGAGCCCAGGCCAGGAGCAGCAGCAGGAAGCAGAGGCCAGGGCCGTTAAGATGGCAGCTCCTTGTGGGGGCCACGCAGGAAGCCATGGCTGGCGGGTGAGGGGCCAGGAGCTGGAGGTCGGGGGACCCTGCACAATGGCAGAGGAGGGTGGGAAGCTGTGGGCAGGGAGTCCAGGAGCAGGGGCTGAGGCCAGCAGGGGGGCAGAATTGACCACCCCTCATCCAGCAGAATCCCTAGTCTGGGACTGCTCAGCTCCCGAGGGTGCTAGATGAGGGAGGTTGAACTTGGACTTAACTCAAAGCGTTCAGATGTTGGCCAAGCTTCCTGTTGGTGTCTGCCAGAAGCAAACATCCAAAATACAAGTATGTAGCCAATACTCACTTTCAAATACAAAAACTGATACATGCATCTGAGTAGTATAAACATAACCAGCAAATCGTAACTTTCTTAACAACATCCCATTTGGCACAGGTGGTACAAGATTTGCTGCAAACATACAACACGGGTTGTAAAGATGATCTGGATGTTAATGTTTCAGTCAAATAACACCAATGTTACTTGGTACAGCAAGAACGTAGATACTTCTCCTGATGCCCAGGAGGAGGTGGGAGGCAGCGTAGATGAGTCACTGCGACCAGATTAAATGGACAGAAACCTAAAGACGCCCCCTTCTCTCTCTGCCTTCTCATTGCATATGCTGCACCTGAAGAGACAAAGGACTGTGGAGGAGGGGTCCTGACCTAATGGATTTGGCAATAAGACTGGTGAACGCATGCGAGAGAACTTTGCTTTGACTCTAATTGTAGTTTAAGTTTGGCAACCGTATTTTATCACTATTGTACTTTGTAACTATTTCTGACTTCCACGCCTCATCTGTACTCCTTAAAAAACTGTTTGTAGTTAACAAATTTGTTTCACTGTTTTCTCTAACCCAGTGTGTTCAGGCTGACCTGCCAGGATAGCTGCATTTGGGGTAATGCATTTGCGTGCATATTCTGCCCTTGAAGGAGTAACAGACTCAATATATTTGTCCTGTCCAAGAGAACATGGGGCAACAGAGGACATACTTTTCTGAGAGGAAAATCCGAGGCTGTGGTAATCTTTGAGGCCGGTAGAAGATAGCAGCATGTGGCTGGCTGGCTGGTTGTAGCACACACTACCATAATTCAGAGTGACTGACATGGTGTAGGCTGGTTGTGGGGAGTCCAGGGTGGAGGTTACAGCAGCAAAGGCATTGTAAAGGGCACCTCAGGTACAGAGCAGGGGTTACACAGCCATTCAGTGATGTGGCTTGTGCCCTGGTATATCCAAGACGCTAAACTAGGAGGCGCACTTAGTAGTTTTTAATTCTAACCCTGTCCTCCCTTGAAAAATGGGAAAATTTGTGAGATTTCAACAAGAAGAAATTCACTAAAGACCAATGCAAAATATCTCAAATGTACATCTCTAAAATACCAGAAGAACTAGCCAGGTGCTGGTACAGCTAAACAGGACCTGGTGGCTAAAGTGGGCGATAAATCGTCTGAGAGCCAGCAATGTGATGCAGTCGTGAAAAAGGATGATGTCATTCTTGGGTGTATTAACTAGGGACTATATAAGGCACAGGCAGAGCCACTTGTCCTGCTCTACTCAGCACTGCTGAAGCCTTATTTGGAGTCTGGTGCCTAATTCTAGGCACCAGACTTAAGGGAAGAATATAGACAAATTGTAGAGCTGACCTATGAGAAAAAATGGGCATACAGTCTTGAGAAAACAAGACTGTGGGGGAGGGGGACCTGGTAACAGTCTTCGTCTGTTAAAGTTGTGTTACTCAGAGGATGGTGATCATCTGCTCTTCATGTGGATCGAAGGTGGGACAAGGAATGATGGGCTTACTCTGCAGCAAAGGCAATTTTGCTAGATATTATGAAAAACTCATGCATCTGATGCAGCGGGTCTTTGCCCACGAAAGCTTATGCTCCAAAATATCTGTTAGTCTATCAGGTGCCACAGGACTTCTTGTTGTTTATGAGAAACTTTGTAATTATGAAGGCGGTTCAGCTCTCTGGGGTTCCGAGGGAGGTTGTGGAGTTCCCATCACTGTTTTTTTTAAAAGCAAGTTGGACAAAAAGCCTGTCAGGTATGACCTAGGTTTACTTGGTCCTGCCACAGCACTGGGAGCTGGACTCGATGTCTTCTTGAGGTCCCTCCCACCCCTATATTTCTACGATAACTCCCTCCCTGACAGTCGTTGGTCAGAGGGTGAATAACAGTCAGTGCTTCACCAAATAGCAAACCCAGGGTTCTATCAGGGTAGAACTATTCATTGTTGATCGCCCCTTCAATTCCCTTTTAAAGCTTCCTATGCATACCCTGTCCACTGGGGGCCCTGGTCCTGCTACAGAATGGACATACTAATCCACAGTGATGTTTACAATCTGAAAAGCTATTAATAAAATGAAAACGAATTTATCAGTTGACAGACATATTCCCCAAACTATCCCATTCAGGATCCTTGGCTTCTTTTTTTGGTCCCTTTATCTGTCACTTCACAACTAATCAGCCAGTCATTAGTTGCTTATTAACAACATTCTGCTAGAATTCCTATCCCCAAGAGGTTTACAGAAACCACCGTACTGCATCAGACCCATAGGTACTGGTACTAGGGGTGCGGATTCCGTCATATGCAGGAAGCAGATTCCGTCATATGCAGGATTCACAGTTTGGTTCAATGGCCCTCAGCATCCCACGACACAAACTGTTCCAGCACACCTGATTAAACCAATAATCCATCTGGTTCGGTATCCTGTCTCCAAAAGGGGCCAGTATCCCACAGAAGACAGCTATGCAATACTCTTCCTAGAGGAGGAATGTTTTCTGAGTGCCAGGAAGTTATTGGCTGTTTTAAGTCCAGAAACATGCCATTTTTACTTAGTTAATAGGCACTGAGAACAGTATTCTAATTACTCATATAAATGACTAGGAGGACAGAAAAGACTAACAGTTTGCCTCAGTATCTTGTGGCACCGAGCTAAACAGGGGAAACAAACATACACTAAATTAAACACTATTTCATTTTACCAGTTTGAAATGTGTTGCCTTTGTTCCATTTTAATGGACCTCTTACTCCTAATTTAAGCACAGAATCACTGGCTTCTCCTTTCTATTCCACTCCTTATTTGTATTCCTCTGTCAGTCCTCACTTTGTCTCTTCACTGACCTAAACTGTCTTAATCTTTTAAATCCTTCCTTATATGGAAGTCTTTACAAGACTCTGGTATTTTTCACTGCCTTCTTCTGGATCATCTCTATTTCTATTGCATTCTTTTCTTTTTCTCTGAACATGGACTGTTTGAACATTGAATACAGTATTCCAAATGAAAAGCGCACCATTAATTGATTTATATCAGTGTTTCCCAAATTTAAAACATTTGCACATCTCTTTCAGGACTTCAGCCTCATCGGAGTAAACCCTCTCCCAGGCTACGTTTGGCACAGTGACTAGAGTAAAATCCCTGCAAGCTACATGGAAAAATTTCAAGGACACCATAACAGAGGCCCATCTTAAATGTATACCCCAAATTAAAAAACATAGTAAGAGACCTAAACAAGAGCCACCATGCCTTAACAACCATGTAAAAGAAGCAATGAGGGATAAAAAGGCATCTGTTAAAAAGTGGAAGTCCAGTCCTAGAGAGGTAATTAAGAACGAACATAAACACTGCCAAATTAAGTGTAAAAATGTAATAAGAGAAGCCAAAAAAGATTTTGAGGAACAGCTAGCCAAAAACTCAAAAAGTAATAACAAAATGTTTTTAAGTGCATTAGAAGCAAGAAGCCTGCTAAACAACCAGTGGGGTCCCTAGACAACCGAGATACAAAAGGAGCAATCAAGGATGATAAAGCCATTCTGGAGAGACTAAATGATTTCTTTGCTTCAGTCTTCATGGCTGAAGATGTTAGTGAGATTGCCAAACCTGAACCATCCTTTGTGGGTGGTAAATCTGAGGAACTGTCCCCGACTGAAGTGTCATTAGGGGAGGTTTTGGAACAAATAGAAAAACTTAACAGTAACAGATCACTGGGACTAGGTGGCATTCACCCAAGGGTTCTGAGAGAACTCAGATGTGAAATTGCGGAATTAACACTGTGATTTGTAACATAACCTTTAAATCAGCTTCTGTACCCAAGGCCTGGAAGACAGCCCACATAATGCCAATATTTAAAAAGGGCTCTAGAGGTGACCCTGGCAATTACAGACTGCTAAGTCTAACATTAGTACCGGGCAAATTAGTTGAAACAATAATAGAGAATAAAATTGTCAGACATGTAGAAGAACATAATTTGTTGGGCAAAAGTCAACATGGTTTCTGTAAAGGGAAATCAAGTCTTACTAATCTATTAGAATTCTTTGAAGGGGTTAACAAACATGCAGACATAGGGGATCCAGTAGATATAGTATACTTAGATTTCCAGAAAGCCTTTGACAAAGTCCCTCACCAAAGGCTCTTGTGTAAATTAGGTTGTCGAGGCATAAGAGGGCAGATCCTTTCATGAATTGAGAACTGGTTAAAAGACAGGAAACAAAGGGTAGGAATAAATGGTAAATTTTCGGAATGGAGAAGGGTGACAAGTGGTGTTCCCCAAGGATCAGTCCTAGGACCAATCCTGTTCAATTTATTCATCAATGATCTAGAGAAAGGGGTAAGTACTGAGGTGGTAAAGTTTGCGAACGATACTAAACTGTTCATAGTAGTCCAGATGAAAGCAGACCGTGAAGAACTTCAAAAAGATCTCACCAAATTGAGTGATTGGGCAACAAAATGGCAAATGAAATTTAATGAGAAGTGTAAAGTAATGCACAGTGGAAAAAATAACCCCAAGTATACATTCAATATGATGGGGGCTAATGTAGCTACAACCAATCAGGAAAGAGATCTTGGGGTTATTGTGGATAGTTCTCTGAAAACATCCACGCAATGTGCAGCAGCAGTCACAAAAGCAAATAGGATGTTAGGAATTATTAAAAAAGGGATAGCAAATAAGACAAAGAATATTTTACTTCCCCTTTATAAAACTATGGTACACCCACATCTTGAACACTGTGTACAGATGTGGTCTCCTCACCTCAAGAAAGATATTTTGGCATTAGAAAAGATTCAGAAAAAGGCAATTAAAATGATGAGGGGTTTGGAACGGGTCCCATATAAGGAGAGGTTAAAGAGACTGAGCCTTTTCAGTTTGGAAAAGAGGAGACTGAGGGGGGATATGATAGAGGTATATAAAATCCTGAGTGGTGTGGAGAGGGTGAATAAAGAAAAGTTATTTACTTTTTCCCATAATATGAGAACTAGAGGACATCAAATGAAATTAATGGATAGTAGGTTTAAAACTAACAAAAGAAGGTTCTTTTTCACACAGCGCACAGTCAACCCGTGGAGTTCCTTGCCAGAGGAGGCTGTGAAGGCTAGGACTACAATAAGAGAGTTCAAAGAAGAGCTAGATAAATTGATGGAGGTTAAGTCCATAAAAGGCTATTAGCCAAGGGTAGGAATGGTGTCCCTGGCCTCTCTTTATCAGAGGCTGGAGATGGATGGCAGGAGACAAGACACTTGATCATTATCTTTGGGCCCCCTCCGTGGGGCACCTGGCACTGGCCACTGTCAGCAGATGGGATGCTGGGCTAGATGGACCTTTCGTCTGACCCAGTAATGGCCATTCTTATGACCGCAGGCTTTTGTCGGGCGACCTTGTTTCATGAGGAAGAAGGGACGTGTCAGCACAGGGGGGTCTCCCATGTGGATGTGCTAAAAGTTAGGAAAGCCTCTCCCGACAGAAATGTCGGCAGGAGATACACCAATGAATTGTGCAATTTGAGTATCTTTTGCTGACAATTCTCTGCAATCTAGATATAGCCCCAGCGCTTATCTCGTGATTTTTAGTAATTTATTTTCCTATATCCTTTCATGTACCACTGGTGGTACATATACCACACTTTGGGAAACACTGGTTTATAGAATAGCATTGTGGTATTTTTCAATATTATCCTCTACCTGTGCCTCAGTGCACCTCGTGCTTTTGACAGCGGCTTAAACAGAGAATTTTCAATGATCTACCTATAATGACACCTACGTCTCTTACTTGACTGGTTAATTTAAAAGCAAGCAGTGCGTGTGAGAAGTTCAAATTGTTCCATGTGAGTTACCTTGAGCTTGTCTACAGTGAATTCCATCTCCCATTGTGTTCTCCATGTTGCCTAGTTATCAGGCCCTTCATATGGAGACTAAATAAAAGGGGCAAAGGGCAAACTAGAGGCAACCGCAATTTAAAATATCAGAATTTAAAAATTAAAGCTCCCAGTTTCCAAAGTGACACAATGACACATCAGCTCAGGAAAGCATTCAAATCAGGGCAAAGCCCACAATCCAAGAGGAATGTAAAATGATCCTCGGTGTTTCAGGCAACTGTCAGAACTGGGTATAAGACGAATAGAAACCTACACCTTAGCCACAATTATATGAAAGTTTATGGAAGCCCTGGGGGTGCAGGCTGACTATTGTGATGGGATGGACATCCTGCCTGAACAATGCCAGTTTAATATTCCTGCAGATGCACAGACTCAGCTTTAACCCAGCAGCATTCCAGGAGGAGACAAGTTAAGAGCTAGCTGACACAAGGTCTTTCAATGAGAAGCCTGATGTTCTACAATACTGGGAATGGTGGCAATTTACCACCAGTAAGTGAGAATTTAAAATACTGAGCGGAGTCCTGCTCTCTCAAAGCTGCAGAATGCACACCTGAAAGAAACCAAAGTCTTCTTTGAGTCCCAGCAGCCCACAAGGCAAGTGAGGATGTCACTGCTTATCATGGCACAATAATCGAGCCCACTTCCTCAAACACCAGTGGGACAAACTGAGCAGCTCCGAGGAGTGGTGCTGCAATACTCACAGCGGTATCACTAGAGACCTTTAGGAACAGATTGCTGTGCTGTGATTTATGATCCCTTTGAACCCAGCAGGGCTGTGCCCGGGCTGGGGTTAAAAATGTATTGGTTGTTTCCAATGGAGAATAAGTTGATGACACCCAACAGCCATCACCATAGAGCAGTACTCTGAGCTACTCCTTTATAGTGTCTTCATGGGTTGTACGTAATGGGAAGTAAGGGCGCCCTTTTTCTGGTGGGGTGGCGGGGGGCAGCAGCCTAGCATACCAGGATGCTGCTTGCCCTTCTTCCTGTTCCCTTGAATATCAGGGAAGGAGGGGGAAGGTACACAGACCGCATGAAGTACTCCTCTGCTCCCCCCCTCACCAGCCAGGAGTGAGAGGAATGCACACAAGCTGGTACTTTCGCCACACCCTCTCATAGTCAGGGGAACAGGAAGCAGAGCAAGCAGCATTCTGGTACACATTACTACTTCCGACCCTCCTGAAATGGCACTGTTGATCCTCTCCATTTATTTCCTCATCTCCTACCACTGGATGCCAGCTACCTTAACATCTTGGCAAAAGAAGGGATGGGAAAATCAACTGGTGTTCAAGTGCCCCTATAATGGAAAGTCAGTGTAGTATAAGTGCAGACCCTGTACCCTGGCCCATGAGATGAGTTCTGGCCCGCCGGTGACCCTCCCAAAATGCTCTCTGGGATACAGTGAGAGCTGCTTTAAGAAGTTTTGCAAGTACATTGTACAGTTTCAGTTCCCAACATGTGAAACGACGTATCTCTGTATGGGGCTGTGGCAGATCAGTGCATAGTTGGAAAATGAGAACATCCAAGAAAAATCTATTGCTACACAAATGTTTTGGGCCTTTCCACCACCTTTGCATGGGTTGTGTGTGTGCTAGCGCTCCAGAGTCTACTTCAGCACTTAGGCTGGAGCACCAGCTGCAGGGTAGCTCTACAGCCTTGCAAAAGGAAATTTCTCCACACCTTTCCCCCTTGCAATTCCCCACTAGTCAGCTAAGTCATTGCCTACAATTTAGGTAACTGAAGTTCATTGCAAAATGAAGTTAGCTGCACAAGTACATGTAGTGAACACACCCTTCCCAAGGTGAAGGTCATGAAGCAGAAACAGGCTTAGAATGGAAAATGGCGTGCAATCTTAAAATAGGCATGCCAGGTCCCTCACATAATACAGGTTCAGAATCGGTTTCTTATATTTTTTTCTGGCAAAGATTGAGCAACAACTAGCAAATAAGTCTTTCTTTTCTTAACCCCAAATTGTGCTCTAGACTTTCTGGAAGCTCTTTCCCAGCTACTGCTGTCATCAGATTATGAAGAAGCAATCTGCAAAATTTTGCTTCTGCAGCTATGAGTATGGGCCATTACTTTTCATCCTGTCTGAATTTGTAGAGGATAATGAGGGATATACTCATGCAGCCTTGCTTGCTGTCTCTTGGTGGCTTTACAGTACCAGTGTACTCTCCCAATCTCTGTATGCTCTGCAAAAAACAGCCCTCTGAAAGAGCCACCTTGCACTGGGTCATACATCATAACACAGTAATCTGCCAACATAGGACAGAATATGGAATGTATGTATAATATGTGGCCTTGGTTTTCCACTGTGAATGTATTACCTCTTTAAAGATCAAATCAAATGATGAGGGTAAAATCCAATCAGCATCTAAGTTGTCTGTATACAAATGAAAGATGTATGGGGAACGAGCAGGAAGAACTTGAAATGCTAGTAAATAAACACAAGTATGATATAGCTGGTATCCCAGAGAGTTGGTAGGGCAACACACATGATTGGAATATTGGTATACCAGGGTATAGTTTGGTTAGGATGGACATGCAGGGAAAAAGGGAGGTGGTGTTGCCTTATATTATTACACATGTTCCTACCTCGACTGTGGTTGAGATAGACACAGGAGACAGACTTTCTGAGAGTGTCTGGGTAAGATTAAAAGGGGTAAAAAGCAGGGGTGATGTTGTGGTTGGGGTCTACTAGAAAAAAAGTGGTTAAGGCTTTTTTAAAATAACTAATAAAATCATCCAAAGCATAGAGCTTGGTGGGGCTGGGAGACTTCAACTACCCAGACATCTGTTGGGAAAAGAACACAGTGAGGCACAGATTATCAGACAAGTTCTTGGAATGCACTGGAGACAATTATTTACTTCAGAAGGTGGAGAAAACTATGGGGGGAAAGCTGTTTTAGATTTGATTTAACAAACAGCGAGGAACTGGTTGAGAATTTGAAAGTGGCAGGCAGCTTGGGTGAAACCAGTTCATGAATCTAAGGACTGGTGGAAGGGAGAAAAGCAAAATAAAGACAATGGATTTCAGGAAGACAGACTTCAGTAAACGCTGAGAACTGGTAGGTAAGGTCCCATGGAAAGCAAGACTACAAGGAAAAACACTTGAAGACAGTTGGCAATTTGTCAAAGGGACGTTACTAAGGGCACAAGAGCAAACCATTCCTCTGCATAGAAAAGATAGGAAGTGTGGCAAGAGACCAGCTTGGATTAGCCAGGAGATCTTGAATTACTTAAAACTCAAAAAGGAATGGTATAAACAGTGCAAACTAGATCAAAGTACAAGGTAGGAATATAAACAAATAACACTGGAATGTAGGGACAAAATTAGAAAGGCAAAAGCACAAAATGAGCTCAATCTAGCTTGAGATATAAACGGAAACTAGAAAACATTCTACAAGCATATTAGAAGCAAGAGGAAAACCAAGGACAAGGTAGGCCCATTGCTCACTGAAGAGGGAGAAACAATAATAGAAAATGTGCAAATGGTAGAGGTACTTAATGATTCCTTTGTTTCAGTTTTTGCCGAGAAGATAAATGGAGATTAGATGCCTAACATAGCAAATATTAGTGGAGATGGGGTAAGTCCAGAAGTTTAAAATAGGGAAAGAAAAAAGTTAAAAATTACTTTAAAAAGTTAGATGTCTTCAAGTCACCATGGCCTGATGAATTGCATCCTAGAGTACTCAAGGAGCTGATAGAGGAGGTATACCAACCACAACCTATCATCTTTGAAAAGTCATGGAAGTTGGGAGAGATTCCAGAAGATTGGAAAAGGGCAAACATAGTGCCCATCTATAAAAAGGGAAATAAGGACAACCCGGGAAATTACAGATTAGTCCATTAAACTTCAGTGCCAGGAAAGATAGTGGAGCAAATAATTAAGGAATCCATCTGCAAACATCTGGACGATAATAAGGTGACAGGCAACAGTCAGCATGAATTTCGCAAGAGCATATCACATCAAGCCAACCTGATAAATTTCTTTGATAAGACAACAAGCCTTATGGATAAATGAGAAGCGGTGGACGTGGTATACCTAGACTTTGGTAAAGCATTTTATACAGTATAACATGATCTTGTTATCAGTAAACTAGGGAAATGCAACCTAGATGGGAGTACTATCAAGTGGGTGCATAACTAGTTGGATAGTAGTTATTAATGGTTTGCAGTTATGCTGGAAGGGAATAACAAGTGGGGTTCTGCAGGGGTCAGTTCTGGGGCCAGTTCTGTTCAATATCTTCATCAATGATTTAGATAATGGCATAGAGAGTGCGCTTATCAAGTATGCAGCTGATACCAAGCTGGGGAATGGGGTTTGCAAGTGCTTTGGAGTGCAGGATCAGAAATCAAAATAATCTGGAGAAACCGGAGAAATGGTCTCAGGTAAAGAAGATGAAATTCAATACGAACAAATGCGAAGCACTCCACTTAGGGAGGAACAATCAGTTTCACACAAACAAAATCGGAAGTGACTTCCTATGATGGAGGACTGCAGAAAGGGATCTGGGGGTTGTAGTGGACCACAAGCTGAGTATGAGTTAACAGTATGACACTGTTGCAAAAAAAGCAAATGTGATTCTGGGGTGCATTAACAGGAGTGTTGTGAGCAAGACACAGGAAGTAATGGTTCTGCTCTACTCTGCGCTAATTAGGCCTAATTTGGAGTACTGTGCCCAGTTCTGGCTACCACATATTAGCAGAGATGTGGAGACATTGGAGAGGATCCAGAGAAGAGCAACTAAAATGATTAACGGCCTAGAAATCATGACCTATGAGAAAAGGTTAAAAGAACTTGGCTTGTTTAGTTTGGAAAAGAGAAGACCGAAAGGAGACATGACAGCAACCTTCAAGTACCTAAAAGGGTGTTACAAGGAAGAGGAAGAAAAATTACTCTCCTTAACCTCTCATGATAGGACTAGAAGCAGTGGGCTTAAATTGCAGGAAGGAAGGTTTAGGGTGGACATTAGGAAAAATTTCCTAACTGTCAGGGTGGTTAAGTACTGGAACAAATTGCCTAGGTTGGTTGTAGAATATCCATCAGTGGAGTTATTTAAGAACTCATTAGATAAATATCTACCAGTGATGATCTAGATGGTGCTTGGTCCTGCTGTGAGGGCAGACAACTGGACTTGATGACCTCTTGAGGTCCCTTCCAATTCTAGTATTCTGTGATTACCCATCCTCTTTGTGGGTGTGTCTACACTAGGAACTAACTTCAGGATCTACTTTGAAGTAGCCTGCAGAGAGTCTACACACATTTTCCCTCACTTTGAAGTTAACTTCAAAGCAGGAAGCCCAACTTTGAAATCCTTACTGCATTCCCAGGAATGCAGTAGTGCCCCACTTCACAGGTTAACTTCGAAGTAGGGTGTATGTAGATGCTCAGCTTTGAAGTCTGGTACTCCAAAGTTGTACTTCGAAGGAAGCAACTTTGCAGTTATTTCTGTAGAGTAGACATGGCCTGTTTGGGGCTTCCTGTATCATTTAAGTTATTTCCTCCACTCTGCATAGATTTGTGCAGGGGGAAGGGGATAGAGGAGGAGCCATAATCACTCTTTCCGTTAGATATGCCTTGTTTCTGGAAAATTGGAGATAAAACCTTGATAGTCCTGCTTTACAGAAAAAGGTCTCGTTTTGATTTGCATGTGTTCAAGGGGTAAGCAGATAACACCTCCTTCTAGTACCTCTCGTTTGTTCTTTGGAAGAGCCTCCTGGGACTCACTGTTTAAGAGGCACTCCTCTGTCTGCCCTTCTGTGGTCTGAAGCCCCTTGTTCTTAGGCTGCTTTTCATCCTTCCTTGGCTTGTGCATCTCTGGAATATGCTTGACCCCTGTAAAGGAAGAAGCGAGAGAGCTACATTGATATGGGAGTGGTTGCGACTTGATCTCCAGAACAAGCACTTTCTTTTGCCATTTTTCCCTTTTAGTGGAAGCCTGTTTATTATTTGTTCAGCCCCAGCTCTGTGCTTAGTATTGTACAAGCTACAATCCAGATAATCCCACTGCATCAAACAATTTATACAATTTGGCCCATAGTATACCCAGTAGGCTTACTCCTGAGCCCTTGGACTTCCAGTTTGGGCCTAGTTTTGTTTGCTTTGTTACAATGACAAGCACAGAGTAGGTTTCATTCAATAACGGCACTGCTCTAAAGCAGCCCAATATACTTTTCTGGATGGCTCAATGCAAATACAATTCAGAAATGTCACCTGTCCACTGTTACAAACTACATAACAGCATTTGGATGGCACAGTTCTGGGGAGCTGCTATTGACTGGGCTATATACTCGAGAGAATGATGGACGCCTAAGTCTCAACAGGTCATGGGCACGATGTAATGATACACAGGTAGCGCACAGCAGTAAGCAGTCTGACATTACCAGGTCCAGCCCCTAGATGGAATTCAAGTGTTGTAATTCACAGTTGCTTGCTCTCAGTTCCGCACTTAGTGGGCACTGGCCCCGAACAGTGGCAGCGCGTTTCCCGTTTGTCTTGTCTCTCAGCCGGGGTCTGAGCTGACCCCTCACACTCGCTGAGTGGTGGGATCAAGTACTTGTTCAGGGCTGCGGAGCCAGCGCACGCGTGACGGGCTGGCTCGTCTTCACACAGCAAGGGTGTTCAAAACGCCACGCTCCCAGCGGAGGGGAGGCCTGTTGAACCCCCACAGGCAGCCGGCTGCCACCTCAGAGCCTGCAGCCAGATCTGCGCAGCAGGCCCCACGCCAGGCCGCGTGAACTCAAGGAGCCAGCGCCTCCGAAAAGCCAGGGAGGCGGGAGTGCTTGGCCGGTGGGCTCCAGCCTAGGGAATGCCGCTCTGCAGCGTGGGCACTGCCGGCTGGCTCCGGGCCCCATTGCTGCTGGCCCGTGGGGTGGCAAATTTGGGGGGCAGCCCTGTGGGATGGGAATCAGGGCCCCCCTCCCCACGCCTGGGACTCCAGCCCAGCCGCGCCTCCCTCAGCGCGCCTGGCGCCTGCCTCCAGGGGGCTCCCGCCCCGCGCCCTCGCTGCGGGGCCTTCGTGTCCCCCGGGACGTCGGAACCTTTCTCCTCCCCGCGGAACCTTTGCGGCGGAGGCGCCTGTTGCCGCCCGGGGGCTCCTCTGGCTGCGCTGGCCGGGGGGACGCTTAGCGAGGCGGACCCCGAGCGCGGAGCCGAGGAGGCGCGGGCGGAGCCGAGCCGCTCCCGGGGCCGGCGCCTTACCTGCCGCGGGAGGAGTCGCCGAGCCCCGCCGGGGAGGTGAGCGCTGGGCTGGGGCGGGGCGGGCGCCGGGGCACAATGGAGGCGGCGGGGGAGCCGGGCCCTAGGGGAGCGGCCCCTGGAGAGGCCCAGGCCGCGACCCCCCCCCCCCCGGGGGGCTCAGCCTGAGGCGGGAGGCAGGGGTGGGGCCGGCTGGGGCTGCCAAGCAGCGGGGGACACGCTGGCGCCTGTCGTGTGTCACCGTCCTGAGGGGGGGCGGGTCAGCCCGGACCGGGGCGGGGGGGGGGGTGTTGAGCCCCCTGGCGAGCGAGGAGCCGAGCCCCGGGCCGGGGGGCCCCGCCTGAGTTAGGAGCCACCAGAGGAGGAGGAGGCAGAACTTTTCATGTGGACCTGCAGGCTGGAGGTAAGCGGGGAAGTCGGCGGCGGCGGCGGCGGCGGCGGCGTGGAAATCAGGCCCCCCAGGCGGAGCGGCGCGGCCCCCCGCGGAGGTTATGTAAGAGTGATGTGACTGGCTGCGCTGCCGGGCGCTGCGAGCCGAGAATCGATCGGGTGGTGAAACGTTAATGGTGCTTCCTTGTTCTCCCCCTCTCCGAGCACAGGAGCCGGGGGCGGTCAATGGCAACGGAAGGTGGCAAATTCAAAAGCGAAGGAGGGAAATGCTCTGACGGACCGGGGTTTTAGGCTGGGGAACTCATTGCCACGGGGAGTTGTTGAGACTAAAAACTGAGATTCGCGAAGGGCTAGGGTGTTCACATGGATAACAAGGACGTATAATAATAAATACAGAAGGGGTAGTAAACCTCTTGCTTCAAGGTTTATGCTAGTCTCTAATTATTAGTGCTCAGGATGAGATCTAAGGTGGAGAGAGGCATCTTATCCTGTCGTTGCCCACTGTTTAGTTCTTAAATCCTTTGCAGCATCCGGTACTGATTGCTTTCAGAGGCTGATATGTGCTTAGATAGAGCTTTGGTTTGATCCAGTCTGACCATTCCTGTATGTAGAATATTTGTATAATTTGAGTCATTGTTTAGTCACATTCAATAATTGTAGTAAATAGATATTTAAAACAATAACTTGGGTTTCCTTTATTTCAATATGTTATCGATAGATGGACTGTGGGACCCTTTTGAGATATTTGTGTATAGTTTTTGAGGGTTGTTTATTATTCTGTGGTGCTCTAACTTTTTAAGTTGATTTTTCCCTTCACCAGTTCATAATTTGGTGTTTATGCTGAGTAATGTACAGTTGGTTTTCATTGATGCCCATTATATGTGGAATAGCTCAGTAGATGCTTCCATCAGTGAGACTCTTGCACGTTCCATCAGTATGTCTTCCCATGGATTTATACAGAATTTATCAGAATTGAAGATTTTGATTTTAAAAAAGTTGACATCTCTCGGTGTTGCTGTTTTTGTTGGCTTGACTGCAGATTCACTGAGCTGTCAGGGGTCTATGGTGTCAAGACTCCTTCAGCGGAAAGGATGAGAGAGTGTCTTTCTCTCCATTCATCTAAATGGGTTCATAGTTACCTTACCTATTACTATAACATTTGGGGGCTAATCTATACTTACGTGAAGATCAACATGCTGCAGTCAATTTTCCGGAGTTTGATTTTGCTGCCTCTGGTTAAGACACAGCAAAAATTGACCTCTCTGTGCTTGGCTGTCAATCCCTGTACTCCACACTATTGCATGGCATAAGGATGTTTACTTGAGACCTCCAATCCTCGGACTGTACCATGGAAGAAAGTCGATTCTGATATGTCGGTCTTAGCTACGCTAATGGCGTAGGTAGGATTGCGTACCTGAAATTGACTTTCTTCCCCGGTGTAGACTTACCCTTAGTTAACTAGTAACAGGGAGGTAGCTGTGTAAGTCTGTACTCCAACAAAACAAAACAAAACAGCAGAAATGCAGCACTTTAAAGACTAACAAAATGATTTTTTTCACCTTTTGATAGTCCTACTAGGAATAATCAGGTAATGTGCTTATTCACTGGGCTGCTCCCTGTGTCCACTAATTTGAAAGTAACTTTTCCAGGTGTATTGCTACAATTTTTGCAAAGAGTAGAATGAAGAGCTGAGCTCTCCAAGAAGAACCCAGGTGCACCAACAAGAAAAGATGTTGCTGACTAGTTATGTGATCTAAATCAACACTCACCCAGTATCCCTGTTCTCTTGGCTGGGGTGCTGCCTGTGATCGCTGAGCCTCATTCCTGAGCCGCTGAGCTTTAAAGATCCAGTGGTCCTCTGGCTCTGTTCCATCCCAAGTGTGGCTGTATTTTAGCGGTTGCTGGAATTAAAAGCAATATATATACATAAAATGTATTGTGGTTGGTGAGTAACAGTTAAAATGTTTCACTAATATTTTCTACAAATGACTATCACCCCGCTTCTTCATTGCTATGCCATAACAATGTATTCACCTGTATTCTGATGGCTTAGGTGCCATATCCTGCAAGTCTGTTTGTCTTGCGATATTTTGAGTGCCCCAAAATACATTTTGTTTCAGATACCTACTCTGCTAATTATGACTGGATCACTCAGGTAAGGGAGGAGTGGTGCTGAAACAAGTATTCCACCAGGATTTGAGCTGAAATTTAAAAACAGAAAGTTTGTTGATCACAGATGTTGTGTTGCCAGGATCCAAACCTAGCAAAACTTTATTAATTCAAACGTTAAACATGTATGTATTTTTACATAACATTTATGGGAGGCAGATCAAAGACGTTATAAGGCATTTCTTTCTAAGGCGGTTAAATTAGGCTATAATTTTAATTTTGCTGTTTTCAGATGCTTATAACTTTTTGGGAAATAATTCAGCAGGTCTGACAAGGCAGGTCTTTGCCCATGAAAGCTTATGCTCCAAAATATCTGTTAATCTATAAGGTACCACAGGACTTCTTGTTTTTGAAGATGCAGACGTAACTCGGCTACCCCGCTGTTACTCCACAGGCAAGGACGTTTTCTGTACTCACTCAAGTGTGAGTTCTGTGCAGAAATCTCAGTGAAATTCCTTTTGGGAATTCTTGAGTTAACTGTTTCAGATGTTCTATTTTGTACTGTACTAACAAAAAGAGGGGTTTAAAGGTTAAAAAAAACCCCAAAAACTTGAAGATTGTAGTAGATTTAATCCTCAGAGAGGGGAAATACCTGTAATACTTGACATTTGGTTTAGATATGAGTTGGTGTGTTTTGTGAATGTAACGAGTTTTCTGATAAATGCTTAGTAAGGTGAGGTCTTTGAAGTCATCCAATTTGTACATATTTTGAGTTCACGTTCAGATAAATGAGTCTTGCTTCTCATGTGTATTCAGATGATGTCTCCAGTTACGTAGTTATTAAAGTAAATGAGTTCATGGGGTGCATAAAAGTATTTACCTTAAACATATATATTTGAAGAAATTTGATACTAAAAATTCTGGGATCTAATTTGAAACCATGAATGAGAATTTTAAGAGTTCTTAAAAGCATCGATAATAATGTTAATGTTTCTCAGTAGGCCTAGCAAACTAGAGAAAGTTATGGAATTTCTGTAAACTGAGAAGGGAAGATGGGTGGGTAAAGTTTCAGTTTATGTTTAGAAAAAGGGGCAGACTTAGGGGATATCTACACTACCAACCAAAGTCAACCTAAATTAAGTAATTTGACAGCCATCACAGTAATTATTCTTGCTGTGAAATTGACAAGACAGCCAATGTGAGGGGCAGAGTATCTACACATAAAGGCCCGTGTCGGTATAAATCTGGATCTGTGGATAGAAATTGTTTTTTGTGGAATGACAGAGCTAAGAACATAAGAATGGCCATACTGGGTCAGACCAAAGGTCCATCCAGCCCAGTATCGCATCTGCCGACGGTGGCCAATGCCAGGTGCCCCAGAGAAGGAGAACAGAAGACAAAGATCAAGTGATTTATCTCCTGCCATCCATCTCCTGCCCTTGTACTGAAGGCTAGGGCACCATACTTTACCCCTGGCTAATAGCCATTTATGGACCTAACCTGCAAAAATTTACTGAGCTCTTTTTTAAACCCGAATAGAGTCCTGGCCTTCACAGCCTCCTCCAGCAAGGAGTTCCACAGGTTGACTGTGCGCTGTGTGAAGAAAAATTTCCTTTTATTAGTTTTGAACCTACTACCCATTAATTTCATTTGGTGTCCTCTAGTTCTTGTATTATGGGAACAAGTAAATAACTTTCCAATATTCACTTTCTCCACACCATTCATGATTTTATGTACCTCTATCATATCGCCCCTCAGTCTCCTCTTTTCTGGACTGAAAAGTTCCAGTCTCTCTAGCCTCTCCACATATGGGACCCTTTCCAAACCCTTAATCATTTTAGTTGCCCTTTTCTGAACTTTTTCTAATGCCAATATATCTTTTTTGAGGTGAGGAGACCACATCTGCACGCAGTACTCAAGATGTGGGCGTACCATAGTTTTATATAGGGGAAGTATGATATCTTTTGTCTTATTTTCTATCTCTTTTTTAATAATTCCTAACATCCTATTTGCTTTACTAACTGCCTCTGCACACTGCGTGGATGTCTTCAGAGAACTATCCACAATAACTCCAAGATCCCTTTCCTGATCTGTCGTAGCTAAATTTGACCCCATCATGTTGTACGTGTAATTTGGGTTATTTTTTCCAATGTGCATTACCTTACACTTACCCACATTCAATTTCATTTGCCATTTTGCTGCCCAATCACTCAGTTCGCTGAGATCTTTTTGTAGTTCTTCACGATCCCTTTTGGTTTTGACTGTCCTGAACAACTTGGTGTCATCTGCAAACTTTGCCACCTCACTGCTGACCTCATTTTCTAGATCATTGATGAACAAGTTGAACAGGATCGGTCCCAGGACTGACCCCTGGGGAGCACCACTAGTTACCCCCCTCCATTGTGAAAATTTACCATTTATTCCAAGGCTTTGTTTTCTGTCTTTTAACCAATTCCCGACCCATGAAAGGATCTGTCCTCCTATCCCATGACCGCCTAATTTACATAAAAGCCTTTGGTGTGGGACCGTGTCAAAGGCTTTCTGGAAATCTAGGTATGTTATGTCCACTGGGTGCCCCTTGTCCGCATGTTTATTAACCCCTTCAAAGAATTCTAATAGATTAGTTAGACACGACTTCCCTCTGCAGAAACCATGCTGACTTTTGCCCAACAATTCGCGCTCTTCTACGTGCCTTGCAATTTTATTCTTTACTATTGTTTCTACTAATTTGCCTGGTACTGATGTTAGACTTATCGATCTCTAATTGCCAGGGTCTCCTCTAGAGCCTTTTTTAAATATTGGCATTATATTGGCTGTCTTCCAGTCATTGGGTACCGAAGTGGATTTAAAGAATAGGTTACAAACCACTGTTAATAACTCCGCAATTTCACATTTGAGTTCTTTCAGAACCCTTGGGTAAATACTGTCTGGTCCTGGAGACTTGTTACTCTTCAGCTTATCAATTAACTCCAAAACCTCCTCTAATGTCATTTCAATCTGGGAGAGTTCCTCAGATTTGTCACCTAAAAAGGCTGGCTCAGATTTAGGAACCTCTGTAACATCCTCAGCTGTGAAGACTGAAGCAAAGAAATCATTTAATCGCTCCGCAATGGCACTGTCTTCCTTGATCGCTCCTTTTATATCTTTATCGTCCAAGGGCCCCACTGCTTTTTTAGCGGGCTTCCTGCTTCTAATGTATTTAAAAAACATTTTACTATCGTTTTTTGAATTTTTGGCTAGCTGTTCCTCAAAATCTTTTTTGGCTTTTCTTACTACGTTATGACACTTAATTTGGGAGTGTTTATGTCCCTTTCTATTTTCCTCACTAGGATTTGACTTCCACTTTTTAAAAGCTGCCCTTTTCTCTCTGTGCCTTTTTAACATGGCTGTTAAGCCATGGTGGTTCTTTGTTAGGTCTCTTACTGTGTTTTTTTATTTGGGGTATACATTTAAGTTGGGCCTCTAGTATGGTGTCTTTAAACAGTTTCCATGCAGCTTCCAGGGATTTTAGTTTAGTTACTCTGCCTTTCAGTGTCTGTTTAACTAGCTTCCTCATTTTAGTGTAATTCCCCTTTTTGAAATTAAATGCCAGAGTGTTTGACCGCTGCGGTGTTCTTCCCAACACAGGAATATTAAAAGTTATTATATTGTGGTCACTATTTCCAAGCGGTCCAGTAACAGTTACCTCTTGGACCAGATCCTGCGTTCCAGTCAAGACTAGATCGAGAATTGACAATCCCCTTGTGGGTTCCTGTACTAGCTGCTCCAAGAAGCAGTCACTTAAGGCATCAAGAAATTTAATCTCTGAATCCCGTCCTGAGGTGACATGCACCCAATCAATATGGGGATAATTGAAATCTCCTATTATTACTGTGTTTTTTATTTTGATAGCCTCTCTAATCTCCCTTAACATTTCAGCATCACTATCACTGTCCTGGTTGGGTGGTCGGTAATATATTCCTAATGCCATATTCATATTAGAGGAATGAATTGTTATCCATAATGATTCTATGGAACATTTTGATTCCTTTAGGATTTTTGTTTCATTTGATTCTATGTTATCCTTCATATATAGTACCACTCCGCCACCCGCACGACCTGTTCTGTCTTTCCGATATAATTTATATCCCGGTATGATAGTGTCCCACTGTTTGTCCTCATTCCACCGTGTTTATGTGATGCCTATTATGTCAACTTCCTCCTTTGATATGAGGTACTCCAGTTCACCCATCTTATTAGACAGACTCCTGGCATTTGTGTAAAAGCGCTTTAAAAAACTACCACTATTTATATGTCCGCCTTTCACAGATGCCTTGGATTTTTTTATATGCAATTGTTTCACATCTGATCTTGCCCATATATTATTTCCCACGTTCCCTATCTGACTAACCTCTAGGGAATCCCTATCTATGGAGCCTCGTGTAAGAGAAGTCTCTGTCCGATCCACGTGCTCCCCCGCACCAATCGGCTTTCCCCCACCTCTTAGTTTAAAAACTGCTCTATGACCTTTTTAATGTTTAATGCCAGCAGTCTGGATCCACCTTGATTTAGGTGGAGCCCATCATTTCTGTATAGGCTCCCCCTACCCCAAAAGTGTCCCCAGTTCCTAATAAATCTAAACCCCTCTTCCCTACACCATAGTCTCATCCACGCATTGAGACTCTGAAGTTCTGCCTGTCTATCTGGCCCTTCGCGTGGAACTGGAAGCATTTCAGAGAATGCCACCATAGATGTTCTGGATTTCAGTCTCTTTCCTAGTAACCTAAATTTGGCCTCCAGAACATCTCTTCTACCCTTCCCTATGTCATTGGTACCGACATGTACCACGACCACCAGCTCCTCCCCAGCACTGCCCATAAGTCTGTCTAGATGCCTCGAGAGATCCGCAACCTTTGCACCAGGCAGGCAAGTCACCATACGGTTCTCCCGGTCATCACAAACCCAACTATCTATATTTCTAATGATCGAATCCCCCACTACTAAAACCTGCTTCTTCCTAACAGCTGGCGCTCCCTCCCCCGGAGAAGTATCCTCGGCACGAGAGGATACCACAGCACCCTCTGGAAGGAGGGTCCCAACTATGGGATGTTTTCCCTCTGCTCCCATTGACTGTTCTCCTTCCCTGAGCCTTTCATCCTCCGTAACAGCATCAGGACTGTCAGATTGGAGGTGGGACAGCCCTACTATGTCCCGGAAAGTCTCATCAACAAACACCTCCGCCTTCCTTAGCTCCTCCAGTTCAGCCACCCTGGCCTCCAAAGCATGCACTCGGTCTCTGAGGGCCAGGAGCTCCTTGCATCGAGCGCGCACATACGCCACCCGCCCACAGGGTAGGTAGTCATACATGTTGCACTCGACACAATAAACAGGATAGCTCCCACTCTGCTGCTGGGCTTCTGCCTCCATTTCCTACTCTAATTATATATGAGGGTTTAATTAAATGTTTCAGATAGAGGTTGTTATAAAGGATTTAAGTTTAAGGGCAATAGAAGTCACTGGCTCCCTCCAAGCTCCCCCTCTAAACTCCCCTCTCAAAACTCCCTCCTCTGAGCTCTCCTGGAAACCATAGCAGTGAAGGGAGCACAATGTGGTGCTGCCACACCAGCAGCCTGTGCCAGCAGGTCTCTGGCACAGCTACACTGCCCCAACCCCACCTCCATCTTTTCCATGCAGCTGTCTGTGTCTCTGGTCTGGGGATATGTGTGCTGCGTGAACATTAGAGTGTGACTGGGGACAACTGCTGGTTAGCATAGTGCCTGCCCTAGTGGGCAGTGTTGGGGGTGGTACAGCCCCACTGGTGGAGCTGGCAGTGTAGGGTGCAGGCTTCTTGGATCGGTGGCCCCACTTCCTGTTCTTTTCACTGATGTGGGTCCTGGAGTGTTATGTGGTTCCATGCCTACCAAT
This sequence comes from Carettochelys insculpta, assembly GCF_033958435.1. NCBI lineage: Eukaryota > Metazoa > Chordata > Testudines > Carettochelyidae > Carettochelys > Carettochelys insculpta. Next base: position 3,539,918 of record NC_134147.1, on the reverse strand, counting down.
TTCTATCTGGATGCAGAAATCTGCAGATAAAAATTTGTATCTGTGGAGGGCTCTATCTACTCAGACCTGGTGTTGCCCTAACTACGCAGACATATACCTAAGTCCTCTTGTGGAGGAGAAGGTATTTGACGATGTGCCGACCTACTCCGGGTCCCGTGGGTGCGCGTGGGGTGTGATACAGCGGGGGGAGTCGGGTGGCCCAGGACCAACCACCCCACCTTTATAGCAGCCTGATATAGTGTAGCAGCAATATGTGATTTAGTGTATTTACTTTAAAACCTAGGTTTCCACAGTATTATGAGTACCAGAAACAATAACACTCCGATTGTGAACACCACAATGCCCTGTGGCTGTTCTAAGTCCCAATAATTCTCTATACAGACCCAGCTAGACCAGCTAGTGGTATTTACCAATAGTGATTTATTTATTTATTTGTAACTACAATTACTTAACACTTGTTATATATATATATATATATATATATATATATATATATAGATAGTTATTTATTTGGCATAAGCTAAATACTAGGTTATATATAACTATATATAATTACATGTGACTTACCAATAACATCCAATGCTCCCACATCTCACCAATAACTACGTTACAGCAGCCCTTCAAGTCAGAGATACGGCTTGGTTGGGACCTTTCGTGGTGGTGACGTCCGGGTGATCAGGCCGGGGTCTGCTGTCTGGACTGGAAGTTGCTAGCCTCCGCCTTGTGTCCAGGAGCCCACACCCTTATTCCTGTTAAATCACCTTTTATACTGTTTCTTACTTGGGGGTTCGATACCTGGCCAATTAAAGCGTTTGTTACCTAATTTGGGCTTTCTATCCTCCCGGCCTGTTAGAACATGTTACAAGATTTCCTCTGTCCTTGGTCTTTTTCTGAACCTCCCCTGAGACCCTCTGATGTTGTACAACCAAGATGTTCTCTTTGGGGGGGCTTCCAGCTACTAGCCCCAGCTGTTCTCTTTGGGGGCTTACTATCTGCTTGTCAGGATGTTCTCTTTGGGGACTCTCCAACTACTTGTCAACTTTCTGATTTCTTTCTCCTGGCCTGACTTCAGACCTTCCCGCCGCTGTATGATAGCATTCCAAGATGGAGTGTATGGTCATTCTGCCTTGCGAGTGAGGCCCGGCCACCAGGTGCTCGTGCTCCCACAGTATTATGTCAGCATAGTAGGACACTTACATTGGTGGGAGCAAGACTGTAAGGTAGACACTCACATAATGAGGTTGACAGAAGCTGCCTTATGTGGACCTAACCATGTAGTGTAAACAAGGCCTTAGAAAGCAGAATCAACTGCCATTCAGTATTGCCTTTAAGCTGAGCACTTGGGCACCTGCCCAGGAGAAGTTCAGGTGCCACTCAGCTGATTAGCAGAGCTCCCTCTGCTGGCAACCTGTCTCTCTATTGGTGGCGCACATCTGCACATGCCTTGGTACAGATGATAAAATTTATTCCAACCACGAATGGAAAAATATTAGAGGGAAAACTGCAGCCATTGCATGTTGTAGAGAAGGAAGTAGGTAGAATGGTGGATGTTTGTGTAGGGGTGGGTGGCCTGGTGCTGGGTTAGGAGGGAGCTGACTTGTTGGAAAACTTTGGAAAGCAGGTGGGATATCAAAGAACATGGTTGTTTTTTAGTCTTTGGTTTTGGATTTGGTAGGTGGTGCTTTCTCATCCTAACACAAAAACTGTTGATCAGTACTGTGTATGGGCATGTAGCATTTACTGACTATTAAATGCTGTTGAAAGAATGTATTTGATTCATTAAATTGAAGGAAGTGTTAGGAAACAAGCAATTGAATGAACTGAAATTATGAAAAGACTTTCTAAAGTAAAATGTAATTATTAGGCAGAAAATTAGTACGGATTTGTGCTCATCTCAAAAAGTGCAGAAAACGGTTTCTTTAACTCTTCCAGATCAAACGCGCCATTGAATGCAATTTTGTTTATTAAAGTTGAAGACCAGAACATTGATGAATTTAATACTATAACTGAGCCATATTCAATGCCTGTGATGTCACTGCAATGTTACTGTGATAATTCAAACCCTGTTTAGGATCTTATAGCTCTCAACTATTGAGTATCTACTTCAGGACCAGTCTCTGTGTGACTCTGATGCCTCAGTGTGAGAGATTAATTGGCAATAATGCTATTAAAATAACTGAACTTGAAGAGAATGTTGCATTCTTTTTATGAAGTCACTTTCACTGTTTTCTAAAATGAGTAATACATGGAAGCGATTAAGGCATTTTGTCTTGGACATGTACTTTTGCTGTAGGCTTAAACTTTCAGATCCATCACTGTCTGCTGCAAATGAAGAAATAGATGAAAAGGTAAAAGAACCAGAGGAATCAACATCGATGTTAAAAGAGGATGATAGGTGAAACATGAGAAAGGATTGACTCTCCAGTGGTGGCAAGTGTCCAGGAAGGGACTGTTTGTTCTACATAAACTGTTGCATAAGTGTGTGCAAATGGCAGAAGATGCCCTGAAGAATGTAGAGAAAATTGTGACAAAAAGGTCTTTGCTGGTTGCTCAGAAATGAGGCAATGAGAGCATTTCTTAAGAGTACTCATTCTATGTTTTGTGTTCGTTCCAGTTTGTAAAACTTGGAGAGGGAAAAAAAGGAACATCTACTACAGCTCTAAAGAATTGTGATGGAAATTCAAAATTTCTTCTGCAGTTACCATCAAACCCTTGGCTGGCTGAAAGTAGGAGAACTCATGCCTGTAGTTCACAGTACGCTTAGTTGAATTTACGGGAAGGCTGTGGTCTGGTTTATGCCAATCAAATTGTAATGGCATAACTGTATCAGAAGGGACAGGATTCTTTTCCTTCATCATCATCAGCTGTGGGCTAAGCACCCATTGGTGTCTGATTCCTCCCTCACTATTTTCTTCCATCTTTCCTTGTCCAGTGCGGAGTGGCTTAGTTTCTGCAGACTAGCTCCACACCAATCTACTATATCATCTACCCCTTCTCTGTAGGGTCTTCCTCTCATATTCAAACCATGCATTATGGTGAATACCAGAGTCTTAACTTTTCGTTCATCATTGATTCTGCAGATATGCCCGGATAGCTGTAACTTCTGTTGTATAACCTTCTGCAGTAGGTTCTCTTTCATCTGTATCTTCCTACATGACTCCTCATTGGTGATCTTGTGCAGCCATCCTATTCTCAGGATCTTTTTATAACCACTCTTCTTGAATGCCAATATCCTTCTCTTTGAATCTTTCATTAACACACATCTCTTGCATCTGTACAACATGCTGCTGAATACACATGTTTTCAAGACGTTCAGCTTTGTTCTTAAGCTAATTGCTTTGCTTTTCCCGATCTTATCCATCACCTTCAAATGTGCTTTTGCTATTGTTGTTGTAGTCGCTATTTCCTTACAGTCTAGATCAGCTGTCATGTTTCTCCCTAGATAAGTGAACTTTTCTACATTTTCTAGTTTGATCCCATCTGCACTGATCTTCCTTCCTATTTCCTTATCTCTAAATGCCATTGTTTTCGTTTTGTCGATGTTCATAATCTTTTCCTTGCCCATATGATTATGCTCATAAACAGCTGTAGCGTAGACACAGTTATGGTTTATTTCATTTCCTAAATGGGAATAAGCTAAACTGGTGTAAGGGCTTCTTTTGTTTGAGTCTAATTGTATCTATTCTAGGATTTATTTTTGTCACGTTAATTATGCAGAATTAAAAAAGCAAAATGTAGACAATTGTATCATAATACCTGAAATATATCGAAACTTGCATTGAACAGGAGGAGAACTTTGATCAGGACATAAAATACAAAGCACAATACATGCTTTACATAACAAGGGAATCTAAAAGGCAGTACTGAACTTTTAAAAGAAATAGGAGCTTTTGTAATGATTTGACAGATTATAGACAGATAATAGTACTGTCACACTCTCTGTGGAATCTGGCTCGATCTAGTTAATAAAACACTGGAACTGCATAAGAACATATACTACAGAACCTTTCTGTTACTTAGTCATTATAACAGCTCCCAAATACACAGAGAACTCAAATTTAAGTCCAGTGCAGAGATGAAACATGGCTGAGGTAACATCATCCTGAGTTTCTTTTTCATTCTGGCATTTAAAATTAAAGATCCAACCTTTTATCCAATTTCAACTTGTGAAGATAGTCACATTCCATCAAAATGGTGAGAAACGGTAACAGTGATATGACAGTTAATTTTATCAAATTTTTTAAAAAGACCTACAATCCAGACCAGCATCTTGGCCCCAAGTAAGCATATTGCTGGTGCATTTGCGCTGGGTTAGTGCACGTTGAAATAGGCTATCTGCTGAAAATGTGGTTAAGTTGGTAAAAGTGTATTTGTATCTGTCTTATCCCACTTTCCAAAGCCAGGACTTGGAGCTGGATCAGCCCATATGGGCTGTCTAGCAGAGCCCAGGATAAATGACTAGAGTCAGGCTGTTACATACCACTGAATCAAACCAGAGAACAGGACGAATTTCACTTTTAGCACCTGTCTGTTTTGTGTGGAAAGAAGTGTTGTGTTCTTACAGAGAGCTTCAGTTTGAGAGAGACACATGCTAGAAGCCTCCTGCAGCCAGTGATAAAATGTTGTTGAACTTTTTAAAGGTTTCAGATGTTTTTCAGACACACAAGCCATTGCACCTAACATACAGTAGCTCTATTTTGGACCTCTTCCAGTGGGATAAAAATGAGCTAGTCACTGGACTGGATGTTGGCGGTTGTCTCGGGACCACTGAGCATGACCTCATTATCTTCAGTATGGGCAAACGTAAAGCAGTTCCAACAAGTAATGTGTATATACAATATATTCCTGATCATCCAGATAGCATGGGGGGAAGACACAGATTATGTTTGGATAATCGGGAGCTTGTGTAATAAAGGGGGATCAGAGTCAGTAGTATTCAGCAGCTGGGTGAGGATTCATTTTCCTTCTTGTGCCTTGTCCTCCTCACAGTCCTAGCTGTTGGGGTCTCTGCTCTACTTGCTGTACCTCTTCATTACCTAAATCCCTCTCTTGCCCTCTGCAGCATGTATCGTGTTGGGGAATGAGGAGGGTATTCAGATAGTGTGACAGTTTGAATAATAGGGTTTCAGACAAATGGGCATATACTGTACTTGGTGCTTCAAAAGGCTAGTTTACCAAAGCAGAGGAAAATTGTGAGTGAAATGGTTGCGGGGGGAAGGGGGGAATATTAGGCAGAAAAATTAAAATGAAAATTGGAGGATTTTTTTTTTTTGCCCCAAAAACGACTACACAATCAAGAAAAAGGATATCTTTGGCCCAACCCCCCCCACCCAAAAAAAAAATCCGTTTACAGGTGATGTGAGGGCAGCAATGAGAAATAAAAAGCAATATTTATCAATGGGGGCAGTAGATAGCAGTCAATATCAACTAGAAATTATGAAGTGTAGAAAATGTATAAGGGAAGCTAAAGACATGAGGCAACTAATCCATGACAAGCAATCCTAGCAATGGTGGTATTATATGGAAATAATAAAATTGTTAGAGTGTATAAAAATCAGAAGGGTTTGTAGCCAGACAGCCAGCCCCCTCTCAGACCAGCATTGCTGGGAACACAAGGGAGCCAAAACAACAGGGCACTTAACATAAATTCCAGCACAGCCTTTGAAGCTGTGAGAAGCACAGGTGTGCTGCTACAATGGGCCTCTGGGAACATATACAACGATTAGGCTCACAGCAGACAGAGAAGCTGTGACAGACATGGCTCTTAGCCCCTACTAAATAACGTGATGCACACACCCCAACATCCTAGGTGGGAAAATATTTACCCTAATAAAAGGAATGTCCAGTAGTCGAAACTTATTGTTTCTCTCCCTTGCAAGTGTAAACTACTCTTGCGAGAGCTGGCGTCACCCAGACAGACCAGCCCCAATTTGGCATAAGAAAGGAGAAAGAGAATAGAGGAGTAGAGAGGTATAAGTATGGGACCTACAGCACCATGATTTTTGAGTGCTTTTCACTATCTATCTGCTGGTCAGATAAGTGACAGCCTCCCAAGGCTTCTGCAGCTAAAAGGGTCCCTAAGCCTTGTCCCTTATTCGTCTTTCCGCGGAATTGAGTGACCGATCCTGGCTTGGCACCGCTGGAATCGAGAGATGCAAGGAGGGTAAGAAGCACCCACACCTGATCTCCTATCTTTAGCGTACACATATTTTGAAATAGAGCTCTATTCTTTGTTTTCTTTCTTTGGGATAGTGGCTTCAGTTTTGTAACTTGTTTGTGTGTGTAACATCTATACATTTAAATAAGTAGGCACTAGCAATTTTGTAACCACATGATTAAAATCTAGTTTAATAAATTTTGGGTAACCGTTTGTGCATAAGCCTGACTTGTTTCTCTGGTTTACTGCAAAGCAGCCAACACAATTAAAGAACCTCAGCCGTTTTGGCTATAAAGCCTGGCCATTAGGTGAGAGTACTAAGAGCCTAGCGTTGAGTTGTGCCGCCTCCACGGGGCAAACTCTTGGGGCGCCTGTCAGTCAATCCTGACTGCCCACTGCGAAGGGGCTCTGAGCTCTAGCAGTTAAAGTCACGGGTGTGGAAAGGCTCTTAGTGCTGCCATTGGGGCACCTGTCAGTCAGTGTTGACTGCCCGCCGCGAAGGGACAGTGCCTCCTAGCGGTTAAAGTCACGGATGGTATAAAACGGGCATAGCTGGCACCTCACCAAACATCCTTGGCCATCGGCTAACAGGGTTGAATATCTATTTCTCTTCTGTATTTGGAAGGCTGCTGTGCAATATAACATGAGGCTGGTGACACAATTTCAAGTCCATTAGTAACTAAGGAGTCCAAGTAACATCTAATATATGTAGGCATTTTAAAATCAGGAGGCCCAGATAACTTGCACTGAAGAGTCCTAAAATAGTTGGCTGGGGAGCTCTCTGTATTAACTTGTGTTAATTTATAATATATCTTGGAATATTGTGGAAATTCCAGAAGACTGGGAGAACACTAAAATTGTGCCAATATTCCAAAGAGGTAAGCAGGGTAACCCAGCTATCTAAAGGCTTGTGAGCCTGACATCAATCTGAGTTAAAATAATGGAGTGGCTGATATGAGAAAAGGGGTTCAAGGTTAGGAATACAATTAATAAGTCAACATGATTTTATGGAAAATAAGTCTTGTCAAACTTGACTTCATTCAATGAGATTACAGGTTTGGTTGCTAAATGTAACTATGTAAATGTAATAGACTTTTAGGGTGCAACATTTTGATTAATTTGTATTATACCGTATTAAAGCACACATGAAATGGATTAAGAGCTGGCTAATTGACAGGTCTCAAAAAGAGTTGTCAATAAGGAATTGTCACTGAATTGAGGGAGGGGTTCTTGACAGGTTCTACAAAGATAAGTATTAGGCATGATTCTGTGCAATATTTTGAACAGTGATCTGGAAGTAAATATAAAATCACTGCAGGTAACTTTTGTGGATGATAGTTATTGGTGGAGTGATGTAGAGAGGGCAGTCAGAAAGAATGGTCTGGGTTGCATGGTAAAATAGGACCATTCAAACAAAATGTGTTTCAGTACAAGCCAAATGTAAAGTTATACATCTAGGAATGAGGAGGGCAGGCCATATTTACAGACTTGAGGGGCTGGATCCTGGAAAGCAGCATTTAGGAATTTTGATGGACGACAGCTGACTATGAGCTCCCAGTGCTGATGCTGTGGCAAAAAAGCTAATGTAATCTGTTAATGTAGGAAAGCAAATGGTGAAAAGAAAAAGGCAAATGTCATAACCGTACTCAGTTCTGCTGCTGGCATTTTAAAAAGGATGGAAAACTGGAAGGGTGTATAAGAAAGCCAGAACAATTATTAAAGAAGAATGCCTTATAGTGAGAAACTTAGAGCTCAGTTTGTTTAACTTGTCAAAAAGAAAATTGAGAAGTGACTTGATTAGAGGTTATAAGTATTTTCCGGGGCAGAATATACAGGGTACCTGTGTGCTCTTTATCTGAGAAAGAACCAAAGGCTGGAAGTTAAAGCTAGACAATTTCATTTTAGAAATTAGGCGTCATTTTAACAGTGAGGTTGCTTAATCAATGGAACAAATTACTAAATGAAATAAGTGGTGGATTCTTCATCTCTTGATGTCTACAGATCAAGACTTAATACCTTTCTGGAGCACGTGCTTTGAAGATGTACACCGCTATACATAGGTAACTAAGGGAAATTTACTGATCTGTGCTATTCAGTTCAGACACTAGGCAATGTAATGGTCTCTTATGCCATTAAACTAATTAGTAGACTGGGGCACTTGATTATTGTGGGGGTGTTTTACTTACAGAATTGGAAACTTTTCTTCCAAATGCAGGTTACCTTTTTCTGCCAGAGGAATACATCTGCTTATGAAATGATCCACTTAGTTGGGGTTTCAGAAACTTTTATGACTTTTTTCCCCCTAAATACTTTGGTCTGTGGGGTATTTTTTGGGAAGGAATGGGGGAAAATTACAACCTCCTTTTCTTGCTTTTTTAACAAGTTGCAATGCCCCCCTTCCTGGCTTCCTTAGGAATTGTCATGTGTACGCTGACAAAAGACACTCACCAATAGTCTGTAGGAAGTTTTATGTTGTGACTATAAGGTCCTAAACTAATTAGTTTCTGCAGAAAAATTAATTTCACAGAGAAATTGTTTCTAGCCCCTGTAATGCTGAATAGCCTTGTGAGTGTGAATTGAATGCAGAGTGATGCAATGTTGTCTTTGTGTCTGCTGACAAATTATCAAGCAGAACAAGAGGGAAATTAACAGATTTCTGGGGAACTGTGAGGTCAAAAGGACACTGAGAACAAGGTTAAAAGCCTTGCCCTCAGCAAAGAACCACCTAGAGGTTGCTCCCATCAGTACTCTATCCACCTGAGGTCTGCAGCTACCCTTTGTCTCCTAGGTATTATTTCATGGAGGATAGGTCCATCAGTGGTTATGAGCCAAGACGGGCAGAGCTTGCATCTCTAGCTTCTGTTCGCCAGAAGCTTATAATGGGCAACAGGGATAGCTCACTTGATTACCTGTTTGGTTTTGTCCCAGAACCTGGCAGTGGCCACTGGCTGATGGTTGGTGGCATGCTGAGTTAGATGGACCTTTGGTCTGACCTGGTATGGCCATTCTTATGTTCATAAAATAAAGGCAAATAGTTTATTCTCTGTTTACGCAACTTTGTTTTTCAAGTTTCCTTGGCCAAAAGACTCACCAATGAGAGCTGTTGTTGCAGGAAGGTATTTACCTTTTTATCTTTTAAAGGGTCCCTCTCTCGCTCTTTTATTTTCCATCCCTCTCTGCTACTTTGCCATCAATGAAGAGGCAAGGGGGAAGGAAGGAAGTTGTAAATTTTCTATCTTGTGCTTATGGTCACTGCAAGTGGAAAAAGAACGGAGGGAATAAATGTGTTTATTCCCCTGGCCCCCTTTGTGATCACCGATAGCTGAATCAGTGTTAGGAGTATTTCAGTTAGTAGAATACAAATTTGGGGTTGGATTCTCTCTCTTTCTGTGACCCTAGTGTGCTGCAGTGGTATCAGAAAAGGGCTGGCAGAGCCCAGGATCAGCTCTGGAGAGAATTCACCATGATGCAACCTATGTGAAAGGTAGCAGAAAGCCCTGTGCTAAGGGTGGGCTACATTGTTGGAGGAGACGACAGATTGCTGTAATTTAGGTAGCCCTTTCACGCAGTCTGTTAAGATGGGGGGCGTCCCTGGCCTCTGCATTACTCTGGGCTGGGGAAGGCATGATGGTGACTTAACAGCTGCATGAAGCACTTTCCTCTCCCTTCAGGCTTTGAGTTTTTTGTTGTGCCTCCTGGAGAGTTGTGCTTTACTGTGATGCAGAACACATGACAAACTCTATTAAATCTGCAGATAGTTTGTATCTTCTGTTTCCCAAGTCTACTGGAGCTTCCTGTTAGTTTTTAATTGTTTTACTTTTATTGGCTGCAGTCCTCCCTTAGACATATTCAGAGTGCACCACATTCTTCTAAGCAAATCCTCTGTTTTCCCAACATTACGTTGTACTGTACTACAAAAATCAGAGACAAGTAAGACCCAAAAATAAAGCATCTACAATTTGAGTAACAGAAAATCCAAGAGAAACGAAGGGTCCTGTGGTGCCACAGGACCCTTCGTTGCTGTTACAAATCCAGACTAACACGGCTACCCCTCCGATACTAGAAAATCCAAGGTATCTCTAAAATAATTTAGTTGACTTGTCTCACAGAAAATTACCTGTCATCTGAATTGGCAATATTCTTAAATAACAAGCAGTCATGCAGCATCTTAGAAACGAACACATTTATTAAGTATTATCTTTATTTTTTTACTGTGATAACACATTTTTACTCCAGATTCATAATAATAAAAAGACAGCCGATTTCTTGTAAAGGAAGAACTGAAATCCCTAATGTGTTCTTGCATCTTTGAATGAGAATATCTTGTGTTGCCATTTTCTAACTACATATTGTTGTGTTTTTTATTTTTATATGTGTAAATTGGTACCTTGTTTGGTGTGTTAGCTGTAAGAAACACATTTTAACACTTAGTTGTTTCTGTGGTTTACACTTTTGTGGATTTTGTTAGCAGGCTGTGACACATTTTTTGTTTTGTATGTGATTTATTGTTTTATTGTGTATTATGTCTATTTGTAAAAATGCTATTTTTAATTTTCTTGAAAATACAGTAAAATATACATGGAGGAAGGAAACAGCCTCTGGTGAGTTTTACAGTTGCTGTTTAGAATTGTGTCAGTTCTTTGCTGCTACTGCCTGGAATACAGAAATCAGAAGATGGGAGAGAGCTAGATTAGGCCTCTTCTCCCTTCCTTCGTGGTGCCTAGTTTCAGGAGATGGTAACTAAAACAAGTTGCTCTTGAGTTTGGCCAAGTTAAAAGGAAAGGCCCTGCCATTCTGACCCTAGCTTCATGTCAGTGTGGATTAAGGTTCTGCTTCCCCATGGGAATCTGTTCAGTTTAAACTCATCTCCTCCGTCTATATCTCTTGTTTAATGGGCCCCAATTGAAGTCCCCTCCCTCTAGGCCTGGCATGTACCGGTGTCTCCAGTTCGGGGCAGGTTTTCTTTCTGCCTGCCTGAAGCAGATTTTTAAAACCCTTCTTTGCCCCTCTGAGCGTCAGGACCAGCATATCACCTAACTTTTCTCCAGCAGCTGTAATTGAACATTTGAGAGGTCACTTGTTGTTCAACCTTCTATTGGCAAGAAGGCGAATGGGGAAATCTCTCAAGTTTCTTTGCTATAGTGCACCCTAGGAAGCTTAAAAATATTATTTGTACTCAAGGAGATGGTACTCTTGAACCTCTTTAATCTGGCAACCCTGGGAAATTATATGCCAGGTTAAAGAATGTGCCACACAAGGGAAGGATCTGGATGTGACAGGGTGGCATGCTTACCTTGCACCCTACTCCCAGGGGCACACATGGTTCTGTGCTCCCTGCCACTCACAGGCACCACACCCCACTGCCGCACATCACTTTCATATTCTTTTTCTAATAGCAAAAAACAAAATGAAACAAAAACAAAAAAACACTAGTCATAGACTTCATTCATATTCCTTCCCCTCTCTGGCTTCAAGAACAGATCCTAATTACAATTAATTTCCTTTTTTTTTTTTTCATAGAAGCTTTTGGCTATCTGGTAGTGCATAAAAATATACTAAACTCCAGAAGGTTGTTGGCTTTTCCAAAAACAGAAACCTCAGACTAAGATTATTGAGGCAAGACTCACTGGGAAGCCATAGGATGATGATTTATCTTTCTTTGAACTAAAAATAGCTAATTTAAAGGTGAGAATTCTCTTGTCTTTCCTCAGTAACAAACTCCATCCGTACTGTGCCGCTGGTTATAAGATGATGTGTAAGCTTTGGGTCAGGACAGTCACATGTTTTCTTTAAAAATAAAGAAAGGGTGACTATCTTGAGCTCTGAAAATGTAGCACTGTTCTAGTGACTCAGAAAGGTGAGATCAATTTGATGAAAACGACCAACCTTTGAATCAAAGTCAAATGTCTATTTCACTTTTGATGTCTGGAAGTTGTCTATATTGCTCTTTTTGTTTTTTTTTTTAATTGATGGAATTAACATCACTTTATTGGTTGTGATCTTCTGTTTAGTGTTTCTTCTGTCCCGAGTTTTTGAGAAATGTATCTTTTATTTAGATGAGTGGGTGGTAAAAGGAAAGTGTCAAAGTAGAAGCAGCTGTTCATCTGCTTATGAAAACTGTCCACAGATTACTTTTCAAACTCTCTATTCTCTTACAACATTATTGTAATATCTTGAATGCTGCTTCGCCTGCTCAGGAGCAACATGAAAGTTGTACGTGCCTTCTGTAGAGAGATGTCTGAATTTTCACACATTGGTACCTCCGTAAACAGCACCTTCCACGGAGCTGTCAGCCACGTAGAGCAGGGATGTCAAATGTGTGGGCTGGATCCGGCCCAATGAACAGTGCATGCCAGCTCTAGCCCCCACCAGGCTGCTGGATTCGACCCCAGCCCTATGGATTCTGGGCTCAGGGACACAAGTCCCGCTGGGCTCTCTTGCACAGGACCACCAGCCCCCCGGCAGGGGTCACCCAGCCACTGGCCCTCCTCCCACTATCCTCCGAGCCTAGGGCTGTCTGGTCCGGTAGCATTCATGGTGTGGCAGGACCATGGATTTTTCTGAATGAGAGAATCCTGGTTTCGGGAGGTGTAACCTGTAAAAGTATGGCCCTACCAGATAGCTTTAAGTTTCTTGCATAGAGATATCGAGCATTCAGGGTAAGTGGATTGAAAATGATATTATGCAATCATTCAATTGGAAGATGACTAGATTTCAGTATGTTCCCCACACCTGTTAGCAGAGGAGAATAATTTAAAGGACAATCTGATGACAAGATGTTGGGAGGGAAGGGCTGTAGATAGAGATTGGCTGATTGATTGGGCTGTTACTTGAAGCATTCATAGGGAAATTCAACACAGCAGAAGAGAATCTGGTCTGCATTGTGAAATTCCAAATACCTCACGTGGGTCTGTTATCCTTGCAGAAAAACTCCCCAGAGAAATTAATGTTCAGTTGGCAGTCTTCAGTTACATTCTGGCAATCATGGGACAATAGTCAATACACTTACATTTTGCCAGTAATTGTAACCTTCCGTCTAACTGAAACAGTGCATGCTGTTCTTCAAGGAAAGCAGTGGCAGTTGAGGCCCGTTTTGTATTGTGGTTTGTTTTATGCATGTCCCTATAATAATCTAGCTAGTAAAATCATCACAAAGCTCATCCAGACTCTCGCTAGGTCTTTGTCTCCTATATTAACTCTTCTGATGCCATAACAAGAAATCGCTTTGGCATTATTGCCCCTTTGTCGTGCTTAGAGATTGCCTGGAGCAGCATCATATGTGACTCATGTTGATGAGTGTGGTCAGGTCAGATCCCTGCCCCCACTAAAATGGTATCTGGACATAAAATGTTAACGCTGATAACCTCTCCCAAAGGTTTCCCATCAAAATTGTTAGTGATCTCTGGGCTGTGAATTACTGTGTTCTTGGTCCCAGTAAATGTTCATTTTTATTTCCATAGTCTGCCTCTTGTAGCCAAAAAATAGTTACCTGCAATGGCTTATTAACAAAGCAAAATCGCAAAATATTTACCAAACTATAGACAAAGCTAGGGGTAGCTTTTCATACCTTGTACTAACTCAGTCCTTTCACTCTGCTGGACTGTGATGTAACACAGAGGATTCCAGCAAAATAAGTACCTACTTTACAAGAAATGTGACCTAGGTATCTTCCATGAAATGAGAAAAATCTCAGTTGGTCTCATTATAGACAGATAAATGTTTGGTGGATTCCTTGGCCCTTCGCCTTATCCCAGAACTGCTCCCACCTAACCCCCCATCTCCCTTTCAGTAGTAGCCACAGTGACCATCATTTCAAGTGTGGATGAGGACTTTCTTTGCAAGCCATCAGTTTTGTTTCTTGGACTGTCCGAGGAAGCACTTGTACAACAGCATGAGAACCTCCCTCTTTTTCCCAAGACCTGAGCAGGCTTCCTTTACTGGCAAAGATAAGGAGAAACCAGAACTAGAATTCCCAACTGGGTTCCCTCTGTAACAAGGCACAACACTGTAACTTCGCAGCTGCCTGCCATAGAACCATCCTGACTCGTTGTTGGGTAATTTGATTACTACTAAGCCGTTATCAGACTGTTTAGGTAGCTTCTGTCACAAAAAATTTCCTGTCTCTCAGGGCTTGTCTACCTTTCCAATGCACTGTGCTGTAACTTTCTTCTTCACGTGCAAAATTTCTCCCGCCTCCTGGGTGGAGCTAACTACAGCGTTATAAAGCACCAGCGTAAACAGGCTCCCAGTGCTGTTAGCTACTTCCCTCCTGGAGGAGGTTTACCTACAGCACCAGGAGAGCATTCAGCTCTCTCCCAGAGCTGGTGCCATGCACACATGGCTGCATTAAAGCACTACCATGGCTGCACTTCAAACTTAGTAATGTAGATAAAACCTTACTCTGTGAGTAGACAGTGTCCAGTACAATAGAAACTCCCTTTGAGTTGTGGGTTTTAGGTTTAATAGTTAATAATTACAACATTAATCTCTGCTGTTAGTATGAAAGAATCTTATTTTTAAATGTGCCTTTATGATAAGAGGGAGAGACGGAAAACAGACAGTAGGAAATCTTGATCTTTTTTCTTCAGAGAACTGTGGATGAAATAGAATGTGGTGTTTCTTATAGAGAAGGATGCTGTTAATTGTGCATGAGCTCCCCTGAAAAGGAAGGTTGGTTGTTATTCAAACAATAATGATTCTATGTGAAGTCTGTGTTTCTGAAGGTTTTTGATACTTAAACAGATTTTTAACTTAATGTGAAACTTAGTCAAAATTTTTAGTCACTGGGGAATTCTTGTGTGTTTCACCATGAGGAGCAACTTAACCAGTTTAGATGTGCCATACAGTAAATGGAAGTTTGTAACACGAAGATGACAGATTACTTTTAATTTCGGACCTGGTTGGACGGTGACCAACTACCAAAGCCATGTGTGTTGCTTACCAAGAAGTTTATTTCTTGCCTGAGCAGAAGTTTCCTTTGCCAAGTCACAAGTGGTGGCTGGGGGAGTTTTCCATTAATTCCTTCATTTCATTATTTCTTTTAGCCGGAAACAGATAGAATTTTTTTTTTTTCAAAATTTTGAAACCAAGATAATTAGTTTTCAGTCAGTGCTGAGAAAGTGAAAAGGTACAGCAGCAAAAACAAAATCCTCCTGAAAATTCTGGCTAGTGAAATGCGGAAACATGACCCAACGCACTGAATAGCCGCAACTTGATCCTGATTTATCAGTGATGCGGTGCCATATGACTGGTGCTTCTTAGGCACAAAGGTACATGAAAGGAAGTAACAGTAACTAATCTGTCTAATGGTAGGTAGAGAAAGGTGTATGAATGCTGAATTCTCTGGATAAATTAACCAGGTATTCCATGGTTAAGAAAACATGCATTTTGCCCCATGATGAAATGGGAAAAGTTTGTCTGTAGGCAGCACGCGTCTCTGTGAGATAGTTGTGCAAAGAGATGAGCAACAATGCCAGCAAATCCCAGCTGCTGGTGCCACAGATTAATTTTGTAGTTCTCTACTGATCAGCGGTGATTTTCTTCAGAGACTGGCTCATGGGGTTTATGCTCCTAGCACTGGCTTTGTTTTGATAGCCTTCCTTTAATCAGTTCCAAACCACCCTTCCCTGCATACAGCCTAAACTTACAGGAGAATCTTTTTAAATTCTGTAGTCCTTCCCTCTTGGGTAGAATTCATCCACCTATTGCCAGTGATTGGGTGAGGCTGATAATCACAAAGAAAATATTTGACATGTTTCTTATGAACTGTGTTTAAAAGGACAAAATTCAAGAGCCAGAAAGATACATGACAGTTCTACAAAGTTACTAAGGTAAGGGATTGGATTTTGTTGGCTTGCAATGGTATCAGAGCAGAAAATCTTCAGTGGAATTACTCTGGACTGGGAGCATGCCTCCCCCCCCCGAGTTTGTGGTCCAAAGAGCTCATACTCTGATGCAATGCAAAATGACATAGAAGGCCACAGTTCAGGTTTGAAAGCATGTAGAGATGTCCTGGTCAGCACATCAGGGTCCAAAGGTCTTGCAGAAGAATGTCATATGATGAAGTGCCTGCCTTTTAAGTGATCCTCGAGTCCAATTTAATATAGCTGAAAATCAAATCTTTTAAAAAAAATACTCAGTGTTCTTTAGAGCAAAAACATAGCCCCTTTCTGTTGGGTCCATCCACCAATAAATAGCATTTCAGTAGTTAATACTTGATGAAGATTTTTTCTGTAAATGTTACAAAATACCTACCTTGCTTGTAGTAGTAGTGTCTAGGCCCACACCATATGGGGAACCTTAAGGGGGAAAGTACACACACCCTGCCACCGGAAGCAGCTATATGGCAGGCAGCAGTTGATTGATTAGCTGTCTGTGCTGCTGCCTGTGTTGTGTAATGATCTGCAGATGCTGCCGTTGACTTGCGTTAGCTCTTTTTGTTCCGAATCACAGTGGGAACTGGCCCTTATGTAATGCTGATTTTCACACACTCGGTTCCAGCACTGTCTGTGAGCAGGGGGAAGAATTAGCTTTCTCCTCCTTCTCTTCCCCCACCCTCTCTAGCATGTTCTTGTTTTCATCTCTCCAGGCAAGAGCCAGCGTTAGACTGCTTTGGTGTCATGATGTTTTGTTTAGTAGTTCACGTACCTAAAGTGGGGTGGGCAGTTAGGGTTCTGCGGGCTGGTCCAAGCTTCCCGATGTTCATGTTAGCTGGGAACAGGAAACAGTGGCCAACAGGAGCTGTGAGCAGCCATTCCTATGGACACACAGGTAAATAAATCTTCTGGTGAGCCTGCTAAGGCTAACCACATCTGGCCCAGGGACTGCTTATTGCCCATCTCTGACCTAAAGGGGACAAAGGGCTGGGTCATGAATTTTCTTCAAAAGATGGCACGCAGGGGTAGATTTCTAAAGAACTCCTTTGTTTTTTCACTAGCCTCTGCTCCTTGCAAATCACGTTGGCCAGCAGCAGTCAGATCTCTGATGGGCAATGAAGAGGTTCTTCTGAACATTGGGTCAGGATGCAGTGTGAACCCAACCTCAAATGCAGTTTGCTGTATAGCGTCTCAGATTATCCCAGGCCTGTGGCTGCATTTTCTGTCTGAAGAGCTGTACAATAAAGCAGCATTAATAAAGTTCAAGTCAAAACTTCTCCCTGAGCTTTGCTGCTCCAGTCGTACCTACCTGAAGAACTGCTACACCACTTGCTTAATTCTTGTAGTAGCCAACCCCTCCCACTTTGCATGGGGCAGAGCGCCAATGACCGGTTTGAGTAACCATTTAGCCATTCCCGTCAGAATAAGTACCTTCTTCCGGGGAAGGTGTTCCACATACATGCAGTCAGCCTATTAGAGGCAGCTTTCTTCTGCCAGCAGTATACCGCTTCGGCATTGACTTTTCAGTTACACTTTTAACATAGCGTTTGTTTCCTGTTGTGAACATGATGGCCGATGGGGCTTGCCTAAGGACTGTCAATGCTAAAGACAGGGGTTGTCCAACTTCTTCACAGTGTGGCCCACCCTTTCACAGAGACTGTTGTGGAAACCTACCCTCCCATTTGTAATTGTACTGACCATTTTTTTTTCTGTTCTGCTTTAATACACCCTTGTAAGAAGTACATCAGTTGCCTCCAGAGTATGTTGTTAGTGATTAATGTGTCAGTATTTAATGTATACTTTAGCAGCTTTGATGTGATTAAACAGGTGGGAAGAAGAGCCAGCATCGTGTGAGCAGCCATCTCTTCACAGACCACCCTCCGGTTATCCATAAGGCACGGGTGAAGAAGTTCTGCTTAGATTCCTAGTAGTCAGATACAACAGAATGAGTACATCCCTTTTGTGAGGACAGCAGAAGGATCTGATTGAAATCAAGATTTACTCAAATTATAAGACAACTTAAATTTTCCTAAGCAGAAGTTCCATCGCATTTTGACTCATATGCTTGCTTTGTTTCAAAATGCAGACTGTGAGGCATGTGCTGTTTGAAAACATGCTTGTACCGTTTTTGAGCAAGCACTTGTTTTCATGTGATGCAACAGCACCAGAATGACCGAAGAAATATAATTTGTGGAGCTGTTAATATATTGTGTGAGGTAAATTGTTAGAATGAAACAACACCCCTACTCCTGACATCTTGAACTTTCTGCCATGTTGGATTTTTAAATTAAACGACAAAATATTAATTGCTTTGTCACTTGGAAATTACACAAACTTTACCAATATATTTTTTCCTGCTGAGCACCATTAATGAATGACATCTTCTCTAACGATCTGTTTGTATGTTTTGTGCTTGTGCATGACATTAGATACTTGACGTTATTTATTTTTATAGTGCCAAATGTACGTTTTTTCACAACCTGAATGCCAAGACAGGAATACTCATCCCCAAAAGAAGCCCGTTCCTTCACCTCATCCTTGTGCAATAACTGGCAAATGATATAATGTGACACGTAAATGATTTTTTCTGAATTGGCACAGAATTAGAGTTGAGGGAAATTTGTTTTACTTGTCCAATAGTGCAGTTTCAGGATGATTGAAATTATTCATGAATCTGGCAGATAATTTGAACTGAATAAAAAAGGGGAAAAATTTTTTTAAAGTGAAAATGCTTCATTTTAACATTTGGTTTTCAAATGAGCTGTCTTATTTAGAGAAATATAAATTCAGATTGACCTGATTTTAAATTTTTTTGGAAAAGAAATTAAATGAAACTTTTTTTTCCAGATTTTTTGGTTGAACCGCTGAACTAAAAATGGTTTCTTCTGTTCTAATTTGAAGTAGCTGTTTTACCGTGAGTTCTGTTTACACAAATGTCTTTGCTCAAAAATTGCATCACACGGGTCTCTAACCCTGGGGACAAGCCATGAACTAAGAATCTCTGCTCTCATTTTGAAAAAAAAGGAAAAATGTGAGTTTCTCATTCTCAGGAGCGTGCAGCAAAACTTGGAAGGGACAATGAATTATGGATCTCAACAATCTTAAGTAACCCCTTATACACTGATTTTTAAAAATATATTCGTTAAACACATTGTATTCATGCTGTGGAAGCACCTAAAGCTCTAATCCAGGATTGGGCCTCTGAGATGCACATTACCCTAAGAAGATTACAATTTAAAATATTCTACTTAAAAAACTTCAACCCCCAACAGACCACCCCCACCACAGAGCTACTTTTATTGTCCCTAAAGAGCAGGGCGTAGTGTCTGATATTAGGCCTTGGATATTATTGTGATGTTTAGCTGGTACAGGCTTTGACTCCCTGAACAGGAGTAAACACAAAAGGTTTTCTCTCTCTATTGAGCCAGCAAATGAATTTTTTTTCGGGTTTTCTCAATGGCTCCTCCCCCCCTTTACTTGGCAGCCTCACAATTTCTTGAAATTTGTCCAGGATCATGGGTTTGGTAATATAATCTGGTGATGTAGAGCCCTTTATTTATGTCTTAATGCTATCTGCGCTTTTTCTCTTATCCCTGGGTCCATCCCAGTTTGCCATCTTTCCTTGTTTCTTTCCATTCGAGGGCCGGGAGGCTCATAAATTGATTTTAGTGTGGGAAAACTGGAAAGTCCAGATGAACAGTAACTTTGGTCAGTAATCTGTTTATCTGTTGCAAAGTGCCCTGCCAGCAGTGATTAAATGTGTGTGAGAGGTTGGACTAACCCTGCCATAAAACAATAGAGGCAGATGCAATCTGGATATGTTATGTAATTCCCCTTCGAGAAGGTTCAGAACTGGGTCGGGTCTTTGTAAGAAATGAAGGCAGGCTGGTGTCTGTAATTCCTACCTGCCTGTACAGTGTTCAAGTTGCATATCCTGGTTTTAAAAGGCAAACTGAAGCAGAGCTTGTGAAATTGACAATTGTTAGGGGAGCTGCCAGGGTCCTGAATGGAGGGGGGGCAGGAGAGCCCGCCACATATAGAAGAGTTTATCCTTTAGCAAACTTACATTTTACCCCTGCTGCTGATTTCGAAGTGTCTTAATAAGTTGTGTGTTTAAAAAAAAAAAGCTTATCGTCTTTTTAAAGTGTCCTTGCTGTGGTTAATGGACGGCTTCTGTGTTTTTTATTTTACTTGCGGAAATACGGACGGTACGAAGACCTACTCTATCTCTCTTCAGCACTTTCAAAAATATTTTTGTGACTTATGTTAAAAAATTGAGGCGTGAAAGGTGAAACAGGAAGATGCAAGTGCTGAGAGTAAAGATTTATTTTGAAGCCTGTAGGTTTCATTTAGTATGATCAGAACATTTTCCTGCTTTCCTCTTCCTCTCCCTCCCTCTCTCTTCTTTATGGAAGAATAAGATCATAACTAACACACCAGCAACACTTAATAATTATCACATTCCCCATCTTTTTGGTTCGTGTGCTGTCTATTTAGAAAGCAAGGCTTATGGGAGATAGATGTTGCGTTTGTGTTTCTGGCAGAAGCCTCTGCTTTGATTGTAAAGTGCTTGGTACTTTTGGTAATATTTAAATAAAATAAACCTTACTGAAATCCACGGGTGTATCTAGTCATGGACTATTGAAAGGTAATCATAGTAGGCCTCTTTAAAAACGGGACTAGCAAGGACCCAGGGAATTATAGACCAGTCAACCTAACTTTGATATCTAGAATAAATTAGTAATCAGTTTGTAAGCACCTGGGAACAATAAGACCATACATAGCAGCCAGCATGGATTACTCAAGAACAAATCCCTTTAAACCAACATAATTTCCTTATTGGACCTGGTTACTGGCCAAGTGGATGCAGAGGAAATGGTAGATGTGCCATATATTGATTTTTAGAAACATTTTGACATAGTTCCCCATGCCATTCACATAAGCAAACTAGGGCGGACGGTCTAAATAGAAGGTGGGTGGAACATTTTTTTAAAAAGATTGTGCTCAAAGAGTAGTTATCAGTAGGATCCTGCAGGAATCTGTCTGGCTCGTGTACTAGTCAGTGTTCTTTCTAATAACCTAGAATGGAGTATATGCTTATAAATCTGCATGACACCAAACTTGGTGGGCTGGAAGCACTTGAAAGGAGACTGCTACAATTCAGGAGAATTGGTCTGAAATCAGGAAGATGAAACTCAGTCAAGGTAAGCGTAAAGCCATACACTGAAGGAAAAAAATCAGATGCACAGTTTTCAAAACGGTGACTGTCTGCTAGCTTCTATACAGAAAAGGATGTAGGACTTACCTTGGATCACAAATTGAGTGCCAGTCAGCAATGTGATGCAGTTGTGAAAAAGGCTAATATCAGTTTGGAGTGTGTTAACAGGAGTGTTCGTATGTAAGACAAGGGAGGTAATTCACCTGTACAGTTCAGGACTGGTGGGATCTCAGCCAGAATACTGTATCCAATTCTGGGAAACACATTTTAGGGAAGTTGCGGATAAATTAGAACAAGTGAAGAGGAGAGCAACAGAAATGATAAAAGGTTTGGTGAACCTGACCTATGCGAAAAGATGTTAAAAGATGCGGGGGAGCATATTTAATCTTGATGAAAGAAGACTGGGCAGGAATCTGAGAAGCCTTCACATATGTTAAGGGCTTTATAAAGAGGACGGTGATCATTTATCAGAAGGGTAGCCGAGTTAGTCTGTATCTTCAAAAACAACAAGTCATCCAGTGGCACCTTATAGACTAACAGATATTTTGGAGCATAAGCTTTCGTGGGCAAAGACCCGCTTTGTCAGATGCATGATCATTTGTTCTCCGTGTTCACTGAAGGTAGGACAAATGTCTAATAGGAAGGGAAATGTAAGGTAGATATTAAAAACTTTCTAGGTGGTTAATCTCTGGAATAGGCTTCCAGGAGAGCCTGTGAAATCTGCATCATTAGAGGTTTCTAAGAACAGGTTGGACAGAGGTGTCAGGGCTGTTGTAGGGTTTACTTGATCCTGCTTCAGCACCCAGGGATGGACTAGGTGACCTTGAGATCCCTTTCTTACTAGCATTTCTACAGTTCTGTGATACCGTGCAAATGAAGATGTGATTGTAGAACAGGTAGGCGTACCCCTGCTAATTAAAATCTAGCTTGCAGGAGTCAGAATAGCAGTGTAGATGTGGTGGCAAGCACTTCAACACAGGCTCGCAGAGTCCACATCCAGTACGTGGGCTGGTTGATGGCCTGTTCTGAAATGCCTGCTGTGACCCACCTAGGCTAAATTAATGTTATTACAGGTGTGTGTATCCATGATACAATCGCACCTTCACTTTCAGTGGATACAAACACTGAGTGACACTTACCTCCCCCTGCAGCCTCCCCCAAGAAAAACAATCCAGTGAGCCAACAGCACCAAGCTTGTTTCTGTGAATTGTGTAGAAAACAGTGCAGTTTCCCTGATGCAGGTCTGAAAGCAGCCTATTTAAGCTAAAACAAAATCAAAATATTTTTAGACCTATCAGTTGGAAAGTGTTTTTTTGCTGCTTACAGGTGCAGATAAATTGCTGCTTTGAAATAAACATCAGAACTCAGCATTGCACTTATTGTTAAGGAGAACATTTTATGGTAAGCTGTCTTATGCTTCCTTCTTGTTTCCCCACCTCTCAATAGCTGCTCTGGTCAGTTATGGGTGATCCAGAGCAGTGTTTCTCCATCTTTTTGATGCCAGAGATTGGCAAGCTGCCTTCCTAGACTGTGCCGGGAAACCTCAGGGACCAGCATCAACCTGTGAAGCGATCATAGAGAGACACCGATGCTAGAATGTGGCGCAAATGGCAATGACTCCGTGGACGGCTCCTTAGCTGGAGCGAATTGTCATGAGTCCATTTCCGTTAGTTGAGCTGTGTGCTGTATCTGCCTTTTATGGCACTCTGACAACCAAGCTATATAGTTCTGTCCACTAAGCAGCTGTTGAACTGTGAGAACTTTTGGTTGCTGCCACCAAACAGAATTGAGCCTACAACCTAGTAGCGAAAGACTCTGTATCACCATTCTAATCCCCCCAGCCATCCTCTTCCCTTGGCTTCATTTTTTGTTTTGTAGCTTTTAGCTCTCCCCTTGGCTCTTGCTGTCACACTCAACTGTTACCCTGGCCTAGATCAGACTGAATATTTCATCTGGAATAATTCTAACAGATTTAGCAGTTAGATGGTATTTTTTTCAAGCCTTATTTTACAGGGTTGTGGGTTGTTTCTTAACTTCCAGCATGTCCAGCCTACAGTGTTTAGCAAGTCCATGACCAGGGCACTTCAGTCATACAAAGCATTAATAATACACCAGAGAATCATGAAAACTTTATGTAGATGTTGAGAGCTTTCATGTGATTCTGTTTTAACTACCTGGAAAAGACTTCTAGAGATTTATGTCTTTTTTTTTTTTTTTAATGTATTTTTCTGGTTCTCATGTATGTTGCTGCTTAAATCTTAAGTGGCGTAAGTGCCCGTGGCAAAGCAAATAATTAACAATGCATGAAGAACAGGGAAAATGTTTGGTAAGGCACATGGAGGGCCATGCTGGTTATGCTGAATGTTAGTCTTTCACAGGGTCAAGTTTGAACACATCTTCAGCTTTTTCCCAAGGGTGGACTTGCTGTTGTGCGCCGTTATTTTCATTTTTCTCCTTTGCCACTTTGCTTTCCACCCACCTTCTCCAGTATGAAGCTTGCCTAGTCTTAAACAGCTGCCATATGGCACTGTTCTCCTGGCAACACAGATGACGCATTTGCAAAAAGTCAGATCTAACATGAAATCCACACAGGGCAACAGGTGGCCTGAGCTGTCAGACCTGTGCCTTTGTGATCACTTTGGCCTTTCTTCCTGTTTACTTTGTCAGTCAGTGCATGGCTCCTACTGGGACAAGCTGAGATGGGACTGGTTTGAGTTTCTCCGCAGCTCATCATTCCTGGCCCATCCCCTGCAGGAAGTAGCTGTAACCTGTCTTTTTTTTTTTTTTTGGGCTGATGTGTTGTTATCCCTCCCAAGCTTTTTATTTTTCTCCTTTCCTTCCTTTAGAAAGGGATGGTGCAGCTGATGGATTCTGGATCCTTGTCACAGTCTTGTATTAAGGGAACATTATCTGCAAGATAACAAAAGTTGAAGACAATCATACACTGCAGTTATGGGCTGCAGGGTAAAATCCTGAGATACATGCTCTATAGGAGAAGCTGAACTGCTGGATCAGGAAGAGGTGGCAGATCTACCCAATCCGCTGTGTGTTTCCTGAAATTGACTTTTTCGGCTAGCATTTCAAACCTAGGCTTAAGACAAACAGCAACACCTGAAATCAAATGCGGAGCTCCCTTTCATCTTTAATATGTGTACAGTTGCATAATATTTTGGAATTGTTTTAGGGGTTTGCACTATTTTAAAAGTATTTCTATTTTAGCATCAGTTTATGATGTCAATATTCACAAGAGGAATCTAACAATAACAAGCAAGATGTTCTGGCTTGAGTGATTAGTTGCCAAATGTCAGATGAGAGTCTAATACAGGTTCCAGAGCATTAAGCCTTCATCATCATTGTATTTTGTGGCTCGGATATCTGACTTTGTCTCTTTCATTTCATACTTTGAGTAACATGTTTGGTTCTTTGGGTGCCAAGTTAAGTTTCCAAAGTGGGTGGGTGGGATTTGGGTGTGTAGCAGGGAAAGGGTGGAATTGAGAGCCATAGTTTTTTCTAATTTATACCATCAGTCTGTGGCTTCCGAGTTACTTGCGACCCAGTCGGCACATGTAACCTCCTCAGGGCCATAAGGGTAGTATCGTATATTGTGTGGATGCAGCCCACGTGTGCAGCCACAGTGGAAAATAGGTTAGAAATTACTGGTATAGAGAGCAACCAAAAATATATATGAGGAGGTAGAGAACACCCGGTAGGATAAGGGTGTGAAGAGAAATCCTCAGAGAAATGACATCAGTACCACCGATGTAAGAAAGAATAGGTGGAGTGGAACCAGAAAGGGGAAAAAATTAACAAAAGTAAGAAAATGTAATAAAATAAATAATAATAAAAAAGTAGTATGGCGGCATGTTACGACTAAGTAAAGCACATTATGAATAGTTCACACGTTTTCTTTGCATTCTGCAGGGTTTGGCCTTGGTGTGTGGCTTCTCTCATGGAAGCATGGACAGATTTCACCCTGGCTTCGTTGCTTAATTTTTGAGAACTGGCTAAATTTTTCATGCCCTGACAGGAACTCGTGCAAGATCTGTCAGTAGATTAGATGCAGGGCACTGCCTGCCTTATCCCCTCTGACGATTGTGTCTGTGATTCTCTGTACTAAGAGGAGTCTGATACTTGGGATAGATATTAACTGTAGTTATGGCACCACACAAACCTCTGGTGGGCTACGCTTGGGGGGCATTTGTATCTGAAATTCTGCATGAATGAGTTTTTTGTTTGATTGGATTTTTTTTTCCCTACTCTTGCAGGGCTGCCTTGCAGTAGGCCATGAGCAGGTAATGCACAAGGCGCACCACTGGGAATCATGTCGGACGAGTCAATCTCAGGGAGTGATCCAGACCTGGACCCAGACTTGGAGCAGGACGATATGGAAGAGGAGGAGGAGGAAGATGACGAGGCAATGGAAGAGGACAATGATGGGGATGACGAGGAAGATTTACTCGATGAGAATGGTAAGTGATTGAGGAGGTAAGAACACACACATCCTTTACCATGTATAATCACTGGACCTGCTAATTCTCACTGTATGGCTGTGGGGAGCGGCATGGAAATAAAAGCTGAATAGACAGTCAAGGAAACAAGTCTCTGCTAAGGTTTTTGCTGAGCGTGTCAAGTGTAGAGATTGCTCATGCATCAAACATTTCCTGGGGAAAAACGTTGACTCTTTTTAACTTTAAATCTTTCTGTGGTGTTCTGTCTTCACTCTTTCGGGATGTCCGTGATTCCTTCTGATTGCAGTGGCTGGAATTTAAATTCATTTCTTTGTGGGGTGGCACTCTTCTCTGATTATTATTAATAAAAATTAATTTTTCTGCGTGAGAAGAAAAGGATTAAACACATTTTTAAAAGTTGGCTATTTAGGGTGAATGATAAGAAAAAAAAATGGAACAGAGTACTGTAACAGACGAAATTGTGAATATTGGCATTCAGATGCTGTTCTCCAAAGCCACCAGTTGTTTGTATTTAAATCTGGATTTGGAAAACCTTCGTTTAGTATTGGCAGAATGAAATAACAGCCATGCTGTCCATTTAGTTGTTCTTAGTCTGGTCTGATGTAGTACTAAATGTTTGTGTCTCATAACAGAAAGGGTCACAAATTGTTTTAGTTTAACCTTGTCTCAAAGAAACCTGACTTTCGGCAGTGGGGTCTGTGGTTAGAGACGGGGACAGAAAATAAAGACTTCTGGAATATCTACTTGGATGGATGTGTGTCTGTGGCTGATTCTGTGTGATCGTGAGCCTATGGTTAGTCTTTGGAGGTCCCAGTTTCCTAATCTGTAAAATAAGGATACTTTGCTTCACAGGTTCGTAGTCTCCACTCAAGTTTGTATAGAACTTAGATATTCTTGGATATGTATTAAAGAAGTGCCTAACTCTATTAAAAGGACACTGGGTCAGTTTTGCCCATAACGGAAGTGTTTTAAAAATAAATATACTTGGGAATTTTGATAAATAAGTTGTAATGGAAAAGTGTTTTTTTCTTTAAATCAGCATTCCTCTGGGTATATTTTGCAACCCACAAATTACAGCATTTTGAAGATGGTGCATGAAATTGAAAATGCAATTGGCTTGAAACTGACTAGCATATTTTCATTGTCCTAGTTTGATGGAAATGGAAGAAGTACAGAAAACAGAAGAAAAAAACTAATTAGATTTCCAAAATAATTTCAGTTTTGCCAACCTTGTGTGTTATCTGCAAAACAAATAAGGAGACCAAAAATGAGAACTCTTGCTCCTCTCTGCTTCTGTGAGCACAGGCGTGCTTGTGCCAAAATCCACAGAGCACAGCTCTTGGCAAGTGGCAAAAGGGCAACCCAGTAGCATCTTGGAAAAAAAATTCTCTCTCGGTGTCCTGCTATGTTGATGTATTTGAGGCAGGTTTCATCCACAGTGTCCTGCTAGGGGGCAGCCCCTCCGGGGAAGATCAGTGGGTTCTGTAGGCTGAATCCCCTGTTACATATGTGGGTCTGGAAGATGAGGCAAATCGCATGATTAAGATAACAAATTTTCCCTTGTCTTTTTGGGTCTAGTGCCCTATGTAACAGTTACCCAGGTAGGAGGGCTTGGAACCCTGACTTAATATGCTAGCATCCTGTAATTTGGGTTGGTAACTGTTCTGTGTACAAATCTAAATGAGGACCACAGGAGGGAGGCTGCCTGAGTGATTGTAATATGCAGCATGGGCTTTGTCATGTCACTCCCAGGCTATTAGAGAGACCAAGTAGGTGAGGTGATATCTTTTTGTGAGACAAATTTCTGTTGGCAAGAGAGACAAGCTTACCCCGAAGTGCTCTGTATAACCTGCAAAGCTTGTCTCTGTCACCAACAAAAATTGGTCCAGTAGGACAGGGGTGAGCAAATGTTTTATGTCGGGCCCCACTTTTCACCCCCTGCAGTCAGCAGTGGAGTCCTCAGGGGTGGGGGCCGTGCAAAGGAGGCAGGGTTACCCAGAGAACAAGAGAACAGAGTGAAGCTGAACATCGGAATGTCAGGTAATAGGACAGAAGGAAAACCCCAAAGGCTGTGAGCAGTGTTCCCTGTACGCTGTGAATGGGGGAGGGGGAAAGTAGATACCAGTACACATCATTGACCCCCAACACCCAAAGCGCACAGTGTGAATGCTCAATCCCCCCAACACCAAGAGCCGAGCCCGAGCGTCAGCAGTTCGGTTCAGTTTCAAGGAGTCCTTGCCTGAAGCAATCTGGTTGCCTTGTGGAAGGCACTTGGCTCCTTGCAAGAGCTTTCTCCATTAGATGTCCCTCCCATGCCCTGCACCAGGACATCTGAGGCTCCTGAGCAGCTTTCTAGGTGCTCAGGGGAGGGCAGTGACTGAGCTTGCCTTACCAGGACCTAGCCAGATGCACAGCAGTGCTGGCTCAGAGGCTTGCAGGCCGTGATGCACTACTCTGCAGGTTGGGTCACAAACTCAGTGTGGACAAGCCTCCAGGCAGTGGGGCACCCCAGTAAAACCTTGCACACCAATGGGCAGCAATGGGCCAGTGTCTCCGAACTGAGCCCTGGCAAACGGCAGCCCGCAGAGGCGGACACAGCTGGGCTCAGGTGGGGAGTGCACACCACTGGCTGTGTCCAAGCCTCTTGAGCTGGCACTGTTGTACCTGCTCCTGCTCCTTGCTCTGCCCAGTGTCATCCACCATGACCCCACAGCACAGCCCCAGCAGCAGGCGGCACAGGACTCAGCCCAATCCTTTCTCAAGTGCTGCTTTCTCAAGTGCCGCCATCTCTCCCCAGGCTTACACAAAGGCCGCCTCAGTGCTGCCGCTTCTCCACCCATTGGCCAGGCGCTGTGGAGGCACTCAGACAAGCCCAGTCCCCTGCTCAGAGAGAGGACCAGTGTTGCACAGTCTCGGCTGCAGCCGGTGGGCAGGCCGGGGAAACCCAGTCCTGTTAGCGGGGCAGGCCGGGAAGTTTCTTGTTTCATCGCTGTCCCACCTCTTAGCACTTCGTAGGACAGGGCAAGCAGTTCGCAGCCAGAGTCCTCCTGGCCCTGCAGTAAACATGAGGTAAGTCTAATCAGGGGTGAGAAAACTTTATGGGCTGCCCCCCACTTACAAAATTGCACACCCGTGCAGTAAGGGATACTATCTCGCCCACCTTGTGTGTCTGATTTTTTTTAGTCTTATCAAACACTATTTTGGGAATATTTGTGTAAAAGGCAAGAAAGGGCCTTGTTGCTGAAAAGAACATGTTGTTGCGGGGGGAAAAATACATTTTTACTTGCACTTTTCCTGCTGTTCTGTGCTGGTCTGTTTTTCATCCATGGTGAGCGCCGGTCAGTTCTAGAAGGACTATCTGTAAGTGGCCACTGTGAATACAAGGAAGAAAGATGGATGACTTCCAGTCTCTCCTACTGCTAACGGAGACCACCTGTTCTAATGAGGGCGAGTTGTTTCAAGAGGAAAGGGGGCAAAGGTATCACTTTTCCTGCTTCCCAGAAGGTTCAAGAGTAATGATTTAACAGCATTTCTTGGGGGGTGAGTGGACGTTGGCGGAACAGAGATCCCAGGATCCATGGATTTCTTTTTCTTCTTCTTCCTGCTGGGCAGCGTAAGACACTGCACCTGCTCCTAGGGGAACATTGTATTTGTATTAGATGGTTCCCTCTGCTGCAGTGCAGGAGCATAGCAAACGGTATTGCTCCTTGCATTCCGCGTCAGCTCTGTGATGCAAGTAGCCTGAACAGTTCGGCCCGGATGGCGTGTGACTGGAAGCTGGGGGAGGTGGCAGGGGAAAAGTGGCCTGGAAAGGAGGCTCCTCTGCTTCTGGAGGTGGGGATGACAGGAAAGAAAGGGTTTGCCTGTCGCCTCGGAGGGTTTTGAAATTGATCAGGAGGACTTGAGTTTTGTTTCTGAAAATGTCATAACTGGCGCTACTGAATAATAGTGTATAAATATTATTTGCAGAGCAGGAGAGCTTATTTTGGTGAGTGGCTGGGGTGTGTGATCTCCCCCTTGTCTCCTTCTTTGCTCTGTTAGAGAATTCTACACTGCTCCTTTTTATTGTGGCTGATTAGATCTGGATGCAGCTCCTTCGGGAGCCCATCAGCGTTATTTCAAAATCAGCTGGGGGGGAACTCTTGAGTGAGGCAAGCCTCTTCTCTCAGTGAAGGTGGTTGTTTGAGAGTAATGCTGTGTTGCATTACAAGCTTAGTAGACAAACGTGACCCTTCCTTCATAGCAGTAGGTTTTGCTGCTCCAAGGTAGCTGGGTTGGCTTTTTAAAATTATGTTTGTAATGACTTTCTGTAAACTATTTTCCAGTAAAAGCAGCTGCTCATAGAAAGAATGGCATCTATCACAGCTTGGCCATATAAATAATTTGTGCCATGTGATTTACTTGCTCGTTAACGTCCTGTGTATTGGCACTTATTTAAACTTGGTGGGCTTTTCCTTGCTGAGAAATAAGCCTCAATATGCAAACCCTGATGGGTCACAGTAAATAACACCATGTTGAACATGACTTACCACTCTTTGACAACAAGGACTGCTGTTCATAATAAAAACAGGCTGCAGCAGGTTGCGTCTCTGGGGAGGGCAGCGTGTCCAGGCTGAGGTGGCTTGGGTCTGCGGGGATGGCGGGGGGCGGTGTGTGTGTCAGGCTGTGACAGGTTGGGTCTGTGGTTCCAGTACGGTTTCAGGGTGCGGCGGATTGGATCTGCTGTGGAGGGGGGATAAGGCTCGCATTAGCAGGGGGGAGTTCACTCATCTAGTGAACAAAGGTAGGTGTATGCGTCCCTTGTTTTAGCGAGTACTCATAAGTAGAGTACTCGTTTAATGAGGGATGAGTGTATAGACGTATAGCTAACAAGCAGCATTACTGGTGAGAATAAAAGGGATGTTGATGCTTTCGTTTTAATGGTGGGAAGAGTTATTAACACAGGTTGGAGAGGAGTGTTTGGTCTTTTATAAAAGTGGACTAAGTCTGTGGTCCTTAATCAGATAAAAATACCATTAACTTCAATGGGAGCTCTGCTTGAGTAAATAAGACTTGAGGTTTGGCTCCTTATTTTGGACCTGCCAGTAGTACCTGTTTGGTACAGTGAGTCTTAGATTTCTGTTGTAGGAGAGCCTAGTAACTTCATGCAGGTTGAGGGGATTGGTCTTGCAGACCAAGCAACATGTCTGCAGACAGGCCGTGTTCTGTAGAACCTCACCGGCTCCTGTCAGAACCTGCCCTGAATGGTGACACTTGCTAGTTCTGCACTCGGCAGCAGTGACACTGAAAATCCATTCTCTGTGGCGTGAGAAGAAAACACAGCGTCATTTCGATTTCTTTTTTCCTTTTCTGGTAAATCTGGCACAGGCCCCTTGACTGAGTGCCTGATTTTCTCTTTGAACTTGTGATTGGTGCTTGTTTTGCATTGAGCATGTTCTGCTGGGGGTATAAAGGAGGGAGGGAAGTGGCATTTCAGTGGGTGTAGGATTCACCTTAGTCAGTCTTGGAGGAACATAGAAAGATATTACAAGTTTAAGTAAAGACGAGGGAGCACCTTTCTGGCTGACTCCAGCATTTCAGCTCCCCCCATGAATTGGGTTACTCAGTGTTACCTAAAACATTTCCATTCGAGTGGGCGTGGCCTGAATGCTGACGTGAGAGGGAAGGGCAAGGCCCTCCCTCGTTGGCCTTTCAGGGTATTACAGACTAATGATGCTTCAGGCCCATATGTCAGGCTCTCTCGCTGCATTTAGCCTTGCAAAACTCTCGCACTCTTGCTTGTAATTTTCAGCAGATTTTATACCAAAAGTTTCAAGCGAAAGTGATATTCTTGTGTCCCCCACTCCATCTCTCGCCCTCCTTGTCTCCAGCTTTCTGACAACAGCTTCCTTTCTGAGAGAGTGGCACAAAATGTTATGTAACCCTGAGCAATGACTTGCTTTACTTCTTTAAAAGGAGGTGATGCTGCCAGAGCTCTTTTTTCCCCCAAATCCAGTGATTCAGCTGCTGGGTCTTGCTGTCTCGTAAACAAGATAGACTTCTAACTACTACTTGTTTTTTTTCCCCTTTTGATTTTGCATAGAATACAAAAGGAAGATCCTTCTCTGCAATTTCAGAGAAGCCCACATGCACTGGTTTGTGTTTTCCATGCTTGTGTGTCGATTCTTTACAATGTTCCTTTCACATGATGGTCCTGAACCCTCCTGAACATGCAAAGTAACAAAATTGTCTAGGGAGTAGAGGAAGAGCTGCCAGATGGAAAAGAAATATTTCTTTATTTCTCTTTTCCATTTTGTTCATATTCAGGAGACTCAAGTTTTGTCACTGTCCCAAAAAAGCATTAGTGTTGTTTTTCCATAAATGTGCCTAAAAGTTGTCAGGTGCTTTTCTATACTAATACGTGTTATTTTTCATGTTGTCCTTCACAATCGACTTTCCATAGCTCATAATCAATTTGAATACAGTAAACCCTCGAGAAGCTCCATTTCGATTTGCACTTAACTCCCCTTAACGTGAGTTAAGTGCAAATTGAAACTGTCCCCCTCCAGCCGCTGCCTTCCCCAGCGTGGCAGGCACACGCTGCTTGTGGCATGGTTTCTTCCAACCCCCCAGTTACGTGAAATTCAATTTACGCGGAGATTGCCCAGGACGAGGGGTTACTGTGATGTTAATTCTTTGCCCTTGTATAGTGCCTTTTATTTGCAATTTTAAAAACACTTCTGGGACACGAATGAAAGAAGCTTCATAACAACACAGTGATATTAGTGTTGTGTCTGTTGTACAGGTGATGGGTGGATAGTGATTTGGCCAAGATCACCTACAGGTTGGACTTCTCTTGTCCAGCACCCTCGGGACCTGACCAGTACCAAATGAGCAAATTTGCCAAACCTTGGGAAGTCGATATTGGCTGGCACATTACCAACACAGATAAATAACAGCACAGATCACTGAGAGTCAGGACTGGTGGCTATAAACAGAGTTTATGGGACCACAGGGAAACTTGGGCACACCCATGACAAGTGGTTGTCTGGCTAACTAAACTCATGCCAGATTATGGATGTTGCCGGACGAGAGAGTTCCAGATAAGAGAACTTCAGCTTGTAGTGAATAAGTGATGGAGATGGGAACAGAATCCAGGAATCTTGACTCCCATCCTCTGGTCTTCCTTTTAGAAAACTGAAATGTGTAACAAACACAGTTAAACACCTTTTTGTCTTAAACTGGTTTAATTTCTCTTTAATTTCAACAGGCATTTAAAAACCACCAAACCCTGGTGGCTCAAGCTAAATCAAAGATGGGACTTATTTTACTATAATTTACATTTTGCAGAAGTGCGGGAGTGAATTTGGAGGAAGACCTTTTCAGTTAAATGCCAAGATAGCTTTTGTGGTTCTAAAAATAAATTATTTCTTTCAATATGGTTAAAATCCTCCTTCAGGAGCATGAGGCTGAAACTAAAAACTGTCTGTAGCTGTGATAGTGCTTTCTGGCTTGCAAAAGGTGTTGCATGTATGGATAAGTGTCTTCAATTTTTGTGGTTTTGCTTCCCTTTATGTACTCTTTGGATTGTAATTGTTGGATTGTTCATGGATACTGCAGTTGAGCGTGTATGTGAATTAATGTGGGGAAGGAGGACCCAAACTGACATGATCAAAGAAATAAAGGGAAGAAAGTTAGTCAAATTTTGCACCAATGGCCTGATCCAAAGACCATTAAACTCAGTGGAAAGACTTCCAATGGGGTTTGAAGGAAATTTTGTTTAAAAGGACCCAACAACCCCAAAACTAAAGTCCATATCATCGATACAGTAGACTCATGACTTACATGATTTTGATTTACGCATTTCTTGCAATTATGTGAGTCTAAATTGTGAATAGCAGGGAGCTGGGAACCAAGGGGCAGCCTGGCTTACCTCTGCTTGCAGGAGCCAGGAAACTGACCAGCGCTGCTGCACCAGGTTCTTCACTCCCTACTGTTCATGGGAGTAGGGAGCCAGGCTCAGCCAGGACCAGGGGACCCAAAGGCAGCAGGGCCCCTCCCTCACCCAGTCCCAACTTATGTGAAATTTGACTTATGTGTGGTTGCCCAAGAACTCAACCTACACATAAGTCAGAAGTCTACTGTACCAGAGCATGTTTTTGGTCGAACTTGAAGTAGTTCAGAGACTGTAGATTGATTAGCATCATCTGTTTCTCCCCTGCATCTTCCCTACATGAGGGCATGGGATAACCCCGTGTTTCATGTACCAGAGGGGTAGCTGTGTTAGTCTGTGTCCTCAAAAACAAAGAAAAGTCTTGTGGCACCTTACAGACTAACAGATTTACTGAAGCATAAGCTTTCGTGGGCAAAGACCCACTTCATCAAATGCATCGTGTTCTCATGTTTCCATGATGGTGATAAGAACATAAGAACGGCCATACTGGGTCAGACCAAAGGTCCATCCAGCCCAGTATCCTGGCTGCTGACAGTGGCCAATGCCAGGTGTCCCAGAGGGAGTGGACCGAACAGGTACCAATCAAGCAATCTCTCTCCTGCCATCCATCTCCAGCTTCTGACAAACAGAGGCTAGGGACACCATTCCTTACCCAGCTTGGCTAGTAGCCATTAATGGACCTAACCTCCATGAATTTATCTAGCCCTTTTTTAAACCCTGTTATAGCCCTAGGCTTCACAGCCTCCTCTGGCAGGGAGTTCCATAGGTTGACTGCGTGCTGTGTGAAGAAGAACTTCCTTTTATTCGTTTTAAAGCTGCTGCCCATTAATTTCATTTGGTGTCCCCTAGTTCTTCTGTCATGGGAACAAGTAAATAATTTTTCCCTTGTTCACTTTCTGCGCACCACTCATAATTCTACACATCTTTATCATACCCCCATGATGAAGTTAGGGGGAGAGAGTGATGTTTTGGGGAGCACCCAAGTCAATAAGAGGGTCTGTCACCACCTGCCCTTAAATCTTAAATGGGCCTTTATGGTGGTCCAAATCCCTGACACTCATAGCCAGCCCACAATCACAAGGTCTCACCCTGACTTTCATCGAGCTAGTTGCTCCTTGCAAGGTGATACCAGAAAACATCCCCCCCAGCCCCACCATCCGGAATCTCCCCAAATTTGTCCTCACTGAGTTCTAACTACTAATACTTTGACTGTTCCTCACTGGTTTGTCACCCCCAAAGACGTGAAACCAGCCCGCCCGCACACCTGTTTTTACCAGTTTGTTTGGGTATGTATATGCCACATGGTTTACACACTGGAGACCTGCTTGGGGTAAAAGGAAACCAAAAAGTTCTTTAATAGCTAAACTACAGAGGCAAAGATAAAACAGAAGTGAAAGGAAACATAAATCACAACACTGAAAAACAGGCCTAAAAATGCAACTTCAGGCTTTTGCTTCTATACTAGAAAAAATCCCTTTTTTAACACAAGTTACTTCTTGCTTTGAACAGCAGAACGGAAGGAGTGCATACCAGTTATCGGCCAGGACTAGCGCATAGACTATTGTTTGTCAAAACAAAAAAAGCAGTCAAGTAGCACTTTAAAGAAGAACAAAATAATTTATTAGGTTAGCTAACATTAGCTCACCTAATAAATTATTTTGTTCTTCTTTAAAGTGCTATTTGACTGCTTTTTTGTTTTGATAGTATATAGACTAGTACGGCTCTCTCTCTGTTACTATTGTTTGTGTTAGTACTAGACGCTAATCA
Source organism: Carettochelys insculpta (assembly GCF_033958435.1). NCBI lineage: Eukaryota > Metazoa > Chordata > Testudines > Carettochelyidae > Carettochelys > Carettochelys insculpta. Next base: position 3,504,499 of record NC_134147.1, on the reverse strand, counting down.
GAATTTCCTTGTTCCATCCTCATCAGTAACTTACAAGCAATCTAGATTTTTAGCCAGCCGCAACTTTTTGGGAAGCAATGAGGTGTGCAGAAAGCAGCTGTTGGAAATGCAGCCACATGGAGATAGCTGCGGAAGTGAGGAGGAGCATCCCAGAGGAGCTAAGGTGGGAAAGAGGAGTGGGCTGGGCCACGGAGAGGAACTGGTGTTCGTTTGTAACTGTTGTGTTCAGTCAGAAGGGAACCATCGCAGCTGGCAGAGAATAGGTAGCATGGCCATTGTCCAGCTGTGCCGTTCTTGCTTACTGTCTGTAATACAGTTGGGATATTACGAAAAAGAAACGAATGGGGGGATATGGATGTTAAGGGTTAGCCGCTATGGACTAGAGCAGCCCCCCTGCCTGCCACGGGGTAGCCCCATGTGTAGTGGCCCTGCGGGGGGGAAGGGCGGCTGGAGCAGCCTCCCTGCTGTGAACAGGGGCTACTTTGACCAGGCTGGAGCACCTTTGTCTGCGACTATTTGCGCAGCTGAAGTTAGATCAACTGTGCAGGTAAGCGTAAACAGGGCTGATTGTTCAGGTCCTGTCCTAGCACTGTCTGCATCTATTTCATTTTGTGCACTATTGTTGCTCATTAAGAGAGAAACTTGACCTTTAGTAAACTGATTTCACGTGCCCTTTTCCTGCAGTCCTATTGTTGCGTTATCCTGCTTCAGCGTTTGGTTTCTTGTGCTCCCCAGTCGCAGAATGAAGGACTTATTATGTCACCAGTATTTTTAGTCAATGTCATTAAGGCCCTTTTTTTTCAGATTGTATTTAATTTTTCCCAGGAATTTATCAGTATTTATTACTCTGTAATAACAAACATGGGTGAAAATAGGTGGGGAAAAATCTTTTAATAATTATGTACGTAAGTAGTGGGGTTTATTTTGGTTGAAGCAAAGACGGGAGAAATAAATTTTCAGTAGATTAATGCTTTGATGAACAAAATTCAGTGTGGCTTGCTACCAAACTAGAACAGAACTCAAAACACAATACCACCTCTGAGTTTAAGAAAACACTACATCTATAATCCCCAGATCAAACTTTTTCATTTGAACAAATTATCACTGTAGACTCAGAACTATTAGCCCATAAATATTTCTGCGAGCATATTGCAGTGGGGTCTGTGGGCAGAGAGGGGAGGACAAATAATAATAGAAAATAAGTTTTAAATAAATTGTAAAGTTACAATCTATTATTATTTTTAAATTAAATATATTTCAGTAGTAGTAGTAGTATTTGTTGTCTGAAAATCTGTGTTGTGGTTTCCTTTTTAATTTAATGACCTGTGCATAGCATCTAGAATTGGCTTTGATGGGGATCCGCAAATAGTTTGGAGCAATGATTGGGGTCCATGAATGGTTTGGAGGGGTGACTGGAGGTCCACATTAGTGAAAAGGTTGGGAACTAATGTTTTAGAATAATACCTAGCCTTACTTCAACAGGCATCTTTCCATATGCACACAAGCTAGCTACAGGTGTAACCTCTCTAGTCTGGGGCACTCTGATTCGACAACATCTGTGCTCTGGCATCATCTGAGACCCCATGGATGCTTGGGGCTTGGAGCACTCGCAGGTTAAAAACAAGTATCGGAGGGGTAGCCGTGTTCGTCGGTATCTGTAGCAGCAACGAAGGGTCCTGTGGCACCTTATAGACTAACAGAAGAGTTTAGAGCATGAGCTTTCGTGAGTTAACTCACGGAAGGTTAAAAACAGTGGAGCAGCATCATGGGTGTGTTGGACCAGCGAGCTGGGCTGGCAGCTGGGGTCAGAGCTCAGCAGCCGGGGTCAGGACCGGAGTCTGGGGGCTGGGATTGGGGCTCAGTGGCCCATTGTCAGAGCTGTATAGGCGGAGGGGGGCAGGTGGGAGAGGCAGGTGGCTGGGGCCCAGCAGCTGGGAAAGGAAGTTGGCAGCAGAAGGGTTGGCACTGACCTCCCCTGGTCCAGCAAAGTCCCTGTTTCGGGACGCTCAGGTTTTGAGGGTGCCCGGACCATGGAGGCTCAATCTGTGTTAACGCAATATATATTTCTCATACACTGTATTGTATTTTCCTCATGAACCACATTTTAAAAGTTACTTTGAATGATACAAAAATAGGGTGAAAATCAGAAGAAAAAGAATGACACTTTATTTTCTGGGATTTCTTGGGTAAAAATTGGTATAAACTGAAAACAAAGGGGCTTAACTGAAGCTGAGTTGTTGAAAGGAAATGTGTACTTTCTACTCCCACCTGTTGAGAAAAGGGCCTTGCTGCCCATCGCGGTAACATCACCTCTGAGATGTTCAGCTCTTCAGTGAATGAAGTTTTTGTTTGTAGTAGAGTAATTTTAAGACCTCCCTAGTCTGTGGATGCTTCACTCCAATCCGTCCCCCACAGGCACATTGCTTGCTACAGTGATCGAGTTCCTCTGTGAATGAAATCTGGCATCTGTGTAGCGAGGCTAGTCACGGATGGTTGTTAGTGGCCAAGGGTGTCAAACATAGCTGTGAAAGCACTTGTTCCCCTACTTCCCCTTACATGTGTGTTGTGCGTGCCCTGCTACAAGAGGAGCACCTTCTCTGTAGGTGGGGAGAAAAGGCCATTAAAGGTCTGCGTCTTACAAACCCCCAGAAATGGTGTTTTCACTGTGTTCGGATCCTTCTGAGGATGTGCTATGAAACAGGTTGATTGTAAAGAAAAAGCAAAGAGGATGCTGTAGTATCTGTTGTGTAGGAAGGTTACAGGTTCCTGAGTGATTTTTTTTATGGGTCTCGGAGTTTCACTTGCTTGGTCTGTTTCAGGTTAGCAGGCACTATGTGAGCAGACAGAAAAATCACAGTCACCACAACTTTTCCCAGCACCAAAGACTGTGCTTGTTTTCTCTTTGCCTGTTCCCCTTTGCCCTGATAATCCCTGGTGTAGAATTGAGATTCTGACTCTCTGGCAGTAACTCTTCTGTTGCCTGTTGGAATTCCCCCTCTGTGGGGCCCCAGTTGAGTTTGAATGGTTATGTAAGGAGTTTTGTTTTATTCCGGTCTTTGCTTCTGCCGCTGTTAGTTGAAATGGATTGCAGGCGGAGTGAATGGGATCAGAGCTGAACAGCGTGCAACTTTGCTGCTCAAGCCATCAGGGAGAGAGGAGACGCCTGCCCCCATACACACACACACACACACACACGCACCCCTCTCACTTGCATGCTCTCCTGCCTTTTCAAACGTTCCCTGCTCTCAGGAGTGGCTGGGATCTCTGCCTCTAATTTAGCACACATGCTAATTCTAAACTAACAGGACAGAACAGCTCTGGTGATGTGGTCCCCAGCTCTCCAGCCCCTACCTTGTGCTAGGCTGTGCAGTTTGAGAGAGCAAGGTAGGTAGGTACTGAGGCTAGAAACCAGGCAAGCAGAGGCTCCACTCAGCCCCAGCCGAGTTCCGGAGGACATATGCTCGCAGATTCCCACATGCTGGGCTTGTGGAAGAGAGTGCTCAGTGCTATTTACCAAAGTTATTTTGAGGAGTACAGAGCCCTTACTTATAGGCTTAGTTAGACCGTATTCCACCCTGGACTGCTTAGTCAGAGGGCATTTTCCCAGTTACACATTGATAAAGCAAGCAGAGCATCGTTAGCACTTACCAGGCTCTGGGCAGAAATAGCAAACTTTTGGGAGCGACTAGCAACTTTTGGCTTGAGTGCACTGAGTCTGGAATAGCCAAGGAGGCTGGTAACTTGTTGCCGTATTGATTCTGCACTAAAATATTGAACCAGCCAGTCCGACGGAGATCTTGCCTCAGTCAGCTGAAGTATGGTAAACAGCATGTTGCTCTTGGATGAGTCTCAGCAGTTTCCAGGTAAGGTACCAGGTTGGGGGGGTGCATGTGTCTTTCTTTTCCTGCTTTATGGTGACACTGTCTGTTTTAATGCTTCCATTTTGGGATATGGCAGCTAATAGTCGGAGCGTGCTCCTTCGAATTGCTCACTTGCTGGGATCGGAGAGAGTTTTGTAAGGTGCAGTTTGGGTTAAGCATTCGTCGGTGCCGAATTTGGCTCAGTTTTCAGTGCCTTTCAATGCCGATATAACACCGGTGGAGCAAATATAAGAAAAAAGCTTCTTGCGTTATTTTTATTTGTTTGTATTGCTGTGGTTTTGTTTGTAAAATGAATGTTTTTAGGAAGTGAAGAAACCTGTGTTTGTCTGACTGGATCACGGCTCTAGTTTCTGCTGCTCTTTGAGTTGCAGGAATAGCTATTTAGTGAATGAGGATGTGATTCTTACGTGCATTATTTTCAGTACCCTCTCCCAATGCGTTTCTTGTTTTTTCTCTGTTCCTGATGGAGCTCAGAAAACTCCATGTGAGTGAAATACTTACTATGTTGATAACATATTTAAGCCACTTGCTCCTTGTTAAACCCCAACAACCGCAATATCTCAGAATGCTGGTCAAACAATACGTGATCTTTCTAGCACCATTCCCTATTTTTACTAGTCTCTACTGTGGAGCTGACTGCTGAGTACTACCCAGCATATTTTTTTTCCGTTGTTTCTTTCTATTAAGGTGTGTGTGCTCAGAAATATTAGCATTAATTTGTCTCTTTGAGATGGACCCTCTAAAATTGGCCTGTGAAATAAAAACGTCGTGTTTGAGAGATGCTTCTCCTTTAGCCATTCACACTAACTCGACTATATTTTTGTGTGAGCATAAGGTGGGCCAGGTATCAAACAAGGAGCTCTTTTCTCCTTATCCCACCAGTAGGATATAGGTTCTGCTGCTCTATCTCATGAAATTTACGCAAAGGAGACAATGGTATTTTCGGCATCTGCCTGATACAAGTCAAATCAAGCAGTTCAGTGTCTTGAAACCTTATGAAACCTTATTAGAATCCGTTTTATTCACTTGTCTTTGGTCTGGAGACAGGATGAATAAGCCATCTCTGGAAGGGCATGGATACTAAAGGAAGGGAATTGAATTCAGGATTACTCAGATAAACTAGGAATATGGAATTTATAAATGCTTTATGCATCCCAGTGTAGGGTCACAGAGCTGAAATTGGGGAAGAAGTAAGAAGAGAAGGTGCTTTCAGTTGTGATACAGTTGAGGTTACAGATTAGAAATGAAGCAAGCTCAAGATATGAATAAGCTCAAGAATTATAAATGGAAAGATCTAGTTGATGAAAGTTATGAAAGGTGGGGCAAGCCCATAGCCTAGTCCTACACAGCATGGCATAACACAGAGACTGGCGTTTCAGGCTTGGGAACTGTCCTAGATTCCATTACTGACAGGTATGAGAGTTGAAGGAGCATGTTGCTTGTCTCTGCAGCAGCCCCTGTCCGGCTGGTGTTTTCTGGAGATGTCCCTTTCCAATGTCAAGAATTCCGTGTGTGTGTGCGTGTGAGAGAGAGAGAGAGATCTGTGAAATCTTCTCGTGTATAGAGAGGATTGGATTGCGTGGAAGGGGGTAGAATTCTACAATGCTTTATGAAGTTAGTTAGAATAGTTTCCCATTCTTAGTTATCTGTATTGCATTGGTGAGGAGTCCCAGGCAGAGATCTAATATTGTGTACTTACTATATTTTACTAATCCTCATCAAAACTTTATGTTCTATAGCCACTTTCCATCTCGGGATCTCAAAAGTGCCTTGAAAACAATTCAGCCCCATAGTAACCCTGTGAGGTAAGGAAGCTCATTTACCCACTTTTAATAGAGTGGGAAAGCAGAGACACAGAGAGGTTAGGTAACTTACATAAGGTCACACAATGAGTCAGGGGCAGATCTAAGAATAAGATCAAGATATGTTGATTCCTGTCTGGTTGTGCATAAGTTGTTGCTTCCTCTCCTCTCCTCTCTTAAACAACCGTTGATTAATTTACTTCACTATGCTGCTCTTTAAGGTCAGTTCAGCCATGATGTGCTGTACACAAAGCGTTCGTGTTGCCAGCATTGTGTTTTGTAACATGTTTTTGGATCTGGAAATTTTCCCATTTTTATGGTACCACCCTGTGGTGAAATTTTGTGGTGTTACTGTACACTGGCTGCTCCCTGTTTCAGATGAGTGTATCAGTGTGTAACGGAAATGACTGTTAATGGGGGAAAAAAACCACACAGCCCCTTCTCTGTGACACCAGTGCTTTGCAATCTTTCTCTTCCACGAGCCCAGTGCAGGGCCAGTGCTTGTTGTGGGATTGCTAGTTTGCTTTCTGAAACACATTGGGCTGATTATTTGTTTCTGTTTCAAATGTTGTCAGGGAGGGTGCCACCTCTTAACATCGTGGCCACTTCTTCAGGCTTTGACTGATGGGACTCTTGTGATTGCCGGAACACGTTTGTAGCCCTTTTCGTGTTCTGTGTCAGATTGGTTTAATGCTCCTGTCTCGGAGTATGCTGAGCAACAAGAGTATTTTGGGAATAACCCTAGAAACCAATACTTCTCCAGGCTACAATATTTCATACCAATCTTACCCTTCTTTTCAAAGTGCTTTCTGTTATTCTTCTGGCCACAGAGAACAGGAGAAACGTGAGGGAGCAGCAATGACATAGTGACTTGAAATCTTTCATTTGCATCTTTCTGCAAGTCAAGTCTTTGTCATAAAGCAAAATCCTTAAGGATTCCCCTGAAATTATTTAATTGACTGAAGCAGGAAGTGGCAATTGAGTTGGTCTGGTTTTTTTTAATTCTAAATACTGTAACATTTCCATTTCTTCCAGTAGAAAATTATGTTGAAGGAAGGAAGCCTAGTCTAGTGGTCTGACTGTGGGACCAGGGTGGGGGCTCTGGAGTTCTCATCTCAGTATGGATGCTGATTGTATCTTCAAGGAAACTACCTAAATTCATTGATTTATTTTCCCTGTCTGTAAAGTGGGTATGTTATTTACCTGTTTCACCTAGGTATCTGAGAATCAAGTAAGGCTTGTTGAAGCCCTTTGACGTAAAATGCATTAAAAGTGCCAGGTGTTATTAATTCCCCACTGTTCCATTGCCAACATAAAAAAATACCAGCGATGGCAAAGGGGCACACGGACACTGAAGGGTACTGTGTGAAGGGATCGTCTCCCCTGTACGTCTTTAAACACAGATCAAGACCAACCCCCCTTTCTCCCTAGGAAGTAAATATAGGCATAAAGTTCTATTTGCTGTAGTTTCAGTTGGGGGAGAAGGGGTTGGAGGGTTTTTTCTTTTGCCATTTTGGTGGCCTTGGAGTAATCCCTTCTTTATTATCTCTCATTACCCTGAGGCTATCCTAGTATAAGGCTAATACCATGACTCCCAGCCTCCTACAGTAAACGAATCCTTACATAACCATTGCATAATGCAAAATGCCTGCTCCCCCACCTTCTCCAGTCATGCTGTTTTCTGAGCCCCTGAAAACCACATGGGTCTACAACAATAGCAGTATTCTCAAGATTGACCCCTCTTGCAGGACACCTGGCAAACTGAGGTATATTTCTGTCTCCTGGGGCTGAAATTTTCAACTTGAGTTCCTACATCCATATTTAAGTACTTAAATGAAATTGGCCATATTTTATAAGTTCTGACCTACCACTGAAGCCAGCAGGTGTTCTTGGTGAAATCAGGTCTCTCTTATTTCAGGGTCTAGTTTTTGACAACCTAGTTATTTAAAAAAAAAACGACTGTGTAATATAGGACCCTGGCTAACTGGGGTAACCATGTGGAGAGTTCAGTGCCTTCCTATCTACAGGAACTGAAATACCAGCTGGGAGAAAACTTCCCAGCTCTGGAGATGAAAACATTTCCTGGCTCTCTACTAATCGGCTGCATCTACACTAGCAAGGTCTTTTGGAAAATTATCCTCTTTTTGGGAAGAACAGGTGGCCCATCCACATATAAAATGCACCTTTTCAATTAGAAATTAAAAGAATTTGCCTCTTCTTCCGGAAGCCCTCTTCCGCTCCTGGATCAGGACGAGCACCTCCTTTTGAAAGCTTCTTTCAAAAAACAAAACAGCGTGTGTAGATGCGCCATGGGCCCTTTTCTTGAGAGAGCAGTCCTCGTGGCACCAGATTTTTCGATCCCTGGCCCTTTCTTTGGAAAGAGCGGGGCCAGTGTGGATGCTCACTATCAAAAGAGTGGATCGATCTTTGAATCTGCTTTTCTGTGAGTGGATGTACTCTTTTGAAAGAAGATCTTCTGGAAGACCATCTTTCGCAAGTTCGCTGTAGTGTAGAGGCAGCCTCGGAGTCATGCAGACATTAGTTTTGGCTACCTAAATTAGCTGAGTAGGAGGGTAGTTGGAAAGACGAATGTGAGCGAATCACTGATGGGTTACTTCTGCGAGATAATGGAGACAGTACCTGATTTTGGATGCATTGGCTAGTGCCTGAATTGTGTGTGTAGGAGAGATCACAAAGCACACTGAGATCACACACACACTCCAGCATCTGATGAAGTGAGTCTGTGCTCACGAAAGCTCATGCTCAGAACTTTTCTGTTAGTCTATAAGGTGCCACAGGCCCCTTCGTTGCTGTTACAAAGCACACTGTGAATATTTAACTGTGCTTTACAACATCACTGTTGGGAATTAGCACATGTGTGGCAGAACTGAAAAAATAAAGCAGGTTCCCTACCTCTCGGTCCTGGGCTCTAAACTTAAGACTGTGGTTCTTGGCATAGGTTAGCAAGAGGGTATTATTTGAATAAAGGCGTGCATGTTACATTGTGTGCATTGGGAGTTGTGTTGTCTAGCACCTAGGCTTAAACGGAGGCTGTTATGGGAAGGATGTAGTTATACATAGGTCAGACTTGGCTGGAACAGCTACCTGCTTTCCTCCTCCGGCTGGGGGTGTTGATGTTTGTAAGTGTTTCATACAAAAGCTTATATAAGTGCTCTTTAGTGTTTATGTAACTCGGGTCTCTTTCAAGTGTGCAGCAGGGAAGCCTGGCCAGAACAAGAGCTTTTGGATATCTGGGGCCTGGTTCTGCTTGCATAATCCCGGGGTTAGAAGATATATTATCTGTCACCAACGTTGGCATTCTGGTGTTCCACTTTGCCTTTAAGCACTCTGGGCCTTTTCATTCCCTCTTCATTTTTCTGTTGCTTCTTTCATGCACCTTTCTTTTTTTCCTTTTTGATTTGTCTTTTTTACTTGTGAAGGATTCTTTTGGGTTAGGAAATAAGTTTTCTTGTGTTGCGTACTTCATCTGCAACTGATACCCAATGAGAAACTTAGAACAAGAGAGGGAATTTGTAATTTTTTTAACTTCCACTGGCTGTGGTTTCTGTCACACCCAGAAGGAATTTGGAGATCCCCCTCCTCCTTTCCCTTCAAGATTCTCCTTCTCTGATTTCCACTTCAGTAATGATATTCTGAAGAATCTTCGACCAGGTCTGCACTGGACCTTAAAGTCAATTGTACATGTGGAGTTCTAGCTAGGGCAATTGTGTAGCTAGAACTGACTTATCTACAATGGGTGTACTTGATCATCCTCAGAGGGAGGCTGACAGGAGAAACTCTCCTGTTGACCTTCTTTACTTCTCCCGAGATTGAGGAGTAATGGCGTCGATTGTTGACTTCACACAGTTTGATTTTTGTGCATCCCTAGTAGGCAACTGAAACTGAACCCCTGAATGGTCGATCTTCCGGATAGTGAAGACAAACCTTTCATTGGTACTTTCTTCAGAGCCTGTTAACATAGTCTTCTATCCCAGGGCCATACAGGAGAGCTATTATGCAAACCAGGCAACCTTATTCCCTCTCTCTGCAGGCCCTGCGTACGCTGCCTTTATGCTGCAGTAGTAGTAGGCATCCTTCAGTCTGCATAGACTATGGATCGCGCCCTTTATAGTTTCAATTGAGGACTTCATTTACAGCATCTACTGTGACTATGAAGACCCCCACGAGAGTGACAGTCCTTGCTGCATCTCTTGCAGATGTGGTGGGTGTCTGGCAAGTTCTTATTGTGCTTTCTGTGCGCTTGCTTCTCCTCTGCTAGCTGTCTGATCTTCATCTCGCCTTTCTGAAGGCCCTTGTGTAACCCCTGCCTCCATCTGCCGCGGTCGTCCCCTAGTTCTTCCCAGTTGTCCAGCTTGATGTCTGCCTCTCTGAGATCTCTCTTGCAGACATCTTTGTAGCGCAACTGGGGGCGTCCGGGAGGTCTTTTGCCAGAGGCTAGCCCGCCATACAGGATGTCTTTTGGAATCCTTCCACCGTTCATCCTGTGGACGTGGCCAAGCCAGCGGAGCCGACGCTGCCTGAGGAGGGTGTGCATGGCTGGGATTCCAGCTTGCTCGAGGACGATGGTGTTGGTCACTCTGTCCTTCCATGATATTCCAAGGATGCGCCTGAGGCAGCGCAAGTGGAAGACGTTCAGCCTCTTTTCCTGGCGGGCATACAGGGTCCAAGTCTCGCTGCCATAAAGGAGGGTGCCGAGGATGCAGGCTCTGTAGACTTGCATTTTGGTGTGAGTGTACAGCTTGTTGTTGTTCCACACTCTCTTGCTGAGTCTGGACAGAGTTGCGGCCACTTTTCCGATCCTCCCGTTTAGCTCAGTGTCCAACGACAGGGTGTCAGTGATGGTGGACCCGAGGTAAATGAACTCGTGGACGACCTCTAACGTATAGTTGTCAATGCTGATTGATGGGGATTCAGCAACATCCTGAGCAAGTACGTTTGTCTTCTTTAGGCTGATGGTAAGCCCAAAGTCCTTGCACACTTTGGAGAACTGATCCAGCAGTTTTTGAAGCTTCAAAATGCTGCAGTGAGCGATCACTATAAATATCTAGATAAATGAAAAATGTGTTACTACATCTGCAAGTGAAGCTGTTTGTTATACTCCTATGACATACTCTGCCTCTAGTGTTTGTGACAAGTACAAAAGAGAGACCTGGCATTGTTAACTCCTCGATAAGTCAAGTTGTGCTAATGAGGACAGCAGAGTTGATACCTGTGCTGTGTGACAGGCGAGGAGAAGCAGCGGTCATCAGCCAGAAAGCTCCAGGGCTTGAGCAGATACAGACTGGAAGATTCACTTTGTGTCTCACTGGTGACTCATAGCAAGATACTAGCTACTGCAGCCAGCGCTGTGTGCAAATGTGAGGAATCAGAGCGACTGGGAATTGGGTTGTGTTTCCACTAACAATTGCTTTTCGTAGAGTATTTTTGCTCATCAGTGAGGGTGAGGTACTAGCTCTGCTCGGGGAGGCTGCTCTGCTGTCCGCTTTGTGAGGAGATCAGAGTTCATGGTCCCGAGGCAGTGGGGGCCGATTGCTTTGCCCAGCTGAGAGCCACATTTGCAACTTCCCCAAGAGCTCGAAGTCGACAGCTAATTGACACAGATGCCAGTTGCCCTCCTCTTTCGTATCAACCTATCGCGTGGCTAGCACAGGCAAGGTGAAGCATTAGATGCTGCAACCAGTAGATTATGCAAGTTGCATCTCTGCAACAAAGATGTTGCTCTGAACTGCGCTGCAGACTTCTGTGCTGCTTTGGTCAGCTCCATAGGGTGAGGGCAGGTGTCACTTGACTCCTTAGCAAAGTCCTCCAGGGGAGCTCCATTGAAAGTTGTGTTCTGTGGTCCTCTGTTCAGCCCCCGCCAGGTAGGCATGAGTAGGGAATATAGGAAAGGGAAAAATACCATGACCAGAAGAGAAGTGTGGTGAATGCTGGTTATAGAGCAGGCTTTCTGGTCAGTGTGATGATCTGTTCGAGAGCGGGAGGTGAGATTGCTGGTGTTTTCCCCTGGGACCCGGCTAGCTTTCAGAGGACCAGAAAAAAATTGGTTATATGCCTGTGCTGGGTGGGTGGGTGTGTCACCTTATGTAATGGTTATATAATTAGTTCTTTGTTAGGCCGCTCTAGGTGGGAGGGGCCTAATGCTGCAGAGTTGCTTGAAGGGCTGAGGCTGATTATTTTAAAATGAGAACAGAGTCTCTGTACTCTCTAATTAGCTGGCCTGATAAAAACTGCTGAGGTTTTCAAAGGCTCTGGACCCTGAGAGCTGGTGGGGCCAGCTTGCCAAGAGATGGATTGATTTGTGTTTTGGGCACAGAGAGCCAGGGATTATCAGAGACTAATGGAAATGCAGGGCTCGGGAGGACCTCTCTAGAAGTCCTCAAATTCAGTCCCTTGTGTGGAGGCAAATGAATCTAGACCATTGCTCTCAGGTGTTTGTTCAGTCTGGTCTCGGGAACCTCTGGTGGTGAGGATTCCACAGCCTCCCCTGGAAGAAGTCCATTCCAGTGCGTCACTATCTTTATGGATTTCTCCCTACTGTCTAACCCCGTGGGGTCCAACCAGTTCTGAAGCAGTAGCCGCTAAAATAGCTACTGCTGTAGCAAACTAGCCACATTATTCTGAAAATATCCTAATTCTTCAAGCTGCACTCAACCGGCCAAATAGCCCCATGTGGATAGCATGTTAGACACCAAGGCTGTAGCCAAAATCTCCCCTCTTGCAGGTAAACCCCCATGACTACCTGTCCTTCCCTCAGTGGCCATGTCCTCACCATCCCCTTTTTATGATGCCCCTTAACATATTTGAAGACCATTGTCAGACCCCCTCAGTCATCTTTTGTCAAGACGAAACATGCCCGGGAAAAGGAAAAAAAAATGGAATTCCTGACCCCCTTGAGTGCCAGCCCCTAAAGTGGTCACCAGACCCAGCTGCAGTCCGGTAGTGACTGCCCCATGCAGTCCGTGGTTAACAAGTATAGTCCCTACTCATCTGTGCACATACAGTTGCTGGACAAGACAGAACTGTATAAAATGTGCACCGTGCCCCACAGATAGGTTAGGAAAATTAGATACTTATTGGTGAATATCAGTAAACCCTGATGTCACTGTACAACCCTCTCCCTGAAAAATATGTCCAGCAATAATTACGTAAGTCTGCTGATTGGCAAAGCAAGAAAATTGCTGCTTGAGAACTTTCATTAGTCTGATTTAATGATATTTACTTTGTATGGTTTGATTTGTGTTTTTTTTTTTAAATATCAACATCTCCTCTCATTGAACAATTGTCTGATTCTCCACCAGAGTTTTCTACAACTAGCAATATTCAAATAAAGCAAAGTAAATGCTTAAAACCTATAATTTTGCACGAGTGTGAACATTTAGGTAGATAAAAATAAAATATGCTTAAAAAGAAGCACATTTTCCATCTAGATGATTAAAAAACTCTGCCAAAGCCAACCACAGAAAACATGAACCTGCGGCTGATAGTTGTGCTTCACACTGTGGGATGTTTGAAACAATCCCTAGGACTTCCAACAGCGGCTGCAAAGGCTGTGTATGGATGTAGTACACTCTGTGCACCTGACAGAAGGTGCCTGCCATTGGGTGTATTACTGCTCCTTCCACTAGTTTATTTGCAGGGGTAAAAGTTGCAAGGGTGCAGTTCTGCCTCACAGACAGAGCTTATTTAGGCTGGTCTACCCAGCTGACATAGGTGAGCTAATTCCAATGCAGCTGTCTGCTGGCTGTTAGAAAACCATTCTAATCTGTAATGCAGACATAGCATGTCCAAAGTCCAGGTCCAGAACACGGTTAAGGTTCTGTCTGTGTTAAAAAGTGGAGCCAAGCTGTAACCAGGTCTCTTGAGTCGGTGAGTGTAGACAGGCTGTGAGAAACCAATTGGTGACAGTTATCGTTCGTGTGAATACAAGTGGTAGCGCTCAGGAACCCTAGTCATGGACTGGGCGCTCGCTGGGCCAGGTGCAATCCTAACACGTGACAAAGAGATGGTTCTCTGCCTGAAGAGTTCATGGCATATGTGGTTTGTGTCACTGTGCCGCACATCGGGTACATGATTAGTAACTGTAGAAGCTAAACCAGGTTCATCCTTGCCAGCTGCCTAGGCCAGCACTTGACTATTAGCCCGAGTCCAATTGCTGGTTAGTTAGGATCCCTGAAGTATGTCAGTGCAGCTCCCTGGATAGGTAGAGTTCTCCCGTGTGCGGGGCTGTCTGTCCTGCTGGTGGCGCTCCCTTAGCTGGTACTGTTTGGGATAAACTGCCAGACCTTTCCCCCAGGGCACTGATAAAATAAACATGGTTAGGCAGCGGTGGATGTGCAAAACAGGGTTGATAAATTGTAACATTGTGCAAAAAGCTGCTGATCGTATCCACGGCAGATGAGTCCTTCAGTGGAGTGTGTAGTGGGAGCATGCTGCTAGACCGATCCCTCACGCCCCGTGTCACAGACAGTAACAGCGTTACTACTGCAAGACTGATATTTGGTCAGGGTTCAGCACAGGATTTTAAAAGCGTCTTCCGGAGGGAATTTAGTAAAAATAAACCCGGCTGGGTCGAATATCAGCTCAACTGCACTTGGAGTTGTAGCCTAGACAAGATTCTAGTACCTTCTCGTGGCTTAAATGCATGTTAAGCCTGCTGAAAAGCAGCTTTATTTAACAACGTGGTAGCCACAGCAACCTTGCTGCGCCACATTTCACACTGGTTTTAATACCGCATCAGCTGAACCACTGGGGTGTGTGTTTTTGTTTTTTTGGTTTTTTTTTGGTGAAGTCCCTAATGTGGACAAGACATCATTGTCAAGATGGGTATATCTCATGTGTGGTGACATTTTGATGTCCTCGTTTTAGGAGTTGCATACACGGGGCAAACAACTGCATTGAACTATTAGTTAATGTGGTTGTGGTTGAACAAGGTGTTTGCTTGACCAGTCAAGTTGTGTTTGAACATGGACAACCCATTTTATCAGAATTGAGTTTCATATTTTTGCTTGGGTACAAGTGTGTTTTGTTGTTTTAAATTCTGGGCACGGCTGTGTCTCACCTGCACTCCAGCATGTGTTAAGTAGGCTTGGCACAAATGCAAAAAAGAGGAGGGAAAAGTAAATATGAAAGGTGGAGAGAGAAACATGTATTGTAGATTGCTCCACCTTCCTTCTGGGTAGATTGTGAATTGTGTTATTAGGCAGGTTTTCCCTGCAGTACCCTCTGCTGGAGAAGAGTCAGTGCAAAGAGAAGGACTGGCGGGGGCTGAAAAAGAGGTGGCAAAACGAGTATGACTTTGCGTTCCTCTCTAACTGTGCCCGGCTCCCGGTGACTCAGAGTGGGATGGCAGCAGGGAAACCAATGGCTTTGTTTGGCTCTAGGAAAGTTACTTGTTTAATGACTCATCCTGTAGAATGTGGTCACGTTGCTGCTGTTGCTGCTTTCCTTTGCCCTATTTTATCCAATCTTTTGATCTAGTTATATAATTGTGAATCAAGACAAAACAATGTCAAAGAACTGTGGGTAATGTGACCAAACTGCATCTTTAGCTCAAATGGCAAAGCTGTTATCTGGGAGGCCCAGGAAAATGGATTCTTTTCTGCATGCTGGTTTCTCCCTGTAAATGAATAGAACGTGTGCTCTGTGAGGCTGTTTGCTTAGGGAGGCATATGGCAGTAATAGATCCTAACCCCTGTCTATGCTAGAAAACCCACCAGCTTTATACCAGAGATCAGTTTGTCCATGTCTACATTTGCAGCAAAGCAGTGTTCCGTGTTCAGCACAAGGCCCGCTGTATATTTTGGTGGTATCTGTTGCTGATGAGCATTCTTCTAGTGTAGAGGAAGGTTAGTGGTTCACATATGTATAGAAAAGGGCCCATTCTGGGTTCATATCCTGGCTGTGGCCCAGGATGTGCTGTGTTCAGAAGTCCTGCATTAATTTTGATTGAGGACAAATGCAAACAGCTCTGGGTGATGGCTAACGAATCTCTGCTGGGCTGAGCTTGCAGCGCTGGTCACTGTGCTCAGCAAAATACCCTTCTTGGGATACCAGCTTTGAGGGGGCGAAATCCGTAGTAAGGCCAATGTAAATGGGATGTTAATATGGCAGCTTCTAGTGGTACATGTGTGCCTGACATGTTACACTGTGCTAGCCTTCATTGCTGCAGCCATCTCCCCTTTCAGAGGGGGCTCCACCAGCTTTCAAAGGTCCAAGTATCACTGAACATCTTGGCTGTTGGTGGACCTTTCCCTCTTCCTTGTCACAGCCTTTTCTCTCCCCCACCCCCTTATCTGTTCCAGAAGCAGCCCCTGCTGGGTTCTTGAACCCTTTGCTTAGGACCGTGGTGTTGAACCAGATCGGAAGCAGTAGCCACTATAGTGAACTAGCCACATTATTCTGAAAATATATTTATTATTCAAGCCAACTAGCCCCACTCAGCTGGCCGAATAGCCATGTGTGGCGAGTGGCTAGCTTGTGGGACACCCCGGGGTATAGGAGGAGCAGAGTTGATCAGGAGTCAGAGTGCCAAGTTGTTCCTCTGCTGTAAAATTGGACAGGTTTTTTTTTTGGGGGGGTGGGGGGGATTCTGGATCATTTTCCTTTTAAGAAGCTTATTGGATCCTCTCTACCACAGGGTGCTTTGGTGGCCACGAGTACAATGCGGTTCAAAAAGAATTAGCTAAATTAAGCCAAGGTGGTCAGGGATGTGGCCTCCATGCTCCGGGTGTCCCTCAGCTGCCTCCTGATCCTGGGACCGGAGGACAGGGATGGGCGACTTGATAACTGTCCTGTTCTGTTCATTTGCTCTGCAGCATCTCACATTGGCCATTGTCAGTAGGCAGAATACCGAGCTAGATGGACCGTGTGTCTGATTTAGTTCTCACAGCCCTGCTCGGCATGCACCCCACACACACTGCGGTTTAGCTACATCTAGACTTGCAGGCTGCCCTAATCTACTGTAGATTTGAGAGAGTTTGTTTGTTCAAGAACTCCTTCTTGATGGTAAGAGCTAGGAACCCCAGCTTTGGCAGGCAGCTGCTCCTTATCCTGTCTTAAAGCAAGGTTGGGGTTTGGCGGTCCCAGGAAGATGGGATGTGCCTGGCATTGGACTGCATCTCATAAAACCCTGCAGAAGAGAGACAAAATCACTGGGTAGGTGAAAGGGGTTGGCTGAGGGAGCCCACCCTCCTGGCTGGCTGGGATTGCCAGCGTTCTGAGCCTCCCACTCTCCAGGCTCCCTTAGGGAAGGCAGGGGTTGAAGCTGTGCCCCCCCATTGCTTGTGGTTCCCCCTTGGCAGTGCCCAGCTTGCTGCATCACTCACTCTGGCTGGGGAGCAACAGGGGCGATGAACTTGGACCTGTCCCAGCTGCACCCACTGAAACTGCAGTGGCGATGGAGAGGTGCTTCTCACCTGGCCCCATCCTGCTGTGGTTAGAGAGGGCTGGGGTAGTTCTTTCACCCCAGGGCGATGGTTGAAATGAAGCCTGGACATTTTCATTTCATCTTCCAAAAACCCCTCAAAAATGAATCGAGTTAAGCACCCAAGCAGTGCTGGGGAGCTCTTCTTGTGGTGTACAACTGGGAACGTTTCTCTGCCCAAACAGCTCTGGGCAGAGGAAAGAGTGTCTTGGACCACCTTTGACTCCCTCTTCTCGTCAACACTAATTCTGGCCACTAGGAGGTGGAGTCTCAGGGCAGAACACATTGTGCGTGAATTAGAATCTGTTCACTTTGTTTTCATGTTAGGGCCCTGGAGGCTTTCTCTCTCTTCTGGTTCTGTTTTTAGTGGTGCAGCCATCTCTTTCGCGGGAGACAAATACTGGCTCTAGAGCAGGGTTTCTTAAACTTTTGAAACCCTGGAACACCAAACAATAATATTTTTATGAGGAACACCCATGAAAATTTTCTTCCAAAAATCATTGTTGTCAGACCAAAATAACAAACAAAAATCCAAACAGCATCATGTGGTGCAAAACCGAAATGAAGTAATTTAATCAGGTGTGAAGAAGTAAGACTGTATCCAGAGAAGAAGGTTAGAGGAGAGGGCAGGCTAACACAATGTTAGTCAACCTTGCTTTGTTGCCAGACGGCTACCGCTCTTGTGAGATGCAGAAATAAAATTGTCTTTGCGTTTTCCATGACTGTTATAATCGTAAAATGGTTATTCACTGTAAAACGCTGAATTAGTTTTCCAAGTGCCTAGGGCACCCCTGCATGTTGTTCACAAAACACTGCTCTAGAGCTTCAGCACTGCACTCTTCAGTGCAGAGATGTCTGTCTACAAGTTTGGCCTTCAAAGAAATATGTACATATGAACCAGGAGAGGGGTGAACTATTCCAGTTGGTCTTTCAGCTCAAGCCGGTGTTCGCAGTTGTGTAAAACTGACTGATGGCGTACAGTGGTTGATTACCACTTGCTGTTGCTCTGTCTTTTCAGACCAGCCCCAGGAAGACGTGTTCAACAGTGACCATGTTCAGCGTGGGGATGATGGGGCCTGGCAGCGCTCTACTTCAACTACCTCATCTCAGAGCGAGCGGGCAGAGCGACTCTTGCAGAACCAGCATAAGAGCCTGGCCTCTGAGGACACCAAAAAGAAGAGGGCTCAGAAACCTTCTCACATGAGGAGGAACATAAGGTGGACATCAGTGGAATGGGAAGGGCAGAGGGTTCTACTGTCTGAATGGGGAAAGTGGAGGTTAATCAGTTGAGTGTGTATTTCTGCTAGGCTTTCGCCACCAGCCTTGGTAGCAAACCAATCTCTTTTTTTCAAATCCAAAGTATTTTACCAGAGGCAGGGGGTGGAGGCAGCTAGTTGAACTCTGGGAAGAGGAACCTGTTCAGCCGCATCACAGCAGATATGTGAAATCAGCAAAATAATTCACATCTAGATTTTAAAACCAAAAAGTTGAGGATCAGGTCACCATTACATTCTGCACTAGAGTACAGGGCGTGCCTCTGCTCTACAAGCTGATGTGATAAGTAGCCTAAAATAAATCCTTTTCCTGCGCCATGTTAGATGTTTGTTTGCAAGAAAGCTCGGGTTGCAGCCAGATGCTAAAAAGTTGAAAATCAGTTTCTCCTTTGTTTTTTACATTGTAGCAATTTGAGATATTTTTAGGTCCCCTCCTGTGCTGTGTGGCAGGAGTTAGAGCTGTTAGATGGTTGAGATAACATTTATTCTCAGGGAACTAGATGTTCAGGGGAGTCGTAATGGAGTACGGAGCCTTACACCAGCTATGGCGGTTTGACACCTCTTTTGCAAAAATAATTGATTGGTGGTTTAGTCTGGTTCATGTGGCAGTGGGTACTAGTTAGCCCCCTTTTTGGCAGCCTCAGCCAAAGGAACAATAGTTTATTAGAGTTCTGGATACTAAAATATCTCCTTACTCAGAGAGGACGAGGTCCCTACATATGAGGGCTGGAGTGAGTTGGCAGGGCAGGATGGGGAAGCCTTGGACTACCACTGACTGTACTTGGTTTCAGGATACAGGAGCCTGGTGTCCTGAGCTGCAGATGTGTTGTCTTTCACGCTAGTCTGAATGAAGGAAAACAGCAAAACTTTTGAAAGCTCATGGGATTGTATGTAAGATAACTCCTAAGCTTATTTGAAATGCGTGTGAGGCCAGGGGTCCTGGAGAGACCTGGAGAACAGGAACGTGTCTTGAAAATACTTGTTTCCTCTTTTGTTGTGGAAGGCTTTTGTTAGGAAACAAAGCACCAGTTCTCACACAAACGTCCCTCTGCCTGTGCTGGCTGCATGTAGACGCTAACACCTCAGAAAGAAAATAACTTACATACACTGCTGTTGACAGCAAGATCCTTTCAATTGTACTGCTCCTAAGTATCTCAGCATAGACACGCAACTCAGCCACTCACCTTTTCCAACCAGCCAACACTTGGCTCCAGGTTATTTAGGATCGCTTGCTTGTGGGTATAAGGAAATAACATTTTTGTGTGTATTTTGCCCTGTGCTCAGAAAGCTGCTGCGGGAGGACCAACTTGAGGCTGTGACGAAAGCAGCCCAGCTGGAAGAGTTGGAGAGAAGAAAACGCCTGGAGCAGCAGCGAAAGGACTATCCGACGGCCATCCCCACTGTACCGCTAGAGCTGCTTCCAGGTCAGCAGAGGGGAGCTCACTAAGGAGAGTAGCGGAAGAGGAGTAGAAAGTGGTACCCTGCCTATCCCCGCTCTCAGACTAAAGTCTGCCTTTTGAGAGGTGGAAAGCAAACCTGAGTCTGGTTAGGTGGTGTGCTGTGTCCATTGGGCCATTGCTCTGCTCACTTACATGGTTTGACCAGCAGTGAAATAATGGACAGTGCATTTAAATTTGCATGATTAGCCTTCAAAGGCTACATCTGTACTAGAGGGTTTTGTTATCAAAAACAGCTGTTTTGCTGGCAAAACCTGTGGAGTGTCCAGATTGCCACGGGTGCTCTGTCGATAGCAAGTCGACAGAACGCAGCACTTTTGATGACAGCTGTGCCCTGCTTGCCATGAGGAAGAAGGCCTGTGTTGACAGAGATCTGTTGACAAAAGGCTGGTCCGGACATTCTTGGGGGGACACTTCTGTCGACGGACTGGGCTTCCGGGACACCAGGCAACCCTGTCTCCTGTGCTTCCTGCTGGCCAATTTGCCAATAGAGCAGCCAAGCAGTCCGACCACTTTCTGTCAACAGTGCATTTAATCCGCATTGCAATCCGCGTGGCAGGTTGGCTGCGATCTGTCTACAGAAGTTTTATCGGAAGGTATCCTCCAATGAAAACCTCTGTCGACAAATTGCTCTAATCTGGACGTTGCCAAAGTTAACATTGAAACCTCTGAGCTGGTTTTCCAGGCTGTCTGCTGTCTCCTGCTGACCACATTATGTTGGTTACACTCTCTCTTCATATTTTTAAAATGTTCGGAACAAACATCAAGACTTAAGAGTTATTTGCCAAAAGTGAAAGCTTAAATCCTGGAGCACAAGGTTGCAGTTCCAGAAGAAGATTTCTGCAGACTTCCTCCTTTCAGCCTTAGGCATTTGTGCTTTCTACAGGATGTAGCACAAAGTAAGGAAAAGGGAACATTTTTCCTCCGTTGTATGACATCAGATGATTAAAAGATGATCCCGTTTTTCTCAGCTTTTGGTACAAAATGAGCATTGGAATCTCTGTGGGGAACGTTATCCAGAGAT
This sequence comes from Carettochelys insculpta, assembly GCF_033958435.1. Classification (NCBI taxonomy): domain Eukaryota; kingdom Metazoa; phylum Chordata; order Testudines; family Carettochelyidae; genus Carettochelys; species Carettochelys insculpta. The sequence continues at coordinate 3,483,618 of NC_134147.1, read as the reverse complement.
GGCTTATAACAGAGAGCATCTCAACAATGAGTGGATCATTGTCTTGAGACGGGGGAAAAGAGAGATGAAGTGACAGGCCAAACTGAGGCATAATAGATTAAACAGCAAGAGTCCATTCTAGAGAATCCCAGGACTGATTACGTGAGTCAAATGCAGGAGTAACTATTGACTTGCGTGTGAACAGTTTTATCTCTTTCCTGCTTATTAGTAGAATTGCTTAATATTATTTACTATTTTTGTGTAGAGGAAATAGTTTTAAGAACAGCCGAGGCCACTCAGCTTCCTCCTCAGGTCCTAGCTGAGGAAGTGATCTGCTTGGATAGCACCAGCAGCGGCAGTGAAGATGACACAAAAGGAATACTACATAGCATTAAAGATGGTAAGGCTCACAACCAACCTATCACACACCCCCATATCTTCCAGGTGGTCCCATTTAGCCAGTTTCATCTATCTAGGTCTCCCACATGACAGTGTCTATCTTCAAATTTTATGTAACTAATGTCGGGGGGAGGAGGAGTGTGGGTTGAACCTCTCCTGTCTGGCAACATCTGTGGTCCGGCTCGATTTTAGTTAGCTGGATGTCCACTTACGGGCATGACCAAGTTTCCTGCGGTCCCATAAAGTTTGTTTCCAGCCACCAGTCCTGGCTCTGATCTTTCCGGGCTGTTATTTAGTTGTAATTTACCCCTAAATGTCTTCTAAAAGCCTAAAAAGCAGCGGAAGCGTTGGTAATGCTGCTAGACAATATTGACCTCCCGTGGTCTGACAAACTCTCTTGTCCATCACCAGTCAGGTCTCGATGGTGCCAGTGCTTATTCTGGTAGTGTCCCCCCCCAAATTATCCCTACTTAACCTTTACAGCATGAGGGGAAGCAACCCTGGTCAATCCCTGGCTACAGACTGTATCCAGACTGTCATATCTGCATTTGAAATGGGTATTTTTGAATCCTTGGTTACAAAGGGATCGAATTTGACTCCTCTTCACAAGTCTAGTGCAAAGTTAACTCCCCTCCCCGCTCTGGCTGTTTTGCAGAAGTGATCGAATTGAGTTCAGGAGAAGATGAGGCCCTCCAGATCGTGGACAGCAGTGACTCTGCCAACGAGGGGGAAGATGATGCTACTGAAGAGAGCAGCGGCTCTCATGTGAATGACGCCTTAAATCAGTTGGATGCCCTGGGGCAGGTCATCGTCAACATCAACCATCCACCAAACGAAGAGGACATTTTCCTGGCTCCGCAGCTTGCCCAGGCTGTAAAGCCTCACCAGGTACAAGAAGTCTAGTCCCAGAACGCACCAGCACTGCAGCAGTACCTCCTCCTCAGTCCAGGAGCTGAAATCCAGGCTGCTGGGGTCATGCGGTTTGTCGGAGTGATGATGTTGGCAGAGCTGCCACCCTGAAGATTGTGGCCAAGATTTGTGGTAGTGGCCGGTGCAGAATTAAATGAAGGCGAGAAATTAAATGAGATCCCACGCTGCGTAGTTCTTTGGCTAGTGATATCTGCTGAGCAGGATGCTGATGTCTTAGACTTAGAGCCTATGCTGCTAGGATGTCAAAATATGTAGAAGTAAACATCTTTTCATGTGTTTATAACTTCGTTGTTGGAAATCGGATTCCTTCAAGTGTCAAAGGCAAAGTATTTAGAGTTACTACAGTCCAGAGTGATGCCCTGAAAAGTTTCATAACTAGGTACGACGGCATTGGCATTCTATGGATAGAGATTTTTTTTTTTCCTTGCACCTCATGCTTTGATGAGCATTATTGTATCAAATTACTTAAAGACAAAAAAAAACAAAAACGCAAACCCTGTAGGCTCTGGACAGGCATAAGAATTTATCAGCCTCATCTTTTCAGACAATTTTCTGAGGAATCCTGTTAAGTCCTTATAGACAGAAATACTGCAGTGAATCTCTAATTCCCCCTCGTGTTTATATACCTTAGAAACTCATACTGGCCGTGTCTACACTAGCTCCAAACTTCGAAATGGCCATGCAAATGGCCATTTCGAAGTTTACTAATGAAGCGCTGAAATACATAGTCAGCGCTTCATTGGCATGTGGGCGACCGCGGCACTTCGAAGTAGGCGGGGTCCTTTCGAAAGGACCCCCGTTGGGACGAGCCGCGCGGCGGCAAGGCACGTCAATTTCGAAGTCCCCTTATTCCTATGAGCAGATGGGAATAAGGGGACTTTGAAGTAGGCGGGGTCCTTTCAAAAAAGAGCCCTGTTGGGATGAGCCGCGCGGCAGCGAGGCGCGTCAATTTCAAAGCGCCGCGGCCGCCCGCATGCTAATGAAGCGCTGAATATGCATTTCAGCGCTTCATTAGTAAACCGAAGTTTGGGGCTAGTGTAGACACAGCCACTGTGATTAGCAGTCTGTAGCTACATCCCCCTTTTGTTGTTTTCCCACCTTTTCTTTGGCAACTCTTCCATTATGTCCTCTAGATCGGTGGAATCCGGTTCCTGTATGATAACCTGGTGGAATCCCTGGAGAGATTTAAAAGCAGCAGTGGGTTTGGGTGTATCTTGGCGCATAGCATGGGACTGGGCAAGACCATCCAAGTCATCTCTTTCTTGGATGTACTTTTCCGGCACACGGAGGCAAAGACTGTCCTTGCCATTGTACCTGTAAGTAGCCTGTGTGAAGCAGTGTCAGGTCCCTCAGTGCGGGTGTGGGTTTTATAGTCATGGGGATGAGGCTGCATTGGTTTCTGATGCCTTAGCGAGAGCCCTCATGTACCCTCATTGTAACGTTCACTGCTTTCATTCCCTCCATCCCTGAGATTGTGCAGCATGGTCAGTGCTCCCTCTTAATCTTTTCCATCCGTGTGCGGAATACGTTTTTCTATGTGCACCAAGGCACGTGCAGGTGTGCACCTTCAGCAGAAACAAAACCTAGCCATGGGCAGTCTGCTAATCGGCTGGGTAACCTTTGACTCTCTCCTGAGTGGCCACCCAAGCGCTCAGCTGATCAAGGCCCACTCTTTCAGGCTGAGAACAGCGGGGTTTGAGCCCCAGGCCCCACTGAGCTGTGTATTGTCAGGACTAGGTGATTGAATTTGGTGCTCTGGGGAATACTTTCTCGGTCCTTAAGGTGCGTCTTTTTCCCTCCCCAGGTAAACACTCTCCAGAATTGGCTCGCAGAATTCAACATGTGGCTGCCAGCACCCGAAACTCTTCCTGCTGACTATAACCCAAAAGAAATTCAGCCGCGCTTCTTCAAAGTCCATATCCTGAACGATGAACACAAGTAGGTGCCATGAAGGCCCCCCACGAGCAACCAGTCTGCTTTTGGTGGAGTTGCATGATCAGGGTGTCTGTAGCACTGCTGCAATCTCTTCATTTGATCTCATTCCATGCCCTGCCCTTTTACATTCTCTCCTGCTGGATATCTGCTGTACATGCACTTGCCTGAGGCCTTCGCTACTTGGAAAAGGTGCACCTTTTAATGAGGGGCTCGGTGTCGATCATTACTTACTTTGGCCCTTCTCCACTGTGGTTTCCAACTTGCCACCACATTTCCCCTCCTCCATCAGGACGGGAAAACTCTGATGCCAGAGCTGACGCTGCGTGCGCATTGGTCAGTAGGGAGTGGCATTGCTTTTTCTGGGGTGGGTGCTGTCGTATGAGTCCTCAGCCCTTGGGTGTGATTCCTATCTTACAGGCGGCTTTTCTGGGAATTTTCACTGTCCTGTCTGATTCCTTCTTCCAACTGTTGCTCCGTTTTGCAGTGCCTGTGAGCTTCTAAACCAGTTAGCCCCCACGTGCACAAGGGAGAGATCACATAAGGCAGCGTATTGGCCCGGAAGTTGTCCACAATGTGTAGTCTTGGCTGCTGCAGGTCTGCTTGACTCTTGGCTATTGTGTCTCTTGCCCTCTGGTGGGGTTTATGTTCATCTCAAGGCAGTCGTCGGTCCTGTGACACTGTAACACATTTGGCCCCTGAAGTCCTCACCTCCTGAGAGGGCTATGCTTCCTGTTCCATTGAGTTTTCGTTAGCGCCTCTGATGTACATCTGGTACTGAATGCGGCATTGCTGTGCCCCGATGTATTGAAAAGCCGGAGGCGGCCAGCCTCTTGTGCGAGCTTGTTCCTAATATTGGTGGAAGGGAGAAGAAAGCATTCTGCTGCCTCTCAGATTGTTGCAGGGGCGTGTGTTTGCAAGTAGGAGAGGAGGACAGCCGCGGACATCAGAATGCTCTGCAAACGGGCTTTGGCGAGGTCTCTTGCCTCATGCAACACATAAGAGGATTCCATGACACTGTGAAATATGAGTTGAGTGCAGCATCTCACAGCTGATTAATGGTTCATCTTCCTCAGCCTTGTTACCCTCAGCACCCTGGCAGCCTCTACCAGAGATTCACGGAAAAGGGCTTCATCGCACTTGTCTGCTGGTTTGGGCTGATGCCAGTAAATGTTTTCAGTCTGGGAACGGGTCCTTTCCATGAGTCGGCCTCTCCATTTCCACAGGTTCAGGCATAGCCAGGGAGGAGGTCTCACACTTTTGTGCTTTGTTTTTCTAGGACGACGGCTGCCCGTGCAAAGGTAGTGACCGACTGGGTGACGGAGGGCGGGGTGCTGCTCATGGGCTATGAGATGTACCGTCTCCTTTCGCTGAAGAAGTCCTTTGCCAGCGGTAGGAAAAAGAAAACAAAGAAGCAAGCTGGGCCTGTCATTATTGACCTAGATGAGGAGGATCGTCAGCAGGAGCTTCTGAAAGGTGGGAGAGGGCATCTTGCTGGAAAGCTCTCCTCGTTACAGAATTTCAGCTGGGAGATTCTATGACTCAGTGAGCAAACAGTCACTTGGCAGCAGAGAATAGTCAGTGTGCGCGCAGGTACAATGTCCGAGGTGGTTACTGTTACCCCTGTGACTGTGCTTGATAACAGCTTATTCGTGTGTAGGTTCTAAATGAACTTTGTGCTAGCAAAAGGCGTGGGAGAGACTTGGCTAGAAATTGGTCCTCCAACTTTTAAGCGGAGCAGGGGCAGAATAAATAGCTGCCTCTCGGCATCTCTGATCTGAAACAGCCCTGTTGTGGAAGGTTGCCCTTGGAATTAGAAAGATGTCCGTACCCATTTAGTCCTTGGGTTCTCTGCCGAGGCTGCAAATAAAAGAGCCAGTGTGTGTTCTGCTAATGTAAGGTGCGTACTGAAAGGACCACGAGGAACTAGACAGACTCCCAACTCGCTTCTCGTAGGCCCTCGCGTGAACATCACGTGACCTGGGTCACTATCAACCCAGGCCAGACTGGGTTTGGTGGCTCAAGAGCCTGTTTTTAATTCCCAGAGCCGTCCGGGTTCCCTGCCAGAAGTTGAGAGTCAAGCTGGGGGAAGTAATGTCTTTTATTGGGCCAGTTTCTTTGGGGGGAAGAGACATGCTTTTGAGCTGGCACAAAGCTCTCTTTCATGATTCTGACCTGCTCTCTGGTATCCGTTAACTCTGAAGAAGAGCCCTGTGTAAGCCCATAAGGTTGCCTCTCTCACCAACAGAAGTTGGTCCCGTAGAAGATAGTACTCGAGCACCTGCACAGCACAGCAAGCTAGTACTTTTCCCAGCTTCCTTTGCTGCAAAACGTCCTTTTCAACGTTTCCCCCCCCCTTCTGTTGAGCAAGCTACCATACGAAGCAGGAACATCAGCTGCCCGAATAACTCTGTGGTTCTTCCCCCCAGGGATCGAGAAGGCGCTATCCCGCCCTGGCCCAGATGTGGTTATCTGCGATGAGGGACACCGGATAAAGAACTGCCACGCCAGCACATCCCAGGCCCTGAAGAACATCCGCTCCAGGCGGCGCGTGGTACTGACGGGCTACCCGCTCCAGAACAACCTGATTGAATACTGGTGCATGGTGGACTTCGTTCGCCCTGACTTCCTGGGGACCCGGCAGGAGTTCAGCAACATGTTTGAGCGCCCCATCCTGAATGGGCAGTGTATTGATAGCACGCCTCAGGACGTCCGTCTCATGCGATACCGCAGTCATGTCCTGCATAGTCTGCTGGAGGGGTTTGTGCAGAGGTGAGTCCACGTCTGCTTTTCAGCACTAGCGTCTGCACAGGCGGCTCCTTCGGCGCAGTTGAGCCGCATTGATTGAGCAGTTGTGCTGGTTACGGTGGTTCGTGTTATCTTCCTGAGCATGAGTTGTACCCTGGATTTTCATCCTGTTGTGGACGTAGAGGAGAAATTGTACAGGGGACCCCAGAATAAGTGCCTGCACGTTTCTCTGAAAGGCCCTTTGGTTCAGCCTGGCAGTTGAGGAGAGATCTTTGGGGGCTACTCCCTGACTTAGTGGCGGGCGTAAAGTTACACTGCCCTGCTGGTACTGTACTGTGGGATGGGTCGAGGGAGCACGTGCCAACAGTGGAGGCCGGCTCAGTTCTCCTTTCTTTAGAAGCATTAGCGGGCGATCGGTAATTGCCTTTCTTTATCATCTTCCATCCGAGGAGCTGAAAGCATTTTACAACCCTGAACATGAGTGTACCCTTCCAGGGAGGCCCAAACCCTCCCCGCTTTGCAGTGGAGGACCCAGACAGCACAGAAGGAGTAAGTGACGTGGTCTGCACAAGTCGACAAAGGCTGTGTCTACGCTAGGGAAACTAAGTCGATTGCTGATACACAGTTCTAGCTATAGCAGTTGCATAGCTAGAATCAGTGTGTGCGCAATCGACTTACCTGGCCGTCCTCTCCTCTTTCTCCCGTTGACCTCCCTTACTCCTGGTATCCTGCGAGGAGTACAGGGATCAGCTGTGACCCCCGAGAGGTCGATTTCATGTGTCTCTACCAGGCACGCAAAATCGAATTCTGGAAGAGCGACCCTGAGCTGGTCGAGCATCTGGAGTAGTGTAGACATAGCCAAAGACAGAAGTAGGCACATGGTCCCTTACTTTCCAGTGCTGTGTTTCAGCTGCAAGCCCGTCTGTCCGGATTTAGCACAGTGGTTAGCAACACCTTCAGCACGTGCCTTCGCATTATCTGGGGAGGCGCTAATGTTTGCTGTATTGGTAGCAGAGCTTACTGTACTTCTCTGGCTTCCATTGTAATTTGTTCTGAGTGTCCTCTGCCTGGAGTTCCTTCTCTTTGCGGTCATCAGAAATCTGAGCAAGACACTAGCCCTGAACGTCCTTCTCTTTCCTGAGCTTCCTTTCCTGATCGCTTCTGCAGGCGAGGCCATAATGTCCTGAAGGCTCAGCTCCCCTCCAAAGAAGAACATGTTATCCTGGTGCGTCTGTCAAAAATCCAGCGGGCTCTCTACACAGAGTTCATGAACCGCTTCCGGGATGCAGGCAACAGTGGCTGGCTGGGACTGAACCCGCTCAAGGCTTTCTGCGTCTGTTGCAAGGTGGGTACCAGCCAGAGGGGAGCTCCTTATGCAGCGTACGTGGAAAGGGCAGGAGCCGATATCACCGTATATAGGGCAAGAAGAGTGATGTAGATACAGACAGGATAAGACACCTTAGTGCGTCTTAAGCAAGGTGTGGATGTTCCTTTGCGTGATGTGATATACCGTCCTCCTGGTATCATCGGTCCCATGTTAAAGATGTGGAGCCGGGTCACAGAGAGTGTAATGGACTTGCCCATACCCTGCAGTAAGGCCTGGTCCAGAACCAGGAACTGAGCTCTAATGGTCTAAGCCCCAGCCTTTAATGGCAAGAAAATCCTTCATTTCCCACAGTGCAAACTAACAGCATCCCTCACACTTTGCGTTCGCTCCTGTGTGTGTGTGTGTGGCGTTCATTCGTCAGTCATTGAACAGAGGAGCTTTAAGATTACTGACATTTGGTGACAGGTCTCAGTTGAAGCAGCTTGTACCTTGTGCTAAGACAGAATCGCGCTTTCCCCTTTACTGGCTGACCAGACTCTGCCTTACTTTTATAACAGGTAAAATTTCAGTGTGTCCTCACAGTCTCCTACAGACTCTATTAGTCTGCTGCTCCTCGTTATCGAGTGACAGCCATGACTACAACGGACTTCAGAATATACAGTCAGAGTCCCTGGCATTAAATACTCTAATGCCGTGAGACGAGCTTAATTTGTGGTGCTTTACAAACTCCCTTTCAGATGAATTGGGATGGGAGGAATTCGATTTAAAAATGGTTGGTGCGTTCCCGTGGGGTAATTAACCTTTGACTGCATGGGAGGGGTGGTGACTCCACCTGCGCCTCGGGCGGGTTGTGCTCGTGCAGTGTCACTTGTTACCTCTTCTTCTTCCCTAAGATTTGGAATCACCCGGATGTGCTGTATGAGGCGCTGCAAAAAGAGAATCTAGCAAATGAGCAGGACCTGGATGTGGATGACCTTGGTACAGCTGGAACTAATTCTCGCTGCCAGTCGCAAGGAATTAAAGTCAAAACTGAGACTAATGCTTTAGCATCGCCAGTTGGAGAAGCTACCAACAGCAAGTTCCTCCAGAGCATTGGCTTCAACCCTTTTCAGGAGAGAGCAAATCAAGTGGTTACTTACGAGTGGGTGAGTTCCGTCGGGGTGAGGTCCCCAGCTCTGAGCCTTTTTCAGTAAACGTGGGCTGCACTGAACATTTATTAGGTCAAAAGCCCTTGACCCTTTTGTTGGGGGCTGTGCACTGTTTATAAATCGGAGACCAGCAGTGGGGTTGGGAATAAACCTCACGTAGCAGGGATCTTGTTGTAGTCCTGGGACTTTCTCCCCTGCCATGAGAGATCTCTGCTATGAAGCTTTTTCTTGCTCTCTGTCTTGCTCAGTGTGTATAAGAAGCTACTTGTGGGAATTATGAGGCCACAGTACTGCTGGTGCCCTGCTTTGCACCTTGTTTTCCTCAGGCCCGGATGGTGCAGAGTCTGTGTTTTCTCCCCAGCATGGCTGAGGTTAGGACTTGGGCGAGAGCGAGAAGGCTGAACCTTAAGTGGAATAAGGCAGTGGTGGTGCTGGTGGGCATCCTGAGGATATGTTAGAGGTGATTCCTGTCTGTCTAGTGCCCAAGAAATCTGCAGTTAAACTCCTTGGATCCTCCGTGGCTTCAGGGGTCAGCAATGGCCAAACCCATCTCTTTCATCTGAGTCTGTCTGTTTGCTTGAGGCATCTCCCCTTCCATCCAGACCATGCCTGAGTAATTTATTCCTTTGTCACCTGGACACAGAGTTGTTGTAATGTGTTCCACAAAGGGCTGCCTCTGAAGATCACCTAGATAGAAGCTACAGCTGGCAGAATGTGTCCGCTAGATTCCCCTAGCTTCTCTTTTTATACTGTTCTCTAGCGATTGTACTGCTCCCTTCCAGAGGCAGGTCACTGATGTTGTGTATCAAACACCTACCAGGACACGTGGGAGACTGCTGTTTCTTGGGCATTGCCACAGCAGTTTTGATTCTCAAGTGAAGGGGGGCGGGGATGACAGCCTTGGATTTATTGCATTTTGTACACTGAGCAGGAGCCACTTATGGTCAGTGCATTTTCCAGAGCTCTCTGGTGACCGCGTACTTCCCCACGTAACCGCATCTCTCGTTTCTGGGTAGGCCAAGGACATCCTGTGTGATTACCAGACGGGAGTTCTGGAGAACTCACCCAAGATGGTGTTACTGTTCCACCTGATTGAGGAAAGTGTGAAGCAGGGAGACAAGATCTTGGTCTTCAGGTAAGAGGAAGTGTCAATGGCTGCTCCTATGGGCCAGAGTCGTGATGTGTTTGGAGATTAGACAGAGATGGTGTTTCCCATATGAGCGTGGTCCATTGTTATGCCGTGTTATTTGGTCTTTTCTGCCACAACCCCTCCCCCCCGCCACCCCACACACACACTTTTTTTTTGGTCCATTGATTTTATAGTCTCTTTAGCCATATGGATGTCGGTGGCCGGGGGTGTCCTGTTGCAACCAGCGCTAGCTCTCTTTGAGCCCTGTTGGGGGAAGTTAGAGTTCTGCTGCTCCAGTTACACAGTTAGGGGCTTTCTTCAGCGGAGACCTTGATTTTTGCAGCCAGAGCCTGTCCACGTTGTCCGTCATTGAGGAGTTCTTGGCAAAGAGACCAATGCCCAGTCGTCCGGGCTCAGATGTGCAAGGCGTTCATAACTGGGTCCGCAATCTCCACTATTACAGTGAGTACAGACCACGCTCCTGACTTCACTAGGGCCCTTCTGTGATCCTCTGCAGCTGGGCTAAGCTCTTGGTGACTCACGAGTTTCCTCTGGTATCCCACCCCGCGTACCCGTGCTTTTCCTAGGCCGGTCAGATACGGTTTCTTCCTTTCCCGTTTTCAGATTGATCTGTTTGCATTGTCTTGGGTGTATGTTTTCAGTTTTGAATGGATAATTTCCCTCTTTTCCCCTTTCTTTTTACTGGCTCCCTGAACTATTTCTCTACCACTTCTGAAAACTCAAAACAAAATCTTTGTTTACGTGCTCCACTTGAACACTTTTGCATTGTTACACATCTAGAATCTTTACTACAGGTTGAAACGCTCTAAGGGCGCACTCTCGTCCAGCATCATCTGTAATCTGGCTTGATTTTAGTTAGCCGGACGACCACTCATCCTGGGTGCGGTCGGGTTTGCCATGGTCCCATAACGTTTGTTTCCAGCCACCAGTCCAAGCTTTCTCTTATTTAGCTGGAATTGACACCTAAACATCTTCTAAGAGCCCAGTCGGCAGTGGAGGTGTTGACCTCCCATGGTCTGGTGATTCTCTGGTCTGGCCCCAGGCAGGTCCCTAGGGCGCCAGACTAGAGAGGTTCAGCCTGTATTGTTTTGGTACTTGCGAGTTTTCCCTCCTGTTCTGGTCTTTGTTCCCTTCGGTAGCTGACTCTTGTGCCGAGCCAGCCAGAGTGTTTAGGCCAGCGGGATGGCCAGGATGTCCCCAAGAGCTCCCGCGTAAACTGCTCTACTCCCTTTTTCGATCCAGCTTTAGGTGGCAGCAGCTCTTCGTTGTGAGCGAGTTCTGCCCAGGATCACAAGCGCGCGTTGACTTTTTGCACTCTTCGTGTCTGATTCCCCTGTATATGCTTGTGTTTGGTCAGGGCATTTCGGTGGCTTGGTTTGGTTTTGTGCTCTCCCAGCTCACTGGACGCATTGGATCTATTGCATTCTGGTGCCTGTTACCTGTGCAGGTAGTTGGGGTTTTTGGCGGGTACTGCAGGCCTTGCACCTCACCGATGAGCCTCTCATCTGGATCTCGGTGCACTCTAACCGCTCCTCTCCGGTTCAGCGGTGTGCACCGTCCCCACTGTGGAATTTGGCTTATGCCAGACTTCCATTCTGCACTCGTGGAACTGCAGCTGGGCACAGCCCGAGCTCCCTGGCCGCCTGTGCTGTGTGTGTTTGACTGGGACGATGTGAATGTTGGCTTGGACAGCTGAGGGGTGTTGCCCAAAGTGGCTGGGAAGCTCTGCAGTAGCTTAATGTCTGCAATCTCTATTTGCACAGTAAAGGTACACTCAGAACTGGACGGAAACTGCATGGCTTTGATGGATCGCACAGTGCAAAGGACTTTCAAACACCTCTCTCGTTCTCTTACCAGGGCTGGATGGCAGCACTTCTGCCTCGGAAAGGGAACGATTGATTAACCAATTCAATGACCCCAGCAACAACTCTGTTTGGCTCTTCCTTCTGTCCACACGGTGAGTCGGACGCCTGCCTGAAAGGGAGGGGTGGGGCAAAAGAGTGGATTTCAACTGACGTACTTGCTCTGCTTGAAAGATGAGGCTGAAGACTGCCCCGGATGGTGACTCTTGGGGGTACAGAGGTATTGAAGACTGCGATGAACAGCGGTTTTGAAGCCTGGTTTTTGTTTTCTTTAAGAGCTGGCTGTTTGGGTGTCAACCTGATTGGCGCAAGCAGGGTGGTGGTGTTTGATGCCTCTTGGAACCCATGCCATGATGCGCAAGCCGTGTGCCGGGTCTACCGCTACGGACAGAAGAAGCCATGCCACATTTACCGGCTGGTTTCGGATTACACCTTGGAGAAGAAAATCTACGACCGCCAAGTCTCCAAGCAAGGGATGTCAGGTAGGTCCTGAACACTTGTCGAGTCGGCTTGCTTACTTTTCTGTACCCCAGGAATGGAGCCTGTCTGATTTTTGGCGATGCTTCCTTCTGCCTAACATTGAAGGGTGAGCTTACATCTCATGACAACGAAGGACTGAGCAGCACAGCTTTGAGGCAGTCCAGTGCGACACATACTCTGCGTGGTTCAGACCTTCTGCTCCTGAGCTGCCCGCACACCTAACCTCTGACCTGTACAACCTCCTGCCAGAACAGAAGCAACCGAGAGCCTAGATGGTCTGGTTGTGGTAGCAGGAGGCTGGGAGTTAGGTGGTTGAAGTTCCAGCTCCTGCTCTGCCATTGCCTCATCTTAGATTGGGCAAGTTGTGGCTGTGCTCCCTGGTTCTGTTCAGTAAACTAGGGAACAGCTACTTCTGAAAATGCACGGTGAGGTCAGGTGCTCAGGTTCTCTCCTCGGTCCAGTCCCGACCTCTCTCGAGCAGAAACTGCCACAAGGCCGAATGGTGCCAGGTTTTGGGGTAAGGTAAGAGATGCACAAGTAGGGGGCTGCCGTGAGTCCAAAAAAGAGCCATGTCTGAATTGCACTCCGGGTGCAGAGGGGACAGCTCAGTGCCCTGCCATCCAGGTCCTCAGTCTGAATGCAGTTGGTCCATGTCCCAAAAAAAGCCTTTCTGGTCATCCCCCTGCCTCACCCTTGTTCTCGTCTTGACATGTATGCAAAAGTGAGTCCAGGGAAATTGTACAGCCTCCCTTGAGTCAGAGAGAGAACAACAAGGGTCTTGTATGTTATCCAGGAGTTTTCAAAGACTTTGACACAACTTGATGGTTATATTCCCTGGAAACGTGAATTCCTAGTTACTCAGTATAAACTTTGGCAGCTTTCTTAGTGGTTCTGAGCAGTCAGTTCCTGACATTCGCCTTTATAAATTCATCCTTCTGACATGCACGGGTGAGATGGGGAACCTCATCACTCATATTATACGTGCAGTATCTCCAGCTTCCAAGTTTGGATGTGCCAGGACGTTCCTGGCCCACACCACATCAGTGTAAATGTAGAGAGAGCAAAGTGTTCCCTCGCCTGATGTGTCACTGTTCAGACCCCAGCATGGTCATGGCTCAAAAAGCACTGGAGTGACCCCTGTCCATCCGCAGCCGTTTACAGCCGGGTGCCATGGAAAGCCCACAATTAATTGCTGGGAAATGAGGCGAGGTTGGTGAACTGCCCCCACTTCTCTGTCTGATGCGTTCTCCCATTCTCCAGATCGTGTTGTGGATGATCTCAATCCAGTGCTGAACTTCACCCGAAGGGAGGTGGAGAACCTGCTGCACTTCGTAGAGGAAGAATCCGATCCTGCCCAGCTGGTGTTAGAGCCAACCAAGATCAAGGAGTCTGTCTTACACCTGGCCTGTCTCAAGTACCCTCACCTTATCACCAAGGTAAGAACAAAAGTACCCACTGCTGCCCCCAGATGTCCTCTCCTTGCAGGCAGGATGCTGAGTTCAGTGAGTAACGGTCTTCCCAGGAGAAAATGGAGCCGCCTGTGTTGCGTTACGTGGGTTAAAATGAGTGTCGCAGAGCAATGCTCGTTATAAGGGACGGAGTTTCTCTGAGGCAAACCCACGATCAGTGTCGGGTATGAAGACATTCATGGTTCCAACATGAAATCCAGGACCTGAGGTTCATGTGCAGATTTCTTCCGGTAGCGCCTTGGAAGGGTGCAGTTTGGGTCAGGCTCTTTGAGGTGAGAGGGAACGAAGAGCAGTGGCCCCCTCTGTGCAGAGAGTCCTGGTTGAAAGGGAAGTCCGCTGCAGGGGCTGGAGTGAAGTAGGCGAAACACTCCATACGTGTGCTGTGGTGCTGCATGGGTTGTTGGCACGCCTGTGAGTTCTCTGGGATGAGATCGCTGTGGAGGTTGTGCCCAGGGGACTCAGAATTCTGCCCAGAGTTGGGCAGTTGGTGAGCCCTGCCCCGGACGCTGGAGGGATGGTTGTCATTTGGGTTTGTCTGCTGCCCCCTTGTGGTAGCTCATTGTCTGGTTAACGTGCTGTGACCACAGGAGCCTTTCCAGCATGAGTCGCTGCTGATAGACCGGAAGGAGCACAAGTTGACCAAGGCAGAGAAGAAGGCGGCGAAGAAGAGCTACGAGGAAGAGAAGCGAGCATCTGTCCCCTACACCCGGCCGTCCTACGCGCAGTATTACCCCGCCAGCGACCAGAGCCTGACAAGCATCCCAGCTTTCAGTCAGAGGAACTGGTAGGTGCTCATTTCTTTCCACGTTCAGTCGAGGGGTGAGGCAGGAGCAGGAGAAACACCTCACCTGGGGTCTAATCCGTTACCCAGGGCGTTCACTCCAGGGGACTGGGAATGCTGAAGCTAGATGATGCCACCTTCCTCTGCCAGCTTTCAGTACCCATCCCTGCAGAAGGGGAGCCAAAGGAGGAAGGCAGAGAAAACAGCTGAAGGCCCCTTACAGCCTTGGGGGCATGTGCAGGCTTTCTTGGCGTGTGGGGCAGAGGCTGTCGCTGACCGCAGTGACCATGGTGAAGAGAATGGGCTTAGTTGCAAGTTGCAGACTCCAGGCAGGTTGTGAAAGAGTCAAGACCTGCTCCCCATGCACAGCCTGTCTGGCTAATGTCCAGAGTTGTTGCGTCCAGCATCTCCTGTCACACCACCTGAAGCGGGTGCCATTCCCCGTAATGCTGTACGCTGCCCCAGCTGAGGCCGTGCGCACGCTGCATGGCTGCTGGCTAGCGAGCTGGCTGCTTGCATGTCTCTGGTGGCGGTAAGAAAGGACCCCGGCTTTGCAGGTGGGGACGTTGAGGGGAAATGACTTGTCTGAGATGACTGGGAGTCCAAACCGCCAGTCCTGCGCTTCATCCCAGAGACCAGACTGCCTCCCGTGCTGTGCCTTGGCTCTCTCGATGGGCCTGGAGCCACAAGGTTCCTCTGCAGACCTGGGAGTGGGGCCAAAGCCTTTTAAGGCTTTGCAGTCTTGGCCTTTCTGCCTCCAGGATCAGTTTCCTCTGGGCGGACATTCACAGTTGCCCATGTTAGCCCCTGGGAATAGTGGGACCAGATACACTTGGGATTCTGTCCTCCTCCCACTAGGCGACCAGTCTTCAAGGGTGACGACAAGCCAGTGGCCAGCGTCCGCCCCGTCCAGTCCACCCCCATTCCCATGATGCCTCGGCATGTCCCGTTGGGTGCCATGGGATCGGCGTCTGGTTCCAACCCTGCTGTCAACTTCCCCATCAACTATCTGCAGCGAGCCGGTGTCCTCGTTCAGAAGATCGTCACTACAACAGGTTGGTTGTTCCTTGAACCCGGTGACCCCGCGAACGCAGCTGCTTGAGACAGAGTCCTGGGACAGAAGTGTAAGGCAGGCAGCCCAGCCTTGTCGGCACGGACTCTGATCTGTGGCCTACGGAGCCGCAGGAGGCTGGCGAGGGCGACTGTCGCAAGAAGGAAATGATCCGTGTGCGCCTTGAAATGTCTCGTCCACCCCTTCCCCCTAGTCCCGGGCCAGATTTTTAAATGAAGAGCTGGAATCAGACCATTTGTGCAGACCGGAGACGAGAGGTGCTGCTTCCTGGGCAGCAGGTTGGCTGTGAATCGCCCGCTCTCTACGGCAGCAGCTCAGCAGCCTCCTGCTGCCCGGCAGGGGAGAGAGCAACTCTGGCTTTTCTGGTACCCGACGCTGATTCTCTGCCTGGCTCCAGTGCAGGTCAGAGCAGTCTTGGCGCTATGATGCACCAGCTGGCAGTGGTGGCCAGAACTGTCCCAACTGGAGACAGCCAGGGTGCGGTGGGCTCCAGTTACTCCCTTCCCCTACCCCTCTCTAGCTTCTGCCTGTCAGGGAGAGAGACACAGGAGTCAGCTGTGCCAGCTTGAGGCCTGTTATGGGTCCCCCACACCCGAGGTGCACAGGGAGTGAATCTGCCCCAAAGTATGGCTTGTGGCCCCTGATCTCTTTGCAATTTGAGGATCAAACGTGTGTCAAAGGCCAGACCTGCTGCACTGGGGTAGCCCTTCCATAACCTTGCCCAGGTCTGCTGTCCACTTTCTGACTGATGGGGCTCAGACACCGGGGCAGCTTGGCATTCATTTCCCCTGCCCGGGCTCTCAGCCCCTTTGCCTTCTGCGTCACTCATGATTAAGCCCTGATCGTGTTTGTAGCGGGCCGTATTGAGGAAACCAGCTGGCTGGTGAGGGAGTTTAGCTCTGGAGTTCTCCCCCTCGCGGGTAAGCCCATAATGTAACTTCTCAGACGCTGCTGTTCTCCCCCAGATATTGTGATTCCAGGCACCAACACCTCAACCGACGTGCAGGCGAGGATCAGCGCTGGGGAGAGCATCCACATCATCCGGGGGACGAAAGGTGAGCCCTGCTCGGGGGGAAGGAGGAAACGCCAAGAGCCCTCGCTTAGTTGTGGAGTTAACCCTTATGGAAAGAGGAAGAGCTCTGGGTCGCTGATGCGGTAACGTCCCGCCGGTGCCCCAGCAGAGCACGGAGGAGCTGTCAAACTCTGGCATTCTGTTGTCCCGATTTTGGGGAGGAGCAGTTTTCGGCTGACTGAGACAGTTGCAGCCAGTGGAGAAGTTGCCCAGACCTTAAGGAGACCTGGTGGCCCTGACAAAGCCCAGGCTCTAAGGAGACCTGATAGCGCTTTTCTCCCTGCTGGTGTAGCGTGTCTTGTCGCTTTGGAGAGCGGCCACGCTTGCTTTCTCCCAGCAGCGTTCCGCGGACAGGCAAGGGCTCTGCCTGCCCTGGGCCGGAGCGCAGGAGGGGTGGCCAGTTTGGTCCCTCGGGACAGGAATTGTGTGTGCCAGTTGTTTGCGCAGAGCCAGGTGTGTGCAGCCCTGGGGCAGAGGGAGAGGGTCTGGAGACTGGCATGGAAGGGGAGAGCCAGCGTGCGCCTGATTGGAGGAACGCTCCGGCAGGGAGAGCGCTCAGGAAGGGGTCTGCGGCTGATCTTTTAGCCAGCCCACGTGCGGTCCTAGGAGCTGCTGCTTCTGGGCTTTACAGTCCACTCCACTGTACGTAAAGGGCCTGTGGGCGGCAGGCTCCAGGCCCCTCACCAGCGCAGCCCTGAGCTGGGCACAGTTTGGGTTCCTCTGGCCTGTCTCTAATGGCCCTGGAGGCCTCGGACGCTGACCCAGCGCTGGGGCGTGACGCCCGGCATTGCCTGCCGGGAAACACTCACAGAGGTGGGAGGGGACAGAGCTCGGGGATGGAGGGACCCATGTCTCCTCTCTGCTGCCATTTCCTCGCCCTGCCGGCTGCTTCTGCGGCCTTCCCCCGGGGCAGACGGCCCGGGCCCAGAGCTGCTCCTGCGTCTGACGCGTTGCCTGCTCCCGCCTGTTTCAGGGACGTACATCCGCACCAGCGACGGGCGCATTTTTGCTATCCGGACCACGGGGAAGCCGAAGGGCAGTGATGACCGTCGAGCGGCTGCCTCAGGTAGGGGCCGAGGGTCCTCGCACCAGTTGCGTGCCCCGAGTGCTCTCCTCAGTTAAGTTTCGGGGCGGGAGGTCACCAGGTAATCTTTCCGGGGCCTGTATTTAGGGGCCTGGCTTCTTATCCCTGCCCCAGAGCTTCCTCTTCCCTTGCTGCTGTAACCTCCACGTTTTCTCCCCTCCAGCCTGGCCGCTCCCGCTGATTCCCTGCCCATCTCCCCCATTTCCCAGCACCTGAGTGCGTCAGGCACACCTACCCCGTCTCCCTCTCGCCCCCAGGTTCCCAGGGCCCGCCTCTGGACTCCACAAGCAACGGCAGACACAGTGCCTCGTCGCCCAGGCTCCCCAGCGCGGAGGAGCTCACCCGGCCCATTTCCCCCGACAGCCCCGAGATCATCAGCGAGCTGCAGCAGTACGCTGAGGCCGCCGCCGCCCGGGAGTCTCGCCACAGCTCCCCCAGCGCCCCAGCCCGGACGGACAATGCAGCAGCCCGGGGTGCGGAGCAGCGGCTGGGCGTCCAGTGCTTGGCTCCGGCGGTTCCCTCAGCCCTGCCTGCCGCCAGCCAGCACCTCGACAGGCAGGCGGCGCTGGACTTATGGGGCAGCAAGCGCAAGTCGACCTCGCCCTCCGCCCTGGAGGAGCCGGCCCGTCGGCAGCAGAAGAAGCGCCACCTGCCCGCCTCGGTCCAGTCCTGCGAACGCGGGTACCCCGTCTCGGGTGGGTTCCCCGTGCCCCCTGTCTCGCTAAACCATAGCCTGCCCCACCCCTTTGCCTCCCCAGCTGGCAACTCCCTCTACATGGGCACTGGCTCCTCTTACTACCAGCTGCCTAACCTACTCCCCGACCCCCAGCTGGTGTTCCCTGTGACTACTGACCCTCTGCTGCCAGCCGGCACCGCCAGCTCCTCTGCTGCTACCTCAGCCACCGCCAGCGTCCCCTCGTTCATGCTGAACCCCTCCATGCCGGGGATGCTCCCCAGCTACTCATTCCCCTTCACGCAGTCACTCCTGCCTGAGCCCAGGATGTTCCCTCCTTTCCCTGCCCCCGTCTTGCCTAGCAGCCTTCCCAGGAGCCTGGCCTCTGCCTACCCTGGCTACTTGTCCCCGCACGCGGGTTACCCGGCGGGGGGCCTCCTGCGGTCCCAGGTGCCTCAGTTCGAATCCCGGGAGACCTCAGAGGTGGGGTGTAGCTCCAACGAGGAGGAGGACAAAGACGACGATGTCATAGAGATCACAGGGAAATAACGGCCCCGTTCCTGGGAGACCTCCGCTCAGCCTGGAGGCCAAAGTTGCTGGACTTTCCGGAGTCGGGATTTCATGGCCGCAGGGCTGAGGAAGAGGCGTTTTTAGGAGCGGCATTGTATGGGGGAGGGCGGGGGGGGGGGGGTGGAAATGAACTTGCGAAGGGGGGGGTGGGGGGTGGGAAGCAGCAATGCAAACCACAGGAGTGCCTCCCTCGCTTCCTCTCCTGCGTTGTCTGTCTGTCTGTCCGTCCGTCCGTCTTGTCCGGAAGGGAGGCCAGGTGCCCCTTCTCAGGCCTGGAGATGCTGGGGTTGCGGGGGAGCAGCCTCTGGTAAACTGCCTTATCTGGGGTCTTTTCTGGCCCGAGGAGGCGCAGGGCGGGGGCGTGCCCCAGGGCGGGCAATGGGCTCTGGCTGGAGACGGTTTTTGGTTGGGGCGCGGTGTGTGTAGGAGGTGGGGCGGGGGAGGGGTCAATGTGAAACCCGAATTGTCTTTTGTCTGCTTCAAAATTCCACGCCCGGTCATGTGACAGCTGCTGGCAGGCCCGCCCTGGAGTGGGGCTGGGAGCAGAGGGGGGCTGAGCGGCGGCAGGACTCGCCCGGCGAAGGGGAAGCAGAGCCCCACGCAGGTTGCTCCTGTGGTTTCAGTGCTGGGTTGGGAATTCTCCCTGTTGGGGAGCGGTTGGAGGGGAATCCTGGGGACTTCCCACGAGGGCCTCCTCCCCAGGTTGCTGCCAGACAGACCCCTTCTAGGTGGGAGCTGAGGCACCGCTCAGTGCCGGCCAGCGGGACATTTTGTAAAGGGGATACCGTTGCCCAGCTCCACGGACGCTTCCCCCTCTGCAGCATCTCTACGTTAATTTATTTCATGAAGGCAAATATTTATTGTTTGGGGAGTTCCCTTCTCCTCCTGATTCATTTTGTGGTTTAAAACAGACCCGCTGGCTTGCCTGCTGCCGTGGGGGCTGGCTGGGTTGTGCGTGCAGGGGCGATGAGACAGAAGGAGCACTCAACCAAAGCAGAGAGGGCAAAGCGGGACCGACTGCAGCCGTTCTCCCCGGTTGGGTTTTGTGTGGCTTTGCCTGTGCCACATGCACCAAGGGATGATGAGAACACGCTTGTCTCGGGGTTGGCAGCAGCGTGGCACAGGGCGTGTGAAACGAAAGCGATCCCATCCGTGCCTGAGAGGCGGCTTACCTGGGCTCCTCGTTTCCTCCCTGCCTCTGGCTGACGTGTGGAGGGCGGCTGCTGGGCTTCAGAGTCCAGCCCTTCCAAACTGGAGAGCTGTCGCCTGACTCCGGCATGGAGAGTAAATTGCACTGACTGTTCACCTCTCGGGTCAGACCTGAGCTGTCCTGCCTGCTGGGTGCGCACGCTGGGAACCCCTGAGTGGTTTGGCACCTTGTAATCTTGCGATCTCCATGCCCGCTCGAAATTCCAGATCCTCAGAGGCATGTGCTCTGCTAGATCCCTTTGATTTCAGTGGAAGCAGGAGGCTTACGTACCTCTGAGGACCTGGACCTCAGTGTCGCCGCCTCAGGGATCAAGAGAGACTATGCACGTGCTTGGGAAGCGGCCCATGCCATTAGACAAGTGGCAGCTGGTGCCACAAACCTCCGGGACTGATGCTTCAGCACGGTTACGGAGCTCTGCTCAGACCAGCTTTGGAGGGAGGGACAGGATAGTCTGGCACATTGCGTAGGGTGTCTCTGAAAAAGAACTGCTTTAGTGAGGGAAGCTGGTGCACGTGGGTGTGTGTGTTTGTGTGTACCATGACAAAAGTGGGATGTTACGGGGCTTTCTCACTGTCTTTCTCTGTTTTAATTGAAGTTGGCCGTCAGACATAACCACATCGTTCATAGAAGCCTTAGATCTACAGTTTAGCTATGCAAATTATTTTCAAAAACAAACATTCAGACAGTGCTTTCTTCTTTAACATATCCGAGGGGGCGAAAACTGAGGGGTTCTGAGCAAACTTCGGAACAACTTGTCTTTGGATTCACCATGGAAATAAACAACTCTTCCCCCACCCCACCCTCAAACTAACCAAGTAAATGAACTGAGGCTGTCCATGAGAGTTTCTCCAAAGACCTGACTGTGCCGCGTTTGTGAGTCACGTCCGTTGCAGTTTGTCTCCTCCTTGTGCAAAATACTGTGACGCTGACTGTATTGCAGCTGTCTGTTGGATCTCCGTACGGCTCTCCGCTGGGGAAGGTGGACCTAGGCCACAGGGTTTCTTGTCAAGCGGAGGCAGGAGTCATGCCTGCGGGAAATCTAAACCCTCCTTGTGCAAGTCAGTTGTTAGTCGAGGGCTGGCGCAGACCCTTTAACCGGATTTCTTTTGCACAGATCATGGTTCTTTCAGTTGTTCAGGTGGGTGTCGCATGTTTGAAACTCGATGATCCTGCTGCTTCTCTGTAATGGGGGCATTTTGTGTGGCATGAAGACGGGACCGTGTGGTTCTGGATGCTGTGCCTGCAGTTGCAGCAGCTTTCACACTGACTTTACTCATTGCCTCACAGGGGACGCACTGGCGGGCAGGTTGGAGGGCATTAAATGGGACCGGCCTCTGGCGCATTCTTGCTCTAAGGGTGGAACATGGGAGTTTTTCTGCTCATGGGAATAGGCCTGCCTGTGTTACTAATGCTGCCAGGCCCTGTAGCTATAGGAATCGGAGGCTGATAGAGCCTCTGATAGCCATAGGAAACGAACGCCTGTAATCGACTTCCCCAGCCACTGGATGCCAGTGTTGTTTTACATGGAATATTTGCTTCCTGCAAGCAAGTCAGTTACAAACGTGCCCGTTTTGAAGGCTGACTTTTGTGCTCAGTGACGAACGCCAGGAAGACAAACGCTCCTAGCGTTGTGCAGATTCCCACGTGCAAACAGGGACCTTTCTCCGTCCTTGGCAAACTTCAGTCTCCTCCTGTCTATTCACAGTACGTTTGGTGCTTACGGCACACATCCTACATAAACGACTGGAGACTAATTAGCCCTACAAGTGCCTGGGTCGAACCCCCTTCTTGTACCCTAGCCAGCACCTGGTCCCTCTCTCCCTTCCACTCCATCCTGACATAAGCTCAATCCAGACTGTGTCCTCCCCACTGAACTCTTCTGGGTTCTGTATGTCATCTTCCAAGAGCTAGCTAGCTAGCTCGCTCCCCTGGCTTTGGGACATCACCTCCCTGGAGGAGAGAGAATCTCTTCATCTGAAGTGAAGAAAGGCTTGTGCAGGTGACTTCCTCTGCCCTGGGTTGTCTTACTCCAGGAAAGGCCCCCACCTCCCAGGCGCTGGCCACTGAGATCGCAGGGTGTGCAGCATCTTCTAGGAAGGCACCGGTTCTGGTGCTGGGAGGCTGGCCGTGCTTCTATGTACGAGTGCTTGGAACATAGGAGGAGACTGGAGATCAGAATCGTTCAGTTGCCTCTGTAGATGGAAGGTCCTTTGGCTGATGCTGTTACAATCTTTAAGGGTGTCTCAGACGCTGAGGTGGTATTGACGACTGCAGAGGCCTCTCCGACTTCTGTCGTACAACCCTTTCTTACCTAGGGGATCTGCTGCAGCAGATTCTTCATCCGTGGGTGGGGTTTTCCATTACTGAAAGTACTGCAGCCTTCCAAGAAGTGGTAGCTAGGGGCACAGTCTTCTTCCGTCCAGCTGTGTGTGTTTTCACTGGGGCGTAGCTCAGCCTATTTATGGTGGGAAAGTTTTACAGTGCTGGGGAACGTAGCTTTGTTGGCCTAGGTTTTCGGTGTAGACCAGGCTGTAGTCTCCTCGCTCTCTGTCTACGGCCCTCAGCCTTCCCTCTTTCCCTGATCTCTCCTCTTCGGCCGCCTGCCTTTTCTCCAGTTCTGACTTGGTGTCATGCTTCAGGAGGTCCTCCCTGTGCTCTCCTGACCCCTCTGATGCTAACTCTGACTCCAAACGGACTGACCAAAATAGTTTATAGTTCGTATTTGTGCTGCAACTAACAAGAGTGGCTCTCTGATAAGCCCTTGGACGCTAAGGAAGGTTCCTGGGGAGAGCACAGAAGCCCTGGGGAAATTGTGCAATCTTTGGGTTGCACTTTGGCTGCCCCTTTCAGTCAGTAGCAAAGTCTAATGAGTCAATTTTACTTAGTCCAAACTGTTCTGATTCTGGAGCCGCCAGGAGATCGGGCATCTTGCACTCTGTGCTGCTCTGAGACACCAAAACAATGTTGGGGCAGAGGTGACCTCATAACTATGGTGGTTGTGAGTTTTTTAGGCTGTACCTTATCTTAGCCTGGTCTCGGGCCATGTATGTTCACGCAGCTCGGCAGGATGGGTGGAGCATCTCGCCTTCTGTTCCACCGACATCTCAGTGGGGACGCAGCTACGTGAAAGCTGCAAAATGAACTGCTCTTGCACTCTGCTAGGGATGAGAGAATTCCCTTTGTGTCGTCCTTTCTGGGAGCAATCATGCCATAGAATTTCTAGCGTGCATACTGATGGGCGAGCACCCTTTTGCTGGCACAGTGGAATCCTGGTGAGCAAATTCAGCTTGGTATTCCAAGGGCATTTGCACCCGTAAATGGATATGTGTTGGCTAATGAATTCAAATCATTTCTAAATGAGAGAAAATCGTGGGCTGGGGGCATCCTGCAAACAGAAAGGGGCAAAAGACAGCAACTCCATTGGCAATGAATGTGCTTCTCTGGTCTCTCAAGTGAGGTCAGGTAGCCCAGATGTGGCGGGGAAGGAAGATAGGGGAATTGAGTTTAATTAGGATACACTGGGAATGGCTCCTTCATGCAAGCCGAACCAGAAAAGAGACCCGCCTGCAAAGGGGAGAACTTATTTACATGGGACGATCAACCGAGCGTGTAGGGTGGGGGAAATAAAGGGAAGAAATCCTCATATGTTCGACACTCTCCTCCTGTATTCAGACAGTACCACTAACAGTTGCCCACAGCTGTGCTGTGTCTTGGGTCTGATACTGCTAACCATCTAGTCTGCATTCAGAAACTCTGGTAGACTTGCCTGTAGAGGGGGGCGGGAGTGAATTCATCGATCATGGTTTTTTTATTTATTTTGGTTTTCCCATTTTTAACACCGCCTTAGTTCGTGGCCTGTCTTTTGTGATCAGAAAGGAGTTACTGTAGCAGGGTGGGTCGGTTGGCCGGCCGCACACGATCATGTGCTTCCCTCTTCTCTCTGTCTAACTGGGCATGCTTGCCTGATCTCCCAGAACAGAGACTTTGAACAATTTGTTGTTTATATGATGTATTTATTTTTACTTGTGTTCCATGTCATTTTTAAAAAAAAAAATAAACTGTAAGTTGGTATAACTGCCGATTGGGTCGGTCTCTCTCTCTCTCTCTCTCTTTTTTCGGTTAAATAAACATTGACATTTTTTTTTAAGAGTGGCTGTTGTCTGAACTGGCTTTAGGTTTTCCTTGGCACGCGCTGATGGATCAGGTGAGCTTGACTGGTGTGGAGTTAGACAAAGCCTAATGCGTTTTAGGGGGTGGGAAATGGCTGTTAGACTCGCTTGAGGCCAGCAAAGCCAGCCAAAGCTCCTCTGCACAGGGCTGCAGCCCCGGGCCCCAAACCCTGACACCCCAGCCTGGAGTTTGCATAGCTCCGTGCAGCTGCCGGGGCCTCGGCCAGCTGCCCTGCCTGCCGCCCCCGGACACCAGCACTGGCTTTTCTATTCCGAAAAACTCTTCGTGTGGCACAGGTGGGCGGCGGTGCTTTATTAGCATATTGGGGGAGGGGCTCCAGTAGGTAAAGCTTAGGAACCCTTGATGTGCTTGCTGCGAGGGTCCAGGGCTGCTGTCCTGCCCCCGGGGCAGAGGGAGCCGTATTATTGAGGCCAGCTATTGAGTCGACATCACAAGGGGGGTGTGTGTGTGTGAGTGTGAGAGAGAGAGAGAGAGAGAATTGCTGGGTTTTATCATTACTAATGAGGCATAAGAGGAAATGCCAGAAGAAAACTGCAGAGAATAAATATTTCACCCATGTCAGTAGTTGGAAGTCCTCCTGTCACAGCCATGGACGCCTGCCAGCCCTGTAACTCACCTGTTTGCTCAGGGCCATCTGTGCTCTAACACCCCCTGGACTCAGTAGCTCTGGTTGGGCTGGGGGTGTTAGCCCCTTCGCGGTGTCCGCTGGCCCTTCCCTGCTCAGGCTGCAGAAGAGGCCCAGGGCAACGGGGCGGCTGGGGTAGTTCCCGGTGAGCCCTTGGGCCTCCTTCGCAGCGAATGAGTTGAGCTGGCACCGGCGTGCATGGCGGTGCCCTCCGCAGGGCTGACCAGCCAATGCAGACTGGCCCAGTGACCTCTCCTGCCGCCCAGGGCACCGCACAGGGATCAGACGATGCTCAGCTCGGCTCTGCGCATCCCGCGGGGGCCGGGCTGCCTCCGTGCACGGCCTTTCTTGCTCTCCACTGAATGCTGCTGCCACTTGGGGCTCCAGGCCTTTGGCTGTTGCCCGAGCGCATTGCAGTACTCGTCCAGGCTGGGGCCCGGGGCCTGTGGGTAGCCTTTGTAATGGAGCTGCAGGCCAGCCTCAGGCAGGGGGCTCCTCAGTCGGCTGCCGCCCTGCTGGTCGCCCTGGCTCCGTTTGGCGGGGGCAGTCCCCGTGGCCTCCTGGCCAATGACACGAAGGCTGTAGCGCACGAGGGGGCGGGAGAAGGTGCGCTCCACTGCCTGGCACTGATAGACTCCGGCGTCCTCTCTGGCCAGCTGGCGGATCAGGAGCCCTTGCTCCAGCAGGGAGACGCGGTCGCTGCTCCGCACCTGGGAACAAAGGCAGGGCAGCCAGAGACGCCAGCCGCGGGCTGCAGCCGGCGACGTGCTCTCCTGGCCCGGGAGGGGCCGTGCCACTGAGCTGCTTGTGCCACAGACTCTGCCTGCTCTCAGGGTCAGGGTGGAGCCTGCACCCCTCCTCCCCGCCGCTGCCCGTCCCCTCTGAGCAGCCAGGGGCCTGAGCCGTCTCCTCCCCCGTCCTGCTGCCTCTGACGCCGGGGGCGGCCTAGCCGTATCACTGCCCGCTGTTCAGTTCCCCCTCCCCACGTACCTCCTGCAGGGGGTCCTCCCGGCCACGCTGTGCCAGCCACCGCAGTGCCGTCTGGGGGGAGCGGGCCAGGCACTCAAGGAACATGGAATTGTTCTCCACCCCGAAGAGCAGCCTTTCCTCTGGCGCCGTGAGCCCTGCGACGGGACAGCAGGGCCTGTGCGTGGGGAGAGGAATCCCACCCCCGGGTCCTGCTGCAGCCTCTCGGCCCTCCCCGGCTGCAGCCGGACAGACACCGGCGCTGGAGGAGTCTGGCAGTGCCCAAAACGGAATAGGCTGGACTGGGGCGACCGCCCTGGGTAGAGGCGACTGGTGCAGGGCAAGCGGGAAGCCACCGGGAAGGTGACCCTGCCCCTAGCCCAGGGAAGTGCCTGACCCAACAGGCAGCCCCCTGCGTGGGGCACAGGGGAGTGACGTGGCACTGGTGTGACGTCTCCCTTCCAGGCCGCGGCGCAGGGCCGGCCCTGCTCGAGGCCCGTGAGAACAGCCCTAGCGCCATGGAGGGTCGCAGCTTCTCACCCGCTGTGGTGTCCTGGCACTGGCTGACCGGGTCGGCACTCTGCGGGTCCTGGCAGCGGGCTCGCCTGCACGGAGCGAAGGAGACGGGGCACTCAGGGGTGTCTGAGCAGGCTTCAGTGGCGGGGTGGGCAGCAGGCCGGGGGGCATTGACAGGGCTGGACAGCAGGCGGGCTGGGGCCACTCACCTCTTCTCCGTCAGCTGGGCGGGGCTGCAGGCGGCACCGTCCCAGGTGCAGTAGGGGTCCCTGGCCAGGCAGCAGTCGGCGCAGGCGGGGCCGTAGAGCTCGCAGCGGTGCAGGGGGAGCTGGGCCAGCCCCTGTGTGCTGCTCACAAACAGCTCCTGCTGCGCAGGGAGCCAGGACGGCTGTCAGCCCCCGGCTCCCGCTCCAGGGAGCAGTGGCAGGCAGGTGCCCGGCTGTGGGGCCGCGAGCGCAGCTCGGCTCCCAGCCAGCAAGGGAACTGGCTACTCCATCTCCTACTGCGGGGAGCGGGCGTTGGACTTGAACCAGGCAGTGCCAGCCTGGTGCCACGCAAGGGGGCCTGATCCTGAGAACTGGGACCGGGCAGTGCCACTGCTGGTGCCACGCAAGGGGGCCTGATCCTGAGAACTGGGACTGGGCAGTGCCACTGCTGGTGCCCCGCAACGGGGCCTGATCCTGACAGCTGGGACCACATCTGGCACTTAGTGTCCAGGAATGGTGGATCCTGTGCCAGGTCCCCTGCAAGCTGAGCAGGTGGACGGCCGCCCAGGAGAGATTCAGGTGCCGCCCGGCTCCTTAGCAGAGCGCCCCCGGCCGGCAGGGTTTCTATTGCTGGTGCACATCCATGCATGCGCCTTAGTGCACGTAACAAAATTTATTCTGCCCACACATGGCAGAAGTGCGAGGGAACGCTGCTCCTGTCCCACGCAGCTGCGGCGGGTGCATGGCTCCTGCACCAGTAGCTGGGAGCCGCAGCCTGGCCACCCACCAGCTGAGTGCAGCTGGGACTCGGCTCCGTGTGCACTAGGGCTTTGTGGCCAGTGATTACTGCGGACTTACCCGCTTCGGGGAGAACTGCATGTCCAGGACGGGAGCCGGCACCTGCGGGGAAAGGGTTGCTGTGGAGCTCGGGGTCCCAGCCTGCCCCCCGCTTTGCCCAGCGGATGCAGCTTGGCCCCTGTGCTTTGAACAGGTTCCATTCCAGCCAGGACTGGATGGGGGGGTCCGGATCCAGGCCCAAGCTCTGACACAGGCTCGGCATGGCCTTGAGCACTTCACTTAGTTGCCTGTCTGTGCAGTGTGGTACCAGCACTGCCCCTCCCTGGCAGAGGGCCAGGCCTCCCACGCGACTGGGGGCAGAAGGCGGGGTTGCAGGTCACCCCCCTGCCTTTGGCTGGCTGGGGCACGGACGACTTGAGCTCTGCCCACGGCTGCTGCAGCTGAGGGCAGGGAAAGGATGGAGCAGGTGCCTGGCTGGCTCAGCTTCACGGCCAGGACGTAGAAGCTGCAGCTGCTTCCCAGGGTTGTGCGGAAACCTGAGATCAGTGTCCCAGGAGCCAGCCTAGTCCCCAAGGGGTGGGAGAGGCGGGCCCTGCCCCGGTACCTTAGAGACACTGATTTCCTCCAGGCTGATCTCGCTGTCCAGGCCGCTCCTCGGGGCGAGCCCCACCTTCAGCACTTTGCCATCATCTGGGGGGCAGGAAGGGAGCTGTCACAACCCCCCCAGCCGAGCCAGTGGCCCCCAGGGAAGCGCGTGGTGGTAGGCGCTGGCTACAGAGCGAGACAGCCTTGGAGCTGCTTCCTTACTCCAGCAGGGACGAACTTACTCAGCATCCGCCCCAGGCAGGGGGGCCTGTTCCCAGCCCGGGCCGGGGGCTTCGGCTTCTCCTCCAGGCTCCAGCAGGGGAAGGGATCAGCTGAGCTCTAGCCAGCCCCAGAGAAGTGGCTTCCACTAACCCCTTGCCCCTCCTTCCCTCCTCAGAGTCATGGGTGCCCAGAGAGAGAGTCAGAGACCCGCTGGGCGTAGGGAGGGGAACAGAGTCCAGCCTGGGCCTCGCAACTGCACCGAGAACTAGCTCTTCGTCTAGCTTCACAAAGAGCCCTGGCCAAGCCAGTACAGCCACCCCCGGCCCCAACAGCAGGGCGGCCGTGTGCGGCTCTCTGCCGACCGGTGTGGCTTGTCAGGCCGTGGTAGAGGTGAGGCAGGAGCCATTTGTGGGGCCTAGCGTGGCCCGGAAGCTGCTGTGCGTCACAGCTGCTTTGGCTAGCCCAAAGGGAGGAGGAACCTGGGGGTGCGCCAGACACTTCAGACGCTGGCCGGGCCCGGGAGTCCGGAAAGCCTGGAGGTCCCAGGCCAGGCCGCAGTGAGGGTGAGCAGGTGGGGAAGTGAGGCCCTCTGGTGGCTGCCCCACAGGGGCGAGAGTTGCCCTGCTCCGGGGCAGGAGCAGAAAGGTCTGGGGCTGGTCACTAGTGTGCGTACAGGTGCTGGACCCGCGGTTGGCAGTGCCCAGCTCTCTGGGGCAGGGCGGGGTGTGTGGGTCTGCGCAGCACGGGGAGGGGCTGGCCGTGGGGCATGGCTGAGGTGTGCTGGCTGCTTGACTGGTGCAGAGGTACAGCTCAGTGGTGGGCAGTGGGGGCTTCTGCTGGCCCCCAGGGGGCAGAGGCGCCAGGTGCTCTCAGCAGGCTGCAGGAGAGGCACGGAGGCACCAGCCGAGCTGCTGGGGAAGAGCCCAGAGCCGCTCACCTGTTCCCAGGAAGAGAACGTCGTAGTGCCCGGCCTCTGTCTCCACCCTGTCCACCAGGAGCTGCCGGAGCTGATAGGGCACGTTGGCCCGCACCAGGACGGGCTTGCGGCCCAGCGGGTACACGGGGCCCCACATCAGCTGGTGACCGCGGACGAAGCTGATGACCTCGTCGGGGAAGTCCTTGGTGGAACGGAGGAGGGGGTCGTAGGTCTCGCTGGGGCACTGGGGGCAGATGGAAATGGAGGGAGAGTTCCCGGCACAGGGGGTCTGGATTTCCCCCACCCCCAGCCCTGACACTCACCGTCCCTGGGCGGGGGTAGGGGATCCGGCCCTTGTACTCCACCCAGCGGTAGTCGGCACCTTCCTTGTGCGCGAAGGGCCCGCTGAAAGCCGCTCGCACGGCCGCCATGGAGTAGACGCACACGGCAGAGCCCTTGAAGAGCCCGCTGCCCGAGAGGAGAGAGGGCCGGTCAGCTGCCGTGGGGAGAGCAGGCGGCGTCCCTCAGGGGCTGAGCCACCCTCCCTGGGGTGAGAGCTGCTGCATGGGCTGGCCCAGGAGTCCCCTGGGGAGCGCAGTGCTGGCAGGTGGGGCAGGCAGGGAGGCCTGGCACAGGCCCAGGGGTGCGGGGGTCAGCTGGGAGGCTCTGCAACGGGCTCGTCTGTGTGCATCCTTCCCCTGTCCCGCCCCACACTGCAGCTAGTCACAGCCTCTGCAATGTCCAGCCACCCACTCCCACGGCCAGTCGTGCCAGGGCTGCCTCCACCTAGCCTGGCCACCTCCCACAGACCTGGCGACGGTGAAGAGGCCGAAGACCAGAGGGCTCTGGGGGTCCCGGGTGCGGAGGAGGAAGACGTCCTCTGGAACGACAGCAGTGATGAGTCCGGGGGGGGGGCTCTGCTCACGACTTTGCCCCCCCTCCAGCGCCTGTGCTCCATCCCTCGGCCTGAGCCCGGCCGGCGGGAGACTCACCGAGCTGGTCGAAGTGGGTCTCGCTGGTCTGGGGCCCGGGCACAGAGCAGACCAGCCGGGCCTTGAGGAAGGTGCTCCAGCGGTTGATCAGGCTGTGCTTCCCGCCCACGTCGTTCTGCCAGCCACAAACCAGCCGCTCAGAGGCCTGCCCTCCCCGCGGCGCGATCCCGCCACACCCGCGCCCAGCCGCACGCCCCCGGCCCATTCACCCAGCAGGGAGCAGGGTGACAAACCCAGGCCTCCTGCTTCCCTGGGTCTGCTCTAACCACTTGCTCACGCTGCCTCCCCTCGCCTCGCCTGGCGGTGCTGAGCCGCAGGGCCCTGCCACCTGGGGGCGTGGGGAGGCCATGACTGGCGCACCGCAGCTGCACCCGGGGGCGGCTCACCTTGCAGACACGTGCCACCCGGGCGTGGACGCGCCGCCGCTCCCACTGGCCGGCTTCCAGCGCCGTCTCCCGGAGGAAGACGTACACCTTGTCGTCGTGGGCGTTGTGGGTGTCGGGGATCACAAAGGCGCCGACAAACACGGGCTCTGCGAGAGGGGAAAGCTGGCAGCCAATGGCGGGTGCAGGCAAGTCGCCCGATTCCTGCCCCTTTTCCTCGCACGGCCTTGGCCTTGCGGCCTCGATTTGGGGCTTTCGCATACAGAGCCTTAATTCCCCACCTCCCCAGTTCCTGTGTCCTGCCAGGCGGGCGTGAGCCCAGACGTCCAGGCTCTGCAGCCAGCCCCCGGGAGCTGAAGTCCCTGCTGGGCGCTGGAGCTGGGAGACGCAGCTCACTCCAAGCAGGGAGCCTGGGGGTTCAGCAAGAGCCCACGTGGGGTGGGGGTGCTCAGCCCCGGCCCGCGGACCCACTCCGGCTGTTGCATTGGCTTTAGGGGCCTGGCATTGGTGGGAGCCTGCGTCCCCCCAGACACGCTCACTGCGCTCTCTGGGTCTTTGAGCGTCTCCGTGCCCGGAGATGACTGCAGCCGGGCTTGCAGCTGACGGCCCGCTGCTCTGCAGCCCTGGCACGCACACACGCGCCAGCAAAGCAGGGGCTACATGGGGGGCTGGGTCCCAGCAGCCCCCTCCCTCCTCGGGGGCCGGACTGGCCGAGCGAGCAGGGGCGGAGGTGCTCATGGAAGGGAGCTTGCAGCCTGCATGCGGCTGGGGCTTCGGCCCACTGGCAGCTGGAGCAGCTGGGCCCGGCCGTGGGGGTGACCTGCTCTCCCCGGGTCTCTCCTCTGGCTCCTGGGACCCCTCCCGTCCGGTCTCCCTGCAGCTCCTGCCGGCTGAAGCTGGCTGGGGCTCAGGTAGGGATGTCTGAAGGGCTCAGCCAGGGGGCCTGCGCCCTAGCGACAAGAGGGGTGAGAAAACCAAAGCCCAGCCTGGAAGCCGTGGAGTCTGCACCTCTCCCTGCCTGGCCGAGCAGCCTCTCCCCCGCAGTGCGAGGCGGCGGTACCCAGCAGGGCAGGACGCCTCCATCCTACCGTTCAGCCAGTGATCTTGGTTCTGCTCCGTCCGGATGTAGCTCTGCTTGGCCCTGTCCACCTGGGTCCGGAAGAAGGCGGCGCTGCCGCCCAGGAAGTCGCTGGAGGTGCCCGAATACAGCTCCCCATCTGGGCTCAGAGAGGCAAGCACCGGTTAGCAGAGCCGGACGGCGCTGGGGTCCGACAGTGGTCCCCTAGCGCAGGTGCAGCCCCAGGCAAGGAGAGGCACAGACGGCCTAGCAGGGGGGCCGTGCCCCAGGCCGGCCGCGCCAGAGGAGCCGTTAGCTGACTGGGCCAAGGAGACTCCCAGAGGTGTGAAGACAGACTAGGACCACCACGCGGCACAGAGGGCCGGCGTCATCTGCCTCCCTAGCACCAGGCTGAGCGTGGGGCCTCCAAGCTCTCTTCGGGAGCGAGCTCCTTCTCTGCTGCCTCAACACCAGCCACAGCTAGAGGGATGAACCCAAACCCGAGGCCAGGAGAGGTCTTATCACAGTGGCCTCCGGCGCAGCCCCCTGCCTCTGGCACCACGACCGACGGGCTCCCACTCAGCTAGTCACAAGCCAGGTGGGCCCTGGAGTTCCCGCCCCACTGAGCCGGGCCAGGTCAGAGGCCCAGCTCGGCGCTTGGCTGTGCCCTGGCCTGGGACGATCCCTGTCTCTGTCCTTCCGCGCCCAGCTGGGCTCCCCGGGGACGGGAGGTGGCAGGTTTCACAGGGCCCGAGCCACAGCTGGCTGGAGCTGCTACATTTCTAATGCGCCCATCCCCGTAGCATGCCACCCCCGCTTCCTCTTACCTAGCAGGAGCCCAGTGAAAGGCTCGTGGGGGCTGTACGGACACCTGCCTCTGCCGGATTCCACAGAGTGGGCCACCAGCCGCAGCAGGGAGCGCCCCGGCTCCTTGGGGGTGAAAGGGGGTGTCAGCCGAGGCGGAGGCTGGGAACAAGCGGACGCGAGCGGCTTCGCCGTAGACCTGACCAAGTCCCCTTTGGGGCCAAGGGGCATGCCCGGGGTGGGGTTGCCAACTTGCTACCTGTGCCTAACTGAGCACTCTAGCCCCGCCTCTTATCTGAGGCCCCGCCCCTACTCACTGCAGCCCCTCCCCCCTCCATTGCTCACTCACTTTCACTGGGCTGGGGCCAGAAATTGAGGGGTTCAGGAGGTGGGGGAGCTCTGGCCTGGGGCAGGGGAGAGCTCTGTGGTGGGGCTGAGGAGGAAGGGTTTGGAGTGCCAGAGGGGGCTCTGGGAGGGAGTTAGGAGGCTCAGGGGACAGGCTCTGGCGGGGTGGTGATTAGCTCAGGCAGTAGCAGGGCAGGGCCAAGGCAGACTCCCAGCCCAAAGAAACTGCCCCATTGCTGGGCACCAACCCAAGCTAGCCCAGTCTGGCTCGCCTGGCCGGGGTTGCTCAGTTGCTGCTGGCCTGGGAGCAGCTGATCTCTGCAGAGACCTGACCTGGGCATGGCTGGGGGCATGCAGGGTCCCATGGCAGAAATGGGCAGGCCTCCTTCCTGCTGCTGGGGGAGCGGCCCCTCACGTTGCCCCCTCCTGAGGTCCTGAGCAAGGCACGCCGCCAGGTTCCTTGTGCTTGCTGCAGAGCTTGGCAAGGGTATGCTCTGGGGGGGGGGCTCTTGTAAAGTGGGTACCCTGGGGTTCATCATGCAGCCAGTGGAGTTATGGCCCCCCCGGATGGATCGTCCCGGAGCCTCTCACCTGCGGCCTGGCCCCTAGCTGCAGGAAGGCGCAGACTGGCTGGTAGGCGCCTGTCCCGCAGGCAAACACATGGCTCCTGTTGAAGGGCTGCAGCAGCCGGATGAAATTGGCGCATTCCGTCTGCTCGGGGGGAGAGCTGCCGTCAGATGCCACCACCAGCCCGTCCCGGGGCACCGCCCATTGCTCCCCCCTCCCTGTAGCGTGGCCAGGCCTGGCGGACACAGGCGGGCTGGAACCTGGGACCCCTGGAGCTCAGTGCGGGCGCCTCTCTCGTTTGCACTGAAAGGCAGCTGGCGCTCGGAGGAGGCTGTCCAAGAGCCTCGTTCGTTCCCTCAGTAAGTGGCCCAGCTGCCGCTACATGGGACACTGACCTGCCCCCCGGGTGTGTTGGTTACACTTGTGTGGGTCAGGCAGGCCCCACGGCGCATTTAACCCAGGTCAGGAGCCGGGGGCTGCTTACCTCTGGGTTCTTCCCTGCAAGCCGGCAGCGCTCCACCTGCTGCTTGGGGGCTGGCCAGAAAACCTGCAAGAGCAAGCCCAGCCCGGGCGGTCACTCCGGCCTCCTCCTCCAGGGGCCAAGGGGGCAGGAGGTGCGTGCCAGCAGAGCTCTAGCCCTGCTCCTCGGTGAACCCAGCTGAGGGGCCAGGCTCCCAGGGAAGCTCAGGCCTGGTGCATCCTCCTCCCTCCCCCAGTGGCCATGCGTGACAGCGTCCGAGCCCCCTCCAGCACTCTGAGCGGAGCCCCAGCTCCCCGGAGAGCCCCCAGCCGGCACTGACCTTCTGAGGCGCCTCGTCTGGCCTGTCCAGGTGCAGCAGGAAGACGTGGTCCTTAGCTCCCACCATCAGCCACGCCCTGGCCTCGTCCACCAAGAAGGACTGGAAGGCCAGGCCATCCCCCGAGCCCAGCAGCAGGCGGGAGGTGTTGGATCTCAGCAGCTCTGCGAGCAGAGGAGGGGACCGGTCAGCCCCGCCGCAGGAGGGAGCACTGACCCCCGGCCGGAGAGCGCAGCAGCCACAGGGCAGGACAGCCGGCTGGCCTCCAGCAGACAAGGGTCGGGGCTGCTCAGCTTCCAGTGTCAGTGACCTGGCAGTTGAGTGGCGCCAGGGGCCTTGAGCAATGTTCTCCCCGAGCCCGGCTCCCTGGGCAGCGGGGGCTGAGCAGGCAGGAGGGGCCCAGCATGTTTCCAGTGGGGGGGTCTCTTTCTAGACCAGACTCAAGGAGCTGTGGGAGGCAGCAGTGGGCTGGCCCAGCCCCCCACTCAGCCACAGCGCGGGAAGTGGAGTGACCCGACCCAGAGGGCTCCGCTCCCCCGGTTCCCAGCCCCATGGCTCAGGAGAGGGGGCATGGAAGAAGGGGAGAACCCCCCCTCCCCCACTCACTGGTGGGAAGCCACAAGGCCGGTGCAGCTGGGTCAGGCTGCCCTGCTTCCCCAGCCACAGATGAGTGCTGGGACGGGCCCGATCCTGCTGCCAGTGCCAGGCTAATCTGCAAGGCTCGGGGCAGAGGCCCTGCAGAGAGGGGCCTTGGGGGCTGGGTGGAGCAGGGGGCTTGTCCCAGGCCCTGCAGGGTGCAGCGAGGTTGGCCGGGGGCTGGGGCTGGAGCTGGCATTGCCGCATATGCGGCTTCTTAGGGCAGCAAGAAACTTAGAGCAACCTGGTGCCCCACATTTCCTGGGACCCTCTGCAGCTGCAGGCACTGGAGGGGACAGCCCGGGACCGGCTCCTTGGCTGCAGCCGAGGCATCATTGTCCCCCCAGGTGCATTCACCTTCCCCGCCAGGTCCCCCACATCCTGCCGAGTGTCTCTGCCCGGCCTGCCCCTGACCCGGGCTCAGCACACAGGCTCCGAGTTAAGTGGTCCCCTGCAGACCCTTCCCTCTCCTCCCTGCCACACACAGGCCAGTGCGGACACCCCAAAACCAGGGGGAAGGCTGGGTTTGAATCACATCTGGCTGCCAGGGCTGGTGTTAAAGGAACCAAGAGGGGCCGTTCGGCGTGGGATACAGAGCACCGCCCACTTAGGGGGCGCTGTGTCTGACCTTACAGACAAGAGGACACCCCTGAGAGGGAGTGATCAGCAGCTACCAACTCACCGGGGGGCTTTATGTGTATATGAAGACAGTGTGTAGAAAATGCCTTTCCCACCTTCTTTTTATTGCTGATGATAAAACACTGATGAAACTTTGAACTGGGTCCTCCCCCCTTTTAAAACGCACTAAATTTAGAGCGCAGATCACTGCACCTGTATGTTACATGTGCCAGAGGTCCTGCAGGTTTTTATAAAGTACCTCTTTTAAAAAGAGAAGTACCCCAGGCCCTACAATCTTCCAACACACGATTTTTTTTTTCTACCATTGCAACACATTAGTTTAACCAACTTAATTGCAATGGGCTGGGATTGTGCAAAAAGGCTCAATTAAAAAAAAAAAGAAGATGGACGTAAAGTAAGTCCAATTTTTTATTCATAAAGTTAATGGACTCTCTGGAAGAGCCCTGGGTAACCCCAGGGGTACACACACCCTGGGCTGAGAACGGCTGACAATGCAGGGCTACACGGGGAGGTGACAGATCTCGGTACAGCGTGGATGTGTCAGCCCAGACGAACGACACAGCTGCTGGCTCAGTGCTGGCCTGGTTGGAGCAGCCTGAAGTCATAGTCATGTTGTGGCGCAGCTCACTGCTGGCTTCCCAGCCAGGGATGTACCTTATCGATGGGCTTGTGCTGTCAGTTCCCGGTGGAACTCGGAGGCCCAACGGGCTGTGAGGGGTTAGACGCTGCCCCAGAGCTCAGGCAGCTCTGCCGATCCCTCTCATGTCCGCACAGGCGCAGCTGCGCTGATCATCACCCAGCGGCCGGCGTTCTATTATAAGCTGTCTCATGCCGTTATCGTGGTGCAAGGGGTCGCTTTGCTGCTCAGCCTTATTGTTCTAGGCTGCGCCCCCCTGTGCACCATCCTTCCTGTCTGGGGCTGTCATTTCCTTTTGGCAGGCCTGCCTTGTCTCCCCCCATGGGGTCCTGACGGTAGCCCAGCTCCCAAGAGGCTCCTGGGCGGAGGGAGTCTGGGAGGTTTCTTTCCTCTGGGGTGTTTGAAGCCTGGACTTGTCCTGGGGTGGTGGCCTTGACCCTGCGGCGTGTGGGCCATGAGTCACACCTCCTGCCATTGTCTGCCCCGTCCCTGAGCCGGCCTGAAGCTGGGAGCTTCCTTCTCCGCTCTCCTTTGAAGTAGGGCCGCCTGCCTCTGCCCCAGCCTCCCAACAATCCCTGCTCCCACCGGGGCCGAGGCCAGGAAGAGCCAGCCGCGGCGTTTCCCAGACACGTTATCGACGCTGGCCATCGCCCAGCGGCGACCTGCTCGGGGCTCACTGTGCTTCCTGGCTGGAGGCTGCGTGGCAGACAGCCTGCCCAGGGAGCCCTGGCCATAGCCCACGTCTCCCCTCGCTCGCGTGTGGTTCTGGCGATCAAGCCTGCGTTCCGACTGCTCCCCACAAAGCCTCCTGCAGCTTGAGTGCCAGTCTCTGCCAAGGGCTCAGCTCTGTAGCAGGAATGCGCCGCCCCCAGGCTGCTGGGCCATTGCCTCGGGCGTGGCGAAGAGCCCAGAGCACCTCAGTTAGACAGCCAGGCTAGTGCCACTCTTCTCTGGGAGTCACAGGAGACATACGGCCACAGGCCTCATCCCTGCCCTGCCACCCGCGGGCCTCACCTCCGCCCCGATGCCACTAGCTCCCCCGTTCTTCTGCTCTTCAGCCCTGTCCTCAGCTGGTGTAAACCAAGCAGCGGCTTGGTGGCTGCCGTTTGGAGGGGAGCCCCCACGGACGCCCAGCTCTGGTAGGCATTGCTGGTGGGGCCCATGTGTGTCTGTGCCTGTCCAACGGCACGGTGTGCTGCGCTGGGGCTGGGTGAGACTGAGAGAGCCTCTGTCACTGCCCGCTCTGTCATTGAAGAGCCCTGGCCCTTTAAGGAGGAGGAGGCTCAGGCCTGGTGCCCAGCTGCAGGGGATCCCATGGGAGAAGAGTGTGGCTCAGAGCCAGGCCTGGGGACTAGAGAGGGCTCCCACAGAAGGGGTCTGACTTGGAAAAAGCAGAAGCCAGGCCCTGAAGCAAAGGGATGGAGAGGCCCTGGGGCTTTGGATGCAGCTGGGTCTCTGCCTTGCCAGCCTGTGCCAGCTTCCCCCAGCAGCAACATTGAATTCCAGGGGATCTGGCCAGATCCCAACTCGTGAATACGTCACTCAGGTTAGTCTTCTCTCCTCATCCCCCACCCAAAGCTACTGGGAAGCTTTGTTACGGGCTGATCACCAGCTGGTGAGCTCCACACCAGAGGCAGCTGCATTTTACTGTCGGGCCTGCCAGCCCTCAAGAGAGTCTATAAAATGCTTCAGGAGCCGCTGGGCTGAAAGGTGCGGGGTGGTACATAGAATCATAGAACACTAGGACTGGAAGGGACCTTGAGAGGCCATTGTGTCCAGCCCCCGCAGCAGGACCAAGTACTGTCTAGACCATTCCTGATAGACATTTATCTAACCTGTTCTTAAATATCTCCAGTGATGGAGATTCCACAACCTCCCGTGGCAATTTACTCCACTGTTTGACCACCCTGACAGTTGGGAACTTTTTCCTAACATCCAGCCTAAACCTCCCTTGCTGCAGTTTAAGCCCATTGCTCCTTGTCCTGTCCTCAGAGGCCAAGGAGAACACGTTTTCTCCCTCCTCCTTATGACACCCTTTTAGATACCTGAAAACTGCTGTCATGTCTCCCCTCAATCTTCTCTTTTCCAAACTGAACAAGCCCAATTCCTTCAGCCTTTCTTCATAGGTCATGTTCTCTAGCCCTTTAATCATTCTTGTCGCTCTTTTCTGGACCCTTTCCAATTTCTCCACATCTTTCTTGAAATGCGGCGCCCAGAACTGGACACAATACTCCAGCTAGGGCCTAACCAGAGCAGAGTAGAGCAGAAGAAGGACATTTTGAATTTTGACCCTATCCTCCAAAGCAGTTGCAACCCCTCCTAGCTTGGTATCATCTGCAAACTTAATCAGCGTACTGCCTATGCCAATATCTAAATCGCTGATGAAGATATTGAACAGAACCGGTCCCAATACATGATCCTTGTCACTAGTAGCTGTGGCAATAGAATATGGCACCTGGTGGTAAATGCACTCTAGTTTGTGGTGGGGGCCGGGTAGGCCTCCTGCACCGTGTGATGTCTCCCCAGGGCGAGGGCTGGCCCGGACCCACTGCAGTACTTTGTGCATGGTACAGAATAACGGGCTGTGTTCTGAGGCTCAGGGGGTTTTTAGGCATTGGCCTGAGCCCCAGGGCAGCCTGAGACCTCCCCTTTGGGCCAGTCCCTTTCCAGCCCCGAGAGCAGCAGTTACACTGGCCTTGCTGGATTCCCTGGGATGGTGACGCTTTCTCACTCCCTGGCCAGTCAGCTGAGCTCGGCCTCTGTAAGTCCTGGTGCCTTCCAGGCCCCCACTGCACAGGGCTGAGATTAGCACCTCTGAAGGAAGCAGCCTGGACCCTTCTGAACAGGGCATGAACCGGAAGGAAATCCTGGTTCGGACCCCAGGCCTGGCCCGACAGAGGCTTCCCTACCTTTGTATGAGAGGCGAAGGCGAGGCACGCCTTGCTTCCAAGCACTGCCAGTCCCGAGGGCCAGCAGGACGCTCCAAGTCAGCAGGATAGCGGACAGGTGCAGGCAGCTGGAGATCAAGGCTGACATGCTGGCGGCTGCCCTGGCTGGGGCTCCTCTCTCAGCTGGGAAAGCGGTTCTGTCCTCCCAGGAGCATGCTCTGCTGGGGGAGAGGCTGAGGCGGCTTCCACCTGAAAGCAGAAAGGGAGGAATTCTGCATCGCTGGGTTTAGCAAGACCCGGTTTGCATGTCCAGAGCCCCTGAGCTCTCACTGCTGGCCAGGGGATCCAGTTCCATCGACTGAAGTCAGGGATTTAAATCACGATTTCAGGTGCCAGGCAGAACTCACTGCTTAGAAGCCACCTTCCCACTGGTACATCAGTGAGTTTCTAAAGAAAATCAAATGGAGAGAGAAATCTCTTGAGCTGCAATTTATTTGCAAATTTGATTCCATCAACCAAGGATTAAACAGAAACTGGGAGTGGCTGGCCCCTTACAAAGGCAGCTTCTCAGCCCTGGGTGTTAATATCTCCCCATTAGACTCTGACAATGGGCCACATCTGTCTGATCTGCCGTGTTTTTTTCTCTTTTGATACATACTACTGATACTGGGCCATTTCCACCTTGCTGAATAGACTTTGTCAGCTCTGGCCCTCCCTTTTTTGGGAC
This sequence comes from Carettochelys insculpta, assembly GCF_033958435.1. Taxonomy (NCBI): domain Eukaryota; kingdom Metazoa; phylum Chordata; order Testudines; family Carettochelyidae; genus Carettochelys; species Carettochelys insculpta. The sequence goes on along the minus strand of NC_134147.1, from coordinate 3,444,235 downwards.
CCCACTCTTTAAATACCCCCCTGGAAATGCCCCCCGCCCCGCACTCTTGCATCTGACGCAGCGGGTCGTTGCCCACGAAAGCTTATGCTCAAAAATATCTGTTAGTCTATAAGGTGCCACAGGACTGCTTGTTGTTCTCGAAGATACAGACTAACATGGCGACCTCTTTGATACAGCAGAGTGCTTGCCCATTTGTGGATGACACCTTGGACACCAGGTTAGCTTCCAACGAAACAGTCTCTGCGCTCGATTGGGTACAGCTCTTCGCTACGGAGGAGCAGGGGAGCTAGAACAAACTGTGAGGGACAGGGTGTGATAGCCTCCGAGCCAAATTGTAAACCCTATACTTGGTGGAAACCACGTCAAACCGAGGGTGCGGCAGTAAGTAACCCCCACACCTATAGCTGCAGCTTCTATGTGCAGGAGGGTGCACACCAATTAACAATATTTATTAAACAAGCCCAGAGCTTACTACTTTCACATTCTTGTTACTTGCACATTTGTATGTTAGGAAAGGGCGAGCGATATACTACTGGCTTATAATGCAGCTGGCTCCTGGCTCCTGAGCAGGGCCGCGCTCATTAGGCTGGTAACGGGAACTGAATGAAACGCACAACAGCAAATGCAATTTCTTTGTCTTAAACAAACCCCCTTGAATTGGTTTGGCCCCATCACCGTCTCTTAGCCAAGCCAGTTCCACATTTGCAGCCAACTCCGCAGGAGTTCAGGCCTCAGCCTCTTGGGGGAGACAGTCCTATTTACAGAAGTCTGGCTGGAAAAGGAAAAGAAAACGGTGATAAGGAACAAACCTGAGAACATGGGATTGAAATAACCCCCCCGACCCCCGTTTAAAAAACCTTTTCGGAACCTTTTCGTCAACCCGCTCTGCTCTGCTGGACTGAGCCATCTCTGGGGATTAATTACATCTGTGACAATAGGAATGTGCGGCCCACTGGGGTTCAGGCCCTGCTGCCGCCTTATAAAAAACACTTGCCGGGGTGACGCTGCAGCAGCATGGGAAGAGGAGTAGAAAACCTGCTGTGTGGCCAAGCCACCAGCCAGCATCTAAGGGGAATTTGTTCTCAGCTGTTCCCACCCTCCCATTCCAGTTCACAGCCCCACCCGATCTGCCGGGCGGGTTCTTAACCACGGCCTGACTGCCTGGAGCCCTGCACCGCTCAGAGCAGAGGGTCACGGGAATGACAAGGGTACAGTCCGTATGCAACGGCGCGAGGAAGCCCAAAGCCACCCCCCAGCCAACACCAGAGCCACTACTTACTAATCGTCACTTATTTGCTACTGCCCTGGCCCCGGCGTAGACCGCGCTTCCGCTGCCCAGCTGGGGCGCTGCCTCAGTGGGTGGCCTGCGCCAACTGCAGAACGCCCTCCCGGGGGCGTAGGCATGGGCTGCAGCAGAGCGTGGGCCCCGTCACACGCCAACCCTGAACTCCAGGGCGCTGGCGCTTTGTACTGGGCCTGGCCGGTTGCTAGGGGGATGGGCACAGGCCAGCTCCTGACCTGCCTCCGGTGTCCTGTGGGTACCGGCCACCGCTGCTCGAGTGCACCTTCTCCTCCGGTCCCTTCCCCCCGCGTGCCCAGAACGCCGACTCCCACAATTCACAGGGCGAGGGGCCTCCACGGTCCGGCCAGGGCAGGACTTTAGGACCACACAGGGCTTAAACAACCCCTGCAGGCTGGTCTGCTTGGCCAGACCCTTCTTCTTCTCGCTCTCCTTTGACTCTCCCTGACAGGGCTGGGGCTGGAGAGCCATTTCCACCCCATTTCTTGCCGCCCTAGCCCCAGAGCGGCTGCTGCCACCTGTCCCCATGCAGGGGGAGGTCTGGGGCATCGCGAGTGAAGGGGGACCAAATGGGGGCTGTCCCACCACTAGAGCAGCAGGAGCAGGTGTATCCCCACCATGGGGGTGGCCCTTCCAGGCATTGTACCCTGATGTTCCCCCACCCCCGAGTAAATTGTAGGGACATTCCCTGGCTGGTGCAGATATTCCATCCGCCTCCAGCTGCAGTGATGCTTGCATCCTCCCTGCCTGGGCCTGGTGCCGCCTCTCCTGGCGCCTGGGTGACGGGAGGGATAGCTCAGTGGTTTGAGCATTGGGCTGCAAAAGCCAGAGTTGTGAGCTCCGCCCTGGAGGGGGCCATTTAGGGATCTGGGGCAAATTTAAAAAAAAAAAAAAAGGACCAGGGATGGTGCCAAGAGGGCAGGGGACTGGACTTGATGACCTCCCAAGGTCTCTTCCAGCTCTATGAGATGTGTATCTCCATATATGCATATAAAATTATGACAGGTGCGGAGAGGGTGAATAAGGAGAAGTTATTTACTTGTGCCCATAATACAAGAACTAGAGGACACCAAATGAAATGAATGAGCAGCAGATTTAAAACTAATAAAAGAAAGTTCTTCTTCACTCAGTGCACAGTCAACCTGCGGAACTCCTCGCCAGAGGGGACTGTGAAGGCCAGGACTATAACAGAATTTAAGAAAGAGCTAGATAAATTCATGGAGGTTAGGTCCATAAAAGGCTATTAGCCAAGGGCGGGAATGGTGTCCCTGGCCTCTGTCAGAGGCTGGAGATGGATGGCAGGAGACAAATCGCTTGATCGTTGTCTTCGGTCCACCTTCTCTGGGGCACCTGGCACTGGCCACTGTCAGCTGGGCTCGATGGACCGTTGGTCTGACCCAGTACGGCCATTCTTATATGTTCCCTGCCCTTCCCTGAGGGGCTCAGACCTGCCCCTTCCAGCCCCCCGGCCAGGAAGCAGAGCTCAGCCTGTGCTCCTCCAGGCCTTGGCCCAGCAGGGTGGGTATGGGTACGGCACACCCAGTGCTCATTACAAGGGCTGAGGCTGGCTTGGGAGTCCTGTGAGTATCTGCTGGTGCTGGAAGTGTCGGGGGAAAACATGAGCTGGTACTTGCAGGCTGCTAGCAACGGTATGCGCCCTGAGCGGGGCGGAGGTAGCCCGGCACGAGTCCTGAGATGGTCCCAGGTGCTGCAGGCTTGTGTGAGGGGCAGATGCAGCAGAGCCTGGACCCTCCACAGCTGAGGACCGTGCCTGGACCACAGCCCTGTGGGCTGAGGAGGAGCCGGGGGAACAGACCCCAATATTTAATCCAAGGCCAAAAGGTACCGGGCTGGAAGCACCATTCCATAAATGGATCCCCTGAACCTTGCATGCTGGTGACTTTCAACCATGCCCGAGTCCCCGCCCTCGCTGGGAGTCGATTGGTAATTCAGGTACCCCACATTTCACCTCATTTGAAAACGATTGGCTTACAAAATCGGCTCTAACACAAGCAAGGAGTCCCGGCCCATTCAGCCCAAAAAAGGGCTACTGTCTGATTTGTTTTACTCTGTAATTATAAAATAAACCAATTGGTGCTTACATGGTGCTTACACTTCCGTGTCTCTAGAGAGCAGCACACACAAGCTGTATGAAAGCTGCGTGTGTACTGACCTTCCTAGAGCTTCTTAAACAGCCTGTTGAAAAACCAGGCAAAAAGCTGCATGAGCTGACGTGCCCCCAGAAGACATCTGCACACCCCTGGCTCCCTTGGGGGAGAACCACTGCCCAGGAGTTAATTCAAGCCAATGCTGCTTGCCTTGGTGTGTTGGATAAACAGCCTCCTTATGGTGCACAAAGCTTAGGAGAGCCATTGTTCTGGGTTCTACACCGCTTCCCCCACGACTGCTGCGCCGGTCTTTTTATACAACTTGTGGAACGCCTTGCTGCAGGAGTGAGGTTAGTGAGGTAAAAGGTATACCCAGGGTCCCAAAGGGATTAGACCCTTAGAGGAATAAAAACAATACTGATCATCACTACACTCGCTAGGGCAACATTACAAAGCTCTGGGGCTGTGTGCCCTCCTTGGAAGCCTCAAAGACGAGATGACAGGTGTCACGGTCCCTGCTGGAACAGCAGTGCCGATGATCCTGGGACTGTGTTAGCACAGTAGGTCAGGCCCTGGGGCAAGGGCAAGGCATTGCGGCAGCTCAGGATCGTGCAGTTAAGGGGTACAGTGAAGTCTACTGGGGAAGGTTTGGTAAGGACTCCAGCAGGGGCCTGTCAATGCAGACGTGTCAGGTTCTGCTCCACTCCACCCTAGGTTAGAAACAAAACCAGCGTGCCCCCGTATGAGGGATCAGGGCCATAAGCTGTAAACTTCTGCCCAGATCGGCTCCTGGCGGGAGCCTGTCCCAGGCAGAGTTTATACAGAGGTGGAGGAGCAGTGGCCGGTGGATGGAAACAAGCTGCTGCTGCCTCCAAGGTTAAGTTAAACACTCCCGACAGCTTTGTGTAATCAGCTGTCCAGAAGAACACAGTTGTTCTGGCTCTGTTTGGAGTGGGATGTGCTCAGGGCCAGGCCAGGGCCCTTCTGTGCAGCTAATGTCTGAGTCAGGGCTGCGGCAGGGGAGGTGCACCCTGAGAGCAGTGGTGGGAGCCAGCATGGCTTTCCTGGGCTCTGGAGGCGGAGGGGCTTCGGCAAGGCTTGGGGGAATTTTCCCTCCAATCGGTAAGGAGCAGCGCCCCTGGGCAGAGCGGGCAAGGTCTCAGGAGGAGCCACACAGGTCCCCTGCCTGATCTGAACCACCTCTCCGCAGCCAGCAGCACGTCTGCCCCCTCTGCCCCATAGCACTCCAGGTGCGGCTCAGTCTCGACCTGCTCCCCGGCCCCGCTTGCGATGAAGGACCTGGTCTGTCTACACTGCAGTTCGACCCAAGGCCGGCCTGTGCAGGCTGTCGGGCGCTCCTGGAGCCCAGGCTCGCAGGGGCTTTTGTCCCAGCTGGCAGAGTCCCAAACCCAGGCTGGCCCCAAACAGCTACACCCCAATGAAACGGCCCCTGGGCCCGGGCCTTCGTCAGCTGGGCTGGGCCACGGCAGTGTAAGCGCACCTGAGAGCCCCTCCTTCGCAGAGCGAAAGCAAATCCTGCCCGGCACAGAGCCAGGTCCTGCCCGCTGGGGAGGGGGCGGCAGGGCCGCGAACAACAGCGGCGGCACCTGCGGGTGGGGGTGAGCAGGAGCCACGTGCAGGATACAGTGTGCTGCTCGTGTTTGCAGGGTGTCTGGGTGCGCTTCCACTCACGGCTCCACAGTATTACGTGTGAGGGGCCGGGCCTGACTGGGTGGACTTCCACGTCCGGGTGCAGGAACACAAACCTGGCCCATGCCTGCGGCTCTCTAAAAACAGCTGCCTGGCTGCAGAAATCCCTCCCTGCTCCCTGAATGCCACGGCGGGTTCCGGTCCTCCGGAGAAGCGTGATGGACTCCCCAGCAGCTGCGGCTGCTGCGCCCTGCTTAATGGAGGGGCTCAGGGCGAGGCAGCTGTCGTCCTTCTGCACATGAGATGACAAAGACAAAAGGAAACCAGTTGCTTTCCTTCCCCAGCCCCCTTCCTCCCCCTGCTGTGTTTTCCCTGGGGCTGCCAGGTGTGCAGAACAGCCCCGGGTGCGGAGTGTCGAGAGGCCATCGGGGAGCACACAGCTCCCAGGTCCCGTGGGCTCACACATACAGAAATCTCCCTGGTGCAAGCCACCGTGAGATGCAAGTGTGAACGCTGGGCCCAGAGCCCCTGTGCGTTTCGCAGCAGCTCTAACTGGGGAAATGCTAGCAAGAGATAACGGCCACGCGCTGGGCGCACGTCTCGCGAGCTGCCGGGCCTCCTCTGCCCCGACTGGCCAGCCCCTGGCTATTCGAGCCCTGAGACCCTCACGTAGGCTTGAGGCCGCTCAGTCTTGCCTGGCAAGATTCAAGGCACTTATTGTAATTCTCCCCACAGGCCGATTTCTCAGGGGACTCGGACGCGTGCTACGGCCCAGGAAGGGGAAAGAACGGGCCTTGTCTGCACCTCTGCCCCCGTGCAGCCCCCTTTGGGTGGGCTGTGTAGTTTTTCACCATCTGCCTGCCGGGCAGGAGAAGCCACGTTCCCAGGTGTGCGGTAATAACAAAGGTAGCAGAGGCAGCTCCAGCCCCTGCTGACTTGATGCCGGGGAGCCTGGCAGCAGGTCCTGTCCAGTCAGGAGCACTTTGGGGCTGGTTTTCCCATTTGGGGCCAGGGTTTAGCTGTTGTGTTCATCTCACTCCATCTGCTGAGCTCCCTGCAAACACACCTCCCCACTCCCCGCAGGCCGGGGATGAAGCTGTGTCCATCAGCGCTATTCCAAGCACTTTGAGAACCCGGCAAACCCCAGCTGTTGCTGCCGCTGCTCTCTCGCACTGAAAAGGATTTCCCACCTGTCCCAGGGCTGGAGTCAGTGGGACCAGAGCTTGGCAGGCGCTCTCAAGGGAGCAGATCCTTGTCTCCCTGGAGTGGGGGGGCCCACATCTTTGCTCCTTGAGCTTCCATTCCGCTGAGACCACATCCCTCATGGCTTGCGATTGTGCCCAGCAATTGCTAATACCACGGGGAACCGGCTTCTCTTGAAGAAGAGGCTGTGAATCCCGTAACTTTGGAGCCTTTGTGTAGGGCTGGCGCACTTCCCAGCTCTCCCTCTGCCACTCACCTTCCGTTACTGAGCAAGGCAGTTGTCGAGTTGGCTGGAGGCCCAGGGCAGATGTTCAGGCTGCTGTTTTCAGATCACTCATCTGCTGTGGCTGCTGCTCACTGTAGGGGTTTGTTGACTTTCCCGCATGGGACGAATCTTCTAGAACCGGATGCATCTTCTAGAATCTCCAACTTGTAGGACTGGACCACTTTTTCTCTGGCAGATGTATCCTGCTGGGAGGTAGCGGACCAGGCTGGCCTGCTGGGAGCCCATCGGCGCCTCCCTCTCCCTCTTGGTCTGGCCAAGAGCTGCAGGGAGCCTCCTGCAGCTGAGGAGGGGACAGTCACAGCTATGAGAAGAGGTGTCCCAAGTGACTCAAGAGGACCTCCCAGGGTACCCCGCAGCGTAGGCCTGGCCCACCGCCTCCCTGAGCCTGGCACGAGTGACTGACCCTTGACCAGGGAATAGGATGCCTCCGAAGGAAGTCTCAGCCAGGCAAAATATCGTACCACGTGAGCTGGAGTAGGGTGGAGAGCCGCTGGGACTGTAGCTAAGGAGTCACCTGGCCCAGGGTACCGGTGCCGCCCGTTCAGATCCTTGCTGTCACCTCACACCACTGCTGTCTCCACTCTGTCCACCTGTGATCTCTTGCCATCCACAGCCCACGGTTTGGAAGCAGGCCTGGCCTTCGAGCAAGGTGGGTGTCTTCGGTCCCACACTTTCAGGTGTTCCAACTGACTATAGTCTCCACCGGTTGGGCCCCACCAGCAGCATCCTGCCTTTGGGCCCAGCCCACCGGCCGGGTCCAGGCCTGCTCTGTTTGGAAGAGCAGTTGCATGAACTGGCCTGGCTCCTGCTTCCTTTACTAGCTGGGCTGGTCTTCTCTGGGGGGGAGTAAGCCACCCTAGCAAAGCACTGACCCTGAAAGGCCAGAAAATGCAGGCAGCTGACACCCTGCTCCTCACACTAGAGGTTCAGGCCTCTATCTAGAGCGTGCCTTCCAGGCTTCCTCATTAGAGCAGCCACCAGCGGTGCTGTGCTTTCCATCCCAATCCTCTCTTCCAGCATCTTGGAACCTTTGTTACCTTCTGCCTTCGGGACCGATGTTTTCCCCTTGCAGATAAGTAGAGCCCTTGCTTGCAGATTTGAGCTCAGCCACTTCAGCCATGCTGGAGGCCCGACAGAAGGAAGAAATCCCGTTTCCTCCCGGGAATTTTTTTTTTAAATCCTCCCACAGCCTTTTGAGAAGAGCTGTGCTTCTGAAACAACCCCTTGGAGGAAGTTGATATCAGGCCCAAAAATAGCCCTGCCACCGATCTCTCAAGCCCAGTGCACCGAGTTAGCAAGCCCCCATCTGATTTTGCGGCATTAAGCTACAGATTCCACTCAGAAAATCTGATGAAGTCAAGAGGGACAAACTCTGTGGGACTTTGACTTGTGGCATTAAGTGTCAGACCATGTGTTCGACAGGTGACACATGGCATTTTCTCCCCCAGCAGAGGGAATCTCAGCGCACAGCTCTCAGGAATGCGTGTGTCTCCTGGAATTTGTGGGATCTGTCACGGGGGGGGTGGGGTGGGAAAGAGGATCGTTGGTCCCTTATGTGGGCACTTGGGCTCCAGCACTCTCCATCAAATGGTATCGGACATTAGGACACTTAAACCTCCCAACGGCACTATGACTGAAGTCAGCAGCGTAAGGATGGAACAAGGCACGCCGCTGCCCACGTATGCATGGCTTCACTGCATGGCAAGCTCTGGCGGTGAGACCTTGGGAAGAGAGGCCCGCTGGCTCCTGGGATTTGGACACAGGGACTTTCACTTCTAGGTCACCGGAGCCCATCTGGACACGGTCAGCAGCACCAGAAGTAACTGGCCCTGCTGGTTGTCCGGTGGCCTCCATCAAGTTCCTACAGCTCCCAGGCTGACCTCACAAAGGCTCCTGTGCTTGCAGTCTCAGCACAGAGGCCAATGACCCTAGTCCCTGCTTCCCCAAGTTGAGGGAGAGAGGGTGCGGAGAAGCTTCCCCTGCCGTGTGGATACTTCACTATCCAGGCAGTCAAGCCGGTTTCTGGCCCTAGCATTCAACTTACTGCTGCTTCCCCTCCCGGTGTATTTCAAAGGGCTTTCCGCTGGTGCCAGGTAACATGCAGGAGTTCAGGCCTCCTCAGCCTCAGCCTAGCCCTCAATCCAGGCCCATCACGCCACAGGAGTCACCGCCGGCTTTGCTCAGTGACCCCGATGGGGGGATCACTGCTGCCAGTCAGGGCCCTGGGCCGAGGCTGCTGGATTTTACGTTCCTGAAGCATCTCTCAGCCTCAGCCGAGGGCGCCTGCTTCCCCCATCAAAGCTCTGCGCTGTCTTCTTATCCTGCAAAGGAGGCCCCCTCCCTGCCTTCCCCCAGTGTTCTTCTCTAATTGGAGTTAAATAGAACAGACAGGCGTGGGAGTCAGGGAGGCTATGGCAGAGGAAAATTTTTAGTGCACAGCCTCACACTCTAACCCTCCGCAGAGCCTGCAGTCAGCTGGCATTGGTGGCAGGCTCCCTGGAGCAGTCACCAGGTCCCCCGTATGGCCCTGTGCTCCCACCGGCTCTCAGAACAGCTGGTCTTTCCTCTGGCTCAGCCAGGCCTGCCTCCCTAGTGGCCTATCTGATCTCAGCCCAGGGTATCTCCTGGGAAGTGGCAGCTAGTTGAGACGCAGATGCATACCATGCCCTTAGCTCCAAGTCAGGGCCCTGCGCCCAGGTCATCCTGGTGATGAGCTGAAAGCCGAGGAAGATTTCTTGGGGAGAGGATGATGGAGGAAAATCTCTGCTGAGCAGCGTTCCCTGCAAGCTGAGTGCTTGGGTGGCCGCCCAGGAGAGATTCAGTGCCGCCCAGCTGCTTAGCAGAGCGTCCCCAGCCACCCACAGCATATCTGTGGTGCACATGCCTTGGTGCACATAACAAAATTTGTTCTGCATGGGATGGAAAAAATGACAGGCCGCTCCCCCTTGAGCTCCCAGTGTCCTTTGCAAGGTCATTTTTCTGACTGAGGCTATATTTTCGGGCAAAGGCAGCTCCCAGTTCCTCGGCCCTTTACCGCCACTTCAGCCAGACCCCAGTGAATCTGGCAGAGATGGGGTTAATCCCAGAGCGCTGCCTCAAGGTTCCCAACACTCCTGAATCAGCAGCATCAGAGCAGGCAACGGCAGACAGAGCTGGGGCCAACTGGCGCATCCATGGGTGTCAGGGTGCCTCAGAATCTCACTACGCTGCAGCACCTGTGTGCCGTAGGGAAGTGCTGGCAGAGATGGGGAATGAAAAGAGTAGGGGTGCGTCCACACTGGAGCGAGAGGTTGAATTGCAGTCGGGTCGCCATCCCAGTGCTAGCTCTGGGTGGCCTTGCCCGTGTACGACACCGGGGTTTCAGATGAGATGGGCTTTTGGGCCTCTCGGCAACCTTGCTGCTGTTCTCGGTGCATTAGTCCAGGGCTGAGCAAACCTGTTTACGTCCAGCCTCACTCTTTGGCCCTGCAATTAGCACGGCCCCGCCAACCTGTCTGATGGCATCCACACCGAGGGAAAGTTCGGTTGTGGTCAGAGGGGAAAGAAAACCTTTTGGGCACATGCAAGAAAATAAGTCTGTTGCACGTAAGAAGGTCCATTAATCGCTGTGTAAGTGCGATATAAACCCCGTAACCTGTTTCAATACTTTTAATGAGACGGACGAGCCTGAGACCCAGCAGCCGATCATGCCCCTCAAAGGGGTCTTTCCCCCACTTTGCACACCCCTGCTTAGTCCATCCAAGCATTTGCATCAACTGGGAGCATCCCCGCTCGTGCCAGCCTAGATCTGCTCCCGCTGGTGTTTGTGGAGGAGCAGGGAATTGACCCCAGGTCTCTGATCGCCCAGGGGGGATCTCTGGCTGCTTGCTGGACCACCCTGGTTTCCATGGCCCAGCCTTTTAGAAAGAGCTCCGCATGCCAGGCGAGGATCTGAGTGCACACAGGGGCGGGTGTGATTACAGCAGGGGGACAGCTGTACACTACACATGCTCATCATATGCGGTACAGTTCTGTTCTCAGCATGGCTCGGCAGACACAGAAATCAAAAGCCGCTGTCCACCCAGCCACTCCCGCCACCGAAAGCTCTGGGAAAGAGATGCCCTCTCACTTATCTGACAGAAGAACTCCCCTCCTGCCCCAGCAAGAGAGGAAATCAATGTGAACCTGGTCAGAGGATCATAGGACACAAGAACTGGAAGGGACCTCAAGATGGCATCAAGTCCAGTCCCCTGCCCTCAGGGTCTAGAGTTAGACCATCCCCGAAAGATGAGCAGTAAAATACAGACCTTTGGTCTCAGAAGAGCAGGCTTTGACTTCCTGAGAGAACTGAGCGGCAGGATCCCCCGGGAAGCGAATATGAAGGGGAAAGGAGTTCAAGAGAACTGGCGGTATTTTAAAGAAGTCTCATTGAAGGCACAGGAATAAACCATCCCGATGCGCAGTAAGAAAAGCAAGTATGGTAGGCAACCAGCTTGGCTTACCAGGGAAATCCTTGGCGAGCTTAAGCTCAAAAAGGATGCATTTAAGAAGTGGAAACTTGGACAGATGACGAAGGAGGGGTATAAATATATGGCTGGAAAATGCTAGGGAGTAATCAGGAAAGCGAAAGCACATCTGGAATTGCAGCTTGCTAGGGATGTGAAGGGCAACAAGAAGCATTTCCAGTAGATCTAGAGAAGTTATTATTCCTTTCAATTCGGCACTGGTTAGGCCTCATCTGGAGTATTGCGTCCAATTCTGGGTTCCCCCCCGCCAGTATATAAATAATGTGGATACATTGGAGCGGGTTCAGCAGAGGTCAATGAAAATGATGAGGGGGCTGGAGCACATGACCTATAAGGAGAGGCGGAGGGACGTGGGCTTATTTAGTTTGCAGAAGAGAAGAGTGAGGGGTGATTTGATAGCAGCCTTCGACTTCCTGAAAGGGGGCTCTAAAGAAGATGGAGAGAGGCTCTTCTCAGTAGTACCGAATTGCAGAACAAGTAACAATAGCTTGAAGTTGCAAAGGGAGAGGTGTAGGTTGGCTATTAGCAAAGACTGTTTCACCAGGAGGGCGGTGAAGCACCAGAATGCTTTACCTAGAGAGATGGTGGAATCTCCATCCTTAAGGGTTTTTAAGTCCCGTCTTGGCAAAGTCCTGGCTGGGATGATTTAGTTGGGGTTGATCCTGCTTCAGGCAGGGGGCTGGACTCGATGACCTCCTAAGGCCTCTTGGAGCCCTGTGGTTCTATGATAGCTGTCTATCTAACCTGCTCTTAAATATCTCCAAAGATGGAGATTCCACAACCTCCCTAGATAACTTATTCCAGTGTTTAACCACCTTGACAGTTGGGAAATTTTTCCTAATGTCCAACCTAAACCTCCCTTGCTGCATTTTAAGCCCATTGCTCCTTGTCTTGTCCTCAGAGGCCAAGGAGAACAATTTCTCTCTCTCCTCCTTGTAACCCTCTTTTAGGTACTTGAAAACTGCTACCATGTCCCCACTCCCAGGCTTCTCTTTTCTAAACTAAACAAGCCCCGTTCTTTCTTTCAGTCTTCCCGCATGGCTCATGTTCTCCTGACCTATAGTCATTCTTGTTGCTCTTCTCTGGACCTTCTCCAGTTTCTCCACATCTTTCTTGAAATGTGGAGGCAGAACTGGACACAATACTCCAATTGAGGCCTAAGGAGCGCTGAGTAGAGCGGAGGAAGGACTTAGCCTGTCTTGCTCTCCACACTCCTGTCAATGCATCCCAGAATCACGTTTGGTTTTTTTCCAACAGCATCACACTATTGACTCATATTTAGCTCATGGTCCACTCTGACCTCTAAGTCCCTTTCCATAGGACTCCTTCCTAGACAGTCACTTCCCATTCTATATATATGAAGCTGGTTGTTTCTTCCTAAGTGGAGCGCTTTGCATTTGTCCTTATTAAACTTCATCCTGTTTACCTCAAACCATTTCTCCGGTTTGTCCAGATCATTTTGAATTCTGACCCTGTCCTCCAAAGAAGTTACAACCCCTGCCAGCTTTGTATTATCTGCAGACTTAATAAGTGTACTCTCTATGCCAACATCTAAATCGTTGATGAAGATATGGAATAGAACCGGCCCCAAAACAGACCACTGCGGAGCCCCTTGCAGCATGACTGCAAACCATTAATAACTACTCTCTGATGCCAGGAGACGTGATGCAGCCGCACAATGTGTGGCAGCTTGCCAGGGAGTTGGATGTGAGGAATCCCAGCCGATGGCCAGGTGTTTTGGAAGCTCCTTGTCTCAGTGTAGCCACATCCTGGGCAGACACGTGACTAGACGTTATTTGACACAAGCAACAATTGTGTCCCTTGTCACTCCAATAACGTTTGCCCCATTGAATTGTGTAGCCACCCGGTGCACATGTCTGAGTGAGAGGCAAGGTGGATAGAGGATGGCTGGTGCCTGTGTGTGTCCACAGGGGTGAGTAGACACTCATGTGGGTGTGCGTCCTTGCACCCTGTCGGTGTGTTCAGCTCTGCCTCATCTACAGAGGATACAGATCAGTAACAACCCCCAGCTGCAGAGCTGACTCTCCAACTTAACCTGTAGAGATGGCTACTTTATAGAAGAAGGTCTTCGTGGAGCTCCTGGCTGTGCCCACCACACTGGCAGCCATCAAGTCTACAGTGTGGATGTCCCACCTGAATACACTGCTAGGCAGATACGGGTGGATCCACGCTCTGTTCAGGATCATGCTTGTTGTGATCCGTGAGGACATTTCAAGAGGCAGTGTAACCCAATGGAAAGGGATCCGCGTGGGAACCTGGCCACCCCTCAGCCCACTCCCTTTGCCTCAGTTTCCCCAGCTGTGGAACAGGAGTTGTGACACAGTCCAGGCCTGCTGAGGAAAGGCGCTCTGTAAGAACAAAACGCTCTTGGTGGAGCAAATGAGGGTCATTTAGGAGACCAAAGAGGCGAAGGGACTGGAAGGTAGGCCTGGATTGCTGGAATAGAGTAAGGTGTCTTTTCCCCGTCTCTGATCTGGGGTTGCCCCGCTCCTCTCCGGAGCTACGTCACAGCTGCTCATTACCTCAGTTAAGAGTGTCCCATGTGGGCAAGGAAGGCTTGGATCCTTCCCAGAGGCCCTCTCCTCTCTCCCCCGCCTGAGTTTAAACGCCGTCCCAGATCAGCTTGGGAACCTGATCCCTCGCCGCCACTTTTCAGCACCAGTTCAGGCCTAGCTCCCCAGGTCTGGGGATGGCATGGGGCGCACGGGTCTCCCCAGAGAGGCCCTCCCCCACTGCCCTCCCAGCAGCAGTGTGGGAGGGGCTGTTTCCAGAGGAAGAGGCAGCTCCCATGGGGCAGGAGCCAAGACTGGCAATAAATCTTCCTTCCTGAAGTAAACAATCCGGGAGAGGGTGTCAGGGGAGCAAGGATGGGGGCGGGGGCGCTGGGAGCATTTTACTGCCTGAAGTTACAGCAGGCACGTGTCCCATTTGCTCTCCGCCTTACTTTCTGTGCAGAGAAAATCAGTCCGAGGCAGCTTTGTTGTGTTCTCGGTGCCAGGCCGGTGCTGGCCAAGGAATCCAGCCGACTGCCCTGTAACCTGTCACGTAGGGGCAAGGATAGGTCAGCCGCTTCCAGGGCCAGGACAGGCTGTGGCATTGCGGTTAGATCATTATAGCTTCCCTGCTCAGCTTGCTGCTTATGAAAGCAAATCAGACTCGATTCACTGGCTGCAATGAAACCAGATCAGGGGTATTTGGCCCAGTGTTTCTAACTGGACTGATAACTCCCGGTCTGCCTCGTTCCCCCATCCTGAGCTGGTGAATTAAAACAGCATTTGGCTCTCTGTGGCGTTTGCACTGACGTTGGTTCAGCAAGGGGTAACTACAGACAACGTGCCAAGCAAGCTTTATACCCACTCACTCCCCGCCCCGCCACAGTTTCTTTGCTTGAAGAAGCTATGAATGAGGGCACCACCCCAAAAGGACTTCCGAGCCTGCCAGGCCTGCGTAGTCTGGGAGGGGACCATTCGGCAGTGCCTGGTGATACCGGACAGAATCGGCTCCTGAAAGATTCTGTGCCGTTCATGCAGCAGGCGTGCGGACGACCCAGCCAGAGGCAGCAGATCAGACAAATCCCGGGGGAAGAAACCCGAGCATGTCTCTGACGCTGCCTGTTGCTGATGGGCAGAGAGAGAGGAAAGCAGCTCTTTCTTTAATGGTGTTCCCTGTAAGCCGAGCGCTCGGGAGAGATTCAGGCGCCACCCAGCCGATCAGCAGAGCGCCCACGGCCAGGAGCGTGCGTGTCTACTGGTGGTGCACATCCACACGACTTGGTGCACAGAACTAAATTTGTTCCACCCATGGATGGGAAAAAATGAGCAGGAACCCTGGTCTGGCCCTGTCGTAAAAGCCAATCTCTACTCTCAAGTCCTATGGCTGGAACTTCAAGGGGCCGAAGGGAGTTAGCTCATGGGATCTGGGCCCCTTGGAGCGTTCCAACCTACACTGCTGTGGCTCAGCGCCATGCCTAACTCCGGCCGTCCTTGCTGGGTTATGGTAACGTGCTCTGTGGCCGGTAGGCTATAAACAAGCTTTCTGGGCTCCTAGCACAGCAAAAATTTAATTCTGCTCACTGGCAGCTAGATACCAGCCACACTGCAACACAACACTGAGGCTACATCTACACTAGAGGGTTTTTTTTTGGACAAAACAGTCATTTTGTTGACAAAACCCCCAGAGCGTCCACACTAAAAGTATGTTCTGTCGACACACTGTCGACAGAACTCGGCACTTTTGTCGATGGCCTTCTGCCTCTTCCCCACGAGGCAGAACGCCTTTCTCGACAGAATCTGTGGGCAAAAGAGCCATGTGGATGCTCCAGAGGGCCCGGGCTTCCAGGTCACGGGCAACCCTGTCTGCTGTGCTTCCGGCCGGCCGTTCCATCAAGACAGGGCCGGGCAGTCCGGCCTCTCTGTGTTGACAGAGCAGATTGCTTTTCGATCCGCTTTTGTGTGTGGCCGTACTCTGTCGACACAAGTTCTGGCGGATGATATCTTCCAACAGCAACTTCTGTTGACAGAGCGCTGTAGTGTAGGCGTAGCCCAAGAGAGCTCAAACCAAGCTGAGCCCTGGCACCAACCTGAGCCTGCTGGCCTGCTATATGCTGCCATCTGATCACCCTGCTATGGTGTCCAATGGATACGGTATCTTTCAAGCAGACTGCTGTGTTGCATTTCCATACACCATTATTAGACCACTGCTGCGCTCCACCCCAGCGGTGATCTCCTATCGGGTGTGGACAAAGTCATTTTGGGCTATATAATTTTAGTTTGCAGAGAGCTCTTGTAACACTGACAGGTGGATTCCAACCAAAGACCTCTGCAGCCCAGTGCAGGAGCCTCTACAGTGTGAACGAAAAGCCAGCTGCCTCTCAGCCAAGGCAGCAAAGGAGACTCATGATTTCTATAAGTGGCCTAAGTGAATCCAGTAGGTGCGTGGGTTTCATGCTTCCCCTAGCTAAGGAAATCTCAGACAAGCCCTCGTTTTTGAAGCTGACAGGCAGAACTGAACCGGGGACCTCGGGAGCCTCATGTGTGAGCTAAAAGCCAGCTGGCTCTCGGCAAGAGCCCTAGGGGAGATTCATTCATTGGCTCTGTAAGTGGTCCAAGTGCCACTAAACGAGCACTTTAGTCCCCTGAACACGTGGGTCTTACCCACAAAAGCTCATGAGCTAATAAATGCGTTAGTCTCTCGGATGCCACAGGACTGATTGTTATTTGTGAAGCTACCGATTAACACGGCTCCCCCATGGGACAGTGACCCACAGCCAGTGGGTGTGTGGGTTACACTTTGGGATCCTTTTCTACCTACAAATATATAACTGCACATTGTCATTGTTCATTATTATTACATCGGCCCATCCATCGAAGGCAATCTTACAAAACCACAACATTGAAACATGGCCCCCTTGGTTTGTCTGCTGAGGTTTCCTGGTCACCAATAACTCAAGCACTGAAATATTTAGAAACAGCAGGCGCAGGAGTTAAATGAGGCTTTCAGGGAACTCTTCACATTTCTCAGGGTCTGGTTCTTTTCTGCCGGTTACATGGCATATTCCTTAGTTTCGGGAAGTTGAGGAGTTGCAGAGAGGGAGTCATGACAGCTGGTTTAAAGGAGCAGAACTTTGCCCTGGTGAGGGTTTAACTCATTCAGAGGGCTTAATGGTTTTTTTTTTTTCCTGTTTAAACATTAGTGCTGTCTGACGAAGTTAAATGGAAAACAAAGATTTAGTTAGTTTTAAAGTCTTTGTGGAGTGGGAAGGGATCCAATAAAGTCGCCTGTGGTGAGTGGAACAGTCCTCTGAATGAAACAGTCCCTCCAGGAAATTGAACTAATTTCAGATTGTTATAATTCATTAATGGGACGTTAAACAATCAGAGTAAAAAAGCCCAAGAAAAAATACCAGCATGGAATATACACAGTCTTATCCTGGCTTAGATAGTGATGACGAATAGGCTTACCAGAGACTTTCCCCTGCTATACCCTGAAGCAGGAGTGACAGAATAATCTCTGTTTACAAATTAGGGAGGGATAAGTCACAGGCAGATGTAGGGGCCAGCTGTGCACTCAGTTACATGGGTTAACTCAAACATAACTCTGCTGACTTTGGTGGAGTTACATTGGATCTGCTCCAATGGAAAGGGAAATACAATTCTGGTCCCACAGGCAATAAAAATACAAAGCTGTTCCAGCCAGCACAAGTAGCCCTTTAATAACACTTAACTACTCACCACCTCCAGGCTCTGCCCACTCTTCTAGATGATGACCTGCAGCCTCTTGACCAGCACAGTGTCTGCTTATGTTGCTTTCCTGTTAACAGCCTCCAGTGCATTAGCCCCGGCAAAGCAGAAGCACCTGAAATGTACAAGGAGGCTGTAGCGTAGGGGTGGAGTCAACAGGCAGTGAGGTTGTCCAAAGACAGCCTCCATTCATAAAAACAGGAGCTGTTCCCAGACCATCTGTTCCACTTATTTATATTTCATTCTGAGCCCTTAACCCAGTTTCTTGGCCCAGAGAAGTTCTGCTGGGAAGAGATGCCATCTAGTGGCGAATGTCTGTATTTCCATGCTCAGGGGGCAGCTGGGTTAGCCTGTAGCTTTACATGTAATGATGGCTACGGCTACGCTACAGAAGCGTTTCAAAAGAAGGTATTTTGAAACTGCTAGTTAGGGTTTTCTTTCTTTTGAAATAAAAAAGCGGCATTGACGGGGCTCTTTCAGCAACGAACCCAGTCTTCAAAAGCACTGTTAGTCTGAAAAAAATGGGGCATTAGGAAAAAAAATTGGGAAAAAGGGTTCTTCGAAGACGGGGTTTATTTTCGAAAGAGCCCCATCTACTCTGCCTCTTTCCTTTCAAAAGAATCTCTTCTGAAAAGGAATTATGTAAATGAAGCACGAGATATGCAAATCAGTGCCTCACAAGCTTTTTTGGTTTTCCTCATTTGCATTCCCCTTTCAAAAGAGGAACGCGAGTGTAGGTGTAATTCTGTGGCTGTATGCTACAGTCCCCGGTTCCAGTCAATATCTTCATCAACGATTTGGATGTTGGCATAGAGAGTACGCTGATTAAGTTCGCAGATGATACCAAGCTGGGAGGGGTTGCAAGTGCTTTGGAGGACAGGGTCAGAATTCAGAATGATCTGGACAAACCGGAGAAATGGTCTGAGGTAAACAGGATGAAGTTTAATACGGACAAATGCAAAGCGCTCCACTTAGGAAGAAACAACCAGCTTCAGACATATAGAGTGGGAAGCGACTGTCTAGGAAGGAGTCCTGCGGAAAGGGACTTAGGGGCCAGAGTGGACCATGAGCTAAATATGAGTCGACAGTGTGATGCCCTTGGAAAAAAAGCAAACGTGATTCTGGGATGCATTGACAGGAGTGTGGAGAGCAAGACACGAGAAGACCTTCTTCCGCTCTACTCAGCGCTCATTAGGCCTCAGCTGGAGTATTGTGTCCAGTTCTGGCCCCCACATTTCAAGAAAGATGTGGAGAAATTGGAGAAGGTCCAGAGAAGAGCAACGAGAATGATTAAAGGGCTAGAAAACATGAGCCATGGGGGAAGACTGAAAGCACTGGGCTCATTTGCTTTAGAAAAGAGAAGAATTAGAGGGGACATGATAGCAGTTTTCAAGGACTTCAAAGAGGGTTACAAGGAGGAGGGGAAAAAATTGTTCCCCTGGGCCTCTAAGGATAGGACAAGGAGCAATGGGCTTAAACCACAGCAAGGGAGACACTAGGAAAAACTTCTTAACTATCAGGGTGGTTAAACACTGGAATAAATTGCCTCGGGAGGTTGTGCGATTTCCATCGCTGGAGATATTTAAGAGCAGGTTAGACAGACACCTATCAGGGATGGTCTAGATGGTGTTTGGTCCTGCCAAGAGGGCAGGGAACTGAATTCGATGACTTCTTGAGGTCCCTTCCAGTTCTAGTGTTCTATGGTTCTACAAAGCCCTGGTTTACATATCTCACACTTCATTTACATAATCGCATTTTCCAAAGAGAGTCTTTCGAAAGAAAAACAGCTGTGTAGATGGTGCTCACTCAAAATAAAAGACTGTTTTCGAAAGCACCCTTCTTCCTGAAAAAAATTAGGGGTGGGTGGAGGAAAAAAAAGCTACCTCTTGCCAGTTGGACCAGTTAATGAAGCAAATTAAGTAGGACGTGTCTCAAATACCAAAGGTGAGGAAACTGCCCCGTTTGGATCCAAATACTTGAAGCTGGTATTGTAAAACTGCTAATGGGTCACTGATCGTGGCTGGGAAATAGGTGCCAATTTTTGTATGAAATCATGTGTTCTCTGCTTTTCTAGAGCACATTTCACTTGACGTTGAGTTAATAATTTGCTCCCATCCTCCCTCCCCCCGTTACCCGTCGCTTTCTGTCCTGTGCATCTGACTTGGCAGTTTTAATTTCAATTTGGTTTTTTTTGGACCTCTGTGTTATAAAACCGTCATGCCATTTCCTGTACAGCCCTGTCTTCAGATCTGCAGAAGTGGGTCTGCCCCACGAAAGCTCATCACCTAATACATTATTCTGTTAGCCTTTAAAATGCTGCATGACTGCTTGTTGGTTTTGTTAGAATACAGACTAACACAGCTACCTTTCTGTTACTAGGTTAAACGTGCCAAATTTATAACTGAGTTCCAATCCAAATGTCTCCCTCTGTAATCTTGTAGTAAAATCCTTTTGCAGAAGAATGGCTAATTTTAAGCCTTATTGAACGTCCAGGGAGGTTAAAGCGTTCCCCTGCAGGTTTACGTGTATATCAGTTCCTGACGTCCCATTTATGTCCGTTCATTCTTTGGCACAGAGGCTGTTCGGTTTGCCTGCTCCGCCTTTATCAGCCTCTTGGATTGTAACGTCAGAGTTGGTTTTGAGGCTGTGGGCAGGACTGCATCCTGCACGGCTCAGGTTATGTGTCACATGATGTTGTGTGTTCATGTCAGCCAGTGCACGCTTGCGGAAGCATTCACTGTAGCAGTCCAGACTATCACCGCTGTGTAAAATTTGGGCTCTTTTTTAAAATCTTTTGGCACCATCTTTGGGCTAATGGAACTGAACAGCTGTGGTCCAGCATCGAGCAGCCAACAGGGGATGTGGGTTCTCGTCCTGACTCTGACTCTGCCTTGGTGTGACCTTGGGCAAGTCATTTACTAGCTCACTGCCTCTTGTGCTTGTCCAGTGAGAGACACCATTACTGTCTCTGCTTAAATCTCCTCACCCTCACCCACCCTGTTATAAGTGGCAGGAAGGCTGGGGGTGAGGGTGGGGGGGAATTTTCCATTCCTGGGAGTGACTGCTAAGTCTCCCCTCAGCTCCCCTGCTCGCCCTTGTTTACCTTCCATGGAAATGTCTTTTTCAATTTCTTTGGCGTCACTTTGCTTAACTGACATTTGCAGACAGGGTCGAGCAGGCAAAACAACGTTCCTTTGCCTAAGACCGCCTGGGCCTAGTCATTGTCCACCAAAGACATTTTGGGAATGTACTTCCAGCCCACACCCATGATATTTTGTAATCACTGGCGCATGCGTCGCACAAGACGATTAATGACAAGCGTGGCTCGTCAGTTTTGCATATAGTAGTTACACGACACCTTTTGACACAGATTCCGACAACAGTGAATGGGAGCACTGGGTGTGTCAGGCCTGGTGCGAGTTGTGGTAGGGTGTGCCCTCTGCCAGCGAGCACTGGGGTGTCACGTCCAGCCGCTGGGCTCAGTGTGAAGCACCAGGGTGCTGGGCTGAGGCGGGGGACTGGGTTATCATGGGCACAGAGGTCGCTGAGGCCTGTGTGAGGATTGCAGATCTGTGAAGTCCAACTAGCAGCTCACAGGTCCTCATTCCCTTGTCCAGACAAAGCTGTAGTCTTTATAAACACATGTAAGGCCAAGGGACCCAGGTCGTCGGCAGAAGAGAATGAACCTGTGAGTTTAGGGTATAAAGCAGCTGTATCCAATGGGAACTGAAAGATCCCCACTCTTATGGTTGCTGTCCTTCTATATTCACCACAGTCCCCCCCCCAGCCAGGCTCCCCTAGCCCCCCCTAAATAAATGCCCTCCTCCAGAGCCTGGCTCCCTCAGCCTCCCCCTCCCCCAGATAAACGCTGGTGACTCACCAGAGCTGCCGGAGGAGCCAGCAGAGCGGCCAGGGCTCGCGGAGTTGCTGGCGTCGCCACGCACTCCTCCCAAGAGGAGCTGCACTTAAAGGCTCCATGAGCCACGTGCGGCTTCAGAGCCAAATGGCCACACTGAGGTGTCCCGTTTGCCACATGGGGTGAGGGGTGACCGTACTGGACACCGCGGGTGTAAAGCATGAAGTAGAAGCCGCTACACAGATACGGCACAGAACAGGTGGGAGCCGATGTGACTGATGGATCAATACTTTTCTAACAATCAACGCCCACTGTTTGCCTCCTAATGTGAGAGAATTTAAATTACGCTGGGCTGAAAGGCTCGGTGAGTCATAAACCTCTCCAAGATGACCAAGATACCCGCTGAGAGAGACCTTCTCTGGGAGCCACTCCCGGGGCTGAGCATGCAGTAAGCACTCCAAGGCCAAGTGTCTTCAAAACCCTGAGTTGCTGCTTCTCCACGCTGCCAGGCAGAAACCCAGGCTGGGGGATAGCTGCCGCGACTGGGGACACTGACCTGTTCTGAAAAAGATTCTTCCTGATCGTATAGCAAATGCAACCACCAGCTCTGCATGGCATACAAGGGAGAGTCTGAGCTATTGCCTTGGCCTGCTGGGGGATGATCACACAGTCAATGTGAGAGTGAAGATGCGGTGAAAGGAGGATGGATTCACTTCACTAAACTGGCAGGATCTGTTGGGTTTGGATTACATTTTCAGAATGATATTTATTAATAGGCACTTCTCGGCGGCTTATGTCTGACTGACGTCCACGTGTGCCTTCGCGCTGGTGCCACTTCCTGTTTCAGAGCGGGGACTTCCACATCCTTTTCCAGTCAACTTTTAAATATGTTTCCAACCAAGAAGCAACTGTTGGGGCAGATCAGGCTGTGAGCGGGCAGCGGGTAGCAACTGGTTGCGTTCTCCTGATGTCCTCTTGCCAGAGGGATGCTTCTCCTGTTCTCCTGGGTCACTCTTCAGCAACCCCCTCCGCTCGCAGGGGAGAGGGAACATCTCAGATACTTCCCTGGGTGGTACCAGCTCCAGCCGGGGCCCTCTTCTGGCAACTCAGGACAGGCCTGAGCGCCTCGGCCGGCTCTGCTAGGCTCCGCGGGCGCCAGCGTGTCAGCCGGGTGCAGCCGTGAGGGCTCGGCGGGAGGTCTCCTCTCATGGTGCCCCAGGAAAAGGCGGCTCCCTGAAGGGCCTGGCCCCAGCCTGGGATGCTCCTTCACAACCACGCGGCTTTGGCTGGCCGCCCTGCTCCAGATGGCAGCCCTGGGAGCGCCACTCCCGTCCTTCCCCCCACCGCCAGCACCCACATCTCCCTGGGGCCGGCTGGGGAGCAGGGCCAGGAGGTCGCCCAGGGATGGACCCTTCCCATGGACCTGTGGGGCCACCTCATCCCAGAGCCAGCCAGGGCCACCTCAGAGCGGCCCCTCCCCCACAGGTTGGGGTGGGGCCACCCCAGAGACCCTCCCCCCGCCCTGTGGTTGAGATGGTACCTCCCTAGCGGTCCGCCAGACGCCCACGCCCTGCGGCTGGGATGGTACGACCCCAGCCGCGGCCGCCCCCTGCTGGCCGGGGTGGAGCCGCCCAGGCCAGGCCGCGCCCCGCGCGGAGCCCGCCCCGCCCATTCCCCCCCCCCTCAGACAGGCCCTGCTCGCGCACGCTCCCGGGCGGGGGCGGCGGTGAAGCGGGCGGGCGCGCGCCTCGACGTCTTTCTGCCTGGGCGCGCCCCCGAGCGCCGCCGCGAGCGCCCGAGGCTGAGCCGGGAGCGGGCAGCGCCGAGCCGGACCCGCTGCCACCCCGCGGGTGAGTGGGGCGCGGGACCGGCCGGGGGGCGGACCTGGCCCCGAGGGGTGCGGGGGGAGCCTGGCCCTGGGGGAGCCCCTGTGGGTGGGGGGAGATCGGCGCTGTGGGGGAGCCCCTGTGGGGGCGGGGGCGAGACTGGGACTAGGGGAGCCCCTGTGGGTGTGGGGCGAGACTGGCCCTGGGGGGGGGAGCCCCTGTGTGCGGGGGGTGAGACTGGCACTGGGGGGGAGCCCCTGTGTGTGGGGGGTGAGACTGGCACTGGGGGGGGGAGCCCCTGTGGGTGTGGGGTGAGACTGGCACTGGGGGGGAGCCCCTGTGTGTGGGGGGTGAGACTGGCACTGGGGGGGGAGCCCCTGTGTGTGGGGGGCGAGACTGGCCCTGGGGGGGGAGCCCCTGTGTGTGGGGGGTGAGACTGGCACTGGGGGGGAGCCCCTGTGTGTGGGGGGCGAGACTGGCACTGGGGGGGGGAGCCCCTGTGTGTGGGGGGTGAGACTGGCACTGGGGGAGGAGCCCCTGTGGGTGTGGGGTGAGACTGGCACTGGGAGGGAGCCCCTCTGGGTGTGGGGTGAGACTGGCACTGGGGGGGGGAGCCCCTGTGTGTGGGGGGTGAGACTGGCACTGGGGGAGGAGCCCCTGTGTGTGGGGGGTGAGACTGGCACTGGGGGAGGAGCCCCTGTGGGTGTGGGGGGAGACTGGCACTGGGGGGGGGAGCCCCTGTGTGTGGGGGGCGAGACTGGCACTGGGGGGGAGCCCCTGTGGGTGTGGGTTGAGACTGGCACTGGGGGGGGAGCCCCTGTGGGTGTGGGGTGAGACTGGCACTGGGGGGGAGCCCCTGTGGGTGTGGGGTGAGACTGGCACTGGGGGGGGAGCCCCTGTGTGTGGGGGGCGAGACTGGCACTGGGGGGGGGAGCCCCTCTGGGTGTGGGTTGAGACTGGCACTGGGGGGGGGAGCCCCTCTGGGTGTGGGTTGAGACTGGCACTGGGGGGGAAAGCCCTTGTCGGGTAGGGGGGAGATTGGCATTTGGCGGATTGTGAGTGGCGAGGGGCAAGAGATACCACAAGCACTCAAGGGATCCCCCAGGAGCTGAGGGGGTGACTGGCACTTGGGGGAATCCCTGGTGAGGTGGGAGGAGAGAGCTGCATTCGGGGGATCCTGGGGGTGCGGGGGAGACAGGCACCGCCAGCCTTTGGGGGATCACAGACAGCTTTGGGAGAAGACTGGCACTTAGTGCTGGTAAGCCCTTGCTGCAGACCGCTGGGTTGCTGTGGGGACTAACATGCCGGATCCCAGCGGGGGGAGTTGTTGTTTTCACAGTGTTTCCCAGGGAGCAGGATTGACATGAGGAGTTCGACTCCGTGGGGCTGGGCTGAGGGGCGCTGGGTGTGCCAAAAGGGCCTTGCTCAGGGACAAGTCTTGCCAGGCCAGGGGGTTGACTAGCACAAGCAATTTCTGCCTCGCTTTTGTCCAAAGAGGAGGAAATCTCTGAGGAACAGGCAGATATTCGGCGTGCCAAACGGCTCCTGGGATGCCCCCTGTACTCTCCCACGATGGGGGCTGGACTAGATGACCTGCTGAGGTCCCTTCCAGCCTAGGATTCTATGGTCACCCTCCAAATCTTTGCTCCAGTGCCCTGGGCTCCCCTGTGTTTTTCTCCCCCGCCGATCACCAGGGTACCTGGTTGTGTGTGACTCTTTTTGGTGCAACTTCGGGAAGATCCCAAACAGTATTTAAAATAACCCCCTGAACTTTACCTGGCTCTGAATACAGGGGTTTCTTTGTCAGTCTTGCAACGGAGGGGAAAATTGACAATGAAGGATTATTTATTGATTTCAGGGATTTCGCACTAGTCTGTGGTGAGCATGGATCTCGTTCGAATAAAAAAATCTCCACCTGTGCTGATCAGAAAAATCAGGCTAGCAACAAATGTGATTTGTAACTAGCCTTGTGGGGTCCCAGTGGCCTCCAGCCCCAAGGGCTTGTTCCATTTCTGTTGTTTAGCCCTTACCTGGAGCCCATAATCCTCTGTTTGTGACTTTATAATTAGCTGAGCAGTTGTCACGGGGGATTATGACTCAGGTGCGGAATAAGGAGCAGAGTCTGTTTTGATCTCTGGAATCCTAGAAACAGCCCCCAGCTGCCTTCTGCCTTTCCCTCGGGATAGAACATTGAAACGTGCATGTGTCCCATTAGTTTTCCATAGAGCATTAGTGGCTCTTTAAGGAATGGCAGGAAAAATGTATATCGGCTTCCCAGATGGTGCACGAGTGCTGTGACCTCATCAGGCTGGTGCACGTGAACCAGGAAGCAGAAGGCAACTGACATAAAAAGCAGACAGGTTGGGAACTTGAGGGAAATTGAGCAGCTGCCAGAGTAGAGGAGGGGGTGGATGTGATTTGAGAACTGATTCCACTTTCTGTGCTTGTCTCTAACCTCTCTGCAGTGGGGGCTTTGTTTACCTCCTCCTAATTTTTGACAAGCACTGATTGTAGTCCTGTCTCAATTGTTCAAGCTTGCTTCTCTTTCTTTTGTGTGTGGGGCTGATATAATTGGAGTGATTTTACGGCTAACATTTATATTAGGTAAGTTTTAGAAACAAATAGAAACATAGGGTCAAATTCTGCACCCTGGTAAATCCCGAATAACTACTGATTTCAATGGAGTTACTGCAGATTTATGCCAGATTTAATTGATAGCAGAATGTGGCTGTCATTTTGCCCCTTTACTAGCTGCTCAGTATGTATCCAGAAAGTCTGGGGAGGCTTGTAATCAGGAGGCTAGCTTGAGCCATTGCCTGTGCTACCTAGCCCTGCTGGTGTTTTTATCTGAAGCAGAGTTAGTATGACTCAGACCCCTGCCCTGAGATGCATGCGCCCAGCTGCACAGTGGGCATAACCTGAGATGCACTCGCATAGCAGAATAATCCACTGCACCAGTGCCAGCTCAAGGCCCGTCATCTGGAGTTTCTTGTCATGAAACGTTTGATCTTAGATTGTGGAAAGAAATCTCTTAATCGGTATTGTTAAACTCTTCTCCAGTCCGCAGCTTTGCAAGGTGATCTCTTTCTGAATGGAGTCTCTCAGCCAATTCTGATGTGGCTTAACGATCCCAGACCAAGTGGGCAGGGGAAACGGATCCCAGTTCCTTTTCTAAGGGAGCACAGTAACACACACATGCAATGGGTAGGGTGACTGTTTAGTTCTAAGGTGTGTGCGCGTTTGGGGGGGTTGTTTTCATGCTGCAGTTATTAAGAAAGAAGATAGCGATAATATCTCCCTCCTGTTTTAGAGACGTGGATCCTTGGTCAAGAATCTAGCAGATATCATGAGCTGCTGCTAGCTCCGGCCTTCTGACTGTCAGGTGAGTCGTAACATAATATATAATGGGACTAATCCCCCTGCAGTGAGTGGAGTTAGACCAGGGATGCGTCTGTCTGACATTAAAGTGTTTGTGGCTGACTATGCTTGCATTGGTGTTAATGGGTGCTCTTGAGTTTAACCTCAGTCCCAAGTTTAGCATCTGTTCAAAACTCCTTGACCACAGAGAAATGGTCATAGGGAAACTAAAATCTAAGCTTTCTTCCTTGTATTCGGTTGACATTCCCCCGCCTCCGCCCTCCCCAGGCTTGTTGGAAAGCTAAACACAACAGCAGCTTGCTCATGCGTGAAAACAGGCCAGTGAAATTCACCACGCATTTCATTGGGGTGAGCCAAGAGAAGACAGGATGCAAACGACACAAACTGGAAAGTCAGTTACCATGTTAAAAGCTCTTTCAGATGTAAAAATCAGGTAAAGAAATGAAGCAGTGTTAGCTTGGAGGTGTTGCCTTGCAGACTGTACCTCTCGCTTCTTCTCACTGGGGTGCAGTTAGAATGATCTGGTCGAAGTCACGTCAGTTGTACCCCAGCCCTCTTTAAGGAGGGGGCCTCTTCCACAGAGCTCTTTGCCAGTAGGATAGAAGGCAGATGATCTCTTTCACTGTCATTAACCTTCTCCCTTGTCCACTGTACCCTAAATAAATCCCCAGTGACCTGGATCCCCAACCTGGTGACATGTTGGTCTTGCCTGGTTGCATCTCGGAAGAGTTGGTGATGCCCCCTTCTAGACATGACAAACTGTGCCTCCCAATCCCCTGGTTAACAGGCTGTGGGGTCAGTTAGTTGAGTGCTGGCCTTAGCTTTTGTTTCACTTGTTCATCAGCTTTGTGGAAACAAGAGGAACTGGAAGAGGAGGGTGGCTGTTGTGGCTGGAAAGTACCTGAGAAGCAGATCGCTGTCTCCTAAGGTTGGCTTCACCCTCCTCCTCTTTCTCCTCTCTTGCCAGGCATTTGTGAGTGGAGAGTGAGGCACCAGGAATCATGGCTGACTGGGTGCTCATTGGCCTGATCGGGGCATTGCTTGTGCTCCTGCTGCTCACTCTCTTTGGCTTTGCCGTCTACTCGGGCCTCTTCACAGAGGTGGTTGTGAGTGCTGGCTCGCCCCCTATCCAGAACATCATCGTGGCCTACAAGTTCAAAGTGGGACCCTATGACGAGTCTGGTGAGCTGTACACGGAGAGCTGCAGCATCTCTCCAAAGCTCTGCTCCATCGGCGTCTACTACGACAACCCTCACATGGTAAGAACTGTACCGGAGCGCTTTGGAGCTGGCTAGGCCTGGAAGCCACGCTGCTAATATACTGCCTGGACGGGTGTGTAGCTGTGGGGCCCGGGTAGGGCTCTGAAACATGAGCCTCTGGCTGGTGGGATCTTGTGCTTGTTGTAGGTATCCCCACAGGTGAGTTCTGCCATTCTCCGGGCTAGGTTACACGGAGTTTCAATGGAGGTGCAGGAGGCTGAGGGGGACCAAGGTTCTGCTTCAGTGGGAAAGAGGAACTAGGCGTAATCTCCCTGCTGCAGATGGAAACACAGCCTCCTCTCTAGGCTGCTCTTTGAGATTCTCTCTGGTTAAAAGCAAATTGTCTCTTCCTCCTGGTACATGCTTGCCTGTGCCCCTCTGGTTTCTGAGCCTTCTCCAACCTACTGGCTCATGAGATGAGGTTGTGTCCCCAGAAATTCATGAGACTTTTAGTCTGTGCTTTTCTGCTGGCTCTTGCTTATTGCACGATCCGATTGTGAGTCCTGGGGAGATCCCCAGCCTGTTGCGGGCTTCCCTGGGTCATAAAATGGTTTCTTCTGGGTCCAACTTTTCAGGTGGTGGGAAGAAGACCACTAATGGCCATTGGGCAGCAGTGGATTCCGAGATGGATCCAGTCCAGGTAGCCAGTAAACCAGTCTGTGGCTTGTTTCCCAGGGGCAGAAGAAGGACGATTGACTGACTAGCTGAACGTATCTGTCTGTGACAGACCCACTGGCTCCCAAGTGATTGAGCAACCCCCAACGTGACCTGTCAGGAGTGCTGGACACGACCTGCCACAGCTCTGTGTGTGCGCGCGAGCTGGGGAGATGGCTCTTGCTTGGCTTTTCTGCTCCCTGCTGAGCTGGGGGGATTGGCCATATGCTGCAGGGAGCTGCTTTGAATGTCTGAGGCCGGCCCCTGTTTTATTATGGCTGGTGGTGCAATGTGTCGCCCAGCCTGACGGTCAGCATCCTTCCCCTGGTCAGGGGACACCGTCCCCGTACGCCTCACACTTTGGTTGCCTGTGCTGTGCCATCCAGCGTTATCAGGGACCCGTGGCCACTGCCGCAGGAGGACGAGCCCCTGGGTGCCCTGTTTGTTCACACCGTGCCTTTGTGAGCATCTTGCCCGGAGTCAGGTTGAGCTCACTTGCGCTCCCAACGTCTGCCCCCGGCCAGGCTCCTTCACACCCTGTTGGCTCTGAATAGGCACGTTGCCGTAGACTTCCGCTGTGCCTCCCAGTCAGGTGCCGAGCGGGCGCCAACAGAGCCCCCTTATGCTGGGCATAGGGTGTGCATTTGTGGCTGCTTCTGCCACCCGTAAGGCGTGGTGCAGTCAGGCCGAGGGAGAGGGAAATGGGCTTGGACTGGAGTAGGACGGGGGCACGCCTGGATCTGAGCCGCTGAGAGCCCTGTGCTGTAACGGGAGGATACCAGGCTGTAAATGCTGCTGGAAACCATCGCCGGTTTGGCCCATCGCTGAGTGCTGGGCATTATCTGCAAACAGCCTCTTGCTCTCCCTTCCCTGAGCCTCGAGGTGTGGTGTTTACGCTCTCATTCGCAGCTGGCATGTCCGGCGTTAGTGCTGCCACGGGAAAATCAGGACTTCAGTACAGGGCCAAGCTGCCTGGCCGCTGAGCCTCCAGGGCTCACCAGTCAGCCCTTCCTCCGCTCCTCCTCGTGGCAGCTGTCCGTCCTCTGCCTCCCGACTTCATTCTGCAGTTGGGGATTGTTGACATTGTCCTGGTTCCCATGTCAACTCTCCATGACGTCAGGCGCCCCGAGGGTTAGAGTAGCCGCAGCAGGAGCTTTTGGGAGGACATGACTCGTGTTACTAATGGACATGGGAGCATGTGTGGGACTGGCCAAGGAGCTGGCTCTGGCGAGAAGGTGTCTGGCCTGGCTGTCCCACTGGCCGTTCTCAGGCTGAGCAGTGAAGGGAAACAGGCTCAGGACAGTTGCTGGGGACATCAGAGCAGGTGCAGCCGGTGCTCTTGAGAAGCCCCTTCTCTCTTCATGTACCTCCCCATTATCTGCTGGCGGGCTCCTTAGCCGCAGGTGCAAAGAGTTCGCTTTCTCTGTGTGGGGTTATCTGATGGCTGGTTGCGGCCAGCTCTGGGGTGGAACGTGGCAGTTCTCTAGCAGTGCCCAGCCATGTGGCACAGGAGATGAGGGAGGGTATGGTATAGAATTGGGCCATGACTGGGGGCTATTTCGCTGCTTCCTGAACGGCCACCCGGGGCAGGTTTTACAGGCAGCATGGCGGTAACCCAGCCAATGGGGGCGACCGAAAGCAGCGCATTAATAAGAGATGTTCTGAGCTGTCCCTGCTACCCATGCTACTGCTGGGGCAACACCACCAGCCACACAACAGACACCTCCCCAGGTTAAAGGGCGATCAGAGCCCTGCCCTTGGCAAAGGGGCTTAACTGGGGCCTCCCCCTTTTGCTGCAGAACGTGGAATTGGTGTGTATTGAGAACAAGAATCCGCAAAACGTCATCGGGCTTCACGTTCAGCCCTAGTTACCCGCACCTGGCTGTCCCCCTCAGTGTGGCCTGCACACGGCCTTTCCCCCTCGGTGCACCCAGCACCTGGAGCGTCTCGTTCGGCCACGTTCCTTAAGGTGCCGTTGGAAGCTGCCTTCAGCAAAGGGTGCCACTGGCCAGTCGCTCGGTTCTGGCCCTGTCAGGGTTGCAGACCTTTGTTTTCTGCCCCAATTTCAAACAGGATTTCTTGCCCGTGGGTGAGCTGAGGGGTGGGACTCTGTGCGGGTCCCTCTGGGTTTGGAGTCCCTAAATTCCCCCTCCAGCTTCAGTGGGATGCAGTAGTCCCTTCATCTTGAGCGGTGCGTTGTTGCTTTGGGACCGGCTGCATTCAGGGGTCTCTAGGTCCAGTCTGCCTTATTGCTTTGGGGTCTGATTGGTCTCCTCTGGTCCAGCAATGCTCGCTCCAGCTAACAAGAAAGCAGCATTCATGCTTCACAAGGCCAGCAGGGGAACAGTGTTCAGAGCAGAGCCCTTGGATAATTACCTCCACTGAGGGGTCATCTTCCAGGCTCATCTGGGGATCCTGAAATCAGCCCCATCTTGAGCTCCCTACTACGTTGGCTTCTTAATGCTACTTTGGGGAGAACATGGGGCAGGTGTTTTGGGGGGACCTTTGGAAGGGTCTCCCCCAGCTGCTGGCAGCTGGGCCAGCTCCCAGCTCAGGTTTCCTTCTTTTTCCGAGGTGTCCCCAGCTGCTGTGGGCAGGGAGCTGGCCTGGCTGCTGCCCACATGGTCTCTGGTCACTTCTAACAAGGTGACCTTGGTCTCCAGAGCGGGCACCATTCACCAGCACGCAGGGCGTGATTCAGACAGGGCTGAACTCCACAAATCTGCCCCCACTCCCCAACCGCCCCTTTGAAGGCAATGCTTGCTGTGCAAGCTCAGCAGCCTGGGGGGAATTGTGATCTGTACTGGCCGGGCATGCAGAGGTCTCCAGCATGGTCTATCCAAACGCCTTCAGATGCTTGTGCAGCGTGCGTAAGCGCCGCAGCAAAGCGCCCGACTGGGACGGGATCGCTCTCTTACTGATGGGGAAACTGAGGCACGGGGAAGCGGTGTGGTTTGTCCAAAATCACGCAGCGAGTCAGTGGCAGAGGTAGGACTAGACCCCAGCGCTCCCAGCTCCCAGGCCCCTGAGCCGGCGACTGGCTAACGCAGCCTGCCCGAGAGACCTGGTCCATTGCCAGGCACAGGGCAGGGTTGGCTTGTAGCGCAGTGCAGGGCTGAGTTGCTTGCCGCTGGCTTCTAAAGACGAGCCAGGCCAAAGTACTGAAGCACGGTCAAAAGCTCCGGTGGTGTGAGGCCGCGTGACCGGACTCCTCCGCCTTTGCCCGGGCAGCTGCTAGCACTCCCCTGGAGGGTGGGGAACCGGTCTGGAAGAGGGGGTTTGGCGTGGGGCATACAGAGGCGCGGGGTGTATGCATGGGGTTGATGGGATAAGGAGGCGGGGTGTGTGTGTGCAGTTGCTAGGACAAAGGGGCAGGCTGTGTGTGTGCGCGGGCGGTTGCTGGGACAAGGTGTGTGTGTGTGTGCAGTTGCTGGGACAAAGGGTGGGTAGGTGTGTGTGTGTGCGCGCTCATGGTTGCTGGGAGAAGGAGTTGGGGTGTGCACGGTTGCTGGGACAATGCTGTGTGTGTGTGTGTGTGTGTGCACGCGCGTGGTTGCTGGGAGAAGGAGGCGGGGTGTGTGTGCATGGCTGCTGGGACAATAGGGTGTGTGTGTGCATGTGCGTGGTTGCTGGGAGAAGGAGGCAGGGTGTGTGTGTGGTTGCTGGGACAATGGGGTGGGGTGTGTGTGTGTGCACGTGTGTGGTTGCTGGGAGAAGGAGGCAGGGTGTGTGTGTGGTTGCTGGGACAATGGGGTGGGGTGTGTGTGTATGCACGTGTGTGGTTGCTGGGAGAAGGAGGCAGGGTGTGTGCACGGTTGCTGGGAAAATGGTGTGCGTGTGTGTGTGCGTGCACACGTGGTTGCTGGGAGAAGGAGGGTGTGTGCACGCTGTTGCTGGCTCAATGGGGTGGGGGGGGTGTGCACGCGCATGGGTTGCTGGGAGAAGGAGGTGTGTGTGCGGTTGCTGGGACAATGGGGTGGTGTGTGTGTGTGTGCACGCGTGTGGTTGCTGGGCGAAGGAGGTGGGGTATGTGCGCACAGTTGCTGGGACAATGGGGTGGGGATGTATGTGTGCACGCGCATGGTTGCTGGGAGAAGGAGGCGGTGTGTGTGTGTGTGTGTGGGTGCTGGGACAATGGGGTGGGGGGTGTATGTGCACGTGTGGTTGCTGGGCGAAGGAGGCGGGGGGTGTGCACGGTTGCTGGGAAAATGGGGGGGGTGTGCACACGCATGGTTGCTGGGAGAAGGAGGCGGGGTGTGTGCGTGGCTGCTGGGACAATGGGGTGGGGATGTGTGTGTGCACGCACGTGGTTGCTGGGAGAAGGAGGCGGGGGGTGTGTGTGCGTGGCTGCTGGGACAATGGGGTGGGGATGTGTGTGTGCACGCGCGTGGTTGCTGGGAGGAGGAGACGGGGTGTGTGTGTGTGCGGTTGCTGGGACGATGGGGTGGGGATGTGTGTGTGCACGCACGTGGTTGCTGGGAGAAGGAGACGGGGTGTGTGTGTGTGCGGTTGCTGGGACAATGGGGTGGTGTGGGTGTGGGTGTGCACACGTGTGGTTGCTGGGAGAAGGAGGCGGGGTGCGTGTGCGGTTGCTGGGACAATGGTGTGTGTGTGCACATGTGTGGTTGCTGGGAGGAGGCGGCGGGGTGTGTGCGCGCGGTTGCTGGGACAATGGGGTGGTGGGTGTGCACGCGCATGGTTGCTGGGAGAAGGAGGTGGGGTGTGTGCGCGCGGTTGCTGGGACAATGGGGTGGTGGGTGTGTGTGTGCACACGTGGTTGCTGGGAGGAGGAGACGGGGTGTGTGTGTGTGCGGTTGCTGGGACAATGGGGTGGTGTGGGTGTGTGCACGTGTGGTTGCTGGGAGAAGGAGGTGGGGTGCGTGTGCGGTTGCTGGGACAATGGGGTGGTGGGTGTGCACGCGCGTGGTTGCTGGGAGAAGGAGGCGGGGTGTGTGTGTGCGGTTGCTGGGACAATGGGGTGGTGTGGGTGTGTGCACGTGTGGTTGCTGGGCGAAGGAGGCGGGGTGTGTGCGCGCGGTTGCTGGGACAATGGGGCGGTGGGTGTGCACGCGCGTGGTTGCTGGGAGAAGGAGGCGGGGTGTGTGTGTTGGCGTGGTTGCTGGGACAAGGGGCCGGGGTGTGTGTGTCTGTGTGTTGCCAGCTGCAGGGCAGGGCCAGGCAGTACCGGTAGGTGGCAATGCGCTCAGCTCGCTGCCTCAGTTTGTGCCGATTCGAAGCTTTCGTTTTAAGGCACAGTCGACTTCTGAAGGAGATTTAGGGGCCAGCGCAAGGGGCTGAGCTCCTGCTGCTTCTGTTTCCGGCAGGTGGAGGAGCCACAGGGCACACGGCCCCTTAGAAGACAGACCTCTTCCTTACAGAGACCAGACTCGGGGGTCTCGTCGGTGCAGGAGTGGGTGGGCCTGGGGAGCACAGAGTGCGCCGGCAGAGCTGCTCCGTCGCACCGAGGGCTGCGTTGCAGTAGCAACGGAAGGCTGGAAACACGATGGGTCTACTCGGCTGGGAGGGTGCAGATGACACGGGGGCGCTTGGAACGGACGGGTGCAGCTCCATGGGCGTTGCGCAGGGGTTTCAGTGCCTGATCCTTCGGCAGGTGAGCTGCCCCCACCCATCTGACGGGGGAATGGGTTCGGAAGCCCCGGTGGGACAATCAGTTGGAGTTGGTCCTGTTTCGAGCTGGGGGTGGGACTAGGTGGCCTCCCAAGGGCTCTTCCAACCCTAATCTACGATCCTGTGAAGTCTAATAATGGCAAATGAAAGAGACCACTGACTGTTCCAATGGTAGTGATTTTAACCAAAGCATCCACCTAATCTGTGGCTGTGGGGGGTGGAGTACTGCCATTTGCTGTCCTCCGTCCCACTCGAACACCTGCAGGCAGGCTCTGTCACTCTAGTGGTGGGCAACCTCCAGCCCAAGGACCACATGTGGCTCGTTGGCGTTCTGCTCGTGGCCCCTGAGACGTTGTGTTTACCCTTGCCCTTGCACAGGGTTGCCAGATTCCACAGGTTTACGTCTATAGACGTTTATCGGTAATTGCCTCCGTAAAATCCTCCGGCTCCACTGGCCATACGCCATCAACAACTAAGACCAGTGGCAACTGACTCACCAAGTTCCTGCCGAAGAAGAAATCAGGAAGAGAAGATGGCAATAGATTGGACGTACCCTCAGAAAACCAGCCAGCACTGTCACCAGGCAAGCCTTAAGTTGGAACCCACGAGGGAGACAGAGAAGAGGGCCCCCAATGCACACCTGGCATAGAGACCTGAAGGCAGACACTGAAAAGATGGGGTACACCTGGCCAGAACTGGAAAAGTTCACCCAGGACAGGGGATGCTGGCGAATGCTCGTCAATGGCCTATGCTCCAAGATGTAGGCGTGGAAGAGGCTTAGCAAAAGCGACACTCACTTTAAGCCCGGGCATGTGAAGTGAGGTGCGTGCTGGTTGCACCCAACATTGCGAGAGCCGTGTGCTCCCTCCGCACCCAGCTGAAGCTTCTCCAAGCACAACCCCCCCCAGATTTAAGGTATGCAGATAGCACAGTTAGCAAATTACCCTATCTCAGGGGACGGTCTTGTTTACATACCCAGCCCCCTGGTTTTTCCCAGCTCACAGATCAGCAGAGACTTGGCCTGGTGCCCGGGAGGTGCTATCCTGGGGCTCTCTCTTTGTTCCAGAGTTGTAAAGAGCAGCTGGAAGGGCTTCAGGTGGCAGACCTGTCACCTCTCCCTGTTTGCCAGCAGGCCTCCGGCTGGTGGGGAAACCCGAGAAGCGGGCGGAACAGTGAGTGCCTCCATGGGCTCTTAATCCCCACGTATGCTCTCTGAGCAAAGGGGAGTGCCGGCGTGGTCTTCCAGCAGTGGGACTAGAGTGCAGCACAGGCTAGCAAGCAACGTTGCCTCTAATCTCCTCCATCCACGTGTGGAATACGTTTTAAGTGCACCAGGGCTGGTGTGAATGTGCACCACCGGTGAAAACCAAAAATCTAACTGGGGGAGCTCCGCTAGTCAGCGGGGCGGCATTTGAATCTCTCCCAAGCTCAGCTGACAGGAAGCACTGCCACCTGGCCTTGGCTGAGGAGGACCTCCTGAGCTTCTGGTTGGAGCACCTCACAGCTCCTCAGTCAGCCACAGCGGGCGCTGTGGGAAAGAGAGAGCTCTGTGCATTTCCCATGGTGGAGGCTGTGTTCAAGCAGCCCCACTTCTGAGCAGAAAGTAGATGGCCAAGCGCTGGTTGTAAGGCCCGGTGTATCTGTCGCTCCTCACTGCAGTATCGTTCCTCTCTGATGACTAATCAGACACCTGTGGCCAGTTAAGGCCTTCTGGCTTGTTATAAAAGGCTCCCCCCTGTGCGGGGAAGGAAGGAGATGAGGCGCGCACCAGCAAGAGAGCACCGAGGTTTTGGAAGAGAGAAGCATCTCAGCCAGGTACAGGGGAAGGCGCTAGAGGGAAGCGGTGGGAAAAATGGCCGGGGGAAAGGCTGCTGTGTTTGGGGCAGGGGAAAAGCCCCATCAGCTGCCTCCCATCTAGGGTCCCTGGGTTCTCCCCACCTTTCCTTTGGAGAGCCTAGTGAAAGGATACAGGCATCAGAACCTTGTGAAGGGGGCTTGCTCCCCCTCTTGTGACTTGCCCATGAGGAGAATGGCTTGGTAAGTGGAGACCTTTGCTTCTGGAAAGACCCAAGACAGCGGAAGGGCCACCAGGAGTCTCTGAGGCACACGCTAAAATCCACCAGGAAAAGCAGAACCCCAAGGGGGCCGACAAGGGACTTGTCACAGTTGCTCTGTAGTTATGGTTTGTATTATGCTAACATCTGGGATCCCTAAGCATGGTCTGGTGCCCCATTGCTCCTGACTCTGGACAAACAAAGGACAGCAGGATGGTCCCTGCCCCAAGGGGCTGCCAATCTGAACAGAAGGCAAGAGACAGCAGATGGGTGCAGGGCACAGTGGGCCAGCATTGGTCGGTGATGGGCTCAGCACCCAGGCAGCCTTGCCAGGGGCCCGTTTGACATGGGCCTCCCGGCAACAGGAGCATTCAGGATGCATTTGAAGGAGAACAAAGAAGGGACTTCCTGGATGTTTGTAGGCAGTGCCCCGAGCGTGTGGGGCTGCGTGGGCCACGATGGCCAGCTGGAGCTGAGCGTCGGAAGTGGCTAAGGACTGAGCGTGCCGCTGTCCGTAGTCTGGTCTCTGTACTACTGCATGGGGAGCCAGCCCTGGTCGGAAAGGGGAGGCCCTGAGACTGTTCTGCTTACCTTGGGGAGCTCCTTAGTCCACTGAGCTCCAAGAGCCGTTCCGTTGTGTGTCCTGCTCACCATTGCTAGCTTTCTCCTGAAGCTGCCACCAAATCGGCAGCTCTGCCCACATCCTGCCAGGGTGCAGTCCTGCCAGCAGATCACGTGATTAAAACCTGCCTTCAGATGAGGTGAGAGAAGGTTGGAAAGCGGAGGGGATGGAGCCCTGGAAGGTTCTGCCTGTTGCAGAAGAGATGCTCCTGCATGAGGCTGGTGGATGGCCTATGTGGCACTGGAGCTGGTGAGGAAGGCTGGAAGTTCGGAGCACAAGCCTGGCAGAGGAGCGGCTCAGCAAGGCCAAGCCAGAGCAGCTTCTAGAGACTGGGTGCCAGCTAGGCTGGATGGGGGAGTTCTTGTGTTCCTTGTGGCTTTTGTTAACAAACCCCGGGCCCAGGAAGGGTGTGACTCATATGCAGCGCTTTCCTGCTGCGCAAAAAGGTGCTGGAACTCAAGCCTCACACCGGACCCCCTGCCCCCACAGCCACAAACAACCCTGCCTACAGCCCCCTCGCCACTCAAGCCACCTGTGCAGCCCTGGCTCAACACGCGCGCGCGCACACACACCCGGCCGTGGCAGACCTTGCTGGCTAAAGGCCTTTTCCCCAAAATGCTTAGCTGTCATGTGCTAGCCTGGTCCTGGGTTCGGGTTCTCAGCGCTGCAAGGAGCTGGGTGGGTCTCTTCCCCCCGGTGCACCTCAGTGACTCTAAAATTAAAGCCCAGCTGCGATGGGATTCTCCTGGAAAAGCTCCCTGGGGAACAGCAGTGGACCTGTGGAATCGTAAGACTGGAAGGAACCTCAAGAGGTCATCAAGTCCAGTCCCCTACATTTGTCGCCGCACCAAGCGCCATCTAGGCCATCCCTGACAGATGTCTGTCTAACCTGCTCTTAAACATCTCCAGCGATGGTGATTTCACAACCTCCTAGGAAGTTTATCCAGCCCTTGACCACTCGGACAGGAAGTTTCTACTCTTGTCCAACCTAAAGGTTCCTGCTACAACGTAAGCCCATTGCTTCTTGTCTTGTCAGAGGCTGAAGAAAATATTTGTTCTCCTTCCCTCTTTGTAACACCTTTTTAGGCACTGTGGCAAGGACTCCTCTTCCCCAAGCCACTGCCCGGTCAGCCTCTCGCCCCTTTCCCCCGGCGACTGGGGTTTGCCGGTGTCTCTGTGGTAGGGAGCCCAGCCTCTCCTCTTGGGACTCCCTCCCCTGCTGTCTATGAGCTGGAGTTGGTCTGTCTCCCTCTCAGGGCTCTGCTCTTTTGTCTCTCCTCCACTGCTCCTTCTGTCCACCCGCTCTCTCCTCCACCTTCCAACTTTAGAGGGTTTTTGAAGGCCTCCATCAAGCCAGCAGTCGAGTCAGCTGGCCCCAGTCGGCCTGAGCCAGCTCCCTCCCAGCTTCTTGTAGTTGCCCTGCTGCCCTCTGCTTGTATTTGTCAGGTCTTTTCCCCTTCTGGGCTTCCAGTCTCCCTTTCTGCCAGAGTCCTCTGGCCTGCCCCTGCCACAGTACTTGAAAGCTATTGTCATGGCCCTCCTCAGTGTTCTCTTTCACAGATGAAGAAATGCAGTTATTTCAGCCTTCCCTTAGGGGTCCTGTTTTCTGTGTCTTGAATCACTTCTGTTGCTCTTCTCTGGACCTTCTCCAGTTTGTCCACATCTCCCCTGAAATGTGGTGCCCAGGACTCCCAGGGAGATCTAGGCAGCACAGAGCAGGGCAGAAGAAGGACTTCTCCTGTCCTGCTCACAACGCTCCTCTTCATGCATCCCAGAAGGATGTTGGCTTTTTTTTTTGCAATGGTGTCACACAGTTGGGTCCTATTTAGCTTGTGCTCCGCTCAGCTCCCTAGCTCCCTTTCTGCAGTACTCCTTGCAGATAGCCACTTCCCACTTGGTATGTGTGAAACTGTTTGTCCCTTCCTGAGTGGAGTACTTTGCTTATGTCCTGACTGAACTTCATCCTATTTACCTCGGACCATTTCTCCAGTTTGTCCAGATCCTGTCTGACAAAGGGTCGGTCTTAAGGAGGCCTGGCGGTTAATGAGCCGTTCTGGAGGCTTGCTCTGTTCCTGGCTCTGCCAGGCTCCCTCAGTGCCCTTAGGCACGTCACAGCTGATCTGTGCCTCAGTTTCCCACCTGTACAATGGAGGTTGTGAGGCTACAGACATTGGGAGCAGGAGGTGCGTCAGTGGCTCCTGTGACCATTACGAGTGCCTGACACAGGACCAGCTCTTCATCTGTCTCGCTCCTTCAAGCTGTGCTTGAGCTGGGAAGCAGCAGGTTCCCACTGCCAAGAGCCCGGGCAAGCTGGAGCCAGCCCAGCAGAGCATGTGTCTCAGTGCGCCAGCTATTAGCTGGAACGGCATCTCCTCGCAGAGGACATGCCTGGTACATGGCCAGCAGCAGAGGCGCGTCCAGCCTCGTGTACCTGGCACATGGGGCTGTGCTTCGTGATCAAACTCCCAGTGGGGCTAAGGCTGCCGTTATCAGCTGATAAAATGGAGTGTGTTTTCGAGAGCGCACGGCATACCGTGCTGGCAGCTGGCACCTGCCTTGGGGATACGTCTGCCCCCCTTCCCAGGGCTGTGGAGCCAGTGCGGTGCTGATGTGTGGAGACGGACAGACACCTCCTGCGGGTCACAAGGCAAGGAGCTGTGAATCAGAGTCAGAGGATCTAGCGCTTCTGCCCTGCAGGGAGGGCTGAGGATTCGGAACAGGGTTGGGGCTCGCAGGACACCTTCCTATCCTGGTCTCCCTGCACCCCAAGGCCCATTACAGGTGGTGAGGAGTTGCCCCCCCCCCCCCGTGCCCTGGACGTGCCCGTTTGCTGGCTGATGAGAGAGGCCTCGCTGTGCTCCAGGACACTGCCCAGTCCTGCTGTGTCTGTCATTCTAAGCAAATCGGCCCCCAGTGCATCAGCCACCCCCCTTGGGGTGCTGCTTCTCGCTCGGGCCCCCTGCGGGGAGCCTCCAGGAGCATTACTTTCTAAATCGGGACTGCAGAAAAGAAGGGATCTTTCTCCACCCCCTCCCGTGTTCCGGCTCAGTGCTCATCTCTGCCCTGGGGTGGTTTGGAGCCTCGCGACAGGGTAGCAGAGCTGCTCCCATTCAGGGCTGGTCCTATGTTCCCGGCAGTGTCCAATGGCCAGAAATAAACACCTTTGTCATGGGACAGCAGAAAGAGCTGGCTGGCTGCCTGGGGCGCTGCAGCAGCTACTGCTGGTCAGGACCTGTGCTCCCTCTATGTGGCTGGGGGCCAGAAGGACACTGGGGCCTGCTGTGCTGCTGGGGAAAAGGACACCGAAGTCCAGCACCCCTGGGTTGGGTGGCACTTGGCTCTGAGCTGTGCAGATCCAGGAAAGCAGTCCAGCTGAGCTGGGTGACCTGCACTGGTGTAACTGGGAGGAATGGGATGATATTAACTAAAGAGTGCCTGGTAAGGAAATTGACTGGCCGGGGATCTCCTAGGCTGTGGAATCATTTTCCCCAGGAAAAGGGGAGAAGCCCCAGTGCTCAGAGGGGGCTGGGTTAAACTCAAGCGAATGCCCGGCGGAGCCCAATGCTTCCCAGGCTCCTGAGGGCTGGCTGAGTGTACAGGGTGGATACAGATGCTGCAACGAAGCTCCAATGCCCACAGCCTGGTTTTCATGATGCACGTGACTTGCCTGACACCCATCCAAACAACCCACCGCTTGTCCACTGACACGAATTTTGCACAGACCTGCGGGATTTTAGCCGAGGAGGGAATGTGCATTCTGGGTCTGTGTTAATGTTGGGCTCTTATTTGGACTTGGAAGGAATGTGGTGCTGACCCCGGATGCCCTGCTCGGAGCCTGTCTGCCCCCAGATGCCCTGTTCCCAGCCAGCCTGCAGCTGCTCAAGCTCTCAGACCTCCTTCTCTGCCCTCCCACTGCCCCTCTTAAGTCAGTGGAAGCACTTGTAGTAAGGGACATGGATAGAAGAAGGCTAACGCGGACATCAGACCCCACAATAATCACTCTGTGTAGTTTGACTTGTGTCTGTAGCATAGGCCTGCCCTGGCAGAGAGTTGCTGAACCCCTGATGCCTGAGGTTTAACACCCTGTCCCGATGTTTCCTGGTTAATGGCACTTGCGGCTTTTGTTTTTACTCAGATTCGTGTCCAGTCCCTCGGTAAGTTCTTAGCCTCACCGATTTCCTACGCCAGTGATGACGTCGAGTGAGTTGGTTACCGGTTTGGCTGGCTGGCTGAGTTAAAGTGTTCACTGCCAGCAGCATGCGATGTGGTTTCTCTCACACCCAGGTTATGGGTTTGCGAGGCACCTGTAGCTTTGTGTGTTGGCACTTGGATTGTTTTTGGCACCTGGAGATGTCAATATTTGATCGCTCGGCTGCTTCCTGGTCTGCTGGTTGCACTGTTCTGCTTGTCATGACCCTGCAGCTCCACTCAGTCCTCCACCTGTTAGGATGGTGCCCACTTTGAGGCTCCACCTTGGAGGTCTTATTGGCAGAGTGCCCAAGCAGCTGATTGCCTTGCTGGCCTGACCGGAGGCAGCAGCAGAAGCAGGATGCTGGGTGTACAGCTAGGCTCCATCCTGCTCTGGACTGTGTGCCTTGTGTTTCCGGCTCTCAAGCTGGCTTGATTTCCTGGGCTCTGACCCGTGTGATTCCTGGCAGCTGGATTGTGATTCTGATCTCCGCTTTGTCTCCTGCCCCTGGCACCTGGTATCCCCACTCAGCTGATCCAACATCCTGACCCAGCGGTCTCTTGACTCGTGACTGTGGACCCCAGCGCTGGCCACCGACTCTGGCTCGCCTGCGGCAGCCTCCTGAAAGTTTGAATTATTTACTACAGCCATTAACAAACAGGCTGTGACATGCACACAATAATGGAGAAGGGGAAAAAAAATCAATATTTGACACCAGTTAAAATCAGATACTTTCACCGCAAGTTGTAGACACAAGACCCGGGAGGGAATAGCTTTAATTGAGAGAGACAGATGTCCGGTGTTTACACAGCTCTCTCCTTCAGATCACCCGCTCCGAATCTAGGTCCCTGTTGCCACCTGTTGGAGAGGGGACCGAATTGCAGCGTGAAGCCACAGTGCAATCCTGATGCATGTATTATTCAGAGAAAACAGAAGATTGCCTGCTGAGTTCACGTAAAAAAGGAAAATCCCGGTGAGCTGCAAGGCTGCGCTTCTAGCCGTTTGCTTCTGCTTTAGTAAAATCTGCTCTGCTCCCAGCTTCATTTACTTCGCTCCATATTAATCTCTGGGTTATCCGCCTTGAAGCAGGACCCGTGAGCCCTTAAATAAAGAGACTGAGAGGGTGCTTGGGCTCTTAAAGGGACAGATTCCTGCGACGACGACGGCGTGCGACAAGACGCCTTCTCTGTCCTTCAGCTTCCGGGGTGCCCGTTGGAGCCTAGCAAGGGGGAAAGACCTCATCAGCACTTTCTTAATAATCGTCCTGGAAATCGATGCAGGACCGGACCCTGCCGGCGCTTCTCCACTGCTTTGTCTAGTGCTAGCCGACCCGAGCAGGTGGTTCTGCCGCTTTCCATGGGAGACTGCTTCCCAGGCATCTGAATCTCATTGTAAGCAAGCTTCCCCTGCTCTCTTGGCCTCAGTCCTTCTTTGCTCCGTTGCACCTGCGATTCCTAGTTATATTTGACGGGATTGAACAATTCCTCTCCTGCGGGGGCTTACATCCTTCGGGGGCTTACAGCTGTCTGGGTGGAGTGTCCTCTCTGGGGTTTTACAGCCTCGTTTGATTACGTGAGCTGATGCGGTGTAAGGCGTTGGGTTTGGAAGCTGGATGTTAACCTTTGCAACAGCAGTGTTGGCTAGCAAGAAGGGAGCTGAGGTCAGGGCTGTAAAATGTGGTTTAATTAGTTAAATATCAAGTTTAAGAGGTTAACCAGGTAAATGGGGCGAGGCTGGGCTGGAGCAGCTCTCATGGGGTCACCGCGGACAGGCTGGGCAGGCTGGAGAGCTCCCACATGCAGCATGCCCAGGCTGCTGCGGACGAGGGATGCTCTGGCTGGGCTGGAGAACCCCTGCCTGTAGTGCTGCCAGGGACTCCACGCACCAGGCTGCCCACAGCGCTCCCAGGCTCTGCCCACTGCGGGCGAGGGCTGTTCTGGCTGTGCTGGAGTGTCTCCCACCGAGGGGGTCCCGCAGGGGTGGAGCAGCTGTTGTCCCACAGCAGGTAACTGGTAAGCCTCATCCTAAACAGGTGAGGCTTACTGGTTAACAGGGTAATTGCTAACATCCCTAGTCAAGTTCCTTTTCCTAAGGCTAGAATGGGCAACTCTGCAGAGAATCCCGACTACTCAGCTGTGTGTCATAGGCCCTGTACTGCTAACTGATTCTCCTTTGGCAGAAGTGACAGGTGATACGCAGACAGGAGGATTTGATGATTTCGGTATCTTCACAGAGCCAGGTGCCCTTGGATGGCAGCATAGTGACCATCTGAAATCCTCGATGTTTAGGAGCTTGCTCAGTCCGTACCTGAATCCGTTTAGCAGCTAAGTTCTTTATTACAGGAATCAGATAACAATACCAACCTGTTTGTCACAGGCCTTCATTTTCCACAATTGCTCTCCATTCTCTGCTTAGCTCCGTAGCCGAGCTCTGCAGGCGGGTTCCTCCTGTGCCACACGGTGGCGGCAGTGTGCTCTTTGAACCAGAGCTCTTCTCCCTGGAGCATCAGCCAGCATTGCTGGTGGAAGTCCCTTTGTACATTCACAGCTACTTATTTTTTTATTCTTACGGCAGCGGCATCAAAGCGCCTCTCTCGGCGTGTGTAGGAGTGAGGGGAAGGAAGGGCAAGGGAGCCTGCGAGGGACAGATCTGCTGCTGGGGAACAGCAGAGGAAGCTGAGCAAGAGCACAAAACGGGGGCACATCATAGACCGCTACAACTGGAAGGGACTAGAGAGGTCAGCGAGTCCACCCTCCTGCCCTTAAAGCAGGACCAAGATCATCCCCGAGAGGTGTCTGTCTAACCTGCTCTTAAATATCTCCAGTGATGGAGATTCCACAGCCTCCCTAGGCAATTTATTCCAGTGTTCAACCACCCTGACAGTGAGGAAGATTTTCCTAATGTCCAACCTGAACCTCTCTTGCTGCAGTTTAAGCCCATTGCTCCTTGTCCTCTCCTCAGAGGTGAAGGAGAACAATTTTCCTCCCTCCTCCTTGTAACCCTGTTTTAGTTACTTGTAAACCACCATGATGTCCCCTCTAAGTCTTCTCCTTTCTAAACTAAACAAGCCCAGTTCTTTCAGTCTTCCCTAAACGGCTCACGTTCTGGAGACCTTTCATCATTCTTGTTGCTCTTCTCTGGACCTTCTCCAACTGCTCCACACCTTTCTTGAAACATGGTGCCCAGAACTGGACACAGTACTCGAGCTGAGACCTAAATCATTGCAGAGTCGAGCAGAATCAGACTGAGGTCACTTTGGGAAGTCTGGAGATTGGCTCCCGGAGAGAGGGGAAGCCACCCACACTGGACCAGACTCAGGCAGCTTTGTGGTGGAGCCACTTAGCCGTGTCCTGTTTGCAGCAGGACAGCTGGGGGCAGAGGAGGTGTGGAAGAGTTTCCAATAGCACCCAGGACTAGAGGGGGCCAAGGGCTGCACTCTGGAAGCCTTGCTGGCCACGTTACCGGAGAAGCAGCCCTCCGCTTCTGCACCTCAGCTTCCTTTGACAGCCTCACGCAGGAGGGGAACCACCGGGCCTGCCTTGCTGCTCCTTGTCTTTGGACTCCTGCCTCTTGAAGGGAGGCATGTGTCCCACACAACCTCCATGGCTGCCATAATTAGTCCCCTACCGGATGGTAACTGAGTTTCTGTGACCCACTGACCTAATTTGCACTTTCCCCCTGACTTGTGCCACCCCGCCCCACCCCCCAGGGAGTCACAGGCTGACTTGAGCAGATGCAGGTGACGTTTGTCCCCTGAGGCGACATGAGTTTGCAGGCCTCTGCCCTTAGACCCTCGCCAGTGGCAGCTGAAGGAGGAACCCAGGACCAAGAAGGCCCAGATGCCATAACTACTGGCCAAGCCTGGTGCATACAGTGCTGCCCAGAGGGGCTGGGTTACCAGAGCCAGAAGCCCCTTCTCCAGTGTACCTACGCTGGGAGGCCTTCTTCAGGGCCCAGCCGTAAAGCCTGACGACAGTCACTGTGAAGTCCTGTGGTGCCTTATAGACTAGCAGGTTTATTGGAGCATAAGCTGTTGTGGGTCTGATGAAGTGGGTCTTTGCCCACGAAAGCTTATGCTCCAAAAAATCTGTTAGTCTATAAGGAGCCACAGGACTTCTCCTTGTTTTTGCGGATACAGACTGACACGGCCACCCCTCTGATTGCCGTCACTGTGC
This sequence comes from Carettochelys insculpta, assembly GCF_033958435.1. NCBI lineage: Eukaryota > Metazoa > Chordata > Testudines > Carettochelyidae > Carettochelys > Carettochelys insculpta. The sequence continues at coordinate 3,399,282 of NC_134147.1, read as the reverse complement.
AGGCTGGTGTGCTGCAGATACAAGCCCCTGGGAGCCAGCCTGAGATCCACCAGCTCGTTTCAGACCCACGCGCCTCAGGTTTGCTCTCTTTTAGGCTGGATGCAATGGGGATTCCAGAACCAAGGGGCTTCCCTTACCATGAGCTGGCCTGTCTCCTCTGGGTGGCTGATGAGCTGTGTTCTCAGGGGCTCCTGCAGTACCAGAGTGTGCAGCTCTGAGGGGTGCGTCTAGAGAAATGTCCCAGCCCTGAGCTGCCCTCTGTGTACTGGAGCTAGGACGCTGAGTGAGGGGGAGCAGACACGGATCGGAGGGTTTGGAAGCAGGCGACTGGAGGGCTGCAGGTTGCCTGTGATGTCCGAGCTCTGATGGATGGCTGTCAGGTAGATGACCGATGGTTGCCTCAGGTGGTTGTATAATAGCTGCATGATCCTGTAGTATGATTGACAAGCCCTTGTCTTGGACCTGGGCAGAGAGAGCTGTCTGGGACGTGTGAGAGCTCCGAGCTCTAATTGGCTTGATTCATCGTTTCTCTCCCCATCCAAGTGTGCTGTCCACCTCCCTCCTTTCCCACAAGATTGGCCTCCCCCACCCGCCCTGTCTCTCGGCAGACCCTGTTCCTCTTCTGCGTGCTCGAGCCATTTGTCAACACAGTGACTCAAACCGATGAGCTGCCAGGATCTGCTTCCACAGAATGACGAAGAGGATTGTTCTTTGGGGGCCTCCTGGCTCAGTTCTCCAGGTGCAGGCGAAGGGACCTGGGGGAATTCATCGGACCTTGAGTCTTGCAGCTTCTCAAACGCTGTACAGTCTCCTGGTGAAGAGGAGCATATTGCTGGAGTTAAGAACAGTGCATCTCCTTTGCCCACCGGGGGCTCTCTGCCACAGAAGGAGAGGTGCCAAGGTCATGGTGGTGACTGACTGAAGTCAATGCTTCCCTTGTGGATGGGCTGCTATCTTGGGAAGAGGCTGCTGGACGTGGGCACTGTTGTTTTTCTAGCCCTTGAGGACATCCCAGATGCGGTGATCTTCTCTTTAGGTTGATAGCCCCTTGTTATCTGAGATGTCTTGTTTTGAGATTGCGCAGCCTGTCTTCTTGGCCTGGCCCCCATTGATTCCTGGAGTGGCCCAGGCTACCTCGGAGATCTTCCCAACCTCTGTGCTTGTGACTGCTGCGTTGTGCCAGCTCGGCAGCCCTGCTGACCCGCTGGCGAGGGTCATGCGCGTGGGAAGTGGCACTTGGCAGGGGGCCTAGCCTGTGCATGAGACAAATGCATAGCCCGTGGCCGAGGCTGAGCTTTCCGCCAGCGAGTCCGGTGCATGCGGGTCAGTCAAGTGATTTCTTTTCCCAGTTGTGGGGGGGAAGCAAGAGAGGCAGCCTGTTGTTGTTGTTTCTATTTTTAAAGACACTCCAGGGCGCAGGTGCTGTGGTGATGGCTCCCCACTGGCACCCAGCTCCACAAGCACATTGCTGTTGTGTGATACGGGCGCCTCTGTGTGAGGGATTGGATTGAGACTGACAGCTCCTTTCGCGTTGGTACAGTGAAAGCCTGTTTCCCATGACTCTCTCCTCCAGTAGCCAGCCAGCCCCCTGGTTTCTTCACCTTGCGTCTAATCGAAGCAGGACTCTGCTCAGCCAAGCCTGCCCACCATCTGGGAAGCATGCAGGTGATGGGGTGGGACGGGCGAGCTTGAAGGCCTAGGAGTTTGATGGTGGTTCTCCGGGTGCATATGGCCACGTGGGACTAGAGCTCTGCCCCTGAGTCCGGTGAGAGGCTGGTAACTCTCTTGACTGTTTCTGTTTTGACGATGCTTCTGTGTGGCTCAGGCTGCAGCATTTAACAGGGAGCTCTGCCTTATCTAGCAGAGACCAAGGGTGCTGGCGGGTTAGGTTGTGATTTTAACAGGAGCCCTTTGCAGCTCTGACGTCTCCCTGTCTAGGGCAGAGTGGGGTGTTTGAGGATTTTAATCCCCTGGTTAGGTTGTGTGGGTTTCCTGTGGTCCTGTATTAGTAAGTGCCTCGGTTTCCCCAGGTAAGTGCCTCGGTTTCCCCAGGCACAGCATCAGTCCATGGTGATGGAGTTTTGGTGTGATGGCTTCATTGCACGTACACAATGGGCCTCCATGCCACTTGTAACCTAGGCCACCAGCTGACAACTTTCTTCACTGGGAAACAGGACAAAGGCAGGAGGAGGGTCTGGCCCTTTTGAATTGGAGCTGGCTGGTGAGTGGGACAGTCTGGTCAGGCTGGAGAGGGAGGAAGGAGGACCAGGGCCTGGCTCGGGGACCCCCTCTCCCCAAGACGGATGGTACTGACAGCTTCTGAGTCCTATGCTGTATCGCTGTCTCCTACTAAACTGTCTGTTTTACCTGCTGGCTGAGACTCGCATCTGACTATGGACCGGGAGCAGGGCCTGCAACCCCCACACTCCGTACACCACCTGGCCTGCATTAAGCCCTCTGTTGGTGGCCCCTCTTCTCACGGCTGAGGAAGGCTAGGCTGGCCTGCCTTCCCCAAGAGTGTTGTGAGCTGGGCTTCTCGAGAGGTTCCAGGGGGTGGTTGGAAAGTTGCAGAAGAGAAGAAATCTGGTTCAGTGGCTACAGCCCCACACGTGGCAGTCCCTGCTCTATCAGCCTTCCTGCGTGCAAGTCACAGATCCCCTGTGCCCCTAAATGCATCAGCTCGGAAATAACAATGTCCTCCCCCAGCCAGCTGGGGTGGGTGAATATGATCTAGGTGGGCAGATGCTCAGATGAGGAGCCAGAGAAGCACCAAAGATGGAAGTAGATGGTTTGTTTTGTGTTTGGTCCTTGGGTGTGGCTCCCTAGCAAATACCTTAGCCGTTCGTTTCCCCGCCCGTGGAGCTGAACGTCGATGGAGAAGGGAAGTGTGGGCTCGTGGCAGAAGGCTGACCTTCCCTTCACAGGTCAACCACTGAGTCACCCGGCTGCTCTGTGCCTCAGTTTCCTCCTCTGTTAACTTGGGGGTTAACATACTTATGGGCACCCCTTCTTCCAGAGTCGTTTCTTTCTGAGTGTTTGATTTACGAGCCTAAGGATGTTCTTTTCCTGGCTGTTCTCCCCTCTCCCGTCTGTAAATTGATTGACTGGCTCTGCTCTTTGGTTAGTCACGTTGGAGCGCTGTTCCTTAGAGCTCTGCAGAATGCTGTGGGGTTGCTGTGTGTTTTCTATGCTAGCGTCTGGGGGACAAGTTGAGTTAGCTGGAGCTTGGAGTAAATCGGGGCAGGAAAGCCGTGGGCGAGGTTCGTTTATCCATCAGACGTCTGTTGATAGTAAAATTAATGTGTGTGGCATTATGTGTCTGGCTGAAAGAGTGTCTCTGAAATGTGTCACCCTGTTAGCAGCTGTTGATCTTGCTGAGAGAGGATGGAGCGCCTTCACTTGCTCTCTGTAGCAGAATAGTAGGGAAGTGGGGCTGGGAGGATCCGGAGCACGAGCTGAGCAGTGCTAAGAGAGGAACTCTATGAGCCGTCCAGGTGGTGTGGGAAGGTTTGAGTAGATCAGTTTTATGATATGGTTGATTTCTTTGATGGTAAAGCAGAGCCCCAAGCAAAGGGTGAGGTCGGGCTCTGTGTAGCACGTGCCCTGTATCCGAGGCAAGAGCTGGTCGGGAAAGGTGCGGGCTTGCTCCCGACTTTCCCACGTAGGCCTGGTGGGCAGACAGGGAGGCGGACAAAGCAACAAACAGGAATCCTTCCCACCCCCTACAACCACATCTTTCCCCACCATGAGAGGGTAGATGCCTCACCCACTGCGTGGCTGGGGTGTCCATCTACGTTGCACTGTATTGGGTCCCTGTAGAAACCCCTTCCCCTGCCAATGTCCCAGGCGTGTAACATGTCCTGCCCTCTGTCTGACTTTGCCAGCTTCGGAAGCAGTGAACAGTCCCTTTTCCCATGTTGCCCAGGCTGATTTCAAGCGCTAACCCAGGGGATAGAATAAAGTAGGCCAGCTAAGGCAGCGCATGTAGCGGAGATGGCAGTCCTAGTCCTGGGCTTCAGCCCTGGGATCTTCCGTGGTTTGTTTACTATTCAGCCAGCGGGTTTCCCAAACGCCAGCACGCACCGCGCGGCCCTTGGCTGGCCCGGGAGGAAGGGGCATTCACATTCGCATACCTAGCCAGCTGCGCCAGAAGGGCAGTGTTCGCTCATCGGGCTCTGTTTCATACTGTAGCTTGGTCTGCCTGCCTCTGACCCACAACTGCAGAGGGTTAAGAGCCTGAAACATTCCCTCCCTGCTCTTTTCTGTTGCTTGCCGTCTCAGGCTCTCAAAGCTCGCTGCGGGCATTAAGGGTCGCAAGAGGGGATGGCAGGAACACGGGGAAACTGAGGCACTGAACGGCTGTGGGACTAGCTGAGGAGTCCTTGGTAGCACTGGGAATCAAATCCAGGCTTCGTAATTCTGAGCCTTCTGCTTTTGGCGAGTGGTAAACCAGCAGTGCTGTTCCGCCTTGGGCGAGAGTAACGGGCTCTGAGGTAGGACCCGTGGCCAGGCTCTCCTGAATTCCCATTCAGGCTCTGACACTGCTCTGAGGCCGGCAGGGGGTCAGGCACCTCTCCCCTTGCCTTTGTTTCCCCAGCACTAGCCGGCGGGCAGTCCCTCCCCCCTGGTTGGGAAGCAGTGGGGCGGGGAGGAAGAAGCGCTGACTCACACCCGGAGGAGCTACAAAAACAAACTGTATCTTCTAATTGGCCCAGCTCCGCAGGGATATGTTCTCGGCCTGCCCCACCTTTACCCAGCTGCGGGCTGCCTTGGGAGCTAATTTGCATAAGTTTTACATAAAATTTACATAAACTAACGCCCAACCCCCTTACTATTTGTCTGTGTTTGTTTTTTCTTTGTTTGATGAATAGATTATTGTTTGCAGGTCACATTTTTCTGGCAGGTAGATCAGCTTTGTCCTCACCCTGCTCTTAAGGGCACGGCTTGCCCGTGTGCAGTGTTTCGGAGCATAGAATCCCAGGGCTGGAAGAGTCCAGCCCCCTGCCCAAAGCAGAATCAACTCCAATGAAATCGTCCCATATGGGACTTAAAAACCTCTCTGGCTGGAGTTTCCACCACCACCTATTAACGTAACGCGTTCCAGTGCTTCACCACCCTCCTAGGGAAGTAGTTTTTCTTAACAGCCAACCTAGACCTCCCGCTCTGTGGCTTCAGGCCATTGCTCCTTGTTCTGTCACCCATTACTACTGGGAACAGCCTCTCTCGAGCCCCCCTTCAGGAAGTTGAAGGCTACTGACAGACTGCTCCTGACTCTCATCTTCTATGAACTAAATAAGCCCAAATCCCTCAGCCTCTCCTCATAGCTCGTGTGCTCCAGCCTCCTAATCATTTTGGTTGCCCTCTGCTGGACTTTCTCCGGTGCGTCCACATCCTTTCTGTGCTGCGGGGCCCAGAACTGGATGCGATACTCGAGATGTGGCCTCACCAGTACTGAATAAAGGGGAGTGATAACTTCTCTAGATCTGCTGGAAATGCTCCTCCTACTGCACCCCAATATGCTCTTAGCCTTCTTGGCGACAAGGGCACACTGCTGACTCATATCCAGCCTCTGGTCCACTGTAATCCCCAGGTCCCTTTTTGCTGCACTGCTACTCAGACAGTAGGTCCCCAGCCTGGAACGTTTCTTGGGACTCTGCACTTGTCCTCGTGGAACCTCATCAGATTTCTTTTGGCCCAATCCTCCAGGTAATCTAGGTCACTCTGGACCCTATCCAAGTTTCTGCTTGGTGTGTTCTTTCTGTGTTGTGGGGGGTGATCCAGGGCCTGGCGGGTTAGCAGGCTGCTGGATTTCTGGGTCAGCCTCTCACCTGTGTACCTGTGTCTGGCAAGTGGATGTGGAAACTTGGGGGGAATCTTGCCTTGATGTCTCCTGTTCGTTCCTTTCTGTAGGTGCCACCTGAGAAGTGCCGTTACGCTGCGGGCTGCATTCTGAGTGAGGGTGAGGCCAAACCCTCTGAGGATCTGGTCCGATACTTCCGGAAGTATGGCTTCAAGATCATCTCCTTCCCAGCTCCCAGCCACGTGGTCATGGCCACCTTTCCATTCACCACCCCCTTCTCCATCCAACTGGCAGTGAACCGTGTCCACCCAGCCCTGGACGCTTACATCAAGGTGGGTGCCAGACAGGATCAGTTTCCTAGCGTACCAACCAACGCCCCCTCCTGTCATTGGCTGTGGCGGATGCAGCGAGCTGTCACCTGGTAATGTCCTCCTATTTGGTCGCATGGCCTAAGAGCTTGGTCGGTCGTTGGCGGTTATGGATGCAGCAGATAATTTACCCATAATAACCCTCCTATTCACTTATAGGCCCTGAAGTCTCCTCTTGCCATTGGCTCTTGCAGCTAGGAGGGTTATCTTGTAATAATTGGCTGGCCTTCTCTCCATTCAGTCACATGGGTTAGTTGGTTTCCTGCTAAAAGTACAACCTGTGGTTAGGAGTTTGTCATGTTAATGGTGATTCTAGACCTGTGCATGTACCTCTCCATTTCAGTTCTCTCCCACCAGGGTTTGAAGAGTTGTTTGGCTCAGAGCGTACTACAGATATTGCTCTTGGCTGGGTGTGTTTCTGCTCTGTGTGTGTGTGTGTGACCGGGCTCTATAAGCCAGTAATGCCCAGCATGTTGTGTGTGGCATTATTTTTGTTGTAATGCCTTCTGTTTGTGGAAGGTGGTTGGTGCTATGGAGGAAGCTCCATCAATGACTGTCAGCCAGGATGGGCCGGATGCAGCCTGGTGCTTTGAGTGTCTCCAGTGTGTGATTAAGAACATAAGAATGGCCACACTGGGTCCGACCAAAGGTCCATCCAGGCCAGTGTCCTGTCTTCCTGCCAGAAGCTGACCATAGGTGATGGATCTCTGCATGATTGCCTGTTCTCTTCATTCCTTCTGGGCCACCTGGCACTGGCTGCTGTTGGAAGACAGGATTTTGGGTTAGACAGCCCACTGATCTGACCCAGTGTGGCTGCTCTCATGCTCTTACTCCTAGTTCAGAGTGGTGATATGGGATGTGCTGCATCTTTTTCTTCTGGGTCTTCTGGCCATCACCTGCTCTATCGCAGTTGTGTCTCAGTATATTTCCTTGTCTAGCTGTATTGTCAGACCAACCCACCAAAAGCTGCCAGCTTCATCCACCTCATCTACCCAAGTCCCAGCCTTCTTCCTCAACGTCTCCTTGTGGGTGTTGGCTGATGATCCTACCCCGCTCTTCACTTTGCCCAGGCTGTTCCTGGCAGATTCCATTGCAGGCAGCTCCTTTGCCGTTTTAGATTCCTCTGGGTTCCAGCATTCCCCTCTCCAGGGAGCAGCGGCACCCATCCACTGTCTCGCATGAGGGAGCAGAGCTAAGTGGACCTGTGCCCTGGAAGAGGAACCTTGCACCTAGCAAGGAAAATGTTTTTAGGAAGCAGAGCTTGCAAAAATCTCCTCAGACAACGTGGAGATTTACTGAGACTAAAGGACAACAATGGGGGGTACTCCTGGAGCCAGCCAGAAGTTTTGTCCTGAGATGGAGTGAAGTGGAGGAGGCTTGTAGACGACCTGTGCTCCATGCGAAGTGTGAGAGTTAAGTGGTAGTAGCTGAGCTCGGCCAGATAGGTTGAGACCTGAGTGCAGGCCCCTGGGACTCGGACCCTGCAGAGAGGGAATGTTCAGGAGTGCTTCTGTTTAAATTGGGTGATGAATGGGTTGCTTGCGGATGAGCTGGCTAGAACCTGAGTGATTTCATGCCAGAGTGCACACCCGGAGCGGTGGGGCTGCGACTCAGCCCAGATTTGCAGCACGCCTTCTCTTCCATTCCTGCAGCCATCCCGCCTTTGTGCCAGCGTACCTTGGCTTTGACCTCTACCTCCGGCTGCTGCCCTAGTCGTAGTCTGTCCCTCTCTGCTAACACCTCTCAGCTTGGACCTGCAGCCCTCACAGCTATTTCATACGTGGGTCTTAGACTGTGCAATGAGGTGGTAAGACCCCACAGGTATTCTGCTGACTCCCACTGGCTTCTAGGCCTGTTGGGCCATCTGAAGCCCGATCGGAGTTGTGCTGGGGCATGGCTCACCGATCCTGCACCTCCTGCAGGCTGTCATGTGCACGGTTCTTCTTGCCAGCGTGCCCTTTTTGGGCGGTGCCTTGTGGCCATCACATCTGCCCTGGGACCCAGGTCACTCTCAAGACCACGGAGGCCTTTTCAGTGACCCAGCCCTCCCGCCACATTGCGCTCTGGGTTCCCCCTGCTGGGGTCTCAGCAGCACCCATCCAGCCATTTCTCTCGGTGGCAGCTTCAGTCAGAGTCCTGACGCTTCTTCCTCAGTGGCGACTGGGTAGGGGGACCTGGGCCCGCCCCCTACTGTGGCTCCCAGCCCAGGGACCTTGTACATGGCCGCCACTTGCAGCAACCCCTCCAGCTCCTCTGGAGATGTCCATGGGCCACTTCCCTGTGGCCTCAGCATCCTCCTTGCTCTTGCCTCTAGGCCTCTACCTGCAGATCCCTGTAGCCTGCCAACAGCTGCATTTAGCTTCCCAGCTCTCTGCCTGCAGCACTGCTCTGTTCAGGGTGCTTCTTGCCTTCAGCCTGTCAGGCAGCCAGTCCTTCCTTCTCAAGCTCCAGGGAGTGACTGAAGCTACTCTGCTGGCCTCTTCGTAGGGGTCAGCTTGGCCCTGATTTGCTGCTCCTTGCAGCCCCTCTCTGATTGGCCGACTCCCGCACAGCCCCCCTTGGGCTCTGTGAACCTCTGAGAGCCCAATGAGGGACAGGCGCCCCATGACAAAGTCGTATAAAGTGTTTCTGAGGGGAGAGAGAAGTCAGGTCCGGGGTGTTAGGCGCCCTGCCCAGAAGCCCTCAGGAACACCCATGCTAGGAGAGAAGCTTCGACCGAGTTTTGTTTTGTTATTTACCACAATGATGGAGGCAGCCCCGGGGGGGCCAGGTGGGATAGTCCCCAGGGTGTATGTACTGGATGAGCGCCAGCATCCAGGCCTCCCTTCAGCAGAGACTGCCATGACTAATTACGTTGGTGGCTTAATAATGTGGGCAAATGGATATGGCAAGGGAAGGGGCCGGCACCAGAGTTTCAAGCTGGGCCGAACTCGGGAGAGGCCAGCCCCTCGCCCATCCAACGCCAGCATTTTCCTCCGTTCACATGGAAGCGCCTATTTATAAACCTCCCGTTCCTGGCGTGCGTCCCAGCCCCGTGGGAGACAGAAATAGCTTCTTCCCACTTTGTGCTGCAGGATTCCTGCCCCAGCTGGTGTGTTCCCAGTGGGGTGGGGAACCTGCCATTGTCTTCTGTCCTTGGGCAGATTCCAGCAGAGGCCAGCAAGAAGGGGCACTCTTCACACCCAGAAAGATGGGGTCTGGCTGATGGCAGAGGATCTGGAGAGCAGAACACCCATGTCTTTCCCAGGTCTCTGTCCTCTTCTTGTTCTTGTAGCTCGGACCTCTCAGGGGCTGCTTGGAAGTACCCCACTGGGCTGCACAACAGAGGGCAGGAGGTGGGTCGCTTGGCCCTGGAGGTAGCCAGATATCGTTAGTGAAGGAACCAGCCCTAGGGCAGGCTGTTGGGATGCCAGAGGGGCTGGAGGAGCATCAGGTTCATTAAAGCAGCACTTTATGGTGCAGAGCTGATGCTTTCTTGCTCCAGGAAAGGTCCTGGAGAGCGCATCTGTCACACGAGAGATGAAATCATTAGAGCTAAAAAGAGAGCCACAGATTGTGCTGGGAACACCTGGCAGCGTTTTAATGAGAGCTGCCTTTCTGGTTAAAAAAAAAAAAAAAAAAAATCCACCATCGAGGGATCTCGGATGTTCAAAGCGAATGGAGAATAGAGCTCATCCTCAACAAGCACTGTCGCCTTTGAATCGGCCAGGCAGCCTGGCTGCATTCAAGCAAATGTGTCCCTGGCTCACGTGTGTGCCCAGTAACCCGGTGCCTGTCTCCATGAGGATCTGGAGCTGGGAGCTGCAGTTGAGGTGAGGTGGGCTGGGACTGGGAGGGATGGGAATTGGTCGTTGCCTCTTGGGAGAACTGGAAAGACAGGTCACGTCGGGGTTGTTCTGGCAGCTGGGCAGGATCAAACCCTGTTCCCTTTTGGAGGAGGATCTAAGACCAGCATGAGCCTGTTCAAGCCCATTTGGAGCAGTGACGGTTTGGGTCCTGAGTGGCGCTCTGCACCTGTAGCTCTCTAAGCCCTATGCATCAGCTCAGCTTTCTCCAAGTGCATGGCCACCATTCTCTGTGTGCTGCTGGGGCCGGGGCCAAGTGCATCACAGACACACAATAGAACCCAGGAGTGCCAGCCCCCAGGCGGAAGTTTCAGAGCCGGTGGGGGGATTGACAGCCCTCTAGGGGGTAAAGCAGACAGGAACAGTGCTTTGCTGTGAATTCTCTCCCTGTAATTGCCACACCAGCTCCTGGTCTGGGGGAGGGGCGTGGGGACCAGAGTTTTTGCCTGAGGTGAACCTCAGCACAATCCTCCTCTGCCCCGACCTCCCCAGCATCTGCTTCTGAGGTGGGCCTCTGCTGCTTGGCTGCCCCATGCCAGTGGGTCTGAGAAGCAGACACAGTGGCAGGGGCGTGCACGGCTGGGGCTCCGGCAGAGCCTGGCTCTGGGAGAGGTGGAGAAAGCCGCTCCAGCTTTCTTAACTGTTGCTGCGCTCCCTGGTGAGGGCTCTTTGACGAGGAAAGTGGCTGGAGCCAGGCGTGGCCAGCTCCTGGAGGCAGCTGTGCCAATGCCTGTGACTTCTAACCTGGAGCTCTCTCCTGCCCCCCCACTAGTTCAGTTCTGCCTGTGCTGGGGCTGTTCCTTCCCACCTGCAGCCCTCTGCTGTCCCAGCCCCAGGCTCCCCCCAGCTCTCCCAGTGCCCCTCAGGCCTGAGCAGTGTGCCTTGGCGGAGACCGCTCTCTGTCCGCCAAGCCGCTCTTTGATGTGAAGGGGGACTCGGACTTGTCAGCTAACCCGGGTGCGCGCCTGAGCCGTCGCCCTCCACTGAACGGGCAGGAGGTGTCTGTGGGCTGTGGACGCCAGGGGACGTTGGAGCCCCCCTGGAGCTTCTCCTCAAATCTGAGGTACGCCAACCCCGGCACTTCAGTGGCATCGGCTCCGCCGATACCTACTGGGGGGAGATCAAGCGAGAAACCTGTGCAGGCAAGTGACCCGGGCGCTATTTCTGAGGGGAATTGGCGTTGTCATGGAGACAGCTTCTCCAAAGAGCCTCCCCGCCCTTGAAGACCCCGCGGCGCAGGCGAGAGGGTTTGCAGAGGCTCTTGTAAAGAGAGCCGGAGGGCAGGCGTGCCGAGCGCGGGAGATCCCGATTGGCTGCGCCGGCCCCGGGGGAGCCGCAGAGAGAAGAGGCGTCGAAGGGCTGAAATTGGGAGAGAAGGCAGCAGTGCAAAGCGAGCGGAGCCCTTCAAGGGGAGGCCGACATAGCAGCCCGGCACTGAGGAGAAGGGGCCAGGAGAGGAACGCAGGCTGTGCTGCAGAGCCGAACTGCCAGAGGGAAGCAGGAGCCAAGGAGGGAGTGGGATCGAGGGGAAGAGGCAGGGCAGAAGTGAGGCACGCAGGAGGTGGCCCCTGGCATGAGGAAGCCATGTCTGAGCTTGCCGGGGGTCAGCTTCCCACCTCCCTGGCAGCGCAGGCCCTCCCCTCTGAGCCCCATGGGCTCTGCTGGTGCTCGGCTGGTGGGTGGTTGGCACATCCCAACTCTAAAGAGGATGGAGAGAAACTTTTCTCGGTGGTGACAGACGGCAGAACAAGGAGCGATGGTCTGAATTACAGAAAGAGAGGAGGCGGTTGGATGTTAGGAAAAACTACGTCCCCAGGAAGGCAGTGAAGCACTGGAATGCGTTGCCTAGAGGGGTGGTGGAATCTCCATCCCTAGAGGTTTTTGAGTCCCGGCTTGACAAGATCCCGGCTGCGATGACTTAGTTGGGGTTGATCCTGCTTGAAGCAGGGGGCTGGACTAGAGGACCTCCTGAGGTCCCTTCCAGCCCTAGGATCCTATGAATAGTTCTTCCAGCCTCCTGCTCTATTAGCAGCCTCTGAGAGCTTTTCTTTCAGTCTTCAGACTTTGCAGAATGCACAGGTTGATCAAATGGGACCCTCCCTGCATTCTGCCACTGCGCCTCTCCACTCCACGCAGCCCCCACACAGAGTGCGGGGCTGGGCCCAGCAGAGCTGGGCTTAACGCAGCAAGAGGCGCACAGATACTGCGACGCCATCGTCATTGCGGCCCAGGGGACGTGAAAGTCGGCGAGCGGGATGGGCTGCTCCTGGCGGCTTGTGCGTGCTTGCGCTCTCTTGCCTTCCCAGCAGCCAGTTCCCCACACTAGCAGGTCGGAGAATGCAAATGAGAGCTCCTCTGAAGATGCTCTCCCAGGGCAAGCATTTCGAATGGCACCGTGAGCGGGTTATTAAACTGTAACCTCTTGCCATTTCAGGGAACAGTGAGTCCTGGCATGGGCTTAATTAGCCCCGCGTGCCAGTCTGCATGGGCCTGTGGGCGGGGCGCACAAGTGTCTCCCCCAGGTGCAACTTTTTATTGGAAGACCTGGAGGCTTCTGCCCCTGCAGCTCCTTGGGCAGCCTGCGAGGTGTTTAATTGCATCCTTGCAGGGAAGTCCATCTGGTCTGGACAGTTCTCAGCTGGGGATGGCCTAGTTTCCAGCCACTTTGGAGTGGGCAGCATCCCTGTTACAGCAGCTGGCTCGAGCTGGCCCCATTGCTAGTGGGAAAAGGGGTAGGGTTAGAAGTTGAAATAAAAAAAGAACAAGTTAAAAATCCCTTAGGAAAATTAGATGTCTGCAAGTCACTAGGGCCTGATGAAATGCACCCTAGGATACTCAATGAGCTGATAGAGGAGGTATCTGAGCCTTTATCTATCATCTTTGGAAAATCATGGGAGACAGGAGAGATTCCAGAAGACTGGTAAAGGGCAAATAGAGTGCCCATCTATAAAAAGGGGAACAAGAACAATGCAGGACACTACAGACCAGTCACCTTAACTTCAGTGCCAGGAAAGATAATGGAGCAGGTAATTAAAGAAATCATCTGCAAGCACTTAGAAGGTGGTAAGGTAATAGGAAACAGCCAGCATGGGTTTGTAAAGAATAAATCTTGTCAAACTAATCTGATAGCTTTCTTTGATAGGGGAGAAGCGGGAGATGTGGTATACTGAAACTTTAGTAAAGCATTTGATACCGTCTCTCATGATATTCTTATAAAAAAAAACTAGGCAAATACAATTTAGATGAGGCTACTATAAGGTGGGTGCATAACTGGCTGGATAACCATACCCAGAGAGTAGTTCTTAATGGTTCTCAATCCTGCTGGAAAAGTATAACAAGTGGGGTTCCTCAGGGGTCTGTGTTAGGACCGGTTCTGTTCAATGTCTTCATCGATGATTTAGATATTGGCATAGAAAGTACACTGATTGAGTTTGCAGATGATACCAAGTTGGGAGGGGTTGCGACTGCTTTGGAGGATAGGGTCATAATTCAAAATGATCTGGATAAATTGGAGAAATGGTCTGAGGTAAACGGGATGAAGTTTAATAAGGACAAATGCAAAGTGCTCCACTTGGGAAGGAACAATCAGTTTCACACATACAGAATGGGGAGAGACTGTCTAGGAATGACTACAGCAGAAAGGGATCTAGGGATTATAGTGGACCACAAGCTACATATGAGTCAACAGTGTGATGCTGTTGAAAAAAAAGCAAACATGATTCTGGGATGCGTTAACAGGTGTGTTGTGAACAAGACACAAGAAGTCATTCTCCCGCTCTACTCTGCGCTGGTTAGGCCTCAGCTGGAGTATTGTATCCAGTTCTGAGCACCGCAGTTCAAAAAAAGATGTGGAGAAACTAGAGAGGGTCCAGAAAAGAGCGACGAGAATGATTAAAGGTCTAGAGAATGCGACCTGTGAAAAAAGGTTGAAAGAATTGGGCTTGTTTAGTTTGGAAAAGAGGAGATTGAGGGGAGACATGATAGCAGTTTTTAGGTATCTAAAAGGGAGTCATAAGGAGGAAGGAGAAAACTTGTTCTTCTTGGCCTCTGAGGATAGAACAAGAGGCAACGGGCTGAAACTGCAGCAAGGGAGGTGTAGGTTGGACATTAGGAAAAAGTTCCTAACTGTCAGGGCAGTCAAACAGTGGAATAAATTGCCAAGGGAGGTTGTGGAATCTCCATCGCTGGAGATATTTAAGAACAGGTTAGATAGATGTCCATCAGGGATGGTTTAGATAGTACTTGGTCCTGCCATTGGGGCAGGGGGCTGGACTCGATGGCCTCTCGAGGTCCCTTCCAGTCCTAGTGTTCTATGATTCTATGATTGATTTGCTGCAAGTCTCAACAGAAGATCTAAGCCTGGATGGGCCATAGAATTTGTGCTCCCTCCAAGCCAGGGTTGTGTCATAGTGACAGGCCAGAGAAGACCATCAGGTCAAGTAAAGAGACCTCCAAGCCCAACAGACTGTCCGAGTACTGCAGTCCTCAGAGACTAAACTATCATGTGCCGTAGGCAGAGACCAAGTGCAGTAGTAGGGAATCGATTAAGCAAGGCATCATAACGAACTGGGGTGGGAGAGGCTCTTGCTGTAGGTACAGAGGGCTTAGGGCTCCAAGAGCTGACGTTCTTCTGCCTTTCCTCCTGGTCCTGATCCTGGTGCTCCAAACATATCCTGAGCCCAGGTCTCTGACTTGTATCAGGCTTTGGAGGTCATATTCTCAAAAGCACCCAAGTCCTGTTTTCGTCAGCATCTCACAAGGCTTAATCCCACTGGCTGTTTGTGAGACTGAGACCTTGGCTTTGCTACTGCAGGCCATCAGCCTAAGCTATGCAGCTTCACTGACCATACCTAGTTCTGCTTACCACCGTATCTTCACAGGGGTGCTTAGGGAAGCAGAGGCTCTGTGATGCTGGGCGGATTTGGGGGCTTTATTTTGGGAGGGTGACTTCAGGGCTGCAGCTTGTGTGGGCTGGGTCTTGGGCAGAAGTGGCAGAGCAGGTGGGTTTGCCTCCCCAAAGTAGGGGTTCATCCTGCCTTCCGTGGTTGCTCCCCTAAACTGAGCCGCCTGTGCAGAAGCTCACGTCCCTTTCGCAGAGATGAACAACGGGCTTGTGACTACGATGCCTTACCCAGAGATTTGGATGTGCCAGAGACCTTGGGGAGCTCACGGAAATTCTCAGGGCTCTAGTCGCCATCTGTAGAAACAGGCTAATAATATTTCCCGCAGCACTGGAGAGCTGCTTGGGGATTTTCTGCTGAACAGTTTTTCCCCTTTGGAAAATGCTGACTCATCGAACGTGATGAGGACGGAAAACGAATGTTGAAACCTCAGCTTTGTTCACAAAGCAGAGTTTTTGTTTTCCAGACAGCCCTAGTTGTGGTTTGCGAGCACTTGGAGAGCCTGGGTTTGTGGCATTACAAACTATCTCAAATCACTGCAAACCTGGGAAGATCCTCGCTTGCCAAGAAGCCCTTGTTTTGGGCCCACGTGTAAATCTCTGCAGTTCTTCCGAAGCCAGTGCAGTGTGGGATGCCTAGGAAGGCCTGGGGTACCCATGCCCCCCATGCCTGTGATAACCCCTCAAAAGTCAATAAAGAATCTTCACACATCAATACAAGCAGAGAAAAAAGCCCTGGAGCGTAGAAGAGGATTTGACTTGTCTGATGTGGCATCGATAGCAGAGACGAGCCCAGTACTGACAGCATCACAAGCTGTCAGACTGAGGGGTTGGGAATTAGCATAAAGCTGTGGACCCCAGAGACCAGGCTCTCAGAAATCTGTGCAAGTATTTGCATGTGCCATTACCGTGGTTGTGCATGCTGTCAGACTAATGCACTCGCAAATCTCCCTCCAGGTACATGTTGAGACCACCCCTTTGCACATGGATGCTGTAAATTCATTCCTGAGTTAAGCAAAGCTGCGGTGACATGCATCGGCGTCTGCAAATCCTGCCCTGGTTGTCTAGACGGGGAGACAGTTGGCTCCTCTCCCTCCTTAATGCCCTGCATGGAAACAATCCGGTGGTGTTAATAGTTGCAGTTGTTTCTCATAGAAGGAGAGCACATCACTTTCTAAAGGCAGGGAAATAGAATTGCCCTCCTTGCCCAGATAGAGAAACTGAGGCATGGGGCATGTAATGACTTTCCCTGCGTCTTCATCGTAAGCAGCAGAGGCAGAAATAGAATCCGGGTCCAGTTCACGGACCACCTCACTGCCTTCTTTTGGCCCCTGGTAAGTATTTCACCCAGCTGTCTCATTCACACTGTTTATTTTAGGGCTGATGTTGCCAGCCTGACACCATTAATTGAAATAGATCAGCTGTTCCCCCCCTCCCCTGATTTAGGGGTTTTGGCATCTTTGCAATTTGTCATTTGTCTTCTACAAATAGACTGATCGTTGGGGAGGGAAAAGCACTCATTTAAATCGTTTGGTCTCAAACCTGTCAATTTTTGCTCTGCAAATTAAAAAATTGTCCCATGCCTGGGTTTGGAAATTAACAGGTAGGCCCTTACAAAATGGGTGCGATGCCGCTACCAAGGAGGAGGCTGGCTAGCCCTGTCGGTGAGAGCCCACGGAGGCAGATTGCTGGGATCGGTACATGTCTCCGAGACCTGGCACACAGGCCACGGAAGGGGAAACCGCTTTAGTGTGGCATTTTCTGTGACATGTATCAGACACCAGGCCTGCATCCGCTGCCCCATTCGCACTGCATTGCACTGGGCCCTGGATGGCAGCTCAGAGGCAATTGTGCTCCTCTGAACTGCAGACTTCAAAGGTGGCTCTTGGCTTTCATAAAAAAATAAAGTTCGGGAAGTCAAAAACATTTCACCCCTCTGATGCGCCAAGGATCAAAGCTAGAACGGAGCCTGAGATTTTTTTTTGAAATGCCAGTCAGAATAACTAATACCTTGCACTTTTGTAACAGTTTCTAGCTGAAGCCCCTTATGAACAGTCACAAAGGCTCCCCGTGCTCCAGGGAAGTATTATGACAGCTGCTCCGTGCCTCAGTTTACCCAGGTGTTGAAGAACTAAGTGCTCCCCCTAAGCTCACATGCTGAGCCGCAGCCGATTGCGAAAAAGACCTGGAAGAGAGTGGAGACTCACAGGGGTGAGTCATGCAGCGTCTGTTACTTCTCTTCCGCGTACGTTTCCGCAGACCCCACCCTGTCTGCTGTAGGTCTAGCCCAGGTTGCATATCGAGAGGCTGTTTCTCTTCTCCCTGACCCTGGCGGAAGTGTGTTGCTGGCAGCAGAGTTACGCTTCATTTACGCCGGTGTGTGTGGAGGAGAGTCCAGTTAGAACGTGACTGTAGGTGCTGGCAGCCTGAGCCAGGGGCCCGCGTACACCAGCATTGGCTGACATCGGTTGGGACGCTGTTGCTTACGGTTGTTAGGCTTGACTGTTTGGAGTCTGCCGGGTGGGTGTTCTTCGGGGAGGACCTTCCCCACTGCACGCTGGGGACACTCCAGCCCGGCCAGAGCAGTCCTTGTCCGCAGCAGCCTTGGGTATGCCGTGACCAGGAACGCTCCATCCTGGCGCTCCTCCCCTGCTCCCGGTGAGCTGATTAAACTTAACGTTTGGTTAACGAATTAAATGGGCTTTTACATCTCTACTCTCCACTCGGCCTCATAACCTGCTTGTGCAGCTTCATAGGTGCTGAGAGCCTTGCCTGGGCCTTCTCCAGTGAGGTGAATTTCGCCCCAGAGCTGCTGCTGCTCTGAGCAAGACCCTTAGCCTTAGGAGTGGGGATGAGAGCGTGAGCTAATGAGTGTCAGAGCCCTTTCTGGCAGCACATAGATCAAGAAGAAGAATGGGGTCCTGGCTTGGGACCAACCCCGTGGTGTTCCTTTCCTCTGGATCCTTTGGCAAGCCTTGCGCAGGCTTGGGTTGGAGGGGGGCTTATTTGTACAAGTCGAACCTGCCCACAGTTTCATTCTGCACAGACCTGAGAGCCAGCAGAGCCTGGGATGCAGCTTCCTCATCCCCTCCGTGTCCTCTGGAATAGCCTGGGGGGAGGTCAGGGCTGGCCCCCTGCTGTTGCATGCATACTCCATTAGGAACATCCATGTGCTTGGGGAGCTGGGGCTGATACCAGATGGATGGGGCTGGAGGCTGGTGCCTTCTCTTCATCTTGTTAGCAGCAGTGCATGTTTCCTCCTCTCCTCCCCAGGAGTCCCAGGCTTTGACCTTGGAGGGACCCAAGTCTGGAATGGAGAGGGCAGCCCGAGGGCCAGGGGCCGGTCAGTCCTTGGCCTCTCTGCTGAAGCTGGTACTGACTCACTTGGCTTGTCTCTTTGTATCCAGCTGTGGCCAGCAGCTGGGCACCCATCTGCAGGAGGCAGAGCAGCATTTCAGGGCAAGCGCTGCCTTGCAGGATTCTTTCTGGAGGCAACTGAGGGTAGAATTACTGGTCAGTCCCCCTTGGCGGCCAAAAGGCAGGAGTCCTTGCAGGTGTTGACAATTAGCAGTGACCTTGATCACCAGGACTGGTAATGGCAGCTCCCGTTTGGGGTGCATTCGAATCAGTAATACCCTTCCCGGAGAGCAAGCCAGCAGTAAGCTCGCTCGGAAAACAGCTGCCTTTTAAACTTGGCCGCTATTCAGCCCGGCAAAGTTGTCAGGAAAATGTATCTGCTCAGGCATGAAATCCACCGCGGCCCCACTTCCCTGGGAAGATTAATGGGTTTGGAGAAAAGCAATGATATTTTACTTGGCCAGCGAGAGAAGAATAGTTAACTGGCTCACCCTGGCCCAAGAGGGAAGGAAAACACAGCAATATCTGCCTGTCTAATCTTTTTGTTGACTCAGTCCATACCCTCTGTGTGTGTGTGTGTTTATTGAGAAGACTAAAGACCCTCGGCTGCGCTGTGTAAAGGCTTTCATTGAGATGGTCGCTTTATCCCTTCTCTGGTAAAGCCAGGCACCGGCTGTGCAGTGCTTGGAGGGAAAGGAAAATTAAAATGAAAACGTGGAACAGCCTCTCTGGGCACCTGTCTGTACTTGGAAGCACTGGCTACACTGCTGTGCAGTTCCAAAGTTAGCATTTTGCGTCCGGCAGGGTTCTGAGAGAGCAGGCTTTTTCAGACGTTGAAAGGCACGAGCCACGGAGCCTTGTGCCTTCTGGATTGTAGATGGATGTTGTATTTTGGGAGATTCCCTGGTTTTTGGCAGGGGAAGGGGGATAAGGAGGAGAGATTTCTCCGGCAGGTCCAGCATGGAAGTCAAATCAATAAAGAACCAGCTGCATGACGCTGCTCTAGGGTTTGGAATGTTGGACTAAAAATCTTGGGGTGGGAGAGGGATTGGATCGCAAGCGTGTGATTCGCGTTGGGGCTTGGCTATCACATCTGCGTGGAGTGAGATTAGAGTAGAGGCAGTAAGTTGCATTTTTAAACTTGGGGCTTTTCAGTCTCCAGCTCGGATGCTCGCGTTGATTGATGCCCGTTTTGTGTGATTTGGCGCCAGTCTGAGCATCCACGTTTGGGATTTGGACTCAGCAAGTGGGAGCAGTGTGTGAGCGTAATCTCTGACTATTAAAAAGAAGGCATTCATCCCCCTAGCAGCTGGGCAGCCGTAATTGTCTGCAGGGCACCGTCATTAAGACTGCCCCACAGTTCCCCATTGTTTTTGGTTTTGCTGAACTTTAACCATTTGGGCTGAAACTTTCCATGCTGGGTGGGATGCACAGATGGCTTGATACCAAGTGGAGGGTTATAAGAATCCCAGGGCTTCACCGACAGGGATCTCATAGAGTCTCTGCTGAAAGTCTGCATCACATTGCTCATCATAAGGACTGGGGGACGCACATATGGAAAATACGAGGTGTTGCGTGTGGCTATATGCTAAAATTTTGTTCTCTGGAGTTGAAAGCATGTCACTAAATGGTCATGTGTTTGAGACAGACTTCTCCAAATAGGGAGTACAAGAAACTTGTCTTCCTAGTGGGCCTTTGTGTATTGTGTGTCATACAATAAAAATCAGGTAGCATATTAAGTGAAATGTCAGTGAAGATCTGGCAGAGACCTGAGAATGGAATTAACTGGCAGAGGTGAACAGCTGGTGTTGGAGAAACAGATGAATGTCAGAGGTCTGTTCTGGTGCATTCAGGGGAGCCGAGAGACATCTCGGCTTCCTTCCCTCTGCAAAGACAAACCGCCAGAGGGCTTGGTCTTATGCCAGGGGATCTCGGGGACTTGATGGCTTTTTTTAGGTCTCTTCCAGCCCTATTGTTCTATGATTCTATGAATATGGGATAAGCTGCCTTGTAGGGGACAGGAGAAAATCTTGTGAATTAAGCTCAGCCTGTAGAAGGCATGTTGTGATTTCATTTTTAGGTAACCACTTGTTTCCAATATGCTTTTTTCTGTCACTTTGCTCTTTGTTCTTTGATGATAAACTTATTCTTACTTTCACTATCTGTATGTGCTGTGTGTTTAGGCAGAGGGTAACCTGGGTTGTCTCTTGGAAGCTGTTGTGCAGTGTTTCTGTGGGAGCAGTGAGTCTAAGAGATCTGGGACAGGGCCTGAGTGCCCCCATCAGATGCTGCGAGAACTTGGGGGTTCACTAACATGTACAGTGAGTGCGAGGCCTGTGGAGGCCTGGAAATCAGGGCTCGCGCTGCCAGAGGCTGGTGGAGCTGGAGATCTGATCCACAGCAGGCAGAGACAAGGCTGCTGACGCCAAGCACAAGGGGTAGCCACGTGCCTGGGAGCTTTTCAGAAGGAACATGCCATGCATCTGCCTCAAGATGGATGGTTTTTGTTGGAAAGTTTCAGCCAAAGTGGTTCCAGCCGTCTTTTGAAAATTAGGTTAGAGAAAACCACGCTGCTTTGCCGACATTAGAAACGTCCATGATTTGAAGCGGGGACTTCGAGCTTTGTCAGAGAGATGGGGTGTGCGCCAAGGATGTGCCTTTGCTGTCCCTCCGAAAACCTGCCGAAAAGTGGCCAAGTTACAAGCCTGTGAAAAAGTCCAGTTTTGCTCATGCTCGGTAGATATTTGTTAGCGCATCACAGCTAAACTCCTGGAAGATCCTGCCCCCGCTGGGCATGCTCCATCCCTGAAAGGGGGCTGGCGGGGAATGGACGTGAGCATTGAACTCAAGTCTTTTTCATAGTACATAAGCGTGAGGAGGGAGCTAAGTTAAGATCGCACCAGCAGCTTTCACTGTGGCATTTCCTAATTTTGACTCTTTGACAATGCAGCCTTAATAGTGGTCTTTCAACACAGTTTTGTGGTGTGTGATGTCGTTTAGACCATCAGAAACAGATTCCTCCAAGAATAAGGCACACGTACTCGACTTACCCCGAGCTGTCGAGCTGGTTGCTCGGTTTGGGGAAATACGGGCTTTCCGGTCACCTGCCAAGGGGATGGATTGAACAGAGAGAAGCATTTCAAAGCACTTTCCAAAGGTGGCTGAATTCAGGCTCTGACGTGTTTGTGGTGGGATGGAGTCCTGGACGTGCAGGCCCCCCCCGCCCCAGAAATAGCCTACTGTCGGCTTCCTGGAGCCTTGTGATGGAAAGAGAAAGTGAGGTGTGTTGTCCATTCAAGATACACCACAAGGGCACATTTTGCAGTTTGGATTAACAGGCAGCAAACAGTGGTTCATTGTCATAAGACCTTAGCCTATGCCAGAAAGGCCTGTGCTGCTGTAGTAGTCGAGTTCCTCTGCTGGCTGTCTTCCTTTGCTGGTTGTGGTGCTTTATCTGAGGCAGTGCCCAGGGCATTCAATATTCCCCATCTTCTGCCAGTTCCCCCTGGTCCTTTCTCACTTTCTCTTTTTCCCCTCAAGTCCGCAATGTAATGTCTGTGTAACGTGTGTGCCAGCTTCTGTACGGTGAACATGTCCCAAACGGCCAAGCCCGTCTCCTTTATTTTCCAACCTGTTCTGTTCTGCTGGCTCTTATTTCTGGTTTAGGAGGGATAGCTCAGTGGTTTGAGCATTGGCCTGCTAAACCCAGGGTTGTGAGTTGAGTCCATGAGGAGGCCATTTAGGGATTGGGGCAGATAGAGGTTAGGGATGATGCTTGGTCCTGCCAAGAGGGCAGGGGACTGGACTAGATGACCTCCCAAAGGCCTTTCCAGTTCTAGGAGATGTGTATCTCCAATTGTAATAATTTTTATAATTATGATTTCCTTTCCACCCAATGCGTGGTACCTTCTGCAGCCCTCCATGGTGGGCAGCCTCCAACCTCTTCTCAATTAGCCTGCTTCTTGGGCTACCTGGGGACTCATTCTTCCTGTGTGTTTGTACGTTGCCCAGCACCTTGGACCTGGTTGCTGAATGAGGCCTTTTAGCCTGTCTGTAATTACTGGCAATGGTGCTGGACAGTGGGGGCTGGCAACAGAGGCTGGGGGTGTAAGAGTGTCTTGCCTTTCCTAACACCGTCCCACTGGCCACCGAGAGTGACGCATTGGTGGGCTGGGACTTGGGACTTCATATGCAAGTCCCAGTCTCAAAGTCCTCCACGCTGGCCTTTGCGTTCCCAGTACAGAATTCCTGGGCTCTAGGATCGCTTGTCGCCAGCAGTCGATGCTACGCCAAGGGAAGCCTCACTACTAGCAGCCAGTCAAGCCCAAACTCAAGGGCCGCGTTCTCTTGTAATTTCTTACTCTGCGGGGATCTCGTATGCCAGTCTCCCCACATGAGTGGAACCCCGGAAAATCGGAGCCTCTGCTAGACATGCTGACAGCCTCTTAATGCTGGCAGCTGTGTCAGGAGCTGCTTAGAGTCCCGCCAGGCAAGAGTTGGCCCCTGAGGTACGAAAGGAAGCGAGACAGCCTCAGGCTGTTGTATTATGCCGTTGATGGATGTTCCCCGCCTGGGTCCCCTGAGCGGGTGGTGATTTCTGAGCTTCCTGTGCTGCGTGGTGCTACACAGTCAGAGAGAACTGACGGTGACGAAGGAGCAGAGAGCCACAGCTGGCTCCTTTCCGTTCCCCTCAGATGTGTCAGAGGCACTTGCCTTTGACTCAACTTTCCTTCTCCTGCTTGAAGCAGGACGAGTATTGGTGTCTGGGAATTGAACTGCAGTGAAATGGGGAAAGAAGCCTGAGAGAATGTTTGGTACAATGGCAGAACGGAGGCCCCAAAGCATCTGTTGGGAGAGTAACAGAGAGGGAGCCATGCTAGACTATACACTATCAAAACAAAAAGCAGTCAAGTAGCACTTTAAAGACTAGCAAAATAATTTATTAGGTGAGCTTTTGTGGGACAGACCCACTTCTTCAGACCATAGCCATGCCAGAACAGACTCAATATTGAAGGCACAGAGAACCAAAAACAGTCATCGAGGAGGACAAATCAGAAAAAAAAAAAGATCCAGGTGAGCAATCAGAGAGTGGAGGGGTGGGGGGGTATGTCAAGAATTAAATTAAGCCAAGTATGCAGACGAGCCCCTAGAGGGACTCAGAAAATTCCCATCCCAGTTCAAACCACGTGTTAATGTGCCAGTTTGAATATAAAAGACAGCTCAGCTGTTTCCCTTTGAATAGTGGTGCAAAATTTTTTTTTCAGTAACATGCATACTCTTAAGTCATTAACAGAATGGTCCACTCCATTAAAATGCTGACTGACTGGTTTGTGGATCTGGAGCATTTTGATGTCTGTTTTGTGCCCGTTGACCCTTTGTCTAAGGGAGTTAGAAGTCTGTCCAATATACAAAGCATCTGGGCATTGTTGGCACATGATGGCATATATGATGTTAGTAGAGGAGCATGAGAAAGTGCCCGTAATTCTGTGAATAACCTGGTTAGGTCCAGTGATGGTATTTCCAGAGAAGATATGTGGACAAAGCTGGCAGTGGGTTTTGTTGCAAGGAAAGGTTCCAGGACTGGTGTTCCTGGGGTATAGACTGTGGCTGTTGGTGAGGATCCTCATAAGGTTGGGAGGTTGTCTGTAGGAGAGAATAGGCATGTCACCTAGGGCCTTCTGGAGTGTGGCATCCTGATTAAAGATAGGTTGTAGGACTTCAATAATTCGTTGCAGTGGTCTGAGTTGGGGGCTGTAGGTGGTGACCAGTGGTGTTCTGTTCTTGGCTTTTTGTTATTCATCCGTCCCCGTTGTTTCTGTCATCCTCTGAGTTACATTCTCCCTTGGTCTTTGCTGCTTTGGTCTTTTGGTGACAGCACAGCCAGTTGTCGGACTTTCTGGGTGCTCAAAAGCCTGTTCCTGGAGGATGCTGGATGGCTACGGGAGATGAGGCTGTTCGGCACCTCACAGTAGGCAGATCAGCACCTTGTAGGATTAGGCCCAACGTTTGTGACAACGCAGCAGTCCTTGCCACTGCTCCAAGCACACCAACACATTCACGTTCTCCCTGCCCCGGTGATCCTGCAGCAGCCAGCTGGATCTGGAGGCTTGGATCCCATCGGAGCTGGTTGTAGGGGGTAGGTAAAATTTCATGGAGTTGTTGGAGTTGTACCTCATTTCACCGGGTCTGTGGTGGCCTCTGTCTCTTGCCCTGGGATTTCCTGTCCTAGACTTTGGTAGAGCAGCACAGCAAGAGAGAGAGACGTACACCGTGGAGGGTATCGAAGATCGTGGTTGAAAAGAGGGTTGACGTATGAAGTGTTCCCTTCTTGCCGTTGCCCAGACAGTTAGGAGATGGGTGTTCAGCAGCATTTTAATCGCCTTAAGCCCTGTGTGCTCTAGTGTTTTCCTGCTGCTTTGCCTCTGGTAGCAGCTTTGGGAACCTTCACAAGAAAAGGGATATGTAGACAAAGGCTTGGTTTGTCAGAGGCTTCATCCACTGTGCTGTTGTGTTGAACTCAGCTGACCGTGTCCATGCTACCTGACCAGTTGTTTTGGACACCAGATTGTGGTGGAATCGTAAGGTTGCTGTAGAATCATAGAAGCGTAGGACTCCTGCAGTCATGGCACAGCCATCTAGACCATCCACGATGGGCGTCTGTCTAACCTGCTCTTAAAAATCTCCCATGATAGAGATTCCACAACCTCCCTGGGCAGTTTATTTCACCCTGACATTTAAGAAATGTTTCCTAATGCCCAGCCTAAATCACCCTGCAATTTCAGCCCATCGCTGCTTGTCCTGTCCTCAGATGTTAACAAGAACAATCTTTCACTGTCCTCCTTGTAATGATGTTTCATGTGCCGTACTTTAAAACTGTTTAGTGTGTCCCCTCCCCATCTTCTCTTATCCAGAGCAAACAAACATCTTTTTTTTCAGTCTTTCCTCAGAAGTCATGTTTTCTAGATCACTTATCACTTCCGTTGCTCTCTGCCAGACTCTGTCCGTGTTTGATACCAGACAGAGCAGACACCTATAGAAACTGCTTTTCCTAAATCCAGGGAGCTGCTCTCACTCACGTGGCAAGGGGCATTTCTTGGAGGTGGGGGCAGAACTTGGTTAAGATCCATGGGTCAGGCAAAGCCAACTTGACGGGCAGCTGGTGGTAAATACGGGCTCATTTTGAGGTCCAGCTTAAAGACTTGTTTCCTAAAACATGCCAGTGGCGTAGCCCATGGAAGCTGTGTTACTATATGAGAGGTATCACAGAGGTACTAGTAATTTTTGTGGATTTTGGGGGTCTCAGTGGCAGTGTGGTCTAGTAGGTAGAGCATTGGGTTGTGACTCAGAAGACTCGGGTTCCAGTCCGGGTGTGCCACTGGCCTGTTGGAAGATTGTGAGCACGTCGCTGCCCTGCTCTGTGCCTCAGTTTCCCCATCTGTAAATGGCAATGATGCATAAAGCACTTGGAGATCTAAGGGTGAGAAATGGTATAGAAGAGGGCGTCACTGAAAAATCCAATTACTCTTTTGCGCAGTAGGTGGCACTTTGAGCAGTGTCTCAGCTGAAGGGCACATGCGTGGCACGCTCCTCTTGGGCTCACATCTCATGAATGGGCCATGGTGTTGCTTCCACCTGTCTCAGCCCCAGGGTGAGGTCTGGGTGTGCCCCTACCTCCCTGGGGTGGATGTCTGGCACAAAGGGGACTGACCACTCATTCTGGGTGGCAGACCAAAAGTGGAACTGGATTTCTGTGCCAACGGGGAGTGGAGTTCCGAGGCAGCTCCTGGGGGCAGAGAAGAATTTGAACCGCATGCCTGCCACCACAAAGGCCCGTCAAGGTGTGCAGCTGCTGAGAGGAGAAGTGCCTGCCTGAAATGGACTCAGGGACAGATCTTGAGAGGGAGGGAAGACCTTGAAGCTGGGTCCTTTTGGAACAGCCTCTGGGAGGAGAGGAGCCTGCTCTGGATTTTTTAAACCTCCTGGAAGACACTCTAGGAGCAGCCTTGGAGGTGAGCAAGAGCCTGAACTAGATTGCCAGGGTTAGAGAAGAACCTGAAAGGGGCACTGATGTCTGCCCTAACTCACTTGGCAGAGCAGTCCTCTGTTGTCTCCAGGGTACAGCGCGAGGTTTTGATCAAACGGAGGAACACGGCCAGCTGAGGACCAAATTGAAACCAGCCTCCCTGACTTTGTAAAGGAGACCATAGAAACACTAATGAGCTTGGGGTACGTTTGAATCCTCCAGGTCACTGAAGTTTGTCTGCCGTTAGCTCTGTGTTTTTGCACGCGTGTTTTTCCTTCCTAAAGCTGGGCGAGGCCTTCGCTGATCTAAGGCAGAGGATTCTGATGAGCTTCAAATTAAATTATGCCAGACGGTACCACTTTACATTTCAAAGGGATTGAGGGAGAGTTGGAGCAGCTCAGAGTTGCTGGGTTTTTTTGGGAGTAACTGAGGTGATATTTTGACAGATTGTGGGATTCCTGTCAAATGCTAAATCCGCAGCTGGTTTTGTGTTGCTTGTTTGTCTCCAATTACGATGAGGAATTCATAATGACCAGTTAGAGAAGTAGCAGAGGATGACATTTTGTGGCACAGTGTCGTGAAAAAAAGATAGCAACCCTCCCACGTCCCACTCCCCTGTAACATTAGCCACCCTAGTCGGCAGCTACCGTCTCTTGTCGTGTGGCAGGAGGCATAACCTTTTGTGACTCTGACTTCCCAGCTCTCCTGTGTGGCACTCGGTGGTTACTCCCTGGCTCTAAGTTTTAGTGAAACCAACCAGTGCCCCTGCACTTGTCAGTTTAATGGCAAATGGCACTTTCTCCTCTTCCCTATCCTAGATCTTATCTGTCGAGAAAAATGTCCTCCGGCCTCCTCAAGGGCAGTTCCAGTTCCATTCCATGCCTCCTCCATGGTTCCTCTGAGTGTGTCCCAAGACAGAAGTCTTATTAGGGTCTGGCTGCTACTCAGACAGAAATACCAAGGACATGTTTCAGAGGGGTAGCTGTGTTAGTGTGCTTCCCTGGAAACCAGGAGGAGTCCTGTGGCACCTTTAAAGACTAACCGACTTATTTGGGCCCAAGCTGTTGTGGGCTGGAGCCCACTTCCTCAGAGGCATGAAGTCACTGATCACTTGTCATTTTATCTGAGGACAAGTATCAGGCGGTGCTAGTGACCTCTGAATTAGTCCTGGCGTGAGGAGATGGCTGGAGGTGCTGCCTATCAGAAGAGAGATAAAAGAAGAGTCTTGGCCTTTGGCACTCACTGATGATCCACTACTTTATGCCAGAATAGCAGGTTAATTAGCTCTGGCATCCTAGCCCGACTCAGCTCGGGTAACTGTATGCTGCCTCCTTCCTTATTCTTCACTTCCTGTCCTAAACTATTGGGCAGCATTCCTTGATGCTAATAAACAGCTGTCACGTTCCACCTCTGGCGTGCTCTTTGTGCATGCAGCCGGTCAGTTACTCTCGACATCGCCTCCTGTTTATCCATCAGGATTGATTGGGCACGGTGGGGGATGTCCGGTCCTAGGCATCTAAGACTGGCATATCTATCAGACGTCAGGCCAGCTGTTGCTGCGTTAGTGGCTTGCGAGTTCACAGTTAGGGGGAAGATCTGCCCAGCATTAAAGCGAATGAGTTTGACCCGAGGAGTGATTGTTTCTGATACTTTGTTTTGGCGTATGCCAGCCATTTTAGGAAACTGGCCATTTAAGGTGTGGGCTGGGTGGTCTAAGTATAAGTTATAAATGGTGCTGCAGGAGAATCCAGGCACTGGGCCTTATTGGCGAATCCTACCCTCCAGCCCGCCCCCAGCCAGACATCCCGCTCTGTCGCTTCTTGTTGTGCCTCTCACCTAGCACTCATTTCTGAGTCACGAGCTCTCCCTTCAGCCATTTCTGACGGTTCTCCTCTGAGACGGTTCTTCTCTCCATGGAGGCGGAGGTGCCAGGGGTCTGTCAGAACTGGTTGCTACAGTGTTGTGATGTTGTTCGCTCGGGGCTCCCCGCTTTAGAGCCGAGAACCCTGTCTCCAGTGTGCTCCCCCTCCCCAGCAGCAAAAGCTTGCGTTGCCAGTGTATGCGGCTGTCTGCTTCCTGGCCACCAAGCCCAGTCTCTCGGCATGACGCCGGCATCCTCTGGCCCAGCGTTCGATTGCAGCGATTGCTTTTATCTCGTAAGAGCGGCCACACGGGGTCAGACCAAAGGTCCATCCAGCCCAGTGTCCTGTCTTCCAACAGCAGCCAATGCCCACTGCCCCAGAGGGTGTGAACAGAACAGGGAACTACCCAGTGAGCCTTCCACTGTCATCCGTTCCCAGTCTCTGACAAACAGGCTAGAGACACCAGTCCTACTCATCCTGGCTAATGGCCATCAATGGACCCGACCTCCATGAGTGTATCTAGTTCTTTTTTGAACCCTGTTAATCTCCTGGTCTTCACAACTTCCTCTGGCCAGGAGTCCCACAGGCCGACCATGTGCTACGTGAAGAAAAACTTCCTTTTGTTGGTTTTAAACCAGCTGCCCATTAATTTCATTTGGTGACGCCTAGCTATTTTGTCATTGGAACACGCCAATAACTTCTCCTTATTCACTTTTTCCACACCAGTCGTGATTTTATGGACCTCTGTCCTGTAAAATGCTAGTGCATTATGTTGTATGTCTCTGGATTTGAACACCCCAGATTTCAATACAGGAGGGAGGATGAAGCTATGACTTTGTCTGCTTGGCCTTAGGCTGCAGGGAACCCAGCTGTGGTTTGTCTTGGGGGTTAGAATGATGGGTGGTTTTACTTGGGGCCGTACTAGGAGCAGCTCTAGAAGTTTGGGGTGTATCTGGGATCTTGGTGGTGCCACTACCCAATGGAGGTGCAGTAGAGATCTCGCTGTGGGTGGCATTTGGGAGGCTGTGCTAGGCATTCCCATAATGTAAGAACTAGGGTTCTCCAGATTAAAATTTAAGGGCAGCAGGTTTAAAACTAACAAAAGCATGTTTTTTCTTCTAGCAGCGCACACTCCATCTGTGGAACTCCTCGCCAGAGGATGATGGGATGACCAGGACTTTAACAAGGTTCCAAAAAGAACTAGATACATTCATGGAAGTTAGGTCCATCAATGGCTTTTAGCCAGGATGGGTGGGAATGGTGTCCCAATTCTGTTTGTCAAAGGCTGGAAGAGGATGACAGAAGAGGGATCACTTGATGATTACCTTTTCTGTTCACTTCCCCTGGGGCATCTGGCATTGGCCAGTCTGAAGACAGCATACCGGGCTAGATGGACCTTTGGTCTGACCCAGTATGGCCATTCTTATGTTCTCATAGCAGAGTTCTTGCGTGATAGGTGTTGTGGGAACGGTGTTGAGGTTACCAGTTGTTTTGGGGCTCTTATATGATGCGTATTGTGTGAGTGGTGGGTGCTGAGTTTGGTAGCTCAGGGTGTGGGGTGACAGATCATTGGAGGGATATGGGAATTGATGATATAGCCAGGAGCATGGAAGGATGGAGTTGCTGGAAGCACAGAGTATAGGCTGCCTCCTTGGAGGGGCAGTGCTGGGGACTCTGGCTGAGAGGGAAGAATTCTGGGCTCTGGAGCTGAAAGGTGTATTTACATCTCAAAATGTTCTTGTTCGTTCCACCTCCACGCACCAAGTCAGGGCAGGGAATGGATCACCTGTTGCTTACCTGCTCTGTTCATGCCCTCCGGGGCACCTGGCATCGTCATTGTCAGAAGGCAGCTTTCTGGGCTAGACGGACCTGTGGTCTGACTCAGTGTGGCTGTTCTTACAACAGGATAGACAAGGAGCTGTTGAATGGGGAGACGAGCCTGGCTCCTTGCATTGTTCTTTTCTCTTTGATTCTCATTGATCCACGTGGTCGAAAGTGGTTCTGAGCTTAAGGGAAAGCAGCCAGGCTGCAAAGGTCGTGGAAAGCAGCTGCTAACCTTCCCTCTGCCTGGGCTTAGCTTTCTAATAATAATAAAAAATGTTCCTACACGAGAAGCTTGTTTTGTGCGTCTGCTTCTCTCCTCCCTGACAGCACAGGCTGATAATTGGCTTGCCTTCCACTCTGGCGCCGGAGCCGCGAGCTCTCAGAGTCAAGGTAATGAGACCCCCCGGGAGAGAGCACACAAGCCCCCAGCTGTGTTGATATGGTGCCTGGGAGGGAGGGCGATTACAAAGGGGGAGTGGGACCACCGAATGGCTTCCTTTTTCCCACAGCCTTTGATGCTCCACCTGCTTCCCGTTCCCTTTGACTAGATTCCAGCTGATTTGAAATTCCACATTCAAATGTACAAGTTCATTTTTACAGGCTCCTAAGGCTTTCCCAGGGCACAGGTCATTGAGATGTCCTCCACGGTGAGACAATATGAGTAAGGAGTGATGTTCCTGCTACCCTGGGCAGCTGAGAGCACCAGTCCATCCCTGAGCCCCTAATAAGGGGAAGAGAACCTCTGCCTGGTCTTAGCCCCACTGTCAGCCTCCATTAGTCTTTCTTCCCTGCATCATTACATTTAAAAGCTGCAGTGACAGAAGGAGCCTGTTCTCTGATTCCTTTTGCTTCTAACCACTGGCTTAGTTTCTGAGGACCAAAAAGGGTGCAGGGCTTTGTCCATGCTGAGAAGGGACATCTTGTCCTTGGGGGAGTGAAGGAAAATCAAGTCTGGCGCATCATTTCTGAGTGATTGTGGAGGAGTCTCTGGCCTAGGTGCCAGGTGACAGCCTGGTAACGTTTTCCTCTGTCTCCCTTAGAAGTGCTGAGTCAGATGGATGCCTGTAGAAACGACACTGGAGTGGCATCTGAGGCCAGGTCTACACTAGACGTTAAAGTTGATTGTAGATATGCAATTCTAGCTACGGAAATTGCATAGGTGAATCAACTTATCTATAATCGACTTACCTGGCTGTCCACACAGAGGTCGGTCGGGAGAAACTCTCTCAGTAACCTCCCTTACTTCTCGTGACATTGAGGAGTACGGGGGGTCAACTGTTGACCCCAGATAGTTTAATTTTGTGCACACTTACTAGATGCGTGAAATGAAACTCCAGAAGATCTACCCTGACTGGTTCGACCTTCTGCATAGTGAACACATACCATCAGTGTCTTGTCTTTCTGTGAATCCGGATCAAATGTGCTCCATTTACACATCAGAGGGTGTTCTTTTTTCTGTCTGACGGTGTTGCCAACTCAACCTGGGACCTGGTTTATAAACCACATCCTTCCAGCTCTTCCTTGAGACTGACATATTCCACCGAGGCTCTGTGGAAACCCAAATCCTTTCCTGTTTTCTGAGTTGCCAAATGCACCTTGTGTTTATCTTCCGCCTGGAAGGAGTCTCTCTCTCAAGTCAGTGCATCCTGGGCTCATTCTCCCATTCATGGGAATACCTGAAAGGTTTCAAATATGTGGAGATACACTTCTATGAGATGTGTAAGGGACCTTGGGAGGTCATTGTGTCCAGTCCCCTGCCCTCTTGACAGGACCAAGCACCATCCCCCCCCCATTTTTTTTGTGTCCCTATTTTGCCCCAGATGCCTAAATGGCCCCCTCAAGGATGGAACTCACAACCCTGGGTTTAGCAGGCCAGTGCTCAAACCACTGAGCTTTATGTTGTGTAGCAACAAATAATGGAGTCCTGAGATCAATGGGGTCTTCCAAGGCCCTTTTCTCATTTGCCCTCCCAAACTGTCTTTCCACCTGCTTCTAGGACATTGTCTCCCATCTGCTTCCCTTGCCTTGGTTTTCACGTAGCTTGTCCTGCCTTCCTATACTTGTCTTGTAATATGACACCAGTCTTTGAGCTCCTGTAATGTCCACTTAGCTTGGATACGAGCTGTAGCTGTTCTTTGTCATTCAGTCTTGTAAGTTCTAGGTTACCTCCTGCCTGGAATCCGGCCTTCATCTCACTGCCAACTCTCTACCCTGTCTGTGTTGCCGTTGGCAGCTGAGATTTCCTTTTGCTAATGATGAACACGCTTGGCGTATAATATCTGGGAAGCTTTAAAACTCCAGGACTTAATTTACTATGCTCCCAGCGTGTTTTCTTCACAAGGGACCTCACTAGGATTTCTGGCCTCTTCTATTTCATGCCTCTCTTTGCTCTCCAGGTCATCAATGTTCTGCTGGAAAGGTCATCGATTCTTGTGCATGGGACTCGCAGTGTTGTTTTCTGGGAGGCCTGCAGGGAAACGCACCTTTATCGTTTGGTTTTCGTAGGCTGATAGGAATACAAGAAGGTACTTATTCTCAGCTCAAGATGCCTTTGACATTTCTTTCAAAGCACAAAGTCTAACAGAAAAGGCAAATCTAGCCCCACTTGTCTTTGAGACAAACGCCAAAAGATTAAAACAATAAGTACCCTAATCTCCCTCGGGTCTACCTGCTCTGGAAGCGCTCTCCCTCTTGAGCACGCCAGGGGTGGAAAACTCCTCGACAACAGGATCTTATGCCTAAAGCGTCAGGAGGATGTGAGGATTGTCTTGTGTGCAAATCACTGGCCTGGCAATCTGGATCCAGTGTCAGCCTGTGCTCCAGACTTGCCGTGTGACCTTCAGCAGGTCACTCTGGATCCAGTGCTCCTGCTCTACTGAGGCACAACTCCTGTTTGAGTGACTCAGGGTTTTGCCTGAACTAGGCCAGCCGTTTTGGGGCCTTCATTTCACTGTGCCTCAGGGGACTCACCTGGACAGTAGGATTCACTATAGCTCCTTCACGGGTCTCTCGTCAGAATTACTTCAGATCTTTTTTGGACAATGCGATTGGAGCATTGGCTCAAAGGCGCTGCAGAAAGACCAGAGCTTTTGGTATGATTAGGTAGTGTTGAACCCATGGCATACGCTTCCTTGGTTTTCATACACTGTTACGTGACTTTCCTTCCAAGGCATGTTGTCCACCCACATGTTCCACAGCTGTCCTGGGACCACAGACTGGTCGTGGAAGAAGCGCTCGAGAGGTACACCTTCCAGAAAGCAAGACCCGACGGAGTTATTCGGCGATTGATAGTAAACTGCTGTGAAAGGGAGAACATTCTGCAGACAAGGACGGAAGGAACAGGGCAGGCCACGAGGTCGGTGTAACAGCATAAGTGTTTCCCAAAGTCTCTTGCCTTTGGCTGAGACAAAGAGGCACATTCTAGGGCAAACACAGTAGGAGCAAGTTTTCTTTCTGTAGTGGCCGTAGCGCTTGGGTTGAGTTGCGCGATGACATCACAAGGAGCCGTGTTAATAAGGCCGTAAATTGCAAAGCTTGAAACAATGACTCTAGATGGACTGTTTTGGAATGTTAGACTGTTCCTGTTTTGGAATGGCAGATATACAGGTGAGCGGAGGCCTAACGGGACGAGGTCATGAATATGTTGGTGGCTAGGAACAGTCAGATTACAAGATTCACAAGGCCTTGGGATGTCCTCTTTGAAACTGGCTCTGATGAAAAGCCTCATAAGTGACTGCTTTTACTCCGTGGGCTGGTTTACAGAGTGGTCATCTGGCAGTTCGTGTTTTGTTCATGGGGCTGTGCTTATAGAAGGGAAACCAGCTGATGTTTCACAGAGGTTAAAATAAATAAGTAATAGGAGACACACCTCTCCTAGAACTGGAAGGGACTTGGGGAAGTCATCTCGTCCAGTTGCCTGCCCTCTTGGCAGGGCCAAGCACTGTCCCTGACATCTATCTGCCCCAATCCCTAAATGGCCTCCTCAAGGATTGAGCTCACCACCCTGGGTTTAAGCAGGCCAGTGCTCAAACCACCGAGCTATCCCTCCCACAATGAGGTGCTTATCGTGCTGGCTCTCTGACTGATGCAGGAGGCTGGAGTCATCTATCACAGGCCACTGGACACCAGCAGGAAGCACCTTATAGCCTCCTTGGCTACTATTATTCTTCATTCTGTGCTGCCTCGAATGTGAAGTGGAAGGACCCTTCTCGGTAAGAGGCAGAGAAATTGCCACAGGTGCAGTGCCGGCCAACCTCATCAAGTCAACAAGAACAGGTGAAGCAATTTTGCATTGCTCCATTCAGCCGTGATGCCAAGGGTCATTTCCCCAACCTCTTCCTCGGCTTCCTGATTAATTCTGGTTAGCAGCATGCTGCTGGAAAAGTGTCCTCTGTCATCTGAAAGGAAGGGAATTGGTCTCTTGTGGCTCGTACTCTGAAACAGATGCAGCCCTCCGCAGCTGAGGTACTGATCTCCCACAGTCAAAAGAGTTCCTTGTCTACAGGCTACAGCACCTTTTGATGTATGGCTGTTACAGTGCAAACTCTAGCTGCAGAGAAGATAGCAACAAAAATGTATTTGAGATGTAGTAGCGCTGCAATTTTTTTTTAATAAAGACTGATAATAGTGAATAAAAACAGATTCTGGACAAATCTGGAGTCCAGGGTAAAAGCTGTGAGTTAGTGATCCTCATGCTTTAAGGTGCCAATCATCAACTGGAATCAGGAAGAAACTTCCCCAGTAGCATATAATGGAACATTTGGGTACAATGTGATGGATTTACAGCCTCCTCTATTGCATCCATAGGTGACCACTGTTGGAGATAGGGTACTGGGCTATTCGAGCAGGGCCACACCTGTATTACTAAGTCTGATTGCCTGCCTGGTTTCCAACCTTTATAAAACCCCATTTTCTATAGTTCAGTGTTCTTAGGCTGTCAAGGGTGAGGGGGCTTCTTTCAGAACTGGCCATTTCTACGTACGGATCATGAGCAGAAGAATGACCAAGGGATAATCTGTTAGAACATTGGTGATGTATATTGATTACTCCAATAACCAGATGCCTGCCTTTTAGGGTCACTTAGGAACACTGCTGTCGCAAGTGGGGGCTGTTGTGAAGTCTTCTGCGTGTGTGCGAGTGAGCAAGAGAGACTTCCGGTCAAAGACCAGGGTCAAGTTGTCGGGGGACTCATTATGCGGTGGCATGGAAAGGTTTGTTAGCAGTAGACTGAGTATGTGAGATGATTTTATAAGTCACCATGTTGAGTCTGTAAAATCCTCCTGATCCAGTGGCCAGACACTATCAACAACCGAGACCAGTGGCAGCTGACTCACCAACTTCCTGCTGAAGAAGAAATCAAGAAGAGAAAATGGCGGTGGATTGGATGTACCCTCAGAAGACCAACCACCACCATCACAAGACAAACCTTAAGTTGGAACCCACAAGGGAGAAGGAGAAGAGGGCACCCAAGAAACACCTGGCACAGAGACCGGAAGGCAGACACTAAAAAGACGGGGTACACCTGGTCAGAACTGGAAAAGGTTACCCAAGACAGGGGGCACAGGCGAATGCTCTTCAGTGGCCTATGCTGCAAGACGTAGAAGTGGAAGAAGCTTGCTACTTCTACTGCTATGTTCAGTTGGAGCATCTCTCTGCTTTGTGTCTTATCCTGTATCACTAGCAAGCAGCTGGTTTCCAGGCTTGCTTCTGCAGCCTCTGGACATGACAGCCCCTCTCTCGGCTGTGCCCCTTGGCACTCTGGCCCGTGGCTACTTCGAGAAATGAATGTGTAGCATCTGTTCAGACACTGCCTTTCTACGGAATTATTGTCTGATCCCAGGCAGCCTGTTTGGGGTGGGGTGGAGAAGGTTATGTCTGTTGGGCTGAAGAAGAGGAATCCCTGGGTGATATATCCTTGTTTCCTAGGAGACAGGACAGTGGAGGAGTGATATTTTAGGGGCTTGTACGGCAGCCTCCAACAGGCAATCCACGTGCTTAAAAAAGAAGCCACTTCCTCCAGCTCGTTGGTGTGCAGGATAATTGAGTGGAGGGACGAGGAGGAGGAGGCGTTTGGGAGCTCAAGTAACCTCCTCTCCTAACATGCTTTGTGGTCCCCCAAGCTCTGGTGGAGGGGCAGCTCCCCTGCAGAGGAATTCACACCTGTCCATTCTTGCACTTACTGATTTCCCTGGGTCTGACAGCTGTCACTTTCTGGCTCATCTGGCTGTGCTGCACGTGTGCATCTTGTGCGCCTGGGAGGGAACAGACAAGTGTTCCAGCAATGAGGAGTGTGAGGATGAGAGACGAGGTGTAAATTGCACGGCGGCTGCCTCAGCCAAGGTGCAAATGAAAAACGCGCTCGCCTTTTGTGCCAGGGTTTCTCAGATCCCAGATTCAAAATGTTCTTTCTCGCTCCCCCTTGCGCTCTGCTCCAGAGGGCCTCGTGTGCTGAATTTCTCCCTGCCTCTCCCGCAGCCCAGGCTGTTAGCGATTCGCAAGACGGTGCTCTCCTTTCGTGCGCTTCAGCAGAACGATTACTTCTTAAATGTAAATTCAAGTTCCGACCAAAGCAGAGAGGCACTGAAATGTGTCATCCTTCTAGCACAGCATCCCAGGCAGAGGTGGCTGGTCGGGGGAGGTGTCTTAATTGCCAAGAGATGCACTTCACCCTCCTGCCTTCATTTTTTAATTCTAGCTTTACCTGTGTCACCTAACCTGCGTGGCATTTAATTATTTGTTGCTGTTTATATTGTACGCTGCCTGCTGACTGGCACCCAGGCAAAGGAGAAAGAGGCTTATGGATTCTTTCGAGTGAAATAATTGCATCATACATTTATATAAGACCTCTCACCCCAAAGGATCTGCAGGCTTGTTGCAAGGGAGGTGGCTGGGGAATCATCTCTTGGGAGGAATGCAGCAGGTGTTTATCAGTGCAGAGCAACACTCTTCGATAGCTGAGAATGTCGTGTAGGTGTTTGCTTCTTAGGATCACACATTGCGGCTTGAGCTTCCTTGGCAAACGTGACTCAGGATGACCACAAATGACCCTCAGTGCTGCATTGAGGCCTTGGTCGGGGACAGATGTGAGGGCTCCTTCCTGGCCCGCTGCTCTTGAGGTTCCTGGAAGGAGTTGACCCTAGCTCTCTGTAGTTGGCCGGGGAGAGCTGTTGAAATCTGAGGGCTGGCTTCTGGTTCCCTGGCTGCTGAGGGTTTGGACGCCACAGGGTCTGTGGCATTCTCCTCAATGGTGCAGCCATCTCAAAACATATTGCCCTTTTAAGGGCGAGCCTTTCTTATTACCATGTAAGATACTGTGTAAGATGGTAGGTAGCCATCCTCCCTCTGCCAGCAGAGCCCCACCTCATAAGGGCCCTGCTCCAATGTTCTTTAGTGACTTCATTGCCATTGCTGAGGCCCCATTCAGGAGCTGGACTCCTGCGAGCGTCTGGATCAGGGTGAAAAATGGTCCCGCGTCCCTCGGGGTACAATCAAGCCTTAACGACTCCTGTTGTGATTTACTTAAGGGCCAGGCAAAGGCTTTTCTGGGTTGAAGGAAGGAAAACCCTTCTCCAAACATTCCTCTGGGTACTCCAGTCACCTGGTCTGACTCATGGTGCCCACCACTGAGACCTTTATCCCTGCTATTAACCCGGGGGGAACACGCCGCCTTTTCCAGCACGTCTTTTGGGTGGCACGCAGTGTTGTAAGGGGGGGGGTGTTCAGCGTTGTGCACTCACCGAAATGTGTGTGTTCAACTTGTGTGCACAGTGACTCTTTTGGCACATGACTAGTCCCGCGGTGTCCAGTACGTTCGCCACGTGTGGCAAGTAGGACGTTGCATTGTGGTGAATACCGGCGGGGGGGGTCCAACTTGTGGCTCTCGAGCTGCATGTGGCTCTTGGAGCCTTTAAATGTGGCTCCTCCTGAGAGCAGCACGTGGGGAGTGCTGTCCGTCCGCTCAGTGCACACGCCCCACTGCTTGATAGGAGACGTGGCAGCGGCCCCGGCGAGTCACCGGCATTGAATTAGAACTGGGGGCGGTTGGGGGTCCCTGATGCTGGGGACAGGGGACAGCCTTTATTTAGAACAGGGAGGAGGCTGGGAAGACCTGGCTCTGGGGATGGGGAGGGCATTTATTTACAGCTGGGGGGCTGCTGGGGGAGCCTGGCTCTGTGGGAGGGGGAAAGTGGTGAATATGAAAAGACCACAACCACAAGTGGGGCGATCCTATTGGACGCCACTGGCCTAGTCGGTCTGTCTGATTGGTCCTCTGCGCACTCAGTTGCCGTAACCGTGCGCAAATTACCCATCAGCTTAGGGTGGATGTCTCAGAATTCTAGAAGCTGAGCAACCCCCTGCAGAGGCGGGTCGGTGCAGACCTGTTACACTTAGAGTTAGAGGTAATTGATAGCATCATTCCTCTCCCCCACATAATTCTCCGTCCCTCCCTTAGCTCTAGCTGTCTTTTCTATACCTGTTTTATCGCCATTTTTCTTCTGTGTCCGCCCAGTGAAGGACACTTTCTCTCCATTACGATCCCCCTCCAAGGAGGACCAAGGAGGAGGGAAGGCTGGGTAGCCCTCAGCATCTATTTAAACTCAGCCCCCGGAGCGCTGGAGAGAGATGCAAAATGCTCCTTTCTTACCTCAGGGACCCGGTGCACTGTCTCTATCGCATTCTGATCCCTGGCAGGGCGAGGCCAGCCTGGAATCTTTTGTGGCTGGAATTGCTAAGCACGACGTGGGCGACGCTGGTCTAATTAATTGCACTGAGGTTTGGTTTAGCTTCTCTGTGAGTTAAGGATGTCTAGTGCTCAGGTCCAGCTGCAGGATCACTGCCCCCTGCTTGCCATGAGGGACCAGATGTGTTGCGGAGTGATGGAGGAGAATCGGTGTGCAGAGAACCGGCGTGGCCGTCTGGCGCAACCCCGGTGCGGAGCTGCCGTAACTTGGAGATTGAGCGTGTTTGTGTTGCTCTGGGCATGTGCGTGGGAGGGACAATAATCCGTAAACCCGGGTTACTAATAGCAGTGGTGCTCACAGGCATTATTACTAGCAGAAGTTAAAGGCAAGGTGACCCTCTGTCCCATTTTTGGCAGGACAGCCTCATATTCCAGGTGCCAGAAAGGCGTTCCCACTTCTTTTCACAAAGGGGCTAATTGCCACGTATTCGGTCCCCTGCTGGCACGCAGAGCACGTGCTCATGTGCTATCCAGCCACACCAGAGGGAGCCAGCAGCGGGCCCTGCAGAGGGAGAGGTGGCTGCCTCCTCCTTCCCGGCTCCCCGAGGCGCAGGGAAGCCAGGAGTCCAGCCCCGCTGCCGTGGCAGGTGAGTCCGAGGGTCCCAGGCACTGCATAGCTCCGGCCCACGGGGACAGGGGGCCTCAGCCACTTCCTGTGGCTCTGTGCTGCCCAGCAGCCCCGCAAGCTGCTCAGAGCTCAGGGAGCTGCACACACTGCCTGGGGGTCCCAGGGTGGAGCTCGGCACATGCGCCTGGGTCCAGGGCTCCCGGGGTTCCCACAGGAGTGTCCTACCAAGGCTGGGGCCTTTCCTGCAGGCGCAGCTGCGGGGAGTGACGTGCCTGGCCCATGCTCCCCACGGGCAGCCCCCAGCCCTGCCCTGGCTGCCGCGCCCTGCTGAGCTGTCAGGCTCCTGGAGGCCGGTGGGGGGGCGTCCAGGCCCCAGAGCCCCCGGGGTGTGTGGCAGGGCGGCGTGGGGCCACAGGCCAAGCTGATGGGGCTGGGGCAAGGCCTGGACCCCGCGAGCGCCCTGTGCCTGGGAGCTGTCTGCAAAGGCACCGCCCCTCCCCCCCCCCGCCCCGCCCCGCCCCGCCCCGCCGTGGGACCCCTCCTCCCAGGCAGGGCGACGCCGGTGGGAGCTTCCCGGGAGCAGTGACGTGCCCTCACCCCACCCATGCGCTTGTTGCAGGGACCGCGCAGGGTCCGGTCCCCTGGAGCACACAGTGAGTTCCTCGTGCCTGGCCAGGGCCCCTCAGCTGCCCGCGGCCCCTTCCCTGCTGCACTCCAGCCACCCTGGGCATCAGCCCCCTGCCCTGTGTCTGCGCATCCGTGGCTCAGGCTGGTCAGACGCGGGGGGGGATGGCAGCTGGGGCAGCCACTGAACCAGCCTGGGCAGGATGGAGCCTGCCTGAAGCCCCCAGCACTCATGCCTGAACCTAGCCCAGGAGGCAGCCACTGGTAATCACTGGGTCAGCTCCTGACCCCTCACCCTGCTCAGCAGGTCAGGCCCAGCCTGGGACGTGAGCCTGGGCTCTCAGCTCCTGTCACCGCTCTGGGGAGCTGCGTCCTCGCTGCACTGCCCTGTGACTGGGGCAGAACACCAGGGCTGCCCTGGGCAGCCACAGCTGGGGAGCTGCCCCCACCCTCGTATCTTCCTGTCCTGTACGTGGGATAGAGATGTGGTCGCCCTAGTTAAAGGAGAACCGTCTCTAGACAGAGAGGTGGGATTCACGCTGGTATTTCGATGCTCTCTGAAGGGTCCCAGGCGGTGGGAAAAGTCTGATGTCCCAGCACGGGGCGGGGAGAGCTGGAGAGCCAGGAAGCCGTTTGCCCTTTGCTGTTCAGGGCAGGAAGGGGGTTAGAGAAGGGGTGGGTGACTGGGTTGGCAGGTCTGCCGGGTGACAGGCCGGAGCAGGGAGTCAGATACTCTGCTGATAGGCACAGCGTCCATGCCTGGATGCCAGGGACCAGTCAGCCGTAAGGAGGGAGGCTGATTCGCTGTCTGTCTAGAAGCCCTAGTCACGGACAGGAGCCTGTTGTGCTAGGTGCTGTACAAAAAGATGCCACTTCCGATAGCAAGAGGAGCCGAACTTTGGGTGTCTCTGTTTATGAGGAGTTGTGGGGGAACCAGGAAGCCAGGCTGCAGGCCCACAGTGCCTAGCAACTGCAGAGCTCGAGCGTGTTGTGTACATCTGCCGGGCTGAGTGGTGCGTGGAGAGCAGAGAAGAGAAGTGGGGGGGTAAGTGGGCAGGCCCAGGGCTGGCCAGCCCCTACTCCCTTCAGAGGAGCAGGCTGGGAGATGAGGCAGAGACAGGGAAATAAAGGTACAGCCAGGGCCGCTCAGTAGCCTGTCCTGGCCACGGTTTGCCGCTGGAGTTGTATGGGTGTCTGTGTGTCCATCTGCCCGTTGTGCTCCTGCCTGTACGGGTGTCTGCTCATCGGCGCTTCTACCTCTCCCTGCCCGGGCATCCTCCCTTGCCTCAGTGGGTGCATCTGCACGCCCGTCTGTCCCAGGTGCCTTGTCTGAGCGTCCTTTAGCCTGTTGGCCTCCCATCAGTGGCCCCAGAGCACATCTTGTTCCTGTACCACATCTTCGTTTAAAGGTTAAATCAAAACAAAATCCTGCCGCGTGCTACCCCCACCCCCCTGGGCTCCCCTACCCTTGCTCCCTTTAATTCCTTTTTATTACTTCCATTCCGAGAGCTGCCACTCACGCACACAGCACTTGGCTGCAGGGAGGGGGGTGCTGCATCTCCCTCTCCACGCCGCCCCCCCCCCCCGATGTGTTTATTTCCAGGCCGAAAAATCAGATGGATAACGGCAAAGCGGTTAGTCAGAGAGCAGGGTGGGTGCAGAAACCGCGGAGCCTCCTGGGGGCTGGTTTGTGATGAGACGGGAGGCTAAATAGAAGAGGAGTGCGCTGGCTTTCTAAACAGCGACTCAAGCTTTGTACCAACGCATCGCTCTGTGGCAGGCTCCGGCTCCTTCCCCCAGGCTGGCGGGCCTGTCGGAGCAAGCCCGCTGCGAGTCTAAAAGCATAACAAATGCAAAGCGCAGGGAGTGTGTGGCCTGGGACCTAACGGGCAGGGACTTGGAGTGTGTTGAAAGGACAACTGCCCTGTTGTTTAGCATCACCGCTGAAAAACAACTACCCCGTGCCAGTGCATCTTTGCCAGGCTAGAGCCGGTGAAGGTTTGTGTGGGGTGTGGAGAACCTTTCGAACATCTATTTCCCCATGTGGGTGATCCCTGGCCAGCAATCCCTGTGGAACATGAGCTGAAAGCTGATTAGTAAGAAAGGGGTAGCCAGGTTAGTCTGTACTCCAGCAAACCAAAGCAGCAGAAATGGAGACCTTTAAAAACTAACAGAATAATTTATTTGGTGATGAGCTTTCGTGGGACAAAATATCGAATCTGTTCTGGTCTGGCTATGGTCCGAAGAAGTGCGTCTGTCCCACGAAAGCTCACCTAATAAATTATTTGGTTAGTCTTTAAAGTGGTACTTGACTGCTTTTTGTTTTGATAGTATATAGACTAGCACGGCTTTCTCTGTTACTATTCATCAGATTAGTTTCTGTATTGGAAATGAAATTGATCTGAAGAAGTGGGTCTGTCCCATGAAAGCTCATCTCCAAATAAATCATTTTGTTAGTCTATAAAGTGCTATCTTTCTGCTGCTTTGTTTTGCTGAGAGCTGATGTTAGCCGAGACAGGTAATCTTGTCTCCAGCCCCTAATTCGAGTGGTTAGATTAAATTAGACTAGACTAGATAGGCTGCACTGAAGTCATCGGTGCCTTCTGAGATTGCTTTATCTAGCCTGAGATTAAAGGAGACCCTATACGATGATGTTAGTCCATCTGCCAGCTAGACAACTATGTTCCACCCTAGAAGCAGCTGCACCTTGTTGGCAAATGTGGCGCTTCCTCAAGATAATTTGCCCAGTCCTTTGGGATCCCCTTGGGTGGAATGGGCTGTGTGAACGCATGCCTTCCATAAGGCATTGTCATTAAACGTCCTGTTCCCCCGTCATAACTTTGAAAGGAAATGTCCAAACGATGCGAGCTGGGCAAAAGCTGCGTTTATTTTAATTAACTCAACGACTGGGTTGGACTCTTTCGACTGAGTTGTGTATTTAAAAGGGAACACGAAATCGGTGGTGTATTTTGCTCTTAGTTACAGCTCTGCAGATGCATTCTACGTCAGTGGCATTGCTCCAAGTTTACACGGGGGAACTGTGAGAGCCAGCTTCGGTCCCTGGAGTTCCCATTTATAGCCAGTGCCTTTTCTCCTCTGCGGCATGTGAAGTGTTGTCAGATCTTCTGGCTGGGAGAAAGGAAGGCAGATTGCACTGGGCCTGGCAGGGACGAGCTAGTACCCAGTCAGACCAAAGAGCTTCTCACTGACTCTGGCGACCAACCTTCGTCCTGTAAGTGTCATGCTGGAATGAGTCAAAAACTGCAAACATACAAATGGTGGGACCGATTCTTGGCCTGCTGTGGCCTTTTGTGCTGCTCACCTAGTATATAGTGGCCACAAACGGAGTGGATCTGCTCTACAGACAGTGCCCTTTGAGCGAGGTACCTGGCTGGCAAAGAGCTGGTGTAAGAGAGCCATGCCGCACCCTCTCACCTCTCCTCATCCTATCCTTGTAAAGGCTGTGGAAAAAGGGTGTGGCTGGAACGCTTCAGTGTTCTGCCTCTTCCTGGCTCCTTGAATGGCCTCTTGGGCTGTGGGCAGACGGGTGTAAATTAGAGCACCCCAGAGGCTGCTCTAATTCCAGGCGCTGACCTAGCTGTGGGTTTGGGGAACTGCAGAAGTGACAGCTCTGCCAGGCTGGAGCCGAGGTTTCATCTGCGTGGGCACCCTGGTGCCCTGATCTCCTGTGAATGGTAAGTGTCCTCAGGCTATGAAGGGAGGAGCAGTAAGGAGGTCTCTCCCCCACTCTGCAGCATAACACAGGTTGCAGGAAGCCAGCTGCACCCTCTCCCTTAACCAGGGCTCCCTGATTCCATTCCTGGAACCCAAGCCGGTACTGAGGGGACAGGGGCTGTCATTCTGCCAGCAAAGGGGCACGTGTAGTGAAAAGGCCCAATGAGGTGCTGCAGTTTATGTCAACCGAAGGTCCTCATCTGGTCTCCAACACAGGAGCTGAACACCTCCCAGCTTGGATGTGTTTTTCCCTTGGACCACGTTTGTGCTATGACCCCCGTTGTACAGGTGGCCAACTGAAGCATAGAGAGGTTAAGTGACTTACCCAAGGTCGCCCCAGGAGTCTGTGGCAGAGGAGGGAATTCAACCTGGGCAGCATTCCCTGTGAGACGGGTGCTTAGGTGGCTGCACAGGAGAGACTCAAATGCTGCCCGGCAGATTAGCAGAGCACCTACAACCAGCAGCCTGTGTTTCTACTGGTGGTGCAAGTCTGCGCACGCCTCGGCACCCATAGCAAAATTTATTCCACACATGGCTGGCGAAAAATGGAGGGAACATTGCGTCTGGGCCTTCCTTGCCCCAAGCGAACTCCCAGTCCAGGAGAACATCCATCCTCCTGGGCGGTTTGCTGTAACGCACTTGGAGTAAGAGGAGCTGCTGTGCTTAATTAAGACTGATGGGGAGGAACAGGAGGCGGACTTGAGATTCTCGCTCGTAGGATCCTGCGGTGTGGCTTGGTGCTGACGGACTGTGTAGTGTGCTGAGAGGCTTCTGCTGAGAGCTGTTGGCTGCAGTGTGGGCCGGGCGGGGTTCCCAGTTTTCTGCCATGCAGCTCTCCCCATTTCCACCAATGAAAGGAGAGTGTTGCATGCCTTCAGCTGCTGGGTTGCCT
Organism: Carettochelys insculpta; assembly: GCF_033958435.1. Classification (NCBI taxonomy): domain Eukaryota; kingdom Metazoa; phylum Chordata; order Testudines; family Carettochelyidae; genus Carettochelys; species Carettochelys insculpta. Next base: position 3,354,744 of record NC_134147.1, on the reverse strand, counting down.
TGGGAAATCCTCTCTCCCAGTGCGGCATGTGGTTTCCCTGCCGTGTCTGTCCTGGAGAGCAGATGCCTCCTGTTTGCCTTGAAAGCCCATTCAGTGCTGGAGAAAAGAGTGAAACAAGCCATGCTAGAGGCTGGTCCTGGCTTCGCGGACCAGGGGCATCCCGACAGCATATCGCAAGGGACATGAAGGAGGTTCAGTCCCATGCTCCTCTCTTGAGCCTGCCAGCAGAGGTTGGCAGCCTTGTGGATGGGTGTTTTGAGGGGGAAACGCTGGCTTACGAGCAGTGTTCCCTGTAAGCTGTGCTCTTGTGCAGCTGCTCGGGAGAGATTTCAGTGCTGCCCGGCTGATTGATGGCACGCACGCAACTAGGCCAAGGGCAGAGTCCTGCACCTGGGATGGAAGAATCCCAGGCAGTGTTAAAGGCTGGGGACCAGCTGGCTAAGTAGCAGTGCAGCAGTAAAGGACCTGGGGATTACGGTGGACGAGAGGCTGGATACGAGTCAACTACATACCCTTGTAGCCAGGACGGCTAATGGCACATTGGGGTGCATTAGGAGGAGCATTTCCAGCAGATCTAGAGACGTTATTATTCCCTTCTTTGTGGCACTGGTGAGGCCGCATCTGGAGTATTGCGTCCAGTTCTGGGCCCCCCTCCCCCTGGTATAGAAAGGATGTGGATGCATTGGAGCAGGTTCAGTGGAGGGCGGCGAAAATGATGAGGGGGCTGGAGCACATGAGCTATGAGGAGAGGCTGAGGGATCTGGGCTCATTTAGTTTGCAGAAGAGGAGAGTGAGGGGCTATTTGATACCAGCCTTCGACTTCCTGAAGGGCGGCTCTAAAGAGGCTTGAGAGAGAGGCTGTTGTCAGTGGTGATGGGTGGCAGAACAAGGAGTAAAGGTCTCATGTTACAGAGGGGGAGATGTACATTGGATATTAGGAAATACTATTTCCCTCGGAGAGTGGTGAGGCACTGGACTGTGTTACCCAGAGAGAGAGGTTGGAATCTCCATCCCAAGGGGTTTTCAAGCCCTGGCTGGGATGATTTAGTTGGGGTTCATCCTGCTTTGGGCAGGGGACTGGACTGGATGACTACCTGAGGTCCCTTCCAGCCCCAGGATTCTCTGAAGTAGGTTTGCGTTTCTCCTGGTGGTGCAGATTCACCCATTCTGTGTTGCGCATAGTAAAATTTATTCTACACGTGGATGGAAAAGATTAGGGGGAACGTGGCCGGAATCTCTCCTAAGCACGTTCCCCATGGACGGAACAGCCGTTAGATGGCTTATCCGCCCCTGTGAACATTAGCTGGATTTGAATCAGTGACCTGGCAGCGAAGGGCTCCACTTTTTACCAGCAACGCCGGGGAACGTCACCCCTCACCTTCAATCCGTACGGCTCAGCAGCGCTCCAAAGGGCCGCGTTAGGGGGTCTGCGCCATGGTAACATTTCCCACTTGGTCAGTGCTGTTCCTTTTGCTGCTGTGGAAGGCAGGTGCATCGCGTGCGTGTGCTTGGCCGGAAGCTGAGATGTTAGCTGTGTGTGTGAGGAGGGAGCGTCTGCCGGGATGATTGGTCTCTGACTCCCCTGCTGCTTTTCCAATAATGTTTCAGCTTTATGGACAAGCAGCCGTGCTGCCAGGAGGCACTGGCGCCATCAGCGCAAGGAAAGCAACGAGCACCCCACTGAAACTGTAACTTTCCTCTCCTCCACCTTCTCGCCCCGTTTCCCTCCTTCCCCGCCCTTGCTTATGGCCTGAAGCTGGCTGCCCCCTTCCGGCTAGCGTCCCAGTGGCATCTGTGTTCGGCCGGAGTTAGGCCTGGCTGCGTATATGTCTCAAGCGGAATGAAAGGTACGAGAGGAGCTCAGCTGTTGAATGGAAAATAGAGCTTGAAGTCTGTCCTCTCGGATCCTGGCGCCGGTTCAAAGGGAGGTCCAACTGGCCTCAGGTTAAGTTGCCGTCCTGCCCCACCAACCTACCATTCTTCCAAGGAGCAGATGCCAAGAACTGCCTGGATTTGCAAAGCTCCATTCCCCTCCCAGCCGCCGCGGAGCCTCTTGGGCTGGGCCCATTCGTGGAGCTGTTTGGAGGGAACATAGGCGCGACTGGGTCTAACGTCTGACTCCGCTTTCTTCTGGGCAGAGGCTGGGGTCAGCGTGGCAGCTGGTTGGAGAGCCAGAGGACCCCAGGCCTGCCTGTATCTGGAGTCTGGGGCAGCCCACTAAGCCACGCGGCTGCTCTTCTAGCAAGCGGCGAGGTCTTGCAGTGCTGAGGGGAAAGCTAAAACCTCTGGGGGCGTGTGAATTTCCGAGCAGGTGAGCCTGGCTTAGCACGTCTCCACCTGCCCTGCCCCTCCTGCTTCCCCACAAATTCCATGGGGCAGCAAGCAGCATTAACAAGTCATTTCGTGCTCTCTTAGTTTTGACAGGCTTCAGCTTGTATTTTAATGACTTCAGCTTGCGCTGGAAATTAAATTTGAATTAGACCAGTCCCTTGTCTGAGCAATTACGAAGGCCTCCGTAGTAAAGGCAGCCAGCTGCTGAGCTGGGGAAGCCTGGTGTTGACAGGGGGTTGGATGGAAGGGAGAAAAGGTTCCACGGCTCTGAAAGCCAGTCTTTGAGCGGCTTGGTGGGATGTCTGCAGAGGCCAGGATTTGCTCTGCCTACCTATCCCCTTTAGGGCCGCAGAGGTTCTGGGGACCGTGGCCTCATTCACCTTCACGTCTTCGCACTGTAGTGACGCTTCTAGTCGTGCAAGGCCCTTTTGCACGGCTGGAGTGGTGCACGTGGCAGTCAGACCTGGGAGGGCGGTTTTTAACACCCTTTCTCTGCAGGATGGCTAGGACACAAGCACACAATGCTGGTGGCAGTGGAGGGATCTGCGTGCTGGCTCACTTCTGCCCTCGAGGAGTGTTCCCTCTAACCTTTTCCATCCGGGGTAGAATAAATTTTATGTGCACCACCGACAGAAACTCGCTGCCGGCTGTGCGTGCTCTGGTAATCAGCTGGGCAGCTCCTGAATCTCCTGGACAGCTGCTCCAGCGTTCAGTCTACAGGGGACATTGGTGAGGATCGCAGCACAGTACCTATCATGTTCTTTTTCAGCGCTGGTGAACTTGGCAGATTCTTCGGGTCCGCTGTGCGGCGCTTTGTGGCGTCTGTGGGTGCTGGTGTGCGGTGTGCTTCCCGAGTCGCCCTCCTTTTGGGCGGAAGGGTGGCTTGTTAGCGTCAGGCCAGAGCTGTGCTTGTGGGGGGTGTGATTGGTATCCCTAGATCAGAGGCACTTTGTGTCTTTGAAAACAATATAGCTTTTGCTGCTGAGACTGAAAATGGGAAATTGCCAGTCTCCATCTCACTTCCCGTTCAGTCTGCAGCATCCATTTATTCAGCTCTCAGCTGTCCCCATCAATCTGTCCGCTGGGTATCTGTTGTCTGTATGCCCATCAAGCCAGCAGTTAAGCCTCTTGCTCCTCAGCCCAGACCTGACTGGCTTTCCCTCGATGCATTGGTGCTTTTGCAGGCTGCTTTTAACCTGCCCAGTGGCCTGTGCCAGGAAGGCTCTTCCGTGGCATGGGTACACCCCTGGCAGTGCCTTTGCTTGGCTTGTGGCACAAGTGGTGAGTACCTCTTTCTGCAAGGCTGGGGCACTCCTTCCTTATCTGCTCCATTCTTCCAACTGGAATGTCTCTTCCATGGCCAAGGACTGGTCCTCAGTCACTGCAAACAGCCAGGACCCTGCCCCAAAGAAACTACAGTCTGAAGAGCAGAACACAGCAGAACTCTTGGCTGGGAGCAGGTGGCACAAACTGGCAGATGCTGTTGCACAGGCCAGTGGGACTCACTTGGCCTTTAAGAGGGAAAAGGCCGTCCTGCCAACCCACAGCACCAGCTGTGGGGCAGCTCGCCAGCCTGCTTGCTTGTGTTCCTTGTTAGCTGCCCTTTAAACCAGCTGGAGAGACAGAGCTGGGAGCAGCCACGGAGCTTATTAAATAACTGGGGGATAGGAAAGCACTGGAGGTCGCTCCTCCCCTCCTTACAGCAGCACAGGGCCCTCAGAGGACAGCCCACTCCTAAAGGGAGCTGCCTGGCAGATCCTGGGTTGTCTGTAAATTCTCTCGTCCACTTGCACGTCAGCTGCCCTCTTCCAAGGCTGAGGCCTGTTCTTACCAGCCGGCTGCGAGCTGCTCTGCTCCAGACCTCCAGCCGTGCTCAGGGAAGGCTCTCCTGCGGCTGAAAGGCAGGGCAGGGAGGTGGCGCTCTGGATCTCTGGCTGGCTTTGCCACGGACAGGCTGGGAGGCTTTGGGCTCCAGTTCTCTGTGCCTTGGACCCGCCCCCGGTGCAGAATGAGTCATTGGCCCAAGCCGCATTTCCCAACCTTGTCACTCTCTGCATTGATTAGCTGCACAATTAACCCACGGCCTCACTCATCTGTGGCTAAATCTGTTGTGTGCTTAACTTCCCCATTGATTTCCTGCATTATTGAGCCCTTGCTAATTCATCACGCATTTACTACTTTGCCTTCGGGCCTGCGCTGCAGCTTGAGCTGATGAACTGCATCCCTGGCTCCTAACAGTTTCACTCACTAATGAACTCCGGGTCTCATTTGCTGCTGATTTCCTTCTCAGCCAGCTCCACCGCTCGCTCGCTAACCTGTCGCCTCTGCCCGGCATCGTGATTAGCCGCTGCCTCCCACCAGGCTCGCTGCGCTCGTTTTTCTGCCCTGTCGCCCTCCCATAACCTCTGTCACCTTCCTCTCCTCCTCATCCCGCCCCTTCCCTGAGACCAACTCACCGGCGTGCCCAGGCTGGGCTCCCCTTAACCCGGAGCCTGGGATGCAGCCGCTAAAGCCTCGGCGTGCTGCAGCTTTGCAGGGCGGAGGAGGGAGTGGCTCTCTGCGCTGCTCTTTCTGCTCCCTCCCCGGGCTGGAGTCCGTGGGGCATGGCTGCTAGGGGTGCTCCCTTGCAGGCTCCAGGCCTGCCACTCCTCTGGGTCGGGAATAGCGGCCAGTGGAAGTGGCGGGGGAGGTTTCTGCGAATGCAGGGCTGCGCGTAGCCACTTGTCCCCCTCCACCCACCCCAGGAGCTCCCCGATCCCCTGCCCCCTCTTCTCTCCCTCCTGCCCAGACCTCACATCTCCAGCCCCTTCCTGCACCCTACGTCCCACCCTGCTCCCCGTCAGCCCCCTCCTGCACACCGGACCAGAGCCTTGGTGATCTCACCAAAGCTCTTAGCCCCAGCCCCCGAGAAAAGTCACTCCGGCCCCGAGCGGGCCCCCATCCTATCCCTTGATAACCGCACTTCCGTCCTCGTAATTCCCTTTGCCTTCTCCTTCTCCATCTGGAAGGCTCACTCCGTCTAGCCCATCCACAGCTGCTTCAGGTGTTCCTCCTGCCATAGTCCTGCTCGCCAGGGAACCTGGACTCCCCCGCCGCGCACTGCCTCCCAGCTGCCAATCTCGGAGCGATCTCGCGTCTTGGCTGGAATGATCCCCAAGGAGCAGTAGGGAAGACACCGGGTTTCCTCCCGGCACTTCCAGTCTCTCTTTCCACCACCTTCCTTCTCGTGCTTCTCTAGCCACGTGCAGTCACAGCATTCTCCTCTGCTCCTCCGTGGAGCTGTCATCCACCATCCCCCAATTCCTCCCCGTCCTGCTTGCTCTCTGCTATAGGTTTCTAGCTCTCCTCCTGTCCTTGAATCCCTGCTGCAGGGAGTCATAGATTCATAGCTCGTAAGGCCAGAAGTGACCATTGTGATCCTCGTAGTCTGACCTCCTCCATAGCACAGGCCAGAGACCTTCTCCACAATAGCTCCTGGAGCACCCAGAAGATGACCTGTTGACAGCACACACAAATATGTGAAATCAGATCATCATGTGCCCACGTGTGCTCATTAATGCCTGGGCAAAACAAGCATCGGTACAAACTAAAAGCTGACTATTGATTTTTCTGGCCAGAGGGCCGTAAGAACACCTTGCTGCAGGACAGCCAAAGCCCACGGGCGTTCAGGAGAGGATTGCTAGGTATAGAAGAACTTTTGGCAACACAGAACCAGATCCTTAGCTTGCACGAACTGGTGTAGCACTGTGAAAACGCACCTGTTTGCATTAACCATAAGGTGGCATCTGCAGTGCTGAAGATAGAGACGAGGAGGACCTGAGTGGTGTTTGCCCAGAACAAGAGAAAAGGTCAGATCTGCAGCACGCTGTGAAGGCAGATGCAGCAAGATACAGACCACCCCTGGGCAGGACAGGAGTGGAAGGAGTTAAAGAAGAACCTTAAAGAAGCTTGAGTGATTAGTTGCATGTTCAGCAGTCGCAGAGAGTATTGAAAGACTGGTTGGGTCAGGTGTGACCATATTAAGTTCCAGCGGATGGTGAGGAACCCTGGAAGAAATGTTCAGGAGGCAGTCTGGAGTGTGAGATTGGATGGCAGTAGACTGGTCAAGAACAGAGCCCACCACTGCTCTAGCTGCTGAGAAAATCAGCTCCAAAGAGCACCCTTCAGCCCCACATGAATTCGCAAACTAGGACTTAGGGGTCTCATAACTCAGAGGGCGTGGAGCCTGCTTCTCCTGAGAGACGGCAGCCATCTAGGGCTAGGCAGTTCTCACTGGAGCGGGAAAGCCTTGTGGGAGCTGGAGACAGCTCTGGCTGTCCCAGTGGCCTTCCGCCAGAGATGAGGATGACCAGAAATTTGCCCGTTTGCTGGGCCGCAGTCTCCTCTACCCTGCCTTTCGTTATTGGCGGGGAGAGACTATGCAGCAAAGAAGCTAAATTCTAGCCAGCCTGCTCCTCTCTTGAATGTGACAAGGAGACAAGACTGAGCTCGTTGTGCTGCTGTTTTATGTGCACTAGACACTCTGAACTACCCTAACGGGCACAGGATAAATACCAGGCTCTAGTGTGAAATGATGATTGGAGGAGAGGGGGAGGAAACATTAGCTTTGGATACGATGGGGCCCAGATCATGAGCCTAGGCATGGACTCTCCAATGCAGATGCCCAGGGAACGTCTGTCTCCTTGTTGACTGCCTGCTCTTTGAAATCCCGTTCGAGTTGTTTTGGGGCCCACTCGTGGTGCTGGAGTGCCTGTCGGACAGGTCCCCCGCCAGCTGTCAAGCTTTGGCAGTTCGTTCGCCGGCCTTTGTTGCAATAACCTAAAATAAGGTATGGAACGTCAGTTTCCTGATGGGCCGGTAGCAGTTGCATTTAAGGCCCGGAGGGCACAACGGCAGGGAAGGTTCTTGTTCGGTTTGTCATTTAAAAAGCCAAGAGAGATGAGAGCCGTCTCTGGCCTCCTTTTAAAACCTACCCCATCCCTTTTTATTTAATATTGTTCTTGATCTGACTTGATATTGTTTCACCTGCCGTCAAGTAGGAGCTGTAGATGCTTCAGACGGATCGTCCGTGTTCCCGTTAGCCTCTCCAAGGGACCAGTCTCCTTGACAGAAATTTGATTTCTTTACAGCGGTACACTCCACTGAATCACAACAGACATTGCCTGCTCTGTGTGTAGCAACATTCTGCTAGGGGGCTGGTTCGACTCTCCTGCAACAGACAAATGAGAGATTGGAGCAAGAAACTGATTTCCTCCATCCAGCACTGAGCTTCAGGCAACTGGCATAGTCCTGGTTGTGTTCAAATTACAGCTGCATCGAAACTCTGATTCTGACTGTCCCAGAAGCGGGGCCATCTTGCGAATGACTTGTGTTCTCCTAGCAGGCTGAGCCAAAGGCTGGGATCTGAAATCCCGGAAAGCCTGGGGTTCTGGAAATAAACCCAAGTGCAAGTGAGGCAACTTGAACCCAGCTGTGCTCTGAGCTCCCGGGGAAGTCAGTAGCTTTCTGAGCACCTCTGTGGTAGAATGTGGCTCCTGGGAGGGTTTATTACTAATAATGATCCTTGGCATTTTATATCCTCCGAGAATTGCAGCGACCTTAATACATCCTCACTGCCCTTCTGGGAGGTTGGTCGCATTGTCCCCATATTACTGGTGGGGAAACTGAAGCACAGGAGGCCCAAGGCCAACTTTTCCAGACGAGGCCACTGAGTTTTTTGGATGCCTTCATTTTTTGAGGCCCAAGCTGAAGTGTTGGGGGCCTGATTTTTTTCAGAGGCCCTGAGCCCCTGGAGAATCCACTGACTTCGGCTGCAGTCGGGGGCGTACCATGCTTTCACCCAGCTGGGAGGAGAGAGGTGCGGGGACGCTGGCTGCTACCACGCCCCTACCGCATGTGAACGGAGCCACGGCAGTAGTCGGGGCCCTGTGAATTCTGCCGTGCTGCCAGCCTTGACCGGGTGGGATGAATCAGATGGAGGCAGATCTCCCTGCAGAGCAATACATCACACTGTGTGCTGCTATTTCCTCTTGTGTCGTGGCAAACCGATACAGGGGGATAAACCTGTCTCCTTTCCTCGACCCGTGCAGAGAAAGGTGCCCCGGTGCCATCTCGCACGGCTGCGTCTCAGTTGGGTCCAGAATCAGGGGGCCCGATGGAAATGCCGGCACAAATCCTTTCACCGGGGTTTGTTCCCAGCGGATGTGGAGCTTGGCCCCTCTCTATGCATGTCATGAACCATCGCAGGCTGGCCCGACCGAGAGGAGCCCCAGAGCGCAGTACTAGAGGTAGTGGCACGGGGAGCTCTGTACGTGAGGAGCAGGGGCTGCAGCGGTCAAGGCTAAGGAGAGAACTGTGGGCCGGCACGGTATGGGGTGAGTTGCAGAGGCGAGGCCTAGGGGAATCGTCAGCCCCGCTGGGGTGAAGCCAGCCAGAGCTGCCCTCCCTGGGAGGTGTGGGCTTTCAACAGCTGGCATGCCCCTCGCTGCTCTGCTCCCTGCCCTTCAGATCCCCCGCGTGCTGGTGTTCACGGAGCACTGGAAAGGGGGGTGATTTGTGGACAGGGCTCTGGCCTGGGGACGCCTGCGTTCATTTCCTTGCTCCCCCACACGCTCCCTGTGGGAGCCAAGGCGAGTCACTTAACCTCCTTGTGCCTCGCTTCGCCCTCAGCAGAATGGGGGTCGGTGCCTCCCTGCCTCGGCACAGGAGGGGTGAGACCCACGTAGCTTGCTACCGAGGAGCAGCCACAGCGCAGGCGTCCCCTGCCAGCGTGCCTCCCCCCTGCTGGAGAGGAGCTCTGGAGGAGTGGATGCTCTGCGGCCCGTTTGCTTAGCAGAAGCAGCTAGCGATGGCAGAATCCAGTCTGCCAGGAGCTAACCTGAGACCCTCCAAACTCACGGCACACAGGCCGCTGCCCGGCTGCTAGTGGTCACAACTGCCAATCCAAACTGTCCAGGATGGAGCTGCATCCAATTAGCCTGCACTGCTCATCCCTTTGTTTCTCTGTAGCCCCTTTCCAGCACGACCAGCTTGCGTCCTCTGCCCCGTCTGCTTGCCTTGCCGTGCCCTGCAGCTGCGGAGCAGGGAGCAGGCTGCCGTGAGCTGGCCGAGGCCGTCTCGGCACAGGGCCATCTGGGGACATGGGTTTGAGCCTGGGCTGCGCATCCCAAAATAAAGCTCCCGGTGATTTTAAGAGAAAAAAACCAGCCCGCCTGCCATCTCCACCCCCAAAGCGGAGCTTTGCCATCCACAGTCAGCCCCCTCTGCCAGGCGCAGTGGAGCAGACGTCAAGCGACGCAGCTGCTGCCGGGCGGGCGGGCGGGGTGTGGGTGTTCGTCAGAGCGTCCAGCTGTTCTTTCAGTGCTGAGTCCGGCCCCTCCCCCCACCCGACTCCTCCGGGCCCTGCTGGCCTCATCCTGCACGGCACCAGCCAGAGTTTTCGCCCATTCCTGCCCTCTCCCCGGCCTGGGTCCCGCTCGGCTGGCTTCAGAACGGCCTGCATTAGGGAGGCTGCCACTCCCACCCGCGGGTGCTGGGCCCATGGGATACCTGCAAGCCTCGCAGTGGGGGCGGGGGCAGCGGGGGACCGTGAGCAAAGGCAGCAGAAGGGGTAGGAAAGTCGTCGGAAATTCCCTTTTCCTCCTGGAAGGAGCTGCTTTCTTGGTCTCTCCTGGGGTGCCTGGATCGCGCTGAGAAGTACTGAGCCTGCGCTGAGGGTCAGGTTCCTGGTCAGAGCAGCAGCCAGCCCCTTGCTTGGGTCAGTGTCGCTCAGTACCAGACCGCAGAGCAGCATCCATTTTCCTGGGCCCTGCGAGTGAGACAGAGGGACGCTGTGGCCGATCCAGTGAAGGCGGCGGGGGTCACACCAGCGTTTGCTTGGCTGCTGGGAGAGGGGCCGAGTCTGTGCCAGGCATGGAGCTGAGTCCTTGGTGTGTCTGCGCAAGTTGCAGCTTGTCCTGCTCGGAAGGGTTTGATTTGCGTTAGCTCTCTTTCCTGCTAAGGATGGCTTTAACCCTTCGGGAGCCAGCTGTCACGGAGCGTTTTCATTTCACTGGCTTCGTGGCAGGATAGACTGCCCGGGTTAAAGCCCTGGGGTTGACCTAGCCCGGCTGACATGCCTGGTCTTCACAAAGACTGTAATAAGTGTTAGCTGAACATGCTTTAAAAATATGCCTTTTTTCCCCTGCTGACGGCATTGGCAGCAGCTCATCGGGGCTGTGTTGTGTTGTGTAGGTTGGCAGGGTGAGGGTTGCTTACCCAGTGAACCAGCAGCACTGGAGAAAGCCTAGATAATGTCACTCAGGGGTCGGGGGAAAGGCACAGACCTGAAAACCCTGCAGTGCATTCGGCGGGAGTCCAGTTTTCTCACGACCGCAGAGTCCTTCATCTCTGCTGGCTGGGCATGCAGGGCTGGCAGAGGATAATGGTACCGGCCTATCGCCGTCCACCCCGGGCCTCCTCGGATGGCGAAAGATTAGAGCGAGACGCCCTCTGCTGCAAACGAGGATTGATTCTGTCATCCGGCTGGGAGTGCTCTGGGGCGGCAGGGCCCCGGCTCCCTGTCAGCGCGGGGCGGAAGGCAGCCCCTTTGCACCCCACGGAGAGCACAGGTAGGGCAGACTGAGACGACTGGGCTGCTCGGAACCTCGTGGCCTCCCCACGGGTCTGGAGCAGAGATGCTCAGCTCTTGTTGTACCACGGCCTCCCCCTTCAGCCATGCAGCAAAGTGTTCTCCTGTGACTCCTTCCCTCAGCCCTTTGTGGGAAAAGGCACAGCGGCGTGTGAGGTAATTCTGTGGTGTGATGGGCACCTTGGAGGCTTTTGACTGCCTTCTTTGTCCCCTCTTCCCTGGGTCGGCCATGGTGTCCCTAAGCAACCTCTGATGCTACGAAAGCACCAGACTGGAGAGCCTGGTGTCCGAGGAGGACACTGCCCAATGGCTGTCCAGATGGGCTTTGGACTGAGACCCATGCTGGGAGTAGAGTCACAGCTCCCTTGAGCAGAGTCGCTGGCTGGGAACTGCAAAGACGCGTGTTGAGGGACGGCCCTGTGATGTCTGCGGTTCCTCCAGAGTGGTGGCGTCCACGGCTAACGGGTGCCTTTGCTCTCTTTCAGGAAAGGAAGCTGTGCGCCCATCCCAGGCTGGAGATCTACAAAGGAGACCGCATCTATTTCATCTGCCCCCTGGCACGCCAAGGGGACTTCTATGTGCCCGAAATGAAAGAGCTGGAGCGGAAGAGCAGAGCGGCGGAGGCCGAGGATGCCCAGACAGACGTCACAGGTACCCACAGAGACTTCCCCATGGAAGTCAGCCCTTTCTAAGGTTGACTAAATGCAGGGTCCCCAGTCCCCTCTAAGGTGGAGCTGCTCTGTAAGGTGGACGGGTTTTGCCACTCTGTTTGCCGACCATCTAGTTTCTGTGAAGGAACAACATCCCTTAAGTTCCTGCAGGGCCCAGAGCCTGTGTCACAATTACTCTGGATTTCAAACAAGTCACCCCCTTGCACTTGCATTGAAAGAAGTGTTGATTTTGACATCCCCGGCCCCTGGGGTGTTTACCACATCATGCACTTACGATGATCAGTAAGCAGGAAATATCAGTAAGCAGGAAATCAATTTGGATTGTGGGGGATCTGCTGCCCCACGTCTAATAGCAATACGGGGGTACTTCCACTTGTGGTCACTCGCTCTCATTGCACAGATCTCTCCTGAGCTCTTGTGCATCAGTCACCTTTGGAATCCTGAATAACTGAAACCACAACTTCCCAGCGCTAACCCAAGAATTAGCCAGCGGTCCCTGCCTAAAAGGTGTGCTGAAGTCTCTGTACCTAGAGAGGAAGTGCCTGTAATGTCGGGGGGCAGGGGGAAGGCATGCGATAGTCACGCTCTGCTCCACCATCATCGCATTGCTGCTGTTAGAATGCTCCTGGCTCTTGCCGCGTGCTCTCGCTTTTCATGGAACCAAAATGTACGTGACTTGGAATTACCCAGGAGAAGCTGCAAATGTTTTCCCCCGGAGTTGTGTCTTAGGTGATGTTAGGTCTTGTGAACCACTGGGAAAGCGGCCCCTCTTGCACATTTCAGGGCAAGTACGTGTGTGTAATATGCGTTGCAAAGTGTGAGGCAGTCTTTAGGTAGCTATCAATATGCATGTCTTTGCCATACTGGCAGATTCGGGGCAGAGGGTCAATTTCATTCATTGGTGATCACACAAACCACAGCCCCCGAACGAGAGAGCAGGATTCCACCCGCTCTTTGTTCCTCCGGCAGTACAGCTGTCGGGAGGCTCAAAGTCCCAGTTCTGGGTAGTTTTAGAATGGGCTCTGACGTGAGCTGATCACATGAGGCTGTAATGTCACTGGCTGTTAGGTCTTATGTGGTAGTGGCAGTGACCGATTGATGCATGCTGGGCACTCTTTTCTGTAACTTTAGGTGCCCGTGCACAGCATAGGACCCTTCAGATTTTTATAAACCAACACATTTTTGTGCACATTTGTCTGCTATGGTTACATGTGTACATTTTTGCCATATAGTTTCAAAACTTGGGGTTATACTAACCTGCTCAGAGCATGTGGACAAACATTCTAATTCATACATCTGAGGGGGCAGAGCTAAGGCGTTCAGAGCCCTCCCGTCGAATGACCTTTTATTTACATGGGTTTTGATCAGTATCTTATGCACTGGGGTCCACCTTCTGTATGGCTATAGACAAATATGGAGCTCTTTGTGTAGAGAGTGAGGCAAAGAGAGAGGTTGTTTCCCAGAGATGGTAAAAGTTTCTCTTGCTGGCTAGTGGCAGGCAAGGGAGAAGTTACTTTCATAGCATTGGAAGGAACCTCGAGAGGTCGTCGAGTCCAGTCTTTGGCATATGCGGCAGGGTCAAGCACTCTCTAGAGCATCCTTGACAGGTGTTTGTTTAACCTGCTCCTAAAAATCTCCAGTGACAGAAATTCCACAACCACCTTAGTCAGTTTATTGCAGTATTTAACCACCCTGACAGGAAGCTTTTCCCAATGTCCAACCTAAACCTCCCTTGCAGTAGTTTAAGCCCGTTGCTTCTTTTCCTACCATCAGAGTTTAAGGAGAATATTTTTTTTCATTCCTCCTGGTAAAACAGCCTTTTAGATATTGCAGGCTGTTCTGTCCCCTCTCGGATGAAACAACTGCAGTTCTTACAATCTTCCCTTTTTGGTCATGTTTTCTAGACAGTCAGTAATTTTTGTTGCTCTTCTCTGGATCTTCCCCAGTTCGTCCACATCTTTCCTGAAATGTGGGATGTGGAGCTAGACGCATTAGTCTCAGCTGAGGCCTAACCAGCACAGAAAGTAGAGCAGAAGAATTACGTCTCATGTCTTACTTACAACACTCCTGTTCATTCCCAGGACGATGTTGGCTTTTTTTTGCAACGGTGTTGACTCGTGTAGCTTTTGTGGTCCTCTGTGACCCATAAATCCTTTACCACACTACTCTTTCCTAGGTAGGCCCTTCCTATTTTGTATGTATGCAGTTTGTTCCTTCCTAAGCGGACTACTTCACATTTGTCCTTATTGATTTTCATCCTATTTACTTCAGACCACGTCTCCAGTTTGTCCAGATCATTTTGCTTTGTAATCTTATCCTCCAAAGCACTTGCAACCCCTTCCAATTTGGTATCATTTCCAAATTTTATAAGTGTACTCTCTGTGCCATTATCTAAATCACTGATGAAGATATTGAACAGAACTGGTCCTAGAAGTGAGCATTGTGTGACTCCACTCATTATGCCCTTCCAAAATGACTGTGAACCATTGATAACTACTCTCTGGGAGCAGTTATCCAATCAATACACCACGTTATAGTAGCCCTCTCTAGGTTGCATTTCTTAGTAAGAAGTTCATGCAAGACTGTATCAGAAGCCTTACTAAAGTTTGGGTATACCACACCTGCCACTTTTCCCATCTCCACAAGGCTTGTTATCCTGTCAAAGAAAGCTGCCACTTTGGTTTAACAAGATTTCTCTCTTTACAAATCCATGCTGACTCTTACTTATCACCTTATTATCTTCTAGATGTTTGCAAATGGATTCCTTAATTATTTGCTCTATTATCTTTCCTGGTATATAAGGTAAGCTGACTGGTCTTGCAATTCCTTCGGTTGCCCTCATTTTCCGTTTTTATAGATGGGCACTAACTTGCCCTTTTCCAGTGTTCTGGAATCTCTCCCGTATGGCTCAGATATCTCCTTAGTTGGCTCCTTGGAGATCTAGGATGCATTTCATCCAGCCCTGGTGACTTGAAGACATCTAACTTGTCTAAGGCTATGTCTACACTCTCATTTGATCGACAGCTTTTGTCGTTCATGGGGGCTTAACATCCCCCCACACGACCATTTTGCTGCAACAAGCGAAAGTGTGAGCCCTGTTTTGTTGGCAGTAGCACTCTCATAGGCGGTGAAAGCGTTTTGTCCACCAAAGTGCCAACAACCTGTGTTCATGCACACACAGAGACATTCAGCCTCAGGGCACTGTCAACACAGCCTCATCACCTAACAGCAGCACAGCATAGCTGTACCTCAGTAATGTCTGACTTGTTTCCCTATTTCAGCCTCTGAACCTACCCCGTTTTCACTGGCGTTCACTATGTTAGGAGTTGGGCCACCACCAAAACAAGTCATTAAGCACCTTGGTCATTTCCACGTTTTCTGGTATTGTTTTTCATCTTCACTGAGTAATGGGTCTGTCCTGTCCTTGGTCCTCCTCTTGCTTCTCATGCGTTTGTAGAATGTTTTCTTGTTACCCTTTCTGTATCGAGCTAGGTTGAGTTCATTTTGTGCCTCTTCCTTTCTAAGTTTGCCCCTACATCCTTTGTGTGGTTTGTTTATGTTCATCCTGTGTAATTTGACCTAGTTTCTGCTTTTTGTAGGAATCCTTTTTTAATTTTTTAGATCATTCAAGAGCTCTTTGTTAAGCCAGGGTGCTCTCTTGCCATATTTCCTGTCTTCCCTATACAGGAAGGAGCTTCAGTGTCTTGAGATGTTTGGATTTTCCATACATGAATTGTAAAGGAGGGTGAGACATAGTGTAATCCACACATGCAGATGTGGTCCTTTGTCCCATGTAGACCATTTACATGGAGAGAGAGGATGAACCTCCTCAACATCCTTAGCTGAGAGGCAGCTGGCTTTTAGCTGAAACTGGAGAGGCTCCTGCACTAAGCTCCAGAGATTCTCATGTTCAAGTCCGCCTGTGGGCGGTTACAATAACAGTCTATATTGATGCCCTGTCCCAGCAGTTATTTGGTGGCACTGTCAAGTTTTCATCTGACCACACATCGATGTCACTGTTGCCCCGGTCTAAAGGTAACTGCCTTGAGATCAAACTCCTGCCAGAGTAACGGGGCCATGCATGTGTAATAGCTGAATAGACATCACCTCGCTGGGGCAGAACTGCTCATGGCGTTAAGAGATTTTCTCTTCGTTGCTGCCCCGCATCCAGTCCAGGTCAGCAGAGACCAAGTGTGAAATGAGTTGTGATCATAGGCCACCTTCTAGTGGGCAGGTGATGCATCAGACAACCCCAGCACAGGTAGTACTGCAGTCGTGGTACAGAGCCGAGGACCGAAGGAGCCATGGGGACTGAACAGCCAGCGTGTTCCCTAAAGGATTCCCCTGAGACCTGGAGTGAGATCCATTGATGGGGGAGCCCAAACTGCTGTCATGGGCCGGGCTGTTCCTGGTGTGGAGAAGGAAGCAAGCTCTCAGCACAGCATCGGTGAGCAGCCTGGACATTTGGACAGAAATAAAGCCAAACTGCGCAGTTCTCTGCTCTCCCTGCAGCGCTGCCCACCAGCCGTCAGCATGTGACTCATCAGGTTGCTCTCAGGCTGCCCCAATAGCAGCCTTCAACTTCCTGAAGGGGAGCTCTAAAGAGGAGGGTGAGAAAGTGTTCTGAGTGGTGTCAGATGGCAGAACAAGGAGTAAGAGGGAGAGGTGTAGGTTAGATATTAGGAAAAACTTCTTCATCAGGCGGGTGGTGAAGCACTGGAATGCGTTGCCTAGAGAGGTGGTGGATTCTCCATCCCTTGCGGTTTTTAAGTCCCAGCTGGACAAGGTCCTGGCTGGGATGACTTAGTAGGGGTTGATCCTGCTTGAAGCAGGGAGCTGGACTAGATGGCCTCCTGAAGTCCCTTCCAGCCCTGTGATTCTGTGATTTTTGCAAAGGTTGCTGACGGTGGGGATTTGGCTGGTGGTCAGTGCCCTGCCGGGGACTTCACTTATTGGGCCACTGGGGGTCAATCCATGGAGCTAACGCTGCCTAGTCCTCCTTGGTTGTGTTGTGTGCATGTCAGATGGTGTCTGGCTGCAGGATCGGCGGGGTCACTGTCCTTTCCTTTGGGCCCAATCCTGTGAGGTGCTGAGCAGTGGTGGGCTCCGGACTCTCCCACTCAGGGAAATAGGAATTGAGGGTGCTCAACACTGAGCCGGATCGACCCCTTTTCCACCCCCTCTCCTTTCATCCCTCCTCTCATTCAGATGCAATTCTTAAGCCAGGTCACTTCTGCATCAGGAGATCCTCGGGTCCGCAGCAATGAACAGATGGCAAGATGTTACCATACCTCCCTTCCCGAGCGTCTCCTGGGCGTTTCAGATACAGGCGGTTCAGAATCAGGCCAGTGTAATTCACGGGGCAGTTTTTTAAACCTGCTTTGATTTCAGAAGAGCGATAATACTCCAGGCTACCCTGCCTGGAGACACGCCTTTTGTCTGCGGCGCTCCCAGCTCTGTACGCGCAGGTGTCTTAAAAATTCCCCAGCGCGTCTGAATGAACGATTGCATTGTGAATTGCCAGCTGATGGCTTGCGTTTTCAGGCAGCCGGTGCCATTCCAAACCCGGCGCCCTGACGGTGTGCAGCTAGGGCTTGGGGTTTTGAAGCTGAGCGGTGATCCTGCAACCTTGGGGAAACAAATCGCAGCTGTCTGTCTATCATCATTCCTCCCTGTGGAGCCAATCTGCGAGGTGCTGAGTGCCATCTGCTCCAGCTGACGTGAAGGACAGTGGAGGGTGCACAGGAACTCCCTGGGTTGGGCCATGCCGTGTCCATTTAATCCGTCTACTCTTTGGCAAAGACTCTGCCTCCCTGTCCAAGGATGGCCGCGCTCCAGATGCACGCTGGGAGGGGTTGGGGCGTGTACGGACCTTTGCGGTTTAGCACCATTCCCTTCCCTGCTCTGCAGTGATCAAGGTCATTGGAAAGACAGGAGGAGACTGATGACTCTCCAGGGGGCCAGTGTCAGTCACAATTAGCTTTGTTTTGCGCTTAATTATTTGCAAGGGCTTTGGCACCAGCTATGGGCGGCGAGAGCCCTCGCTCTGGCCTGGCCTTCCCCAGGCCACTCTCCGACGCGGCCCAGTTGCCCCAGGAAAGAACAGATGGGCCAGGCAAACAGCAGGACGTCACTGCCGGGCGTGAAAGGAAGGCTGCGCTCCCTGCGGCGACTGGACACTGTTCTTGTTGGTAAGCCCTGCTGTGGAGCCCTGGCGCTGCGTGAGAGCCAGCTGCATCCACGCAGGCCGACCTGTGGCCTGCCCGGCCAAGCGTGGCAGAGTGGAGGGCGCCTAAGATGGAAGCTCTGCCAGCACGCCTCAGTCCTGGCCCGCCCTGGCCTCCCCTGCTAGTCTAGTCCCTGGTCCCCCCCGCTCCCGACTGCCAACCCCGCTCAGTCCTGACTGGTGTTCCAGTCCTGGACTCCCTCCCCCCGAAGTCCTGACCTCCGGCACCCACTGCTGTGCCAGTCGGCGGCTTCCCTGAAGCCGGGACTGGCGCTACACCCCGTTTC
Organism: Carettochelys insculpta; assembly: GCF_033958435.1. Lineage (NCBI taxonomy): Eukaryota > Metazoa > Chordata > Testudines > Carettochelyidae > Carettochelys > Carettochelys insculpta. The sequence continues at coordinate 3,336,600 of NC_134147.1, read as the reverse complement.
CTGGTGGGCGTGCAGTGCGTTGCATCCGGGGAGTCAAACTGGAACCAGCCCAGTCCCCTCGCGTTTCATTAACCTGAGGCAGGGCTGCAACCAGCCCATCCTCTTTCCAGGGAGTGCCCTGCCATCTCCCTGCCCAGCAGCCGGCTCCAGAGGCAGCCGCTCGGGGCCCTGCTGGCAGGACAACACGCCTCCCTTAGAGGAGGGCTGCAGCTGCAGCTCCTGCCGGGGCACGGCCAATAACGCGTGGCACCATTTCAGCCTGACAGGCCGAGCCACCAGCCCCCCTGCGGCTCCGCCTGCCCCTGCCCATCTCCTGGCGCCTTTTGTGTGGGGTGTGAAAAGCTGTGATTAGCTGCGCCTCGCCTGTTATTACATTGATCTATTATTTAGCGGGAGAGGAGATGAATATTTGATGGCGCGCGGAGCGTGGCTGGGGGAAGCAGGGCCAGCACGCTGAAAGGGAGAATTACGGATGAGGTTCTTCTGTCACAGCGGGAGGCTGCCCAAGCCGGGTGACTCCTCGCCGCTCCGGGCTGGGACCCATGGAGCTTCACTTTGCCTTGTAACCCCCGCTTGCCCGGAGCTGCTCTGAAGGGGAGATTCCCACGGCACGGGTGCAAGGCGAGGGGGCTGCCAGGACTGAGAGGGAGGAGGCTGGGGTTAGGTGGTGACGGCACGACCTCCCACCTCTCCCCTTGCACTGGTGGGCTTTGCTTAGCCCTCCAACTAGTGGGCCTTAATATTGTGGGACTGTAGCCGGGGAGAGAGGAGATGGATCCGGCCGGACCTTTCCCTTCTCTGCCTGCCTGTTCCGCACAGCTAACAAAGGCTGGGCTGTTCGGCTGGCTGGCAGCAAACTCCCTTTCCCAGCTGAAGGAGCGAGGAGGGTTTTTTCCCGCCTTTTTCTGTCCCCACACACAAATTCTGTCTCCCCACTCCCTAGGATGAGCTCTGCCTCCCGCATCCCCTTTATGGCAGGTTAGTTCTGGCCCAGGGCTTTCATAGCATCCATGAGCACCAGCTCCGTTGCTGGGGGATGCTGTGTTGTCTCTTCAGTGTGCATGTGCGGGAGGGTTTTCTGCCGGCGAAAGGTGCTGGATTGACGGCCCCAGCGAGGCAAGAGCTGTTCATCTCCAGGACACGTACAGGCTGGACAGCAACAGTAACAGGCCTCAGCCCTGAAACGAAGAGCCCACCTGGGCTGCTGACAACGATATTCCATCTCCCTGGACCAGGCATTCCTTGGCCTTGCCAATTCACATCGCTGCAGCCGGGCTTTCTGCCCTCTGAACCCAGGCCCTGTGCTTCTTGAAAGGGCATATCCCAGGGCAGCTCCCTGCCAGAGTCTGACAGCACCCATGCCCCAACACTGGCCCTTCCCACACACCTTTCAAAGCTGTACGGCTCTCTCCTGCTGCTGCTGAGAGCTGCATCAGCCCCGGGGGGTTCACAAAGTTAATTTGAGTTATGGAAGTTCCTCCAACCCCAGGTAAGAGCTCCCCTCCTTCCAGCCAAACATACTAGGCAGGGGAAAGGAACCTGCAGCACTGGATGCATTGGCCAAGTGCAGTAACAGGGCAGCCACCCTACCGGCATCTCAGCCGTCATCTCATGCAGTTTCCAATCCATGCATGAGAGGTGGTAGCTGCAGTGACGCATTCATGCAAACGGGGTGGGAACTTCAATCTCACGCTGGTAAGATCACCTGTGCTCTGTCGTGTCCATTCTGTGGTTATGCCGACCGGTACTAGCACTGGTGGAGGTGAACCAGGAACCTTCTCTGGGTGGTCACTCAGTAACAAGTTGGACATCTTCATGTCACCCTTCTATTTGTGAGTCCATAGATGGCTGATCAGCCCAGTTCTGGAGCTGAAGGTCTCGTCAAGGAAGAGGCAGGTGTTGGTAACTGTGGGAGGGGCGTGGAGCAGTTTCTGATTCTCTGTTCTTCTTTTCTGCCTCGTCTCATCAGCGCTGTGGGGGGACCTCTCAAATTGCGCCATCCCCACACAGATTACTGTTCTCACTGGGGACGGTCTCGGGCCAGGTTCTCCCAAGCGTCGACACCGATGCTGCACTTTTTCACGTGTGCCTTCAGCATGTTCTTATGTTGCTTCCACTGGGCCCAGCGCTCCGCTGTCCTTCCTTCTACTCAAGAAACAGAACCTTTTTTGGGAGGTGCTGATCAGACATCCAAACCACAGGACCAGTCCACCAAAGTTGTTGATAGATGATAATGGCTTCAGTGCTGGTCACGTTCAACTCGTCTAGGACGCTGGTGTTCCTGCGCCTATCCTCCCAAGAGACATATAGGACTCTCCGGAGGCAGCATTGATGGTATTGTTCAAGTGCTTTTGGTGACGCCTCTATGTTGTCCAGGTTTGACATGCGTACAGTAGAGTTGGAACAACCGCCGCACGGTGTACGAGGAGCTTTTTCTTGGCATAGCTGTCCTGGTTCTCGAAGACCCTTTGTCTCAGGTGGGCGAAAGCAGATCTTGCACGGCTCAGATGATGATGGATTTCCACGTCAGTGTCGATGATTTCCAAGGTGTGGGAAATGCTCCACATTTTCCAGCAGTTCTCCACTGACTTCAGTAGAAGGTACACGAGATTATCCCATTGGTGAGGGTTGTTGGAGTGATGCCCTAGGAGCTAAAACCATTGCAGATTCCCTGTTGTACCAACACAGGACACAGCCAAGTCCTAGGTACCTTTGTGTCTTGCAGATGGGACAGATCTCGTCTTTCCTTGTATGGCTGAGCACCAACAGCAGCATGGGTGGTACAGGCTGCTGTGTTGGATCCAGCAGGAGGCATTCTTCTCTCGGGGTCTCTACTGGACCTGTGCCCAGCATGATGTGAGGAGCTCCTGGAAATGTTCCTGTGTATTTGTGGTACCGGAGTGGCGAGGTTACACACCCGGACCCCATTGTGCTAGGCACTCTGCTGACAAGGAGCAAAGAGATGTCCTGTTGCAAGGAGCTCACAGTCTGAGCATAAGCCGAGATGACACATGGGCAAGTGTCATCTCTTGGAGGACATGTAAAACCTGGAGACCCATTAAAATATCCAGGCCACTTTTGGCATGAGTCAGCATATTGATTTTTTTTTCCCCTAGGCAGATTGCAATTAAATAATTACTCTGGCATCCCTAACACCCCCGTTCACCCAGTAACTTCAATAGAGAGCTTATCTGTCACTTCCCTTGCCAGCAAAGGCTGCAGGTGGAGCGTGGTTACCTTGTGGCACCCCAGAGCTGGCTGAAGTTTACTGAAACAAGCATTTCCTCTGTGCTGGTTTGTAAAGGGCTTGGATATCCAAGTCTGTAAATTGGAAATGAATGTTGGAGAGATGGAGATCCAGGTTCTAGCATGACTGACCCTTCCCTTTAGCAATGGCCAAGTGAAACCCAAGCTCCCCTCCCCAGATTTGGTGATCGAGATCCAAGCTCTGCATCTCAGACCCAACTCTAATAATGCTATATTATAAACTCTTCATCAACGTCTCTCGTGGCCTCCGAGGTTCCCCGTGGCCACCGCCTGGAGAGCCTTTCCTAGTCAGAACTGGGCCGTAGCTTGGTTTACACCAGGCTAGTCCAGGAGGCCTCTCTTTTCAATCAAGATCATCATCTTTTGGTGCCAAGCTCTTGCTTTGTACATCCGCTGCAGGGGCCAGGCCAGGTGGCACTGTGGCCATGTCTCCAGTTTCAGTTGTCTTTGGAGAAGCAGAATAAAGAATAGGGCATCTGGGTTTCACTTGGTTGCATCTCCGCACCCAACACCGTGGCTTTTTGATGACGAAACTTCTGCACCCTGCCCATGGCACAGCCAGTGACTACGTCACCACTGGAGCAAGCTCCCACCAGTGAGACACACAGGGATACCCACTGTCATGGCAGCAAGCTCTGGCGAGTGCGTGAAGGTGAGTTAGACAAGCTGAGAGTGCTTGTGCAAGACGCATTTTTGACCGCAGCACCCTGGCATGTGGCCAGCTCTCCTCTGTGACTCCGACGCACATGCACACAGAGTATCTGTGAGTCAGTTCGCAGGCCTTCCAGCATCTGCACAGCTGGGCTTATGTGGCCTTGTGTGTAGCCCCGGCATAATGGCCGGCTGGGGAGTTCTCAAGAGTGGATTCCCAATGATGCTCTCTGAGGAGCTGTTGGAGGATGGTACGTACCTGGCACACCTTTCAGGGACCTAGGGGCAGGGCAACTGTACCTCCCTGTCCCAAATACAGGACGGAGAGATATGGGGGGGAGGGGCAGCTCCTGCAAGCCCTGGGGAGCCAGAAAGGAGGCCGCAGCTGCTGGCCCTCCCTGGGAAAGCGGTAGCTGCCCTTGATCCCCTGGAGCCCTGGGAAAGCAGCAGCTGCTGGCAATCCTCTGGAGCCCCAGGGAAGCCGCAGCTGCCGATGCTTCCCCAGGGCTCAGGGCAGTGCATCCCGCCAGCAGCGGTGCCTGCACAGCTGCTGGCAGAAAAGGCGGGAGGGGACGGGGATGGCCCAAATATGGGACAATTTGCCCCCTTTTAAAAAATAAGTCGGGACACCTTTCCGGCCTTCCGAACACGGGACCGCCTGGCCCAATGCGGGACAGATGGTCACCCTGCCCAGGGGATACACAAGTCACGTTGCATGGGATGCACACGTCTGCCCTGGATGTCAGTGTGAGACTCCAGTGCGGTGACCCAGGTCCGGGTGAGTGGCTCGTGTTTGTGGGGCTGCTCTGTTGGTGCCCAGGCTGAGAACCCAAGAAAGCTGCTTAAAATCACAGTTGCATCCAGTGCATAGTAGCCGCTGCCCAGCTATTTACTCCTTTTCTCGTCGCGCCGGGGGACCGGCTGGCCTTTGTGTTGACGAAGCGCTGGGCCATACCTCTGGGCAGGAGCCACAGGCTTGCTAGCCCCTCTCTGCACTCATGGGAACAGGAGCTTAGAGACCTGATGGCTTCATAGTGGAGGTGAGAAGTGGGTGGGCGAATTGGCACTCTCCCATGGGGGTGTTCAGAGGACAGCTGACAAGCTTGGGGCCCCAGAGGAAGTGCAGGCATCTGAGGGGACCTTGGGAGCGGGTGGGAAACTCTCTCCTGGTGCCAGGAGCCAGGCCAGAAGAACTGGTAGGGCCCAGCCACAGGAAATCACTCTGTCCTCCTCTTCCTCCACCCACCTCTCTCAGAGCTCGTGTTCTGCTGGTGTCCAAGCTGCAGTCCTTGTTGATCAGCAACTGCCACAGGGGTCCTCCTGCTTCATTTCGCTCAGCTTCTCTCTTGCAGATGCCGTACGCTCTCCAGAGCGAAACGCAGTGAGAGAAGGCGAGAGCTTCACAGGCAGTGATGTGGGAGGCAATAAACGCAAACGGGATGGGAAGCTGAGGGAGCAAAAAGCTGATGCAAGCCTGGAGCTGCAGAGGAGGTGTCCTCGCAATTGTCGGGTTGGGGCGGGTATGTGATTCTGGTGTTATTCAACGCCTTTATTAGTGACCTGGATGAGGGGCTGGATTGCACCCTCAGCAAGCTTGCGGATGACTCAAAACTAGGGGGAGAGGCAGATACATTGGAGGGGAGAGGGAGAATCCAGAGTGACCTGGGTAAATTGGAGGACTGGGCCAAAGGAAATCTGATGTGGTTCAACAAGGAGAAATGTAGAGTCCTGCACCTGGGTCAGGAGAATCCCAAGCATTGTTACAGGCTGGGGACTGACTGGCTCAGCAGCAGTACAATGGAGAGGGACCTAGGGGTTATGGTGGACAAAAGTCTGGATATGAGTAAACAGTGTACCCTTGTAGCCAAGAAGGCTAACGGCATACTAGGGTGCATTAGGAGGAGCATTTCCAGCAGATCTGGAGAAGGGGTTGTTCCCCTCTATTTGGCACTGGTGAAGCCACATCTTGAATATTGTGTCCAGTTTTGGGCCCCCCAGTATAAAAGGGATGTGGATTTGCTGGAGCAGGTTCAGTGGAGGGCAACAAAAATGGTTAAGGGTCTGGAGCACAAGACCTAAGAGGATAGGCTGAGGGATTTGGGCTTGTTTAGTTTACAGAAGAGAAGACTTAGAGGTGATTTAATAGCAGCCTTCAACTTCCTGAAGGGGAGCTCTAAAGAGGGTGGAGTGAGGCTGTTCGTATTAGTGACAGGTGGCAGAACAAGGAGCAATGGTCTGACGTTAGAGGAAGAGGTGTAAGTTAGATATTAGGAAAAACTACTTCCCCAGGAGGGTGATGAAGCACTGGAATGTGTTGCCTAGAGAGGTGGTGGATTCTCCATCCCTTGAGGTTTTTAAGTCCCGGCTGGACAAGGTCCTGGCTGGGATGACGTAGTTGGGGTTCCTCCTGCTTGAAGCAGGGGGCTGGACTGGATGACCTCCTGAGGTCCCTTCCAGCTCTAGGATTCTGTGATTCTGTGATGTGAGGCTTAGCAAAAAGAGATAGGAATCAGATGAGGAGTAGCAAGAACACTGGGCCACAGCAGAGTCCATCCATGCGGGGCTGTGAGGAATAGGGGGGTTGTCTGACTCATGCAGGAGATGGCAGTACCTGGTGTTCAGACTCAGATGCAGAGGTGCATGGGCATCGAATAACATGACTGGAAGATGTGCAGAGCACCGAAATCTTGGTAATGGTGAAATGAGGGAAGATCCTGCCGTGCCCAGGAGATGCCTCAACTTCCAAAGAAGCCGGTCCACCAGCCCCCTTTGCTAGCTGTGTGCTAGGGTTGGCTGACCTTCCTCCAGGGGGCACCTGCCCGTGATCCACATCAACTGCCCCACTTCCGTGGGGATCCCACAGCAGAAAAATGGCTCATCTGCCTGCCCACCCTGGCGCATTTCTCTCCTTGTGTGTCTCTTCACTTGGGGCGCCCCTTGGCAACAGGCGGTGCGCACAGGGCCCTTTCCAGAAGAGGAGGAGTCTGCCAGAGTGGCTGAGCGAGGCAGTTCAAACGTGATTGGAAGCGACAGAGCTCTGGACAAGTGCCTGGCTGCAAGGCATGTGAATCTATTTTCTGTCCCACTCGATGTGCAACAAAGAGATGCTGCTGCAGGGGCTACGCAAGGGTGGAATTTTCCTAGGAGCATTGGAGCAGCGTATTGGAGCCTGAAACCTTGATGTGATGGGGTGGATTAACCCCGATGCCTCCTACAGGAGGCCAGGGGCCGTGCCACACCCCATCCCTGCAAGAGGAGCAGACAAAAAAGTCCTCCAGGCAGGGTAGAGTGTCTGTCTCTGCTGCAGCCAGTCAGAGCCCAGCAGGCTGGTATAAAAGAAGCTGCTGGGGTGAGGCCTGGAAGTTCCTCTCAGGAGCTCGACTCAGGCTGGTCTCTCTACTGTCTAGGAGACCAGCAGCACTTTGGACAGCTCTGAGTGCGAGCTGAACTTAGATCTGGGAAAGGCCTGGGCCCAGGGGCCAAAGACAGCCCACAAGCCAAACAAAAGAGCGGACAGTACCATGAGCAGGTCTGGTCCAAGCCTAGCCCCAGAACCTGGGGGGGATCAGGAGAAGACCTTACGTAGCACCCTTTGCCACAGGGCGGGTGGACCCGATACACTTCAGTCAACTGGACTCGCGCTGTCCTTCTCCACCCTTTCCTTTAGTTCCTGGGGGCTAGTTACACAGTTGCTCCGTGAGTGCAGCAAACGCCCCTCCTGCTTGTGCAGCGGATTTTCTACAGCAGGGCAGAGCCCTGGTTTACCTCCGGCTAACTTAACAAAGGAAGCACATTGGGCACCACAAGCTGATCTGGAACGGCAGTCCTGGGACATCACACACCAGCGAAGCAGCGTGAATGCCCGGCTGTGTCTGATAAGGCCAGGCTATGGACGGGGCGAGCAGGAATGGGGGGCGTCGGCGGTGCTGGGCGGGGAGCTGAGGACAGGGAGAGCAGAGGATGTGGGCTGTCAGCTGGAGGCTGCTGGGCTGAGCAGCTGCCACAGTCCCTCCCTATCCCAAGCCCATGGGGCCACAGGCATTTCTGCAGCTGCTGTCAAAGGAACCCCCGCAGCCCTCCCAAGCCCTGCCTAGTCACCTGCTCAGCCACAAAGCCAAAAGGAAGAGGAAGGTGATGGGCCGTGAACCTCCAAGGAGAGCTGTGTTAATTCTGCCTGAGCCGGTCCAGGTGAACCCCCTCCTCCCACACTCTCAGCTACTCCCAGGGGGCACTCTAGCCAGAGAGATTCCCCCTTGGGAACTTGCCCAATGCGATTCTAGGGATCCTGCCTCTGAAGTGACGGGGGTGCAGTGCAGCAGGGCAAGTCTGACCTCTGCCTTGGAGCTTCCGCCAGTCTCCGTCACCCGGCAAGACCTCCCGCTCCCCGGCCTGGTGGCCTCAGAGACCCGGGAGGTTTGCAGTTCACTTCCCGGCTTTCTCCTTTCATTTTTCCTCCTCCTCTCGGGACTGAAGATGGCCATGTGGCTGGTGAAGAACCTGACCAGCCAGTCCAATACCGGGGGCCGTGCAGACGCCAATGGTTCCGAAGTTACCTGAGACCAGAACCAGGGTGCTCGGCCACACAGGGCTCTCAGATGTTAGTCTCGTTTCTCTCACCGTAACCAGGTGGGATTCACCATCACGGCTCCTCCTGCTGGTCGCTCGGCGGTTATCTTCATCCAGCCTCCAGAGTACCCTCTTCTGGCCGATGTCTCACCCGCTGTTCTCCGCCACTTCTCCAAACATGCGTCCCTCTCAGACCATGGTGCCCTTCCTTCAGGGTATTGCCCCACAGCAGTGACCCATGTTCTGAGGTCCCCCCACCTCCCAGGGATCCCCAACGGCCTGTGCTCTCCTTGCCTCAGTGAACGACTTCCAGACCTCATCTAGCTCCTACCTCAGGAGCAAATTGCAGTCTGAAATGGCCCCTCGTCATTGGCCAGGGGTCAAACCTGCTGCCTTCTCCTCCCCTGGCTGTCTCCTTGCAGCCCTAGTACCCTTGGGCCTGGTCTCAGGCCCTGCAGCCTGGGAGGGGAATCAGGCCAGAGCCCAGACAGCTCTGCCTGGCTTTCCCCAGCACCACTCTGTCTCAGGAAGCCTCGGTAGCTGGCCTGGCAGCCAGGTCCCTCCTGCTCCACAGCTGGAGAGTCTTCTCTCCTCTGTTGGCTTCCAGTGTAGGGTGGTGCTCAAAACCCCTGACGTCTTAACCCCACAGCTATTTGATCAGAGAAGGTGGCGGTGGATTGGACGTACCCTCAGAAAACCAACCGCTACCATCACAAGGCAAGGCTTAAGTTGGAACCCACAAGGAAGAAGGAAAAGAGAGAGCCCAAGATCCACCTGGCACAGAGACCTGGAGGCAGACACTGAAAAGACGGGGTACACCTGGCCAGAACTGGAGGAGATCGCCCAGGACAGGATGCTGGCGAATGGTCATCAGTGGCCTATGCTCCAAGACGTAGGCATGGAAGAGGCCTACCTACCTTGTTTTAACTCTGCGTGAAATGCATTTCAGTGGCCTCAGCCTCTTGTCTACCAGGCATTTAACTGCCCAGCACACCTGTGTGCAAGGAATTGTGTTGTGTCTCAGCCTGGCTTCCCCATCCTGTGCATAGTTCTGGGAAAAGAAGCCCTCCCATCCCCAGAGCAGAAGAGAGGGGTAGGGTGGCACCGAGGTTTCATCTGGGAGGTGTTTCCATTTCAGCAGGTAAATGCGCACTGAGGCAGACAGCATCTGCCAAATGCTCCAAGAAGCCAGAACGAGAAGGGCCTGATAAATACTCGTTCAAGGGGGGAAAACCCAGACAAGCGTCCGGCTTTTCCTGCAGGATCACGTTAACCTCAGCACAGAACTCGGTTTCCGTGAAGTTTAAAAATATGTTGTTCGTCGGGAAATAATCTCGCAACTTGCTCGGCGTCTGCTTGGTGGGAGGAGACTGTGCCTATGTTGGAGGAGATGGGGAGCAAAGCAGGCAGGGCTAGAGAATGGGGAACCATGGGCCCTCTCGGCTAGTGGGACTCAGTAGGGGTCAGCCATGGGCCTGCCGGAAGGAACCGTGCCTTTCACAGGCTGGCCATTGCGTAGGGAGAGCGCGTGGACCGAAGGCCAGAGATTGGTGGCAAGAGTGCGTTAGCAAAGAGAGGCCCCAGTCTCTCTCATCTCCTTGGTGCTTGGTGGTGACGCCAGTTCAAAGCAGGTTCCCTTCTGAGCACAAAACTGGGCCAGGAAACCTTTTCCTGAGCCTGGTGCTCCATCCCAGCTGACCTGCCTCTGCTGCTGAATGAAGAGGGAGGAGGCCGAGCAGAAGCTGCCGTTTACATGCGATTCCCTTGAGCGACGGGGAAGGGAAAAGAGCGGGAGCATGTGACTGTTTAACAAGTTTTTTTTAGAAGAATATTCGATTATGCCACCTCCTTCCTCAGCTGCTCAGCCTCTGTTGTCAGCTGGAACAATAGCGCTGCCCTCTGAGCTTGGGGTGTTGTGAGCAAAGCATTTGTAGTCGGCAGCGAGCCCCAGGCATGGGCAGTCCTGCTTCACGGTGGGCGGGAGTAAGCCCTGGAGTTTGGGAGCTTGGCTCTTTTGGCTGAAGGATAAGATCTTTGCTCTGGCTTTTCTGGAATGCTGCTGCAACGGAAGCTCCCATCACCAGGCACCCCCGAAGCAATCGCCATTGATTTTCATCCCTTTTCACCATCGGCCAGTGCCTCTCCCGCTTATTATTTTTAAATCCGCCCCTGCAGCCAGCCCAGATCCCCCAGGGAAGCAGAGCAGCTGCAGGTGGCAGCGGTGCAGGTTCGGTAGGTGGTGCTCTGTCCTTCTGAGTCGCTTCGGTAAATCACGGTCAGTCGTGATCATCAGCATTCCCATGCTGCCCCTTGCAGTTAGCTGCTCCCCTTAACCCTCCCGGGTACTTTAAGTGGATGAGCTCCTCGCCTTCCTTTGCCTCAATTGCAGTGTGGTGTTACTGGGTGCAGCTAAGCAGCTGCTCCAGCCCAGCTTGGAGGCGGTGAAGAGAAGCGATCCTTGGCTGGCTACAGCCTGTAATCCTGTAAAATGCTGGGAGTCTGCAGCAAGGCTGTGCCTCTGTCAAATCATCATGACAGCAGTGTTGCCGGCCCCGGGGCGGGTAGTATGCCATAGAGGCAGACAGATCTCCGTTAGGTTGCCTCCTGGCTGGAGAGGCATTGCACAGTGTACACCTGCAGCTGGGGCTGTGCTTGGAGAAGAGGGAGTGGGTGTGGATGTTCCCAGCTGCCGGGGATTGTTACCCCGTAAGGAGCGTTTTCGACAACACCGTCAGTACGCACAGCACTTCACACGCACACAACAGCCTGATTTGCACTGCTCAGTCAGCTAAATCAGGAGCAGCTCCACTGAAATCGGGGGATTTACATCGGCATAAAACTAGAGGAATTGTGAGGAGAATGTGGCCTGGTGGGGCCATGTGCTGACAGCTCCTCAAAAGAATTCAGGTGCCTAACTCCCTCTGGTTTCTAAGGGAGTTAGGAGCCTAAATACATGTGAGGCTCTGGGCTTGATAATCCAGGGCGAGTTTAGGATCCCACACTCTGCAGCTGTCTCACCTTCTTTCTGAGGATCGGAACGCCCTGTGTAACCGTGACCGAATTGCATCTCTCGACGCCCTCTGAGGGAGTGTGTATTGTGCCCATTTTGCGGATGATGAAATGAGTGCATGTTGAGGCTGTGGCAGGGCTGGGAAAGCCCTCAGGCCAGCCCAGAGGAGGCACTTGAGGTTCACAGTTATTTAGAAGGAGCATCAGCGATTTGATTCATGAGTCCTTGGAGGAAGGTTCGTCAAAGGGGAGAAGTGAGATAGACTCTAAAATGGAGAAGTTGGCCCAGGATTGCTCTCATACATGGGCAGCCCACCCCTTGCCTGCACCTGGCAGGCATGTATTTATTGCCGTTGACACAACTCAATGATGCCATAATTAACAACCGTTAATTTTTTCCAGGCAGGTTTTGTCATCCAGCCAGTTGCTCTGGTGATGGTACTAAGTCTCTCTATAACCTCACACACTTCTGTCTTTCTCAGCTCTTTAATTGGGTTGTCATCAGACCATGATCCTGGCGCTTCAGCTAAGCTTTCGGTATGGTCTCCCCCCGTATTCCTGCCAGCAAGTTAAAGAAGCGTGGCTTGGATAAATGGACTGTAAAGTGGAGAGAAAGTTGGCTAGATTGTTGGGCTCAAAGGGTAGCGATCAACGGCTTTATGTCTGCTTGGCTGCGGGTATCAAGCAGGGTATCCCGAGGGTCAATTCCGGGGCTGGTTTTGTTCAACATCTTTATTAATGGCCTGGGTGAGGGGATGGTTTGCATTCTCAGCAGTTCGTGGATGACACTAAGCTGTGGGGAGAGGTTGGTATGCTGCAAGGAAGGAATAGGGTGCAGGGAGACCTAGACAAATCGGAGGACTGGGCCAAAAGAAATCTGATGAGGTTCAGTGAGGACGAGTGCAGAGTCCTGCACTTGGGATGGAAGAATCCCAACTACCCTCACAAGCTGAGAACTGACTGGCTCAGCAGCAGGTGTGCATAAAAGGACCTGGGGATTACAGTGGATGAGAGGCTGGATATGAGTCAGCAGTGTGCCCTTGTGGCCAAGAAGGCTAACGGCATATTGGGGTGCATTAGGAGGAGCATTGCGAGCAGATCTAGAGAAGTGATTATTTCCCTTTATTCAGCGATGGTGAGGCCGCATCTGGAGTATTGCGTCCAGGTCTGCCACGCCCCACTCCCCATTACAGAAGGGATGTGGACACACTGGAAGAGAGTCCGGCGGAGGGTGACAAAAATGATGAAGGGGCTGGAGCACATGACCTATGAGGAGAGGCTGAGAGATGTGGGCTTCTTTAGCCTGCAGAAGAGAAGAGGGGGATTTGATAGCAGCCTTCAACGTCCTGGAGAGTGGTTCCAGATAGGATGGTGAGAGGCTGTTCTCAGTGGTGATGGTCTCAAGTTCTGGCGGGGGGAGGTGTAGGTTAGATATTAGAAGAAACTGTTTCACCAGGAGTATGGAGGAACTGTGGACTGGGTTACCTGGGGAGATGGTAGAATCTCCATCCCTGGAAGTTTTTAAGTCCCGGCTTGACAAAGCCCTGGCTGGGATGGTTTATTTGGGGTTGGTCCTGCTTTAGGCTGGGGATTGGACTTGATGACCTCCTGAGGTCTCTTCCAGCCCTAGGATCCTGTGACTGGGCTTGAGATGCAGACATGGCAGCCTGAGATCCTGGAGACAGGGTGGGAGTGAAGGGACTGCAGGCAGTGAAGATGGAAGGCTTGGGGAAGGGGACAGATGGTGATGATGTGGGGGCAAGACCACACAATCATGGAGGCAGCAGGCTGGGGAGGAGGCTCAGAATCAAAGCAGGCTGTGGGCTCGGCAGTGTCCCCGTTCGGGGCCAGAGTATAATGGACTAAAGGCTGGGTAGTGCTCGGTGGTGGTGCTGATTTTTGTTGTGACATTTTCCTCTTGGGGGGAATGTGCAGACCTAACTGCCCACGTTTGGCCTAGCCCCCCTCCTCTTGCCCTGCTGCCTGCCCTGGGCAGAGTATTTGGCTGCTTCTGGGCGCATCTGCCACAGGCTAGCTGGCTGTCTGCCCGGGGCTCCCCTGTGACCTGAGATCTGCTGGGTCTCAGCCCCTCTCCAAGTGCCAGCCTGGGCATCCTACAGGAATGAATCTCAGAGGGACCCATCTCCTGGTGTTTGCCGCTAAGTACTTCTGTACTCCCGGGGAAGGGGAGCTGGTGCTCTTGTGCTCACGGCTGTCTTTCAGGGCCATGCACTGCCAGCCCTCTGGTTTCCTAAGCCCGCCCTCCCCCTCCCTGCCTCGCTGTCATGTTCAAATGGGCGCCGGTCTCCTTGGGCAGCAATTACCTGTGGAATTTCATTTGGAAGGAACATTGCTGGCTTGACATGACTGATGCGCAAAGCCAGGCAGCGTCTTAAGAAAAGCCGGCATTGCGCTCAGGGCTGTGAGCTAAGAGCTCTGCCTGCAGACAGGCAACAGAGCCTGGTGCGAAACAAGAGTCTGCTACCCGTGCATGATTCTCTGTCGTTCGCACACTCTAGGGACACCCCCGCTCACCCTTTCCAGGGCTCTAGGTGACCCCTCGAGAGATGCACCCCCTTCCGTCGGCTCAGGTGTAACCTTGCCCTGGAGGGTTGTGGGGTCTTTTACCAATGAAAGAGTCTTTCACAGTAATATGCTACGTAACCTCTATTAACGGTCGCCAAAAACCTGAATCAGAGGGGTAGCTGAGTTAGTCTGTATCTTCAGAAACCACAAGAAGTCCTGTGGCACCTTACAGACTAACCGATATTTTGGAGCATAAGCTTTCGTGGACAAAGACCCGCTCATGCATCTGACGACGTGGGTCTTTGCCCACGAAAGCTTATGCTCCAAAATATCTGTTAGTCTAGTAAGGTGCCACAGGACTTCTCATCGTTTTTGAAAAACACACACTATGCACACACCCCTTCCAAGAAGCAAGACAAACTTTTCTTGATGGCCAGTCAGGATCAGGTGCAGCTGGGGAACTCCCGTTTCTGCATGGTGTCATTGGCACAGGAGTGGGAAGCTCGGATCTTGGGGTTATTTCCTAGAATAGGTTCCCAAAGAATTTCCTTTAGGATCCCAGTTTATGTAGTGAAACTTGAGTCCTGGTTAGTGAGACCTTAAGCAATTATATTATGTAACCAGTTATTTACTACCATGCTGTAACAGAATTATCTAACCAATCCTACCCTGCCAGCTGAATTAATTTACACCTAGCAAAAGTAATTCTTCAACAGACCGAAACAATTGAAAACCAGACAAAGATCATACAAACAATAAGGAATCGGGAACCATAATGCTGGAACAGTAAAGGGGGAAATGAGAGTTTGACAACCCCAGCTATAAATCAGTCATTTCTTATCAGACAGAATGCTGTTAAATTAAGTTTTTTGTACCCCCTTAAGATGTTTTTGTACTGGGTGCTGTTAGGGGTTAAGTCTCCTCCTTCTAAGATTGGCGTTACGCTATTTGAATGTACAGGCATTCCCCAAGTTACGAACATCCGCACAAGCAAATGGAAGCTCACCGGCAGCCTCGGGAAGGGACGTCCTTAGGATTTTTGGGCTAAACTGGGGCCCTTATTCCTGCAGGGTCTGATGATTTTTCAGATGTGATTTTATGATCTTCGACACACGGATGAAATATTGTAAATTGAGGTCCTGCTGACTAATGCCGGAAATGGTGAAACTGACAGCATATACCTGGGCTTGGCACATGCCTGTTAAATGGCTTCGTGAATGGCTCTTTCACTGGTAACTAGATCCTCTTTAGAGGAAGCAGAGCCACGGAACAAGGACTGGAACAGGTGGGTGGGCATTAAGACCCAATGGTGCCCCAAGTTTTCAGCTGCCTTATGCAGTTGAGTATTCTGTGTATGGGTGACGATGGCCCGGACCTTCTGGAAGCAGGGCAGGGCACAGGTAATGGTGAGCAGAGCAAGTGCTGGCTGGAGAATCAGGTACCTCCTGGTGAGTGGGGGCTGGGGGCTGCCTGCCTGAAGGTGGCGGCCAGGGGATGGGGCTGGCCCCAGGAGCAGATGCAGAGCTTGGAGTGTGGTGGCCAGAGAGAGCCCCAAAGTCCCCTTCAGAATCTCCACTCAGCTAAACCTGTCTTTCCTCAAGCACTAGCGTTCGGGGAAAATAAACAGCTTCTGCTATTTTTCATTGCATAGACACAGCATTTCAGGTACGTTATGGGTTAAACAGGCTGTAGTGGGCTAGTCTGAGAACCTAACTACCGTTTTATGGCGTCCTTTCTGTGGGAAAATGCATCTGGGTTCCAAACAGCCGACTTACAGACGAGCTTTAAGATCACAGCCTGGCTGTACGTTGGGGATTTCCTGTGGGAGACTCGCTGCTTTCTAGCGGATGCCTGCTGCCCTGTCAGCCTGGCTGCTGAAAGAGGCCTCGTCCTCGCCTTTCCTGCCGCAGCTGGGTCAGTGCTGACCACACACTGGGCCTCCCGGCCCTGGACTCCCCTCATTGCTCCTCCAGTGCCCCTCACCCCTGCCCTTTGACCGCCTACTGCCCCTCTCCTGGGTTCTCCCTCCCCCCAGCTCTGCTGGTGCCGCTCCAGCCCGTGCTACGACCTCCCCTGCTATTCCTGCCATGCAGGGGATCTGCCAGCTGCATAGGGTTGGGTGTTTTAAATACAGGCTCTTCTTCAGAGCCTGTCAGTTCCTTCCTTTCCGGGCCGTGTCCCACGCCACATGTGCAGGGCTCAGGGCCGGGTTCCTGCTCACCCCTGAGATCTTACTGGAGATTCTTCCTGGGCTGTCAGGTAAAAGTCAGGCCTGAGATTTTTCAGAAGCACTGAGGGCTCGTGGGCAGCCTCCTCTGTTGGGTTCCCAGCTGAGCACCCAGCAGGCAGGCTCCAGCAAAGAGTGCAGCAAACAGTGGCTGTTCATGCTGGGAAGGGACCAGAGCTGTGTTGTGCACCAGCTGGGTTGGGGGGAGTAATAGGAAGAGAATGCTGTATCCTTAGCCGAAGAGGCAGGATGTAAAGGCTGAGGTGCCAGGTGGCATATACTAGGGACAGCCCAGCCCCAGCTAACCCTTTGCCAGTGACCCGGACCATCGTCCCCCTTAACTGACCAAAGGAGCAGCATGAGCCTGGGGTTGGATGACCTCCCACTTCCCTGCTGACGGGAACACGGCCTGGGAGGAGCCAAAGGAAGGAACCGAAAGGCGGCAGTGGGGTGTGGCCATGGGGCTTTGTCTTGATACATTCTGCTGCCTTTCGCGGAGCCAGAGCTGGTCTCGGGAAGCCAGCAAGAGGGGCTGAATTCCTCTGCCCCCGGGAGCGCCGCGTCCGTTGTTTTCATTGATTCGGCAGCGCCAGTGCTTGTCGCTGCAGAGTGGCCCATGCTTGGGACTGATCTGTGAACTGGAAGGGGCAGGTAGGGGAGGGTTTTAAAGGGTCCGTGTCTCTTTCTGCTCCTGATGCAAGGACCTCATGCTACCTGCTTGGAGTCCTGAGGAAAGCGTTAGCTGGGGAAATGGCTAGGAGCCCTCGGGTGACTGTGGCAGGATGGGATGAGCACGTTCCTGGGGAAGATTATCTAAGACTAGGTCCGGTTGGGGATGCTGGTGGGTACAGAGCAGTAGAGGGCGGCTCCCTGGACCCATCCACAGGGCAGAACAGTCCCTTTCACCCAATCTCTGCTTTTACGTCGTTCATGCTTACTCCACATAAGCTGAGCTTCTGCCCTGAGACCCCCTGAAACCAGCAAACCGATTGGCGCGGATGTGTGAAAAATCACATTCCACAAAACTGTGCCAAAGGAACATTGTCAAAGCCAAGCACTCCAAAACAAGCCGTTGTCAGAAGTAGAGTTGTGCCAAACCCTTAACTCTGCCCTCGTCCATCTACGACAGTCTTTAATTACATAATGGGGCCTCTTCCTCTCCACCCCACACACACCCAGGCTCTGTTTCTTTTTACCCCCCTCATACGAGTGGCCCTTTTTCTTCTTTCTTACATGCTAGCCCCACAGAGTCTGTGATTATTCCTTTCTCATGTGCTTTTGTCCGGAGCTCACCTCTCAAGTATTGGAGGGCTCGTTAATGTTCGTGAATTTCTTTTCCTGACTCCTGCGTGGGGCAGAAAAGTTTTATCACCACCCCCTGGGAAACTGAGGCACGGAGACCGAGGCGAGAACGTGTAGGAGTGGTCCATAATTTTGGGTACCCAGTTTGAGACACCCCCAGGCTGGGAGTTCAGAGTTTTTGGTAAATTTTGTCATGGCAGGTATTCCTTAATTAACCCTGCCAGCTGAGTGGTGTTATCCTCATTTTACAGCTGGGGAAGTTAAGACACAAAGGTTGTTTCCACACAGGCCACTTCCTTTGGATGCAAATTCCTTGTGCCTCATTACCATAACATCACATGATTTGGAGTCCAGAAGACTGTTCTTCTGGAATGCCATGTGGCAGTATGGCCCTACGGTGGCTTCCAGAAGGAAATCCTCCTTCCTGAGGCCCTTCTTCCCAAGAATTTGAAGGTACACAGCATACTTGGCAGAGGTGGGACTGGAACTCAGGTCCTCTACATGCAACTCAGTCCTGGAGTGCACCTTGCCTGCCTATTTCAGCCATCTGTCTTCAGCACTACAGCCCTCCCTTGGCTTCCTTTGCAGCTGGGTGTGCTCAGTCCTTTTGCAATCAGAAGCTGAAGAAGGCTGACTGGGTAGTGAAAACTTCGCTGCAAGTGGCTGACCCGGCCTACAGCAAGGAAGGCTGTCTTAAAACACAAGCCTCTCGCATCCAGCCCTGCCCGGCCTCATCCACTGCACCCCTTCCGCCCCCTGCAGCAAAGGAGGCGAGGCCTTGCAGGAAAAGACTACCATACGGCCAAGCGTTCTCATGCATTCCTATTGCCCTGCCCTTCCGTACTTGGCTTTATCCCCTCGATAATCATCGCTGGCCCTGGCTTTGCTGTGTGAGGTGATTGCTGCCAGCCCCGGGCCTTGAGGCTTGATGTGTGTGTGGACTCTGCCCCCTGGCGACGCTCC
Source organism: Carettochelys insculpta (assembly GCF_033958435.1). Classification (NCBI taxonomy): domain Eukaryota; kingdom Metazoa; phylum Chordata; order Testudines; family Carettochelyidae; genus Carettochelys; species Carettochelys insculpta. The sequence goes on along the minus strand of NC_134147.1, from coordinate 3,318,089 downwards.
CAAACTCCCCAAGTCTGTCTGCACTAATGGATACAGGCACCCGATCTACTCCCTTGTACACTCATCCATTGTTCAGCGAGTATTCTACTTATGAGTACTCGCTAGAACGAGGGACACATATACTTACAATTATTCACTATGTGAGTGAACTTCCCCGCTTATACAAGCCGGCCGTGGGGTCTCTGGCCGGGGCGCGGGGAGACCCACAGCCCCACGGCTGAAGCAGAGCTGGCTGGGGAGAGGGGTCCCTGGCTGGGGTGCAGGGAGACCCACAGCCCCACGGCTGAAGCAGAGCTGGCTGGGGAGAGGGGTCCCTGGCCGGGGTGCAGGGAGACGCATAGCCCCACAGCTGAAGCAGAGCTGGCTGGGGAGAGGGATCCCTGGCCGGGGTGCAGGGAGACGCATAGCCCCACGGCCGAAGCAGAGCTGGCTGGGGAGAGGGGTCCCTGGCCGGGGTGCAGGGAGACGCATAGCCCCACGGCTGAAGCAGAGCTGGCTGGGGAGAGGGGTCCCTGGCCGGGGTGCAGGGAGATGCATAGCTCCATGGCCGAAGCAGAGCTGGCTGGGGAGAGGGGTCCCTGGCCGGGGTGCAGGGAGACGCATAGCCCCACGGCTGAAGCAGAGCTGGCTGGGGAGAGGGGTCCCTGGCCGGGGTGCAGGGAGATCCACAGTCCCACGGCTGGAGCAAAGCTGGCTGGGGAGAGGGGTCGTTGGCCGGGGTGCAGGGAGACTCACAGTCCCACGGCTGAAGCAGAGCTGGCTGGGGAGAGGGGTCGCTGGCTGAGACACAGGGAGACGCATAGCCCCACGGCTGAAGAAGAGCTGGCTGGGGAGGGGGATCTCTGGCTGGGGCGCGGGGAGGGGGGGACTCTGGCTGGGGCGCAGGGAGACCCACAGCCCCGCGGCTGAAGCAGAGCTGGCTGGGGAGAGGGGTCTCTGGCCGGGGCGCAGGGAGACCCACAGCCCCGCGGCTGAAGCCGAGCTGGCTGGGGAGAGGGGTCTCTGGCCGGGGCGCAGGGAGACCCACAGCCCCGCGGCTGAAGCAGAGCTGGCTGGGGAGAGGGGTCCCTGGCCGGGGTGCAGGGAGACCCACAGTCCCGCGGCTGAAGCAGAGCTGGCTGGGGAGAGGGGTCTCTGGCCGGGGCGCAGGGAGACCCACAGTCCCGCGGCTGAAGCAGAGCTGGCTGGGGAGAGGGGTCTCTGGCCGGGGTGCAGGGAGACCCACAGCCCCGCGGCTGAAGCAGAGCTGGCTGGGGAGAGGGGTCTCTGGCCGGGGCGCAGGGAGACCCACAGTCCCGCGGCTGAAGCAGAGCTGGCTGGGGAGAGGGGTCCCTGGCCGGGGTGCAGGGAGACCCACAGCCCCGCGGCTGAAGCAGAGCTGGCTGGGGAGAGGGGTCCCTGGCCGGGGTGCAGGGAGACCCACAGTCCCGCGGCTGAAGCAGAGCTGGCTGGGGAGAGGGGTCTCTGGCCGGGGCGCAGGGAGACCCACAGTCCCACGGCTGAAGCAGAGCTGGCTGGGGAGAGGGGTCTCTGGCCGGGGCGCAGGGAGACCCACAGTCCCACGGCTGAAGCAGAGCTGGCTGGGGAGAGGGGTCCCTGGCCGGGGTGTAGGGAGACCCACAGCCCCGCGGCTGAAGCAGAGCTGGCTGGGGAGAGGGGTCCCTGGCCGGGGTGCAGGGAGATCCACAGTCCCACGGCTGGAGCAGAGCTGGCTGGGGAGAGGGGTCCCTGGCCGGGGTGCAGGGAGACTCACAGTCCCACGGCTGAAGCAGAGCTGGCTGGGGAGAGGGGTCGCTGGCTGAGACACAGGGAGACGCATAGCCCCACGGCTGAAGAAGAGCTGGCTGGGGAGGGGGGTCTCTGGCTGGGGCGCGGGGAGGGGGGGGTCTCTGGCTGGGGTGCAGGGAGACCCACAGCCCCGCGGCTGAAGCAGAGCTGGCTGGGGAGAGGGGTCCCTGGCTGGGGTGCAGGGAGACCCACAGCCCCGCGGCTGGAGCAGAGCTGGCTGGGGAGAGGGGTCCCTGGCCGAGGCGCAGGGAGACGCACAGCCCCACGGCTGGAGCAGAGCTGGCTGGGGAGAGGGGTCCCTGGCCGAGGCGCAGGGAGACGCACAGCCCCACGGCTGGAGCAGAGCTGGCTGGGGAGAGGGGTCCCTGGCCGAGGCGCAGGGAGACGCACAGCCCCACGGCTGGAGCAGAGCTGGCTGCGGGGTCTTTGGCCGGGGTGTGGGAAGACCCACAGGGCCCGCTCCCAACATTCCCCCAGCCCACAGCTCCCCATGCAACCCCTGCCCCAGCCTGCTCCCAACACCCATCCCATCCCGTTCTGAGCCCCCCCGCCCTCCCGGGTGCCTCTGCTGCAGCCAGGAGGAACAAGTCCCCACCTCCTCCACCTGATCCACCTGCAGGTTTTAGCCCTCCCTCCCTGCCTCCCTCCCACTCATGGCCCCAAACTGTCCCCAGCCTTTAACCCCCTCCCAGCCCCAGGTTCACTTCCCTTTCCAGAGCAGCGCCACCTGCGGCCGCTCCCAGCACTTGGAGCCAATCAGAGACTTTTACACGTATTTTAATAGGAATTCAGTGTCCCTCTTGCAAGTTTTCGCCTACGAGCACAAAGTTGGGAAGCAATTGTGCTCATACAGCCAGGGATGAGTGTAACTTGTCTGTCTGTCCCTCCCACTGCTGGAAGGCACATCTGGCTACGGGGGCCATATGCCATCTGGGGCAGGTGTCACGGGGTGTGGGGATCACCAGGCCCTGTCCTCCAGCCACACTCAGACGGGACTGTTGCTCGGTAGGAGAACAGGAGGTTCTCAGGCGACCGGGACACACAGAACCCAGAAGCCGTCAGTACCATCAGTCTTGGGGAGAGGGGCCCAGAGGGGGTCCCCGAGCCGGGCCGTGGTCCTCCTTCCTCCCTCCAGCCAGACCAAACTGTCCCACTCAACAGCCCAGCTCCACTTCAAACCGGCCAGGCCACTCTTCCTGCCTTTGTCCCGTTTCCCAGGGAAGAAAGGGGTCACCGGGTGGCCTAGGTTACAAGGAGCAGGAGCTCCCATTGTCTAGGTGTGAGATATCATCACACTGAAACGCCCCTCACCACTCTGCGGTGATGCTGTGCTTGGGGAAACTGAGGCACCCACCTGGTGTTACTACGGAGCATCGGACACCACCTGCGACCTAACAAGGGGGATAAAATCCTCACTCACCCCATGTGGTCGCAGCTGGTATCAAGGCGCCTCGTGGCTCTGCATGTGCTGGGTTCTCCCCAGAGGGCGGCTCCAGGGCCGAAAGGACCTGCACTTAGAGCACCAGACCATGAAGCCTTTATTGTCCTCTCCGGACTGTGGTTGTGCCCAGAGCTGGAGAAAGCATTAGGCACGCAGGCAGGATGGCCGAGCTGCTGGGCACGGGGGGAGCCTGCTCTTGTGGGAGAGCATGGAGCCAGACTTAATGCTGAAATCCCAGGAACAAACAGAGCCTTTGAAAGTGCTCATCACTCCGGGGCAGGTGCTGCTCTCTGCTCCGAAGGAGGCGTCTCATCATGGAAGCTGAATTACTGCCACCTCATGAGAGCCTCAGCAGCCCTGTGCTGCCAAGTTTTCCGGTTCCTGCGGGGCGGGGGGAACGGCCCAGGACTAACAGGAGAGGCTGCACCACTGAGACTGAGGGGTGTTGGCAGGGCTGCGTGGGCAGCCCAGGACGGATCTAGGGCTGCCGGGGACTTCGGTGAGATGATGTTTCGTTTCACTCAGGGCTCCAAGCTGCCTTTTGAGAAGGAAGAGGCGACCTTCTGTGGCAGTCTTTCGACCCCTGCCGAACACCGCCTGCAGGCTGTGTAACCCTTCCCTGCTCGGAGGTGGCAGGATCCCCCGTGGAGGTTCAGGGAGCAGGCACTGGGGCTGTGAATCCAACCTGGGCAGATGCTACAGGTGGCAGCCCGCGTAGGGCCCGGGGAATGGAGCCCAAGTAGCTTAGCCTGGCAAGTGAACTGTTGTGTTCCGGGGAGGGCAGCTGGGCGCACACGCTCAAGCCAGTACAGCATGTGCTGAGGGCCCGGCGGGCCTCGCCCCAGGCTGAGTGCCTAGTGACAGGTGTGTTCCCACACTACCTGTGGCCAGCTGCATCCGCTGGAGACCTCGCTTGTCAACTAGTCACACAGATGGGGCATTGGGGGCAGCAGAGTCTTGTGGTGGGAGCTGTTGACTCCTGGGACCCTGGGCAGCTCATCTTCTTTTTCTGCTCCCCTCAGGTTAGTGGGAGGTTTAACTAACGCCTGCATTGCTCATTCGAGAGCAGTGGGGTACTCGGAGCTCGTGAGTGGCTGTAATGTGCTGCTTCAGATACGAGGCCTCTGCCCGGCCAGCGGAAAAAGCAAGTTACGTCCACTCGGGGTGTCGAGAGAGAGGGACGAAACAGAAGGGAGCAGGGGGCGTGGGAGGGGGTGAAGCATTGGATGCAGGTTTCATTTGCCCCAGGGAAGGGGGGAGATGGGGCTGAGGTTGGATCAGGAAGTAGGGAAGGGGAGAGACTGGAACAACTTGTCACATGTCATTGGTCTCTTCCTGAAGCGCAAAGGGTGAAACGTACGTTGTCCGGCTTGTTCGCTGCAGCCAAGTTCCTGCATCAGCCAGGTCTTTACAGTTGGCCGTTACTGCGTTCTCTTTGTGTTTTGGTGCTTTATAGAAAGTGAAGAGCTGGAGGATATTGCAGGGGACAGGTCAGCCAGGCACATCTGGACTGTGTCCTTCTAGTGGTCTAATCTGGAATGGGTACCATGGAAAGAGATGCCCTCTGGTGTCCTTTCAACCACTCCTGCCCGTGGTCATAAGAGTTTTTGGGCCTTAGTCTGTTTGGCTGACCTCTTGCTGCTGGGGATCTCTGTTGTAAGTTTCTTCATTGGTAATGACGCAACACGGTGGATGAGGTCTTCAAGGGTGGACCCATAGCAGCAGTAGCCTTCTCTTTGGTGCTGTGCTCAGCCCCATGCCCCATGAGTTTGGCCTGCCTCTCTCTTTCCCCTCCACATTAATCTGTTCCTCTTCTCTCCATCTCTCCAAAGGGGCCGACACCCTGAGCGAGACCAGCTCCATCAGCCTGGAGGTCGCGACCGACAGCAGAGAGACCTCGGTGGCCACCTCCATCCTGTCCCCCTTGGCCGCCGGCCGCGGGCGGGACGAACCAGACAATCGTAGCGATCACAGCTACAGCGAGTCGGGGGCCAGTGGCTCCTCCTTCGAGGAGCTGGATCTGGAAGGCAACGGTGATGGGTCAGCAGGGCAGCCTCCCAACCTAGGCTATGCTGAGGAGCAGGAAACCACCACAGCCAAGTGGGCCAAGGAGCCCATTCCTCTGGAGAAGGAGAGGGGTGAAGAGTAGACCAGAGTCCTTCCAGCTTGCTCCCCTATCGCAGGGAAGAACTGATCCGTCCTGTTTTCTTTCTCTCCAGCCAAGAGATTTCAGTCGCTGATTCTCATTGAGACCCGCTCCCCGCCTTCTGAAGACAGAAGTTTCTATGTTATAAGGGAGGACAGCTGCACCAAGGGGAACATAGCCGGGAGCCTTTCACCCGCCCATGTGCTGTATCAGAGAGCTGGGGGAGGGGGGACAGTCGGTTTGATGAGCAGTGAAATGTACTTCCAGTCTGCGTGTGTCTCAGTGTGTGGTGAGCTCTCGACATGAGCTGTGGATGTGTGGGTGGGGGTGTGGGTATCATGTTCTTCCTCTGCCTGTCTTCCCGCTCCATCTCTCCATCTCCCCCCAGCCAGCCGGGTTCTCCGCTGGAGAGGCGCCCATTGACTGGCACCAAAGGGCCGCCGGGGGGTTTATTTTGTGGGAAATGGAAACATGCAATGTAAAGTCGTCCGCCTGAAACTAATGTTGAGCTTTTGGGGTCTGTAATAAAACAAATGCTTTTCCTCTGAGGTGTGAGGGCTCTGGAGGAGGGGTGTTGCGGTTCGTGAGCTCATCTCGGGAGCCCAGCCCTCCCAGGCCTGAACGATCCCTGCACTCGCGCTCTTCCTGGGAGACTTTGGGAACTGAAGTGGCGCTCCAGCTGAGCGGCTTTTGGGGCTGTCGGAAATGCAGCGGGAGCCCTGCCCTCCAAGCCTCGACTGACAGATGTCCACCTCACTGAAATCCCCCTCGTCACTGCCGTTGGCTTCCCTAAGAGCAGTTTGAACAGAGAGGCCAGGAGTGAATGGGCCATGGAGAACAAGCACCTTCCGGAGGGTGAGAGGTGCTCCTTCCAGGTGGGGAAGGCATGTGGGCAGAGGGAAGCCAGCTCCTCTGCCCTGTCCCATGGTGGAGAGCTTTAAGCTCTAGGGTTGCCAGTCTGACTTCCGCCCCTTTAAAAAGTCCCCTTGGGTAAAACCTCCCCATTTGTTATCCCAACTCCTTCCTGCCAAGGGTGACGTCTGAGTCAGCAGACCCTTCCCTACCGTCTCTTAAAGCCCATGGAGACCCAGTGGAGATGGCTGTGGGGTCCCTGGCTAGGAGCCTGTAGGCAGGTGCATGCACGTCTGGGTGTACAGGCGTATGGCTGGGGGCCTGTACCAGGCATTGTATATGTACACCGGTACACAGGCATGTGTATATGTCTGGATGTACACATGTATATCTGAGTCCATGTATGGCAGCGTGTGCTCAGGCGTGCACCCCTCCGCAGGTTGGGGTGAGTGCAGGTGCAAGGATGCGCAGGTGTTTTTCTGGGTCTGTTTGTGTGTCCGTGTGCCGGGCCAGGAGCAGCGGGCGTGGTGATAGCACACACACTGTGTCCCGCCCAGATTCAGCTGTGTGTGTCCAGGTGCAGCCCTCCCTGGGTGCAGGGACCCTCTGTGCTTAGGGGCAGGGGCGTGGTGAGCGTGGTCGCACATCCCCGGCTTTGTGGGTGTGCGAGGCTCAGTGTGGCAGCTGTTGGGGCCTTGGCTGGTGGGTTCAGGGGTTTGCCCGTTGGAGCGGCTGGGTCCACATGGCAGGGAAAGCTGGACTGAACCTTCATGCTGTGGCACCTCCGATGGGGCTGGGCAGTGCGGGGAAGCTGGAGAGGAACTGCCCTGTTGCTGCAGGGTACCTGGACTCATGTGGGAGATGGGGGAATTGTCCAGGCTGCCTGCTGGCCTGGGCCGCAGGGGCTTTCTCCTCTGGCAGCCCAGGACTCCTTTGCAGACAGCGGTCCCAGCCCTCACCCTCCTGTGGCAGCCCAGAGCTCTCACCGGGGTTTAAAACAGGAAGGCCAAAGAGGGGAGCCATCAGCCATCCCCATGGAGGGAGCTGCTGGGGAAGGTGCCAAACAGTGCTGGATTCCCTGGCTTGGAAACTGCCTTCTGCCAGGATGGCAGACCAAGAGGGGTAGGTGGAGACACACCCCTTCCTCTGGACCAGGCGAGCCTGCAGGCACCTGAACTGGGTTAAAGAGCCAGTTCTTCAATAAAGCCACTGCCAGCTGGGTGAGCAGCCCCACCTGGAGAGGAGAGCAGCGGGTCCAAACTGAAAGACAGGCAGAGAACTTCTGGTGCATCCTCACATCCCTTGGGAAGGATCAGCCGTGGGATTTGGCCCAGTACTTGAGGGGTTCCCATGCTGCCAGAGGAATTACTTTGCCCCACCATGTGGCTGGAGAAGGGTGAATTCCCAGGGCAAAGCTGTTCAGTTCTCACATTCAGTTAGAATTGTAGAAGATAAGGGCTGGAAGAGACCTCAGGTGGGTATCTGGTCCAACACCCTGCTCCAAGCAGGACCAGCCAGGGCTTTGGAAAGCCAGGTCTTGAAAACTTCTAGAGATGGACATTCCATCACCTCCCTAGATAACGCGCTCCAGTGCTTCACCACCTTCCTGAGGAAATTGTTTTCCCTAATGTCCACCTTAGGCCTCCACCACTGCAGTTCAGTTCCTTTTACCTTCCTTTGGTCTTAAAGGCATCAAGAGGGGCGTTGCCAGTAGATCCAGAGAAATGGTTATTCCTCTTTGTTCGGCTTTGGCGAGGCCGCATCTGGAGTACTGTGTCCAGTTCTGGGCCCCCAATTATAGGAAGGACGTGGATACACTGGAGAGGGTCCAGCAGAGGGTGACCATATGACTTATGAAGAAAAGTTGAGGGAATTGGGTCTGTTTAGTCTGCAGAAGAGACAACTGAGGGGGGACTTGATAACAGCCTTCAACTTACTGAAGGAAGGCTGGCGGGAGGCTCTTCACAGTGGTCACGGATGGCAGAACACGGAACAATGGTCTCAAGTTGCGGCTGGGAAGGTCCAGGTTGAACATTAGGAAGAGCTTTTTCACTAGGAGGGTGGTGAAGCATTGGAATGGTCTACCCAGGGGAGTAGTGGAGTCTCCATCCCTGCAGGTGTTTAAGTCTCGGCTTGACAAAGCCCTGGCGGGGCTGATCTGATGGGTTTAGTCCTGCTTAGAGCAGGGGGCTGGACTTGATGGCTTTTTTAGGTCTCTTCCAGCTCTATTGTTCTATGATTCTATGAACGCTCTGCAGAACAAGCCTCCAGGGAAGACCTAGTGAGAACAGCTTAGGTGTATTTGATAAAAAGGAAGAACAAAAATTTCCACCGGTCAAGATGTTAAGATAGTCCCACTGTGGTTTGGTTAATGGCCACATCTCACCAGCCTCCATATTTCTGCAGTCCGCACATGCCACTTGTTCCTACAACCCTTCTGGGCGCTGGCAGGTGCAACAGAAATAGGGTTTAGTAGTAGTAAGCCTCTTCCACTCCGGCATCTTGGAACATAGGTCCCAAACTCATGTGTTCATCTCAGGAGAATTTTAGGAATGTAAATTCTACGTAGGCTCCAAATCTTTGGGAACACCAATGGGCTTTCATTTAATCTTTGACATGCCGACATAGCAGGGAACCAAAGCTATGTGTACCCATAGAGACCAGGTTTTGGGAAAGAGATGCAAAAAAGTAGCACGAGTCGAGCCCTTTGAAGATCTAAGATGAGTGATTTTCACATGAGCATTTGTTGTGCGGTAAGATATTGACAGAGCTGTTAGAGAAGTTTGCTAATTTTGGCCCTAAATGAAAATCTTGTTGTAGCTGTATTTAAACACTGATTTTATGTGCCTCAGATTTAACTTTATCAAAGTACCAGGCTGATTTAGAAGTAGGTGCTGGGAAAGGAGAAGAATTTCCTTGGTGAGATTAAAAAGTGTCCTTAATACTCTGTAATTTACCTGACTTAAAGCATTGTACTCCGGGTGGAGCATAGAACATAAGTTCATCTTCATGTCTCCTTCACTTCACTCTTTCTTGGGACAAAATTTCTACCTGATCCCAGGAGTACCCCAGTTGTTGTCCTTCAATCTCAGTAGATCTTCTCCACATTGTCTGAGGTCTTCCTTTTTTGCGTTTGCCTGGCCCCACAATCACCATCCTAATTCTGAATATAATTCCAGCAGATGTGGTAGCATCATGTAAAATGGATTGGCTGAGGACCATCCAGGACCAGGCACCCACGCTAGGTGATGGTATTCCAGGGCATCTCCCCTGTCTGTCACTCCTGCCAGCATCTCAGGTATGAGGAGGAACATGTGCCTCCTGTTTAGAAAAGGTCATACTTAATCCTCAACCGGTGATTGACATGTGATAATTCATAAATATTTTGTGCTCTGACTGATAAAATATTAAAGTCCTCCAGCCTGGATGGAAGCTATTTCTCTCCCCGTGTGTTTATCTTTGTTACTGAGTATTGCAAAACAACAAACCCCTCTGAAATATTCATGCCCCACTGAATTGCTGGTGGGTGCTTGCACCTGACTGCCATTCCTAAAGGCGCCAAGTCTTGCTAGTTGATGCAGTTGGGTCGGAAGCAGCTGAAGATGACCTATTGGCCAGCCAGCAATGCCAAAGAAAGAAACAGATGAGCAGCACTGATCGTAGCCATTGGGGAATTAAGCCCATGACCTCCTCGCAGGAGGCAACTCAGCTGAACAAGCCCCATTTCACAGAGGAAAACACAGAGGTGCAGGGAGGAGAAGGGCTCTGCTCAAAGCACACCTAGCATATCGGGGCAGGAACAGAGGTCTGGGGTCCTGAGGCCCAGTCCTGTGCTTGGGCACAGCCATGTTTTTCTAGCAATGGTCCTCATTGTAGCCACTGGGGAGTGTGCCTGTGGCAGGAGCCGAAGGATTTGAGGGCAGCATCCGTCGGACTGCACACATGCCTAAGCTCACCTTATGCTTCCAACCGAGGGGATAAACGGTGAGCAGACCAACAACCTCCCCGGCAACCTTCTCAACCTGCATGGTCCAGGCTGAAAACTTCAGTGACAGCAGCTTTGTCTCCATTCTGCCAAACAAGTCTGCAGCTAATTTAAGAGTTTGGCCTGCTAGGGAGTCACCCCTTGCCTCCCATGCCGGGGACACTCAGATCTTCCCCCTCATCCAACAGAGGGAGGAAGGAGAAAGAGTCACGTTGTGATCCAAATCCAGTCATTCCACCGATCCAGCAAGACTGCCATCATCTTTCCTGGGTGAAGTAATGACTTCTATATTCCCTCTCCTGATGGCTGCTGGCAATGCCAGGCCTTTCTCCACAGAGTTGATGGAGAACTTCAGATTCCCCTTGATCCGTGACTTCCAGTACAAACATCTTGCATGCTTCCAAGCTGAGCAGAATAGCTCTCCCCATTAATGAAGATGTGCTTGAGCCAGCTTGGACAGTTTGGCACATCTTTTTCAACAACTGGAGTGTGATAACAGTAGACAAGTGGCTTCTGAACATCATCCACCATAGATAAGCAAAGGAGTTTGCATCCCTACCTCCTCCAAGGCCACCTCTCCCTGTTCCCCTTTGGGGTCGCCTCTCATGAGAATATCTCAAACAACGGGTGAATGCCTTATTGTGGAGAGGAGCTATAGAACTTGTCCCTCATCAGGTCCAGAGGAGAGGACTTAAGAACATAAGAATGGCCATTACTGGGAAAGACCAAAGGTCCTTTCTGCCGGCAGCGGCCAGTGCCAGGTGCCCCAGAGGGGGTGGACCAAAGACAATGATCAAGTGACTTGTTTCCTGCCATCCATCTCCAGCCTCTGACAAACAGAGCCCAGGGACACCATTCCTACCCCCGGCTAATCGCCTTTTGTGGACCTAACCTCCATGAACTTACCTAGCTCTTGCTTGAACTGTCTTCTAGTCCTGGCCTTCCCAGCCTCCTCTGGCCAGGAGTTCCACAGGTTGACTGTGCGCTGTGTGAAGAACAACTTCCTTTTATTAGTTTTAAACCTGCTGCCCATTAATTTCATTTGGTGTCCTCTAGTTCTTACATTATGGGAATAAGTAAATAACTTTTCCTTACTCACCCTCTCCACACCGCTCGTGATGTTATACACCTCTATCATATCCTCCTCAGTCTCCTCTTTTCCAAACTGAAAGATCCCGGTCTCTTTAACCTCTCCACATATGGGACCCGTTCCAAACCCCTAATCATTATAATTGCCCTTTTCTGGACCTTTTCTAATGCCTTGACCTCTTCCTGATACTCAAAAAGAAGGACAGTTGGAGACCAGTCCTCAGCCTCTACTATCTGAACTACTTCATTCACAAACTCGCATGGTCAAATTGGCAGCATAATTCCAGCCCTAGAAAGGGGCAGATGGTTCACAGTTCTTAATAAGAAGGAGGTCTACTTTCCTGTAGACATTCAGTCCACCCACAGGTGCTTTCACAGATTCACGTCGCGCTCACTACTGTCTGCTCCCATTCAGAATAATGACCACTTCCAGTGTCTTTACCAAGATGTTCTCGGTTGTAGTGGCCCATCATCCGATGTCGTGGTCTTCTTGTCTTCCCGTACTTTGATGACTGTTGCCAAGTCCCTCTAGGAGATCTATCTGTCATCTTCCATGATATTACACCTCCTGTCTTCACTGGGAGGCTGCATAAACATAGAAAAATCTGTTCTCACCCTCACACAATCGCTTAACTTCCACAGGGCAACCTTAAATTTTAATCACCACAAGAGTAGGACTGCCCATGTCCCAGACCATGAACATTATCCTTGCTCATGGCACTAGCAGACCTCAAGTATCAGTCAAGACATGGATGTCTCTCCTAGGTCATATGTCCTTGTACCTCTTTGTCACCCTAATCACAAAGTTTCACCTTTGTTGCCTTCAAGTTTGACTGCAGTTGATCTGCTTCCCGAGCTGTCATTCTGTGAACCTCAAAGCAACAGTCTGGCCAAGGTACTGTCTTCTTCACACTGGTGGACAAGTCCTTAAAAGTCCTTATCAGGTATGCATGGCTGTCCCCTTTCTCCCTTCCCTTCCGGACACCATCATCATTGTGGATACATCCCTATGGGGGTGGAGAGCCCATATGAACAGCCACACAGCAAAAGATGCCTGGACACATTGAGACATCAGCATGCATATCAAAAGTCTCCTGAAGCCGCAAGCACTACAGAAAGCCATTCAGTCTCACCCCCGATTCATACATGTCCATGTAGTGTCACACGATGTTACGACTCTTCTACATCAACAAGCAAGGGAGAGTGAGAGCTGCTTCACTGCAGGAAGAAGTAAAACATCAGAACAGCTGTAATGGGGCAGACCAGGTCCCCCTTATTCAACAGCGGCCAGTGCTTCAGAGGGAACTGACAGAATATCCAGTCATTGACTGATCCATCCCCTCTCATAACATCCCAGATTCTGGCAGTCGGGGCTGCCGACACCCTGCTTCCCTGACCATCCTGGCTAATAGCCATTAACGGACCTAGCCTCCGAGTGATCATATTTAATTCTTCTTAAAATCCCATTGTAGTTTTGGCCTTCATGACATCCCCTGGCAAGGAGTTCCACAGGTCAATTTTGCCTTGTGAGAAGAAGTACTTCTTTTTGTTTGTTTTAATCCTTCTTCCTTTTAATTTCATTGAGCCCTAGATCTTGTGTCATTTGAAGAGGACAAACACTTCCTTAGCCACTTTCTCCACACTGATCATGGTTCTGTAGCCCTCTATCATATCTGTCTTAGTCATCTCTTTTCCAAGATGAATAGTCCCAGTCTTTTTAATCTTTCCTCCTAGGGAAGCTGTTTCCATTCCCTTGATCATTTTTGTCGCCTTTCTCTGCACCTTTTCCAATTTTAATATATCTTTTGAGATGGGGTCACCAGAACTGCATGAAGTATTCAAGGTGTGGGCGAATCATGGATTTATATAGTAGCATTGTGATATTATCTATCTTATTATCTCTTTCCTAATGGTTCCTAACATTCTGTTAGCTTTTCTGACTTCTGCTGCACACTGAGAAGATATTTTCAGAGAGCTATCCACAATGACTCCAAGATTTCGTTCTTTAGTGCCAACAGCTCATTAAAACCACATCTGTTTAAATGTGAAGCTGGAGTTATGTTTTCAAATGTAGATTACTTCACCTTTATCTGCACTGAATTTTATCTGATGTTTTGTTGCCCAGTCACTTGGTTTTGTGGGATCTCTTAGTAATTTTTGTAGTCCGCTTTGGACTTAATTGTCTTAAGTACTTTTGCATTATTTGCCTATTTTGCCACCTTTTCCAAATTATTTATGAATACATTGAATAGCTCTGGTCCTAGTACAGATCTGTTGGAGACACTGTTTTTTACCTCCCTCCAGTCTTAAAACTGGTCATTTATTCCTACCCTTCATTTCTTGTCTTCTACTCAGTTACTGGTTCATGAAGAGGGGCCTTCTGTCCTCTCTCATGGCTTTGTGATTTGCTGCACAGCCTTTGTGAGGTCCCTAGTCAAAGGCTTTCTGAAAGTCCAAGAACACAGTTCCTACTCCATCATCCTTGTCTATGTGGTTGTTGACCCCCCTTGAAGAATTCTATGCAACTGATGAGGCATGAGTTCTCTTTACAAAGTTATGTTGAATCTTCTCCAACAAGTAGAGTTCATTTAGGTATCAGATAATTCTGTTAATTATTACAGTTTCAGTCAATTTGCTCAGTACTGGAGTTAGGCATACCTACCTGTAATTGTCAGGGTTGCCTCCGGAGCCTTTTTTAATACTTGGTATCACATTAGCTATCCTCCAGACATGTGGTGCATAAGTTGACTTTAGTGATAAGTTAGATATGAGAGTTAGTAATTCTGCAATTTCATAGCTGAGTTCCTTCAGAACTCTTGTGTGAATACTGTCTGGTCTTGGTTGCTTATTAGTTTATCAATTTCTTCCAAAACTTCTGCTGCTGACACCTCTCTCTGGGTCAGTTCTGTCACCTATAAAGAACGGCTCAGCTCTGAAGACCAATGCAAAAAATTCGTTTAGCTTCTCTACAATGGGATTATCTTCCCTGAATGCTCCTTTTGGCCCTTCAGTCATCCAGTGGCCCCACTGATGGTTAGTCAGGCTGCCTGCTTCTGATGTACTTAACAGCTCTTGAACTGGCTTATCAGAAATCAAATCACCCTATCAGCAGCCTCTGTGCTGGGGAAGCGAAAATCTGCTCAGAGCTTCCATCAGCAGATATTTCACAGTCACCGATGACTTGGTACTGAATGATATTTTCACTCTATGGAACTGCAGCTGGGGACTGTTTAGGTTCTCAAGCAAACAGCTGAGGTGCAACATTTTGCTCCAGAGGATCCCTAAGTCACCGTGCTCACAGGGTGATGCTCTGCTTCTTGCTTGCTTGGAACAGTCCAACTGCGTCTCGCTTCCCTTATTGCTCCTCCCAGGAGTTCTGTGCAAAATCCAGTGGGACAGAGAGAGGACTTCCTGCTCATGGAATTGTAGGACTGGAAGAGACCTCAAGAGGTCATTTAATCCAGTCCTGTGCACTTACAGCAGGAACAACCACTATCTAGAACATCCCTGGCAGGTGTTCATCTTATCTGCTCTTAACGTTTTCTAATGATGGAGATTCCACAACCTCCCTAGGCAAGTTGTTTCAGTGCTTAACCACATTGAGAGTTAGGAAGTTTTTCCTAGCATCCAAACTAGAACACCCTGGTTTGAATGTAAGCCCATTGCTTCTTGTCCTGTCCTCAGAAGTTAAGGAGAAAGTTTTTTTTCCCTTCTACATTCTTGAAAGCTATTGTCATGTCCCCTCTCAGTCTTCTCTTTTCCAGACTATGCAAACCCAGTCTTTTCAGCCTACCTTAATAGGCCATATTTTGTAGACCTTTTATCACTAGTGTTGCTCTTTTCTGGACTGTCTCCAGTTTGTCCACATCTTTCATGAAATGTGGTGCCCCGAAGTGGACACACCACTCCAGCCGAGAACCAGTCAGCATGGAACTGAGCTGAAGAATTACTTCTGGTGTCTTTCTTGCAACACTCCTGTTAATACATCCCAGAATGGCCACCATTGTTTTTGTTGCGCTGGTCACACCCCCTTCAGGCCCAGACAGTTCTGGTTTCCCAAACTATCCGTGTCATCTCACCAGTCATCCTCTCAATGTTCCTTGAGCTCATGACCAAGTGGAACAGGAAGATCAAACACCAGGAGCCACATCTGCCTCACCTCCAGGCTTGATATGTGGATGTCCATCACCCTTAGACTGTTCTTGCTCCACAATGGTACAGGATAGCCTTGCTAAGAGGAGAAAGGGTTCTATGAGACATGTTAACTAGCTAAATGGAAATGCTTCTCTTCTTGGGCACAGGAAAGAGACATTCTTTCAGATACTCCATGTATTCCTTGCATCTGGGATTATATGTTACCTCTGAAGACATTCGCTTTGTCCATCAGCTCCTTGCAAGTCACTTGGCAACAAACACTATGTACCATCCTCCTGCTTGGGGCTGCTTGGGGCTACTAGGGCTTCACATGCCCACCTATTCTGGAAAGACCTACTATGAACCATCTCCCCTACTCAGCAGTCCATTCCACAGCAGAACCTGAACCTTATTCTGCTCACAAAGCCCCACCTTTGAACTTTTATCTACTTGTCCCATGTCCTTCTTTTCCATGAGGGTCACCTTTCTCGAAGCCATCACCTCAGCATGATGTGTTAGCAAATGTGTGGGGGGGAGGGATAGCAGACCATTCATAACCATGTCCTTGTGGAATGTAGAGTTACATCTACACCCTCAAATTCACCCCTAAATTAGTTTCAGAATTTCAGTTTAACCAGCCCATTCACTTGCCTGTGTTCTTCTCCAAACCACACAGTTCTTCAGAGAAATGAAGCCTGTTCCTTTGAAGTGCAGCAAGCTTGGGCTTTTTACCTATGGAGAAAGTCACCAATCTGGAAGTTCCTGAGACTATTGCTGTAGCAGAGAGAGTCACAGGGTGAGCCATCTCCCACCAGGAATCTCCAAATGGATCTCTGGCTGCTTTCTACTCTGTTACCAGTTTTGGAACCTCCCCTCCCTGAGCCATGGGGTAAGAGTTCATTCCATCAGAGTGCAAGCAATAACATCGGTGGTGTTTCCTCAGGATGTGTCTATCCTGAACAACTGTGACATGGCTACGTGGTGCTTTGGTCACACATTTTGTAAGACATTATGTCCTGGCACAGGACTCTTCTGCTTATGCCTCCTTTGGGACAGCAATATTCTGCTCAGCCTTACTGTAACCACCCTGTCCCACCTTCCCTGCCTATTTCCTACTTAGGTGTTTGCTGGTTTAAAACTAGATCAGCTAGAGCAGCATGCAAAAGACCAAACAGGCTGGTGGGCTCTCGTACAACACGTGTATGACAACTTTGAAGAGCAGCAATGCGTAGACCTCATTGATGCTTGTGAGAGGAAGAAAGCAACAGTGAAGAAAGGAAGAAAGAGAGGAAGAAAGCACCAACAGAGCCAGGAGAATTCTTTTGCCCCCCGCTGTGAACGCCCAGGCTGTTCAAAGCTTGGACTCCTCAGACATATGGAAGTCCACAACCGATGAGCCTGTGCAAGCTCAAGACATCATCGTCGGACATGACAGACTACCTAGACGTTGCTTGTCAAGCACCCAGTGAAATGCAATAGGCCTGGTCACTCAAAGAAGAGGAGATTATTTACCAGTAGCTAGAGGTACTTCAAGATGCGTCATTCTTATTTGTAGTAACTGCCCACCCTCCTTCCTCTCTGCTTTGGATCTGATGTGAGGAACAGGAACTGGAGAGGCTATTGGTCTGTCCTGCCCTTTCTCACTGCAGTCAGAAGCATGAGGTGAGCCAGGGTGCATGCATTGACCAGCAGACACAATTTCAAATGCTCTGGGGCTCGGCACACCCTGCACATAAGTACCTCACGGGGAAATATGGATATGGATGGCATATCTTGAAGAACCTCCACGAACAGATCACTAACCTCCTCCTCCACCCTGCTCCACTCTTGGAAGCTGGCTTGGGAAGCAGAACTGCCGGCTGGGCCCTTGCCTGGCGTGTCCCAGCTGGAGAGGGGTTAGCCTTCTTCATTCATTGTGTTTGGTCCTTCCCCTGAAGAACGTGACTCTGAGCCTGACTCCCTGCATGACTCTCTGCTTGGCAGCTGCATGGCATATGATGTGCAACTGACCTGCAGCTGCCATGCTCTGTTCACAAGAGATTTTCATTGGCCCAACGTACACATTTTCCAGCTCAGAACATGTCTGGCGCTGGAGATGGCTCACTGCCCTCTACCAGACACCAGCCAGGGAGGTCATCTGCTAGCCTGCCTTTGCTACTGACTGGGGCTGCCAGGACACTCCTTCTCATCAAGGAACATGCTGAAACAACTGAGCTTCTTGCCACTCATCTGCTCTGTGGAATAACTCTTCCCTGGACCCACTCCTGGCCTTCTCCTCAGCCATTTTCCTCTCTGATTCTCACCATTGGCTCTCCTCTCTTCTCATCCTCATCCTCACCATCCACATTCACATCCCACCTCCCCCACTTCCCCTCCTCTGTTTAAAACTTCGGTTTCCACCACCAAGTCCTCTTTCTCCAGCCATCAACACATCTCCTTCAGCACTGCACACACCCTTCCACTCCACTCTTCTTGGTGTCCAAGACTCCTCTGCCACTTACAACCCCCTCCTCTCCTCTCCTGACTGAACTGTTGAGTTGGTCCACGCTCCCCAACACCCCCCCCTTCTCCTGTGACTGACTCCATCCCATCAGGCCCACCCCCAGCCCAACCGTGTCTCATCACCAGCTTCCGCTGAACACTTGTGAAGAACATCTCAGGAGCAGGTGGGCTTACTCTTTGGCAAGGGCATTGTCTCTCTTCCTTCAGTTTTACCATTGTCCCGGTCACTCATGCACTGAGCTCCTTGAATGGAGGGAGCTATATGGAACAAAAATGTCTTTTGTTTACAAGCAAGACCAGGAGGGGCTGCACTAGCCTCTTCCCAAATCCGCTGTGTCTCTGTCCCAGCTTCTCAAGGCTAATGCTCTAAATGGATTGGCCAAGCAAAATCTTAGGGAGCAGGGTAAACAGACTTGCCAAATGTTCCACTGCAGGTTTGTGGCAGGACAGAGATCAGATGCCCACTCTCCCGGCTCCAAGGACAGGGCCCCAGCATTGATATGGCTCCTTTCAACCACTGATTTCTAAGCATCAATTAAGTCCCACAGGATCCCTTAGCACTTACCTGGGCCCCACCTCTGTCAGTGGTTCCTAGGAGGGGAGACTGGAAGTCCTCACGCCTCTCCTGCAGGCACTGCCCCGCAGCTCCCTTTGGGTGCAGAGGTGCTTAAGGCATGGGGAGCAGATGGAGCACACCTCAGGAGACCATCTGTCCACCTTCCCCTCCAAAGCAAAGTTTCTTACCCCTAGACCATTCCTGCTGGGCCAAGCAGCATGGCTACAGCTCCCCGCAGTCCTGAGCTGCTGCCCAGGGCTGACAGAGGAGGTTCTGTTTGTATGGACTAGGAGGTAAGAGCTCTGCAGGACACGTTTGTGGAGAGTGACCCCCAAAGGAGGTGGCAAAAAAGCCAATGGGCTTGTCCCAGTGAAATGCTGGCAGGAGCCCTCCAACTCCACTCTTTGTATAGGGGGGAGGTGCCAGGCTTTCTCTATGTCCAGGGCTCTGCCTGAGTCTGAGCGGGGAGGTTTGCCTGGCTCCATAGGAGGACCAAAATATCAGATCAACCAGCAACAAAATCAGCCATTGGCCCCCTATCCCTTAGACCTTAGCCCAGTCCCTGCCCTCTTGGAGCTGGGGCTTCTTAGGCCAGCCGGGAGCAGCAGCCTCAGAGTTGCCCAGCAGCTGTTGGGTGTGTGGAATGGGTCCCCAGGGGCCCCCCAGGCTTCGTGCAATCCAGTTCTGGGTGGGCAGCAGCCCCCAGGCCATTTGCCAGCCCAGGAAGCAGCCCTAGCTTGCAAGGGATACCCAGGCAGAAAGCAACAGCAGCAGCCACTTCAGTGCAGCCAGAGGAAAAGAGGGGAGGTCCCACTGATCTCCAGGGTCCTCCCCCTGCCACCATGACCTGAGAGAACAGTGGCAAGGGGGGAGCTTCACTGTAACCTGAGATGACCTTCCAGCCTAAAGGCAGCTCAGGGCCCTGCCATCCTGGGAGCTGCTGGTTTCATGGATGCACCTGGGATCATCTGACATGGCCCAGCCCCTGTCACCCAGCCAAGGCTGTCACCGAGTGACAGTAGGAGGGTGTGGGGCAGGATGCCTGGAGTGAGGCACTATGGGGCCTGAAGGCAGAGGTCTGGTGCACCATTTTGGTGGCTGAGGGCAGGGACGCCCTGTAGGGTGAGGACTTGTCCTCCCTGAGCCCTGGGAATCTTTCAGCCCCTGGCTGGAGCCCATCCATAGAAGGGTGGGGACGAGTCAGCTCCACCACCAACTAGCAACAGTCTCTGGGCAAGAGGAGGGACCCATCTGCAGCCAAGTTGTCCAGCTATACTGCCCCAGAGGCCTGGTCCTGTCTTGCCGGAGGGGGATGAGCCCACCTCACAAGTCAGAAGGGAAAATCCAGCAACCCAGCCTGGCTCTGTCCACACTGTGCCCACTGCTAACCTGCTTTCATGGGTCCCAGAGCTCCCTCCTCTGAGATCCCTGTGACCCATGAATGGACAGCACCAGCCTAGTGGGACCTCTTTGTGAGTGCCTCCCCAGGTGCCCCCAATGCCAGGAGCTGGTCTGGCTGCAGGACCTATCCTTGAGCTTGCAACGCCTGGAGCTGTACGGCTGACATAAGCCCCCAGCCCCCAGCAGCCCTGGGCTCTGGGCTAACGGAGCTAACCCTAACCCTGACCTCTGCCTCGACCCCAGCGCAGGACAGCACCCCAGGATCGCACAGCTCTGTGCCGCAACCTGCCCTCACCCTGCGCTGGGGTTCAGCACCACAGGCCCGGACAGCTCCATGCTGCGAGCCCGCTGGCGTTCAGCACCACAGGCCCGGACAGCTCCATGCTGCGAGCCCGCTGGCGTTCAGCACCACAGGCCCGGACAGCTCCGTGCTGCGAGCCCGCTGGGGTTCAGACCCCCAGGCCCGGACAGCTCCGTGCTGCGAGCCCGCTGGGGTTCAGCCCCCCAGGCCCGGACAGCTCCGTGCTGCGAGCCCGCTCGGGTTCAGCCCGGACAGCTCCGCGCTGCGAGCCCGCTGGGGTTCAGCCCGGACAGCTCCGTGCTGCGAGCCCGCTGGGGTTCAGCCCCCAGGCCCGGACAGCTCCGTGCTGCGAACCCGCTGGGGTTCAGCCCCCCAGGCCCGGACAGCTCCGTGCTGCGAACCCGCTGGGGTTCAGCCCCCAGACCCGGACAGCTCCGTGCTGCGAACCCGCTGGGGTTCAGCCCCCAGACCCGGACAGCTCCGTGCTGCGAACCCGCTGGGGTTCAGCCCCCAGACCCGCACAGCTCCGTGCTGCGAACCCGCTGGGGTTCAGCCCCCAGACCCGGACAGCTCCGTGCTGAGAGCCCGCTGGGGTTCAGCCCCCAGACCCGCACAGCTCCGTGCTGCGAACCCGCTGGGGTTCAGCCCCCAGACCCGGACAGCTCCGTGCTGAGAGCCCGCTGGGGTTCAGCCCCCAGGCCAGGACAGCTCCGTGCTGCGAGCCCGCCCGCGCCAGCTGCTTGGCTTCGGCGCCTTTGGAGGAGTTTCCAGCGGGAGCCAAACCCGCCCGCATCAGGGAGAGGGAGCGCCCCGCTCCGCCGCTGAGCAAATCAAGAGCCTTCACCACCAGCGCGGTGGGCAGCTACTTATGCAAGAGCCGAGGACCGAGAGGCAGAGCCCCTCCAGCACCGGCGGAGGCAGCAGCTCCCCAGCCAGCGAGCCGGCTGCCCGGCTCCGATCGGGAGGCGAGGGACAGGCTGGCCGGAGAGGGACCCGCCGCTGCCCAGACGCTAACAGCTTCCCCGGCTGCCCAGGTAAGCTACCGCTCCATCGGCATCTCCTGCGCCGCGAGCCTTCCTTGCGCCGGCCTGGGGGCTGTGGGAGACCCGGCTCTGCCAGGCTACTCCCCGGACGCCTGCTCCTCTGCCCCCGCGCCAAGAGCTGGGCTCAGCCCCTGCCCCGCTGCGCTGGCTGGGGGGCTCGGGTGCCTGGCTAAGGCTACAGAGAGCCCCGGCTTCCGCCCGGCAGCTAAAGCCGCTGGTGGGCGGTTGTCTCGGGGGCTGCTCCCAGCGCTGGCCGGTCCTCCGCTCGCAAAGTTCACCGGGGGCGAGTCACTCCTGGAGCCGGCCTGCCCCCCTCTCCGCCCCGGGGCGGGGAAGGCGCCCCCTTGCCGCTAGGAAGGGGCTGGGAGGCCAGCCGGGGTGGCCCTCCCCACCGGGTTTTGCAGCTTTTGAATGATTCAGCCTCCTCCGGCCAAAAACTGGACATAGGAGCATACGCTTGGCCGGGGCTGAGCTGCAAACCCAGGGCCGGGGAGGGGAGAGTGATGGGAAGGGCCCGGGTAACGCAGAGCCACTTGTTCCCGCTCCTCGAGCCCTCAGTCGCGGCTGGGAGCGAGCAGCCGCCGGCTCCCGAGTGTATCTGAGCCCTCTGGCTCGCCGGGCTCGGCGCTGTGCATGGCGAGTCGGAGGTGAGTGACGGAGGTGCTGGCTTGGATTTGCTTCCCGGTTTTCTGCTGGGAGTCACACAATTAGCAAGTAAAGGGAAGTACGTGAGTGGCCGGGACGAAGCTGGCCGGGAAGCCCAGCCAGCCAGCCAGCCCGGCCAACAGACCCGTAGAGCGCTCCGCTTTCTTTTCCCCCCGTCCTTCCTTCCCTCCCGTGAGAGAGAGAGATTCACTCACACTGCCCTGGCCTGGCTGCTTTTGCCTAAAAAGCCCTGCCCCAGGAATGACGTGAGGGCAGCTCTCTGGCCTGTCCTATGCAAGAAGTCAGACTAGCCCAACACAAGGGTCCCTTCTGGCCCTGGGGTAGGTGGATTTATGAACCTCCCCTTCGCCTCTCTAAATCCTCCTTTTCCTGCATGAAAGGGGAGAACCTCCTTGGAGATCCCAGCAAGGCTCAGAGGTGGCTGCCATCTACCTAGGGCCAAGGGCTTTCTAAGAAGACAACCCTGTAACATTTCACAAATCCCTGGAGGGAGAAAAGGCCCCCAGAGGTTTTCCAGTTCCACAGCAGTAGCCAGCTCAAGCCTGCAGTTCAACTCGTGTAGAACAAAGGGCGTTATTTATTGCACCGGCTGCAAAGAACCCCACTTCCTCTCTCTCCAAAACAAGCTGAGTCTGTGTTCTGAAGGTGAGAGAAAAGGTTTAACTCATCCCCTGGCCCCGAGGCCTGGGAACCCTTCCGGGCCACTGCTAAGACAGGCAGACAGAAGTCAGACCCAGTTGCCCATCTTTGCCACTGATGTCTTCTGAACGCTTGATTTGACCGGCCATTCCAAAGAGCAACCCGAAGTAACGTGCGTGGCTGTAGAGTCACCCCCGCCAGCCAGCCATCAGACGGTCCCTGACGCACAGTTACCCTCTCCTCAAGCAGGCCTGCAGGAGGTCTATTTTGGGGCAATTTATCCAGCTGACTGATGGCATCCAGCAAGCACAGGGCTTGTGGGGATGGGGCCTTGCTCTCAGAGTCTCCCTGTGCATTGCATAGCCCAGAGCGTCACCAAGAAAGGAGCCCCCACTGGCTTCAGCTGTCAGGTAGGAGACTGAAAAGCAACAGGAGAGCCGAACGAACCCTGGTGCACCAGCCCTGCATATCGGGGCATCTCTGTTGCATGTAAATTCCCCTCGTCTGGTGTCCTCCCAGACTGGGTGCCCCCAGATCCTTCCAGGCCTTTGTAACACCTGCAGGGGATGGGAGATGCTAACCGCTCCCAGAGCAGCTGAGCTGCCACCCGTGGTGCTTTCAGGCTCCTGGTTCAGGAAAGCGTTTCAGCATCTGCTTCAGCACATGCTCAAAGCCAGCGGGCCGAGCAGGTTAAAAGATTCCTCCTTTATCCGACCAGAAGGGACCGTTGCAATAATTTCATCCGGTCTCACCTGTAACACAGCCCACAAGATGTCCCACATTAATTCCTCTTTGGTCTAGGGCAGATCTTTTAGGAAAAGCTGCCTTGATTTAAACCTCACGGGTGGGAGAAACTCCCTTGCACTCCTGGGAATCTTTGCCTAATGGTGGATTGAGCTTGCTGTCGAGCTTATCTTCCCTCTAAATGGATCTAGCTTCAATTCCTGGCCTCTAGGTCGTGGTCCAACTTGACTGTTAAACTGGAGAGGCCATTGTTAATGGTCATTCTCCATGTGGGTGCTTAGAGCTGGGATCACGTTGCCCCTTAACCTTCACATTGTGAGGTTGATTGAGTTCCCTGAGTCTGTCTCCACAAGGCAGTTTTTTTAACGCTTTAATCATTCTCATGGCTCTTCTTTTAACCCTCTTTAACTGTATCTCCATCCTGCTTGAATAGTGGGCACCAGACCTGGACCCAGGAACCCAGCAGTGGTCACGCCAGAGTCAAATGCACAAGTCATATGACCTCACTATGCCGCCTCAAGCGTTCTGCTGGTACCTCCCGGGATCAGGGTAGCTGATTTGGCTATGGCATAATGCCAGGATCTCTCATTCAGCTGAGCATCCCCCATGATCTCCTAGTCTTTGCCAGAGTCCCTGCTTCCCAGGATAGAATCCCCACCCCACCCATTCAGTAAGGGTGGCCCACCTGCTTTGCTCCCACAGGCATTGCTGTCCACTACGCACTGTTTGCTCGTGAGCGTACCCCGTGTGTCTCAGGGGGTTGTGTGAGCACCACATGCAAGGGGTTTCCTGTGTAGGAAGGAGAAAACACATGCATGCCTGTGTTTTCCTGGCTTGGACCGGATTCTCAGCTGCTGACCATCCCTGCAGCTCTGGGAGTAGACCCATTTACTCCTCTGCTATTGGTGAAGTGATGTTGATTGCCACCAGCTCAGGCGCTGTCCCTGGTTGGGTAGATTAAGGTTTAGGACTGAGGTTAAGGAAGCTCAGTATGGCTCTGATTCTAGGGCAATAGAGCCTTTGAATGGACAAGATGGAGAGGAACAGGCCAATGTGATGCTAAATCTGCTCGCAGGCAGCTAGGACGCTGGGCGGGGGGGTTCAGGGCTGGGCGTCAGGCCCTGGGTTGCAGCCTCGAGGGTAGCAACCTGGCTTTTGGCCACAGAGCTGTGCTGAGGCCCAGCCCCAGGGCATGACAGCAGATTGCACATTTGGGGGCTAACCCCCTCTCTGAACCTCAGCACTTGTGACTGTTCGCAAGGACGCTGAGAGGGCCATGGGGCCGTGTCTGCTGTCGCCTCAGTGGGGAAGCTGCTCTGCTCTGCATTGATGCCTTTGCAAGTTGTCTTCTCTTGCCTGTCATGCCGGGCCTTTGATTTTGTGATGTGCTCTCCTCAGCTCCCAGGGCCACCCTACATCTGGAGCTTTGCTCTTCTAACTGCTCAGGAGCCTTCACTGTGTCCTGGGTTTTCGCAGGGTTGCAGAGGCCCAAGCACTGGGCTTTCTCGCTGTGCTGCTGGGGGATGGCACCTGACCCACCTCGACTCTGACGCATGGTGGGAAGGGTGGGCGCTGGCCTGGTGTCGCCCTGCTTGCTGATGACAGAAAGGCCACGGCTCGCCGGTCACAGGCATCGAGGCCACATGCGAGCTCAGTCAGCTGCTGTTTGAGATGCCAGAGCTGCCTGTGGCTGCCAGGGCCAAAGCCACGGCTGGGAGCTAAGCAGGTGCTGGGGAGAGCCAAGCCTGCCCAGGCCAAGAAAGGGACTCAGCTCTGTCCTGGTCATTATTGTGCTCAGCCTGTTAGGGCCCCCCAGCCTGGGGAAGGTGGTGCTTTGGAGACACATTGCCTGAGCTGCCCCTACCTGTCCCAGGCTCCGGTTCACAGCCATTACTGCTTTCAGAGCTGGTCTCCCATGTCCCAAGTGGCTCTGCTCAGTCACACTCCTGAAAGGCCCTAGCGCAGTTACTCTGCTTGGCTTGCCCAAGTCAGCCTCATTGGGCTGTTGGGCCAGCCACAAGGGGCAGGGCGGGGGCAGGGATCTGCCAATGCTTAATTTAGGGAGCCCAGCGTTGTCCTATTCATCTCCCTCTCAGCCATCCAGTCGGATGAAGCCGGGCTCCGGGCCTGGTGTGCTGAGTGCTGGGAGTAGGATGGGTGAGACCAGCCTGGGGCTGCAATGAAAGGAAAAGCGCCAGGGTGCCAAAGATCAAGGCACTACTTAGAAATGCCCGAGCTTCTGGGACTGTCTCTGGCTGCCTCTGTCAACCATGCAGCGGGGCTCCGGGATGCAGGAGACACCTGACCCTGGCCCCCAAAGGCAAGGAAAGGCTGGGACAGGCAGGGTTCCTGCAGATCTCACACTTGGGGTGGGTTGCTCTTACTGTGGGGTGCCCCAAGGCCTTGGGCTGTGCAACTCCTGCTCTGTTACTGTGGGGTGCCCCAGGGTCCTGGGCCCTGTAACCCCTGCTCTGTTACTGTGGGGTGCCCCAGGACCTTAGGCTCTGCGACTCCGGCTCTGTTACTGTGGGGTGCCCCAAGGCCTTAGGCTCTGCGACTCCGGCTCTGTTACTGTGGGGTGCCCCAGGACCTTAGGCTCTGCGACTCCGGCTCTGTTACTGTGGGGTGCCCCAAGGCCTTAGGCTCTGCGACTCCGGCTCTGTTACTGTGGGGTGCCCCAGGACCTTAGGCTCTGCGACTCCGGCTCTGTTACTGTGAATCCCTGGCCCATCAGTTCGGGAGGGAGGTGGGGTTGTCGGCCACTCGCTCAGGGGACAGGTGCCGAGCAGACCTGCAGAGCAGTAGTCCTGTGAGGCACTGACCCCTCTTGGCAGAGACAGGCATGTGGCAGGGCAGACCTGTGACCTCCTGGAGGACCCCGCCCCACAGCAGTTGCCCTGCCTGGTGTTCCCACTCCTGGAGCCAGCTGTGACCAGTGTCCTCAGATTCCCCTGCCAGCCTGTCTGGAGAAGCCGCATCATAGGCGGGGGCTATCCCTCTGTGCTCAGTGTCATCCCAACGCTGTGCCCGTCCCTGTCTCCTGCCACGCTCTGCAGGGGGCCAGCCCCATCTCCCTGGCAGGGTGCTGGGCAGAGTGGTTGGACAGGGGCTGTGCCCTTCAGGAGAGAGGGAGGTGGGGGTTCCCTGGCAGGCTGTACCGCTGAGTCAGTGGGTTAGTGTTATCCTCTGCCTCGGTTTCCCCAACTGCAAATTCAGGCTGACGGTACTTAGTTATAAGGCGCGTGCTTAGCTGATGAGGGCGTTGGAGGGTTCATCCATGAATGAGCGTAAAGGCTAATCGAGACATCCATCACCAGCCTTGTAACCTCTGTCCCCGGCCATGTCTCCGGAGCATCTGGGGATCTGGCGCCCTTCGTGGATGTTGTTAGGGAACCAGTCACTCCTTAATCTGGTGAGACCTTTGCTGGTAACTCAGCCCCTGATGGGGGCTTGTTCTCTGCCCCAGACCACCTGCTTTTTGCCAGGACTGCTTGGCTGTGGGACTCCCCCAGGGACCGGGCAATGAATCTGCCCCCGGCCCTGCAATCTGCACCCTGCCGAGGTGTTGTAAGGCCGGCGCTGCCTCCTTTAAGTGAGTGCCCCTCCCAGTGGGATGGGACACTTGTTGGGGAGGGGCTGTCCCAGGATAACTGGCAGAGCTCTGGTGGGGCAGAGGCCCTGCAGGGGGGCCAATGAGGCAGCGAGTCGCCCACCTCACTGGGCCCAGGCTGGAGGGGTCTCAAAGGGCCCTGGGAGCTGATGACTCTGCAGAGCCCAGAGCTGTCACTGGTGCCCTGGCCTGGCCCAGCTGGCTGAGGACCACAGCCGGGGCACCCGCCTTCATGCCGTGCCGCAAGGCCCAGCCTCGGGCTCGGTGAAGCCTGCAGCGGCAGTGAGAGGGTTAAGGGAGCTGGCAGGCCAGTGCTGGCACCTGGGAGAGCCAGGTAATGCGCCCCAGCTGAGGGGGGGAGGAGAGAGGCTGCAGGATCAGGCGGGTCGGGGGGAAACCTGTCCTCAGGGTTTGGGGTGGTGGGGAGCTGCCAGGCCGGGAACCCCATCAATAGCCTGGCAGGAGGATGCACCAGGAGCCAGGCTGGATGGTGCCTGTGCCAGGTGGAGGTAGGTCAGGGAAGCAGGTGGTGCTAAGGGGGCCAGGTCAGACTCCCTGGGCTGGGGCTGCTGCCCTGGCTGGAGTCCTGCGAAGCGGCTGGGTGGCACAGCGGTGACAGCACCACGTGCCCGTTGCTGGGGGTGGCACTACAGGCACTGAGTGCTCAGCCAAGCAGTTCCTGCTGGGGCTGTGGGCACCGGGCACCTCAGGGAGCCCAGCCCACAGCAGGCCCAAGGGCCGGCAGAGCTGGCTCAGGACCCAGCGCATTTGTCGGGGGATGGGTTGGATTCAGGGACCCAGGAGTGGTTCGGCCCATGGGGGAGCTGAGTGTTAGCTGTGGAGCTGTCGGGTGCTGTGGGGCAGGGCGGGGAGCCCCCCTGGCTGGATGAGTGCTTGGGAGAGCTGGGGAGGGGGATGCCTGCTGTGACATGGAGCGACGCTTCCACTCTCTCTGAACTCAACCCAGTGCGGTGCGGACGCCCCGGGGGGATCAAACCGGAACCTCTGGCTCTGCGTGCCTGAGCTAGAAGCTGTGCTAGTCTGGGCCCCCTCCGGCGGACAGACTGCTCCACCTAGTGGACTGCCCAGCCTGGAGGGCCGAGCGATGTGGGGTGAAAAACCTGGAGTTCAGTGGCACAGCGAGCGGCTGGAATTTGCACGTTCCCGGGCCTGGCTTGCCCGGGCATGGGAAGGGTGCACACGGGGATGGCACAGCCCTCGGCCAGCCTGGCACCCGGAGACTCCGGCTGGGCGAGTCCCTCGGGGTTTGTCCGCTCGCGGTTATCCAACTCCCCTCCCGATTGTCTTGCTAGGTCCCGGCTTAGGCTTCCACCATCCCCGGTGGAGCCTCTTTGCACCTGGCCTGCCCCACGCATGGGTTTTGTACGGGGCCCCCTCGGGAGGCGTTACCCGGACCGGTAGGGTTACGGAGCCTTGTGCGTGTGGGTGTCCAGGGGCCTGGTCCCACTACCCCGGCCACCCGTGTACGGGTATCACCGCCTCCGCGGGGGGGGCGCTGTGTGGGTTAAGCCTTCCCCCTGGCACTATGAGAGGAGTGTTCACAGCACGCAAAGCTGAGAGCTGTGGGGCCTGGCCCCGGCTCCCGGCATTCAGGCATGTGAGCAGCAGTGGAAGGGAGCCAGGGCCCCAATGCAGCATGAAGCTGCCCAGCTGGGGGGCCCTGGGCTGCAGTGGGCGGGGGCACCCTGCCCTATGCCTGGGGCTCCTGGGAGGCAGGTGACGGGCACTAGATGGCCAAGCCACCCATCCCCCAGTCGCCTGCCCTGGCCCCGACTACCACACCCCCAGCTTCCTGCCCTGCCCCCGACCCCCCAGACCCCCAGCTCCCTGCCCTGCCCCCAACCCCCACTACACCCCCAGCTCCCTGCCCTGCCCCCAACCCCCCACACCCCCAGCTCTCTGCCCTGCCCCCGACCCCCCACACCTCCAGCTCCCTGCCCTGCCCCCAACCCCCACTGCACCCCCAGCTCCCTGCCCTTCCCCCGACCTCCCACACCCCGAGCTCCCTGCCCTGCCCCCAACCCCCACTTCATCCCCAGCTCCCTGCCCTGCCCCCAACCCCCACTGCACCCCCAGCTCCCTGCCCTTCCCCCGACCTCCCACACCCCGAGCTCCCTGCCCTGCCCCCAACCCCCACTTCATCCCCAGCTCCCTGCCCTGCCCCCGACCCCCCCCACCCCCAGCTCCCTGCCCTGCCCCCGACCCCCCACACCCCCAGCTCCCTGCCCTGCTCCCCCGCACTCCTTACTGCTACTGTCACCTCACCACCCTCTGCCCTCTGCCCTGCCCTGCGCCTCCCAAGGGCACACACCACAGCGCCGGTAAGAAAGTCGTTACGGTCAC
Organism: Carettochelys insculpta; assembly: GCF_033958435.1. NCBI lineage: Eukaryota > Metazoa > Chordata > Testudines > Carettochelyidae > Carettochelys > Carettochelys insculpta. Next base: position 3,288,828 of record NC_134147.1, on the reverse strand, counting down.
CCTGCCCGGGAGGGCCAGGGCACAGACTGAAGAGGAGGAGGAAGCTGCAGAGGTCGGGGGGGGCTGAGGAGAGGTGGGGGGACATGGGGGAAACTGGACACACAGGCCTAGAAGGGACCCCAAGGGGCAGCTGGAGGGTGCCCCAGTGAGATGCAGGATGTGCTGCAGCGAAGGCCTCCGCCCCCGGGAACACGATGCTGGGCTTTGCTTCACGCAGCCCCTGGAGGGCGGGCGTTCTGGCCAGGTGCTGGGCTCTGCTGGGCCTTTCTGGCCTGCAGCTGCTGTGTCCGGCGGCTGACACACGAGGCCCAGGCTCTGGCCAGCTTTTGATGAGGACTTTTGGAATGAAAACCCCCTGAATTAACCCCTCCCCCACAAAGGTTTGCCTGGATTTGGGGGGGCTCTCCAGGCCCCAGGCTGCTTTTGCCCATGAGCTCGGCTTGCGGGGGGCAGGTGTGTGACCGAGAACACTCGGCTTGGAGCTGTTCAGCTGAGAGCTTTCCACTCGGTGGGGAGGACGAAACGTTGGCGTCCGAGCCCGCAAAACTGCGTCCAGTTTGGTCGTGAAGCCGCTGCTCATCCCGCCCTGTAGCTCGGCGACCTTGTGGGGAGTGGTTTCCATTGCACCCACCTTGGGTGCAAATCCCAGTGTGACTCCCCCAACCCCTTGGGGGTGGTACGGCTTTACCCAGCCCAGCACAGGTCACCAGCCGCAGGCACTGATCTGGCAACAGCCATAACGCAGCACGCGGTCAGTTAGCCACCTGTCCGCTTCTCACAGGTGCGGCCAAGTTTTCTGCTGTCCCATGAAGTTTGCTTCCAGCCACCAGCCCTGGCTCTGGATTCTGGGCTGTTATTTAGCTGTAATTTACCCCTAAAGGTCTTGTAGGAGCCTGGGAAGCAGTGGAAGTGTTGGTCTTGTGCTGACAATGTTGCCCTCCCATGGTCTGGTGGATTTTCTCATCCGGCACCGGTCAGGTCCCCAGGGTGCCAGATGAGAGAGGTTCATTCTGTAGCAAACTCCATGACCTGACCTATGGCCCAGCCATCACTAGAGAGGGACAGAGCATGGCGCAATGCGAAGCCTTGTTCCATTGTCTCCCAGCAAGGACACTATCCAGAATACAAGGGTATTGGGCTGGCTGGTGTTTTGGTTCAACCTCATCTCCCACCCCACGTGCACCAGGAGGGCTGGGAGGGCGCCCCTTCGCATGCCGCACGCTCTCGGCACTGCTTGGTGGCATTTGGCCAGGGGGTCGCAGGAGCCAGGCCTGTCTGTCGGCATGCCGAGAGCCGTCTGCGTGTAAATGGCAAGCATTTATAATTGACGAGCCTCCCAGGCAGCCCATGTAAACAGTGTGGCTTGCAAAAGGCATGTGGCTGGGGTGAGCTGAGCAGGTGTTTGCAGCTCTGAGCCCAGTGAATGGGGAGGTGTGAAGTCTGTGAGCTCAGGACTGGCCACGCACACATAGGAGCGGCAGCAGCAGGGCCAACCAGGGGGTTCATAGCGTTGTCTGCAGCCCAGAGGTAAGGGATCGTCCTGTATTAGGGTTGGCACTCAGACAGTGCCTCTCAGGTGTGTATCTCTGAGCACTTTGCAAAGGAGGCAGCGGGTGGCTCTGCCCATTGCTTGGATGGGCAAACTGAGGCACAGTAATGTCTCTACTTTTGGACCGGATGGGGACTCAGGACTGGATGACAGTGCTGCCCAGGTGTTAGACACCTCAGCATAGGGACCAGGGAGCTGGGCCTCTAAAGGAAGAGACAAGCAGGCTTACGCAGAGGGTATCTGGAAAGCCAATGGCACACGTCTATTACAGCTGCACCAAAAAGCCCTTTCTGAACTCAGCCCAGTGCAGGGTGCTGGGCAGTCACATCTTGAGGAGCTTTCAGACTGCCCAGGCAAAGGTTTGCCCGGGGAAACCGAGGCACAGGGCAGGGACTTGCCTACGCTCACACAGCAGTGACAGAGCCGGGGCGGAAGCCAGGTGTCCTGACTTACCCAGTCGAGCATGGGAATGCTTGACTGTAAGACGGGCACCGAGCGAGAGGCGCTGGAGGAGTGTTGGTTGATTTGGTAAGGCAGGAAGGGGGCAGGTAAGGATGATGGCTCTGTGGGCAGGACAGTGCACTGTGACAAGGGCAGAGCACACCTCAAGCTGGCCAAATCAGGCTCACGAGGGAGCCAAGTATGGTCTGGACCTTGTACTGGGCCGCTGGAGTTCAACAGGCAGATGCCATGTGGCGTTGCTGCTGCTCTCGGATTGGACAAGAGTTGTGTCAACTTTTTAACATGAAAAAGAGCCTTTTTCCCAAATCAATTTGTGTTTTAAATGTTTTTCGTTCCCAACGTTCTTTTTCCAGCAAATAGACCCCCAGGGCAACGTGTTTCCCCAAACACAAACAATTCAAAATGAGTTTGAAATGCTCAGGGGAAAACCTAAGCTGCAGAGAAAATAAGTTTCTCCCCCAAAAGCAGGGGGGGTGAGAAAAATTCCAGGCATCTGTCCAAAACTGTCCCCAGACATAGGTGTCATTTCATGACCCAGTTCTGCCAGACGTTCCACATTAGCCATTCCAACTGGATGTCTTCTGACAAGCGCAACACTGAGATAGCCCCTTAGTCAGGGTCTGAGACTCTGCAAACTTCTATGTAGCATTAAACACTCGCCGGGAAGACTTATTTGAATTCGTAACTGAATTTGCTTCAGCCGTTTTTGGTCTGGCTTTTGGCCGTGAGCATTTCAGCCGCTGTGTCTTACTGACTGTGGATGTGCCAGGCAGCTGTTCGCCCTGCACTGAGCTGTAGCACAAGTGGAACCTCTCTAATCCGGCACTCTCTCATCCAGCAACCTCCAGAATCTGGCAGGGGTTTAGTTAGCCAGAGGACCACTTATCCTGGGTGTGGCCAAGTTTCCTACAGTCCCATGAAGTTTGTTTGCAGCCATCAGTCCTGGCTCTCTGTTATTTCAGCTGTAATTTACCCCATATGTCTTCTAGGAGCCCAGGAAGCAGTGGAAGTGTTGGTAATGTGCTGGATAATATTGACCTCCTGTGGTCTGGCAAATTCTCTCGTCCAGCACCGGTGAGAACCCGAGGGTGCCAGACTAGAGAAGTTCAACCTGTATTCTTGGTTGGCCCTCTCCCAGTTCTGGAGACAGCAGAAGAGCTGAAGAGGAGTCAGGCTCCAGGGGCTGATAGGTCTTCAGGCTCTTGGGAAGAAGCCAGTTTTCCTAGGCAGCTAGATTGACAGGTCCCGCAGATGGGTGAGTGCCGAGCCTAAGGCTGGGGACTGACGGAGGAACCTCAGCAGTACTCTGGGCTAGGGGAGAGGGAGAGACAGCCTCTTCCCACGGCCTGTTGAAAGACCATTGGGTAGCTGATGCAGAGGGGGTCATGGCCTGGCAGAGAGGCTCAGGAGAAGCTGTTTGTGGAAGCCGAATTTGAAATTCCCTCATGGAAATCCTTGTCCCGACGTGCCCATGTTCCAGCACCGAGGGGAGAGGCCCAGTCTCGCACGAATTATTTAAGCAATGGCAAACCATCCATTTTCCACTGGCCCAGAGCGGGCCAGCAGCCACGCTAGAGTGAGTGGGAACGATAAACGTGTTCAAGGAAGACACCTTAGCCCAAGGGGGCTTGAGGGCAGAGGGGGTAGATCCCACTTGGCGGACAGATGCTAAAGAACTGCATGTGTGGGATGTGTCAGCAGCCCCCAAATTATGCCCCCCAGGCTGCTCTCTCATGGGGGGCTTGATGTGTTGCATGTAGCTAAAGGCAGCATGTTGGCTGCCTGCCAGACAATAGCTCCCACTCCCAATTACTGGCAGCTACGCTATAGGCTGCCAGAAACAACGAAAACTTCTAATGACCTTTAGCTTCCCTCTTCCATTTCCTTCCTTCCTCCCACCCTTCTACCCCATGCCTCCAGCAGGGTTGGGGGAGAGACCCACTGCCCCAGAGCCGGGATGGGCTGCAGTCCCTTGCGTAGCTGGGCAGAGGGCCCCCACGTGGGTGCCGTGGGCGTGGCTCGCCCGCTAGCGAGGGTTAGTCAGCCTCACTCTTTGCGTTAGAATGAAAATGATCAGGGGCATGACGCGGCAGCGACGGCTGGTGTTGGGGGGTTAAATTCTCTGTTGTGATCTGACCCCTTGCGCTCTGCTCGGGTGGCAGGGAGGGGCCAGATTCTGGCCATGACGTTGCATGCGTGAATTAGCCAGGCTCGGTATGTGGCTGGCGGGGACATATCTGGCAGAGATATTGTTAAGCTGATTTGCTGGGCCAGCCATTCTGCCGCCTCAGCAAAAGGGGCCAGGCACGGCTGTCGTGAATGGGGGAGGGGGTTCGGCTGGAACTCTGTTCCTCTCCCTTCTTAGCCACCAAAGCGGCACAAGTTAGAGCCACGCCTGGGCAGCTCTAACTTCCGCCAGGATTGGCTCATTCCAGGCTGCAGGCTCAGGGAGCCAGAAACCAGCTCCTCGAAGTCCACCATGGCTCTCCTGGCCCAGGGTGTATACTCTAGGGATGAAACTTTGGGGCGAGGGGAGGCGCTTCGGCTGCAAACAGGAATGTGGCTGTTCGACACCCTTTTCCTGTGGAACGCAGTGGTTGGAACTGGCGTGTGACCTGACCAGGCCGAGGTCTCTTGGCAGTGTCATTGGCGGCATGGGTAAACGGTGCCTCTCGCTGTTAAACGCTAATGTTTGTGAGTGGTGCCAGGCACCCGCTGGGCTGGCGGGGGCGGGGGGGTGGGTCTTCACAGACAGCCGCATGAGGTCAGTTGGAAAGCTGGCATGAGAACAGCTGGCGGGGCAGCAGCCGAGGTCTCGGGGTTGTGGTGGCCAAGGAAGGGGCGTGGAGGTGGACTATTGGGAAGTCAGGTTTTGGGGGTTCATTTGAATTCTGACCTATGGAGACTCGATCGCGTGGTGGGTCCCTCGCCCAGGCTGAGCTGTGACTTTGGCTGCTCTGTTACAGCGCCTTGGTGAACAGAGCAAAACTTATTCCACCCACGGATGGGGAAATTCAAGGGCTCGCTGTGTGGCCCGTTTCAAACGGGGGCCTCTGGCGGGGTGACATCTGCAAGACCTGCTTTGCCTGCCCTTGGCCGCGGAGATCTGCCTTGAGCTGTTTGGCGTCTCAGCCCCAACTGATGCTGTGACCCACAAAACGCCGCCAGTAAACCAATGGCAAACACAACTGCGTTTCTTCTCTAATCTGCTCCAGTTACAGCCGTCAGGAGTCCCTGGCTCCAAGAGTCAGCAAAGAACCGTAGCCAGCTCCCTGGGGCCGGATCCCTGGCTGAAGCTGACTGCATCCCATTCTTCCTCCCAGCCATCGGTTCGATGCCGATGGCGAACCCAGCAGGGTAGAAAGGGGGATGTGGGGTCTAGTGTGCGTCAGGACTGTTAGCCAAATCGGAAGCAGCAAATCACCGCCATGCACGATGCCAAAAACACAGAGCAAAAGCCATTGAGGCACTGGGACGGGAGACCAGATTGGGAAGGGAACTCGGCCCTTCAGACAACTGTCCTAAGGCGATGGAAAGTCATTGCAACGGCCCAGGTCATCGCAACCTGAGAACCGTCACTAACTGTATTGGCCCAGGTCGTTACATTCAACAACAGTGCATCCGGAGGTCAGCAACGTATGGTTGATGTGTTTGTATCCCCTTCCCCTTAGCCAGCCTTGGACCCGTGTCTAGGACAGCCTGGGGGCCTGGCACGTTGAAACAGCCTCTCCAGGCCAATGGGAGGGGCTTCAGTGAGTTCAGGGGGCCGAAGAGATGTGTAAAGAAAGTCTGGGGTCTGTAGCAGTGTTCCCTGGGAGCTGAGTGCCTGGGTGGACACCCAGGAGAGATTCAAGTGCCGCCCAGCTGGTTAGCAGCGTGCCCACAGTCTGCAGCATTTGTCTACTGGTGGTGCCCATCCGCACAGGCCTTGGCACATGCAACAAAATTCATTCTGTACCTGGATAGAAAAAAATTGGCCCGTTGTGTTCCTGCTCTGCGGGGCTGAGAAGGGGGGCTCCGAGCAGAGGTGGTGCGGGTGGGGCCTGGTGCAGACAGACTAGGCACATAGTCACACGCATGGCAGCAGAGGACCAAGGAGGCTCAGGGCCAAGTGTTAACAGCAGCTCTCCCAGGTGCCAGAGGGGCTGGAACCAAAGGGAAAGGTCAGAGTTCCTCTTACAGGGTAACTCCCTCCGTCAGCGCGGTTAATAGCAGAGATCCAACTCCCGGCAGGACTCCTAAGCTGGTGCAGGGACTGCTGAGAACGTGGCCCCGGAGCCGCAGGAGACGCTGGCGTGGCCTCCCTGGGCTGAGCGATCCCGTGGGGCTCAGCTGGACAGCAGGGGTGCGGTACAGACGTGGGTGGGCAGGACCCTGCAGGGCCATCCCTGGGGAGGTGCGGGACACAGGACACACCCTCTGCCCCGCCCCCATTCCACAGCCCGGGGACCTGGTGCCAGCGGTAGGGGGCATCCCCCCACTGACTGGGGGGCAGCAGGAAGCAGAGTGATGTGGTCCCAGCCTGCCCCACTTCCCTGCTTCCCAGTGGCAACCCTGTGCGTCTCACCAGCACCCAGTGCAGGAGGGCAGCCCTGACCTCTCCTGCTGCCCTGTCCTGCCCACCGTCCCTGCCACAGGGGGCTACACCAGGCAGCCAAATTCCTGGGATGGGCCTGGGCAGGAGCTCAGACAAGGTGATCCCTCCTGTCCAACCTTCATCTCTGGGTCATGAATTTGGCTGTCCCCTTGGGTCTGACTGCAGCATCTCTCCCTGCCAGCCTGGTCCCATCACACCTGGCTTTGGTGGACCATCTTAGAGCACCAAGGCCCTGCAGAGGGGTCCACAGTGAGGAGCGGGCCTTTGCGGCTGCAAGAGGTAGACAGACAGCCCATGATCCGCTTCGCGCCCCATACCCCAGGTCCCCCAGTTACATACATGAAGCTTTGTTTACTTCAGAGAGTTTCCGATGGGAGACAACCCCTGGAACATGCATGGAATCACCATCCCTGGAGATATGTAGGAGCAGGTTAGATAGACACCAATCGGGGATGGTCTAGATGGTGCCTGGTCCTGCCCTGAGGGCAGGGATTGGACCTGATGAGCTCTCGAGGTCCCTTCTAGCCCTAGTGCTCTGTGCTCAAACCCATGGCGCCTCTAGCCCAGTGTCCTGTCTCGGAGGGAGCCAGCAGCAGCGGCGGCAGAGGAGGGTGTAATCCGGACCCTTGATTCCAGAGAAGAGCGGGTGAGATCTCTCATTTCTTTCCAGCTCTCCTCCCCAGTCCAGCAGTGCCGGGAGCGGCCTGTTATGCAAAGGAGCATTTCAAGGAGCATTCTTAGAATCCCAGGGCTGGAAGGGACCTCAGGAGGTCACTGAGTCCAGCTCCCTGTCCAAAGCAGGATCAACCCCAACTAAGTCATCCCAGCCAGGACCCTGTCGAGCTGGGACTTAAAAACCTCCAGGGATGGAGATTCCACCACCTCTCTAGGCAACGCAAACCAGTGCTTCACCACCCCCTGGAGAAATAGTTTTTGCTAATATCCAGCCTATGCCTCCTGCTCCATAACTTCAGACCCTTGCTCCTTGTGCTGCCATCTGACACCACTGAGAAGAGCCCCTCTCCCTCCTCTTTAGAGCCCCCCTTCGGGAAGTTGAAGGCTGCCTCAGCCCCTCAGTCTTCTCCTCTGCAAACTAAATAAGCCCAGATCTCTCATCCTCTCTTCATCGGTCACGTACTCCAGCCCTTTAATCATTTTCATTGCCCTTCACTGGACCTGCTCCAGCAAATCCACATCATTTCTATACTGGGGAGTCCAGAACTGGACGCAATACTCCAGATGTGGCCTCACCAGTCTTGAACAGAAGGGCATAATAACTTCTCTAGATCTGCTGGAAATGCTCCTCCTAATGCACCCCAATACCCTGTTAGCCTTCTTGGAGTTGCCCGTGAGGTTTTCAAGGAAGGCCTGGGTGTTTGAATATACCTGTTGCAGCGCCCGGGTGCAGATTTTCAAGGGAGGCTTTCAGTGGGAAATCAAAACTCTCCCGTTGGTCAGGAAAAGACAAGTAATCTCCACGGAGACTTCAGCAACTGCCAACACTCCCTGCCCGTTGCAAGAGGCTTTGATTCCCCAGCCCCCGCACTTGTTTGTGCAGCGAGAGCACGTTGGGGTTTTAATTTAAAATTGCTTAAATTGGAAGGGAAAAAATTCGGTGTAAAATTAGCAGGGGAAAAAAGCCAACAGCAGAACTCGAGTGCTGGAGGGTGGGCGACGCAGCGTGGCCAATCTTGGCTACAGAGGGAGATGCTTGTTTAAAAAGAAGCCTCCTCTTGGTCCGTTCTCCAATGGCTTGGCCAAACGGAAGAACAAATGAAAGCATTTGGTGGCAGGCCTCTTTGCTCCATAGAAAGCTACCATGTGCCACCTCCTATCTGAGCTCCCCTTCCATGGCTGCAGGCATTAATTTCACCGTGGCCTCTTCTGCCTGCACAGCTCTGGCAGATTTGCTGTGGCCGCTTGACACAAGAAAAGGGCTGTAAGTCGATGACTCTGAACCACCCCCCATAGATTGCAGGCCAGCTCGCCAGGGGCCGCCAGTATTTAATGGTAAAACTCTGCCGGCCTCCCCAGCTCTTTACGCAGTCGGCCATCATGACACCTCTTGGACAGGTGACTTGTAACAGGTTGTTTGAAAACTACAGTTTAAACCTCTGGTCCGGCACCCTCAAGACCTGACTGGTGCCAGATGAGAGAATTTGGAGGTCGAGATTGTCTAGCACAATACCAACACTTCCACTGCTTCCCAGGCTCTTAGAAGACATTTGGGGTAAATTATGGCTCAATAACTGAAAGCCAGGACGAGTGGCTGGAAACAAACTTTAAGGGACAATGGGAAAAGGCTACACCCATGATAAGTGGTCATCTGGCTAACTGAAATCATGCCAGATTATGGCTGTTGCTGGATTAGAGAATTCTGGATTACAGAGGTTCCCACTGTAGTAACCAGCTGGTCTTTACTATCGCTGTGAAATGTGTGTAACGCGGCTCTCCGGGGACTTCTGGATACGCTCTCCGCTTTGTCATTCTGGAGTCTGGAAACCAAGCAAGCAAGCCAACGAGGTGCTTTCCAGACAAAGGAAAATGACCAACAGAGCTGGGGATTGGTTGCAAATCACACCGGGTGTGGCCAGGAGACATGGGGCTATTCGTTGGCAAGAAAATCGTTTCTATTGTCAAGGCACAGGAGATGGCAGAAAGTAATGGGGCGTCGACCAATGTCCACTCTAATTTTTGCCATCTGTGTGCGGAATAAACTTTACACACACCGAGGCGTAAACACACTAGAAACACACACTGCTGGCTCAGTTAATCAGCTGGGTGGCACCTGACTCTCTCCTAGTTAGCCGCCCCAGTGCTCAGCTTATAGGGAACAGCAGTGTCCGCTCCCTGGGACACAGAAGAACTCTGGGAGGGTTCACTGACTTTGCAAACAGAAGTGAAATGTGAGGGGATAAGGCCCTGCTGAGCTGCTTAGGGGGGCAAAGGAGGGGCTGGCACCCTCTGAGTTCAGGAAAAGCGGATCCTCTTGGCCCGGGAGGCAGGAGTTGCTGAAGCTGATCCTAGGTAGACGCCTGCTCAGACAACTTGCTGAAATGAAACATTAGGCGGCAGGAAGCAGGCTGGGGCTGGTTGGCCTCGTCCCCAGGCTGTCTCCGAGGCTGTCCCTCAGGGTCTTCGAAGTCGCTGTTCTTCCTTAATAAGCCTCTTCCGGCTGGATTAACAACGTATTTTAGGACCGTGTACGGCGGTTCAGCTGAGCTGCCAGGCTGGGGGGTGTGCCGCCTCTTTGGAGATGGAGAACTTGGGGGTGGTCTGGTGAGCAGGGCTGCAGGGGTCTTGGGGCAGGAGGGGTCATCTCGCTAGGAGTAGCTGAGCCGGGGGAAGCTGGAGTCAGGCCGTTGTGCTGTGAGCAGAAGGGTGGCAGGTCGAAGCCACTCAGCACAGGGCAGGTGCAGACACGTCCCCTCACTGCTCGGGGGGACCCCCCAGCCCAGGGGCCCCTCCTGCCAGGCGCCGTGCCAGCCCTGCAAGTGGTGCAGACAGTCCATGCTTGTAGCTACCTTCCCTTCTTCCTGGACTGGGGACGGTCACGCCCAAAGCTCCACTAACCTCAGTGGGCTTATGCCAGGGAGTCTCCATCCCACACTGGGCTTGAAGGGGTTAACCTGGCTCACTTGGCTGAGGAAGCCCCGCCCCCCAGCCCTTCTGGGCATGCTCCAGCTGGAGGCCGGCTATAAAGGCCTGTGGCGCTGCTCAGTCAAGGCTGGCTGCTGTAGGGGAAGGAGGTGACCTTGGAGCTTCAGGGGAGGATGCACCAATGGGCCAGGCCATGGTGGCCAGTCTCCCAGAGGCTGCAGGGGAAGCCCCCAGACCAGGGCAAAAGGCCAGAAGGGACAACCTGCAGGAGACTGGGAGGAAGCAGCCCAGAGCAGGGAATTGTAACCCCGGCTGATGGGGTGCTGGGCTGGAGGCACCCAGCCTCTCTGCCCCCTTCTTCTCCAACCCCCCTGAGAAGATCCACTCCCATCGCTCTGCTGCTGGCTGTTAGGCTGGACTACCCTGGCCACAGGGGGCTTGCATTGACTTCTAGGCTGTGAGGCCGTGCGACCCCATGAGACAGGAGTGGACTCTGACTGTTAGGCGACACTGCCCTGAGAGCAGGCCATGGGGTGCTGTTGGAGGGGCTGGAGAGGGCATGCTAGGCCCAAGGCCCCTCTGAAGATTTGCCTGAGCAGAGGCTGAGCAGCAAGTCTGGATTGGCCTGGGTCCCCAACACACCTGTTACCTGTGTCTCCACCCCTTCCCCGACCTCCCCCATAGCCTCTTCAGCCAAGGGGCTTCTCGGGCTCAGTCACCCCCAGCTCCGCCTCTCTGCGCAGCCCCTGGAGCAGCCGGCTCTGCACATCCCGAGCTGGCCGCAGCATCTCCTGCCTCAGCAGGAAGGACCCACAGCTCCACGCAGGCTACCCAGCTGTCGGAACAGCTCAGGGGACTGGGGGCCACTCTGTCCCCGGTCCGGGACTGGGCGTCTTCCCAGAGCGCAGCTGCCATTGGAACAGGACCTACGGCCCAGGAGTTCTGCCTGCTCTGTAGGTGGCCAGTCTACATGGTCCCATAATTCTGACCTTGGCTCCAGCCCCCTGTGGAGCGCTATGGACCAGAGCCTGGCGAGACAGTGTATTGCCGTGGCTGGAACACAAGGCTGGCTGCCGGGAGACCCGGCTTCTCTTCCTTGTCATGACGGAACCCCGGCATGTGACCTCTGCTCCTCGAAGTTCTCGGTGTCTCTGTCCTTCCATCCCTTCGGCTCCGGCTTGGCCGCGCGGTTCCCCCTGCGCCTCCGAACTACTGCAAATAAATGACAAAGGCGACCAGGCAAACGGGTCTCCCTGCCGTAGCAGTGTCGCAGGGCTTGGGGGACCCCAGGCCTAGCCCCCAGCTGCAGGCAGCTGTGACTCTTGCTCGGCAGGAGAACAGGAGTTGATCGGGCGACAGAGACACAGCGTAGAACAGACCAGTCAGCACAGAACCCAGAAGTCGTCAGTACAGTCCAGCTTGGGGAGAGGGGGTCCCCGAGCCGGGCCCTGGCCTCCTTCCTCCCTCCTGCCAGACAAAACAGACCCACTCAACTCTCCAGTTCCAATTCCAACCACCCAGGCCCCTCCTTCTCCCGTGTCCTGTTTCCCGGGGAAGACAGGGGTCACCTGGCAGCTTGAGTTAGAGCCTGAACCCCCACGGCCTACGTGTGAGATGTCATCACGCTGAACCTCCCCTTGCGCTATGCACCGATGCCGTGCCTGGGGAAACTGAGGCAGCCACCTGGGTTTGCTACAGAACACGAGGAAACGCCTGCGACCGAACCAGGGGACCGAAATCTCCCCCCACTGTCCCACAGGGCTGTTGCCAGGCTTGTGCGGGGAAGGACGAAGGGAGACACTGCAAGTGCTGGCAGCCTTGGGGTGAAGCCGTGGGCTGGGCTGCGCAGAGGGCAGGTTGAAAGCGGCCTGGTAACTCCAGTGGAGTGGTCCGTGATGTCCCAGTGCTGCTGAACGCATCTCTCTGAATCCCATATCTGTCCAGCCAGTGCTAAGGCACAGGTGAGCCAGGCCTGTTTCCAGCTGTGCGTTCAGTGTCACTGGGGGGCCGTGGCAGAAGCTGGCCCCTCCTCTGCCAGCCTCGTAGCAGGACGAGGGACGGAAGGGGCTTTGCCAGCCCACGGGTGGCAGCCCGGCGCAAGCCAGGCTTTCCCTGGCTCTGCCCAGCTGTGAAATCGACCAGGAGCAGTAAGGAAGGAGAATGGAGAAGTGAGGTCTCTGTACTCTCTGTGCTTTCCACTGGCCCGGCCTCACTCCCCGTCAGGGCTGGCAGCTCCTTCCATCCTCTTCCCGCCAGCGGGGCGGGCACGTGGCGTCCGAGCCTGTCGGCAGGCGCCTCGGCCGGAAAGAGGAACGCTTGCTCGGTTCTGGGCTGAACCTTTCTTAGATCGCTGGCTTTAAGCAGGGGTTTGCTGTGAGCGACTCCATGCGCGTCAGGGTGCATGGCCTGGATGGAGGGGGCACGAGGTGGTCTCCCTAGCTCTGCAGCTGGGGGCTGTTAGCCGACACTAAAGGGGTGGCTGATCAGGATAGTGCTTAGTGCCAGAAAGCGTCCCTTTTACATCCAAGTCTTTAACTGCTAGCACACTGTCCCTCTGCAGTGGGCAGCCAGGGTGGCTGATGGATGCCCCAGGAGTTTGCCCCTTGGCAGGTGGCCAAACTTAACACCCGGTTTCCAGCGCACTAGCATCACCAGCCCTAAGGTGTTAGTTAGCCAAAAGCCGGCTAGGGTTCTTTGGTTGTTTATGGCTCGATGCAATTTCTGGAGGAGTCAGGCTTAGCGTAGTGGTTACTGTGATTTATTACGGTGAAAAGTTTAGCATGTAAGAGATGTAAACTTATAGGTAATTTAGATTGTTAAACTTAACTTTAGTTACAACAACAACAATGACACTTAACTTATTAATTGCACGCAAAATAATACCTAGCAGGTATAATTCTCACCCCTGCATCATCTGACTCCAGTGTTGCCAGCATCTGTCACTCAATCCCTCGGGAAGAAGAGTACGAGGAGGACGTCCCCTTACCTCAGGAGGCAAAGGCCTGTTCTGACCAGCAGGTGAGGCAATTGGAGCTCAGCTCATGTCTGCTGCTAGGCCCTACTTTATACCCCTTGGGTCACGTATGAGTGTAATGCAACAGGGCTGATGGTGGCCACTGACCTTGGGGCCAGGGGGTGGGGGCCCAGCTCTGTGGCCCGGAAGGGGGCAGAGCCGAGGCAGAAGGGCAGTCAGCCCTTTGCGTGGCCTGGAGCGTGGCACTGGGCCCCGCCCCGCCCCCCGTGGACTGGCACTGCTGCGGCAGCTCAAAGGGGCCTGGAGCTCCAGGCTGCGCCGCTCCCACGTGGCGGGAGATGTGGCTGGCGCTCTGGGCCCTTTCCAAACCCCAGACCCCGGTGCAGTGTCCACGTCAGTCCCGCCGTGGGCCAGCCTGCTCGTGTCTGAAGGGGTGTGGCAGGCGGGGCGGCTCCCAGGGCGGGATGCCAGGGGCACAGCCAGGTACGCCTGGCTCCACGTTTCTCGCCTCAGCGTTAGGGCGGCCAGGCAGCTCCCCCTCCGCCGTGGAGAGCCCCGCGCTTTTGGGCAGGCTGCTTGCCTCAGAGGCCTACAGCTGCCCTCACTTTAAGCTCTTTCTCAAGGGCACTACCTTGCTGAGCTACTCATCCCTGGCCAGCACGAGGGAAAAGTGGGGAACCAAATTCCACAGTCTCTGTGGACCCTCCAAGTGATGCATACTGGACAAACCCCTCCACCGACACCAGTCCTGTTTCTGTGCTGTAATTGGGAGAGGGCAGTGGGTGGAGCCCTGGTCCACCCTCTTCTCCAGGCTCCAGCTCAGGGACCCTGTGAAAGGAGCTGCTTGCAAACATCTCTCACAACAACTGTGTGACAGTTCCCCGGGCCACTTCCCCACAGACCTCCCCACCATTTTCCTGACCCCCAGCTTCTTCTCTCTGGGACCTGCTTGGTCCTGCTCCTCCCAGATCCTCCACCCCACTCCTCATCAGCTCCTGGCATGCACGGAGCCAACAGCAGAGGAGCCCTTTTCAGCCATCTCAGTTGGTTCTTCATTGCCCCCCGCCACCCCGTGCTCTGATTAGCCTGATTCTGGAAAGGTCCTAGTGCTTTATTTGGCTTGATCGCCCTGATTGGTTCTGGCAAGTTCCTGCTGGTTCTAGAGCAGCCTGAGGACAAGGACCTATTTAATCTGAGACTAATATATTTCCCTTCCACTGCTCTCCTGTAGCCCCCTGGCCTGACTCTGTCTTCGTATGATAACAATTTTGGAGGGCTGTTAAGACAACCTCTAGCTATTTGAGACCAGGGTCAGACCTCCTGCAGGGTTCTTACATCTTCTCCTATAATATCTGGGGCTGTCCACACCCAGAGACAGGCTCCACTGGTCTAGATGGACCCAAGACTGGATCAGAGCCCGTGACCCCCATGTTTCTATATGTGTGGTTCAGTTGTGGGTCTATTACACTACAAACCATAGCCAGACCTTTGTGTAGAAGCTGTCATCGAGAACAGTGGTGTAGAACAGAAGCCAAGGGGTGTTAGCAAAGATGTTTGCGGTGGATAGGTTGGCTGTGATCTTATAACAAGCACCCGAGGTGCAAGGGCGTCTGTGCACCATGCGCATAGGATTGTGGGTCAGTGGCTGGGTGTGCATCGCATTTGTGCTTGGCGTGTGCACATACACAAAGAGTCCATCGAGCGGACATACGTACCACTGTGGGGTGCTTCGGCTTTCCCAGCTGAGGGACCCATTGCAGGCCTGGCTCCTGGGCAGCAGCTGTCTGGCCAGGGCCGGCCCAGCCCTCGGGATTGAGCGCTGTGAGAGGCCAGCAAAGCCCAGTGGGGGCATCGGAGGCCCTGAGGGGTGGTGACCCCACTGACACAGACCCAGGGCAGCGCTCCTCTCCAGACATGTAACTGCCAACCTGCTCCCTCTGCCCCACAGGTGCTGAGTGCTTCTCCTCCTCCCCCAGCGATGGGTCCCTGCTGATCTCCGTGCCCTAACCTGCCAGCTCAGCTGCCGATGCTCCGAGGCCAGAGGCCGTCACTTTGACCAGTGCTGCCTGGTGGCTCTCCCCCCGTGCCGTGGACGGGGCCATGGGGCTCTTTGCCCCCTTGTGGCTTTGGCTGCTGCACGCCACTACCTGCCTGGCCGGCAGCCACGGCCCCAGCCTCGGCGTGGTGGCCAAGAAGGAGATCAGCATAGAAGGGGACCTGGTCATCGGGGGGCTGTTCCCAGTCCACGAGAAAGGCAGCTCCAACGAGGAGTGCGGCAAGATCAATGAGCACCGGGGCGTCCAGCGCCTGGAGGCCATGCTCTTTGCCCTGGACGAGATCAACAAAGACCCCCACATCCTGCCGGGGATCACGCTGGGCGCCCACATCCTGGACACCTGCTCCAAGGACACCTACGCCCTGGAGCAGTCGCTGGATTTTGTCCGCGCCTCCCTGACCCGCGTGGATGGCTCGGAGCACATCTGCCCAGACGGTTCCTACGCCATCCACGACGAGGTCCCCATGGCCATCGCCGGGGTCATCGGGGGCTCTTACAGCGACGTCTCCATTCAGGTATGGCTGGGCCTGGAGGGTGGAGGAGGGGTGCTGAGGCTGACCCTAGCTCTGCTTGGCAGAGCGAACGTGGCTACACGCGGCCGGCTACATGGAATGCTACGGTCTGTGCCGAATTGAGGCGGGGGGGGGTGTTGTTCCAGATCCTCATCTCCAAGGGCTTGTCACAAAGCCATCAGCCAGAGCTGCTGCTCGTGATACAGCTCAGCGAGAGGCCCAGGCCTTGGAAGCTCTGGGAGACCTCGCTGACCTGTGGCTCCGGGAGGTGCTTCCTCCAGGTCAGATCTGAGGGGTGGGATGAGGCAGCTCAGAGGTGTAACCATCCCATCCGTAGCTGTCTGGGGGATGAGCAGGGGTGTGAGCGTACGGGTGTGACCCCCTCACCACGTGCTCATCGCTGTCCTGGGGGGTGTGAGCGTACGGGTGTGCCCCGCCCCATGTGCTCATCGCCGTCCCGGGGGTGTGAGCGTACGGGTGTGCCCCGCCCCACGTGCTCATCGCCGTCCCGGGGGTGTGAGCGTACGGGTGTGACCCCGCCCCACGTGCTCATCGTCGTCCCGGGGGTGTGAGCGTACGGGTGTGACCCCGCCCCACGTGCTCATCGCCGTCCCGGGGGTGTGAGCGTACAGGTGTGCCCCGCCCCACGTGCTCATCGCCGTCCCGGGGGTGTGAGCGTACGGGTGTGACCCCGCCCCACGTGCTCATCGCCGTCCCGGGGGTGTGAGCATACGGGTGTGCCCCACCCCATGTGCTCATCGTCGTCCCGGGGGTGTGAGCGTACGGGTGTGCCCCACCCCACGTGCTCATCGCCGTCCCGGGGGTGTGAGCATACGGGTGTGCCCCACCCCACGTGCTCATCGCCGTCCCGGGGGCGTGAGCGTACAGGTGTGCCCCGCCCCACGTGCTCATCGCCATCCCGGGGGCGTGAGCGTACGGGTGTGACCCCGCCCCACGTGCTCATCGTCGTCCCGGGGGTGTGAGCGTACGGGTGTGACCCCGCCCCACATGCTCATCACCGTCCCGGGGGCGTGAGCGTACGGGTGTGCCCCGCCCCACGTGCTCATCGCCGTCCCGGGGGTGTGAGCGTACAGGTGTGACTTCTGAACCACGGTGCTGTCCCAGGAGCTGAACATGTGGGTGTGATCTCTGCACCCCATCGCGTCTGTGCTCCCGAGGCTGATGCACCCAGATCCCCCCCCAACGAGACATTTTAGGGCCCTACAAGGCCAGAGCAGCTGCAGGCCCCAGATCCGAGTCACGTCACCAAGGAGCGTGCACGGCTCTTCCCCGCAGTAAGCGCGGTGCTTCCAGCGCCTGGGTGGGAGCGGGGAGAACCAGGGGTTTGCCCAGACCCCCTCAGGGTGCGGGTGGGGCTGAGAAGCTCACTTCTCGAGGCGGTTGCCATGGCACCCGGTGTGGGGGTTGCATCCCTGTGCTTGTTCCCTGGCGCGGTGATGGGGAAGATGGGGTGGAGGTCACACCCGTGTGCACAGCCCCCTGGGATGGTAGTGGGGTATCCAGTTCCGGGGCCCTGGTGTTGCAAGGAGGGGGACGCGCTGGAGAGAGCCCAGCGGAGGGCGCTGGAAATGATGAGGCGGCTGGAGCAGGCGGCCTGCGAGGAGCGGCTGAGGCGCTTGGGCGTATCTGGTTTGCGGAGGAGAAGGGCAGAGGGTTTGGCAGCAGCCTCCAGTGACCCGAAAGGGGGTTAGGAGGAGGCTGGAGAGAGGCTGTTCTCAGCGGTGGCCGATGACAGAGCCGGCAGCAATGGTCTCCGGCTGCGGGGGGGAGGCCTGGAGGCTGGAGGTTAAAAAGGGTGTTTCGCCGGGGGGGGTGAAGCGCTGGGCTGGGGCGTCTAGAGAGGTGGTGGAATCTCCGCCCTGGAGGTTTTAAGGCCCAGCTCGACGGAGCCCTGGCTGGGGAGATTTAGTTGGGGGTGGTCCTGCTTTGGGCAGGGGGCTGGACTAGATGAGCTCCTGCGTTCCCTGCCTGCCCTGGGATTCTACAGCCCATCCTGTGTCCTGCCCTGGGTCCACCGCGTTCTCCGGCCCCCTGGTGCCTGTGCAGGGGCTTCTGGTCCTCCTGCTGTGCCTCCCCTTCTGCTGCTCTGCCTGGCAGGCTGGAGCCCTGGTGTGGAGCAGGAAGGACCTGCTTACACCCACCTGCAGAGCCTGGCCAGGGGGCAGCAGGGTGGGTGGCTTAGGGGAGCCAGCTGGATGCCAGGGCGTGCTGAGCTGAGTGGGGCTGGCTCCTTGCAACAGGCCCAGGTGGGGGAGCCATTCCTCCAGCTGAGTGGTTGCCTGAATTAAGGGTGTTGAGGGGGGACTCACTGCAGCCCATTCCCAGCCCCCCTCTCCCCCGATCCTGCCCTATGCTGGGACTACCTCAGCACTGACCCTAGCTGTCCCTGCCAGGGACCTGCCAGCTGTTGCTGCTGGGCCCCAAAACCTCCCCTCCCCTTGCCTGCCAGCCATGGCCCTAGATGAGGCAGGAGACCTTCCTTCCTCTGTGGCTTCCTGGAGTGGGTGACGGCCAGGCTGGCCACCTCCCCTGCAGCGTTCATCCCTCCCCACATCTCCAGGCCCACAGCAATGACATCATGTCATCCTCCTTCCATTCCCACCAGGCCGCCTTTTGATACAGACACGTCTCATAGAGCTGGGAGGGACCTCAGGAGGCTGTCCAGTCCCCTGCCCAGGCCAAGCACCCCCCTCCTTCTTGAAATCTATTTCCCCCCAATTGCTAAATGCTCCCCTGTGCTGGGGTGAGGGGTCCCCAAGCTCTGCACCCCGTCCGCAGGCAGGAGGGACTCTCACTCAGCAGGTAGAACAGGAAGTTTATTAGGCCACAGAGGCCCAGCTCAGCAGAGGTGTCCGTAGAGTCGGCAGAGACAGTCCTTCCAACCCCTCCTGGGGAGAGGAGCCTGAGGGGTGCCCCATCTGGGGTGTAGCTTCCTCCCTCGCCAGGCTGGCTGCCTTCCAGCTCCCTCTCCCCCCCAGCTTCTAACCCCCTCGCCAGATTCAAACCCTGCTTGGATCCTCCCTGCTCAGGGCAGAGGTGTTACCTGCCAGCTTAGGTTACAGCCGCAAGGGGCCATCCTTAGCTGTGGGGAGGCTGCTCTGCCTGTTACACACACCCAGCCTGAGTCTCACATGCACCCCCCGCACTCCATCATACCCCCTCGAGAACTGAACTCACAACCCTCGACTCAGCCGGCCAATGCTCAAACCACTGAGCTTTCCCTCCCCCGCGAAGGAGCCTTCCTTGCTCCTGCCATCCCTGCCCAGGCAGAGCCAGGCACGCTGCTTCCCTGCCCCCTGAGCCGGGGGCCTGCAAGGACGGAGTGGGGGCCTTGCCGGGAGTGGGGGAGGGATGCCCGGCTGCCCGTTTCAGGGGCCACGGATGGGCCTGCCAGCAAGGCGGGGGGAGACCAGAACCTCGTTCTCTCTGAAGCTGCTGGGGCGGTATGGGTGGAAATGAGAACGGGTCAGACGGCAACCGGCTACACCCGCAGCCCAAACGGCGCTAAAGGCAGCACTGGACAGATGGAGGCTGGCAGGAGAACGAGCTCATTAGGCAGCTCGTTACAAAGCTAAACAGCTCATTAGCTGCGGCGGCAGGCGCTAGGCTGGGCCGGGCTGCACGGCCGGAGGAGGCCGCAGAGCCGTTTATTAATAGTTCTGGGCTTTCCTAGAGCCACCTGTGCCCCCTCTGGGCTGCGACCTAGCACCTAGCACCTAGCAGAGCGTTCTGCAGCCTCCCCGGGCCCCGTGCAGGGAGTGCCAGCGTTCAGTCAGCTGAGGCTCTGTTTTTCTGATCATCTCCCCCCCAGCCTGCAGCTGTGCACAGGGGCGCCTCTCCTTCCCGCTGGCCGCCCTCCACGCGCCTCTCTGGGACCGGCGGCCCCTCGTTCTGCAGGCCGAGCCCCCGGCTGGTGCCAGAGGCGGCTGTGAGCGACACCCCCTTGTGAATAAGTACCACCCCAGACGTGCAGCCCTGTGCTGTGCCTGTGGGGAGTGGGGATTCTCCCCCAGCCGCTCAGGGTGCCTCTGTCTGTGGGGACTTCCCAGGTTCACAGCCATGCAAGTCGCGCCAGGCACCCTGACGTCTGGCCTTTTGTGGGCTTTTACTCTCCACAGTACAGATTGCGCTGGGGAGAGCAGCGTTCCCCTGACTCTGGGGATCCTGAGCCAAACGGGAGCTGCAGGGGGATCACAAGGTTATTTTAGGAAGGTCCCAGTATCGACACCCCCCCATTTCAGCTTTGCTTTCGGAGCAGGACAGCTGGGGAGTGTTGGATGTAATGTTGGCCAGGCACCCAGCTCTGACGGCAGCAGCCTGCCGGCAGCAGCGCAGAAGTGAGTGTGGTAATGCCATACCCATTCTGCCCTTACTTCTGTGCTGCTGCTGTCAGTGCTGGGCAGCCAGAGAGTGGCAGCTGTGGACTAAGGTCCCAGTTCTGCAGGGCGGAATTATGGGGGGGCGTTACCACATCCTACCTTCCTGGCTTCTGCGCTGCTGCTGGCTGCAGCATTGCCTTCCGAACTGGACTTTCAGTGAGCAGCTGCCCAGCTCTGAAGGCATCGCGGCTGGCAGCCACCACGCGGAAGTGACGGTGGCAGACCCCAACAACTGCAACGCTGAGGAACTTCAGATTTAAGTATCTGAAAGAATGAAATTTCCCATTTCAAAAACCCTATGGTGGTGAAATTGACCAAAATGGGTGGTGACTTTGGTAGGGTCCTAATTTAGCATTTCCAGCAGACCTAGAGAAGTTGTTATTCCCCTCTATTCGGCGCTGGTGAGGCCACATCTGGAGTAATGCATCCAGTTCTGGGTCCTCCAATATAGAAAGGATGTGGACACACTGGAGCAGGTCCAGCAGAGGACAACGAAAATGACTAGGGGGCTGGAGCACATGACCTGTGAGGAGAGGCTGAGGGACTTGGGCTTGTTTAGTTTGCAGAAGAGACAAGTGAGGGGTGATTTAATAGCAGCCTTCAGCTTCCTGAAGGGGAGCTCTAAGAGGCTGGAAAGAGGCTGTTCTCAGTGGTGTCAGATGGCAGAACAAGGAGCAATGGTCTGAAGTTACAGAGGGAGAGGTGTCAGTTGGATGTTAGGAAAAACTCGTTCACTCGGGAGGTGGTGAAGCACTGGAATGTGTTACCTAGCGAGGTGGTGGAATCTCCATCCCTAGAGATTTAAGTCCTGCCTTGACCAAGCCGGGGCTGTGATGATTTAGTTGGGGTTGGCCCTGTTTGGGCAGGGGGCTGGACTAGATGACCTCCTGAGGTCCCTTCCAGCCCTGGGATTCTAAGATAAAGAAGGCCAAAGCAGCATGCAGCGTTGGGTCTGTCCTGGTCTGCGCCCGGCATCTCCGGAGGAAAAGTCCTTCCCCTCTTTCCCAGATTGTAGCCAATGCTCATGGCTCTCAACCAGACGCGTTGTCACCGCCAGCAGGAGCCCGGCACTGGTTTCTCTTACGGCTTCGTGGGTGGCATCTGGATTAATGTGCCTCCTAGCTGGAGATACAGGGTTCCGCACCTGCACTGAGATGCAGCAGGTGGGGCCAGCCAGGTGAGGCGCCGGGGCCAGCTCAGCGGGCAGGAAGGGAGCAGGAGGGACAAGGGCAGCGGGGTGGGAATTTGGCTCACGGCGGGGGGGCTGAGGCTCTGTTCTTGTGAAAGGCTCTGGGGGGGTTTTGCGAGCGGCTTCTCTGAACGGGAGCCGGGGGCAGCAGCACAGCACCACGCGGCAGTGCCCCGTAGGGGTCCCCCTCCCTGCAGCGCCTGCTTTCCCAGCCTCCTGCTGCGGGTGCTGCCAGCTGGGATGCAGGCGCAGCTCCTCCAAGGCATTGCCGTTCCTAACTTCCATCTATTTCAAGGGTGCCTCGTACCTGGGGCTCTCTGGGCCGTCCCCCTTTTATTCTCCTTCAGCTTTTACTGTCTGGGGAGGGTGTGGGGCGTCCCTGCTGCCTCCCCTAACCAGCCACTGGTCTGGCTCTGAACCAGCTGCCTCAAGCGCTGTGGCTGCCCTATGCAGACTAGGCCTGGAGCTGTGCCACCGAGCAGTGAGCTGCTCTTCCTTCCACCTCCCCTGTCCCGGACACTCGCCGTGTGCCTGGTCGCCTGCCCAGGGAGCAGAGAGCAGCAGTAGCAATTCCACGCCTGAGATCTGCCAGGGTCCCAGGCCCTTCTACAAGCTGCCCACGCCCAGAGCTTTGGCCTTCCACCACTCGGGCTGTGCTGATTTCCACCCAGCTTGGAGCTGGGCTGGGCTCACGCTGTCTCTTCTGCACCCCTGGCAGTGGGGCTGGAATTCGGGGCTGCGGGAAGGAAGCACCACCGGGCAGGACCCCAAGATTAAAGTGGCATCTTTAAGGGCCCCAAGCGACGGGAATCTAAGCAGCTCAGCGCTGCCTCCAGAGCTGACCGAGGCCTCGTTCCGCACGGTTTCTTCCCGCAGGGCACCAGCTTTCCCTGGCAAGCTCCTAGCTAAATCACAGGCCAAATTTTCCCCTGCAGCCCCATTTGGATATGCTCTTCCCCCGCACTCCTGGAGTTAAACAGCTGGTTTGCGTGACTGTCTCCTGTTAAAAACAGCTGCCACGTTTCACCCCAGAGGTGGCTGCGTGACAGGGCAGGGCAGGGGATAAAAAACATCTCGTTATAGCTCCGGCTTGACGTGAGTTATTGCACCTGGTGAAGGAGACATCCTGGGGAGAGTAGCTGAGAAAGGGGGAACCCCTCGGCTACCATTTACCAGGGCCAAGAGAACCGTGGAGATGATAAACTGGGACGGTGAAGCTGAGGTGCAGGCAAAGAGGGGCAGAGTCTGCCAGATGGGTGTTGTGCAGCCAGCCCCCCAGGCATGCGGCGCTGGGCGTGGGAAGAGGGGTGATGCCTGAGAACGCCGGGGCAAGAAGTTTGCTGTGTAGCTCTGCCCCCCCCGGCACACCGCCTACTTTCCAGCCTACTCAACCCAACTGCAGTTGGAGGTGGCGGTGATCCTGCAACCTGAGGGAGGCACTGGGAGCTGAGCTAAGCCCCCTGAGGGGATAAGGTCTGGGGGTGACCCTCTGCACGGCGCCTGATGGGGCCGGGCTCTCGCTCCTGCCCCCAGCCAGGCCCTCGAGGTTGTGGCTGGAAGGGGCAGCGGCTGGCATGAGCCAGCTGGGTCCACCCTCGGATTGCACCCCCACGGGTCCTGGCCTTTTCCAGAGGCTCCTGGGCAGCCCACCCCGGCGTGCCCTGCAGGGCAGGTGGTGCCCAGAGCCCCTGGCTGCAATCAGGGTTTATTCCCCTCCCCAAGCTCAGCCGACCATGATCTCGATGTTCAGCTCCAGGCCCCCGTCCTGCGGGCCGCTCCCTGCCAGCTCTGCGGCCGCTCTGCGTCGGGCGTAGCGCCGCCACCGGTTCTGGATGAGCAGTGCCGCCTCCCGGTACCTCCGGTACTGGCTCCTGGCCCGCCACATCCTGAGCAGGGACTGCAGCAGGACGGTGGCTCTGGCGGGCCTGACGTACGCGGCCAGCGCCTGGAGCCGCCTCGCTTCCCACCTGTGGCAGAAGCCCCGCCTCCACCAGCGCTGGATCACCAGGGCGCAGAGGGTGGCTTGGCGCAGCGCCCGCCGGGTGAGCAGCCCCCGCCACCAGCACTGGATGGCCACAGCGGAACGGCCGTGGGGCTCCGCCGCTCGGGCCGGGGGCAGAGGGGGAGAGGCCTCGTCCTGCTGGGAAGAGAAAGCGGGGATGTCCGGGGCTGCGGGAGAGATCGCCCACCCCGAGTCGGGGAAGCGGCACCCGCCCCCCCCGCCCATCGCTTCTGCAGGAGTGACGCGCTCAGCTGCAGCCCGTCAGCCGAGGCTGAGCTTGCAGCCTTGTGCAGGAGATGGAGGGGTAGCTCCGGGCGCTGGCAGCAGTAGTAGGCTGTGGCCTTCTGTGGGGCCTCTTCCCGAGAGGAAGGAGATATGACCCCTGCGTTTGGCTGAGCACATTTTTGCCCAAACAGAGGTGTCTGTGGAGGCCATAAATGGGCACTTATGAGGCAGGCCTGAACTAGCTGCCTTGGAGTTGAGCCAGCCAATCGCAGCCTTTCAAGTTGCCACCCTGGGGGGGGACCCTAGCGGGACTTAGAATCCCAGCCCGAGTCCCCGGCACCTGGTCGGCAGCGTTTCCTCTAACGTTTTCCATCAGTGTGTGGAATAAATTTTACGCACACTGGGGCCGGTGCAAATGTGCACCACCCATAGAGGCACATGCTGCTGCCTGGAGGGTGCTCTGCTAATCTGCTGGGTGGCACCTGGCTCTCTGCTGGGCAGCTGCCCTGGTGCTTGGCTTGCAGGGAATGCGGGCGGCCGGGAGAGCTGGAGTTTTGGCTGGCTGAAGAATCCCTCTGAGCCTGCCTCTCTGCTCTGCGGTGGGAGGAGAGGACGTGGACTGGGCCTGGCCGAGAGTGACCCTGGTGGGGAAACAGGAGGGTTCCCGGAGCTGGGCAGAGAAGAGAGGTGCCTCTGCTGAATCCCTGCCTCAGTTTCTCCAGTTCCGCTGGGTGTGCCATGCAGCGCTTGCCAGCTCTCGTCTAAGTCCCCTTGGGCTTCCAGAGTCAGGGGGATGTCCCAGGAAGGGGGGCTGGGGGAGGCATTGGCAGCGGAGAGACATCGCCTGCCAGGTGGAGGGTACTCACGGCCACAGCTGCCGCCCGATCCGGAGCGCCCGGATGCTGCAGGGAACCATCTCCAGATGCACCATCTCCCCCTCCCAGGGCAGGGCCCGCGAGCGAGGCCTTCTGCAGCGTCTCGGCATCAGCGGGCTTCTTCCTGGGGCTGCCCTCGGGAGCCTGCCTGGCCCCGCCGTGGAGGAAGGAGAGGGTTAGGGAGGAGGTGGCGGAGCCTGGAAGCCTCCAAGCCACCAGGCTGCCCCAGGAGGAGCGGAAAGCAGAGCCTGGCTCCGCAGGACAGAGAACCAGGGGCTGGAGCCAAGGTGGGAGGATTCTGACCCAGCTGCATTGCTGGGGGGTCAGTTTCCTTGTGTGTGCGGTGGCCGCCGAGGTAGTCCCGGGCACGCCTGGACCAGCACGGGGGCTGGCAGGTTCTCCCCTCCCGCCCCCCGAGAGCCGCGGAAGGGCACGTTATCTCCGTACGGGGGCTTTGCTTTCCCGGGCCCCCATGGTGAACCTCGCAGCTCAGGAGAGGAGCCTGCTTCCTGGGGGCGGCGGGAGTCCACCTCCCGGGAGCTGAGGGGTGGGGAGGGCCCTGGCCTTGGCAGCCTGTGACCAGAGCGGTGATGCTACAATGGACAGCCACCTCGCCAGGCCAGCTGCTCAGCCCAGGGAACGGATGAGGCAATAATAGACCTGCAGCCACCTGTCTGCTGCGGGTCCTTGGCTGGGTCAGGGGCAGCCCAGATCCGGGGGGGGTCACAGGCATGGAAACCTCGCCTTCGGAAGGCCTCCGCAAGGGGCTTGAAGGCCTTGCGGTGCCCTGGGGCAGGACATAGGGGACTGAGGCCCCAGTCGGGCGTGCTCTCTTGTACTTTGGAAGAGGGTGTCTGCAGGCGACACCAGGGTCAGGTCAGGGCGGCAGCCTCTCTTCTGCACAGCGCTGAACAGAGAATCACAGCACATGAGGCAGCTCCCAGCGGTCATGGAGGCCAGTCCCTTGCACCCCGAGCAGGACCAGGCACCAGCCAGATCACCCTGCCAGGTGTTGTTCTAACCGGCTCTTCAAAATCTCCTTCGCTGGGGAGCCCACAACCTTCCCAGGCAACTTACTCCGCTGCTTAACCACCTTAAGAGGAAGATTTTCCTAAGGTCCAGCCTAACCCTCCCTGGCTGCAGCTGAAGCCCATTGCCTCTTGTCCTGTCCTCAGAGGTTAAGGGGAATATATTTCCTCCCTCCTCCTTGTCGCGCCCTTTAGGTGCAGCAAACCCCCAATATACCAGCCTAAGGGTGCGTCTACACTAGCCGGCTACTGCAAAGTAGCTGGCACAATGTCGAAATAGCACCCGTCGCGTCTACACGCGCCGAGTGCTATTTCGAAGTTGAAATCAACGTTAGGCGGCGAGACGTTGAAATCGCTAGTCCCATCCGAAGACGGGAACAGTGCCCTACTTCAATGTTGAACGCCGAAGTAGGGTGTGTGTAGATGATCCCCGTCCCCCTACTTCGAAATAGCGGGGTCCTCCATGGCGGCCATCAGCTGAGGGGTTGAGAGACGCTCTGTCCAGCCCCTGCGGGGCTCTATGGTCACCGCGTGCAGCAGCCCTTAGCCCAGGGCTTCTGGCTGCTGCTGCTGCTGCAGCTGGGGGTCCATGCTGTGAGCACAGGGTCTGCAACCAGTAGTCGGCTCTGTGGATCTCGTGCTTTCCTTTCGGGGGCTTGGCCTCGTCCCTGCTGAAAGGAGGAGCACAGTCCCGGCCGGCCTGAGCATCATCACAGGAACTGGGATGATCCGAAAGCAGGAAATGCTGCAGAAGAGCCCACGTCCCCTTTGGTAATTCACGTCCAGCTCCCCAGGGGGTCTTCAGCAGTTGTGCTTCGCCCCCAGCGTGGCCACACCATCTCCATCCCCCGTGGCCCATGGAGGGTCAGAGGGGAAGGCCGGTAAGGCCATTTGCCCAGCACCACGGGCCCTCGGGTGGCATGATGTCCATCACCCAGCATGAAGCATTGTGGACATTGTAAACCCGATGGTGCCCCTGCTACCCAAGTCCAGAAGTGGGGCAACAAACCGAGCC
Organism: Carettochelys insculpta; assembly: GCF_033958435.1. Lineage (NCBI taxonomy): Eukaryota > Metazoa > Chordata > Testudines > Carettochelyidae > Carettochelys > Carettochelys insculpta. The sequence goes on along the minus strand of NC_134147.1, from coordinate 3,262,344 downwards.
GCGGTGGGTAACGGGTCTGACCAGAAGATAAGAGGGTGGAGAAGCCACCAGAGTCCAGGCTGTGGAGGCCTCCGCGAGCTGGAGAGAGCCGCTGAAAGGCAAAAGGACCTGCCGTGCCCGGTGGAGGTGCCCCCTTAGCACCAGCGGCCCCGGGCGGGTGGCTCTTGCCCAGAGATGGGGGGATGTCCCCGCTCTCTCGGCAGGCTCTGAGGAGCAGCTGACCCTGAAAGGAACTGGAGCCGCCCGGCCTGACCTGACACACTGGGTGTCCTGGGAGACGCTCCCACCCCAGAGGAGCTCACCTGCCTTTTCAGGGGAGGGTGGCAAAGGTCTCCCCGCAGGACCTGGGTTAGCGAGGTCACTCCTGGGTACCGCCAAGATCCCTCAGCTCCTCCCAGATGCCGGGGCACCTCCATGGGGCCAGATCGAGCCCCGCTCTGGGCTGCGGCTGGGAGCTCTGCTGCCTTCTCCCAGCAAGGAGGCGCCTTTGGCATTTTACCTGGGCCTGGCGAGCCTCAGACCCTCCTGCCCAGCGCCCACCAGGCGTCGGAGCCCGCTGGATCTCCCCGGCCCCGGAAGGGCAGCGGGGCTGAGCTCCGTGACCACACAGTGGTAGGGCGGGAGATGGGTGTCTCTCCTGTGCCTCCGGTCTATTGCTGGCCTGGCGCGAAGCAGGGCAGGGTAATTTTCAGGTGCTGATGCCATCTTAACCTCCCTGGATGTGCTCTTGAAGCAGCCCAGACCACCACATCAGCAGGCACTGGGGAGCAGGGTACAGACTCCCGCTTTTGCACCAGATGTTTATTTATTTCCCCAAAGAGCGAATGGGGTCAGAAGTGCTAAAACCAGGCCCGCAGCACCCCGAAGAAGTCACCAGCTTGGGACAATTACCGCTCTGCGTCTTCAGGAAGCCCGGTCTAAGGCAGCCAGAGACCGGAAGATAAAAAAAAACCTTCGAGCCACTCAAAACAACAGACACCCGTGACCTGCCCCTGACAATGAACACGAGGGCACTGGTAGGGAATGCCTGACAGGTCATCCCCCTCCAGGCTGCTGCTAATTATCTTCCCATCTCGTGGGAGGGGTGGGAAAGGGTTTGTTGGCCTGAAGAAAGGACATGGAAAAGAAATATCAGGAGGCTGCTGCAGCCCCCCAGCCAGCTAGGTACGCTGGTGGGACATTTGGGAAAAGGCAGGGTGCAGCTGAAGGGCCTCGCTCTGAGCCGGAGTTCTCCAGGTCCAGTAGCCAAAGGCCTCTGGCCTAAGGCATCTCCTGTGCTGCTACCTTCCTGAAGGCTCCCTGGCGTTGCTTGTGTTCCATACCGTGACCTTGCAGAGCTGGCAAGATGAGGGGAGGGCGGTGGGATTGTCTCTCAGTCATCTGCCTGGGGGACCTCCTGATCAGCCCCATTGTGTCGTCCTTGCAGGCGGTTGGGGATGGACTCGTGGACACGTCCAGCCTTGCACTTAGTTGCCATTCCAGGCTTCACGGCCAGCTTCGCCCTGGAGCTGGGGGGAGATGGATACCAGGTTTTGTCTTCTTCTCCGTCTCATGGAATCATAGAAGCCCAGGGCGGGAAGGGACCTCAGGAGGTCAGCGAGTCCAGCCCCCTGCCCAAAGCAGGACCAACCCCAACTAAATCGTCCCAGCCAGGACTTTGGCAAGCCAGGACTTAACCTCTCAGGATGGAGATTCCACCAGGGATGGAGGTTCCTCCAGTGCTTCACCCCCCGCCCCAGTGAAAGTTTTTCCTAGTACCCAACCTAGACCTCCCCCACCGCAATGTGAGACAATTGCTCCTCATTCTGTCCTCTGTCCTCTCTGAGAATAGGCTGGAGCCATCCTCTGTAGAACTCCCCCTCAGGTAGTTGAAGGCTGCTATGAATCATAGAATCACAGAACAATAGAGCTGGAAGAGACCTGAAAAAGCCATTGAGTCCAGCCCCCTGCCCAAGGCAGGACCAAACCCATCAGATCAGCCCAGCCAGGGCTTTGTGGAGCCGAGACTTAAACATCTCGGCCGTGTCTACACTAGCCCCAAACTTCGAAATGGCCATGTAAGTGGCCATTTCGAAGTTTACTAATGAAGCGCTGAAATACGTATTCAGCGCCTCATTAGCATACGGGCGGCCGTGGCACTTCGAACTTGACGCGGCTCACCGCTGCGCGGCTCTCCCCGACGGGGCTCCTTTTCGAAAGGACCCCACCTACTTCGAAGTCCCCTGTGATGGAGTGGGGGTGGGGGGGAATGCATGTGTGAGACTCAGGCTGGGTGTGTGAGACAAGCAGAGCAGCTCCCAGCGGCTAATAATGACCCTGGGGCTATAACCTGGGCTGGCAGGTAACATCTCAGCCCTGAACAAAGAGGAGGGTGGAGCCGAGCTGGTTTTGAATGGGGGGGGGGGGCAGCAGTTAGAAGCTTCCCCCATGCATCTGTGTCCTCTTAGAGCATGAGCGTGGTTAGCTGGAGCTTCAACAGCTAGGGCAAAACCTTTGGCTGAGATTTTATGAGACTGGACCAGTGCTGAACACGGGGCTGTGGCCCATCTTTTTCCTGCACGAATGGCCCCTGAGTCTCCCGCAGCTTAACCTCAGCCTCCAGCAGAGGAGAACCTCAATTTCAGATCCTTCAGGGATCCAGGGCCTGACTCTCACCACGGGGTGAGAGTTTTATAACTGCAGCCCCCCTGCAGGTCATGCAAAATAAAGGTGCAGATCTCCGTGTGCAAGGAGCCTGACCAGGCGCGGCTGTGACCACCGCAGGTGCGCACAGCCAGGGAGAAGCGCAATTACCCTCTCGCACCTGGCGTGGCTGTGCCTCTGTGTGTGGGACTGGGGCAAGGTGGGGCCAGGAGAGGGGAGGCAGGAGTGAAGACAGAGCAGAGATGGAGCTGAGGAGCAGGCCGCTTTAAATCCATTAGGGCCAGCTGAGCCCACTCAGGGCTCCCTTTATAAGCCCTTCTCCAGGGGTAAGGGGCAGGTGGTGAAGGAGAGTTGGGAGGTGAGTGAGGAGATTTAGAGGAATCTCAGAAGAGGGGGGAGGTGCCTTGGTGACCCCGGGGGCTGGACTACCCCAAGTGAGGGGGGCCTGGAGCTCCACCAGAGACTGTGGAGAACTGGTCAGCCAGAGGGCCTTGCTCCATGGCTACCGCTAGCAGAAGGAGGTTGTGCTGGGGTTCAGGGCCCCCAAGCTCTGCACCCCGTCCGCAGGCAGGAGGGGCTCTCACTCAGCGGGTAGAACAGGGAGTTTAACAGGCGCCAGAGGCCCAGTTTCTCACAGAAGAGTCAGTGCAGCCGGCAGAGACAGTCCTTCCAACCCGTCCTGGGGAGAGGAGCCCGAGGGGGGCCCCTCTGGGGTGTGGCTTCCCCCCTCGCCAGGCTGGCTGCCTTCCAGCTCCCTCTCCCCTCCACCTCCGATTCAAAAAACCCCCGCTTGGCTCCTCCCTCCTCTTTGTTCAGGGCAGAGGTGTTACCTGCCAGCCTGGGTTATAGCTCCAGGGGTCATCCTTAGCCTCTGGGAGCTGCTCTGCTTGTCTCCCACACATCCAGCCTGAGTCTCACACATGCACCTCCCCCGCCCCCCCAACTCCATCACAGAGGTACAGGGGTGGTGGGGAGGGAATAATCTGGGGAAGTGGCCCAGGGAGAGGAGCTGCAGGGGAAGGGTGAAGGGAGCCAGCCCTCGCTGGTAGCGGCCATCCAGGGTCCCTGGGCTGGAACCTGGAATGGGGGGGTGGGGACTGGGTTTCTCTCCCCCCCCCCCCCGACCATCCCCTGCCCCTGCAAGGGTAACAGGGCTCTCACGGTGGGGCCAGTGGCCTGAACAGGGACCTGGGGCCCAGGAATGAGACTGACTCTGCCACAGGGACAGAGGGCGATTGCAGGAGTGAAGTTATCCGTAGCCAGGGCCTCTGCTCCACCAACGGTCTCGTTCCAAACACAGCCTGGTTCTGCAGCACCAGCCGGGCCCTGTAGTCCAGCTTCCCCCTCTGCAGCGGCGCTGTGGCTGGAAGTGGGCGCCGGGGCAGCGTGATGCAAGGGCACCACGTTCAGTGATGGGATGTTGGGGGGCTACTGCCGGAGTACCCGGACTCTTCCTGGGGCCCCCACCCTTTACCAGTACTGGAATGTGTCTGCACCCAACCCCCGTCCGTCACTGCCCAGCGGGCTCCTCGCAGGAGTTTTGGCTGAAGGTGGGGAGAAGGAAGGAGGCCAGAGCTGGGCAGAGCGGAAGGGGACGGCAGGCAGAGCTGGGGCCGGAGGCAGAGCAGGGGGGTGGACTCGGGGATGGAGCTGGGGTGCCGGACTGGGATCAGAGCTGGGGTTGGAAGTGGGCTGGGGCGCAGCTGGGGTTGGAGGTGGGGGTGGGGGGTGAAGTGGCCTTGTGGCTGGGGCTGCAATGGGCCTTGGATCTAAGGCTTTTCTGTGCTCTGAGCAGGGGAGGGTCCCTGTCTGAACAGCGCCCCGGGTGCCCGGAGACACGGGGATCCTGGCATCCCGCTCACAGGACGCAAGGCCTTGCCCCGAGGACCGGCAGGGCGAGGCATTGGAGACGCTGGTCTGTGGGAGTCGGTCGCCCAGAGGCGCAAGGCCAGGGAATGACAGAGCCGCTCTCTGCACCGCCTTGTCTAACGCTGCCAGGGCAGAGTAGCTGCGCTTGGCACTAGCTACGTGTCCAGCTGCCTGCCCGAGAGGAGCGGAGCCTGCAGCCTGCGGTGTCCCTCTCCTCCCGCCGCACGGCCCCAGAGCAGAGACCCGGGGAGAGGAGCCGTTCGCTGCCCCAATAAGGTCACTTTCCAGGGGCTGATGGCGTTGGAGAACTGCCATTGGCGGGGCTCAGCCTGGTTTCTGGGCTCCATGCGTGGCCTGTCCCACTCCTAAACTGACACCGGCCAATAGAGCAGGATCCAGCCGGCAGCCCGGGGCCAAGGTCGGGGCAGTCGCGTGCAGGTGGGTCAGAAATGGTTGACCAGTCATTCGAGTCCCACCTAGCAGCAGGGTGCAGGGACTGGACCTTAAACCCATCTATATAACCACTGACACTTGGCTCCGTAACGTGCTCCCAACGGCCAGCCAGCCTTGGCTTACAGCCCTTTAGCAAGGGTAGCCTTTCCTGCAGCCACCCCCCCGCTAACGCACCCAGGGCTCCGGGAGCCAGGCCTCCGATATCGCGTTCCTTGCCATGCCGGCTGCGTGCTGATAATCCTGGAGAAGCAGGGCTGGACAGGACCCCGAGAGGTCAGCCCATGCATCCCCCTGTGCTGACGCAGGAGTAGGACTCGCTGCACCAGGTGGGTGGCTCAGCTGGTGCGTAAAACATCTCAGGACAGGGGTTCCGTAAAACTTGACAGGCAACTGACTCCTGGGGCGTGTCTACACTTGCATTCCTGTTTGGAAAGAGGTATGCAAATAAGGTAAACTGGAAATGCAAATGAGGTATAAATTCGCATACTCGGCACCTCGTTTGCATATTCTAATTTCAAAAGAGCATGTTTGGAAAGAAGAAAGCCAGTGCAGACGCTGCTTTTTCGAAAGTAAAGCCCATCTTCGAAACAACCCTTCTCCCCGTTAAAGAAAGGGAAGGAGGGTTCTTTGGAAGACGGGTTTACTTTGGAAAGAGCCGTGTCTCCACCGGCTTTCCTCTTTCGAAATTAGAATAAGCAAATGAGGTGCGGAATACGCAAATTCACACCTCATTTGCATGCCTCGTGGGAAAGACGCATGCAAGTGTAGCCACACCCACCGCTTCTGAAGGCTCTTGGCGGCGGCTGGTGAAAGCGGGAACCCTCCGAGTGGGGGGGGGGAGGGTGTGTTCTCCCTTCTAGCCCCCAGGGGCCCCGCCGAGCTGCCGGGCCCTTCTCCGCCTCCCCCGCCTAACCCCCTCCCCTCCCCTCCCCTCCAGGTGGCCAATCTGCTGCGGCTCTTCCAGATCCCCCAGGTCAGCTACGCCTCCACCAGCGCCAAGCTGAGCGACAAGTCGCGCTACGACTACTTCGCTCGCACGGTGCCGCCCGACTTCTACCAGGCCAAGGCCATGGCCGAGATCCTGCGCTTCTTCAACTGGACGTATGTCTCCACGGTGGCCTCGGAGGGGGACTACGGCGAGACGGGCATCGAGGCCTTCGAGCTGGAAGCCCGAGCCCGCAACATCTGCATCGCCACCTCGGAGAAGGTGGGGCGCTCCGTGAGCCGGGAGACCTTCGAGGGCGTGATCAAGGCGCTGCTGCAGAAGCCCAGCGCCCGCGTGGCGGTGCTCTTCACCCGCAGCGAGGACGCCCGGGAGCTGCTGGCGGCGGCGGGACGGCTCCAGGTCTCCTTCACGTGGGTGGCCAGCGACGGCTGGGGCGCGCTGGAGAGCGTGGTGGCGGGCAGCGAGGCGGTGGCGGAAGGGGCTGTCACCATTGAGCTGGCGGCCTACCCGCTGCCGGAGTTCGCCAGCTACTTCCGCGACCTGCACCCCGCCAACAACAGCCGCAACCCCTGGTTCCGGGAGTTCTGGGAGCACAAGTTCCGCTGCCGCCTGGCCAGCCCGGACTGTGGCCGGCGCTCGCTGTGGGCCGCCAGCTTCGAGCAGGAGTCCAAGATCATGTTCGTGGTGAACGCGGTGTACGCCCTGGCCTGGGCCCTGCACGACATGCGCCGCGCGCTCTGCCCGGGCGCCGCCCGCCTCTGCGATGCCATGAGGCCGGTGCCGGGCAAGCGCTTCTACAAGGACTTCCTGCTGCAGGTCAAGTTTGACGGTAAGGTCAAGGCCGGGCCGGGGGCGCTGCGAGCCAGACGGGCCAGGCTTGGTCTGCGGTCCCCCCGCCTCGCTTGTCCCGCAGCTGGGGTCTCCTGCTGCACCCCGGGAAGGTCATGAGCAGAAAGCCCCGGCCGGCCCGAGCCGCTCTCCTGCGCCGCTGTCTGGGCCTCCGCTCGCAGCTGGGGAGAACTTTGCCCCCTGTCCTGCGTTTGGCTTCATGGCGCAGCAGCCTGGAGCGCTGTGCAGCTGTGGGGCCGCTATTCCCCGCTGCCCGGGGCCAGGCTCTCCGCAGGCAAACGGAGCGGGTCCCCTGCCGGCGGAGGAGGGGAGTGGCAGGGCCCTGCGTGCGGGGGGCTTCATTATCCGCCCCGCGAGTTGTAGCCCGAAAGCTGCGGGGTGGCTGGGTGGGAACCGGGGCTGGGCTGGCATTTGCTCTGGAACTTGCAGTGCCGGGTTCTGTCCCCGGCTGGCCGGACTGGGGCGAGAGGTCAGCGAGCCGCACTCCAGCCTTCAGCCTGGCCGCGGACTGGGGGAGCTGGGAGCTGGGTCCCTGCCCCGAGCTGGGGCTCCAGGCGGCGGAGGAGCTGCCCCGCGCACGCCACAGTGAGGTTAGGCTCCTCTGCGGGGGGCTGGGGAGTGCCGGCGGCGGGAGAGCGTCGACCACACCCGGGGAGCGCAGGGGTGAGTGGTGGGGCGGGATAAGCAGCCACCCGGACCCCGCGGGCTGCGCTCAGGGCGGTTCACCTGATGCCCTCGGGTCACCCCGCCAGCAGCGCGGTGCTGGCTCAGCCTGACGGAGGCGGAGGCAGGCCAGGAAGGTGGCTTCAGTAGCGCACAGGTGTGGCCACGGTCTGCGCTGGGGCCCGCGTTAACGCCGCAGCCTGGCTCACCCCGGCCGAGCTCCTGACGCCCCTCCAGGCTCCCCGGGGTCGCTCCCGGCCTTGGGCTGCTTGGGGTCCCGCAAGGCGCTAAGGGGGGCGCCTCCACACGGCAGCGGCGGGTCGGCCCAGCCCCGAGCTCGACGGCGGGGAACACGCCCTAGCGGCCCGCCTTGAAATCCCAGCCTCAGCAAACCCCGTGGGGCGGGGGGCACCGGGAAGCCAAGGTGCAGTGGGACCCACGCGCCTCCCAGCCCAGGGAGTGTAGCGGAACGCTCCTCCCCTCCAGCGGTCCCGGGTTCGAGCCCCCCTGAGCGCGGGAGGAAAGCCCGGCTGCCCCAGCCCTCGAACCTCCTCCCCTCTTCCTCCTCCCAGCCCCCTTCCGCCCAGCCGACACCAAAAGCATCGTTCGCTTCGACCGCTTCGGCGACGGAATCGGCCGCTACAACATCTTCAACTACCAGCGCGTGGAGGGGCACTACCGCTACCAGAAGGTGGGCTACTGGGCGGAAGGGCTCACCCTGAACACCACCCTCATCCCCTGGGCCCGGGCCTCGGTCCCCGTGTCCCAGTGCAGCGACCCCTGCAAGAAGAACGAAATGAAGAGCGTGCAGCCGGGCGACGTGTGCTGCTGGCTCTGCATCCCCTGCCAGCCTTACGAGTACCTGCTGGATGAATTCACCTGCACGGACTGCGGGCTCGGGTACTGGCCCAACGGCACCTTGAACGGCTGCTACGAGCTGCCGCAGGAGTACATCCGCTGGCAGGACGTGTGGGCCATCGGGCCGGTTACCATCTCCTGCTTGGGCTTCTTCTCCACCCTCTTCGTCTTCGGGGTGTTCCTGAAGAACAACGACACCCCCATCGTGAAAGCCTCGGGCCGGGAGCTCTGCTACATCCTCCTCAGCGGGGTGCTGATGTGCTATAGCATGACCTTCATCTTCATTGCAAAGCCCTCCACCGAGGTGTGCACCCTGCGGCGCCTGGGGCTGGGCACCTCCTTTGCCGTGTGCTACTCCGCCCTCCTGACCAAGACCAACCGCATTGCCCGCATCTTCAGCGGGGTGAAGGAAGGCGTCCAGCGCCCGCGCTTCATCAGCCCCACCTCGCAGGTGGTCATCTGCATGGCCCTCATCTCCTGCCAGCTGATCATCGTCCTCATCTGGCTCCTGGTGGAGACCCCGGGCACGGGGAAGGAGACGGAGCCGGACAAAAGGGACGTCGTCACCCTCAAGTGCAACAACCGCGACTCCAGCATGCTGGTCTCCCTGGCCTACAACGTGCTGCTGATCGCCCTGTGCACGGTCTATGCCTTCAAGACCAGGAAGTGCCCTGAGAACTTCAACGAGGCCAAGTTCATCGGCTTCACCATGTACACCACGTGCATCATTTGGCTGGCCTTCCTGCCCATCTTCTACGTGACCTCCAGCGACTACCGCGTAAGTTACCCCCGCGTGCGGGGCGGGGAGCCTGGGGCGGGCAGCCTGCTCCGTCCCTGCTGGAGTTGGGCCTCCACACGATACATTTCCATCCCACCCAGCAGCGGGGTGCCAGCTCATCTTGCTGGGAGGAGAGGCAGGCAGGAAAGCTTTTGGATGGCCCGCATCATTAGCAGCGCCTACCGTTAAGGCTTCCCGACCCCTCCTGTTACCCGAGGCTTGCTTGCAACTTAGCTGAACTTGAACGCACCAGGGTGACGTTTCCCACCCACCGCCCCCGCCCAGGCTGAGCGTTTTTGGGAAACTTGCAGCCAAAAAAAGGCTTCCGCTGCGTCCAGGACCGGGCGGAGGGAAGCTCTGCTCGGCTTTCGGGGACAGGCTGGAAAGGGGCACCCAGGCGCTGGGGCCACTGGCTACTGATGGCCATTCACCAGCGGCCCCTGTGCCGGGCGAGCTTGTCCAGTTGTGGTCAGGTGTGCCCCATCTTTCTGGGGCCTGCCTGCAGGTCTCCACCCCAGGTGTTTCTGGGGCGCCCTCTGCTCCGTTCCCCTTGTGGGCTCCAACTTCAGGCCTGCCTGGTGACGGTGGTGGGCGGTTTCCTGAGAGTAAGTCCAACCCATCGCCATCTTCTCTCCCTGGTTTCTTCTCCCAGGGGAGGTTGGCGAGTCAGTTGCCCCAGGTCGGGGTGGTTGATGGGTCTGGCCGGTGGGGCCGGAGGCTATTACAGAGGCGGCTGTTGATAAACGTCTGGCTTTTTGGGGGGCTATAGGGGTGGGAAAGTGCAGGAACAAGAGTTATGGGGATGGGCACCACAGCTGTTAAACGTCTCAGCGATGCTTGCGAAAAGGGGGTGAACAGGGAGGTGGGAGAAGGGCTGTGGGCGAGGGGGAGCTCAGGGCCAGGATGCTGAGGACAGCTGCTGGGGCTGAGCGGGAAAGCCAGGAGGGGGTTGAAGAGTCAAGGACAGGGCTTGGGGGGAACTTCAGCTGGGATGGAGGCCGAGGTCTCTGTGGTGAATGGAGAGGTGCCCGGCCTGCTGAATCCACCTGGGTGCCCATGGGAGGGGCTTGGTTTGGGGGGATTTTAAGCTGGAAGCCAGTTCAGGTCGCAAAGTCGAGCCCCCTGCAGTTAGGGCAAGCTGTGACTGCCGGCACCCCCTGGAGCGCGTCCCTTGAATGACAAGCTCCCAGGCTGTGTTCTTCCCAGCGAGACCCCTTCGTCCATCAGTGCAGAGCTTTTAAAGAGCTGAGCCTCAGGGCAGCTGTCCCCCTGCCCCCTCGGCAGCCCCAGATGGGACCGTGGGAAGAGACAGGAAAGCCTTAGGGTTAAAGCAGAGGACTGGTGCCCTGGAGAGAGATCCTACCCGTGCCTCTGCTACGGAGCTCCTGGGGGATGTAGGGAAAGTCACTTTAAAGGGGCTTTTCCTGGGTGGTCATCTCTGGTTTTCGGGGTGCCCGACCGGAGCCGGGCACTCACTGAAGCCCTGCACAAGGCACTTCAGCCTGGGCACCAAAACCGAGTGGGGCCTTTTGTGCTCCGTCGGGCTCTGTGACTCAGTTTCCCAGCTGTAAAATGGGCACAATAATCTGCGCCTCGCTGGCGCCCACTAGCGATGAGACGCAGGGAGAAGCCCAGGAGGGAGGGTACCAGCCTGGCTGCAGCGCAGGTGCTGGGCTGCGTGCAGTAACCAAGGCTTGGCCACGCAGCCGGGGTAAAACAAAACATTGACTAACTGCTCATTAGCCGAGCACCATCTGCCTCGTGTCCTGCGCGAGGAAGAAACAGGACGGGAGCCTGTAATTAAAGCCTAAAGTGACGCAGATGGGGGCTGAGCGGAGGTTGCCCGGGCAACCCCGGCGGGGGCGGGCCCGCACTCCCGCACACGGGCTGGAGTAGGTCTCGGGGCGTTCGGGGGTGCTAGAGCCGGGCGCTGTGACCCGGCGCGGGCTGGGGCGCGTGGGGCGGCCCCCCAGGAGACAGCAGGCGCGCGCCCTGGGCTGACCCCGCCCCGCTGCTCCCCGCAGGTGCAGACCACCACCATGTGCATCTCCGTCAGCCTCAGCGGCACCGTGGTGCTGGGCTGCCTCTTCACCCCCAAGCTGCACATCATCCTCTTCCAGCCCCAGAAGAACGTCGCCAGCCACCGCGTGGCCACCAACCGCTTCAGCGTGACGGCCGCCAGCTCCAGCCACTCCCACGGTGAGCCGCGGGGAGGGGGCGTGGCCGGGGAAGGGGGTGTGGCCAAGGGGGGCGTGGCCGGGGAAGGGGGTGTGGCCAGGGAGGGGGCGTGGCCGGGTGACCCAACCCACCGGCTCCTTTCCCAGGGCTTTGCCATTGACGCGTCTCTGGCTGCCCGCCCGGCAGGTGCCAGGAGTGGCGTGGGGCTGGGACGCGGGGCTGGGACGCGGTCCCCGCTCGTGGGCAGGGCGGGACTGGGGACAGGCTCCACGGCTCGGGCGCCGCAGCAGCTCCAGCGCTCGGCCCCGTGGCTGGATAGGCGGCCGCTCCGGGCGGCGGGGCGCCCCAGGCAGCCTGGGTGGGGCTGGCCGCTGCCCTTGCGTGACACCCCCGTGTCCTTCCCCGCCAGGCTCGGCCTCGCAGCCCGTCCCCACCGTGTGCAACGGCCGCGAGGTGCTGGACTCGACCACCTCGTCCTTGTGAGGCGCGCCCCGACGGTGGGGCGCCTCCCTGGCTCCCGCTGGCCCTGCCCGGCTGCCGCTCTCCCTGCTGGGCGGATTGCACCGCACGGACCTGGACGGGGTGCGCCCGACACCGAGCCAGCCAGATCCCCGGCGGGGCAGGTGACCAGGGAGTTGAGCTGAAGCTGCTGCCCCTCCCCGCCTCTCTGCCCTGGAACGGGGGCGGGGGGAATCCACAGCCCCGCCCCCCAGGCTGCTCCCATCTCCCCCAGAAGGAAGGGGGCCGCTCCCCTCGCCCGACGCAGCTACTGCCAAGGGCCGCCGGGTGGGAAGGCCCGAGCCAGGGCACGCGGGGCCGCGGCTGATCTTCCAGGGCGAGTCCCGCTGGGAAGGGGCCCCCCTGCCCTCGCTGGCTGTGACATGGCCAGACGGGGGCGACGCTCAGCAGGGAGCTGGCTGGCGCTGGCCCCGCAGCTGGGCTTTGGAGGGGCAGTGGGCTGGCGCCAGGGAGCTGCAGCCCGGACGTGCTCCCCAGTCCTTGCCCCTACAGGCAGGGGGAAAATGACCTTCCCGTTGCATTAGCCTTCCCCGTCCTGCCCGAGGGGTGGCTCTCCCGGATTGCCCCTATGCCAACGGGCCGGGGAACCGCACCCCACTCCCGGGCCAGCTGGAAGCAGCCTGCCCCTCACGGCGCCTGGCCACCGAAGCTGCCCCCCTCCATAGACCATCCCACCCCCGGCTTCGCAGCTCCAGGACTCAGGCGGCTGCCCTGCTTCGGGCGGTGTCCTTGGCCCATCCTCCGTCCTGAGCCGGCAGGGGAACGCGGAGGGGCCCGCCCAAGGCCAGAGCTGCTCCGAGCTTTTCAAACGGCACCAGTTGTGGGCCCCCAGTCGCCTGCTCTCTGCACGAGGAACGAAGCAACCTGTGGGACCTTTAAAAAGGCTTTTTTCCGCCCCAAATTCAAACTAGCCGGACTCAGGATGCTGGGGTTTGCCGGAGGCCAACCAGTGCCGTCCAAAAGCCTGGAAGCGTGGCCCGAGGCACTTTGACACTCTCCAGCCAAGTCCCCCTTTCACTCTAATGCCTGAGAACCTGGTGGGAGAAAAACACTCGGTGTGAACCTGGGCCCTCCCAGGAGAGGGAGGGACGCGCCCTTCAGCTCCCCTGGGGCGTTCACCAAACAATGGTTCTGTGACTCCCTCCTTCCCGCCCTGCTCAGCGCCGTCAAAGCCAGGCCACCATGCTAGATGGGCCATGGGCTGACCCAGTGCAGCCAGTCTGCTGGGACTAGGCCTGAGATTTGTAAGCAGAAATAACAAGCCGGGACAGCATCGTCAACCCTGCCAAATTTGTAGCCACAGCTGAGCCGCAAAAATGGGCCACCAGTGTGCAGGACTTTGCCAGGCTCCACGAGGGCACCTCCCATTGGAACCTTTAAAAGACTAAATTTTGCATGACCCACTAGGAAGATTGAAAAGCCACTGCTGGGGCAGGCTGAAGGAAGCCATTGACGAAGGGGGGGATGGGGTCTGCTTCCTTTGCACACTTGGCCACCCCACCCCAGCCATTGCTACTGGTGCGGGGCTTCCTAGGGAGAACCAGTGAGCAAGCCAGGCAGCTGGGAGTTGGGGAGTGCCCAGCTCTGTGGCAGGACCTAGGTACGTTACTTGTAAATCGTTTGTGTTGCTGAACGATTAGCCTTAGGTTCCCCGGCGCGACGAGGCCCGCGCCAGCCCTTGGCTCATGGACTGGGCCCGCTGACCTAGGACTGGGTTGTACCTGTGTTTAACTGACTGATGGGGTTGGGGGAGAGAGAAAAAGTCCATTCCTTGTAGCTCCATAGCCGTATGTAAGCCAGGTAAGTTCTTAGATATAATTGAAGCAAACATGCTGTTATGCATTTGCAGTGGGGGGTGGGGTTGCAGCTTTTTTTACAGTAGCCCCATGATGTGGGTGCTAAGTCCTAGTGTTCGTACCTGTGCCCAGCCCTCAGCCGGTGACACCGGCGCCAACGTCCTGGTGGCCTTCTGCCAATGCCGCCTCCCTGCCAGGCTATCCACTGCTCCAGCAGGACCCCCCGGTGGCACCAGGGCGTGGCACCATGTGTCCAAGAAACAAGGAGCTTGTCCAGGGTTCCCTGTAAGCTGCTCACTTGGGTGTCTGCCCAGCTGCTTAGCAGAACCCCCATCGGGGGCTGCTTGTTTTTAGAGGGGGGGTGCACATCCATGCATGCCTTGGTGTGTTCAACAAAATTATTCTGCACATGGATGGAAAAACTAGCAGGAACCTTGAAATCGGCGGCCTCCTCCACTGCTACCAGTTGCTAATCTCCACCAGGGCCAGCTGCACATAGCTGTCTGCTCCTGCCCTCCCCAGGGGTGCTGGCACTCAGGGCGAGGGTGCCCCTGAAAACCAAACAGGCTGGGCTGGGCACTATAACTCCGTGTCTCATAGTGTCTCTTTCAATTTTTATATCCTATGTAGTGGGTGGAGCCTTTGGGCTGGCGAGAAGAATCCTGTACCAATTAGCAGGCGGCTAACGAAAACAGGCTCTGTTTGGCGCTCGCATAGGAGCCCCCTTGTGACCCAAGTATTACAAACCAAGCCCGTTTTTAAGCGTAGATCTTTTTGTGACCAAGTTTGTGATTTTTTTGTAATTTATGTAAATAAAGTGTTTTTTTTTTTTTTGGTAAGCGGTGGCCCGGGGGCCTCTCAGCGGTGGGTCTGTGGCAGAACGTGAGAGCTGGGTGGTGTAGCAGACTGGTTTGGCTTTGGGGCCAGCATAGGGCATGGCTGGGTTGGGTGAGGCAGGAAATGTGAGTTCGGTTCCCTGCTGTGGCCATGCTCAGCAGAGAGGCCTGCCAGCCCTTTGTGCCTCAGTTTGCCTGTAGGGCAGAGGTGGGGGAAGTACCCCAAAAGTTACTTGAGTAACAATGCAGCTGCCTTCCTTTCTGGCTACTTGAGTAGACTCCAGGTGGGCCATGCATGTCTCTTTACTCAAGTAGTTTTCCAGCAGAGCACCGATAACTTGTATTTAAGTACCACCCCCTGCCCCCAGCTGCACTTTTAGTTAAGTAACTTTGGGGAAACTTTTCTCACCTCTGCTCCAGGCCAGGCTCTGACGCCCTTTGTCATCCTCGGGGGGAGTGGGGGACTGCCCAACAGGTTCCCCCCCTCTCCGCACTGAGGTGCTAGAAGGGGGTGAGCTCTGGGACCCAGGTGGGCATTGCTTCTTGGTTCTAATCCCCTCCTGTCCCTGGGGTGGTTGTGGCCTCAGTCTCCCCAGCTGAGAAGTGGCACTGCTGTGCTATGGAAAGAGGGAGCTGGGAATCTGCAGCAGGGCAGGGCTGACTATGCACGCTGGTCCCCTGCCACCATGCTCATCCCTGGCTTAGTAGAGGTGGCTGGTGCAAGGCATTTGGGTAAGAGTCAGCTGTGCTTCAGCCTCCCAGCTCAGAACTGCCCAACTGCTTGGCTAGGCCTGGTAGGGAGCCATGCACCTCGCTGGGCCCTGCTCCAGCCTGGCTGGCCCTTTAAGAAGAGGGCCACACAGCCCCCTGGTGTTGGCCAATTAATTCTGATAAGTGACCACATCTGCCAGACGGTCAGGAGCCAGGGAGCTGCAGAGGGCTATGGCCCAGAGGTGAGGCTGGAGTTACTGCAGGTTACTGGGAAAGAGCCCAGGGGCTGCCGGGTGGGACCTGGCCTGGCTGACAGCGCTGCACGAGCAGCTGAGCACAGAGCTGGGGCACCAAGCCCTGGGGGTTGGGGGTGGCTGCCGTTGCTGGGCCAGCCGCTGGAGAAAAGAGCACTGCCCCACCACCGGCCGGGCGGCAGGAGCTGAGCTGTTTGGCTGGGCAGGTTGAGCAGCTGGGGCTGTTAACACAGAGCTGTACCCAGCAGAGGGTTAAGAGCTCTGAGCTACCCCAGCCTGCCACTGGCCTTCCCTGCCCTGGGTGCAGTGTGCAGGGAGGCCTGGCTAATGTACAGCACCCAGCCAGAGCCTGTGGTGTAGCGAGCCCCTCGGCCCCTGAAGATGCAGGAGCAGAACACCTGCAATCCAAAAAAACACCCAATGCCAGCCTGACTGTCAGCGCTCTGCTAACGCCAGGAGCAGCAGCAACCCCTGGAAATAGGAGCAGGCCCCCCAGCTGCTTTTGAAGCAGTAGCCTGCCTGGTGGTAGGGAACAGGCCTGTTTAGAAACCCAGCATCCTGTCTGCAGCAGCTGCACTTACAAGCTGAACTCCAGGAGGTGCTGTGTAATGGTCCTGCGATAGTGGCTTAAAAAACAGCCTGGCCCTCACTGCCTGCTTCCAGCTGATCAGCCCTGGAGTTTAGAACCAGCCCCCGCCCCAGGGGAAGAGGCACGCGGGCACTTCAGCCAGACTCCAAGGCTGCAGCTGTCGCTCCCCAGGGTGAGTGGCCAAATGCCACAAGTTTCAAGGCAAAACGCAAGCGAGGCTCACACTTCGGTGCTGGAGCCGGGGGGATGGTGGCTGGCTCTCTTTGGGCTCCGCAGCGTCAGTCTACACCGCTCCGGAGGCAGAGACGGAGCAAAGCAACCTGCCTCTCAGGCTGAGCGGGAGCTGGCATCGCACCGCTACCGGGCCTTTGGGATGTAGACCAGACCTGTCTCCTCCTCTGAACGAAGACAGCCGAGCGGCAGGATCTGCGGCACCCCCCAGCCCTGGACACCCGCGGCGGCTTCCCCAGCAGGGCGAGAACATCACGCGGGGGGGGGCCGTGGCTTGCGGCAAAAGGGCCTGTCGCTCAGCCTTCCCCTCGGCTGCACGCCGCAGGGAGGACTCAGCCCCAGCCATCGCCTAGGGAGCAGCTGTGGCCTGGCCGGGGAAGGGACCCTGGGGGCTGCCACAGCTCTGACCACGGGCCTCTCGCCCCCAAGCCGGCCAGGTTGCAGCCGCACACACCTTTGGAGGGGTTTGGCCACTGCACAGTGGGAAGCGGCTGGTGAGCAAAAGGGCCCGGGTGTTTCACCCCAGCTCCCAGGCCGGTTTCACTGGTGACGAAGCAGCTAAGCGAAGCAGCCGCCGACTGCAGGGTTCTCACAGAGTTGGCTTTTAATGCAGTTTTAGCTCCAGAGTCGTTGTCCCCCCCCGGCCGCCAACCCCGGCAGTGAGCCCATCCGCCCAGCTATGAGGGAGGGGAGGGGTGGGGCGGGGCTAGGAGCTGTCAGCTGGCTGGGCACCGCCCATCTGCCATAAAGGGGCGGAGCTAGGAGCTGGCTGGGCACAGCCCATCTGCCACAAGGGGCGGGGCTAGGAGCTGTCAGCTGGCTGGGTGTGGCTGGCCCCCATCCTTTTCAGCGGGATGATGCAGATGCTGTTCTTGGCTTCCTTGATCCGCCACCAGCGGCCCAACCTGAACAGGAAAGAAATGCTGAGCTCCCTCCCTGCAGTCTCCAGCGCCTCCCTGGGGCTGGGTCGCAGCGATCCAGCCTGCCAGACCTGAACCATGCCGCCTCCAGCCTGGGCCCCAATTCCCCCAGCTGGCTGGGAGCTGCTGGCAAGGTTGGTGGCCCTGCTGCCCTGGCAGGAGGGGCTCCATCCTTGTGCCCGGGGGCTTTCAGGACAGAGCTCCGGGTCCCGGTGCCCCACCAGCCACCTGCTGCTCCCCAAAAGCTGTCCTGTCCCCTGCCCAGCGTTCTGCAGACCCCGCCAGCCCAGCTGCAGCTGGAGCAATGCCAAAAGGTGTGGGTCACCAGCTCCCCCAGCCCGCGCGCCGCGGAGGGTCACCTCCAAGGCTCGCAGGACGGGCTGGGTCTTGGCCAGACGCCCCATGGCCAGCAGTACCTGTGCTCCTGCCCGATCCCAGCAACCAGGAAATCCCCCGCGCTGGAGAACTTCAAGCTGTTGACAAAGCCGACCTGAGAGAGGAGACCATGTCAGGCCACCGCCGTGGGCTCCAGCCAGGGCCAGCCACGAGGGCCCTCGAGCGGGGCATCGCGCTGGCTGGCAGCCCAGGAGGGATTCTGCCTCCGCCATTCGCACTCCCCGCAGCCAAGAGCCCAGCTGGGTGGGGAAGGGGAACCCAGCTGTGCTCCGCCCCCAGGGACTGGCTCCTGCTTCCCGGGGAGCCCCCAGCCCGGGGCCCTGCCCATCCTCACCAGGGGGATGTCGAAGAGCGGCTCCAACCTGCGGAACCCCTCGCCGCACTTCCACAGCCTCATGCTGCCACTGTGCGAGCCTGTGGGTGGAGCGGAGGGTGAGGGCCGGCGCCCCACCCGACCCAGCTCCCCTCCCAGCCACACCCACCCGCCAGGGCCAGGAAGCTGAAGCTGCTGGCCGATTCCAGGGCAAGCCCCCCGCCCTGTACACCAGCACCCCCTCCCCCTGGCCGCTCCCCCTCCTGCCAGCCACCTTCTAAGCAGGGCTGTCAGCAGAGCCCCTGGGGGACCGGCTGGAGGTGAAGCCCCGGAGCTGCCAGGAAAGCAGGGCCAGACTCACCCAAGGGGAAAGTTAGGAGTCTGGGGAATGAATGGACCAGGGTGTTTTCTGGCCCCGCCCCCTCGAGCCCACGCCTCCCAGCTCTGCCCAGACTGGGAAGGAGGCAGAAATCACCCTGCACTGGGGGCCTGAGAGGGCCCCCGTTCTCCCAGCCCCCGAGTGACTGCAGAGCAAGGGGTTCACAGCACCTGTGGCTACGACGTCGCTGTTGAGCAGGGCGGCCACGGCGGAGACCCAGTGCGGCTGCTCCAGGCCCTGGGCCCCGTGGGCCCCATGCGCCTGCCTCACCGTCGCCAGCGGCTTCTTCTTCGAAAGCCCCCAAAGGGCCACCGACCTGCGGGGAGAGGGGGGAGGCAGGTGAGGCCACGGGCTGGACGCCGGGCCAGAGCCCCCCCACCGCTGGCAGCGCCCCCCGCCTCCGGCAGGGCCGCTCACCCGTCGTCCGCGCCCGACACCATGTGCTCCTCGTTGATCAGCTGGACGCAGTCGATGGAGCCCCTAAGACGAGCAGAGGACGGAAAACGGTTGGGGGCTGGGGGACCCCAGGAAGTTACCCTGCAGGGGGCAGAGCCCAGGGCCGGCCCCAGACCTGGTAGCTGAGACCCCCCCCTCTTGCCGGAGACCAGGTGGCACATTCGCCAGGTCACCTGCCAGGACGGCAGATCCCAGCCCCCACGTCAGGATCGGGGAGGAGCAGAGTCCTGCAACCAGCTGAGCCGCTTGCCCTGGCTGGAGCTGCTGCAGACAGAGCAGCCCCTGCATGGTGCAGAGACCTCCGGCAACAGGCCGGTCAGCTGGCAGGCCGGGACCACGCCCGCGGCAGGGGTGGGCGGCACCAGATCAGACGCTGCGCAGCAGCCTCAGCAGAGCACCCCACTCCCCCGGCCCGCGCCCGGGCAGCCACCGGCCTCACTGGTGCCCGTAGAACACGAGCTGCGACTCCTCGGGGATCTTCCAGACCCGCACGGTGCCGTCTCGCCCGCCGGCTGTCACGCAGCACTCCCGGCTCAGGCTGTCCAGCCCCGTGATCGCATCCTGGTGCCCGAACCTGCAAGCGTGGCAGAGAAGGAACCCCTGGCTCAGTAACCCGGGGACCCCAGCCCGGCAACTCTGCCTTCCCGGCCTCGCAGGTCACCATCTCCCACCCCTGAAGGGCGGAGAGCCCATGGGCTCCCTCCAGCCCCCGCCAGCTTTGCCTCTACCAGCTGCGTCTGGCAAGAAGACCTGGGGCCTCTCTTGCGAGCAGCAACGCGCAGCGAGAACGGCTCAGGCCTTCCGATTTCCAAGCCACGGCACCGCTACGGAAACGGGCGGGAGCGCCGGCCCCGAGGCCGCCAAAAGAGGGGCACCCTCCAGCAGCGACCACAGTGCAGCGGGGGGGTAAATGCCCACCTAGGCCAAGTTTGCTGGTGCCCCGAGCCCAGGACAGGGTGCTTGTTAGCTCAGCACTTGGACAGATTTAAATACCGCACAGCTGCTTAGCAGAAAGCCCACAACACCATGAGCGTCTATGGGTGGTGCACATCCGCACATGCCTTGGTGCGTGTAAAATTTATTCTGCATGCTGATGGAAAAAATTCAAGGAACCCCAGTTCTTTGCCTGCAGGGTCACCCCGAAAGCCGCAGCATCCCCACCCAGGAGCCCCGGCCTCCCTGTGTCTGCCTGCACGCAGCCAATGCGGCTCTCACAGCGTCTCCACGTAGGCGTTCTCGGCCACGTTCCAGACCTTGACGGAGCGGTCGTGCGAGGCGCTGTAGAGCTGGTGTGTGCCCTTCTGGAACGAGAGGCCCTGCACGGGCGGGAAGGGGCTGGATGGACAGTCTGGCCCAGAACACAGACCCAGCACTGCCTACCCATCTCTCCCCAGGCCAGACAGCCCTGCCGGGGCGCCCAGTGCAATGGGGATGGCGGGTGGCGCGGCAGCTCTCTGGGCCCTGGAAGGCGTGCACAGCAGGGTGCTCGCGGACCAGCCAGGGCTCCCGAGAGAGAAGATGTCCAGGTCTCTGCAACGCTTGGACCACTCCCGGCCTGGGAGCGGCAGGGGTGTGTGAGACACACGTGCGCACTTCCCACCCCTCCCACCCTCCAGAAGAGAGGGCTCAGCTACGGGCCAGAGGGGTCCCTGGGACTTTGATTCCAAGCCGCCCTCCGCTTCCCAGCTCTGCGTGGAGGGCCTGGGCGCTCAGAGCCACCCAGCTACAGCTGAGTTATCCCTCCCACCCGTCCTCCTGACACTTACTGATACCGCGTCCCGATGGCCGGTGAATTTATACAGGTGCTTGCAGGTGGCAGCCTCCCAGATCATGATCAGTTTGTTCCTGTCTCCTGTGGCCTGGCAGGTAGATCAAACGTGCTCACCAGCAGCCACGAGCTAGCTTCTCTGGGGCTGTGTAGTACGGCCCGCTGTGGGTCCGCCCCCCAACGGGCTGCTGATGCCCACAGGGAGCCTTGGAGACAGAGCCGGCCAGCAGGAGAGGCCTTGGACAGATGGAGGCGGGATTCCCCACTGCCACCCCCAGCTTTGCCCCCACCGCGCGGTCTCCCCCAGGAGGGGGTACGAGCAAACAGCCTTCGCCCTTCTTCATCCTCTTGGGACGAGCCCCGTCCGCACCACAGCCAGCGTTGCCCCGACACCGAGCACTTAAAGCCGCCCAGCAGCATTTTAACTGGCGGTGCACGTCGGCACCTGGATGGAAAAAACGCGGGAGCCCAAGGCTGCAGCCCCAGGCTGGCGCGACGGAGCTGTGGTACACTGGGCGGGGCTGGCAGACGGGTCTGCTTGTGACACAGCTGGGCAGCGGGGGTGGGAGCCAGACCCTGCCCGGAACTGAGCCAGCTCTCCCAGCGGGGTCTCACCGTACGCGCCGCGAGCTGTGCCGAGGTGCCGGCTGCAGCTCCTGTATCCTCCCTGGAAGGAGGCAGAGCCCAGCTGGGGCAGCCCCCCCAGCTCCGCCGGGAGCCCAGGGTCCAGCGTTTGCAACGAAGCAGGAAAGGGACAGCGAGCGCCCAGAGCCCAACGGGGCAGAGCTCCTCCTTACCAGGTACTTGCCGTCCGACGAGACCGCCATGCAGAGGACGGGCGTCGTGTGGCCGACGTGCTGGGCCTCCGTCCCCTTCTTCCCTCCTGGGATCACGTGCAGCTTTTTCCCACTCTCCACGTCCCCTGTGGCGGATGGCACCCGTCACCCCGGCCCGAGCCCCTGGCTTGCTAAGCCAGACTAGCAGGGCTGTCTGGGCCGGGGGTAGGAAACCCCTGGCTGGCAGAGGAGACCGAGGCCCACTCCCTGGCCCAGCTCACCCACGTCTCTCAGACAGACCCAGGAGGATCTGCTCAGTTTGGGCCCCATGCTGTTAGGGAAAGGGTTAAAAACAGCCCTGGGAGACGCCTGTCCCCGGAACCAATGGGGGACGGGAAGGATCGTGGCAGCCAATCAGAGCCCAGGAGGGTGCTATAAAAGAGATTGCGCCAGCTCTGGAGGGAGAAAGACCTAGTTACTGGCTGGAGCTGGGGACAGGAAGGGTGAGCCAGGGGAGCGCTGGCCAGGCAAGGCCCAGGCTGCGGGGCCTGAGGCAAGGCCAGGAGTACTAGGGCGGCAGGTCCAACCCCTCGTCAATGATGAGGGGCCATTTCAGACTGCAGGTGGCCCCTGAAGGAAGGAGCTAGATGAAGACCGGCAGTGTGCCACTGAGGCCAGGTGGGTTACGGGGCTTTGGGACTCCCTGCCGGGGAGGACCGCAGAGTGTGGGGCCCTGCGGCAGGGCAGGTCCTGGATGGAAAGGCTCTGGTCAGGGAGGGAGGTGGGTTCTGGTGAAGAAACTGACAGGCAACAACAACAGGTGGGACACCAGGCAGAAGGGGGCACTTGGGAGGCTGAGAAGCTGATTCCCACGAGACCAGCAGGAGGCACCACAATGGTGTCATGCCTGGGACAGGCCCCCAAGATCTAAGCACCCCGAAAAGGCAGCGGGCGCTGAGTGCGCAGTACTCCTGGAAAACAGGGGCGGAGGTGGTTTGAGCTGAGCCCTCACAACCCCCCCCGCCGACTGGTGCTCCTCCTGAAGATTTAGCTCTTGCTTGCAGGGTCAGGGCTGCTCCGGCCCCGCAATCTCTCCTGTGACACAGCAGGAGACTCCCTGCAGAGCAGGGAAGGAGCAAAGGGAGAAATCCGCGAGCAGAGCCTGCTCTGCGAAGCTAAGGCCTGTGACCTGGCACCTGCTGGGAGGCGGATCATGGCCAGGTTACGGCAGAAGATCCGTCTCACAACCCTCTTTGCGACACACTCCCGCAAGCTGCTGGAGTCCCAGGGGTGTGGGCCAGGCAAAACTCACACTTGATGATGGAGCAGTCTTTGGCAGCTGAGAAGATGCTCTTGTCGTCAGGGGAGATGACCAGGCAGGTGATGGGCAGCTGGTGACCTCGGAGCACTCGGATGGCTGCTGTATCCGGAGGCTGCAACTGTTGACGCACAAGGCGCCTGGTGAACGAAGCGCTCCGGCACCACGGGGCAGCTCTCGAACTCCCAGCGACGGGCTATGTGCTGACTTCATGGGAACGCGGCGCCTCCAAGATCCGTCAGCGTTCAGCTTGGCGAGGCCAAGGCTTTCAGATACCTAACACGCTTATCTACCACCCCATGACCCGTAACTGAGTACCACCCGGAACTCCGAGTACTGCTAGGAGGCAGGATAATGCTATTATCCCCATTTTATGGATAGGAAAACTGAGTCGCACATGTGCCATGTGATTTGTCCGAGGTTACCCAAAAAGTCTGTGGCAGAGCACGGACATGAACCCTCCTCCAGTCCAGTGCTCTACCCACTAGGTCACACTCCCACAGAGGCGTTACCACAATGGCTACCTGGCCCTGCCATGCAAAAGCTGTTACTAAGAGCAAGCTTGTCTCAAACTCCTGCCCTGCGAGAGGAAGAGCTGAGCTGAGATGGAGCCAGCGGGAAAAGGGATCCTATGACAGGAGACAGGAACTCCCCCGTGTCTCCTCGGGTGAAGCACCCCAAAGCCGAGCTGCTCCCGGGAAGCTTTGCAGACTCACCTCTTTGGCGACCGGCCGCTGCAGTTTTCCTTTCTGTTCCAGCTGTTGGAAGAACAAGGCCGTCAGACATGAGCAGCAAAATCCCACGAGCTCAGGCCCTGCGCAGTGGAGGTATTTTACCCTTCTGAGAAGTGGAATAGGGACAACTCAGACGCCAGGTTTACACTGCACAGTCACCTCCTTGCCCACACGCTGGCTCACGAGGAAACACGTTCACGAAAACCAAATAAGCGACAGCTGTCAGACGTGTTGCCAAAGGCCAATATAGAGTCTAGGTCAGGAAGACCCTGGCTCCGAGATGCTCATGTAACGTCTTAACTTCACCTTACGCCAAAGATGACACGCTCCCCAAGTCACCTCTCTAAAGCCACCCGCATATCCTACCCCTTTCCAAGGGGTTCTGTGGATTTCACCCCACTGCTTTCTACCTTGTTTTTCAGGTATCCGGTGGTCCCCTCTACCTCGCCGTACCGCCAGCCTGAAGCCCAGGGGACCTACATCCATGCAGACACCTACTCTTTGCAGGAGGGCAGACCACGGTCTTGACCTTTTGCCTTTGGGACTTTCCAATAGCTATCTGGGAGAGCAATTCCCTGCCTCTCGCTGAGGTAAAACACTCCTATCCTCATCCCGCCAGGCTTCCCAAGCCACAGCTCACTTTGCAAGGCGTTAGGGACATTCGTTATGGATGGATAGGACTGTGGACCCAGTAATACGTTCAATTCAATTCCCAATATAAATGCAAATCTGACAGGCGCTAATGAGTCAAACATAAAGCCCGTGGGCGAGTTTCCTAAGGAACAAGCCCGTCTCTCGCCGCCGATTCATCATTTGTTTGAGAAGCAGCTGCCCCGTGGATCAAAACAGGGAGCATCTGGGAAAATCTAGCAGCGGCAGGACCTGGGGAGGCAGCTGCTGCAGAAGATTCTACCCCCTCCTCTAGCTGGTCTGTAGGCATAAAACAAGTAGCCCTGCCAAGGCGGCCAGGGTCCTATGGACGGAGCAGCTGCTTGGTTGTCTGGAGCATGTGAGGTTCAGAGAGCTGTAGAGCCGCGCAAAGCAGAAAGACGGGGATATAATCCAATGCAGAGCGCGCGTGGTCACTTCCGCACCCACTGGGGGATGTTTGGTAGCCAGAGACCCAGCTCTGCTGTGGCTACAGGAAAGGTCAAGCAAGCAGATGGTCTCAGCTCAGAAGGTGGAGCCCTGAGACAGGCACTCGAGGGCAGATCCCCTGTGCTCCAGGAGCATCAGCAGAGAGGAAGTAGGCGCGGCTCAAAAGAGGAGAACTCTGCAAACAAGGAAGGAGCCTCCGAACCCACTAACCCCTCTCCCCTAAGCGAGCCACTCACCACATCTTCCTTCAGTCGGCTGGCGACCAAGTCCTTCTCAAAGGCCTCCTCTTCTGCCTTCTCCTCCTCTGCCCAAGACACAAGCACACAGACCATTCGCTACGACCGGCGGCCGGCAAGCACAGGGAAGTAGTCCTCAGCGACCGCCTGTTCCAGACTTAGACCCCAGCTCATCAGGCCTGGCCTCATTTACAGCAGTTTCCAGACCCACAGCAGAACACGCGTCCCTGACACCAACATCCAGAAAGCAAGCGAGCCTTATAGGCCTCCTGTTACCACTTTGGGGCCTGGGCTGTGTACTGGAAACCACACTCCCAAACAGCCATCAGATGAGAACTAAATTAGCTGGCATCACTTGAGAGAGCCTGGAGCGATCGGGGAGAGATCTCTGAAAACAACTGCTCAGTGTGCGGCAGCAGCCGTCGAAAAAGCAAACCGAACTTTAGGAATCATTACAAAGGGGACAGAGAATAAGACAAGGATTATTATTATTGCAGCTCTACAAATCCATGGTACACCCACACCTCACATACTGCAGACAGATGTGGTCGTGTCTCTGGGGGAAAAAGGTCTTGGTATTGGGGGGGAAAAAAGGCGAAAAAAGGGCAGCATGAAGGATGAGGGGTTTCGTATGGCTGCCACAGGCGGGGAGGTTAAAAAGAGTGGGGCTTTTCGGCTTCGAAAATGAGACCAAAGGGAATAGGACAGCAAGAGAAAATTGAGTGACGTGTGGCCAAAAGCGCCCTTTGAAATGCAGCGGCTCGTCCTCCTTTCCTGCTGGCTTACTGCCCTAAACAGGGCTGGGCTGGGCTGGAAAGGTCGCCCACTGGCTACAGAATTTGAACCCGTAGTTTGGCTGGACGCGTGACAGCTGCCGTGCTGTCTGCATTCCCAGGAAATGGAAAGAAAAGCTGTGATGTGCCTCCTCTGTCATCTAAAGCCCCCTGCTATGTAAAATACGCTGTCTTGGAGCAAGGCTGCCACAGCTGCAGAGCTGCCTGTTGATCTCTGGGTGCACTGCCCAGCCTGGGACAGGATTCCTCAGTTCTCCTGCTTTCCGACCGGGCTGCTCCACCCTGTGCTTGGCTGTTCTACTCTTATCCTACCCGACATGCTAGTCCCTGCACTGACGAGTCAGATTATCCCCCAAGAGCTCTAAGAGCAGACCCCAAAGATGCAGCCTTCAGCGTAAACTCCAGCAAGTGAGGGTAGCCCGATTGTGACTTTTATTACTACACTGACAACTGAGCAGGAGGGAGGACGCTCCGGCCCGGCACACCAACCAGTAAGGACGAGCAAGCTGGCGTGGAACTCCAGCACAGCGACTGGAGTCCATCCCCGGCACTGCCCGCGCCTGGTCCAGATCCTCACCCTGCTGGCGAAGCTGCTCCAGGTAAACTTTGGCTAATCTCAGCTTCTTCTCCTGCGCTGTCTCCTCTATCTCCTCTTCTGCCTCATTGTCCTTCTTCCGCTTCCCACCCAGCGCAGAGCTGCAAGGGAAGAGAGAGGGGAAAGGGGTGGTTTTTTTTTTCCCTGCAGCCAGTCAGGAAAATCTGCCTTTAGGCTGACAGCTGGCTCCAGGGGCCATTCAGCTGGCAGTTTAGAGTGTGCAAAGGGCCATATTCTTGGGAATCAGCCCAGCCAAGACCCAGCTTTGCAGGGGTGGGGGGTTGCCCCCAGCTGCAGTTTGACCCCCCCCCCACACACACATCTGATCCCAGCACTTCAAGTGAAGGGGAGGGTGACGGCACGTTTTGTTCCAAACCCGTCTACGTGCATCCTTAATTAGCTGTAGTTCCGCCTCCCAAAGGAATAGGTGACCCTGGCCTGCCCAAAACCAGACAGCCCCTAGTCCAGGGGTGGGCAACCTGCAGCCCACTGGGCTATAGGGGTGGCCCACAGGACATTGTTCACCATTGTCCAGCTGCAGGGCTGCCAGATGTTGCTGGTTTCCTTCCACGTAATTTCTCCCTTACTCAAGGGAAACGCACCTAAAGCCAGGGCACCTGCCATGAGGTGTGTGCTGACTGCACCGCCCAGGAAAGCCACACACCCCCTGGGAAGTCAGAGCCCTGCTCTGGGTTCAACGGCACACCCTGCAATTCTAGGTACACAAGCAGCTACCCTAGCCCAGAGGCCATCGTGAGGCCACTCATGAGGCTCACTTAGCCAGCTGGCCTTTAGCTCATGTGGCAGAGCACAGGGGTTTAGTCCCTATGATTGCAGGTTCAATCCCTGGTACCGGCAATCCAGGTCTATCAGCATTAGTTAGCTACGTTGCCCAAGGCCAGAGCTTATTCTCCTCTCCCCAGAGGAGCGTTCTGAGATTGTTTGGGGACACGCACAAAGTGCTGTTCCCATGTGATCCTAGGAGAAGAATCAAGTATCGGAGGGGTAGCCGTGTTAGTCTGGATCTGTAACAGCAACGAAGGGTCCTGTGGCACCTTATAGACTAACAGAAAAGTTTTGAGCATGAGCTTTCGTGAGCACAGACTCACTTCATCAGATGCTGGTCTTGGAAATACCAAGATTCGGATTTCCAAGACCAGCATCTGATGAAGTGAGTCTGTGCTCACGAAAGCTCATGCTCAAAACTTTTCTGTTACTCGACAAGGTGCCACAGGACCCTTCGTTGCTGTGGGAGAAGCATGTAAAAGAAAAGCTCTGAGTACCCCCCATCCCGCTTGTCTCCCAGCCTGGTCACCCCTCTGAACCCACCGGGCGCGATCTCCCCTCTGCAGCGTCTGGGCACCTGGGAGGGGGGGTCTCCTAAATTCTGCTCTGTAGAGTGACTACCCAGGTGACCCTGGGGAGCCAAAGAGGGCTCAGCGTGTTACCTCTCTGCTTCGGAGTCACTGGAGATTTCCTCGTTCAGCTTCGAGCCAGCCTTCTGCCAGGACTTCTCCTCCGCAGCAGGGACCTCGAGAAGAAAACCTCTCAGCACACCCCAACTACAGCAACAAGAGTTGAGGAAGGGAAGCATCACGCCCCCCCCCCCCATGTCTTACACGTGGAGGGGGCAACGGGCAGGTGTGGGCATACAAGGGAATCCCGCACCTGCCTTGCAACACCTACGAGCCTGTCACCTGCAGCCCATACTAAAGAGGGGAAGTGATGGGCAACTAACCCAGCCCACCCCACGCATCCCTGTTTCCCTCCACCCCTGCCCCACTCGCACACCCAAACCCTCTGCCCCCTGCTGAATACCCCCCCACTGGGACCCCAATCTCCTGGCCCCCCACTGGGACCCCAATCTCCTGGCCCCCACCTGCCCCGGGACCCCAACCTCCTATCCCCCCACTGGGACCCCAATCTCCTGGCCCCCACCACCCAAGGGACCCCAACCTCCTATCCCCCCACTGGGACCCCAATCTCCTGGCCCCCACCTGCCCCGGGACCCCAATGTCCTGCCCCTCCGGTCCAGGACCCCATGGGACGCCCTTGGCGCCGTCCCCACCTTGCGCCGCCGGCGCCCGGCTCCCCCCGCCGCGGCCGCTCGCTGCGGCTGTTTCTTCTTGGCCGCCGCCGCCGCCATGCTGCTCCGGCTCTGCGGAGGCTCGCTCAGAGCCAGCTGCACGTGGCGCTCCGGCCCCGCCCCCGAATTCTTCCTATTGGGCAGAACTGCCTCGGCCCCGCCCCGGGTTCCTCCTATTGGGTGGAATTTCTTCCCCGGCCGCTTTCCTTCCGCGCCCCGCCCTCTCCCTCGCGTTGTGTCCCGCCTCCCCCTCCCAGAGGACAGCTCCGCTGCTGGGCCCCGCCCCTACCTCTCGTTGGTGAGCTGAGCTGCCTGTCAGCTGGCTTGCGCCCCCGTGTGTGCCTCTTGCGCAGGCGCCTTGCGCTTTGGTAAGGAGCTGGTGCTGCGCTCGTGAGCCGGGGTCGGGGTCGGGGGGCGCGACCGGGCATATGGGTGGGAGCCTCGGAGTGGGCTCTGGGGGCAGCCGGGGAGCTGGTTATGGGGGGGGATGGGGATGGTTATGGGGGGCTGGTTGGGGGTGTGGGCTGGGGACTGGCTATCGGTGGGCTCAGGGATGGGGCTGGGAGTTAGTTAAGAGCTGGCTCAGAGTGGGGCCCTGGAGCTGGTTGGGGATGAGCTTAGGGGGGACTGGTTAGGCGGGGGCTCTGGCCCCTGGGGCCGGCTCCCGGGGTTCCCACCTCCCTGGAGGCCTGGGCTGTCAGGCGGGGGATTCGGGATGCTCCTTATCCGTAAGGCTCCCCAGTGGGTGCCGTGATCGTGGTTTGTCTGGGAGCGTTCCTTGTCCAGAATCACTAAAACCAACAAATGAGGCAGCCTGGAAATGAACCCTGGTGGGCAAAACTGCAGCTGGCGTAAATTTACACCATTCAGCAGGGGGACGATCTAACCCCTGCTCTGAGCATGTGCTTGAGCCGCTAGCCCCTTCCCTGGTGCTGTTTAATTCAGTGGTCCTCATGTCTGCAGCTGTCTCAGAATTTCTGCAAGGAGAAGAGAGACTTGTCCTGACCATATGACTCCAGTTGGAGAGCCCCAGGCTGTCTGGACCCCACTTTGTGCTGGAAGCTGCTGGTTTGCAGCTGTGTCGTAGAAAGCTAGAACTGGAAGGGACCTCGAGAGGTCATGGAGTCCAGTCCCCTGCCTTACAGCAGGACCAAGCACTGTCTAGACCATACCTGACAGATGTCTGTCTAACCTGCTTTTCAATATCTTCAGTGATGGAGATTCCACAATCTCCCTAGGAAGATTATTCCAGTATTTAGCTGTCCTGACACTTAGGAAGTTTTTTCTATTGTCTAATCTAAACTTCCCTGGCTGCAGCTTAAGCCCGTTGCTCCTTGTCCTGTCCTCAGAGGCCCAGGAGAACAATTTCTCTCCCTCCTCCTTGTAACCCTCTTTTAGGTACTTGAAAACCACCGTCATGTCCCCTCTGAGTCTTCTCTTTTCCAAACCAAACAAGCCCAGTGCTTTCAGTCTTTCCTCACGGCTCATGTTCTCTAGCCCTTTAATCATTCTCGTTGCTCTTCTCTGGACCTTCTCCAATTTCTCCACATCTTTCTTGAAATGTGGGGGCCAGAACTGGACACAATACTCCAGCTGAGGCCTAATGAGCGCTGAGTAGAGCGGAAGAAGGTCTTCTCGTGTCTTGCTCTCCACGCTCCTGTCAATGCATCCCAGAATCACGTTTGCTTTTTTTCCAACAGCATTACACTGTTGACTCATATTTAGCTCATGGTCCACTCTGACCCCTAAGTCCCTTTCCGCAGGACTCCTTCCTAGACAGTCACTTCCCATTCTATACGTATGAAGCTGGTTGTTCCTTCCTAAGTGGAGCACTTTGCATTTGCCTTTATTAAACTTCACCCTGTTTACCTCAGACCATTTCTCTGTCTTCCCAGTACAATGGAAGAGAAAATGCTGATGCTACTGGGCTGAATGCCCTTTGGAGCCAGGTGGATCTGTGTGGAAGTTGGCAGCTGGGTTGATGGGAGGGGACACAGAGATGGGGAATAGCTGGGGGGTGGGTATGGGGCCGGGCAAGGCAGTTGAGGATGTGTTAAGCGCTGCCTGGTAGCACCCGAGGCTGTTTTCCCCCATAGGAGAGGGGCTTGGCACAGGGCGTGGCAGTCCCCAGTGCCGTCTGAGGCCGCAGGCTAAGGACTGGCTGTCTTTCTGCATGCGGGTTTGAATAAGAAATGAGGTATGTGGCGGGTTTTAGGGCCAGCTGGCTGCTCTGTGCCCTCTTGAGCCTCTTCCTGGGGCGGAGGAGGAACAGGGAGGCGGGTTCACGTGTCAGATGTCCCTGTGGCTTTGCTTTCCCGCATCCCAGGGCGGAGTGGTAGGAGCTGCCTGGTTAGTTCCCTGCCTTGGGGGGGATGTCTGGTTTTTAAGTGTGGGTCTCTGTCCAGGGGCACAGGAAGCCAAATGCTCGTCCTAGGGGTGGGGTGGGGGGAACTAGGTCAACCCTACCACTGAGTCACTGCTGCAAACACTGATCTGCTGACCAAGGGGTCCCCCGCAAACCAGGGCTGTGGGAGCAGCTTATACAGTAACCTGCTGAGAGCCGTCAAACCGAACCGTAAGCCTCAGGCCAGGGGGGCAGCCCCTCCTGCGCCTCTACTTCCAGCCCCCGCGCCCCGGTCTGAGCAAACCTTCACGCCGCCTGCCACTGGCGGGGCGGGGGGGGAGCATGTGGCTCCTGTTGGAGCAGGAGCTGCAGCATCCCCGGCGGTGGGGCCGTGCCCCGGTTGTGAGAGCCCCACACCGTCCTATTAGGGCTGAGAGTGGCAGTCTGACCCAGCTCCCGGTGCGCCTCGTGCTCCCCCCTGCTGACTGGCTGCCGTGCGGAGGCCTGAGTGGGGAGCAGAGACCAGGGCTCCCGGCCAGGCAGGAATGTGCTGGCTGGACTGAGAGCTGCTCGCGAGGACGGGGGCGTTTCGCTGCTGTCCCTTCCCGGGCGACGCCCCCCGCG
The DNA here is from genome assembly GCF_033958435.1 of Carettochelys insculpta. Taxonomy (NCBI): domain Eukaryota; kingdom Metazoa; phylum Chordata; order Testudines; family Carettochelyidae; genus Carettochelys; species Carettochelys insculpta. Next base: position 3,231,334 of record NC_134147.1, on the reverse strand, counting down.
GCGACCTGCAGGCGGGCACGGCTGCTGGCACTCGGTGGAATGCGAGGCTGCCGGCTGGGCTCGCCTGTTCCCTCCCCTGGGCTGAGCTGGTGCCTCGCCCACAAGGGGAGTTGCTTGGCTGTAGGCAGGCTGAGATCACGGGGAGGAGGAGGAGAGAGCAGGCAGCTGTGCCAGCTCCGGCTTGTCTAAACTTGTCCTGTTTCCAGTGCTCCCCCGTGTCCGGCCCGGAGGTGCAGCCCCAGCCCCGCAGGCTTCGAAGCAGCTCCAGGCGGGTGAGTGCCCCTCTGTCCCCTGCAGCTCACAGGGTGGCTGGAGAGCAGGGGCAGAACCCAGCCCAGCTCGTTAAACTGATGGGCCTGGAGGGCACCGCCCGCAGTCTGCTGCCTCGGGCCTGCCTTGAGCCGTCTGATTGACTGAAGTGGCTGAGCTGCAGAGCTGGGACTCGCTCAGGTCCAGCAAATCCCTGGGCTGCCCTGGCTGGCCAAAGCCCCTGTGTTCTGCACTCCGCCCTTGGTTGCAGCTTGCCCCTGCAGGACCGCTGCCTGCCTCCCCCGCGACGGCCTGGCCAGGCGTCGTGCCCAGCGTGCAGCCCTTGCAGCTGGCGGGCGTTCGCGCAGAACGTCGGTTCGAGTTTCCTTGCTCGTCAGAGGGGCGTTCTCGGGGCGACTGAGCTGTGCCGTCTCCGGCGGGAATTCTCCCGTACGTCCCTCCTCGTCAGGGCTGGCTTTGCCCAGCCTGCTCTCGCTGGCTATCACCTGGGAGAAATCAGGCGGTTCCCAACCTGCTTCCCTCAGCTTTGGGGCCTGCGGCTGTCACTCCGTTTCATTGTGCTGGGTATGCAAAGGAGACGTCAGTGGTTGCTCCTGGGCTGGGTGGATTACGTTTCCCTCTTGGCTTCCAGGGGAAGGCTCTGCTGCAGCAGCTGTCTCTGCCTCTTTCCTGCCAGAGTGGAGGCAAAAAAAACCCCTTTGAATGTTCAAGTATAAATTTATGTTCCCGCCCTGCCCGTGCCCCCCGCCTCGTGCCTTCTGGCAGCCTGGAAGGCTTAAAGGTTGGCGAGGTTCTTTTCTTAGCAATATCAGGCCTGTCTTCCCTGGCTTGGCTGGGGGACTCCTTGGCAGCTGCTTATGTTGGACTCAGAGGGCACTTTTTAGCCAAGAAAGTTTTTCTCCAAAGGGTCCAGTAGGTGTTTGAATGTGAAGGCGTTAAAGGAAAACAAGAGCGTTTGGAACAGGGAGAATGCCAATGCTTTCTTTTCCCAGCATGATGTCGCTCGCTTGGTATCGGGGATGTTAATTCTGCCAGCTCTCCTGTGGTCCATAGCGTCCCCCAGGCTGCTCTAGAAGTACTAGGCAGTAGTGTAAGAACGGCCACGTTGGCTGAGACCGCAGGTCCAGCTAGCCCAGTGTCCTGTCTTCTGACCGTGGCCAGTGCCAGGTGCCCCAGAGGGAATGAACAGAACAGGGAATCATTGAGTGATCCATCGCCTGTTGTTTGTTCCCAGCGTCTGACACCTGGAGGCGAGGGGCGCCATTGATAGACCGAACCTCCGTGAATTTATCTAGTTCCTTGGGAACGCTTCAAACATCCTCTGGCCAGGAATGCCCCAGGAGCTGACTAGTGGAGGGATGGCACCGTGCTTTCTCTCCGGGGAACAGGAGCACCAAAAAGGCCCGAGGTTCTGAGTTACCACCCGGTTCTTCTAAGCAAGCACATTTATCCTTAAGGCAAAAGCATTGCAGAGAAACATCTCAAGTGCCTGCACCTGTGCTCAGTTAGCACCTCTCTCCCTGGGAGGTAGTAGTAGGTGGTCCGTCGTGTGCGACGGCGACGTCTTGAGCTCGCGCAGGCTCATCGGTTGTGGACTCGCGTGTGGCTGTGGAGCCCAGGCTTTGCACGGCACGGGCGTTCACAGCGGGGACAAGGGAATCGCCCTGGCTCTGTTGGTGCGGCTGCTGCCGTTGCTTTCTTCCCCTCACGAGCACCAAAGAGGCGTACGCGTCGCTGCTCTTCAGAGTTGTCATGCGCGTGTCGTACGAGAGCACGCCAGCCTGGTCGGGCTTCTGCGTGCTGCTCTAGCTGCTCCGCTTTTAAACCAGCGTCAGCAACGTCGGCCTTCACGCAGCCTTTATGAAGGCCTCCAAACCACCCCCGCTGGCTTACCCATGCAGCTAAGAGTTCTCCACCAGCTCAGATTCAGGATCACCGCAAATAGTCCCGTCCCTTTTTACACAGCCGGAGCCTTTGAGCTTGGCCTCCTGCAAACAGCCGACCAGCTGCCAGCACTCGCTCCTCGGGGTGCGGTTTCACAAGGCTGGAGTTTTGCAGAGCTGCGGGCGGGGGATTTGCCTGCCGCGCCCTGGATCTTTCCCCAAGGGAAACCACATATTTTAGTCCAAGAGTCTGTTCTTGTCTGGCTCGTGGGTCACTATAGTTCTCCAAACCAGCCGCATGTCTGTCTCCTCCCCCCCAGGAGTTACGTACGATTCTGGCCTTATGAATACAATGAGCCCCAAAGCCACTCGGGGAGATCTCCCGAGGGTACAACAAGAAATTACCCCACCTTTTCCCACCCCATCAAACTTTCTGACTCAGCAGCCACTGAAACCGGCGTGCCGTGGTCCCCCTCCTGCAGCCTGCCCTGGCCTGTCTCTTTCCCCTGCCCACTGTGTAGGACGTGCTTGTGTCAGGACATCTTCACGCAACCTGTTTGGTGTTGCTGCGCGATCCTGTTGTGCTGCTTTTTGTGGCATCGTGGCCGGACACCGAATGAAGCCCGGAACTCGGGCTCGGGGATGAAACCTCACTGGAGTCTGCCGGGCTGCGGCTGCCTGGGTTTGACCGGGCGCGGTTCGGCGGATGTAACCGTGCCTCAGTGGGTCACAGCTGAGTGGCCAATTCAGGACCTCCCCAAAGACTGGGGCAGACCAGTCCTGAAGCTGAGGTTCCCAAACGCTTAGTTGGATGTATTGAGCCAGTGCAAACCAGCTCCTGGGCCAACAGCCCAGTTCCTTCAAAGCTGCCCAGCCTCAGGCTTCCATCCAAATCAAATCTGGTGAGAGTCACTGGAGAGCTTCTGTCTGCCAGCCCCAAGGGGTCAGGTGCATCATCTCCCAGGACGAGGAATAGTTCGGACTGGCCACCAGCATGCGTTGGGTGACCATTTGTATTACCTGCAGTGTCTTGGAAGAGTGCCGTGGTCAAAAGACCAGCACGCGTTCAGTAACCCTCCGCCTCACCCGTGGGCTGACAAAAGTCGGGAACGCCGTTTCCGTGGGTATTCCAACCGAAAGGCCGGATGTGCGGCCGAACGGTTCCTTGAAACCGGTTCCGTCAACCGACCTTCTGGTCCCAAAAGTCCGGCCAGGCCCCCAGGTCAGCACACCCCTTAGATCTTCCCCTGCAATCGTGCTGTTGCCAGTCCTTGCGGAATAGACTGATGTTTATTTACGGGGAGAACGTGGATGAAGGGATCAGACTGCAGAGAGGCACAAGAACAGTTCTGAGCCACTGATGGCAGCAGCAGAGCTGCTGGACACCCCAGGACAAAGGGCAGCGGGGGCTGGCTCTGTGATCCTAGAAGGGGCGCGGGGGTCGTGGAACTCAGGCAGAAGGGACAGGGCCGGGGGCAGCCAGCTCTCGGTTCCACCCGCACAGCGCTCCCCTCGGCCAGCAGCCCTACTGGTGAGGTCCGGTCTGGCAGAGAGCTCTTCCTGAATTGTTCCAGAGGTTCTGGTGCAGCGTTCGTGCCCAGGGTGATCCAGGTGGGTCTGGCAAGCTCAGTCACGGGACTCGGATGTCCCAGCATAAAAGCATCAGGCGGCGCGGAGGTCAGAGGCTCAGGCCCTGGGACTGTGCGCAGCCCCCTGGGATGGTAGTGGGGTATCCAGTTCCGGGGCCCTGGTGTTGCAAGGAGGGGAACGCGCTGGAGAGAGCCCAGCGGAGGGCAATGGAAATGATGAGGCGGCTGGAGCAGGCGGCCTGCGAGGAGCGGCTGAGGCGCTTGGGCGTATCTGGTTTGCGGAGGAGAAGGGCAGAGGGTTTGGCAGCAGCCTCCAGTGACCCGAAAGGGGGTTAGGAGGAGGCTGGAGAGAGGCTGTTCTCAGCGGTGGCCGATGACAGAGCCGGCAGCAATGGTCTCCGGCTGCGGGGGGGAGGCCTGGAGGCTGGAGGTTAAAAAGGGTGTTTCGCTGGGGAGGTGAAGCGCTGGGCTGGGGCGTCTAGAGAGGTGGTGGAATCTCTGCCCTGGAGGTTTTAAGGCCCAGCTCGACGGAGCCCTGGCTGGGGAGATTTAGTTGGGGGTGGTCCTGCTTTGGGCAGGGGGCTGGACTAGACGAGCTCCTGCGTTCCCTGCCCGCCCTGGGATTCTACAGCCCATCCTGTGTCCTGCCCTGGGTCCACCGCGTTCTCCGGCCCCCTGGTGCCTGTGCAGGGGCTTCTGGTCCTCCTGCTGTGCCTCCCCTTCTGCTGCTCTGCCTGGCAGGCTGGAGCCCTGGTGTGGAGCAGGAAGGAGATGCATTTAACACACACACCCACCACCACCACATGCAGATGAATTGTTCCTTACCGGGTTCACAGTCTGGCCCGGGGGCAGCAGGGTGGGTGGGCAGGGAAGCCAGCTGGGTGCCAGGGCCCTGGGGTGCTGAGTGGGGCTGGCTCCTTGCAGAACAACGGGCTTGTGGGTTACGAGAGCGGCTGGCTTGTGCTGCTCAGCAAATCGAAGGGGTGGAACGTGCCCCAGCTTGGGGGATCGTCCGTCCCATTCTTTGCCGTTTGACCCAATGGCATAACCTCAGTGTGGCTCCTCTGGGACGCCCATTGGGCTGGGTCCAAAGTCTGCAGGTGCTTAAATAAGGGTTGAGCAGAACTGGGTCCTCCTAGGCTGTGCAGAGCCATGGTCACACTGTGGCTGACAGACGCGTGGGTTGGATTGCTCAAGGCACCAGCCGGCTCGTTCCATGGCAGGGAGCTGGGCCAGCAACAGCTTTGCTGGGTCTGGGTTTAAACAGGGCCTTCCCCGAGCAGAGAGCTCGCCTGGGCAGGTAGCCCCAGGAATGGGCTGTGGGGGGCAGCGGGACCCAGGGACACCACCCAGGACCAAGCTCTGTGGGCGAGTTCTGGATACAGCAGCCCAGCTCAGAGTGCAGCAGGCTGGTCTTCCACCGGCTGCTGGCTCCCTGGGCCAGCAGCCGCCCACCGGTTAGCAGTGGGGCCGGCTGACAGCTGGGTAGGGGGTGGGAGGCTCGGCATGCCCGCGCTGGTGGGGGAAGGAGGGGATGGGAAGCACCCTGGGGGAGCCGGGCCGCGAGGGCTCCAGGAGAAGGCACCGGTGAGCTCTGGCGCTAGCCTCGTGAGCGCGCCTGAGCTGGGCCACTTCCAGCAGCGTTCCTGGAGCGCAGTGAGGGGTCTCCGCACGCCCTCGTGAGGGGGAGCCTTGCACGGCCGCTCTCCGAGCCGGGGGAGGGTTCTCCTCCTTGGGGGTGGGGAAGCTGCAGTCCGAAGCGGTGCACAGTGGCGTATAGCAGGTCTGTGGCAGGGCTGGGCACAGACACCCGTCAGCACAGGGCCGCCCCTCCGCCCTGGGCCTGCCGCTGGGAGACTGCGGGGCGCTGCTGGAAGGGGAGCTGGTGCCCTGTGCTCGCTCCTGGCCCTGGAGGATGTGAGTGACCAGCCGGGCTCTAACCATGGCCCCGCTCTTGCTGCCCCAGGGTGGCTCTCGCTGGTGGGCGCGATGGCCCCCAAACGCAAGGCCCCAGCCAAGGGCCAGGCCCAGGGCAAGAAGGTGAAGCAGGAGCCGGAGGAGGACATTATCCACTCCACGTTGGAGGCGCTGAAATCCGCACCCAAGGAGAAGCTCAAAGCCAGGATCGACTCCGCCTGCCAGCTGAGCGGGGCTGCCGAGGCCCAGGTGAGCACCAGGCTCAGGCAGCCGGGTTCCCTGCAGGGGCAGAAGACACTGTTGTGCCTCAGCCAGGCCCGCGTCCCAGTTGTGGTGCTGGAAGCCCTGGGGAGGAACCCTGGGGTGAGCGAAGCTCCTGGGGAGCAGCAGAGCTGCAAGGATGCAGTCCTGGGAGCGGTTAAGTGCTTTGGCCTCCAAACAGGAGGCAGAGCTGAGGGGCACCTTGTCCCCACCAGACCCCATCCCTAGCCCTGCTCCAGGGACAGTCTCCGGCCCGAGGGACCCGGCGCAGACCCCGTCCCTAGCCCTGCTCCAGGGAGAGCCCCCGGCCCGAGGGACCCGGCACAGACCCCATCATTAGCCCTGCTCCAGGTACAGCCCCCGGCCCGAGGGACCCGGCGCAGACCCCGTCATTAGCCCTGCTCCAGGGACAGCCCCGGCCCGAGGGACCCGGCGCAGACCCCGTCATTAGCCCTGCTCCAGGGACAGCCCCCGGCCCGAGGGACCCGGCGCAGACCCCGTCATTAGCCCTGCTCCAGGTACAGCCCCCGGCCCGAGGGACCCGGCGCAGACCCCATCATTAGCCCTGCTCCAGGGACAGCCCCGGCCCGAGGGACCCGGCGCAGACCCCATCCCTGGCCCTACTCCAGGGACAGCCCCCGGCCCGAGGGACCTGGCGCAGACCCCGTCATTAGCCCTGCTCCAGGGACAGCCCCGGCCCGAGGGACCCGGTGCAGACCCCATCCCTGGCCCTACTCCAGGGACAGCCCCCGGCCCGAGGGACCCGGCGCAGACCCCATCATTAGCCCTGCTCCAGGGACAGCCCCGGCCCGAGGGACCCGGTGCAGACCCCATCCCTGGCCCTGCTCCAGGGACAGCCCCCGGCCCGAGGGATCTGGCGCAGACCCCGTCATTAGCCCTGCTCCAGGGAGAGCCCCCGGCCTGAGGGACCCGGCGCAGACCCCATCATTAGCCCTGCTCCAGGGACAGCCCCCGGCCCGAGGGACCCGGTGCAGACCCCATCCCTAGCCCTGCTCCAGGGACAGCCCCCGGCCCGAGGGACCTGGCGCAGACCCCGTCATTAGCCCTGCAACAGGGAGAGCCCCCGGCCCGAGGGACCCGGCGCAGACCCCATCCCTAGCCCTACTCCAGGGATAGCCCCTGGCCCGAGGGACCCGGCACAGACCCCGTCCCCATCCCTGTACCAGAGCCCCCAGGCTGTGGCAGACCCACGGTGTCCCACCCAGCACAGGCTGTCCCAGGGCAGCCGTCGGTGCTCGGGGGGCCCATCCGCTCACCGCTCCCCGGCTGCGCTGCCTTAGGTCTATGAGGATGACGACTGCATGTTGAACCAGACCGACATTGGGAACAACAACAACAAGTTCTACATCATCCAGCTCATCGAGCAGAGGGGCAGCTACAGCTGCTGGAACCGCTGGGGACGCGTGGTGAGTGCCCTCCGCCTTGTCTCCCCGCTTCCGTCTGGGTCTGGTCTGTGGCAGGAGCCCCTGACCCCCAAGTCTCTTGGGTACTGGGAGGGCACAGCACACCCCCACAGAAACCAGGGTGCATATTCCCCCGCCCCCAACACGCACACATCCTGCAGGAGGGCTATGGGGGTGTCTGGCTCCCAAACAGGTTTCCTGCTGCATCGTTCCATATGCGTGTGGAATAAATTTTGTTGAGTGCACTGAGACCTCTGTGGATGTGCACCACCTATAGACACTCTGCCCCCGGGGGTCCTCTGCCAATCAGCTGGGTGGCAGCTGCATCTCTCCTGGGTGCCCTCCCAAGCTTTCAGCTACAGGGAATGCTGGTTCCAATCCCGGAGGTGGCTCTCAAGCTGGGGGCTCAGCCAGGGCTGACTTGCTGTGCAGGCAATGCTCAGCTCCCTGCGGGACAGGTACTGTTGTGTAAGCAGGTGGTCTCCCTGGGGTGCCACAGTGAGATTCCCTCCCTGGCCGCTATGTGTCAGTCTCAGCCGGCCTCCTGGTTGCTCACCTAGCTGTCGGGGAGGCTGAGGTGAGTGTGCTGGGGAGACAGCCCCAGGTGAGGCTTGGAAGATGCTCCCTGTGCTGGGGTTTGGGGGTCCCCAGGCACTGCACCCCGTCCGCAGGCAGGAGGGGCTCTCACTCAGCAGGTAGAAAAGGAAGTTTATTAGGCGACAGAGGCCCAGTTTCTCACAGAAGCGTCAGTGCAGCAGTCAGAGACAGTCATTCCAACCCGTCCTGGAGAGAGGAGCCTGAGGGGGGCCCCTCTGGGGTGTAGCTTCCCCCCTTGCCAGGCTGGCTGCCTTCCAGCTCCCTCTCCCCTCCAGCTTCTAACTGCCGCCTCTGATTCAAACCCAGCTCGGCTCCTCCCTGCTCTTTGTTCAGGGCAGAGGTGTTACCTGCCAGCCTGGGTTATAGCCCCAGGTTCATCCTCACCCGCTGGGAGCTGCTCTGCTTGTCTCACACACACCCAGCCCGAGTCTCACACTTGCACTTCCCCCCGACTCCATCACACTCCCAAACAGGCCGAGCTGGGCCAGGGACAGCCCAGCCCAGCTCCACTCCAACAAGGTCCCAGGGTCCTGGCTGCAGCTTTGATTTCTGGGCAACCAGGCTGCCCCTTTGGGAGAGCCGCTGTGATCGGCTGTTGGCCAGGTTTGTGGAGGGGGGTCCCAGCTCCTCCGGGAAGTGCAAACAGTCGGGAGTAATTAGAGCCAAGTGCTCAGGTCGCAGCATCTCTGTGGAGCTGCCACCTCCTGGGGACACACACACTGGGTTCCCCAGAGACCAACCCCCAAAGAAAGGGCCATCGGGTAACAGCCTGTGTCACAGCTGGCTCAGGACCCCCCGTCTTGGTTCTGGATCTCAGCCAGACCTGTGCGTAAGGCTGGGTTTTCAGGGGCTGACGCTTCCCAGAGCTGGGCTGGAGTCGGGACGGTCCATCAAAAGCTTTTAGCCCCCGGGTGGCTTCCTTGATTGGTTGAATGTTTTCTCTGCTGTGCTTTTGCCCTGGGAATAAAGGTGCTTGCTTAGAAGCAGCTGTGTGGTCTGTAGAGCTGCTGCCCAGAGCTTGCGAGGAGGGAGCTCGGGGGGGCAGTCTGGATCACTGGGGCTATCGCAGCGTAAAGCTTTCAGGGCCCCGCTCAGGACCTCCGCCCCGGTCCGGGGCAGGGTGAGCAGGGCACCGAGCCTCACCCCCGCGGGTCTCGTCCCTCCCCAGGGGGAGGTGGGGCAGTCGAAGCTCACCTCCTTCCCTTCCCTGGAAGCCGCCAGGAAGGACTTTGAGAAGAAGTTCCGGGAGAAGACCAAAAACAGCTGGGCCGAGCGGGAGGCCTTCGTGGCCCAGCCCGGCAAGTACACGCTGATCGAGGTGGAGCGCGGGGCCGAGGAGGGGGAGGTGATGGTGAAGGTGAGTGGCCGGGGCCGGGCAGGGCTGGGGGGGCCGGGGGTGTGGGTGTCTGGCGGTTCTCGAGCCCTTGCCTCCCCCAGGTGGACCACGTGGATGGCGGGCTGCGCTCGGCGCCCCGGCCGTTACCCTGCACCCTGGACAGGCCCACCCAGGAGCTGGTGGCACTCATCTTCAGCAACGACATGTTCAAGGAGGCCATGGAGACAATGAACATCGGTATGGTGGCGTCTCTGGGGCTCGCGCATGCGGGGGTGGAGTTCTCCCCAGGCTCAGGCGCCGGTGTTTGGGTGGGCAGGTGGGGGGCCTGTGCTCCCAGCCCTGGCTGTGTGACGGGTGGCTGGCTCTGCTCAGGAGCAGCCCGGGGTTGGGCAGGGTGGGGTGGGGTGGGGGACATTGGCAGGGCAGGGGAGGGGAGCCAGGGCTGGACTGAGGGGCTGTGGGGTGGGATGGGGCAGAGGGCTACAGCAGGTGCACAGAGTCCATGGGGTGAAACTAGCAGGAGGCCAAAGCCCAGGGTGAGGGGTTGTTGGGGTCCCCAAGGGGCTGGGGTCAGGCGGGGGGAGGCCAGAGCCCGGGGTGAGGGGTTATTGGGGTCCCCAAGGGGCTGGGGTCAGGCGGGGGGAGACCAGAGCCCGGGCGAGGGGTGGTTGGGGTCTCCAAGGGGCTGGGGTCAGGCAGGGGAGGCCAAAGCCCAGGGTGAGGGGTTGTTGGGGTCCCCAAGGGGCTGGGGTCAGGCGGGGGGAGGCCAGAGCCCGGGCGAGGGGTTGTTGGGGTCCCCAAGGGGCTGGGGTCAGGCGGGGAGAGGCCAGAGCCCGGGGTGAGGGGTTGTTGGGGTCCCCAAGGGGCTGGGGTCAGGCGGGGGGAGGCCAGAGCCCAGGGTGAGGGGTTGTTGGGGTCCCCAAGGGGCTGGGGTCAGGCGGGGGGAGGCCAGAGCCCGGGGCGAGGGGTTATTGGGGTTCCCAGGGGGCTGGGGTCAGGCGGGGAGAGGCCAGAGCCCGGGGTGAGGGGTTGTTGGGGTCCCCAAGGGGCTGGGGTCAGGCGGGGGGAGGCCAGAGCCAGGGCGAGGGGTTATTGGGGTTCCCAGGGGGCTGGGGTCAGGTGGGGGAGGCCAGAGCCCGGGGTGAGGGGCTGTTGGGGTCCCCAAGGGGCTGGGGTCAGGCGGGGGGAGGCCAGAGCCCGGCGAGGGGTTACCCGAGGGCGAAGGTTTCCCCGCCGGCCGCAGCCGACCCCCTGCTGCCGCCCGCCCCAGATGTGAAGAAGATGCCACTGGGCAAGCTGAGCAAGCAGCAGATCGCCAGGGGCTTCGAGGCCCTGGAGGCCATCGAGACGGCGCTGCAGGAGCCGGCCAGGCCCCGCCGGCGGCTGGACGAGCTCTCGTCCCGCTTCTACACCATCGTGCCCCACAGCTTCGGCCGCGCCCGGCCGCCCCCCATCGACACGCCCCAGGTCCTCCGCGCCAAGAAGGACATGCTGCTGGTACGGCCCTGCTGGTGTCGTGGCGGTGGCGGGGGATTGGCTTCCTTGGTCCTAGCAGGGGCTGTGGAGCCCGCAGGGGCGTCTCCTTGCTGCCTGGTGGCTCGGGAGCGCGGCGCTGGGGCCTGACCGCTCGGCGTCCGGCTCCCTCCGCAGCCCGGCAGGCCTCTTTCCCAGGAGCGCCGGGAGCCTCGGCTGGGACTGTGCCCGCCCTGGGCCGAGCATCTCCGGGCTCCAGGGCTCCTGAGGGTCACGTTGGCCCCCTTCCCGGCAGGTGCTGGCCGACATTGAGCTGGCCCAGAGCCTGCAGGCGCAGAAGGAGGAGGACGAGGAGGAGGTGAAGGTGGAGGAGGTGCCTCACCCGCTGGACAAGGACTACGAGCTTCTGAAGTGCCAGCTGAGCCTCTTGGACTCTGCCTCGGAGGAGTACCAGGTCCGGCTGGGGCTGGCGCACGCCGGGGGGAGGCAGCAGCTCGGGCAGGGGGCCGGGGCGGGGCTGGCGATCGCTGCAGGAGAGACGGGGCGGGGAGGGGGAAATGTGTTCAGGTGCCGTCATGCCAGCTCCCGAGGGAGGCGCCCTGGGTACGGCCCGCTGCGGGGCAGGCCCCCGGGGTGGAGGCCAGCAGTGGGGAGTGAGGCGAGGACTCCAGGGTCACGTCCCCCACCGGTCGCGCTGCTTCCCCTCGCAGGTGATCCAGACCTACGTGGACAAGACCAGGACAAAACTCTGGAAGGTCAAGATCCTGCACATCTGGAAGGTGAAGCGGGAGGGAGAGGTGAGAGCCCTGGTGCCCTCTGCTCACGCACGCTTGTGTCCCAGCCCTCGCGCGCGGGCCGGATGCGGGAGCTCAGCCCCGGCTGCTGCCGCTGGGGGCAAACAGCCCCGGGGTTCAGCACCAGGCTTCAGGCGCCACCGGGCCCCTCTCCAGGAAGCATTTGCTGCAGGGGCTCAGTCCCAGCCACTCCAGGCGTACGTGTGGCCTCCGGAGCCCAGGCAGCAGCTGGCGGTGCTCAGCGCCTCCCTGAGGCCAGCCAGGGGGAGGTGGATATGGGTCCTGCGGCTGTAGCCCCCCCCGCACTGAGATCCCCTCGGTGCTGCCTGGGGGGTGGCTGGAGACACGGCGGCCCCGCTGGGTCCGGCACTGAGCCCAGCGCCTCTGCAGGACGAGCGGTTCCGGGCTCACGACCGGCTGGAGAACCGGCGCCTGCTGTGGCACGGCACCAAAGTGGCCGTGGTGGCCGCCATCCTCAAGAGCGGCCTGCGCATCATGCCACACTCGGGAGGGCGCGTGGGCAAGGGGCTGTACTTCGCCTCCGAGGCCAGCAAGTCGCTGGGATACAGTAAGCCCCCCGCCACCCCTTCTTCGTCCCCCAGCCCTCTCGGCTCGCCCGTGGGTCAGGGGAGACGCCGGGCGCGTGGCTGCAGCAGGGCTGAGTCTGATGCCTCGAGTGCGCGAGCTAGAGGTCAGAGCCTGAGAGAGTGCGGAGAGCAGCTGCCCCCGCTCAGGGCCGGACAAAGGGAAGGAAGCTAACCCTAGCCCCCTTCCCCGCCTCCGTGTCGCCCCCTCCCCGTCGCAGCCCTCCACGTGGTGAAGACAGAGGGCAGGATCGGGGCCGGTCCCCAGCCCCTCAGGAGGGCGCTGTGCTAGCGAGCAGGGCAGCAGTTGAATCTCCCCGGGGCAGGGAGGGTGGGGGGCACTGATCACGGCCCCAGCACTGTTTACCCGCTGGAAGGGCAAGCTGTGTGGGGGGGACCTGGGAGGAGGGACAGTGTGGGGGCAGGGTTATGGTTTGGGGGCTAGTGCCCCCCCCACTTCCAGGGAGCCCCTGCTCTGCTTGGCCCTGTCCTGCAGACCCTCACAGCAGCTGCGTGTGCCCTGCTGGTTCTGGGGGGGTGCTCCGGGCCTGGCAGGTCTGCCCGGCTCAGCAGCCCAGGCTGCCCTCCCCTCCGCAGTGGGGTGCACCTCCCAGCGCATCGGGATCATGTTCCTGGGCGAGGTGGCCCTCGGCAAGGAGTATCGCGTCACCCGGGACGACCCCTCCTTGTGCCAGCCGCCCCCGGGGCATGACAGCGTGATCGCCTGCGGCAGGAGCGAGCCGGGTGAGCGCGCAGCCGGGCGCGGCGGCGGGGGGGGCGGCGCTGGGGCGGATGATGGGACAAGTGGGGCCGGGGCTCCGGTGGAGCGCGGTGCCGGAAGTTCCTGGCAGGGGCCAGCGTTAACCTCTCCCTCCCCTCCCCAGACCCTGCCTGGGACCGGAAGCTGATCGTAGAGGGCAGGACGGTGCTGGTGCCGCAGGGGGAGCCCATCCCCGTGGCCCAGTACCAGGACTCCTCCTTCAGCCAGAGCGAGTACCTGATATACCGAGAGAGCCAGTGCCAGATCCGCTACCTGCTCCAGCTCCGCTTCTGAGGGGCTTCCCCGGTGCTGGTGCCCGGGGCGCCACCCCCAGCCGGGAGAGAGGCTGGTGCCCGCTGAGCTGCCCCCAGAGGCACCGCCGCTGCCTGCTGGCTCAGGAAGCTGGAGTTGTGCGGGTGCTGCTCGCTGCATGGCTCGGCTGCTCACTGCCCCAGGGCCGGGCTGCCAGCGAACCTCCTGCGCTGGGGAGCCGCCGAGAGCTGGAGGCGGCAGCTGGCTCCGGGCTCCGTCCTCCCTGGAAATAAAAGCGTGTGCTGATTGCATTGGGCTGGCCTCCCCGCGGGTCTCGGCTCCTGGCCCCAGAACTCGGCAGGGGCTGGGCTCAGGGGCTGCCCAGGCCTGGGAATGACAGCAAGGGGCTCCCCTCACCCCCGAAACACCGGGGCGGAGGGGGGAGGGGCAAGGGGCCCATCAGTGGCCAGCAGAGCCGGGGAGGGGCAAGGGGCTGGCTGGCAGGACGGGAGGGGCAAGAGGCTGCTGGCAGGATGGGGGAGGAGTAAGGGGCCAGCCGGCAGGCAGGCAGGCCCAGAGTCCCTGAGTGTCAGGGTGACGAGCGTGGCGGCCTGGCTCCCACTGCTGGCCTGGCGCTGCTGGCCTGGCTCCTCCTGCTGGCCTGGCCCGTGCTCACTGGCAGCAGCAGGGCAGTTGACACCCCACTGCCCCTGCTCTCTCTGCGTGCGGCTCAGGGGAGGGGTGGAACCACCTCTACACTCCCCAGCGAGGTGCAGAGCGAGCTGGGAGCTGTGTGGCTCCCCTACACCCACCACTGCCGGTGAGAGCTGGGCCAACCCCCGCTGCTCTCTCCAGCGCCCTAGTCCTCCCCGGCACATCGCTCAGGGGAGTGGGGCTGGGGAAGGGAGGGGCCTGAGACACAGAGGGGCTGTCCCAGGCTGGGGGGCACAGTCACATGGCCAACGGCTCCCCTTATATCCCCCTGTGATGGGGTTTGGGGATCCCCCTGCACTGCACCCCGTCCGCTGGCAGGAGTGACTCTCACTCAGCAGGTACAACAGGAGGCTTATTAGGCGCCAGATGCCCAGTTTCTCACAGAAGTGTCAGTACAGCATTCAGAGACAGTCCTTCCAACCCGTCCTGGGGAGAGGAGCCCGAGGGGTGCCCCTCTGGGGTGTAGCTTTCCCCCTCCTCAGGCTGGCTGCCTTCCAGCTCTCTCTTCCCCTAGCCTCTAACTGCCTCCCTGTTTCAAAAAAAAAAACAAACTCTGCTCAGCTCTTCCCTCCTCTTTGTTCAGGCAGAGGTGTTACCTGCCAGTTGTAGCCCCAGGGTCATCCTTAGCCACTGGGAGCTGTTCCGCTTGTCTCTCACATCCAGCCTGAGTCTCGCATTTGCACTCCCCACACTCCATCACATCTCTCCCCCCTTCCAGACTGAACTGAGCAGGGTCACTTAGCCAGTGACCTGGGGAAGTTCGGGGCCCTCCCTGCGTGACAGGGCATCGACTGTGGTGTTGTTGTTCCCCTTCACATGGACCACCTCCATGTCGTAGTCCTGCAGGAGCAGACTCCACCGCAGGAGCTTGGCGTTGGCCCCTTTCATGTGATGCAGCCAGGTCAGGGGTGAGTGATCGGTGTACACGGTGAAACGCCGTCCAAACAGGTACGGCTGCAGCTTCCCCAGTGCCCACACCATGGCCAGACATTCCTTCTCTATGGCTGCGTAGTTCTGCTCCCGGGGCAGCAGCTTCTTACTCAGGTACACGATGGGGTGTTTCTCCCCTTTGTCATTCACCTGCATTAGCACCGCCCCCAGCCCCACGTCTGAGGCATCGGGGAACACCAGGGAGGGTTTGTTGAAGTCTGGATTTGCCAGCACTGGGGCCCTGACCAGAGCCTCCTTCGGCGCGCAGAGGGCCTCTTGGCACTGCTCGATCCAGACCACCTTGTCAGGCTTTCCCTTTTTACACAGCTCCATGAGGGGGGCTGCGATGGAGCTAAAGTGGGGCACAAACCTCCGGTAGTACCCCGCCATCCCAATGAAGGCCTGGACCTGTTTCTTAGTCTGGGGTGTGGGCCAATCTCTGACAGCCTCCACTTTAGCTGGCTCCTGTGTTAAGCAGCCGCTGCCCACCTTGTGGCTCAGGTAGGTCACCTCAGCCATCCCCACCTTGCACTTCCCTGCCTTGATAGTCAGACCAGCCTTCTGGAGTCGGTCCAGCACCCGCTTGACCTGGGACACATGGTCCTCCCACGTCTGGCTGAAGATGCAAATGTCGTCCATGTACGCCAGGGCAAAGCTCTCCATCCCTTTCAGTAGCTGGTCCACCAGACGCTGGAAGGTAGCAGGTGCCCCCTTGAGGCCGAAGGGCAGGACCAGGAACTTGTAGAGCCCCACAGGGGTGATGAAAGCCGACTTGAGCCAGGCATCTTGGTCTAATGGCACTTGGTGAGGTCTATGGTGGTGAGGTAACGGGCTCCCCCCAGCTTGTCTAAAAGGTCATCAGGCCTGGGCATGGGGTAGGCGTCCGATACAGTGATGGCGTTAAGCTTGCGATAGTCCACACAAAACCGAACAGACCCATCTTTTTTAGGGACTAACACCACGGGAGAGGCCCAGGGGCTGGACGAGGGTTGGATCACCCCCAGGGCCAGCATGTCTTCAACCTCCCGCTCTATGTCCTGAGCCGTCCTCCCTGTGGCTCTGAATGGCACACACTTGATAGGGGCGTGGGTGCCTGTCTCTATTCGGTGGACAGCCAGGTCAGTGCGTCCGGGTCTGTCAGAAAACAGCTGTTGGTGCGAATGCAGCACCTCCTTGATCTCCGTCTGCTGGGCAGGGGTCAGCTGGTCTGAGAGGGGAATAGACTCCAGCAAGGAGCCGGCTCCAGTCCCTTTGAGCAAATCCACCAAGGGATCATCCCCCTGCCCCTTCCAGTGCCTGCACACGGCCAGCATGCGCGTCTCCAAGTCACTGGCCACCCCGAGCCGCCTGGCCCTCTCCCCGCTTACCGCAACTGGGGCCTCTTAGCGTCTCGCCTCCGCCATGGCCTGCTCGTGCTCCCGCTCTCGCTCTCTCTCCTCCCACTGTCTCTCTTGTAGCTGGCGCTCGTGCTCGCGCTCTCTTTCCCGGTCCTGGTGCTCCAGTTCCTTTAATTGCATCTCATGCTCCAGCCGTCACAGCTCTGCGGCGGGGGACTCTGCCTGCGATGGACCACCGCTAGCTGAGCGCAACCTGGTGGGCACCGTGTGTGTCTAATGGCGTCGAGCCCCAGCTCCTGTCGGAGAATCGGGAACGCTTCCTGAGGGTGACTGGCCACTTCCTGCTGGGACAGGCTCTGGCCCCCCGGATTGCTCATTCTCTTCCAGCTGGGCAATCAGATGGGCCTTGGTCGCCTTCCCCACGGGCAGGCCCCTCTCTCTGCACAGCCCCGCTAGCTCTACCTTCAGGAGTCGGGTGTAATCCATCTCCCCACCGTCTCCTGGGGTATCCACTCACCAGCAGCAGCTGCAGGAGTCGCTCTGTTCCACCTCCGGCCCCTCTGGCTCTTGTGAGGCTCTTTCCTTCTCCTGCGCTCAGTCAGCCACTGCCGGGAGCTCATCTGTGGGTGCAGGGTGCCCATCCGCTGGCAGGAGTGACTCTCACTCAGCAGGTACAACAGGAGGTTTATTAGGCACCAGATGCCCAGTTTCTCACAGAAGCGTCAGTGCAGCAGTCAGAGACAGTCCTTCCAACCCGTCCTGGGGAGAAGAGCCCGAGGGGGGCCCCTCTGGGGTGTAGCTTCCCCCTCCTCCGGCTGGCTGCCTTCCAGCTCCCTCTCCCCCCAGCCTCTAACTGCTGCCTCTGATTCAAAACCAGCTCGGCTCCTCCCTCCTCTTTGTTCAGGGCAGAGGTGTTACCTGCCAGCCCAGGTTATAGCCCCAGGGTCATCCTTAGCCGCTGGGAGCTGCTCTGCTTGTCTCACATGTGCACTCTCCCCACTCCATCACACCCCCGCCCCTTCCTTGGCCCTGGGCCACCGGGATGCCCTGGGGTGTCTGGGAGAGGTGCTGGTAGCTGCAAATCCTCTTTCCGGGCCAGGCAGCTCCCCCCTCGCCAGCCCCAGTGGAGAGGTGTCTTCTCTGGGCTCTGCGCCCGGGGAAGAACAGGGCAGGGCCGGGGGGGAGACAGGGGGCCCCCATTCCCAACCCTGGTGCTGGGAGAAGGGGCAGTCGGGGGCCTGGGATGTGGGGCGCTGAGAGGAGCCGGGGCGGCTTGGGGGCCAGATGTGAGCAGGGCGGGGGGCAGGGCTGGCCGCCCGGTGCAGAGCTCCACGCCCGCGTCCCAGGGGTTAATATTTGGAAAGGAAGCCAAGCAGCCGGCTTCCCTTATCTAATCTGGCTCCTTCCGTGGGGGCCATCACCATAGCATCCTGCCAGAGCCAGTCACCGCCCCGCTCTGAGAGCAGCCCCCGGGGAGCTGGGTGGGCTCCCAGCGCTGTTCAGCTGGGGGGGGAGCCAGGGCGTGTCCCTGGAGGGCCGTGGTCGCTCAGGGCTGGGCTGGGCTGCACCCTTGCTGAGAGCGCAGTCAC
Source organism: Carettochelys insculpta (assembly GCF_033958435.1). Classification (NCBI taxonomy): domain Eukaryota; kingdom Metazoa; phylum Chordata; order Testudines; family Carettochelyidae; genus Carettochelys; species Carettochelys insculpta. The sequence continues at coordinate 3,213,624 of NC_134147.1, read as the reverse complement.
CCTGGGCCCCGTCGCGACGCGCCCGGTCGCAAGGGCGCAGCTCAGCCGGCGGCTCGGCCGTGCCTCAGTTGCTGGGCGCGGCGCCCGATCTCGTCTTCGGCACGGCAGCAACGGAGCCGAGGGCCACCCCAGGGAGGGGCCGTCCGCGCAGCTGCTGCAGGGGAGGGGGCTGGCTGGACAGGTCCTGGGGGCCGGGCTCAGCCGGACAGGCCCAGCGCCAGCTTGGACGGGCAGGGCCCGGACTGGCTGCTGCTGGTATCTGAGCTCGGAGCAGTCCACGAGCAGCCCCAGGGCAAAACCTGGGCCCCTGGGCATCGCTCACGCACCCCCCTGGAGCTGGAGCGCCAGGCTCGCACCCAGGCTCTGACGGCCTCGCAGCCTCCAGCAGTCCCCTGGGGAGGGGCTTCAGGGTGACAAGGTCTGGGGCAGCCCCCCCCCCTTCTCTGGAGCTGCTCTCACACCCTGCCCGCCTGCCCCTCCGCCTCGCAAACCCAGCAGCCAGCTTAGCCGCCCACCCAGCTGTGGCCTCCCCTTACCGGCTGGCTTGTCATCCTCCAGCCGGGGCAAGTCCCCTTTCAGCAGGGGAAGAGATCTTAACGCCAGCTGCAGCTGGGCCCTGGTCCAGCTCTAAGGACCGTCCCCCCGTCCCCAGAGCTCCCCCTGCCCTGGCCGCGTCCGTACCGTGGCACGAGCCGCCTGGCTGGTCTGTTGCGTGGCTTTGGGCGGCTTAGCTCCCTGCATAGCAGGACAGCACCTGGCCGGGGCAAGGAACGTCTACACGGCCGCATGGGCGTCCTTCGCCCCTTCGCCTCGCCAGCCCCCCGATCTGACCAGGGCCGTCAAACCGGCGGTGCAGCTCCCTAAGGCGCCTGTAAACAAGCTCAGGGTGGCACCGTGTCAGCGAGGAACCACTCCCCGGCGGCCGGCCGGCTGCATGAGGCTGGAACTGCCTTGGCCTGCCGCACGGGCCCTATGAGGCGGGGCAGGTCTGGGTGCAGCCGTCAACCCCTCTCGCGGCACAGCAGGGCCAGCTCCTCAGCCGGTAGGAGGAGCGCGGGGGCTGAGGTCTGTCCATCCATCAGCTGAGGAGCGGGCCTGGCTGGTGGAAGGGGGAGAGCTCCGCTCTGGGCGGGAGCTGCCCCCCCAGGAGGGAAAGGGGGGCCCTGGCGTCCCTCATGAATAAGGCCTGATCCCAGGAGCCCTCCCCCTAACATGAGACCCCCCCCGCCCCGCTCCAGCTGGAGAGTCACATGCGCTTTGTGTGGCTGGGTGGTGCAGTTGCTGGGCCCAGGCACAGAACTAAGATGGTGTGTTTTGGGGGCGTTGCTGTAGGGGGGTGGCTGCCCCCGCCCCCGCGCTTCCACAGCCGCCTGCAGCATTTATCTTATCTGGCCATGGGTCTGGCAAACCCAGATTACTGTGGCAGGAGGTGGCAGCAGCCCATCCTGCAACTGCAACGCTCGCTGCTCACGCCGGTTTGCTTCAGCGGGCGGTCTCAGGAGGGCACCAGCCCGGAGTGAGGCAGCGCTAAGTCGCTGACAGGGCCAAGCATGGGCGGGTCCCTGGGAGGGTTTCCACAAGCTCTGTGTGTTTGGAGCTGGGGTTGGGTCTGAGCCCATCTCTCGCTCCTGCTTTGCCCTAGCATCTTGCTGACAGCAGTGAGTTAGTTTGCCAGCCCCTCCCAGCAGGTGGTGGTTATGGCCATGTTGCAAGAGAGGAAAAGTGACTTGCCCAAGGAGATATAGTAGATCAGTGGCGGAGAGAGCTGAGGCTTGGCCCCGGAATCACTGCTCTAGCTGCCAGACATACTTTTCCCAGGAGACAACAACAGCCACAGACACCATCCCCCTGTCCAGGCCAAGGGTTTCCAGAGTGACCTGTGATTCTGGGGGGCCTCTGGTTTTGGGGGCCAGTGGAGATGCCGGCCGCAGGTGTGACTTTCAGCAGGTGGGTGCTCAGCTCCTGTGATGAAGTGGGGAATACCTGTGTGTGTGTGTGGCTCACAGAGGGTGTGGGGCTCCTGCTGAGGGTAACCTTGATGACCAGGTAACACCTTTTTACTGCAGACAAAGGAGGAGGTGGAGCCTGAAGGGTTTAAATTGGAACTGGGAGTTGGGAAGCAGTAGTCTGGGCTGAGGGAGAGAGAGACAAAGGAGGGGGCAAGGCCCCAGCTCTGGGGGCCCCTCGGGGCCTCCTCTCCTCAACATGGATTGGACTGGCTGTCTCTGCCTGCTGCACTGACTCCTCTGTACGATGCTGCGTCCTGTCGGCTAATAAACCCGCTGTTTTCCTGCTGAGTGAGAGACTCTCCTGCCTGCGGACGGGGTGCAGAGCTTGGGGGAGCCCAGAACCCCATCACAGCTCCTCAATCTGGAACCCTGAAACCATGGGCCACCAGTGCTCCCTCTCATTTTCCCATCAACGGGTGGGATAAATTTTATTCTGTGCACCAAGGGGCGTGCAAATGTGCACCACACAGAGAGACACAGGCTGCCGGCTGCGGGCGCTCTGCTGAGCAGCTGGACGGCACCTGACTCTCCCCATGGCGCACGCACTCGCCTCACTGGGACCCTGCTGGCCACTTAGGAAACACGTGGCCGTAATCCGTGTGCTGGGTGTGCTGCGTTCTCGTGGGTGGGCCAGGCACAGGCTCCCATATCCCCACTGCCTGCGTGGAGCTCTGGGCTGAGCTTGGTGCCCGTCTGCCGCTCCTGGGCTGGGGCTCTGCCTGGATCGGGCAGCAGGGTCCCCCGATGGGGGGCAGAAAAAGGCCGCCCCGGCCTGGCTGCTCCGGCGGTGAGGCCTTTGCTTTGCCCTGGTGGCGCAGGGATGGGGCAGGCCAGCCCAGGTGGAGGCCTGAGAGCCAGAGGCTGCTTAGGACCCAGCAGAAGTCTCAGTGTGACTGACAGTGCTTTAAAAGGCCAGGCAAAGACCAGATGTGACAGCCTGTGCCATCCACAGAGCAGCGCGGCAGCGGGGAGGGGACTGCTGCCAGGCAGATGTGCCCTCTGCGGCCCCAGGGAAGGCTGAGAGAACCTCTGTCGTCCCTGCTGCAGGGGCTGGGCTGGGGGGCCCCCCCACGCTGGCGGGCCGGGCACACAGGCTCGGACTCTGTGAGCCAAGCGGGTGCCTGGAGGCGAGATGCCAGCTGCCTGGCGGGCAGAGGGGCTTTGATTTCCTGGCACGCGGTAGCATGGGACCTCCAAGCCCACTGTGAGCCTATGGGCAGGGAGACAGCAGCCGCCATCGCAACTGCTACGGATCAGAGGGGTGAAAGGTGCTCGCCTGTCGGCCAGCGGCCCACGAGTCTCCAGGTGCATCTGAGGCTGGTAAGTTACCCACTTCCTGCCAGGAGCCGCCAGGGAGGGGTTAGGGTGGAGGCGTCCTAACCAATCACAGGGCACCTGGGCCCGATCCTGTGAGGCCCTGGGCACCCCCCGATCGAAGGACCCGGCCCCCTTCTTTGTAGCAGTGTGCCACGTGCATTGTCAGCTGGGGGACAGGCGTTACCTGCAAGGACAGCGGAGAGACCTGCGGGTAGAGGAGGTGTATTTACCACTGGAGCTGGAAAGCGGGGTCCTGGGCTTGGCCTGTGCCCAGCCTGAGCAAGGAAGTTTTGTTGGGATAGTAATGCTGGGCGGAGGGAGGTTTTTAAAGCGTCCGTGGCAGGGAGAGCCCTGGTGTAGACAGTTACCCGGCGCTGGGGGTAGGACACTTCATCTGGGGAGCCGCTCTGAGCCTCTTGCTGGGGCACACTGCGTCTCCGCTGGGAGGACCATCTGCTCCTGCCGTAGGTGTACCCACAAACCCAACCCACCACCAGCCTTAGGCGTCAGCCCCACCCAGTTCCTGCACCAGAGCGGTGGGACGGCCGCATGGGGCTTGTGGTTGAGCGTCTCCCCTCGGGTGCGTTTCAGCCCCTCATCTCCAGCCCTTTGTGATGGACGGCAAAGGCTTGGTCTCCCCAGGTTCCAGATGGGGAAACTGAGGCACGAAGCGACACAGCGCTGGGGGGCTGGAAGGGATCTTGAGAGCACATCAGCTCCAGCTCCCTGGTGAGGGGCAGCACATGGCTCAGCTCTCCCAAGGCTGGAGGTGTTTGAATGGCCCAGGTTTCAGCAGTGGTCCCCGCTTCCCCATCCTCTCTGCGGCCATATGGCAGGACGGTCCCGCCACCGGCCCGGGGCAGCCGCTGCAGGATGCTCCGAGCAAACCGGTTCAGACCTGCCCCCGAGGACTGGCCGTGGCCCTGGGCATCGCACGCCTCCCATCCAGGAGCCAGACCTGGCCCCTTCGCCAGCAGAGAGGCTGGCGTTCCACAGGCCCCTTCTGGGCCCCTCACCCCCAGAGGAACGGGCTGCCCCTCGCTCCTGCTGCAGCCCTCCAGCCCTGCAGCTCCCCCGAGCCCCTGGAGTCGAGGCCTGAATTCCCTGCCAGACTCCAGCCCTGCTGGGGTCAGCCCCGGTGCCTGTTGCTGAGAGAGGCCACTTGGACAGCCGGAGGGTGCAGGACTCAGCTGGGCGACATCCCTGGGCCTGGGGGTGCTGCAGCTTGCCCCGCCGTGGGCCTGCGCCAGGGTCCTGGCTGCCAGCCCGCACCCGGGGCCCCCCTGCCACCTGGGGGCCCAGCTACCAGCCTCACTGCTTCTGCCTGGGCTCTGTTCCTCGCCCTTACTGGGGGCTCCACAGCTGCCCCCCCAGCTATGGACCCAGCCAGGGGCAATGGGGGGCGGTGCGAGCAGAGGAACCCCCGTCCCACTCATTGCTCCAGCACCACTCGCAACATCTGGATGCCAGCGGCTTGATGTGTCCCAAAGTGCCCCACAGGTGGGGGGCTGGCCAACAAGAAGGAGAGCGCGGGGAGGGGCGCACAGGCAGGGGCTGGGCCAGGCTGGCTGGGGGAGGGGGCGGGCTCTGTGGCTGCAGAGGGAAGTGGGGGTGCAGTGACACTCGAGAGGACGCAGTGGGGCACGCAGGGCCTGGCACGGGGAGGGCAGGGCCTGCCCCGGTGAGGACACAGTGGGGCACACAGGGCCTGGCACAGGGAGGGCAGGGCCTGCCCCGGTGAGGACACAGTGGGGCACACAGGGCCTGGCACAGGGAGGGCAGGGCCTGCCCCGGTGAGGACACAGTGGGGCACGCAGGGCCTGGCACAGGGAGGGCAGGGCCATGCTCCTGAGGGGGTGGGCTGGACTGAACACAGAGGGAGGAACCCCTCACCCTGGTGGCGGGAATCCCATTGTTCTCGCCGTGTGAAAGTTCCTCCCAAGATGGGGTTTGTCTCAGGAGCCGGTCCCCCGGCTCAGGCCCTCGCGGACGTGCTGCTCCGAAGGCGCTTGGTGAGGTGCTTCAGATGTTGGTCGGCGCCCCTTGGGGAGCACTGGCCGGTGCGTGCTGCTCCTTCCCTGCCTGGCCACCCTCCGCCTGGGCCGCGGTGCACGAGGTTTGGTGCAAACATACAAGAGAGGGTGTCGCAATGTTGTGCGTGTTCCCAGTTGCGTCCCAGAGGTCCTGGCGCGCGATGGAGCCTGCTTTGGTCTCAGCTTCTCACCGTCCCCCACAGAGGCCCTCGGTGGGGAGGGAGTTACCCCGGCCTGGATGGAACCAATCTGCTTCGGTCAGTGGTTGCTGGTTTCCGGCAGCCAGACGTCCTCTCTGGTGGGCAGCCAGCCCGGAGCCCTGGCTCGGCTTGCAGTTCCTTCTCACACCTCACCCTCTAGCATGTCTCCTCCAGGATTGCGCCTGGCGCTGTCGGCTTGAAGATCAGGAGACGCCGCGTTGCTCCTACCCTTGGACCCCTGCGTGAGCTGAAAGGTGAGGGGCTTGCGTCATCCGCAGGGGACTTCCGGGGTTAGCGTCGCTCTCCAGACCTCTTCGTTGCTCGCTTGCGACGCTTCTCAGTTTTGCTTCCTTCCCTTTTTCCCCACAGGGAAGAAAATCCATCCGAGAAGACGATGGGGACGGCAAATTTTCCTGCTAGGAGACCCTGGCAACTGGTTCCTGCTTTCCAGCGGCTGGAGGCCTCGGATTAGGCCTGTGGCACAATGGCAAACAGAACTGGGCTTAACGCCACTCAAGGGCTAGACGGTTCCTCCCTGCCAGAGGTGTCCCAATTCCAGGAGGCCATTGGCCTTTTCTTCATGGTCCTGCTGAACATCATAGCCCTGGTGGCCAACGTGGCGGTGATGGTGGTCATCCTCAGGACCCCTCTGCTGAGGAAGTTCATCTTTGTCTGCCACCTCTGCCTGGTGGATCTGTTGTCCGCCATCTTCCTGATGCCGCTGGGGATCGTTTCCAGCTCCTCGTGCTTCAACCGGGTGATCTACAGCATCGCCGAGTGCCAGACCTTAATCTTCTTGAACGTCTGCTTCATCAGCGCCTCCATCCTCACCATCTCGGTCATCAGCGTGGAGAGGTACTACTACATCGTCCACCCCATGCGGTACGAGGTCAAGATGACCGTTGGGTTGGCGCTCACAGTGGTGGTCTTCATCTGGCTGAAGTCGATCCTGGTCACAGTCTTGTCCGTGGTGGGGTGGCCTCAAGACAACGGGGCCACCAGCGCGAGTAGGTGCACGGTGGCCTGGAGCCCGGGGGCCCAAAAGAAGGTCTTTGTCATTGTTTTCAGCACCTTCTGCTTCTTCCTGCCGACCTTGGTCATCTTTGCCGTCTACGGCAGCATCTACAAAGTGGCCCGGGTGGCTGCCCTGCAGCACGCGCCCGTCCCGTCTTGGACTGCCGCCCCCCAGCAGCGATCGCAGTCGATTCATAGCCAAGTCACCATCATCACAACCAGAAACCAGCCCCCCAGGCTGTCCCCGGAGAGGATGTTTGGCGGGGGCAAGGCTGCCGTGACCTTGGTCCTCATCGTGGGTCAGTTCTTGTGCTGCTGGCTGCCATTTTTCTCCTTCCATTTGTACTCCTCCATCAACTCGGCCAGCCCGGGCCAGGGCCACGGGGAGACGGCCGTCACCTGGCTCGCCTACTCCTCCTTCGCCATCAACCCTTTCTTCTACGGGCTCCTGAACCGCCAGATCCGGGAAGAGCTGTCCAGGCTGGGGCGGAGCTGCCTCAACCGACCCTTGAGCCAGGAGCACTGTCTCTCCAGCCCAGAGGGGTCCATCCAGGAGAACTTTCTCCAGTTCCTGCAGAGGACCAGCTGCACGCAGGAGACCCCCTCCAGCTACGTCAACACCAGCCGCAGGAACACTTTGGACCAAACCATGACGGGCTTCAGAATTCCAGGCCAAATCCCAGAAGAAGCCAACTGAGACAGTGCTGGGAGAAAGCGTGGGGCAGGGTTTTAGCTCTTCCAAGGGACTGACCAACCCTTTTTGGACCTGGTGGGGTGGGAGAACGGGCTTTGCCAGAATGTGCCTTCCTCCGGAGTAAACCCAGCGAAAGGCGATTTCTGTGGCTGGATGAGTTGTGCCAGGTGTGGTGGCTGGGAGCCCAAGAGGGAGGGAGCTGGAGAAGGAAGAAGGCCTCGTTAGCGGTAATTTTCTCTTCCTCCCCCGATGTTTCCCCTGCCGTTGCTATGTCACGAGCGCCAAATACTAGCCACGGCATCTGGGCTGTCAGGGGAGGTTCTGCTGCTCCTTGGTCTTCTAGATGAATAGACCTTGTGATGGAGGTCCGGGGGGGAGGATTAAGTGACATGCCAGAGGTCGCCTAGTCCATCGGTGCCTCGGGTTTAGGAAAGGTGGCAGGAGGACCTCAGGCTCTGTCTGTTTCACTGTTCTTTGCTCAGACCACTTGGCAGCACTGCCTGCCTCTGGCTTACTGCTCAGCCTGTCCAGGTGCGAGGGTTCACCGTCAGGCTTCTGCCCCGCCACGCAACCTAATCCAAAGTGAAGGCGGCTCCTCCAGCGGGCGGGTGTGACGGGCTGGTTGGCAGGGAGAGAAGGAGTTGTTCGCCCAGGGCCAGATTAATCCGTGGGGCGGCACCGCTGATTTCAGGTGCTGCAAAGGAGCCAGCGTGTGGGAGGTGCTGTGGAAACACTAGCAGGTGGTGATAACAATAACTGATACCGTGATTGCAATCCCGTTGCTTGCCAGTAATTCATGGAGCTCCCTGGCTGGGGCAGGAACGGCGCAGGTCACTAGCCCGCTCCTGGGTTGCTCGGGAGAGCCGGGTTCTCGCTAATTCTGTCCATCTGTGGGCAGAATACATTTTATTCGTGCACCGAGATCTGTGCACATGCGCACCACCTGTAGACACACACACTGCCGGCTGGGGGCGCTCTGCTAATCAGCTGGGCAGCAGTTGAATCTCTGCTGGGCTCAGCTTACAGAGGTAGACAGCCTAACTCCTCCCGGGTTTGGTTTTTCTCCTCTGTCGATTTAGGCCCCTAAATACCTTTTGAGGCTCTGGACCTAAGCGCTCTTGACTGGGTATTTTCCCCACCCTGCTGGCTCCCATGGCGTTTGCCATTGGTTTTTCATTGCATGCTAATGTATTTCAACGGATGTTTTAACAACCGTCTAGTAACGGAGGCGAAGGACGTGCAGGGCTCAGAACTCTGGTTCGTTTAACGGGAGAATGGCCCTGCTGGGTCAGACCAAAGCTCCATCCAGCCCAGTGTCTTGGCTGCCGACAGAGGCCGGTGCCAGGTGCCCCAGAGGGAATGAACAGAACAGGGAATGAGCAAGCGATCCCTCTCCTGTCTCCCATTTCCAGCTTCTGACAAACAGGCCAGGGACCCTATTCCTACCCATCCCGGCTAGTAGCCATTGAGGGACCTCCCCTCCAGGAATGTATCTAGTTCTTTTCTGAACCCTGTTTAAGCCCTGGTCTTCACAGCCTCCTCCGGCCAGGAGTCCCACAGGCCGACTATTCACTGTGCCAAGGACAAACCTCCTTTTGTTAGTTCTAAACCCCATTAATTTCATTTGGTGTCCCCCAGTTCTTATGTTATGGGAACAAGTCAATGCCTTTGCCTTCTCCACAGCAGGCGTGATTTGTACAGCCCTCTATCCTATCCCCCCTCAGCCACCTCTTTTCTAAGCTGAAAAGTCCCCGTCTTTTTAATCGCTCTTCATCCGGTGCCTGTTCCGAACTGCGCCTCATCTTCCAAGTCTCCCCCTTTTCCAACGCTAAGGTCCTTTTTTTTTTTTTAGCTGAGGCTCTGCGCGCCGTATTCGAGATGGGGCCTACCATGGATTGACACAGAAGCAATAAGATGTTCTCTGTCTTCTTCGCTGGCCCTTTGACAGATTCCTAACGTCCTGTTTGCTTTTCCGACTGCTGCTGCACCTTGAGTGGATGTTTTCAGAGAAGAAGGCAGCGTGTCTCCAAGATCGCTCCCTTGAGTGGTTAGGGTTCAGGTGGTCCCCATCAGATTGCATGTAGAACCTTGCAGAAGAGAACATTTCACTGTGGAGTTGCCTTTTCCTCCCCTCCTGGTGCAGTTTGGGAGCTGTTTCTTCCTTTAAAAGTCTGAGGGCAAATGAGGAAAGATCCCTTAGCAGGTGGCAGAAATTACTCCCCAGAAGGGTCGAACCCCAAACGTAGTTAAATGATCATTTTTACTGCTTTGTCTTGCTCAGCTCTAGCATCTCTAGCAATGAGAGATGGAAAAGGCCTTGGTGTTAATTACGCCTTGCGTATGCCTGGTTCCCCCCCTGCATTGGGAGCCCCTCCCCGCCGCCAAACCCCTTTAAAAGCGCCCGCCGAGAGGTTTGCGCCTGTTTATCGGGCTTTAGCTAAGCCGCTGGCCAGCTGTGAGTGGGAGCAAAGCCGGGTATTGTAAAGTTCTTGGAGAATGTGGATGTCAGTTAGTTGGTCAGTCTTTAAGGTGCTCCATGTCTGCTTGTTCGGTCCGTTAGTAGTAGCTTTGTCCCCGCCAGAATTCCTTAGCCTGGGTCTGCAGCCGGGGGTAGCCCCCAGCGTAGATCGGACAAGCCGTGTGTGTTCCCAGCCGAGGAGAAACTCCCTGGCCATCGTTAAGCCAGCACACGGGTGCAATGTGTCTACATGAGAGGCAGACACCATCAGCTGCGCCTATAAAATCCCTCCTCGATGAGCCCTCGCTCCTGATCAGGGCTCCCTCCGATTTTTTAACATCCATGAGTGGAATAAATTTTGTTCCGTGCACCAAGGCCTGTGGGGATGTGCACCACCCATAGAAACACATGCAGCTGTGGGTGGTCTGCTAAGCAGCTGGGCAGCACCTGACTCTCTTCTGGGTGGCGGCCGAAGCGCTCAGCTTCAAGGGAACGCCGCTCCTGCCGCTTAATACCAAGCCGGTTGGGTTCCACCTTTCCCAGACCAAACCCACAGCGGCTCAGACGCCCCCCACCGAACGCCCCCAGCAGCCCGTTAGAGCTGACCAGCAAAGCACCTTTTAGCTGCCCGGGTGGCACTGCACAGCTGCGTTGAGTCATAGCTTCTGCGTTTACAGGCACAGACCGGCCCTGTGAGCCCTGAGCGCGCGAGGGAGGCTGGGTTCCCTGGTGCATCCCCGGTTGCCGTGAAGCTGCTGTTCCAGGAGCTTTCTGAGTGACAGGATGTACCGAACCCAGCTGCGAAGACGAGGCTTCGATTGTCGTGGAGCCACAGGTGGGGGTTAGGCTCAGACCTTGCGAACGGAGCCAATTTGCTTAGGGTGGGACATAAAGCCCCCAGAGCGCTACAGCTGGGTGGCGGGGAAGTTCTCTGGCTAATCCCAGCCTACCTGGCCTTCCTCCAGCCCCTTTTTTCCTTTTCTCCCTCTGACTACCCAGGAGGATGACTCATCCGCCTTCGTCATTGGGTCCCTTCTGTGGTCACGCTAAGCCCCGAGAAGCTGGCAGCCTTCCCAGGCCTTTGAGCTGGGCCAGCGGTGCAAAAGTTACCCTGACTTTTCCCGTGCTCTGGCCCAGAGCTGCACGTGGCTGGCTCCAGCCCCAGGCGGCGGCCCTTGCCTGGGATGAGTTGGAAGGACACGCAGGCCAGCCAGGTGTGGGTCCCAGGGCGAGGGTCCCTGCTCTGAAGCCTTGCTGGGGAGGCCTCACCTCTGCCTTTCCCCCCGCGGGTGCGAAGTTCAGCTCAGGCCTCCACTCCAGGATCGGGGCCGTGAAGGGCCCCCCCAAGCCACGCTTCAGTTTGCTGGCATGGGGAGCCCACGCTGCATTTCCATGGGGGCCACGCACAGCAGCTGATGCCCCCAGAAGGACCTGCTCCGTTTAGGCCAATTCCTGCTTCCTTCTACCCAGGGAATCTTGTAGTTTCCCTTCCCAGCCAACCCTCCTGCTAGCCCTCCGTGGAGTGCCGCAGTTCTACCCGGCCCGTTGGCCCAGCTGCTGAAAGGCTAACCACTGCCTGAGCATCTCTGGCAGGTTGGGTTACCCTGCACACGGTCCTGGTCCTGGGCTGACGCTGGGCCCCCTGCAAGAGGTAGAGCTTTGGGCAGAGTGTGAGTGAGTGTGAAAGGCAAACACGGTGTGTGCGAGAGACACAGATGGAGTGTGTGTGTGTGTGATGGTGACTGGGGGGGCACAGACTGGGTGTGATAGTGACACAGGGTGTGTGCCGCCCTCTGTCTCTGTCAGGGAAATCTCTCCTGCTCTGCCGTCTCCCCTCCTCTGCACCCCGAGAGTCACTGACGGTCCGTGCTTCAGCTCTGCTGCCTGTCAGCCTCTCCCCGACCCCTGCTCTGCAGAGATGGGGTACAGGGGCAGGGGAACCCCCTGACTCCAGCAGCTCCCTCTTCCCTCCGCACGGCTGGCAGGAGAATCCCAGGAGCGGCTCGGCTGCAGCTGGAAGGAGGTGGAGGGGCAGCTGAACAGATGCTGCTGGCTGTAAGGATGCACGCTCTGCTCCCCAGCCGGGCTTGGGGAGCTGGATCCAACCCACAGGGCTGATTTTGCCCACCCCTGGTTTAAGCCCTTTGCATGCGGCACAGCCCAAGGCAAGAACGACGTCCTGGCTTCCTCGTTCCCTCCCCTTTCCTGGCCAAGGAACGGCCCCTTTGTAGGCGATGGCCGGTTGGCGTTCCAGACCCTTCCCTTGGGGCGGCAGCTTTTTGGGAAGCAGGACCCTGCCCCCGACTTGTGGAGCAACCGCACGAGTTCGGCTTCTCTGCAGCACGTGACGTCCCACTTCGCGCCGATCAGGGCCTCGCACGGCGTGGTTTGCACAAGGATTATTACACGGGTGTGGCACGTGTGAATACTGGGGCCATTCGGGTCCCACCCGCCCCCCGCCTGCTCCCGAGGGGCGGCGGGCCGGTTTGGGGCATTTTCGGGAGGCCCGACTGTTGAGTCTCCTTAACGGAAAGCCGGCGGGTTCCCATCACCGCCTGCTGCCAGAGCGGCCTTCTGAGCCGAAAGCGCGTGGGGCAGGGTCCTACAGCCACCTAGCTACTGCCAACTGTCCCGGACAGCCCCCAGCCCAGGGGAGGGGGGCAGCTGGAGGGAGCTGCGAGGGGTGATACCCCTGAGGGTGAAGGACCTCTCATCTCAGGCTCCTGGGGCTGCGCCCGCCCCCCGCAGTTCTGTGCCCAGGCCTGCCCTGGCTCTGCCAGCTGGACCCATGCCCTGCGCCCCAGGCCTGGCATCCCTGTGGTAACCAGGCACCGTTTCCCTGGCTGCACTACTCAAACAGCAGGCTGCCAGCCAAGCCAGCCTGCTCCCCAGCATGCTGCAGGTGCTCCTGATAAGACAGCCACGTTCGCTGTCTTATCTGCTCCCCGCCTCACGCAATCACGCACCGCATCTGCATGGTCCCCGCACTTGGCACAGCACCAGCCACACAGGCGGCACCTGGCACCACACTGCAGGAAGAGAGACCCTGTCCCCCAATGGCTGGGAGGTGGGATGCCCCAGCCCCTTGGAGAGGGCACATGCAGCAGCGTCCCCTCTAATTTTTTTCCATCCCTATGTGGAATAAATTTTGTTACATGGTCCAGGTGGGTGCGGATGTGCACCACCCAGAGAGAGGCGCTGGGTGTGCTGCTATGCAGCCAGGTGGTACCTGAATCACTCCTGGTTGGCCGCCCACAGGGAACACTGGCATGCAGGTGAAGCCCCCAGCAGAGATGGGGATAAACCCACTCTCCCCCAAACAATAGCAGCTGCACTGGGGAAAGAGGGAGCTGAGCAGGGCCCCCTCAAACCACTCCAGCTCCCAGTGGGCTCTGGGGAGCCAGGTTTAGAGCCCCAGAGCTATTTAGCTACCAAACCTCCATTGATTTGAATGGGGGGGTTGGACCCTAAATCCTCACAGGAGTGTAATGGGGTGGACAAACCTTGGTGCCTGACGGGAGGCCAGGGGCCTTGCTGCACCCCACCCTGGGGAGAGGAGCAGAAGAGAGGTCCTCCCAGCAGGACAGAGCGGCCGTCTCTACGGCAGCCAATCAGAGCCCAACAGGCTGGTATAAAAGAAGCTGCTGGGTTGGGACCAGGTAGTTCCTTTCAGGAGCTTGACTTGGGCATGTTGCTGTGCTGCTTGCAAAGCTGGCTGGGCCGGGCAGGGCCGGGCAGGGCCGGGCCGGGCCGGGCCGGGCCCTGTGGCTGGGACCTTGGTGACTCCCTGGCCTGGGCTGGTCAGGTCCCACGCTGGTAGCCCTGAAGGCACCAGCCAAGACCCCACGCCACGCCATGCCTTGCTGCAGGGGGGCGCTCGGGGGTGGGTGGAGCCCCTTGCGGGGAGTTATCTGGCTGCCTAGTCCTTCCTGAGGAGCAGGACCCAGGTGGCCCCCAGAGAGCAAAGATCGGCTGCTGTGTGGGGGCATCACACGGGGGGTGGAGTCCTGCCCTCTGCTGTGGGGATTGCAGGCAGAACAATACAGCCCGCCGGACTGCTCCCCAAGGCAGCGTGTCGGCTGGGCTGCCCCTCTGGCCTTTTTCCCCCAGCTCCGCAGCCCCTGTCCCCACAGCTGGGGGGCCGAGGTCCTCACCAGTGCAGAGCACTGAGGAGCTGGCTTCCCGGCCAGGCGGCTGCTCTGGAAACCGGCCCCTGTGGAGCGTCACAACGTTCAGTTGTCCTCCCTTGCCCTTTGCATCATTGTGTTGCTATTCAGTTACTTGAGGCAGTGGCAGCTTGGGGTCTGATCTACTGAGAAGGGACACCGGAGGGGCGTCCCAGGCCAGCCCTATCCGGGGTGCTCCTGAAGAGCCTGTCTTTGATTCCACACCTGGGCTGAGAGCACCTGGGGATGGGGTGGCTTGTCCCTTTAAGGCGGCAGGTGGCCAGCCCTGCCAGTGACGGAGCACGAGGTTTCATCAGTAGGCGCGGCTGGGTGAGGAGGAGCGACAGGGCCCTGCAGCGAAGGGTGTGTGTGGGGAGGGCCAAGCAGAGGGACCAGCCGGGGACCTGTGCCTCTAAACCGGGAGGGTTTAACAGGGCAGACTGGGAATATGGATTTGGAGGAGAGTCCAGAAGTTTACCTTGAGCCTGTTCTGGAAGGCTCGTGCATTCACCCCAAGCAGAGATGGGGCTGACCCAAAGGAGAGATGTTACGAAAAGATTCTTGAGCTGAAGACGAGGGAAACTGAGGCAGACTGCAGCAGGCCCACAGGCCAAGAGGGGATGCCGGCCAGTGGTGTCTTCTTTCCCAGCACCCCCGGCTCTGACGCCCATCAGCCCTCTGGATTGCAATGCCCAGAGGGCGTTAGTGCTGCTTCGACCTCTACCGATCACGCGCCAGCTGGCCAGCTAAGCCCCCAGGACTGGCTTAAAATTACAAATACTTGCGGTAAAGTTTAGGTTCTTTCTCCCCCCTTTGTGGGTCACGGGCTTTTCTCCAGGGCCAGAAACGTTAGAAACGCTCCCCAATTTTTAAATGCAAAGGCCCAGAAGCGAAGGACTGCAGGAGCTGGCGCTTTAAGGAGAACCACCAAACCCCAGGTGAGTTGCCATCGGTGCTGCCACCTGCTTGGGAAGAGCTCTTTGTGGCTGGACAGGAAGCGGCCCAGCTGGCGCGAGGGAGGGGACAGGACCTAACATCTGTGGGATGCTAATTGAGCCGCTATCTTTGCATTAATCTCTTCAATGCAGGCAGGACCGGGCTGCCTGCGTGGACTTTCCCCCGCCAGCCCTTCCCTGGAACTGAGCTCACCAGCTGTTCGTGAGACTGCGAGGTGCCACCCTGAACGGCTCCCCAGCCTCTCCCCATCGCTAGGGCTAAACCAGGGGGCTGGGCCTTTTGCTTCGGACCTGAGGAAGCCCATTAATCCCCGCAGAGTCCTGAGCTCACAAAGTTTCTCTTTTTATTAAACTGGTGATAAGTTACAAAGAAGGAAAAAAATAGAGACTTCTATGTACAGCGTTTTCCAGGTCAGCTGGGCTGGGAGGTGCAGGGGGGGGCCGGGGTCGGGAAGATTTCCCCACGCTCTGGCAGATGGGATGGAGACACAGCTGGTGGGGAGGGGAGGTTCCTGTCTGGTGCTGGCTTGTGTTGGGTTTGGTGCGCTTTTCCTCCAGCCCGTGGACTCTCTGCTGTTGCACAGCAGTGGGGCCGACAGGCCGGTAGCATCGGGGGTGGGAGCCAGGATCTCCACTACGCAGGAGGCCTGTGTTCGGAGCCAGGAACGACTTTGCCAGCGAGTTGCTGGGCCCTGTCCTTACTCCAGCCCCAGGCTCCACCAGACGTGCCTCCAAGGGTGTAACTTCCCATCAGGGAGGAGATGGTGGGTGTCACCCGGCATCCTGGGTAGGGCAGCCGGCAACCTTTGGGTAGCCTGGGTAGGCGCCCCGGGGAGGGCGGGTGGTGGGAGCCTGGAACTGCCGGGGGAAGCGGCAAACCGCAGGAAGCCTGGACTGGCATCTCCATCCAGGCGCGACTGGCTCCACCGGTCCTGGGAACCAGGGAGGCCGCGGTAGCTGTCAGCGCCGGATTCTCGGCCAGGAGGATTCCTGCTCAGCCGCCGTCGCCTACCCAGAGTGGTACTTACTGGAGCAGCGCACAAGCCAATCCGCACCCGCCCGCTTGGAGCCCCAGGAACCTGGGCGTGTGCCAGGTGGGGGGTGTCTCCCCTGCCCCACGGACAGCCAGCTGCTGAGCCAGCCCCCGTTCTCGCCTGGGTCTCAGCCGGGCTCTGGGTGCAGAGGGGAGGCCGGGACTCGGGGTGGCGGCTCCAGCGCTGGGTGCTTGGAGATCTCAAAAGCGCTGACTCCTCGGCAGCGCTGCCCTTCCCTGCAGCCCCACAGCTAGCACTGGCCTGGCGCACGCTGTGGGGTGAGCCAGGCCGGGCTGCGCTGTCAGGTGGGGGGAACCTCCGACCCCCAGGGCCCCTCGCAGTAACTGCACTAGCGCATGCAAGGGAATGGGGGCCGAGGCAGCCTTCCAGGAGAACTGGGGAGGTGGGGGTCAAGGCTGGGGTACCCCCTCATTGTCCAGAGGGGGGTGGGGTTGGGGCAGCCCTGACATCCCCTGAATAACTCAGCCCTTCCCTGCAGCAGGGCTCCAGCTGGTCTCCCCTCGTCCACGCCGCTTGGGGCTCCAGCTGCCCTGGCGTGGCACGGGCGCCTGCCGCAGGGCGCAGCTTTGGGGAGGGGGCAGGCCCAGGTCTCCCCTTCATCTCTGGCCCCCTGGGTGCCCGCCTGCTGGCCCCCTCAGTACGGGGAGAACTTCTGCCGCTCCACCTTCTTGGCGCCGTTGGCCGCGGGCATCTTGGTCGTGTAGGCGGGCAGGCTGCCGTTGCGCCCGGCGGCCGAGGAGGGCGGCAGCGTCAGGAAGGGGAAGGGCTTGAGGCTGACGAAGTTGGGCAGGGAGAGGGCGTAGGGGGCGCCCAGCAGCGCGGGAGGGGGCGCAGCTACCGCTGTCAGCGTGGCGGCTGGAGATGCATTGAGCGCCGGGGAGAAGCTCAGGCTGAGGTCAACGGGGCTGGAGACGGGAGGCGCCGGGGAGGTAGATTTGGCTGTCTCTAAGCTGGAGGAAGGAAGAGGGGGAGAGGCAGTGAGGGGGGCGGCGGAGGGCCGGCAAGCAGGGTGGAGAATCCCCCCTGCACCTGTCAGGGCTGGGGAGGTGGGGGGCCGTCACTGCAGCGTCTGCTGAAGAACCTCCCCAGCTGCCCTGACCCTGGTGATTCACAGCCGCTCGAGAGCGCCGGGCCGGCTACACGGAGCCACACGCCCGGAGCTGCACGCGGCGGTAGCCTGGTCGGACGGGAGCGGACCCAGTGCCAGCCTCTGCGTCCGTGCTCTTAAGGCAGCTGCAGTCAAGCGGATTAGGAACTGGTTTGAAGGAAACCCAGCTGAGCAGCTTTTAAACCAAAGGAAGAGTGTTCACACTGGGCTTGCACAGGCGTAACTAAGCCGGTTTAACGAAAGCGGCACGAGCTGTCGGCCCTTCTGTGCTGCACGCTCCTGGCATGGCGCGCACGACCGGGCTGGATCTGCCCCAGGCGCTGCTTGGGCGCTCTCGCCCGGTGCAGATGGACGTGTGAGGACAAGCAGGGCACGAGGGTTTCTACCCGCCCCGAGCTGCTCTCAGGGGATCCTCCCCTTCCCTGGAGTGCCTCGTGCGGTGCTCCAGGCCTGAGGCAGGGCTCAGCTTTGTGCCTTTTCTGAGCCAGCACGAAGCGGGGCCGGTCAGAAACTTATCATCAGAAGCCCGAGCATGGAGGCTGTGGTGCATCATGGGAGATGTAGTCATCCCGGGGGGCCTGGCCCAGAGAGGGGAATGGGCGCGGGACGCTTCTGAACTACAGCTCCCATGAGGCAGGAGAGGTTGGGGTGAAAGAGAAGCTGGGCCCGAGGCTCGGGAGACTCTTGTCGGTCCGACTGGCGGCCGCCCGGCCCAGGGCAGACTGGGGAAGAGGGGCCCCGCCCGAGGAACCCCGGAAGTCGGTTTACTGCCGCCTCCTCTGCCCCCCAGCGGGGAGCCGGCCCTTACCAGGCTGTGATGAGGTACTGGGCGAGCGTGATGCTGACGGGGGTGCCCGTGATGGTGATGTGGCGCTGGCTGGCCCCCTCGGTCTGGTTCCCGATTTTGATGTGCGCGCCGGACATCTGCCGGATCTCGCTGATCTTGCTGCCCTGGCGGCCGATGATGCAGCCGATCAGCTGGGGAGGAGCAGAGGGGGGTTAGTCGGGGTTGGGGGTGGGGGGGAAGCGGCGGCCCTGGATGGAGTGGGACCAGCCCTGCCCCCCAGCCGCTCTGCCCGGCCCCGTTCGCAGTGGTTCAGGAGTCAGGGGAGTTGCTTGTAAAGCACCTCCGGGGAGCAGCTGCAGCTGCTGCCTGCCCCAGTGAGGCCTGGAGGCGTTGGAGCAGAGGGCCAGGAGGCCCAGACCTCCAAGTAGGGGGTGCTGGCCCTTTAAGTAGAGATCTGATCCCCCACAGCTGGCCAGCCCTGGGGCTTAGCCAGCGGCCCTGCCTCAGTCCAGATCTCTGGGCTGCAGGGCCCCAGAGGCGGCTGGGTCTGGGGCAGGCATGGCCCAGGTGGGAACGACGGGAGACTTACGTCATTGGGCACCAGGAACTCCTGCGAGCTGCTCTGGGGGCTGGCGTCCAGGCCTGGCCCGAGAGGGAGAGAGAAGGCAGCATTGGTGGGGCTCCGGGCCCGAGTCCCAGACTCCCCCCAACGCCCGGCTCCAGCCACGGGCCGCTGGGCTCCGGGCAGAGGGAGCATTCCCAGCAGCTCCCAGCCCCGGGCTCTGGGGGAGCTAGGGGCAGTCTAGGAGAGCTGTTGCATCTGAGGCTCCTGGCTGCCCCTCCACCCGCCTCCCTCAGGCGGGGAGCAGCCAAGGGCCCCCCCTTCCCAGCACACCCGGCCCAGTCCCAGTCTCCCCAGGCCGGGAGACGAACCCCCACAGGGCCCGGGCTTTGCTGTGGGCTGGCTATTCCCTGCTGCAGAACAACGCCAGCTGAGGGCAGGGCTGTGCGGGAGCAGATCACCCGGTGCAGGGGGGAAAGGAGGGGCTGGTTTCCTTACCTGGGACCATGGAGGCCTGGCCCAGAGAGGCAAAGGGGCTGGGGTGCCCAGAGAGCTGCGGCAACTTTGTCACCTGCCAGAGGGGAAGAAATTAGGGGGCTGAAATTAGCGCCCCCCCCCCCGCCCAGCCAGTGCTCCAGCTGCAAGCTGCTCGGAGCCGCAGTGGAATGGCTGCAGCCCGCCTTGTGTCCCGAGCTGCGCACATGTCCACGGTATTCCCTGTGAGGGGGGCACTTGGGGCTGGGAGAGAGTCAGGAGCTGGCTAGCAGAGCGCCCCCTCTGTGGGTAGCGTGTGTTGCTTTGGGTGGTGCGCAGACCCTGGTGCATATAACAAAACTTATTCTGCGCACAAATGGGAAAAAAACTAGCAGGAGCGCTCTGCCCACCAGCTCTGCTGTGCCTCTATGGGCTGCCTGCAGGTTGAGGGGCGCCCAGAGCTGGCTGGGCAAAGCACATCCGGCAGCCAAGCCACAGCTGGCCCCGGCTCCTCTCAGGGAGAGGCGGGCATGGACCTATCTTGCAGGAGAGAGGGGCTCCTGCCCTGTGTGTCTGCTGGGGGAGGAGCAGGCATAGGAACTTGGAAACATGCCCCAGGGACAAGAGAGACGGAGGGGTCCGGGGCCCTGCTGGCCAGGGCTGAATCTGGTGCCCTGAAGGCTGGGGCAGGGGTTCTGGGGCTCGCTGGGCAGGGGAGGGGAGAAGTGGCACACACGGGGGGATTCGGCCCGTGGGCTTCCTTACCTGGCTGGCAGAGAGCAGTGCCGTCCCCAGCGAGAGGCAGGGGTGGTAGGGAATGGTGGCCCCTTTCGGAGGTGACTGAGGAGGGGAAAGCAGAGGAGAAATCAGCCGGTTCTTCCAGGGAGGCCAGTCTTCCGGCAGCCAGCTGCCTGCCCGCGCCTCACCCGGAGCGGCCAGGGGCGCCGAAACTGGTGGTAGGTGAGGGGCTGGCTGGCTCGTGGGTCGTGTGGCTGTGGCCTTGTGTTCCAGGGCCGCATTGTCCCTGGGCTTCAGAGCGGTAACGGGGCAGAGAGAAGCCACCCAGCCGGCAGAGGTGCCTTTCCAGGGACAGCTCCGCTGGGGCTGGACTGGCCCATCTCCTGCAGCCTTGCCCGGCAGGACGTTAAAACCGCCCCGGAAGGTCGTGGCCTGGCAGAGGGTGAGCACGGGTGGCCCTGCTGGGATGTGCTGAGACGTTGCGCAGTGGCCGTCGTGATGGGCACTTTCACCCGGCCGGGCACTGGCAAACCCTGGCTCCTCCTTGCCCCGGCTGCGTCTACCCTCCCGGAGCCGGAGCCGGAGCTGGAGCTGGAGCCATTCTCGGAGCCGCGACCGAAAGGGCCCCTCAGTGGGTACCTCCAGGATGACGCCGCAGATCTGCCGCACGCACTGGACGATGGCCTCTGGCACGCCGGCGACCGTGACCGCCCGCTCTGTGGAGTTGGGCAGCAGGTCCCCTGCCACCTGCACCTGCGCGCCCGTGGCCTGCAAGGAGAGAGGCACCTTGGCATGGGCGCTGGGCGTGCGAAGCGGCTCCGCCCTGGCTGCCCTCCTGCCCTGGAACAACAGAGGGTGGGCTGCTGGTGCTGGCACCACCAGGGCGCCGCCCCGCCCCTGGGCACCCGC
This sequence comes from Carettochelys insculpta, assembly GCF_033958435.1. Classification (NCBI taxonomy): domain Eukaryota; kingdom Metazoa; phylum Chordata; order Testudines; family Carettochelyidae; genus Carettochelys; species Carettochelys insculpta. The sequence continues at coordinate 3,193,144 of NC_134147.1, read as the reverse complement.
TGGCAGCCAGGCTCCTTGCGTTGGCGCAACCTGCCCCTCCGGCGCTGCTGGGCCGTGCTTAGCAAGGTTTCCCTGGCACTAGGCTGCAGGCAGGCCCAGCTTGCCACCGGGGATCCCCTGGGACGTGAGTTACAGGAAGTGAAACCGACCAGCCCGGTTCTGTCCCTGTTCAACCACCACCTGTCCAGAAAACAAAGCAGCCGCCTCCGCCCCCCAGCCCTCACCTCCCGGATCTCCTTGATTTTGGCGCCAGCTTTGCCGATGACGGACCCGCACTGGCTGGCCGGGATGACCAGCCGCAGCGTCACAGGCGGTTTTGACGCGGCCCCTCCGTTGGCCGCGCCCGGCCCCAGATCCTGAAAAGAGAGAGGTACGTCGTAGGGTTACTATGGCTGTGGCCGGCCTGGGGCCCAAGGCCAGGGCGTGGTGCCGTCCATGGGGTCTGCGGAGGGGCAGGATCCCGGCTCAGGCCGGATCGGTATAGCTCAGGCGAACAGCAGGCTCTGTGCAAACGGGTTCTGCTTAGAAGCACCCCTCTATAGTCAGCCTGAGTGACAGGTCCCTGTGGGATGGAAATCTGGGCCCTCTGGAGAGCAGAGTTGCTGCGGGAGGGAGGAGCTGGGGATTTTAGTTTAATAGGATTTGCGTGTTCCGTTGTACTGATTGGGGGCAGGCTGAGCCACCCCCTCACATCGCCCCTCCATCCTCAGCAGGCTGGGGTAGGGCAGGGGAATACAGGAGTTGGGGGACCATCCCATACCTCCTCCAGTTTGAAGGCGATCATGGAGACGGCTCGGAAGACGGCATCGGTGGAGCCTGTGATGGTGGTAATCCGCTCGGGACAGGACCCCTCCGAGATGGTGATCCGGGCGCTGCTCTGAGAAAAGCAAACCGGAGAGAGGGTGAGAGCCCGTCAGAGGGCGAGAACTTGTCTGGCCAACCGTCCCTCGGGTCCGGCTCTGCCAGCCCGCTTTCCCTGCTGCCTCCTTGGTGAGATGGGGTGAGGCCATATTCCAAGTAAGGGCTGTCCTTTGAGCTGGGCAGTATCGTCCACGATCCTCCAGCCCGTTCCTGACGTGCCCTGGTCCGCAACGAGTGGCTCTTTTCACCGAGCTCCCCGGGTACTTTGGAAGTCTCTTTTTGGTCTGTGCTTGTACAGCACCTGGTGTCAAGAGGTCCCGATCCATGAGGCACCAGCTGTAGTGCAGCTCCTAACCATTGCCACAATGCCAAGAATTAATTCATCGTAACCGCAACGAAGGGTCCTGTGGCACCTTATAGACTAACAGAAAAGTTTTGAGCCTGAGCTTTCGTGAGCACCGACTCACTTCATCAGATGCTGGTGATGATGATAATGCAGCATCTGATGAAGTGAGTCCGTGCTCACGAAAGCTCAGGCTCAAAACTTTTCTGTTAGTCTATAAGGTGCCACAGGACCCTTCGTTGCTGTTACGGCTCCAGATTAACACGGCTACCCCTCCGATACTTCATCGTAACCATTACCGGATCTTTCCGGTCGCTCTCTCCAATTCTCATTAGTTTGGATTTGCAGTGAAACTTCAGGGTTGGCAATTCGGTTACCTGTTTGCCTCCCAGGGCTGGGTCTCTTGCCAGCTCCTCAGCCTCGGCCAGGCCTAACCGAAGTAATTTGGTGTCATCTGCAAACTCCGCTCCCGTCCACCTGCTTTTCCACTCCCTGAGGGACATAACGCATGACACAGATCATAGTACGAGCGCTTGAGATGTATTTAGTCAAATACAAATGTCTTCTGGGGGTAAAACCCACTTCACCAGATGGACGGAAGTCACAGGTTCCAGGGTACGTAGCGGGTATAGATCAATCAAATCCTGTTCTAGAAGGATGGCTGCTTTGCAATTCACTGTTGAATGTCCAGGGTGGTTGAAACGCTCCCCGGCTGGTGTACGCGTGGTACCTTTTCTGATGGCTGGTTTGTGTCCGGTCATCCTTTGGCGCAGAGACCGTCCGGGTTGGTCAATGGGCACGACAGAGGGGCATTGCTGGCACATGGTGGCGTAGACCCCAGGAGTGGATGAAGAGCCCTGGTTGGTGTGGCTGATGTGGTTAGGTGTGGCCGTCTGGACAGAGTTGGGACCAGGCCCCGGTGAAGAACAAGGGCACCCACCCTGCTGTTCAGGCCTTGTCATGATGAGCATTGGTTGGCGGGTTGTTCTCTGTTCCAACCGTCAGGTGCGCTTCCTGCTTGTTTCCATCAGTCAGGTGCAGTTCCTGCTTCTTTCCCCCACAGCATCTTCTCGGGACTTGTGCCAACACCTGTTTGACCTTCCAAAGAAACCGTCTCCGTGGTTCTCCTTTAAACCCACTCCGGCAGATTTAGGAGGCTCTGCAGTGAGTGGTCCTGGAATGGCTTTCACAGGGCAGGTCTGCTTCGCATTTCAGCCCATTGGCCTGGGACCAAAGCAAAGCTTTCCAGAGTGCCCGGAGCCCCTCGGGGAGCGCGGATGTGAATAAAAAGTTGCGTATTTTCGCTAGCTCAGCAGCTGCTTCCTGAAATCCCGTGGGAACCCTGGGAGAGCTGCCGCCCAGGCCGGGTGACTTGTGTGACGGAGTTGCCCCCCTCCATCCGCAGTCAGACGTGGCTCTTATTCGGCAGGGAGAACAGAAGGCGACAGGGACACAGTGTAGAGCAGACATGTTAACACAGAACCCAGAAGCCGTCGGTACCATCCGTCTTGGGGCGAGGGACCCGGAGGGGGTCCCTGAGCTGGGTCCTGGTCCTCCTTTTTCCCTCCAGCCAGACCAGACTGTCCCACTCAACTTCCCAGTTCCAGTTCAACCCATTCAGGCCCCTCCTCCCGCCTGTGTCCCGTTTCCCAGGTGTCAGCTGGTGGCCTAGGGTAAAAGAGCAGGCTCCCGCATCGTCTAGGCATGAGAAGTCATCACACCGAAATGCCCATCATTGTTATGCACTGATCCTGTGCTTAGGGAAACTGAGGCACACACCTGGGGTTACTACAGGGCATCAGGAATGCCATGCCACCTCAGCTGGAGACCAAAATCCTCTAACGCCCCACATGGGCACGGCTTGCCGCTCTTTGTAGTCGTCATCTGTTCTGGCACCGATTCCTTCGCCATCGTTGTCACTGGAAGGCACGTCCTCCACATCCTTTGTGATGCAAGGAAATCATTTAGCGTCTCTGCCGTCATCTTCTCCTTAATTTCGCCCTCTGCCTCTGCTGGCCCGGAGATTTTTGCAGGCATCCTGCTCCCGATGTACTTCAAACATTTCTTGACGTTTGTTGCCAAGGCTGTGGCTGTTTGCTCTTCACAGAATCCTAGGACTGGAGGAGACCTCAGGAGGTCGCCGAGTCCATCTCCTGCCCAAAGCGGGTTCAACCCTAATTAAATAATTCCAGCCATCATCTTCCCTCTTAGTCTCTTTATTTTACTTTCCTTAACGTGGCAAGGTGCAGTGTGTTTCTGCCCCAGTTGAAGCAGAGGTCTAGGCCCTGCAGGTTGGCGGCTGATGGCGAATTTGGTGGTGTATAACTTGCTTGCTTTACACCAGGCCTGAAATGGGATGGTCAAACAGCATGCAGGGAAATCCCTCCCTCAGTGAATTTCATCCCGACACCCATGCCTGGTTCCCAGCAATCAGCTCTGCCTTGAGAACTGACTCCAGACAGAGCACATACTCGTCTGATGCTCATACGGCTTCCTCTTGCCCAGACTGCTTCTCCACAGAACCTTTCGAAACCCACAAGTGGCAGAACTGCAGTGTGTCTCCCAAAACTCAAAACTTGCTCGCGTGCAAAGGAGGAGAACTTGGATGGTGTAATGGCGCCACCTGGTGGCAGCATCCTTAACCCCACACTCGAGGCTCTGCCCCCTTGCTGTCCCTGAGTCACCAGGCAGCAGGCTCACCCTCCAGGAGCACGTATGTGGAAGGTACCTCTCCTCCAGCTGGTTCACCCTGGGCAAAGGCCCCCATCGGGCTGGCCAGGTATACGGGCTGCAGGGGGAGACTGAGGAGGAGGAAGAGGGAGGTTTGACGTGTGCTCGTGGTAATGGTCAGTCGCACAGGCCGTAACCTGGCCCCGGGAGACAGCCTAAGCGTGAGCGAGGCGCCACCATCCGCCACCACTTACTTGTTCCCGTATCCTCTTCACAGTCTCGCCTTTCTGCGGGAATAAGAACAGGGAAGGTGGTTAGAGCCCCGCGGCTTCCGGGAGACCCCGAAGAAAGGGCTGGGCTGCAGGGAACACCCGCCTCTTACCTTTCCTATGATGCTGCCAACCTCCTGCGGGAACACAAAGACAGCCCAGTTAGCAGGAGATCCTGAGCACGTGGGGGACCTACCTGACCCGCCCCCGCAACTGCACGTGCCCCCTAAGGACAGCGAGGGGCATTGGCTCTCCCTGAGTCATTGCTGCAGCTAACCTGAAGGTCACCGGGGCAGACGTCAGCGGCAATGAGCTGGTTCACAATGGGAGTTTGCTCTATACTGGGTGCAGATCACGGCTGGCTGTCTCAGGCCCAGGGCTGCTGGAGACAGGGGAGCTCTCGGCCCTCCTGGGGAAGGTGTGGTGGCTCTCAGGGCTCTGCCCGGGGCTGGTTGGGCAGCTGGCCCCAGTGGTGGGACTTTGGGACTTTACCCTTGGGGGGCTCGGGTGTTGATCCCTGGCTCCAGCCATGTGAGCCCAGCTTTGGACTCTGGCTCTGGTCCTGGGCTCCAGCTGTGTGGCGCTAGGAGCTGGCCACGGGTGCTGAGCCTGTCCACGTGGCAGCAGGCTGGGCGGCCTCTGACTCTAACCAGGCAGCACGGCACTGAATCCCGGCTCTGGGCATGCAGGCTGCCTTCTCCCAATTGCCCAGGGCCCTGGCAGTCCTCTCCAATCCCCCATCCATGCCCCATTGCCTGGGTCCTCAACGCCTCGCCAGCCCTGCATCCTTCAACCCTCGCCCCCACCGCCTCCCCACCTAGGGCTTAGTTTGTTGCTGGGCTTGCTGAGAAAAGTGATATTAACAAACATGCAACTCTCCCTTTTCCCAGCAGACTCTGGAGCCGGCTGGGAAGCTGTGGTGAGCAACACATGTTTGTCATCACAGCCTCTCAGCCAGCTCCTGCTGGGCCGAGGGATATTAACGAATGTGCAGCCACCACTTTTCACAGCATTGTTTTAGTTATGGCGGCTGCAGAGCACAAAAACCTGCCTTCCTCCAGTTAGTTAAAGGTTGTTGGGAAAAGGATCAGTGGGCCTTAGTTCTGAGGCCACCAAAAATTCCTTGGGAAATCCACCCTCGTCCAGCCCCAACACAACAATCTCAAGGGTGGGGACTGCTCTAGGGGAGCTGGTAGGTGACCTGCTTAGCCAGTTCCTTTGCTGGAAACAGCAGGTGAAAGCTGAAACAGAAGAGGCAGGAGGCGGGGATGAGCCCTCCTGGAAGGGTGAAGAAAGGACAGGTGGCTTTTGCGGTCATCTTCTCAAAAGATCCACAAACGGAGCAGAAAATTCATATGAAACGGGCTTTAGGAATGGATTAAGAACAAAACATTCCAGGCATGCGCTGGAAAAGATAGAATTGTCAGAGAAAGTAATCTAAAACCCACTTGGACGGTATCGCTTTCAATTTAATTCGACTACAGTTTGAACCCTGCTCGTCCGGCAGCCTCGGGACCTGACCGGTGCTGGATGAGAGGATTTGCTGGATTACAGAGGTCCATATTGTCTAGCACGTTACCAACACTTCCATGGCTTACTGGGCTCTTGGAAGACATTTGGGGTAAATTACAGCCGAATAACAGCTCAGAACACTGAGAGCCAGGACTGGTGGCTGGAAACAAACTTTATGGGACTTCAGGAAACTTGGCCACACCCACAATAAACGGTAGCCTGGCTCACTGAAATCATGCCAGATTACGGGTGTTGCCAGATAAGAGTCCTGGATTAGAGAGGTTCAACCTGTAGTTATTTTTTTTAAATCTAATTCTGTAGCCCTCGGTCTCTCTAGCTGCATCATGTAGGTGGGTAGATGTTTGTTGTGAGCCAGCTGAGATTGTTCCATGTTACACGGCCATGTGCGGAAATAGCAACTTCCCCTCTTGAAAGTGTCTGGCAAATCTTTGCTTCTTTCCCTGGACACCTGCCCTGCCTGGAGTTTTGCTTTTTGCCCAACGTCTGATCAAACAAGCCCTTTGCTGAAGTGACACTTGATGTTTCCACCTGGCTTCTTTTGCTACCAAACATTCCACCTAGTGTTTCTGGCTCTGCTCGAGCCCGAACCTTGCAGAGGTCCCAGGGGCCAGGTATCCGAGGAAGAGACATGAAACATGAACCCTACAACTTCACACCCAGCTGTCTGTCTAAGCCCATTGCTGGCCTGAGCCCCTGGGGGATCCCAGCCTGCAGGAGCCTTCTGCCTGCAGGGTAGACCCCCTAGTCTTGCTTTCCCAGCAGAGCCCAGGGGATTCCTGTCAGACGGCCACGCTTACCTTCCCATGCATCAGCATCCGGAGGGTGAGAGTAATGTTGAGGTCTGGCTCCTCCAGGCCGGGATCTGAGCCGCTCCTGCTGTCTGGCGATGCCATAGCGTAGGACCGCATGAACCTGCTTCTGGGCAGCCAACGCTCAGGGGCTCGTGGGACCCTGAGCAGCTCAACCTGCAGAGAGCGGGAGAGCCAAGATCAGTGGGTTCCCAAAGCCCTGGCACGGACCTTGGCGGCTGGCTCGCCGGCGGGACGGCTGGCACTTCCGGGGGCTGGTGAGAAGGACTGCAGCAAAGCCAAGGCTAGCTGGGCAGGCGGTGGCTTCCCCAGCTCTTGCAACTGCCCTGCAGAGGCAAGAGCAGGTGCTAGCTGTGATGGGGTTCAGGGGTCCCCAGGCACTGCACCCTGGCCGCGGGCAGGAGGGACTCTCACTCAGCAGGTAGAACAGGAAGTTTATTAGTTGACAGAGGTCCAGTTTCTCACAGAGGTGTCAGTGCAGCCGGCAGAGACAGTCATTCCAACCCGTCCTGGGGAGAGGAGCCCGAGGGGGACCCCTCTGGGGTGTGGCTTCCCCCCTCGCCAGGCTGGCTGCCTTCCAGCTCCCTCTTCCCCCAGCTTCTAACTGCCGCCTCTGATTCAAACCCAGCTCGGCTCCTCCCTGCTCTTTGTTCAGGGCAGAGGTGTTACCTGCCAGCCTGGGTTAGAGCCCCAGGGTCATCCTTACCCGCTGGGAGCTGCTCTGCTTGTCTCACACACACCCAGCCTGAGTCTCACACTTGCACTTCGCCCCCACTCCATCACACTAGCACGGAGCAAGTCAGCAATGGTAGGAGGGGAACCGGGCTTAGCATGGAATCCAGGCACAACCTCAGGCAGTAGAGGCTGCAGGACGGGGCCAAGGCACTGGGTGTCTGGCCAGTGCTAGCAAGGATGGTAGAGGAATCAAGGTGTCTGCCCAGGGCCTCCTCTCTTGTGTTCAGTGTTCTCCTGCTCCATTCTATGGTCTCTGCTCCGAGCACTCCCCACACCCTCTCTGGTCGAGCTGTCACCCTGGGGTCACTTGTGGCAGGGCGTGTCCTTGCTCTCTCAGCCCCCGTGCAAGGGGCAGCCCTAGGGAGGTGAGTTGTGATAGCGACCAGGCCTGGAACAGAGCCCGTCGCCTCTGCGTCACAGGACTGAGCCCAGCCCAGCTCAGCAGCGGGGTGGCCAAGGTTGGCTGCCAGCCAATGCCTGGCGAGTGCTGCAACCACAGCCTGGGACCGGACCCTTGGCAGCAAAGATCCCACTCGCAAAAACCAGGGCTGTGACTGGCACCCGAGGCCCCCAGGGCCCCATTGGCCACACTCATTCCACGCACTGCTCTGTCTCCAATGTGTGGTGGCGAGACCACGAGACCTGGGGCTAACCCAGGTGCCTCTTTTAGAGGCCCCTGCGTTTCGAACCAGCTTTGATCCCTGCGGCCTGATGACCCAGTGAAGGGCGTCATGTTACGCATGGGCCCTGGACTGGGTAGTCAGCCCAGAGCAGCGCAAACTGGGGCAATAAATTGTAGCTAATGTATATTACAGCGTGGTGGCTGTTCTATACACGTGGAACCTCTCTAATCCAGCTCCCTCGTCCCACAACATGCGCAATCTGGCAAGAGTTTAGTTAGCCGGACAACCACTTGGCGTGGGTGTGGCCAAGTTTGCTGCCATCCCATAAAGTTTGTTTCCAGCCACCGGTCCTGGCTCTCGGTGTTCTGGGCTGTTATTTAGCTGTATATATATATACAGGCAGTCTGTTGTGTCCGATGGCGATGTCTTGAGCTCGCGCAGGCTCATCGGTTGTGGACTCGCATGTGGCTGAGGAGCCCAAGCTTTGCACGGCACGGGCGTTCACAGCGGGGGCAAGGGAAGCGCCCTGGCTCTGTTGGTGCGGCTGCTGCTGTTGCTTTCTTCCCCTCACGAGCACCAATGAGGCGTACGCGTCGCTGCACTTCAGAGTTGTCATACGCATGTCGTACGAGAGCACGCCAGCCTGGTCGGGCTTCTGCGTGCTGCTCTAGCTGCTCCGCTTTTAAACCAGCGTCAGCAACGTCGGCCTTCACGCAGTCTTGATACCTCTTGTGAGGCCGACCTTGATTCTTTTTGCCCTGGGAGAGTTCACCGTAGAGGAGTTGCTTCGGGATTCTTGACTCCTTCATTCATAGGACGAGCCCTGTCCAGCGAAGCTGGGCTTTCGGGATCGTGGCTTCAGTGCTCGTGGTTCCTGCTCTGTCCACGCTCGTAACTCTCTCCTGCCATCGAATGTGCAGTACTGACCGCACGCAGCTTTATATGATTTCTGTACAAGGTCCAGGTTTCGCAGCCATACAGGAGACTGGTCAGGACTACAGCCTTGGACACTTTCAGTTTAGTGGACTGTCTGATATTGTGCTGATTCAGCACTGGCGTTCTCAGACGTCCTAGTGCCCGGCTGGCCTGGCAGATCCTGGCATTGATTTCTTCATGCACTTATTTAGCTGTAATTTACCTGTAAACGTCTTCTAAGAGCCCAGGAAGCAGTGGACGTGTTGGTGATGTGCTCGAAAATGCTGAACTTCCCTTAGCGCATCAAATTCTCTCGTCTGGCGCTGGTCAGGTCCCGAGAGTGCCGGACTAGAGAGGTTCAGCCTGTGTTTAGATATAAGAAACTGTTCCAGGGACCTCTCCTGCTCTCTGCTGGTGGCTTGTTGGCACTGCCATGCCAACGCTGCCATTTCAAAGTCGGAAAAATCAGTCTGTGCCAGATCTATGGCTAACTGTTGGCTGCGTAGTTAATAGGGCAAAGCAGCCCATAATTTACAAGCCAGGGGCAGTTACCCTGTACGACAGCCCAGGGAAGCTGAACATTAGCCAGTAACTCCAAGGCCCCTAGGAAGTAAGAACATGACTCCTGCTGCAAGAAGCTGCGGCACACACGAAGCAACGCAAAGCTGGTTAGACGGAGGCCAGATCTACACGAGGAGGTAAAACCGCTTTTAGGGACGCAAAGCCAGTGGCGAGAATTGCGTAGCTGAGGGCGACGTCTCTCTAATCGATTTTTGCCGCCATCCACGCAGCGGGAGGTCGACGGGAGAAATTCTCCCATCCATTTCCATTGCTCCGGGGTCGACGGGCGTGCCTGATAGTTTGATTTAGCATGTCCCCACTAGACATGCTGAATCAACCCCTGAAAGATCAATTACCAGCAGGCCAATCTTTCTCTACGTGAAGGAGGACAGATGTGGCTACAGACCCATCCCTGAGGTGGGATCAGTTAAGCGTTAGCAGGAGAAGTGAACACGTATCTCTTTATGCAGCCTGTGGGCTGATGCGTATGAAATGTTCACCTCAGCCTGTGCAGCACGGTGGTTGTTCGGTGATCTGCTCCCGGGCGATGTCACAAGACGAGGCATGAAGGAGCTGTGCGTTCAGAGCAACGTGGGGCCGAGCCAGGAGCTGGCCTGGGCGGGAGCAGGAGCTACAGGCCTGAGCGTTAGGCTGTTCTGTGGCGTCGCCTTCACCGAGTTGTTTGGCTGAAATGGCGCCAGTTCGGTGCTGCGCTGAGAGGTTCTTCTGCGCGCCTGAAGCTAATTTAGCCCAGCAATTGGTGCGGATTGGTTTTTCTGCCCGCCGGGGGCTGAGTCATGGCGGGGACGGGGGAAGCACATGGCAAGGTCTGGCCGGAACCTGGCCTGTGGCTGGAGGACCCTTGTCTCCAGAGCTGGCAATCCAGCCCCTTCCCCACCACTATGGTCATTCGGTGATGTGGAAGAGAGCAGGTCCCTTGGGGTTAGCTGAACAAAGGGGCTGGCACAGTCTGGGGGCTGGGGAAGTTGGACTTGAGTCGGAGGTTTCCAGCTCGGACGGGTGTGACAGCCCCGATCCAGCGTCTCTCCTTTCTACCCAGGCCATAACACGAGGCTGGGGGGCCAGTGTTCCCTGTGAGCTGAGCGTTCGGGCAGCTGCCCAGGAAACAGTCAGGTGCCACCCAGCTGGTTACAGGGTGCCCGCAGCCAGCAGCATATGTCTATCCATGGTGCACATCCGCACAGGCCTCGGGGTGTATAAAATTTATTCTGCCCATGGATGGAAACAATTAGAGGGAACCCTGCCAGTAACCAGCTTTTAAAGTTGTCCCTCAGCCCCGATCCCTCCACCCCGATCAGCACGACAGCCCCACCTCCAGCCTCTCCTCAGCTGGGCTCCCAGTGCGCTCAGAGGGGGCAAACCTGGGCTGGGCCGGCCTAGGGAGGGAAGTGTATGCCAGGCACAGAGACCCCTGCGGGGGGTGGTCTGGCAGGCACGTCAGCACCCTGCCCCTCTCCCCCACTTAAAGGGGCTTCGGCAGGAGATGCTGTGGCTTGAAATCGGGCCAGGCTCACATAAGGGAAATGAGTGGACATGGGCAGCTGCAGGCTGAAGCGCTTGGAGCTGGGTCTTAGCCCGGCTTCTGCAGAGCCAGGGAGCAGCTGCAAAATGCCACTGTGCGTCCCTTCTGTTTCCCAAGTGCCTTCCCTGGGGCAGTCCTGGGGACCTCCAGGGACAGCCACTCTGGCAGGGCTGCGGGGTGCCAGAGTACGGCCTCAACCCAGCCACGCATGGCCTGGCCATCAGTGGCTTCTCCGGGGAGTTGTAGCCAGATGCGCGTTAGAGCAGCCCTGAGACAATCCAGTTAAAACCCGGAAATCTCGCTGCTGCTCCATCTTGCACAGGGGGCTGGGACAAGGACTGGGGATGGTGGCTTAAGCCATTTCTACCTCTCCCCTTCCCACCTGTGGCTGGAAAGGACGGCAGAATGGAGTCAGGATCTGCTGGGCTCTGTCTACACCGAGGAACCAATGAAGCAGAAACCTGGGCCGCAGGGCATGCGTGATCCTGGCAGGGGCATTGCCCCCTTTGCAAGGCAGTAGGGCTGGCTCACACCCACACAGCACCACCAGCGCTAGGACCCAGGTGAGAAGCGGTAGCTGAGAGGAGAGATGGAGCTGTTGGCTGCTGGTGGAGTCGGGACACCATCGGCCTGGCCAATCCTTGGTTTCCTGTGGTCTCCATTTGGTGTCTGAGACGTTCATTCCGACTCTCTTCTCACCCAGCAGCAGAAGTTCCCTGGTGGATCCAGGCACCGTTCTCTGAGTGTTACTGCCCACACCCCACAGCGGGTGTTTGAGGCTGGGCTGGCTAAACAGCCGTGTTGCCCAGGGTGTGGCTACATCCCTTCGGCTGGGTGAGCACATTTCAGACATAGCAAAGTCCCTGTTCCGGTAACAAAGGGCTTGGCCATGTGCCGGCATCGGGAGGATGCGTGGGGATCTGAGTGCCCTCACTTCGGTGAGGAAGGTAGGGAGCTGGCTGGCATATGGCAATCCGCTGAATTATTTTAGGTGGACTGAGCCAAAGGCCCAGCTACCTTAGGGCTGCCATACTGCCGGTCAGTTTCATCTCGGCTTCCGGTCAGTGTCACTTCCTGATTCTCACCAAAGAGCCTCATTGTTATTGTGGTGGAAGGAGCAGTCAGAGGCCTGGACCCGACTGTACAGCCAAAGACCTGCTCCCTGCCTTCAGATCTCACAGTGCTGTCCTTCGGGGATCACCACCTCAGCTGGCGTCACCCAGATAGCTCCTTTAGCCTCAGTACAGCCAGTGTGCCCATTGACACCCACTAAGCATCTGGCCGCAGGTCTCCAGCCCTGCCCAGAGCGGTGGAGCACATTTAAATTGCCATCTGGTTTTCACTGAACTCCCTTCCGTCCAGCCCCTTGTGAAAACCGAAAGCCCAGTGTTTGGGGGGCGCACCCTGATTTTGACATTGTCCCTTCAGTTCTGTGTGCCTGAGGCTCCCACGACTTGTGTAGATATTTACACCGTGGGCTCATACGATAGTATTTTGTACCCACTTTGCAGTCACTGCGCTAGCGTCTGGAGCCCCCTACCATGATTAGCCAGCGACTTGGGCATTCCCCCTTCCTGTCAGAGGTGTGGGGCTGGCTCATCTCTGCACTCCAGCTATTTCTGTTGGCCAGAATGGCCTATTAGGGGTGGAGACAGCTGTGTGCAAGTTAGAGCAGCCTTGGGGCTGCTCTACATTGTGCGGGCTAGCCCTGGAATCAAGGAGCCGTTCCCTGCACACACACCCCAGTTTGGGCCAATAGAAATGCTGCACCAAACAAGGAGCACTGTGAAGGGCACAGCATGACAGGCCCTGCAGTGTGGGCTGGACTACAGCACGCCTTCCCAAAGGTCATATTATATAAAGCTGCAGGCTATGTCTGTGACCAACCAGTGAAACACCCGGAATAGAGACAGCCTGTGTGCAATCCAAGCCAGGTCTTACAGGACTTGACGGGCACCTGGTGACTCTCCAGCAGACCTCAGGCGAAGCCGGCTATGTTCAGTAAAACTGCTCGCACTGTAACTTTCCCGGCCTGCCCGAGCATAGTAAGGACACTCCCTGATTTCCTGCACGCCGTACCTTGCACCCCGTGCTTCTGACGGAGCCAAAATCAGCAGAGCGGCTGTTTATTAACAACTTTGGCAAGTCCTCCAAGGGACTTGCCAACCGCATGCCTTGTTACCTTGCACCCTGTTATCACAGGCCTGGCTTTGCAGAGGTGCTGAACCCCGAACCCTCCGCCTGTGCGTGCTGGATGTGTTGCCTACATGTCAGGGCTGGGCCAATGCCAGGTGAGCGTGCGCACACTACCTCCCTGTCCACACCAGCCTCCCGCCCACCAGAGGGACCTGCCGGCTTCACGCTGGGGTGTTCGCCTCGGCTGGGCTCAGGGCACAGATCGCAGCTGACACACGCTGTCTCCGCACCTCCGGGCAGGGCAGCTCAGGGGAGACTCACGCTTTCTCTCTGTAAGCCGTCTGGGTGCCGCTACAGGGGACAGCGAACCACGCCCAGCCGGTGGGTGGGTAACAACTCCAGGGCACCATTCCAGGTCGAGGAGGAGGGCAAGCTGGCAACGCCATGATGCAGGGAGAGCGTGACCATCAGGGAGGGGGGGAAACTGAGGACAGATGCTCCCTGTTACTGAGCATGCTGAGTACAGCCCAAGCAGCAAATGAGGGGAGGAACCAGTCCCCCCTGCATCCCATCACCTCTTTCCAGGACCTGCTAAGACATGGTCAAACCCTGGTGTTTTGGCAGCTGACTTGGCAACTGGCTGATGGGCGTACGACATCTAATTCCTACAGAAAACAAAATAAAGGTGAGACGCGCCCGGGGCTGATACGAGCAGGCTCTGACATCTCGTGGCCAGCCCTGAAGGGACACTGGTTAGCCTTAAAATTGTAATGTAGATTTTTCCTGTTCGTAACGCTGCGGGGAGAGAGCGAGAGACAAAGCCAGGACGCCTGGTCGCTAGCTCAGCTTGGGGAGACTCGTGAGTTACAGGCAGCAGAGAGGCTTGGCAGCTGCTCCGGAAAGAGTCAGCGGCTGCCCAGCTGATTAGCAGAGCGCCCCCTGGGGGCAGCGTGTGTCTCTATGGGTGATGCGCATCCGCACATGCCTTGGGACATGCAATAAAATTTATTCTGCACTCAAATGATAAAAATTAGAGGGAACCCTGATTCCAGCAGGGGGCAGATACATCTGGGCTCCGTGTAAGAACTTCACAATGCCCATGCTGGGTCAGACCAATGGGCTCCTGTCCTCAGGCAGAGCCCCACGCCAGGCGCTTCAGAGGGAATGAACAGCACCGGCAATCAGTGAGCGATCCCTCCGCCAGCACCCATTCCCAGCTTCTAGCAAACAGAGGCCAGGGACCCCACTCCTGCCCAGTCTGGCTGGTAGCCATTAACGGACCTGTTCTCCTGGATGGTTTTTTTTCGTTCTTATTGGAACCCTGTTACGGTTTGGGCTTTTCCCCCGTCCCCTGGCAGAGAGTTCCAGAGACTGGCCTCCCAGAAATAATGCATTTTGTTTGTTTCCCAACTGCTGCCTATGAATTCCATTGGGTTATGCCAGTGAAGGGGTCAGTAAGGTTTCCTTATTTACTTTACCGCCCCATTCCAGACTGTCTAGACCTCTCGGGGTGATCGGAGATGGGGGCATAGCACCCCTTCTCTGTCTTATTATCTATTCCTTTCCTGACAATCCCCAGGCTTTCGTTAGCTGTTCAGGTGGCCTCGGCACGTTGGGCAGATGTTTTCAGAGAACTGTCCACCGTGATTCCAAGAGCTCTTTCCTCCGGTGGCCACCTCTTCGCTTGCCCCTTTTCCGAGATCGTTTCTCATTTGAACAGCGGTGGTCCACGAGGACCCCTGGAGCTGTGTATTCCTGCTCTTTTCCCCCTGTCTTTTCAGTGGAGCACCCAGCAACCTTCTCATGAACATCAGAGGAGCCTTCAATTACTTATCTTAATGATCCTGCAGCTCTGTGTTCAGAAACTGCCTGCTGGGGCTTGTGCTTTAAGCAACCCTCAAGTATGCAAATCAGGAGTTAGCCCCTCCCCTAAATATTGTCCTTGCCTGAGTGGCCACACCCAGTCACTTCAGCCAATCAGAGCGCACTGGCTGATTGGGGAAGGGTATAAATAAGGGTTTGGCCCAGCTGGGGAGCTGTTTGCTGGCAGCCAGGGTCAGTTGCTGGTTGGGTAAAAGCATGGCTCAGGTGAGTGTGCTTCCACTTTCTCCTCCAAGGGAAACCCTCTGTTAAGGTTTGATCCAGGGGGCTGAGAGGCTTCTGGGCTGTGGACCTGACTCTGTTCAACAAACCCCTAAGAACCAGTCAGTTATTACCACACAGGCTGGAAGGCCCCTGGCTGCAGAGAGCCCAGCCCAGCCTGGCTGCTGGCGGGGTTTGGAGGGCCTGAGACGCTGCCAGCCTCAGGTTCTGAGGAGCCCAGGCAATGCACCCTACGTGTGATGCCGGCTCTGAAAAGTCGTCTGCAAGGGAGGGTCGGCAGGGGATGGGTTTGCCTGGGGTGCGAAGGTACCGACGGGCAGCTGAGAGGTCTCACAGGGTGTGAGAAACCCCTGGAAGGTAAAGCTGTTCTCAGCACCTTGCAGATGTGCACAGGAGGGTCTGGTATCAGCATGCGTGAAATGCTTCTTTGCTGAGGAACTGGATGTCTGCAGAGCTGTCGCAGCCTGCTGGTCCCAGGATCCCGGAAAGGTGCATGGATGAGGCTGTGGCTTTCATTGGACCAGCTGCTGTCAGCGAGAGAGAGGCTTCTGCGCTGCCGCGGGGGGCTCCGCAGACGTGCCCAGCGCTCAGGCCTGCAGGAGGGCTTTGAATAGCTCCAACCCTTGGCCCGTTCACCAACGGAAATGGGTCCGAGCCAAGAGCTGCTCAACTCAGAGGCTGCCCCATGAAGCAAGTACGAGAGCTGGAAGGCACTTGGAAAGCTCGCCGCGTCCAGCCTGCTGCTTGCAAGCACCGCTCCGGGGCGTCCCTGACAGGGTTTGTCTAACCAGAACTTCAATTTCATCTCCAGTGATGGAGCTTCCACAGCCTCCCTGGGCACCTTATTTCAGCCTTTAACCACCCTGACAGTTGGGAAGTTTTTCCTAGTGTCCAACTTAAACCTCCCTTGCTGCAGTTTAAGCCCATTGCTCCTTGTCCTGTCCTCAGAGGCCAAAGAGAATGATTTTTCTCCTTCCTCCTTGCCACACCCCCTTTAGGCACTTCAAAGCTGCTATGTCCCCTTTCAGTCTCCTCTTTCCAAAGCAAACAAGCCCAGTTCTTTGTCTTCCCTCACAGCTCATGTTCTCTAGACCTTTAATCATTCTTGCTGCTCTTCTCTGGACTTTCTCCAATTTCTCCACGTCATGCATGAATTACGGTGCCCAGAACTGGACGCAATACTCCAACCGAGGCTTAATGGGTGCAGAGTAGAGTGGAAGTAAGTCCAGAACTATGATGCTAACTACATTGTAAGAGGGGGTGGGGAACATGGGTGTGTCTTGGAGCTGCTGGGGGTGGGATAATGGGCTGAGAACTGGCATGTGGGTGGGATTTGGAATTCTGGGCGTGGCTTTGTAATGGCTAGGTGTGGGTGTGTGGGCGGGGCTTAGCATTGGCATGACTGGCGGGGTTGGGTTGTAGCTTGGCTGTGTCGGGGTTTTCTGGGCGGGGCTTGGACTCGTGGGCGGGGCACCCTGAAAGCACCTCCCACTTTTGCTTCCCAGGCTGCTCACTGAGAGTGGCTCCCAGGCCTGTAGTCTTTCGGCTTCCTGTATTTGGCTTCGGCTTTGCCTGGGCCAGCTCCGTCCTTGCAGCCGGCTCAGCCTTCTGCTCTCCTGCTGGGGAGAAGAGTTCTCCGACAGGCCCGGGGCTGGGCTTCCGGGTGCCTTTGTTTTGTCACTTGTGTGAGCCTGCTTTGTCCTCTGGGCAACCTCTCCTGAGCTTCCCTGCTGCCAATAAGCTGCCTGTCCTGCCCCGGCACAAAGCAAGCATCCCAGGAATGCAAACCCACGCTCGCGCTGGGGGCTCGGGCCAGCCCCGAGGCTGCTTACTCAGGAAGGGGCCTGGGGGTGCTGAAGGGGGAGGGGTTAATCACCCAGGGCCAAAAGAGCTTTAAGCCCCAGGTTCCCTTCTGGAAATCCTAAAGACAACCCTGCACAGAAGGCCGGTTTACCGGGCGAGCAGGCGGCAGCTGTAGCGGTGCAGACATGGTCACGCTGCTCCTGTGATCTCCACCAGCTGTCCCCGCCGGCAACTGTCCCATCAAAGGGTCTGGGCGGGGGGAGCCGCCCAAGGGAAGGCGGCTATCCCGGGCCAGGATCGGGGACAGGCCTCCGGTATGCAGCCGTGATGCCGCAGGGTGCTGGGCTGGGCGGGGGGTCTCACCTGGCGCTCCCTCCCTGGGCAGCGCTCCAGGGGCTGGGGTCTTCCAGAGGCTGTCCTGACTTGACTGGGGCGAGGCCGACACGTTCCAGCCGAGAGGCCGGGTGGGCTGGTGCGGCTGCGGAGGGGGGTAAGAGTAGCTTGCCTCCCTGTGCTCTCTGCAGCCTTCCTGCCCTGCTAGAGTCAGCTATGGGCCAGGGGGTGGCTGAGATGCCCAGACCTGCAGGACGGGCCTGGGATGTGCCTGGGAATGCCCCCGGCCCTGGCCTTGCGCTCCTGAGAGCAGTACCGTGCTCCAGCCAGAGATGGGCTCTCCCCGGCCTGGAGGTGCCAGGGCAGGGCAGCTCTGCAGAGGGCCAGCAGTGCCTGCGGATGGGGCGGAGGCCAGTGCCCTGGGTTGCAGGCTGGCTGCTGGGGGCCCCGTGGAAGGGCTCTGGGTGAGTGTTTGCAGATGTGGGGGTCGGGGTGGGGCAGGAGCCTGGCAGCGCCCCTGGGAAAGGCAAGCGACTGACTTGGGCCGGCTCTGGGTTTCTTGGGGGCAAGGCGGGGTACAGCGAACGGGACAGTCGAGAAGAAGGGGGTGAGGCTCTGGCTGTGATAAGCACCGTGCAGTGAGGCCGAAGGGGGATCGGCGAGGGTACCCCCCCCGCATTAGCCAGTGGAAGATGGGGCTGCCCTGGCCACGCCCCTTCCTGGGCTCCCCCCACTTTGCAGCATCCCAGGACAGCCCCAGCGATCCCCTCCCCACCCCCCAATACGTCTCTGCACTGGGAGCCCTGCGGCTGGACAAGGGCTTCCCCGGGGAGCAGCTTTGCGCACGCGGCTCTGAGGCCAGCAGGACACCAGAGGAGAAGGACCCTGTCTAGTCCAAGGGGGGGTCGCTGCTGGGCCCCCCCGCCCTTTGATGGCCCCGGGGGAGCCCTGCCCCCTGCAGAGCAGCCCCCCACCTGTCAGGCAATCCCCCTCCTGCAGGATCTAATGCCAGTTACCCACCAAGAGCTGCTGGGAGCTCCTCTTAGGCAGGACCCGATCCGGAGTCAGGCTGGTGAGACCGGGAGGGGAGGGGAGTGGGTGGTACAGGGGTCCTGCTAGTTTTTTCCACCCATGGGTGGACTAAATTTTGTTCTGCTCACAGAGGAGTGTGGGGATGTGCACCACCATTAGAAACACACTGTGGGCTGTGGGGGCTCTGCCTGCAGCTGGGCAGCCCCTGGCTGTCTCCCAGACGGCTGCCCGGGCGCTCAGCTCACTGGGGGTGCTGGAGGTGGACCCCCGCTCTGGGGGGCGCCTGGCACCCTGGCCCAGGGAAGCAGTGCTTGCTGGCACAGCCGGTGGGGTGGGAAGGCAGCAGATGGCGGGAGGGAGCAGGTCACGGGTTGGAAGGGATCAGCAGCCCATGCAGCTTAGGGCTGCCAGCTCTGTGGGCTGGGCCTCGGTGGTGGAGCTCAGAGCTGGGATCAAAGCGCCCAGCCGGGGGCGGGCGGGAGAGACCTAACCCCACGCCCTGGGATCTGGCCCTGCTGACTGTGCTTCTAGGCTGCTCCAGCTCCCGGGCTGGGGGGCCCTGGACGCCCCCAGCGAGCGGGAAGTGGGGGCCAGCTTGCAGCCATGCGGAGCTGCGGGGCTGGAGGCAGGTTCCAAGCCGACCCCCCACAGGGACTTGGGTGCTTTTCTTTTTAACACCCATGCGACCCCCTCCTGATGCTGAGCCCGGGGCCTTCCCAGGGCAGCGGCTCTGTGTCTGCCAGGATGGGGCTTGTGTCCCGCCCACCCGGTGGCTTCAGCAAGCGCCCGGCTGGAAGGGCAGGGCCGCCCCAGAGAATGGCCCCATAGCGAGGGTGGAGGGGTCAGGTGGCTGGATGTGCGACTGGCAGGCCGTGCAGCAAAGGACAAGGCCCTGTGCCTCAGTTTCACCTGTAATACCAGTGCTATAGAAAGACAGGCTGGCCCAGTGGTTAGGTCCCAGCCTGCAACTTACGACACCTGGGGTCTTAGATCACGGGTGAGTCACATGGCCGTTCTGTGCCTCAGTTTCCTCACCTGTGTCATGAGAAAGCGGCACCTGAGACCATCCTGCTCCCCTACCTTAGGGCTCGTCTTCCCAGCTAGCGCAACGGCTGCCCCCAGCTAAGGGTGAGTCTCCCCCACGGGGGAACAAACCCGCCGCTGCTCCGGGGTTGCGTCGATGTAACAGCATCACCGGAGCTGCACCAACGCCGGGGGCTGGTGTTGAGCTGCCTGCAGGGGAGTTACCTGTGCCAGCCTTTGGCAAGGGCCCAGCAGTAGGGAGGCGAAGGCGATCAGCTAGTCCTGCCCTGCTGTTGGGACGTTATGGCAGGGGAGCCACAGCGCGTGGGGACCCGGGTCTGAAATACGGCCGGTGTGAGTGCTCACCGTCTGGCAGCATGTGTTTCTCTGGGTGGTGCACGCCTGCCCCACCTTAGCGCATGTAACAAAATGTATTCCACACATGCATGGAAATGCGCTGGGGAACGCGGCCTAAGGCCCTTGCCTTTTCCAGAAGGGCTGAGGGGTAACCCCCGGTACCCCCAGTTTGTTCGGTTGTTTCCCATGCGAGGCTCTCTGGGCCTGCGACTCCGACGGCAAGGGCCAGTCTACTCTGCGGCGAGAGGGGGGTTTTGAGAGAGCCTGTCCCCCCATTAAAGGGTTGGGCGCTGAGGGGGGGGAATGTGGCAGAGACCTTGCCTGGCACTGCAGCAAAAACGAGGTGACCTGGCCTCTTGGCCCCGCTACCTCTAAATTACCCATCAACTCCTGCACTGCCTCTTTCCTGCCTGTCATGGCACAGCATGAGCCCCCCCACTGCAAAGGGCACCAGCCGTTTGCTCAGAGTCACCCCCAGGGGCTCATGGGGCCAGCTGAGCCCTGCCCATTGGTCCCACTGTGAGGAGGAGCCTGGAGGAGCCCACCCCTCCTGAGTCAACCCTGCCCCTTCCACCGACCGCCTTGGCCGCTGGGCGGGACAAGATGTGAGGCCGCAAGTGGCCGGGGTAGGGGGGTGACTGCCAGCCGCCTCTCCTGGCAATGTCCTTTACATTCCTTGCTGCTTCCCCAGGGGCAGGCTCATGATCGTGCCCATGGTACAGATGGGGAAACTGAGGCACGCATGGGCCCCAGGCCACCATGGCAGAAGCAAAATTAGAACTCAAAAGCCAGTGGCCCGTTGTCTGTGTTCTACTGGCCAAACCCCTTACACCTTGTGCCCCCTTACGCCAACCCAGGATAAGCAGTGTCTCGCTAGCCAGCACAGAGCAGTCTGGCCAGCTGGGTCCAGGTGCTTTCTCAGCACCACCAGCGACCCCCGGGCAGCTCAGGCAGGGGGAGGCAAATTCCCTGGGGAGGAGATTGGGTGGGGAGGGCGCAGGAGAGGCACTTAGCAGAGGACACAGGGGGTCAGTGCCTGGGAAGGGGTTGGGGGGACTTAACCACTGGTGCTGGGAGAGGGGACTGGCCAGCAAGCAAGTCACGTTGTGGGGTGCACCTGGTGGGAAGCTCTGTCTTGACACTAGGGGCTGCGGCAGGGCAGCCACTCCAGAGGGAGTCGGAGGCCATCCAGCTGAGGACCAGAGTGTCCCCTGGTAGGTGTTTTGTCGTCTGGGTGGTGCACATTCGCACCTGCATAGAACAAAATTTATCCCGCATGAGGACGGAAATGAGTAGCGGGACTGTTGCTGGGGGAGGGGTGGGGGTTTTCTGCAGGAGCTGGGTCAGAGATACAGTCCTGCCAGGCTGCTACAGACCAGCATGGAGGGGACCGGCCAGCCAGACGCTTTGACTTGTCCTGGCGGGGATGAAGTCACGGCTCGGTACATGCCCAGATCCTGCGACGCTCAGTGGCTGGCAGCCGCGCTCCGTCTCCAGGGCCATCGCCTTTGGGACGCGGGGCGGTAGCGGAGCTCTCCTCCAGGCTGACACACACCGAGCGTCTCCCAGCTGATTTTCTTCCAGAGTGCCCTAAAACCCTTCTGCTCGCCCACGTCATCTCAAACCCCGAGGGGCTCGGGGAGGGAGGGCCAGGGGCCCACCCAGGAAGGCCTTTGAGTGGGCGCTTCCCAAGATGCAGCCACCCCGAGAAGGTGGCCTCAGCCCTCGGTCGCCCTGGTTTGTTTTTCTCACGCCCACCCACCGTAGGCTCACTCTGGTCCCCACAAACCTCAGCAGGGAAGCGGGGGCTGGCGGCCGCTCGGGGGGCGCAGCCGCATGTAAAGGCCCAGGGGGAGCTACGCGCCCCCCACGGATTTCCCTGGAGCTGCACCAGGAGGTGGCTCTGGGGCGTGTCCGGTGGGTGAAGTTTCTCCTGCCCGGCTGCCGCACGAGTGCCCTGCTCGAACCAGGGGCCCTGCAGAGCTGTGAGGGAGCTCAGGCCTGGCCAAGCCGGGGCTGCAGTCAGCTCAGCCGGCGTGGCCTGGGCAGGACTGAGAGAAGCAGGAGCCGGGCACGGTGCAGAGCCTGGGCCGTGAGGAGCTGGGGTCGGGACTGAGGCCGCTGGCAGGCTGAGCACACGGGGAGCTTGCCCAGTGCCTGGCTGGCTGGGTCTGGCCGCTGCTCAGGCGCTAAAATAACACCGACGCGGTGCCCGGCAATGGGACCAGATCTGCGCTGCAAGACAAAGGGCCTCTGGAGACCCCGGTGCTTGTCTGCCGCTGCCCCTGGGTGCTGGGCACCCACCACTCGAGCACCTGCAAGCTCCCTGGCCAGGGGGCCTCTGCTGGGGCTGGCAGGGCAGGGAGTGACTTGGAGGTGGCCTCCTTCCTGGAGCCAGCCAGCCCCCTCTCCCGGCAGCTCCCTGCCAGGGAGCCACATGGCTCCGGGAGGAGGAAAGCCCCAGCTCTTCCACCCCGTGGACCCCCATGGCACTGAGCAGCGGCGCCAGGCTGCTGTGTCCTGCCGGGCCAGCCCCTGGCCTTGTGTCCCCCACCAACTCCCCCGGCTCTGCTGCAGGGGCCGCCCCAGAGCCTCCCCCCACTGGGCCGGCACCCCCAGAGCTGGGCTGGCCCCCGTTCTCTTACCTTGCCTGCGCGTCCTGGGGCCGGGGGCCTCCTACTCCCACATTGTCACCCGGAGAGGCGCTAGGAACAGCTGGGAGTGACATCAGCCAGGAACAATGAGAGACTTGACAGGCGAGGCCCAGGCCAGAGGCTGGGGAATATTCCCCCCCCCCAGCTGCCCCCAGCCGCCCCCCTCCCTCCGGGATCTAATTACAGCGGATAAAGGAGCCAGGAAAGGGAACAATGCACACTGGGTAAGGCCATCTGCCAAGGACAGGGACATTCCAGCCCCCACGCCTGCCGGCCCCCTCCGCTGGCATACGCTGGCCTTTCCTAACTGCATTCCTTCCCGGTAAGCCTGGGCCAGCCTGGCCTCAAGGACACCGCTGGCAGGCCGGGCACAGGGTGCCGGGCACTGGGATGCGGGCACAGGGCGGGCTTGGTCCCCGCCACCCCCTCCAGGCTGCCTGTCATAGAGCAAGGGGGCTGGCGCCTGCCCCAACCGCCGCCACTCGGTCTTGCTGGTCCAGGGTTCTCGGGAGGCGGGCGCAGGGGTTGGCGCAGCTGCCGCGTCTCTGGCTGCTCCTGGCCATGGGGGATGAGAGCTGGTGGCCATTCAGCAGGCCGCAACGGCCGAGTGCCCCGGGGTGGGGGCCTTGGGGTCTGTAGGCGAGGAAGCCCCCAGCGGCTTCCCAGACTACTGCTGCTGTTGCTGGGCTGCCGGCCGGCTCCTTGGCTTGCTGGTGACGCCCACCCTGGCAAACCAGGCCCTGTTCCTTCCCCGGCTCCTCTGGCTGGTGCAGGAGGGCCAGGGCTCCTGGGCGGAGCGGCTGGGGGGTTTCCAGCACATCCAGGTGTTGCCTGGCTGGTCCCACGCCTCTGCCCCCTCCTGCTGGGCTCCCAGCTGTTGCCGTCTCCCCGCTAGCTGGGGGCCCAGGAGGAGGCCAGTACGCTGCCGAGGGCTCCTGGGACTCCCACCAAGCCGAGATGTGGCCCCCGGGAGCCTGGCACTGGGAGGCGATGGGGGTGGCCGGCAGTTGCAGGGTTTGTACCTTTGGATGTCCTGCTCGGGCCACTTGCGGGGCTCGACCGTGGCCCATCTGGAGCCAGAAGCCGGAGGCTCCTCCAGCTGAGCCAACGGAACGGAACGGAACCAGGGGCCTGAACCCACCGGTCCAAAGGGGCTGTAATGGGCCCAGGCTCTTACCCCTTAGCGACTGCCCCTCGGCTGGGCCCATGGCCCCACTGCCAGCTGGGCGCTCTGCAGGAGGGGCCCTCTTGGAGCCCAGCCTGGGCCAGCCTTGCCTGGCAGACCCTTCCAGGGGCTGCCTCATGCCTCCCTCTGCCACCTCGGCTCTGGCTGCGGCCCCCCGGTAATCTCGTTGCTCCGTTCCTGAGAGCCCACTGGCCGCGCTGCCTTCGGTGGGCTCCCAGCGGTGCTCTGGAAGGCTGTCCTGGTGCCCCCGGGCTTTTGCCTGTGGGGCTGCTGGCACCTGCCACCCTGCTGGGCATGGAGATGCCCCCCCCCACCCCAGGGATGTGACGTGGATGGAGGCCTCTCCTGGCCTGTCCTCCCGTCCCTCCTGGTGGCTGCCTGTCTG
This sequence comes from Carettochelys insculpta, assembly GCF_033958435.1. Classification (NCBI taxonomy): domain Eukaryota; kingdom Metazoa; phylum Chordata; order Testudines; family Carettochelyidae; genus Carettochelys; species Carettochelys insculpta. The sequence continues at coordinate 3,169,270 of NC_134147.1, read as the reverse complement.
TCCGGCCGCAGCCGACGTGGGAGCCTGGGCCTGGCTTGCTGGAGGCCCTAGGAGAACAGCTGTCTCCATGTGGGCATGGCTCTGCCGGCTTCGCCATGCGCCTGTCTGCTGTGGCCGGCTGCTTCTCCCCCACCGGTGCCTGGGACGTGGCTCCCAGCCCAGTCTTGTCTCACGGGGGTGCAGCCTGGAGTAGCCACCCCCCCCCAAGCGAACACCACTCCAAAGGGGTGACAGTCACCCAGGCCCCGGCTGAAGCAGGGTCCCCTCCCCCGGTGCTGCCTGACCCCTGCATGAGGCAGTCCCTGTCCCGGGCACCTCTGCCACAGTCCAGCTCAGCTGGGCCGGCCTCCTCTCTTGGCGCACCGGCTGTGCCCAGGCAGTGCAGGGGGTCTGTGCCACCCACACTGCTCCCCGGTGGCCCGGCTGTGACTGCCCCGCCAGCTTCCTTCTCCAGCACCGGCTGCCCTGGCACGGCCCAGGCAGACCTCAGCAAGGGCTGCTGCCTGCCCTGGTAATGACCAGCTACACCCTAGCTCCATCTCGGCACCGGATCCACCCGGGGCGTCAGGCGCCTCCTGCGTTAACGCCGCTGGATGCAGGAGGAACAGGAGAGCTGCGGTTCAGCCTGCCAGAGAGGAACGCAAGAGCCATCTACAAGAGGGAGGCCTGCTCCCCGACGGGGCCGGGCTGCGTGGGGCTGCCAGGAGCCCTCCTGCACTGGGACAGGCTGCGCAGGGAGGACCCCTCTCTCTGGATCAGCTGGCCAACCTGGGCCGCCCCCGCAGCTGCCCCCCAAGGAACCCTGGGTGCTGTGGGCGCAGCCGTCGGATGGGGCCTCTCCCGGCAGCGGAGACGGCACGGCCAGGACTGCGCCGCCGGGGCGTCTTTGTCCAGCCCTGCAGGCGCTGGGCAGAGCTGGGCCCCCGCCCCGGCCGATCCAGCTCAAGCCTGGGCGTGCCAACGCTGCGCCCTGCCCCGAAATCCAAAACCGGTTCGGCCCACTTCGAACCCCGCTCCCCAGCCCTGCAGGGGAGCTCAGCTGGGAGCTGCCCCAAGGCCGGATCCCCGGCAGGGCCCCTGGGCGGCGCCTGGCCCTGCCAGCTGGGCTAACCCCAGCTCTGAGCACCAGGCTGGCTGGGTGGGGGAGGTGGGGATGCTTGTGCTGGGTGGGTGGGGGAGCGCCCCCTAGTGGTGGGACGAAGCATTTCCTCTGTGGGGTCCACTCCACAGCCAGCCAGGCCTGGGCGGCCAGGTGGTGCTCATGGACACTGGACGGCTGGGACCAAATCCCCACAGGCCCTAATGCTGGGCTTGATCGGCTTAGCCGGCCTCCACCTCCGCCCCTCAGGGTGCCTGGGGAGCCTCAGCGCGCTCCCCGGCCCGGCCGGGCAGCATGTGGCAGGCAGCTTTAGCCCAGGCGCCATCTGCTCGGCTCGGGCGCTCCCTCGGTAATCCCCGGCGTGTCCAGGAAGCTGCTGGTGTCTGTACTCAGGGCTGGGGGCTGGGCACCCGCCACTCTCCTGGGCCATGGGGAGCCAGATCACCCGGTCCATGGGCCCAGCACGAAGCGGGGGGCAGGGCCGGTGCAAAGGGGGTATTGCCACGGGCCGCTACGGAGGCCGGCAGCCCTGCGATAGAGCCAGCTGGGTCTGTAAAGGGGCAGGGCACCCAGGGACCTTCCCCGGGGGACAAGTGGGAGACGGACGTGTAATGCCAGCAGGGAGACCACATGTGGTTCTGGCGTGGGGCAGCCCAGGGTCTTGGACCCCAGCAAGAGACGGGGAACGCAATTGCTCCTAGAGTCTGCAAATCACAGCGGGGCGCCTGCTCCCCAGGCCCTCACGCTGCTGCTGGGAATAGAACCCAGGAGTCCGGCTGGCCGGTGCCTTGCTGTAGGCCTGCCTCTGCAACAATCAAAGGGCCCTGGAGCAGCTGACCGTAAGGCCTGGTCTGCTCCAGCGTGGGGCAGACCCCACTCACTCTGCAATCTGGGTCCCCTCCATCATGGCAATGGGCTTCCTGGGCGAGGCAGCCAGGTGTCAGGGGTGGGAGGTATGCAAGGGAGTGGCAGGGGAAGAGAGCCGGAGGGAGACAGGCCTCGGTCTGAGTTTTATTTGCTCACTAAGGGTTTGATGCAAGGGCTGCAGAGCTTGTGATTCAAGAGGAATGATCCTGGACTGGGAAGCAGTTTGGCCTCTGCGCGGCTCCTGAGCCAAGCAGCCTTGGGGCAGGTGTCAGCCTGTAAGGTGCTCTGGCTGACACCTGCAGGGCTGGGGTGCTGGGCAGCGTTCCCTGGGCAGCCGCTCAGGAGAGAGTCAGGTGCTGCCAGCTGATCAGCAGAGCGCCCCCAGCCGGCAGCCTGTGTTCGTATGGGTGGTGCGCATGCCCCACTTGCCTCGGTGCACACAAAAATTATTCTGCACATGGAATGAAAAGATTTGCTCGGTCGGGATGGGGGTGTGCACCGAGCTGGGTGCAGGTGGGGCTGGAGTAACCAGGGGCTGCAAGGCAGCTGTGGACTGGGATTGGCAGGTGACTGAGGCGCTTTCCACGCCCTGCCTGCCTCTTCTCCCCCCAGGCTAGTGGCCAGTCTGCTTTTCCAGACCTCGTGACCCCAATCACTTAAAGAAGGAACAGGAGCAAGCGCCCGGCTCCCAGGAGGCTCCCTTCGCTAACCCCCATTGTAGGTGTGATCATCAGATCCCAGCAATCAGCCACAGATTAAGTACCCGCTCAAGTAGGAGAGGGAAGTGGTGGTCCCAGATCCTGTGCGGGAGGCCCGATCCTGTGCCCCCCGGCAGAAGGAGAGGCTGCTTGTCACTCCAGGCTTTTGAGGAACTCCAGCAGGCCCTGGTGCCACTCCTCCGGTTTGTCCAGGTAACAGGCGTGCCCCGCTCCTTTCAGCATCAGCACCTTGTGATTGGGCAGGTTCTTGAGGTTGTTCAGGCTCACCTCCCCCAGCTGGGCATCTTGGTCCCCGTACACAATCAGCGTGGGGGTCTAGCAAAGGGGGAACACAAAGCACCTGAGTTCAGTCATCGGGAACAGCTGCCGCGCACGCTCTAATTGTTGCGATGCAAGAGGAGAGGGGAGGCAGGGCCCCGGGATTCAGGCCAGGTTGCAGCCTTAGTAGGCCCCTCTCTGGAGTCAGCTTTGATGGCAAATCATGAAGCTAAGAAACCGGGTGTGTGTCAGAGGGGCGAGAACTGGAGGCTCAAAGTAGGGATGGCTGAAGATCCAAAGGATTGGAGCCTGGGCGACTGTGGTGGGGTCTGGATATGCCGTGGATATTTTACATCTGCAGGAGAGTATACACTTTCTTGGGACTATTTGTTGTAGTCCACTTCCCTAGTTTATGTGCTGGTGCAAATGAACCATCACCACAGGGACTACAGCCCAGGGGATTACCCTGGAGCTGGGGAATCCCGAGTGCCAGAAATGCCCGGAGAGGCTGTGGGCAGCTTGCAGAAGGCAGAGAAGCCTTAAGGCTGCTCTGGGTTACCCTGGGCACCGGCCCAGTTGCCGGCTAGCCCAGGATCAAGCTGCAGGGGAGGCGTAAAGATGGTCTTAAGCCCTTTTTGCTTTCCTCTGCCTGCTCTGATGCTGCTCAGGATCTGCTCCTACTGCAGAGGGTTGAGAGAACAAAAACGTTCAAACTAAGCCACTGAAAACCAGGGGCTAAAATTCGCCCCGCCGGCGAGGTGCCCAGGCTGCATGCAAGGACTGGGTTTCTGGGGCCACGGGGAGGCTGGGGCTAGGAGTGACCCAGTACCACTGGGCCCAGGACCCTACTTCTAGCCCAGCAGAATGCAGCCCTCAGTCCCAGGTGTGGGGTGGCCCTGACAGCTGGGCGAGTTTTGGGAGGAGGGGTTACAAATTCCCCATGGGGGGAGGAAGAAGGAACATTTTCTCTAGCGAGCTGATTTAAAAGGAGAGGGCAGTTAGCTATGGAGGGGGCCGGCCCATTGGACCAACGCCCAAGAAGGGAGATCAGTGTGCACAGGGCGGGGTGAAAGGGGCCTGGGAAATGCAGCGTATCCCACAGCTCCGCTCTCTCCTACAGGGCTCTGCCTCTGGTGCAGGGGCATAGGACGCAGGGTGTAATGCCACCATGCGAGGTGGGGCCACACCGGGAATGCACAGGGCTGTGGCTGGTGCCCGGCTGTGTCCCTGACCGAGTTGAGCCCTCTATGGATGGAAGCTGGAGTGTTATTGCCGGACATTCCCTGCACAGCCCTGCAGGAACGATCCCCTGCAACCTGGCTGATCCTGCTTTGGGCAGGGGGTTGGACTAGATGACCTCCTGGGGTTCTGTGATCCTTTCCCGCCATCCGCCCAGCACCTTACTCATCCACCAGCCCAGCAGTCCCTGCTCCTGCCCGGCTGCCGGGGCCCAAGCGAAGGTGTCTCATCCCTCCCGGTACCTTGACGCTGGCGTACTGAGCGGCAGGGAACTTCTCGGTGCAGATGGGCGCCACGGGCACGTAGGCCTGGACCAGGGGGCTGTGCTGGAAGAGGAACGGGAGGGAGTACATCCCGCTGAGGGAGGGGCTGACGACCACCGCCTGCTCCAGCTGCAGGGCCTGAAGGACGGCCTTCAGGAACCCCCCCGGGGCTGGCTGCCCAACGGGGGCCGGAGCGGTCGCCTCCTGGGAACGGCCGAACCCTGGGAAACAAATCTGTGTTAATGACGCCCCTGGCGAGAGAGCAGCGAGGGGGCTTTCCCATTGCACCCCACTTACAGACGGGTGGGCGGCAGTAGCCGCACGCCGCCCCCTTGGCGGAGACAAGAAAGCTGGGGCTATGCCAGAGTTTTGTTAACAGAAGGGGCCTTCTGTCGGCATAACTCATGGAGCGTCTACGCCCTCAGAGCATCCTGTCGACAGGCTCTTGACGGAACTCTGCATTTGTCTCGACAGAATCATCCCCCCAAAGTCGAGGCATAAGAACCCAGCGGCACAGTACTGTGGACAGACATGCAGTATTGCCGCTTCTATCCACAGAGAGGGCTTCTGGTTGCCGGGCAGCCCTCTTTGCAGAGCTGCCATTGCGCTTTCTGACACCAGAAGGCAGCACAGACCGGCTGTTCTCTGTCCACAGAGCAAGTTGTGTATAGCTGCAATCTGTCGACAGGGGTGTGTCTACACCTGCATTCCTCTTTCAAAAGAGGTATGCAAATGAGGTATAAACTGGCATATTCAGCAGCCATTTGCATATTCTAATTTCAAAAGAGCTTCTTTCCTATTAAATAAAGGGAAGAAGGATTCTTTCGAAGATGGGTTTAATTTTGAAAGAGCAGCGTCTGCACTGGCTTTCTTCTTTCGAAAGAAGCTCTTTTGAAATTCAAATATGCAAATAAGGTGCTGAATATTCAAATATATACCTCATTTGCATATCTCTTTCGAAAGAGGAATGCAAGTGTAGACACACCCCAGAGGTTCCGTCGGGATTTCCCTGTTGCCATTCTCGTGTAGACACAGCCAGACAGCATAGATGGGGGGCAGGAGATGGCTGCAGCCTAGCTCCTGGTATCTCAACAAGATCAGGTTTCAGCTTTCCCTGTGAGTAGGAGGGGGAGGGCCGGAAGCCAGGACACCTGGGTTCTGCTCCCAAGGCCCTGACGGGGTGGTGTCGGCTGGTCAAAGTGGGAGAGGAGAAGGGGGGACTTGAGTCCGAACACCTGGGCTCTAATCTCGGTTGTGCTGCTGACTGGACTCAGGTGGGTCAGGCATGCGATTCTCTGTGCCTCGGTTTCCCCAGACAATCCTGTCCCACGGGAGAATTCAGGGGGGCAGGGAAGGTGCTACAGCTGGCACAGTAAAAGTGCTCCTCCAGGGGATCTGCCTCCCCCAGGGACCTTATGCCACCCAGGCACCTGAAGGCTGTTCTCCCCCATCCCCCCAGCCCCAGGGCTGAGCAGCAGTACCGGGCAGGTCGATGGCCACCGCGCGGTAGCCAGCACCCGCCAGCGTGGTCAGCGTCTGCAGGTTGAGCCAGGTCTCGGAGGAAAAGCGAATGCCATGGAGCAGCAGGACAGACAGCCGGGGGAGCTGCTGGGCTGGCTCTGCCCGCCGGTAGAACAGGCTCTGCCCATCCACCGAGATGGTGCCCTCGGTAATCTGTGGGGCAGCCATGGCTTCCCTGTCTGTGCTCAGCGGCCCTGAAAGAGAAGGAACTGGAGTGAGCCCTGTGCCCCCTGAACGGCCTGTGACGGTCCCTGTCCCCGCTCGGTGCAGACAGGGCGGGGAAGCTGAGCCAAGAGGGTTGCGTCCTGTCACTGGCCGGGCCTCCTGCAGGCGGGGGACGGGGGGGGGGGGAAGGCTGGGAACTTGGTTTCAGGAGGGGGCCCCAGAGGGCAGCACCCCTGGCTTTGGGGGGCCCTGGTTAGCACTGCCGGGTTTGGGGGCCCCTGGTTAGCGCTGCTGGGTTTGGGGGCCCCAGAGGGCAGCAGCACCCCGGTTGGGGAGCCCTGGTTAGCGCTGCTGGGTTTGGGGGCCCCAGAGGGCAGCACCCCTGGCTTTGGGGGGCCCTGGTTAGCACTGCCGGGTTTGGGGGCCCCAGAGGGCAGCACCCCTGGCTTTGGGGGGCCCTGGTTAGCACTGCCGGGTTTGGGGGCCCCTGGTTAGCGCTGCTGGGTTTGGGGGCCCCAGAGGGCAGCAGCACCCCGGTTGGGGGGCCCTGGTTAGCGCTGCTGGGTTTGGGGGCCCCAGAGGGCAGCACCCCTGGCTTTGGGGGGCCCTGGTTAGCACTGCCGGGTTTGGGGGCCCCAGAGGGCAGCACCCCTGGGTTTGGGGGGCCCTGGTTAGCGCTGCTGGGTTTGGGGGCCCCAGAGGGCAGCACCCCTGGGTTTGGGGGGCCCTGGTTAGCGCTGCAGAGTTTGGGGGCCCCAGAGGGCAGCAGCACCCCCGGGTTGGGGGGCCCCGGCTGGCGCCGCGGGTGTGGAAGAGCTGGGCCCGATGCTCGCGCTGCGGGCCGGGCGGCAGTGCCAGCGGCGGCCGGAACCTGCGCGGAGGAGAAAGGGCTCCCGAGGCCGGGCCTGGGCAGTGCGGGCGGCGAGGCGCGTTCCGGGCCGGAGCTGAGCAGGAAGCGGCGGCGGCCGGGGCGGGGCGCGGGGCGCAGTGACCCCTAGCGGTTAGCAGCGTCCGCCCGGTCCGGCCTCCTTCCGCTCCGCGCTGCGGCTGCGCCCCACGTGCAGGGAGGAGAAGGGGCTTGGGGGGCCCAGAGGGCGGGACACCCCCCACTAACGTGCTGGGTTTGGGGGCCCAGGGAGCAGGACACCCCCACTAACGCTGCTGGGTTTGGGGGCCCAGAGAGCAGGGGACACTGTTGCATGTTAATTGCAGACGGAGCAGGTTGCCTTGGTGTGACTCCCCTTGGCAGCAGCTGGGCCGGTCGCAGACAGGTGTCCGAGCGTCCATCCCCTCCCCACAGCCGGCAGCTCATGTGATTTCATTGCAAACCTCCCAGCAGGTCTGTCCTGCGCCCCCACCCTGCTCCTGCTCTCCCGGCCCCCAGGGCGAGCACCCGCCTCACAGGCCCTTCGGCCTCCAAATCCTCCCTGCGACTTGCAGCCACAGCAGCAAACCCCAATCCACCCGAGGGCTCTGCCCGGTGGTAATGAGCTCCTGCAGTGCAAACAGCTGGTCTCCCCGGGGCACCAGGCTCCCTCCTCCCAGGCGCCAGGCCAGCTGGGTGTGGGGCTGGCGTTGCCCACACGCTGCGTCGGGCAGTGGTTTGGCTACTGGCCTTGCAGGGAGAGAAGGCGGCTCCAGTCCAGGATCTCTGCAACGGGGCCACGGAGATCGGAGTGTGGTGCAGATATTACCCCCAAGGTTTAGTGATTTCGGGGTGGGGGAGCTGGTCCCCCACCTGCCCTTTGGTGTGTGTCTTCTGTGCCATTTCTGTGTGGCTAGCCACTGGTGGCCACCCCCCACGCCACTTCTGCCTGGCTGGCCTGGCCTTTCCCCATGGCCTCCCTTGTTATGGCTGCTCCTCCTGCAGGGCCAGCTGGGTCTCTGTGCCACTGCTGGGGCCTTGCAGCCCCGTGTGAGCCGTGGGGGCTGCTCTGCCCTGAGAGCCAGGCTGTGATTGCAGGGAGGTTTGGGTGGGCTGTGGCTGCAGGGGGGTGAGATTAGCTTGTCCCGGGCAGGCTGCTTCATTTTGATAGCCCTGCTTCTTTCCCTCCCCAGAGAGCAGGGTGGCGGTGGCCCAGTTTGCATGGGGAACTGCCCAGTGTAGGAGTTCAGAGTGTGAAATAACGCCCCCCCCATGCAGCCCTGTTAGCAGCCCCTAGGCACTGCAGCACCTAAGCATAGGCAGGACCTGGGACTGGTCCAGCCAGTTGCAATTCCAGCGGGGAGCCAGCCACGTTATTCTGAAGACATATTTATTCTTCAACCCGGCTAGCCAAGCTCAGCTGGCCCAACCGCCACCTGGGGCGGCTGTTTGTCTCCAGGGCCCCGAGAGCTACCCCCCAGCTGCTGGGAGCGTGCACACCCGTGGCGGCGGCTGGTGGCTTTCCTGCTGGGTGCATTGGCGTTCAAACAGATGCGTAGGTGGTGTTGCCCTGTCCTAGAGGCAGCGGCCCTCACGCCGCAGCGTCCCTTCTTAGTTTGCAGGGGTCGCCGGCGCCATGACAGATGTTTCTGCTCGGCACGGGCAGAGCCGACGGCGGGAAGAGACCTGCTCGTGTAGCTTTTATTTCAAATGAGCCAAGAGGTTTGCAGAGGAGCTGCCGGGGTCTCCTGCCTGCTAAACCCGGGTTGTGAGTTCAACCCAGAGGGGGCTTGAGCGATCTGGGGCAAATAGATTTAAAGACAAAGGGAGGGTGCTTGGTCCTGCCAAGAGGGCAGAGGCCTGGACTCAGTGACCTCCCGAGGTCCCTTGCAGCTCTATGAGACGTGTACCTCATCTGGACTGAGGTGGACGTGAGCCAGTCGTGACCTCTAAACCGGACTTTGTCAGCCGGAGAGCGCTCGTGCATCTGTGCCTCGGTCTCCCCCGTGGGGAGGGCCCTTGCTGCTGCCCGGTGGGGTTGGGAGATGTGCTGTTGGCACCAGGAGCGCACCCTGGGGCAGACCAAAAGGCCGTCTGTCCCAGCTTCTGATGGGGCCAGTGCCAGGCGCCCCGGAGGGCGTGGACAGTGGTCCCTCCCGAGCAGCCCATTCCCAGCGCCGGGCGAAGGGAGGCCGGGGAGCTGCCCCTGCCCAGCCTGGCTGCTGAGGGGCACCTGGGCGGTGCAGGGAGCTGGCTGCCCCCAGGCCGCCCCCTCCTCTCCCCTGCCTGCAGCCCTAGGGAGAGCAAGTCCCCAGAGGGTCTGCACAGCCGCCCGCCCTTGGCGGGGCCGAAAGGCGCTCCCCAGGCCTGCGCCTGGGCAGAGGTGCTGGAGCAGGTGTCCGGGGCCCAGAGCGGAGCCGTGCGCTCTCCCCTTCCGCCGCTAGGCGGAGCCGTGGGGCTGGATCCGGCCGGCCCCCCGGGCGGGCAGGGGGCGGGTCAGTGCGGTACCAGGCCGGCGGAGGCGGAGGCGGAGGTGGCGGCGGGCGGTGCGCAGCGGGGCGGTAAGGGGGCGCTGGGGCCGGGCCGCTGTGGCGCAGGCGGGCGAGGGCCGGGCAGGGGCGCGCCGCGGAGGCGGGGGCGCACGGACCAGGCGCGCTCCGGCGCACGGCGGGGCCGGCTGCCTTGGAGCGCGGCTGGAGGCGGGGAGGTCGAGGCAGAGCTGGGCCGGGCAGCCCTGAGGCTCTGCCATCGGCGGGCGGAGCTCCAAAGCGGCCCGGGCCTGATGCGCCCAGGCGGGGGTGAGGTTAGGCGGGGCGGGCTCCAGGGTGCCCAGAAGGGAGCAGGTGCCGGGCTGGCACGCGCCTCTCCCTGGCCGATGCCACCCCAGCGCGGCTGGAACAGGCCGTGGTGGGCCTAGCCCTGGTCTCCCTGTGTGCAAGGTGGAGGAGACGGCTGGCAAGGTGGAAGCCCTGGCTGCCTGGAGACAGAGTGCTGGCTGGAGGAGCTGGACAACAGGGCCCGGGCTTGGAGCGTCAGGGTGGTGGGGGTCCTGACTGCTGGGGGAGACACAGATCTGACCCCTTCTTGGAATGCCTGTTGCCAGCTTACCTGGATTTAACTGGGACGGAAGCTCCTGTGGGGGTAGAGACCCTGAGCCAGGTTCCCACAAGGGTCATGAGCTGGAGCGCCGGGGGAGAGGCAGTGGCACCATCCTGATGACCCTCTCCGATGTCCCGTCCCAAGAGAGCGTTGTGCAGGCGGCAGGGCTCTGCCAACCTTCAAGGCCACAAGGTCTCCTCCTTCCCTGCCCTCAGCCTGGAAAGGGCTCTGGCCTGCGCCCCGTACCCAGCCCAAGGAAAGGTCCTACGCCGTGGGCAGACCTGTGTCTTCAGGGATGGCCTGTCCGTGGCTTGCCTGCTGCGTGAGATCAGACGAGGTCGTCAGTGCATAGCACGGGGTTGAGCCTGACGAGAAAGACCTGCCTGCTGGCGGGTGGTAAGGAACCTGGGGCGCTTACCACAGGGCAGAGCAGCCCTGAGGGCCAAGCTACACAGAGGAGTCGTGTTTGCCCTCATCTGTTAGCACTTGGAAGCCAGGACTGTCTGGCTGTGTACGGTCCCTAGCACCCAGAGGCCTCATCCCTGTGCGTAGGGCCCTACCAGAGTCGCAGTCCATTTTGGTCAAGTTCGCCATCCTAGGAATTTTAGAATGGTAAATGTCATGATTTCAGCGATTGAAATCTGAAGTTTCAGTGTTGTGATTGTCAGGTGTTCAGAGTTCCCACTAACTTTTCCACCCGGGGCAAAATTAATTTTGTTATGTGCACTGAGGCCTGTGTGGATGTGCACCACCAATGGAAACCGATGCTGTTGGCTGTGGGTGCTCTGTTAATCATCTGGGTAATCAGCTCCTTCTGCTTACAAGGCATACTAGGTCCTACCCAAAAAGGAGCTGTATGAGGGTCTCAGGGTCATTGTAGGGAGGGTTGCAGTACTGCTCCCCTTACTTCTGCATAGCTGCTGGCACCAGAGCTGGGCAGCTGGACAGTGGCGGCTGCTGGCCATGTACCCAGCTCTGAAGGCAGAGCTATGACCAGCAGCAGGACAGATGGATGGCAGGGTATGGTGTTGCCACCCTGATTTCTGTGCCGCAGTCTGTGGAGCTGGGCCCTGTCAGCAGCTGCTCCTTTCTGGCCACCCAGCTCTGAAAGCAGCAGTAGAGAAGTAAAGGAGACATGGGTATGGTATTACCACCCTCGCTCCTGTACTGCTGCTGGCAGGCTGCTGTCTTCAGAGCTGGGCACCCGGCCAACATTACAACCACCACTCTCCAGCTGTCAAGCTCTGAAGGCAATACAGAAGTAAGGGGTCAATATCGGGGCCCTCCTACAATAACCTTGTGATTCCCCCTTCAGCTCCCCTTTGGGTCAGGTCCCCAATTTGGGAAATGCTGCTCTCCCCTAAGAAATCAGTCTAATGTCGAGTGAAAGCCCACAAAAGGCCAGATGTCACTGTCTGTGATGCATTTAGCATGGCTGTGAATGTGGTAAGGCCCTACCTCGGTGGCAGCCCATGGCACCGCCACAATATAACCAATAAACGAGTGTTGCTGGGCATCCTCAAGCAGCTCTTATGTTTCACCCCAGAGGTGGCCGCATGCCGGTGGTGGCGGAAGTGGGCTTCCGCTGTCTTCTGTAATGTGCCTTGGTCCTCTCCTGGATGGGATGCGCATTAGTTTCTATCATGTCACTTACGTGCTCCTCCCTAGCCCGGCAGCTTTCAGCTCCAGTCAGGAGATTTGTCCTCCGGGCGAGTGTCTGATGGGAGACCCTGTACCTGTTCAAAGGTCCGGTTGCCACTCAGTGTTTGGGCTTCTTCAGTGTGGTGCGTCCACGCATCTTAAGGCCCTAAAAGGAAATAGCCTGGGGGATGCACCCAGCCTTTGTGCTCCCGTGCAGAGTGCGTGGCTTGCCCTCTGGGCAAGCCTTTGAAAGTCTTGTCCCTGAGACTTTGCTGTTGCCCGCTGGCCCCAGGGAGTAATGGGGCCACCCGGAGGACGCTGGGCCCACTGGTGTTGTCTGGGAGAAAGTCTGCAGGGCAGCCAGTGAGCACCTCCGACCGAGAGCCGTCGTCGCCTGCGGCATTCGAGTGTTTCTCTGGCTCCAGAAAGTGTCTCCGGAGCAACAAGCCAGTTCCTTCCCTTGAGAACCCGTCTTTGCTTGTGATCCTCCTGCAGGGCGGGCGCTGACCGTGCGCTTCCATCCCCTCCACCCTGTGCCAGGGCGCAGCCTGAAAAGGCTCCAGGCAGCCCTGACCTCCTGAGGGTGTTGTGTGGGGCCCTGTGCGTTGGAGTGCAGTGAAGGGGCTGTAATGGCCCTGCTGCGAGGGCAGACCCAGGCCGTCTTCTGCCAGTGAGCCCAGCGGTCCAGGCTGCCTGATTAGCCAATGGGCCAGGGAGTCTGTCGCCTCCCAGTGGCCTCGGATCCCACCCGGGGTGGTGGGGCTGAGCAGACCTGTTTGTGGATGACTGGCCCCCATGGAGACTGGCGTCTGCTTTCTCCCCCTGGCTGGATCCCTCGTCCCTGGGCTGGGTATGGGGAAGCTTCAGTGCTGCCACCTCTGTCCTGGGGGTGAGGGGATGCTGCCCTCTGCGGCCATCCGCCTGAGGCCCTGGCTCTAAGCCCCCAGGTGATGCAGTGGCTGTTTCCTGAACGGAAGAATGTGCACCTGGGCACCTGCCTTGGCCCATGCTGGGGGGTTGGAAGGAGCCTGTTGCCCGCCCCATGGCTCCAGACCGGGGTTTCTCCGGGCTGCTGCGTGTGCTGGGGTGGAACATTGAGCCAGGAAGGTTCTGGGCAGGTGGGAGTGACGGGTGGGGACAGCAGGGCCAGGAAAGGGGGGCAGGTGGCGTGGGCGGCAGGAGATCAGGGTTGGGGCCAGAGCTGGAGGATAGACGCTTGGGACTTGGGGGTGCCAGCAGGCTGTGAAGGCCACTGGCAGGAGGAGCCCTATGGGGCACCTGCTTGTTAAACTCTCCCTCTGCACAGCGCCCAGCTGGTCCCCGGGGTGAGGGATTCCAGGTGGGGCTGGGCAGCGCAGGTGGGGGCTAGGGTCAGACCCCTGACCCAGGGGGCTCCAGCCTGGCCTGCCTCCGGTGGGCACTGACCGGGGCTAGGGGAGGGAATGAGGCAGCGAGAGACCGACACCACCTGCTTCCCTGAGCCCTCCGCAGGGCAGCACCCGGCCTGGACGCCCCAGCACCGTTTCGGTTGGGCAGGGGGCAGAGTGTGGACGGGGCGTCAGCCCCGTTATGGGAGCATGCTCGGTACAAGCCAAGCAGCAAGTCGGGGTAGGGGGGATGCATTGACTCCATCCACCTCCCCACCCTGCTCCCACCCACCGCCTCTTCCCAGGTCACTTAGCAGTTGGTCTCTACTTCCTATGGAAAAGAAAGAATTAAATGCTAAGCCCCCTTGGCACTAATACAAACGTGATGACATCGGGGCGAGTGGCTCAAGGCACACAGATTGGTCAGCCTCCCGGTGTTCATCTCTGATGTCTCTGGGTTACTGACTCTGCAGGGAGTGGGGGAGAGAACCCGGCAGGGCTGCTGGGCTCTAGCTCAGCTCTGGGAGGGGAGTGGGTCTGGTGGGTTCCAGCAGGGGGCAGATACTTCTAGAGAAGAGTATCGGAACAGCCCCACTGGGTCAGATCAAAGGTCCATCCAGCCCAGTGCCCTGTCTTCCAAGAGCAGCCGATGGCAGGTGCCCCAGAGGGAGTGAACAGAGCAGGTAACCAGCGAGTGATCCATCCCATCCGCTGTTCCCAGCTTCTGGCAAACAGGCTGGGGACGCTGTCGCTGCCTAGTCTGGCTGATTGCCACTGATGGACGTATTTTCTTATTGGAGCCCTGTTGCAGTTTGGGCTTTCCCAGTGTCCTCTGGCAAAGAGTTCCACAGAAACAACATCCTTTGCAGGGCTCAGCTGCTTGTCCAGCCAGGCCGGCTTGAGGGGCTGATTCCATCACACACCCGCAAATTTAGACTTCCCTCACTCAGGCAAAGGACATCTCGCTTCAGAGAGAGCCATTACTTTGATGAAGGAACAGCCAGGGTTTCTTACGGACTTACCGTATTCCTAAACAATTTCTTACTAACTTATAAGACTTAACGGAGACCTAGCAGCCAATGCAACCCGGCCACATTCCCCCCAATGGCTCCTCTGGCCTGTGTCCCCACTTAATTTTTTCCATCCCTATGTAGAATAAATTTTATGTGCACACAGGCATGTGCTGAGGTGCACCACCCTCAGTAAGATGCTGACAGCATTGACGATTTAGATATTGGCATAGAGAGTGCGCTTGTTCAGTTTGCAGATGATACCAAGCTGGGAGGGGTTGTGACTGCTTTGGAGGACAGGGTCAGAATTCAAAAGGATCTGGACAAACTGGAGAAATGGTCTGAGCTAGACAAGATGAAGTTTAATAAGGACAAATGCAAAGTGCTCCACTTAGGAAGGAACAACCAGCTTCATACATATAGAATGGGAAGCGACTGTCTAGGAAGGAGTCCTGCGGAAAGGGACTTAGGGGCCAGAGTGGACCATGAGCTAAATATGAGTCGACAGTGTGATGCCCTTGGAAAAAAAGCAAACGTGATTCTGGGATGCATTGACAGGAGTGTGGAGAGCAAGACACGAGAAGACCTTCTTCCGCTCTACTCAGCGCTCATTAGGCCTCAGCTGGAGTATTGTGTCCAGTTCTGGCCCCCACATTTCAAGAAAGATGTGGAGAAATTGGAGAAGGTCCAGAGAAGAGCAACGAGAATGATTAAAGGGCTAGAAAACATGAGCCGTGGGGGAAGACTGAAAGCACTGGGCTCGTTTGCTTTAGAAAAGAGAAGATTCAGAGGGGACATGGTGGTGGTTTTCAAGTACCTAAAAGAGGGTTACAAGGAGGAGGGAGGGAAATTGTTCTCCATGGCCTCTGAGGACAGGACAACGAGCAACGGGCTTAAACTGCAGCCAGGGAGGTTTGGGTTGGACATTAGGAAAAACTTGCCAACTGTCAGGGTGGTTGAACACTGGAATAAGTTACCTGGGGAGGTTGTGGGATCTCCATCGCTGGAGATATTGAAGAGTGGGATAGACACACCTAGGTGGGCTAGATGGCACGTGGTGCTGCGGTGAGGGCAGGGGGCTGGACTTGATGACCTCTCGAGGTCCCTTCCAGTTCTTGTGTTCTGTGTTTCCAATGAGCTGGGCGTCACGTGACTCTCTCTGCCCCTCTCCCAGAACCAAGGATGATGGCTTTGATCCGCAACAGGCTGGGGCTGCTGATCCTTGGGATCCTGGTCACCTTCGTCCTCTACCTGTTGCTCCCAGCCATCCAGCACGAGAGGTTCACGGCCAGGGCGGGCGGCCCCAAGCCTGAGCCCAGGGCGGAGGAGAAGGGCCAGGGAGATGCCAACACCACCGTCCTAATGAGGACCATCGCCGGGAGCCCGGCCGTCTCGTATCGGGAAGGCTTCCTGCTCCAGAGAGCTGGGACTCCCAGCCCCAGCAGGTGGGTTAGGCTCCTGGCCTGCGTCCTAAAGCCGTTCCGGGCTCTGCGCTCCGGCCCGAGCCTCTCGGATGAGCAGCGTGTGGCTCTTTGGTACGGGCCCGGGAGGGTTCCAAGGATAACTGGGGGCGGGTGATTCAGTAGCCGGTGCGGTTCTCTGTAACTCAGCCTGGCCTGGTGTTGGGATCGGGGAGCTGTGCTCCTGGGGGAGCCTGGAACACCCACTTCCTGACCACTAGCTGTCACTCTGGGTGCTTTGTCGTTCCTGGTAAGACAGGCTTTGCCCCAGATCAGACCTGCTCTTGGACAGCCCTCCAGCTGGACCCCTGGGGCGTGGTCTTCACTTCCTCCCCTGTGCGGTGCGCTGAGTGCTGAAACAGCTGCCACGCTCCGCCCCAGAGGTGGCTGCACTTCTCTGGTGGGAGAAGCGACTCCTGTGCTCAGCAGGGATGAGCCAGATCCGATTCCGGAGCAGCTGCCCCAGGGGCCACCCTGGAGCTGCAGAAGGGTGGCAGACCGGACGTAGCGCCTGTGGGGCTAACGCCCCAGGCTCCGCTGCTGCTCAGCAAAGACGCCACCTCTGTCGCATGCTCTGCAGGCTGGAGGTGCTGTTTCTGCACGGCCAGGCTTTCACTTCCAAGACGTGGGAGGACCTGGGGACGCTCACCCTGCTCACAGAGGAAGGCTACCGTGCCATTGCCCTCGACTTGCCTGGTAGGAATATGTTTCCCGCAGATCCCAGTCACTTTCTGCCGCTGGCACGTGGCTTCCCTGTGCCTCTTGAAGCGGTCAGTTTCAGGGACCCCGCCACCTCCTGGGGTGCTGCCTGTATGCAGGGGAGCCAACAGGCAACGTGTGTGGGGGAGGCACACTCCCAAAAGGGGCATTTTGTGGGCCAAGCATGCAGCCGGTCTCTGGAAGGAACCGTGGCTCTGGCTGGTACTAAGCCCCGACGTGCCCTGCCACGGGGAGGTGGAAGCTAGAACCTCCTGGGGTTCCTCATTTGCCCCAGACCATGGGAAGCTGGTGAGCTCCCATCTCCTGGAGCAGTCCCAGGACTCTTACCCAGGGTCATCGACTGGGCACCTGCCCTCTGCGGGTTCCCTCTGGGCCCCCGCACTGATACCTGGAGCATTCTAAATGAATGACCTTCCCTGCGCCCCTTCTAACGAGAGAGAGATTCGAGTTAACCCTTCCCTAACCAGGCTGGGCCACCAGAGCCCCGGGGCGCTGCCCCTGGCAGGAAGCCCTTCTCAAGTTCTCTTACCAGCCCTCCAGCGCCCAGAAGGAAATGGTGGGTAGCTGTTAGCAGCCTTGCCTGGGAGGATACCGGCTGCATTACAGCAGGGGTTAGGGACGTGCGGTCGGCGCTGTCCAGGCAGCCCGCAATTCCCACCCCCGCCTTCCAAGCTCTGCCTGCAGCGCCGCAGCCGTGCCCGCCAGCTAGTTAAAGGGCTCTGGGCTCTAGGAGCCGGCAGTGCCTTAGCGGCATGGAGAGCCTTTAAATCGGTGGGCCCCAGGGCAATCCCCACCCCCATTCGCGGGCCTGGGGGTGTATTCTGGGGTGGGGTGTCACCGGGGAGTTCGGTTTCACAACAGTTACTGGCCCCGGCGAGGCCCAGGGGCGGCCGGACGCAGCTCGTCTGCTTGTTCACCTGGTGCGTGTGCCAGCGACGCACTGGCCCGCTGACTCCCCCGGCGCTGGCGACTCTGGCTCAGGACACGGCCGGGAGCAGCTGTTCCCAGGGGCACATCCCTCGGGAAATCCATTGCCCGCCGGGGTGCGGGCGGGTTCGGCGAGTGGCACCTTCCTGCTGCTCGGAGCTGCCCCGTGCCTGGGTCTCGGGGGCACCTGACCCTTCTCCTTGCACCTGGCAGGCTACGGCAGCTCCCCGCCTTCCGCCGCCGGCTCCACGGAGCAGGGCCGGGTGGCCTTCCTGCAGCGGGCGCTGACGGAGCTGAGGCTGCAGAGGCCGGTTCTGATCAGCCCCTCCATGAGCGGTCGCTACTCCATCCCCTTCGTCCTCGCACACGGGGCGCAGCTGAGGGGCTTCGTGGCTGTGGCGCCGGTGGGGACCGAGGAGTACACGGCAGGGCAGTACCAGCAGGTCCAGGTAGGGTGAGGAGGGGAAGCGGCCGGTCCCTAGAGCCGTAGGGGGAACTGGGGCCTGACTCGAGGGAGCCACGTCCGGCTGTGTCTGCAGCCCAGAGCTGCTCTGGTCACTGAACATCAGCGGCTTGCTGGCCCGGGTGCAGCAGCCCACGCCCTGATCAGCTGCAGCTAGAGAGCTGGGGGATGGGGCTCGAGCAGGCTAGAACCCCACTTCCTGGGGCACGGGGGGTGGGAGGGCAGCCCAGAGCCCAAGCTGTCTGAGGCAGTGGCCCCACGCTCCCTGGGGCTGGGGAGGGGGCTCCAGGCCCCACGCTGGCCAAGGCGGTGGCTCCATGCTCCTGGGGAGGCAGGCGGGCTGGTGGCTGACGCCTTGTCCGGCTCCCTGCAGATCCCCACCCTGATTGTCTCCGGCGAGCGCGACACCGGCCTGGGCGTCCAGTCCCTGCAGAGCCTGCGGCAGCTCCCCAAGCACCGGGCTGTGGTGCTGCCAGACGCCGGCCACGCCTGCTACCTGGAGAAGCCTCGCGAGTTTCACCGGGCGCTGCTGGCCTTCCTGGGCGAGCTGCAGTGACGTCGGGCCCGGCTGGGGCGCTGGCTCGCCCGCCTTGGCGTTTGCTACTTCCCCGCCCCGCCTCTCTGCGGGAGCGGGGCTGGCGCGTTCGCCCGAGGGACGCACCCAGGCCAGGCGGTCCGGCTGCGATGTGGCACAGGGGCTCTGATGGATTAGTGGGTGCGCCCGGTTGCTGGTAGAGCGGGTGTGAAGCGGGCCGGTTGCCCAGGGGTCGTTGGTCCGTTAAGGGGGTACTTGATTTCACCCCATCGCCACCTGATGGGTAAACGTCCCTGGCCGTGCCCTGGGGGAGGGTGACCGTGGAGGAGTCTGTTACGAGGCCAATAAACTAGTTGGACGGTGCTCGCTGGGCCGCTGTGTGTCTGCGTAACACCTGTCCCCCAGCCAGCGCTGCGTGTCCGTAGCTGCTTCCCTCCGTGGAGAGGCAGCCTCGAGCCGCCTGGCTCCAGCTGTCCCCTCCCTGTCCTCCCGGAGCAGCCGGTGGGGGGGCGCCGCTTCCGCCGATCCCGCCAGCTCCACCAGCAACGGGTCTGTCGTTGCTGCGGTGGGCGAGATCTCCGAGCCACGCCTGGTCCAGGAGGCCCTGCTAGCAGTTGGGGACTGATTTGCTGTCTGCATTCCTGCTCCTGCCAGAATCCCAGGGCCGGGGAAGTCCCTTTCTTTCCATTCGCCGCTGGGCCAGCTACCGCGACAAGCCCTGGGCCAGCCCCCTCCTGGCACCCAGCACCGCAGCTCTGCCTTCGTTGGCGATGGAGTCGCGTTTCCGAGCTAGAATAGTCGAGCCTTGCTGCTGAGCCCTTTGCCGCCTCTCCAGCCCCGTTCTGCTGAGGACACAGCTCTGCCACGCCAGGAACTGGCCTCCCGACAGCTGTTGTGAGGAGCAGGCTGAGAAGCTGGTTCCCGTCCTCTGACGCTGGCTGTACTGCCCCACATTGAATGGAAAGAGCAAGCGTGAAACCCGCCTGCAGCAGGGTGCTGATCGGACCCGTTCGTTCTGTGTGTGTGTGATGTGCTCCACCCCAGACCTGGCTGCATTTCAAGAGGGGAATCGGGCTAAGTCTGAAACTGAAATGGATCCGGGCTAGGACCCCTCTGGGTGGCTGTCGCCAGCTGGGAGAGGAGGTGCTGAGGGGTAAGTTCCCTGCCCTGTTGTCCCCGGCGGAGCGGGAGGCGGCATTTTGAAGGTGAGTGGCTCCTCCTCCTGGGAGCCCTGATTATGTCCCCAGCCTGCCTGGGACTCCCTGTGCCGCCGTCCCTGGACCAGCCAGAAGGGGTCACCGCAAAGCAGTGGAAGTGGTGTCCCACCAGCTGGCCGTCCCCCGGTGAGACAGTGGGGACGAGCCCATTCTGCCTTTGGGACCCCACTGATGGGTGGTGTGTGGGAGCATCTGTTTCAACAGGGCAAGGACTAGTGAGCTGCCCCCAAAGCTCTGCACAGCCACTGGGCTCTCTGCCGCTGGGGGCAGGGCAGGGCATGAGCCCTCATTTACCGAGGGGGAAACTGAGGCAGGCTGCCACACATCTGGCTCAAGGCCAGAGCGGAGAAGGGGTGCAGGATTAAAGAGCAGAACTCAGGATCTGGCTGCTGGCTGTGTGCTTGGATAGCTCACGTGGGCCTCTCCACGGGTCCGGCCCAGCCTCCCTGGGCTGCTGCCGCGGGACGCAGTTAGAGGAGCTGCAGACAGGCATTGCTGGGGAGGGTCCTAGGGGTGAGGGGGTCCCCAGGCCTGGCCCCCAGCTTCGGGCAGACAGACTCTCCCGCAGCAGGGAGAACAGGAGGTTCTCGGGCGACAGGGACGCAGCGTAGAACTGACTTGAGCACGGAAACCAGAAGCCGTCAGTATCATCCCCCTTGGGGGAGAGGGGCCCAGAGGGGTCCCCGAGCCAGGCCCTGGCCCTCCCTCCTGCAAAGCTGCCCTGTCCAAACCCCACCAGCGGGGCCTCTCCTCCAGCTTTTGTCTTGCTTCCCAGGCAAAAGGTGTGCCCAGGCCAGGCCCCGCCCCCAGGCTCAGGTGACAAACGACATGAGAAGCTCTCACGCCCGACATGCCCATTGCCACCTAGGTCCTGGGGCAACGCCCAGGGAAACTGAGGCACACACACGGGCTTGCTCCAGGAAAGCAGAACAGGTGCCATATAACAAGGGGGATACAATCCCCGCCTCGTCGCAGCAGCAAATGGCCCTGTGGGCTCGAGTCCTACACCCATGGGCCAGGTGTCCCACAGAGCGAGACCAATGACAGTGCCATGGGAGGGTGCTGCAGCCAGGGAGGCCATTACAACAGGGGCTGGGCTAATTCAGAACCAGCAAAGCTCCTGCCTCCAGCCCCTTCCCCGTCCCTGAGGAGGAAGGTGAGCAAAGGAGCAGAATGGTAGGGCTCAGCTCTGACCTCCGCCTGCCTTAGTGGGTGGGCTTCCGTTCCCGTCTGCGCCCAGCACAGCCTGCCAAGGACTAGCTGAGCAATGGGTCCCTTGCTACCGAGGGCGGCAGTGTAGGCTGGGTGCCAGGCAAAGCATGGGCTGGCTCACCCCCTTCCCTGGTGTCTGGCTCAACTTCCTCTCGCACGTTGCTCCCTGGTGGGAGTGACCAGGTGAGGCATTCGCCGGGGGGCCTGCTGCCTTCTGGCCTGGGCTGCATGCAGGGCAGCAGCTGCATTTTGTGGGCCAAGCATGCAGCCGGTCTCTGGAAGGAACCGTGGCTCTGGCTGGTACTAAGCCCTGGCGTGCCCTGCCACGGGGGGTGGAAGCTAGAACCTCCTGGGGTTCCTCATTTCCCCCAGACCATGGGAAGCTGGTGAGCTCCCATCTCCTGGAGCAGTCCCAGGACTCTTACCCGGAGTCATCGACTGGGGACCTGCCCTCTGTGGGTTCCCTCTGGGCCCCCGCACTGATACCTGGAGCATTCTAAATGAATGACCTTCCCTGTGCCCCTTCTAATGAGAGAGAGATTCGAGGGAACCCTTCCCTAACCAGGCTGGGCCACCAGAGCCCCGGGGCGCTGCCCCTGGCAGGAAGCCCTTCTCAAGTTCTCTTACCAGCCCTCCAGCGCCCAGAGGGAAATGGTGGGTAGCTGTTAGCAGCCTTGCCTGGGAGGATACCAGCTGCATTACATCAGGGGTTAGGGATGCACGGTAGGCTCTGTCCAGTCCTGTAATAACAAGCCAGTCCCTGCTCTGCTGAGCTCTCAGGTCTGGTTCATGACGAGACGCAATCGGTGGATGGAAGAATTCCAGGGACCCAGGGGGAAGGCAGATGGGATGTGCTTGTTCTTGCATAGGCTGGTTGTGACGTTAGTCCCCAGAAGTGCTACAGGTGGCTAAAACCCACGGCATCGTTACATCCCTCTCCCAAGCCGGCAACGGTCAGAAAAAGTCCGCAGGGGAGCTGACGGGATGTGATCTCTGCCACAACGTATCCGTCCGTGACCTACCGCCTCCCCGAACGGCTGAACGTGCATGGATAAAATTTTGCCTGGCTGCCTATGAGCTGGTTAAACCACCTGTGCCAGGACTTAGCCCTCCTAAAAATCGACTGTGTTACATGGGCCCTACCTGGAAAACAGGATTTCAGACAAAGCCGCCAAACAGCCCAGGCAAAATTCCCCATGTATATTGGAGCCCTAGAAAGTCAACGCTCTCCCCTCGTACCTACCTGGAGTCTCATAATACATGCACCAGAGAGCATGAGGCTGGTGGGAAAAGCATTAGGAAGCCCCTGCATCATTTGAGTGGAGGGCCGTAGCTAGCTGACGGATGTATTCGGCCTGGTCTGCTGTACAGGGGCAGTCTGCGGCATGCTTTGTTAGCTAATTACTGTAGTAATGAGGGGGCCGGCTGTGAACCCTAATAGCATAAGGCCAGAACAGCAGCCAGGGCTTTGTTAACAAGTATCAGAGAGGTGGCTGTGTTAGTCTGTAGCTTCGAGAACAACAAGAAGTCCTGTGGCACCTTACAGACTTACAGATACTTTGGAGCATGAGCTTTCGTCGGCAAAGACCTGCTTCATCAGATGCATGAGTGGGGGGGTGGTTTCAGAGGGGTATTTAAAGAGTGGGGTCCCAGGAAGAGGGAGGGGCAGAGCTGACAAGCAAAGCTAAGAGGCCAAAGCTACATGACAGCAAAAGCCGAGCGAGGTAGATTCTGCTCCCAGGAATGCAGGAAGAGACAGAGTGCTGGTAAGTCACGGCCTAAAATCACCCAGCAGCACGACCTTGGTGATACACAGAAAGGCGTTCCAGCGAGGTACGATGTTGCATGGTACCAGCATCGTCCCCGTAGATAACAGCTTAGAACAAGGTACGTTCCCACCCAGGTTCAGCGCAGGGCCGTGATGGATAGTGGTGTTTTGATGGGCCCAGCTACAAGCTAATGGGTAAGATCTAGTTACATTAAGGGGTGTCAACACATTACAGTTAGGGGTGGCACCGGGGACATGTAATGCACACGTAAGTATAAAAGTGTACGTCACCAGGACTGCGTCGCCCGAGCTGGGGCACAGATCGGGGCCTCCCTGCCCTCCAGAAGCGTGTCGAGTCCCTTGTCAAGGCACAGGCGTGGACTAGTGTAAAACTGCCGGCTTCCCAGTGGGGCCACCCAGAGTGCTCAAGGCCACGTGTCAACGACAATAACCCTGGTTCCAGCTCCTTCGTACCTTGCTTGATTTGTGGTTCGGGGGGGGCCTCCCAGCGGTCCGTTGCATCGGCTAACCGCGGAAGCCAATGCAGCAGTCCGGAGGGAGCACACACACAGCCAAAGGTTAGCAACGCAGCCCGGAGCAGAACACGCCCGGACCCCACACCGGTAGCGTCGCCTCGCTACAGCTACAAGACTAGGGCAAAAATCCCAAGGGAGACGTGATGTCTGCAATTCAACCACCGGCTGTGCCAGGCGCACACGGCAGCAGCAAGGGTGGGTTGCAAACAGAAATGGGTCGGCAGCCTCCACTCAAAGCCCTAAAGGAGCAAGAACTTAGCCCGGAGGCTGAGGATACGCTCCCGTGTGTCAGCCCGCCCTGGTCTTAGCAAGGTTCCTGGTCCAGGCTGTACAGCAAATGACCTCGCCCCCACCCCAAGGCCTGACTTGCCTGTTCAAATCCCGACTGGTGATTTCTCTCGAGAATAGGGTCCCGGTTCAAACAAGAACAATTTTGAAGCAGTACCTTGGCCTGTGCCAGATGACCTGGCCTGGGAAGCTATGAAAATCCTTATCACATGACTCCAGGAGCTGGGGCCTTAAGGACACCAAATGTCACAGGACTTGTGTCAAGGCCATTCCTCACTTGGAGGACACTTTGAGTGTGCAAGACTTTAAAACACCTCGCAACGAAGGGCTTCTGTTTAAAACCTCCCCAAGGTCACAAACGCCCTGGCCTTGGGTGATACTCTGCTCCCCACCTTTAAAAACCCCAGGAAGAAGCATCTGGGAATTTCTTCCCGGTGGTGCCCTCAAGCTATTTAACCCTCCCTGGGAGCGAGCTTGAAAAATATCTCTCGTTCTCTTAATAGCTGATTTTGCACGCAGAACCTCCTGGTTTCTGGGACATAGGAACCAGGTCATGGTCTTTTTTATTAACAACCCAGAGAAACCAGACGTTACAGAGCAACTGAGAAAGGAAAGATTAAAGCTCAGATAATTGCTTCCCTGGGAGTCGGTTTCGAAGTTACAGTGTCCAGGGCTGGGTGCAGCGGGGGAAGATACATACACACAGCACAAACAAGTTCAACAGACCCAAAGGAAATTCTCAGCTCGTGTCAGATTAAACATTCCCTGTTCTTCTCACTAAGCTAGGGTTTCCAGGTCTCCTCCTTCCTAAGGCCTGGGAGTGGCTGGAAGCGCCAGGCCTGGCTTCCTGTTTCTTCAGGTCGCAGCCTGCAGTCACTGCTTCCACTGAAAAAGCCACACGGGTTTCCTGGGTTCTCCTGGCCTCCTGCGCTTGCTTCCTTAGTGTTCCTGGAAACTCTCCAGGACCCACTTTCTGTGGGTTTATTCTTTGCAGGCAATTGAGTCGGCTGCTGCTTTGGCACAGGTTGCCTTGCCCAGGAGCAGATGTGGATGGTTAGCTGCCCATTTGCTTACAGCAAGAGCTGTGCTCTTTGGCTTATGTTACGCTACACCCGGTTAACTACAGAGTCCCCATCCTGCTGCCTGGTCCCTCCTCACTGGGGATGAAAATGAACGGAGATGGAGCTGAACTGTTCCACCATCCATGCTGAGTACAGATCAGCCAGGGGCATCTCCTAGCCTAGACAGGAATGTGGGTGGTACAACGGTGTAGTGTAACAAACGCCAGACAGCACAGCTCCTGCTGTGCCATTTTATGTAATTGATGTCATGAGCAAATGGGCATCTAACCATATCACAGGGGACAGGTTTTTTGCCTTGATCTGCATTTAAAATTGGCGTCCCAGTAACCTACCTGTTTCTAATATGCCCAAGCTCCTCTGCTATGCGGAGCTCACGAGTAGGGGAAATTAACAGGATCTGTAAAAAATCCTTGAATGAGATTTTAAATGTCTCATGGAATCAGCTGTCGGCGTGCTTATGCGGGTCAGAAGCTTATGCATTAAATAGATGATGCAGCTCCTTGTTGCAAAGAAGATTGTTGCTGTGTTGAGTGTGAGGTTTGGCTCTGGGGTTTAAAGGGACACAGGCCCCACTCCTGTAAACATGTAAGTGGGCGAGTAACTTTACTTCCAGGAGTAGAAGCAGGGGAATGTTTACAAGACCTGGCCCAACACGCCAGCTACGTTACGTCCAACGATGCATGATTATTTCTGGAAGATCTCACAAAGCCTCATGCTAATGGAAATGCATTCATAAATTCTTATTTTTTCAGCCAAAATCTCATTCAGATGGAAAAAAAAAATCATTGCCCCGTTTTGTGATTTTTATGAAAGTCCCAGCTCCTGGAGCCAGGTGACTACGAGCAGCTCAGCTTTCATTTAAGAAAAAAAGCATCTAGCCATCCTAGTTACAGGCAAAAAGTTGCAAATATAACCCAAATGCACCCTGAAATCGCAAACCACCAGAAGGCACACACCAAAAAAACCCCATGTGTATTATTTTAAAAACCTCACATTGTTTTCAAACATTACAGGACTCGTGATTGTTGAATGGGTTGGGTTGGTGTTTGCAATACCGCGTAATCATCCCCTTGGGTCTACAATCCGGAAGGCTGCAACAATGGAGGAGGAGAGGAGAATCTGAAAGTGAAAGCGGGGAGTGAAACTAGCAAGGAGTTACTTTTCAGGCCAAGCTGACAGAGTTGAGTGTGGAAAAAAATGGGTTTGAACAATCCTTGCGTTTGGCAATAATCTAAGACGTTATTCCCAGAGGTAAGGACATGCAGTAGTATTTTTAGACTAGGAGTGCCATGCTAAAAAGGCAACATGTAACTTTTTGTGCCCCAGTGCTACAAACGGATGTGCCTGAGCTGAATCTTGCAGCTGCATGGTTAAGAGCCCTGCATGGATGCAAACTTTGTATCCACAAAAATGAGCCCTTGGGCTGCTGGTATCAGAGGCAAAGTTCAGCTTGCCAGACCACATTGAACCTGTGAACGAGCCATGAAGTAATAATTACAACCATTTTGCAGGTCCATTAGACCCATTTCGTGGGTCTGTCCCACGAAAGCTCACCTAATAAATTATTTTGCTAGTCTTTAAAGTGCTACTTGACTGCTTTTTGTTTTGATAGCGTTTAGGCTAGCATGGCTCCCTCTCTGTTACCATTTAGCAGGCGTGTGCCAACCCTGAGTTTGCTGACCAAACCAGTTGTGCATTGCTTTGTTTACAACATCTTAGCTTAAAATCAGCTTTAAATATTTCATTAGTTTGTGGCTGAATCTTATAGAATCACATCTCGAAAAAATCCTGGCATAGATATTTGAATGCACAGGCCGAGAAATCCAGCTTTAGCTGTAAAAGCACGGGTCTTCAAATACAGCCTTTTCAATAAATTCTTCAGAAGATCACCCTTATATAAAAAACACACTTTCATTTTAATATCTATAGAACAAAACTTATTTTTAAAGTGTTCCCGGCCTTTCTCTCTGTACCTACTCTCATTTCGCCACCATGTTGAAGAGAGCCCTCACAAACAACATTTTATTTTCTTTCCGATAGCTGGATAAATGAGTTTCCCCTTTTACTTCTGACGACTGGATGAACTAGCTCTAAGAGAGCCCTCTGCCAAAATCAGTATTGTGATATCAGATATAAAATCCTTTGATAGGCCTAAAATCTGTGGAAACATTTTAACATAAACATATGGAGAAATTTCAGAAACATGACTTGACACAAAATACATTAATGTTCCCTTTTTCTAAAAGCAGTTACCTTTGTTGTGAACACACTGGCCTGGGCTGAGTAATGTAAAATAGTGTCTTTGTTCCAGTGAGTTTAAGTATGTTGTGAACTGGATTGATTACTTAATGAAGGTGTAAGAGTATATTAAAATATAACAGTGGCTTAGGAATACCGATAAAGAAAATGTTTCAGAGAGAAGGGCTGAATCAGATATTCCATAATATTTAATGTTGTATTTAGCAGGACAACCGATTTGTTCCTACCACGAAGTTTTTGCAGAGAAGCCTCTGACAAACTTGCAGGGTTTAGTGAAAAACCTGTGACTGACTTTTCTTATTCCCAATTAATGCTTTTAATTAAGTAGCTTCCCAAGCTGGCCTGCAGGGGCAAACGTTTCATTTTCCTTAGAAATACATTTTAGAAAAGTTTTTCTTTTTCAACCCCAAATGTCATTTGCTGCATTTGGCTGCAAGGTTTTCGCTGGACTGGGGGACAGTGGGGTGCTGTGGCCTGCCAGGAGCTAGACTGGAATATGGGCAGGGATTCAGGCGCAAGGGGCAGCTTCATGCAGGGCCCATGAACGAGCTGCAGCCATCCATTGGTTTGCAGGGCTCCAAGCCCAATCTTTCAACTGCCATTGGTTGCTTCCAGCCAATGGGAGTTGCCAGTGTGTGCTTGGGGGTGGGGACAGGGCACAAAGCCTCCGCCCCACACAGGCCATAGAGAGCCCCCTGGAGCAGCCGGGGCTGCAGGAGCGAAAGATACTAGCGGGGAGTCCCGGGGCTGCTGGCCAGGGCCTGAGTTTGTAAGCAAGCGCCTCCTGCCCGGACCCTGCCTCTGGCACGGCCTCCCCCCGGCTCACCACCCAAACCCTCTGCACCCCGCCTTGGGCCCGGATGCAACTCCCTCCCCGGCCTGCTCCCCCCCCCCCCTCGGCCGCACCCCATCCCTTATCCCGAGGTGCTGGCTGCGCTCACCCCGCCCCCAGCAGAGTGCGGCCCTCCAGCACTTACCAGTGCGCCCACCCCCCCCGCCCCGGCTGGCTGCGGAGCCCCGGGCGGCGCTGGCCCCAGGGTCTGATCCCGCCTGTGGGGGGGGGGGCGGGGCCCGATCCTGCCCAGGCCCTGTGGGGGTGTCAAGCGCCGCCAGGGGCTGACCCTGTGAGGGCCCGATCCTGCTGGTGGCCAGGCGGGGCAGACGCGGGCCGAGCCCAGGCGCAGAGCCGGGGCGGAGCAGGCGGCGGCGGCGGCGGCCGGAGGTGGGGACAGCGCGGAGGTAGGGCCGGGGGGCGGCCTCCCCCGATCCGCGCGGGGCTGGAGCCGGGCTGGGGGCGCTGCCCTGTTCCCCCCACTCCCCGCAGCCGGGGCCACGTGGGCCGGGGGCTCCGCACACGGCAGCGGCGGCGCCTGAGGCCCAGCCCGAGCGCTGCCCCCCCCAGTGGCCACCCCAGCCCCGGCCGGAACCCCCCAGCCTCCCCCCCCGGCCAGGCCGGACCCCCCAGCCCGAGCGCTGCCCTCCTAATGGCCACCCCAGCCCCGGCTGGACCCCCCTTAGCAGCCCCACCGGCCAGGCCCAACCCCCCCCCCCCAGCCCGGCCCGGCCCCCCACCCGGAGCGCTGCCCCCCAGCGGCCACCCCAGCCCCGGCCCGACCCCCGCCCAGCAGCCCTCCGGCCCGGCCGGACCCCCCACCCCGAGCGCTGCTCCCCTAGCAGTCCCCCCAGCCAGGCCCAACCCCCCCCCCCCCGAGCACTGCCCCCAAGCCTGGGCCAGACCCGGCCACCCCAGCCCCGGCTGGACCCTCCCCGAGCGCTGTCCCCTAGCCTGGGCTGTACCCCCACCCCGAGTGCTGCCCTCCAGCGGCCACCCCAGACCTGGTTGGACCCCCTAGCAGCCCCCCGGCCTGGCCGGACCCCCACAGCCCCCGCCAGACACCCGGAGTGCTGCTCCCCAGCGGCCCTCCCAGCCCGGGTGGAGCCCCCTGGAGCGCTGACCCCCCCACCCATTCCCTTGCACCCGTCCCAGCCGGACCACTTGTGATGGAGTCGGGGGGTGGGGGTGCAAGTGTGAGACTCAGACTGGGAGTGTGTGAGACAAGCAGAGCACCTCCCAGCGGGTGAGGATGACCCTGGGGCTATAACCTGGGCTGGCAGGTAACACCTCTGCCCTGAGCAAAGAGGAGGGAGGAGCCGAGCTGGTTTTGAATGGGGAGGGCCGCAGTTAGAGGCTGGGGGGAGAGAGAGCTGGAAGGCAGCCAGCCAAAAGCTACACCCCAGAGGGGCCCCCCTCGGGGTCTTCTCCCCAGGACGGGTTGGAAGGACTGTCTCTGCCGGCTGTACTGACTCTTCTGTGAGAAACTGGGCCTCTGTGCCTAATAAACCCCCTGTTGTGCCTGCTGAGTGAGAGTCACTCCTGCCAGCGGACGGGGTGCAGTGCAGGGGGACCCCATCACACCACCCCAGCTCAGGCTGGACCCCCTGAGCACTGCCCCCCAGCCCCAGCCAGACCCCCCCCTCGAGCTCTGCCCCCCAGCTGTCCCTCTGCCGTCTGCTCCCCAGACGCCCCCCCCAAAGCGCTTCCCTCTCCCAGCCTGTGCCTGCCCATGTGCTCCCACTTCCCCCGGGTTGTGTCTGTGCCATGTCTGCCCCCAACTTCTGCTTCCCTACCCCCAACTTCTGCTTCCCCCCCAGTCCCAGTAAGATGGATAGAAAGCTGGCTAGAAGGTCGGGCCCAGTGGTAGTGATCAATGACTCGATGTCAGGATGGCAGTCGGTTTCAAGTGGAGTGCCCCAAGGTTCGGTTCTGGGTCCTGTTCTGTTCAACATATTTATCAATGACCTGGATGAGGGGTTGGATTGCACCCTCAGCAGGTTTGCGGATGACACTAAGCTAGGGGGAGAGGTAGATACGCTGGAGGGTAGGGAGGGGGTCCAGAGTCACTTCGACAAATTGGAAGACTGGGCCACAAGAAATCTGATGAGGTTCAATAAGGGCAAGTGCAGAGTCCTGCACTTGGGCCAGAAGAATCCCAAGCATTGTTACAGGCTGGGGTCCGACTGGCTCGGTAGTAGTTTTGCAGAAAAGGACCTGGGAGTTGTAGTGGACGAGAAGCTGGACATGAGTCAGTGTGCCGTTGTAGCCGAGAAAGCTAACGGCATATTAGGTTGCATCAAGAGGAGCGTTGCCAGTAGATCCGGAGAAATGATTATTCCTTTTTATGCGGCTTTGGTGAGGCCGCATCTGGAGTACTGTGTTCAGATCTGGGCCCCCAATTACAGGAAGGATGTGGATGCACTGGAGAGGGTCCAGCGGAGGGTGACCAGAATAATTAGGGGGCTGGAGCATATGACCTATGAGGAAAGGTTGAGGGAACTGGGTCTGTTTAGTCTGCAGAAGAGAAGACTGAGGGGGGATTTGATAACAGCCTTCAACTTACTGAAGGGAGGCTGCAAAGAGGCTGGAGAGAGGCTGTTCACAGTGGTCATGGATGGCAGAACACGGAACAATGGTCTCAAGTTGCGGTTGGGAAGGTCCAGGTTGAACATTAGGAAAACCTTTTTCACTAGGAGGGTGGTGAAGCATTGGAATGGTCTACCCAGGGAAGCAGTGGAGTCTCCATCCCTGGACGTGTTTAAGTCTCGGCTCGACAAAGCCCTGGCAGGGCTGATCTGATGGGTTTGGCCCTGCTTAGAGCAGGGGGCTGGACTCGATGGCTTTTTTAGGTCTCTTCCAGCTCTACTGTTCTATGATTCTATGATTCCCTGTGTCACCCTCCGCCGCTCCCCCACCCTCACCCCGAGGGTCCCTGCATCCCCAGGCCATGCATGAGCCTGTTTCTTCCCCCTCGCCCCCACTCTGGAAACCCAGAGACTTGCCTCTGCCTCTACCTCCCTGCACCCCTTCTCCCCGGCCCGGCCCCGGGCACCCCACTGACCCCTCAGCACTCACCCAGCCACCACCAGCTGTGCTTGCTGCCCGTACAGCTAACCAGCGTCCCCTGTCCTATGGCCGAACCTCTGCACGCTCCTCCCCAGCCCCCACCTCCTGCTTGCACCCTCTTCTAGCCCCTGCAGCATTGATGAGCCCCAGCGCCCCACCGCGCCCCCTGCTGCTCCAGCCCCTGCACACTCTCCCTCCTGCTCCAGCACCCCCCAGCCCCTGCCGCACCTCTGCTTCCCCAGCCCTTTCCCAGAACCAAAATTTGGGGGGTGAGAGGGGGTTGGCAAGTGCTGAAATTGTGGTGCTAGTACCAAGCTGACCCCGTCGGGGTGGGGGCCAGTGCGTGCGCCAGCCTCCTCCCTCGCCCCCGCTCTGTGCTCCTGCCCACGCCGCCCTGCGGCTGTCTCCCCTCCCCGCATCACCACTGGCGGGGTGGGGGGTTGGGCCGGGCCGGGGTGGGGTGGGGTGGGGGGCCAGCAGCAAAGGCTGTTGGCAGCAGCCTTGCCCCCCTGCAAGGCTGTGACATGGCAGCGCCGTGGCTCTGGGCTGTGGCTTCGTCTTTAAGAGGCTGATCCTGCTCCCTGCCCACTGCATTTCCTCTCCTTTCCACAGGGCGCCGGAACCACTGCAGGTGGACGACATGCTGCCCAGGGGAGCCCCTAACCAGCCCGGGGAGAAGGTCTCAAGCCAGGACCCTGGAGAGGACCCTTCCGTCTCCCTTTTTCGGGAGTATCTGAGGCTCAAGACGGTCCAACCAGAGCCCGACTACGGTAAGGAGACTGGGCCGCTTTTTTCGGCCGTGGCACTGGCCGAGGGCTATGTCACTCACCAGCAAGGCCGCTGGCTTACTGCAGTGCTACGGTCTACTCCTCGCCTGCGCCTGCCAGAGGGCTCCCTGCTCCTGGGCAAATGAGCCACCCCTGGGGGGCAGGAGGCGTCCCAGTGAGAATTGCCAGGGTATGGTCTGGCCTCGCAGCTCCTGCCAGCTTCTGGAATTGCATCTCCCAGGTGACGTGAGCTGGAGATGGAAATCCCAGGCTGCGGAATAGGCTTCCTTCCAGCCGCCTTCTCCTGCCCCAGGGCTTTCGGAGCTGTGATGTCTTGGGGCATTTCTGGGCACAGCTGAGAGAACCAGCCCAGGGCAAATTCCGACTGGGGTTTCCTCCTCAGTGAGGCAAGCCAGGGCAGCCACAACACCCACAGAGTCTCCAGCGGCTCCGAATCCCAAACCAGCCACCCTCCTTACTCAGGTGACGGGCTGTGAAAGCCTCTTTCACCAACTTCACACACAGTCTTCCAGGCCCCAGAGGGACCGGCCACATCCCCAGGTCGAGAGAGCCTTAGATCTCCCCCAGAACAGCGCGCTGGGCCAGTCCGTTAGCATTTAGAAGCTTATTAGCAAAGAAAGGAGGAATAGGGTGAGGGAGGAGAGTGGTTACATTGTCCACATCAGTCAGATTTCATGAGGCAGGCTACAGCCCATGGTACGAGCTGCTATCTTGGAAAGCTCTGAAAATACACCCCCTGTGGGAGAGGTCCCCAGTCCGTGCAGGCTTCGTTCGTGAGGAACGAAAGCCGAAAGGGCCACTGCCTGGGTCACCTTTAGAGTCTTACCGCGTGGAGGGAAAAATCCTTTCTTAGTCAGGTAGGGAATGGAGAGTTACAAGCTTAGGCCCCCCGCCTTTCCCGTGCTGGGGCCGTCGGCCGGTTCCCGGAGGACACGTCGCCGTCAAATTCAGCAGGTGCGTCTCCGTTTAGCCTGCGTTCCTGGCTGGAAGGAGACCGTCGCGATCCTTAACTCTATGTGATGGGGTTCAGGGGTCCTCCTGCACTGCACCCCGTCCGCTGGCAGGAGTGACTCTCACTCAGCAGGTACAACAGCAGGTTTATTAGGCAACAGATGTCCAGTTTCTCACAGAAGCGACAGCATAGCAGCCAGAGACAGTCCTTCCAACCTGTCCTGGGGAGAAGACCCCGAGGGGGGCCCCTCTGGGGTGTAGCTTCCCCCTCCTCAGGCTGGCTGCCTTCCAGCTCTCCCTTTTCCTAGCCTCTAACTGCCGCCCCCGATTCAAAACCCAGCTCAGCTCCTCCCTGCTCTTTGTTCAGGCAGAGGTGTTACCTGCCAGTTGTAGCCCCAGGGTCATCCTTAGCCACTGGGAGCTGCTGCTTGCCTCAGACACCCAGCCTGACTCACACATGCACTCCCCCCACTCCATCACACTCTAAAACATTCCAAATACAGGGACCGAGCCAGTATCCAGGCCTGCACGTATCAGCAGGGCACAGCTGTCCAAGTAGCACAAACAGATGGGGTGAATCACCAGCTTTCTCGAGACACCCACTGGGACGATGCTTAGATGGAGTCTCCACCGCAGCATTCCACGTGGGCCTCCCCTTCTGGGCCTAGTGTGCTCACCTGGGTAGAGCGGGTGCGGGGTGCAGCCAGACCTGACCTGTTTGCTCACATGGGCGAAGAATTGGATCCTGCTGTTCCTTGTCCACTCAGCAGAGAGTCCAAAGATCAGCCTCTGTATTTCCTAGGCAAAGCCCACGCACCTTCTGGAGCTCTCTTCCATGGGGGGTGAGGACACGGTGTACCTGTTGTTTTGAGTGTTAATCAGTCACAGAGCATGTGGATTTGAACTCGGCAGCCTCTGCTCAGTCAGCGATCCAGCCAAGTTAAGACAGATGATCTTCTCCAGCTTCTCAAACGCGGTTCCCAGCGGTTGGAGCTGGCCACCCGGTGGAAGCTAGTTTAGCTGCTTCTTTCTGGGCAGTTCCAAATCGAGTGCACGACGGTTCTCGTGAAACCCATGTGTAACGCAGCTGTGGGGCGGTAATGGGGTGTGGCACACGCCTGTCAGAGGAGGGGTCTTCCGTGCGGCTGATCTCAAGCCCGTGGAAGTATTAGTTGCTGTGTTCCGTAACAAAAGAGCGAGGTGCTTGCAAACTGAAATTGAAAGGCAGCAGGTTTAAAACAAATGGACGGAAATATTTCTTCGCGCCTTGCGCTGCTGGGAGGACCAAGACTAGAAGAGAATTCAAACGAGCTAGACAAGTTGTGGAGGTTAGTTTGGCCCATCGGTGGCTAGTAGCCAGGAGGGGTAGGAATGGTGTGCTTGGACTCTGCTAGAGGCTGGAAATGGGTGAGAGGGGATGGATCACTGGCTCATTGCCTCGGGGGGCAGCTGGCACTGGGCTGGACGGACCTTTGGTCTGACCCAGTGTGCTGAACTGGGAGCTGATACAGGGCTGTAAACCTCCGTTTAATGGTTTATGCGGTTAAACACGAGATTTAACTGCTTCAGCATTAAACGGGCCCTGGCCCGCGGCCTCCCCAGCCCTCGCCCCCGCTGGCGCTGCTCCAGGTGTACGGGGGCCTGCCTGCCTGCGATGGCTCTGCAGGCTGAAGTAACACCCTTCCCACTCCTGCTTCGGCCCCTGCTTAACTCGTGTGGTCAGGGTTAACTGGTTCCTGCCCCACAGCTGACATACAGCTTCTAGCTCAGTGTCTTTTCCAAGGCAACTGAGACTAGCTCGGCTCAGCACAGCTGGCAGGAAAGAAGGTGGCAGCTCCTTCCACCGAGCCAAACCACCCTCTTTCTGGCAACACCCCATTCACTTGTCATTCACTGCCCTGCGCCGCCCTTGCCCACACAGGCAGTTGGCAGTTCCCGACTAGGGGCCAATCCTGCCGTCCTCACTGATGCAAAAGGCCTGTTGACTCAGTGGGTGTTGTCCCTGTGGGAGGACACGAGGGCTTAACACGCACTCCACAAAGGTGCTGAGTCAAGGCTGAGCGGTGGCGTTGACCCAGCCATATTGCTCAGGGCCGTGAAAAATTCCCGGCCAGGCATTTAAGCCGACTTAAACCCTAGTGTAGACAGCGCTAAGTGGCCGGGAGAATTCTCTTGCCTCTCGAGGGAGGCGGATTAAATGCAGCGGTGGGAGAGCCTGTAGCGAGTGTCCAGCAGAGACCCAGCCCAAGGCCTGGTCGGCGTTAGATAATCCAGCTACCACCACCCCCCAGAATGGGGCAGTGCAGCTCAGGATTTCAAGTACCCCTTTATTAAAAGACCCATAGGTACGTCCAGACTTCTCTCCTGTACCCCTAAGGTTGAATAGCAACAGAGAAAGCTGTGCTAGTCTATATATAAGTCTACGTGCAACGTATCATTAAAGACCTACACCTATCCTTGATCAGGACGCCACACTCCAGAAGGCCCTAGGTGACAGGCCTGTTCTGTCCTACAGACAGACAACCTCCCAAACTTATGAGGATTCTCACCCACAACCACAGTCTGTTCCCCAGGAATACCAGTCCTGGGACTTTACCCTGCAACAAAGCCTGTTGCCAGCTTTGTCCACACATCTATTCTGGAGACACCATCACTGGACCTAACCAGGTTAGTCACAGAATCTCGGGCACATTCTCATGTTCCTCAACCAACATTATGTATGCCATCATATGCCAACAATGCCCAGATGTTTTGTATATTGGACAGACTTCAGACTCTCTTAGACAAAGAGTTAATGAGCACAAAACAGACATAAAAACACTCCTGATCCACAAACCGGTCAGACAACATTTTAATGAAAACAGAAAGCAGTCAAGTAGCACTTTAAAGACTAGCAAAATAGTTTATTAGGTGAGCTTTCGTGGGACAGACCCACTTCTTCAGACCATAGCGAGACCAGAACAGACTCAATATTTAAGGCACAGAGAACCAAAAACAGTAAGCAAGGAGGACAAATCAGAAAAAAGTGATCCAGGTGAGCAAATCAGAGAGTGGAGGGGTGGGGGAAGGTCAAGAATTAGATTAAGCCAAGTGTGCAGATGAGCCCCAAAAGTGACTCAGAAAATTCCCATCCCGGTTCAGACCGCATGTTAATGTGCCGAATTTGAATATAAAAGACAGCTCGGCTGTTTCCCTTTGAATAGTGGTGCGAAAATTTTTTTTCAGTGACACGCATACTCTTAAGTCATTAACAGAATGGTCCACTCCATTAAAATGCTGACTGACTGGTTTGTGGATCTGGAGTGTTTTGATGTCTGTTTTGTGCCCGTTGACCCTTTGTCTAAGGGAGTTAGAAGTCTGTCCAATATACAAAGCATCTGGGCATTGTTGGCACATGATGGCATATATGATGTTAGTAGAGGAGCATGAGAAAGTGCCCGTGATTCTGTGAGTAACCTGGTTAGGTCCAGTGATGGTATTTCCAGAGAAGATATGTGGACAAAGCTGGCAATGGGCTTTGTTGCAGGGAAAGGTTCCAGGGCTGGTGTTCCTGGGGTATAGACTGTGGCTGTTAGTGAGGATCCTCGTAAGGTTGGGAGGTTGTCTGTAGCAGAGAACAGGCCTGTCACCCAGGGCCTTCTGGAGTGTGGCATCCTGATTAAGGATAGGTTGTAGATCTATAATAATGCGTTGCAGTGGTTTGAGTTGGGGGCTGTAGGTGTCAGAGAACCAACAGCGTTCGGCTAACTGAGAGACACAGAGGCTTCTCCGGGGTAGAATTACAAGGTGTTTATTATGCGCATAAGGTACCTCTCCAGAGAGAGGGACCCTGTATAACAAAGTAATGGATCATTTATAGTCTTAACTTGCATACAGTTGATTGGTCAAACACAGTTACTAAGATACATTTGATTGGATACAGACTATAGTAACGGATGAACAAACAGGTATGTTCCAACTGTCAAGCGGTAATTCTTCAACATCTTAGCTTTGACAAGACAGTACTCCCAGTTTAATTAGATCCAAGTCTTTCCAGCTCCTTATAGTCCGTTCTGCACATGCCTGTGTGAGGTCATACCATTGTCTGCATATCTGCCTGCAAGTGAGCAGAGCTAATCACATGGGCACTTAGCCTTACAGAAGCCATGTTAGTTATGCTAACTTTACGCAGTTCGCCACATAGGCAATGACCAGTGGTGTTCTGTTCTTGGCTTTTTTGGGCCGATCTTGGAGTAGTTGGTCGCTGCGTATTCGTCTGGCCCTGTCGACTTGTTTTTTTACTTCTCGTGGTGGGTAATTCAGGTTTATGAATATTTGGTAAAGATCTTGTAGTTTTTGGTCTCTGTCAGTTGGATCAGAGCAAATGCGATTGTACCTAAGGGCTTGACTGTGAACAATGGATCTAATTATGTGTGCAGGATGGAAGCTAGAAGGGTGTAGGTAAGTATAGCGATCAGTAGGTTTTCGGTACAGTGTGGTACCGATCCGGCCATCCTTGATTAGTAATGTAGTGTCCAGGAAATGTATCTCTTGCGTGGAGTAATCGAGGTATAAGTTGATGGTGGGGTGTAGATTGTTAAAGTCGCTGTGGAATTCTTCTAGATCCTCTGTACCATGGGTCCAAATCATAAAGATGTCATCAATGTATCTTAAGTAGAGAAGGGGTAATAGGGGACGAGAGCTGAGGAATCGTTGTTCCAGGTCAGCCATAAATATATTAGCATATTGTGGGGCCATGTGGGTGCCCATAGCAGTTCCACTAATCTGGAGGTATAAATTGTCCCCAAATCAGAAATAATTGTGGGTGGGAACAAAGTTACAGAGGTCAGACACCAGATTGGCTGTGGTGACATCAGGGATGATATTCCTGATCGCTTATAATCCGTCTTCATGTGGAATATTGGTGTACAGAACCTCTGCATCCATTGTGGCAAGGATGGTGTTGTCAGGAACTTTTCCAATGTTTTGTAATTTCCTCAGGAAGTCAGTGGTATCTCGGAGATAGCTGGGAGTGTTGATGGCTTAGGGCCTGAGGAGGGAGTCAGCGTAACTGGATAGTCCGGTGGTAAGGGTGCCAATACCTGAAATGATAGGGGGTCCGGGGTTCCCAGGTTTGTGGATTTTTGGGAAGTAAATAGAATAATCCAGGCTGGGGCTCAGATGGTGTGTCTGAGTGAATGAGGTCCCGAGCAGCAGCAGGGAGTTCCTTAAGTAGTTGTTGTAATTTCTTTTGGAATTCCAAAGTGGGATCTGCGGAGAGAGGTCTCTAAAATGTGGTGTTGGAGAGTTGTCTGGCTGCCTCCTGTTCATAGTCTGACTTATTCATGATGACAACAGCACCCCCTTTGCCAGCTGATTTGATTATGACGTCCGGGTTGTTTTTGAGACTGTGGACAGCACGGCGTTCAGCAGAGTTGAGATTGTGTCTCCTTTGGCATTTTGTGTATAACGTCAGCCTGAGCACGGATGCATCTGATGCAGTGGGTCTTTGCCCACAAAAGTTTATGCTCCAAAATATCTGTTGGTCTATAAGGTGCCACAAGACTTCTTGTTGTTCTCACTTACAAAAATGGCACAGAAGACGACTGCTGAAAACCTGCCGACTTTCCACCGTCTTATTGTCAGCTAAATGAATGGGAATAGAAACATTGTAGGTACGTTTCAGGGTAAGGCACAGAACACAATAGAAACAAGTCGATGTCTGGGTGAACTTTTAGATTGCACTGACTTTACTGGTGGTTTTACATAGACTGGTATAGAAGTGGGCCAGTCTCTAAAGGAGTTGATGTACCCCTTGGAAGACCTCAGTTTACCCATGGTCGAGAAACACTGGCATAGCTGACCCTAACCCAGTGAAGGCAGTGCTGGGCTGACTGCGGAATCCTTCTGAGACCTGCCTTCCGCCTTGGGGAGGTGGAGTATGGCTGGTGACGGGAGTGTCAGCTGGGGGAGCATGTAGAGGTAGGAGGAGAAACAGGAGGGATCAGGGGGCCTGATGAAAATCCAGAGAACCGGGAGCGGGGCAGGGGGAGGGATAAAGTCTAATCAATCCAGGCAGTGGCTCTCCTTTGCTTTACTATTTGTATCTCTTCTTCCTACCTGCTTCCCAACCTGCAGATTAGGTCGTTAATGATTTGGGCCCCAGAGCAAGGTTGTGGGGGTGTGGCCTCTGTGGAAGGGGCGTGGCCAGGGCAGGTGGTCCACAGCGCTGCTGGGCATGTGGTGCTACCCTGCTCCAGCTTGCAGACCCACCCAGCACTCTGGGTGCGATTAAAAGGTACCTGGGGTGGGGAAGGGCAGCCGGGAGGCCTGGGTCCCTTTGAATCATTGGGCCCTGGGGCAGTTGCCCTTCCCCCTATCAGTAGGCCTGGCTGCAGTAGCCCCTGTGGGCCCAGCTGGGATCGGGAACTTGTGCTAGGCGCTGTACGAAGCAGACCGCCGAGCCTCGCCCCGACATGAGGCCGGTCTGTGTTTGCCATGGCAGAGCCTGCATGGGTGGGTTGTGGGCAGGAGGCCTGCAGAAGCTCTCCCCTCGGGGCCTAGCGCTGCGTTCCTGTTCCCTTACTGCCAGGGCCTCGGTCGCAGCGGTGCGCTTGGCTGGACAGACCGTGCACCTGCCTGGCGACTGCATGGGCTGCATGCCACGTAATTGGCCAGGATGAGGTTCATATGGGGTTGGGGGAAGAGCTTCAACCATGGAGGAAGTCTGCCGGCAATGGCCGGCTGCAGCCTGGACCCTGGGCATTACGAGCTTGTGCCGCCCTTACAGCGGGGGACGGCTGGAAATGGGACGTCGGGGCGGGGGGATTCCCTGGTAGGAGCAATGCATGGAGGTCCCAGCTGAAGGCCTCTGATGCCCTGGCTTTCTCCCCCTCTCAGAGGCAGCCGTGCGGTTCCTGGAGCGCCTGGCGGCCGAGCTCGGCCTGGGGTGTCAGAAAGTGGAGGTAAGAAAAGTTCACCCACTCCTCCGCGCATCCGTCCGAGCCTGGTGGCACCGGGAGGTGTCTGTCGCAAGCAGGTAAACCCCCCACACGGCTGCAGCCACCCCGGCCCGGCTGGGAGCGCTGCTCCCCTTCATCGTGTGTCCAGCGCCCTTTCCTGCTGTCACGTGGGACTTGGACACCTAACGCCTCCCTTTCACTGGGCCCGTCTTCCTGGCCGAGCGATGCGGGGAGCTCACCTCGTCCCCTGCCGGTGCTGACGGGGCATTGACAGCGCCATAGCCGGGATCCTCCTCTTTTTTGCCTTGCTATTTGTATCTCTTCCTCCAACCTGCTTCCCAAGCTGCACGTTAGATTGTTAATGATTTGGCCAACAGCCCCTCTGGCAGGGCAAGGTCAGGGGGCGTGGCCTCTGGTGGAAGGGGCGTGGCTGGGGGAGTTGCTCAGAGGTTCCCAACCACCTCCAGGGAATTGGTGGGTCTCAGCCGAGTTCAGTGTGTCCACCCCACCTGGCAGCCTGGCAGCGGGCACTCCTTGGTGGGCCCTGCCGGGGGCATGCCCTTTGTCCATGGCGCTTCTCTCAGATGCAGGCTGAAGGCTCAGCTGGCGTGCGCTGCTTGTGCCAGGCTTGTTCTTTTGGTAAAGAGGATTCCTGTCCACATAAAGGAGGGCCGGGCCAGACCTGGCCCGTGGGCTGTGTTCAGCGTACCGAGACGTTGGCTGCGGCCCACCCCAGCAGGACCCCAAGGCAGGCTCCCTGCCTGCTGCAGCCCCAGGCTGCTCACAACAGCTGGCAACTCTCTGGAGGCGCTGTGCGCCCCGGGGGCAAGAGGGGGTGACTGTGCTCTGCTCCAGTGCCCAGGGGCCGTTTCCGGGCGGCACGAGGAGGGAGCCTCCAGCCGGTCTGAACAGGCGGGGGCTGCGGTATGGAGGCAGCTTGCCTTGGAGTCCCGCTGGGTAAGCAGATGCTCTGGAGCGGAGTCTGACCTCTGTTACTCCAGTGCAGTCTGGAGGTGGTGGCTTCTGCCAGCGAGACCGGCAGCTGGTGCACTCCACGTGCTTCGTCCCAGCCTGCACCGGGCAGCCTAGATCTAAAGCGCCTTGGATGTTAATCATGAGTCCTCCCACCACTGCCCCCTGGGGCTCCTACTCCAGAGGTTCCCTGTGCTGCACTGGCACCTGCCTGTAGGATGGGGGCAGGAGCCTTCCCAGGCCCGGTGCTCTCACTGGCTCTGGAGGAGGAGAGACTAACCCCGGGGATTTTTGAGCCAGGACTTTTGCATTGAGAGTCTAGGCTGGGGTGCTGTTCCCACTCCCAGCCCCTAGCTCCCAGCCGGAGAGCCCCTGCGAAACGTGACCGGGGAGCAGTTGTTTGCTGTGGTTGTCAGTAATCCCCCAGAGACTCACCCAGCCCGTTAATCTGCTCTTATGGGCGCTCAGGCTATTTTTGGGTCCCTCCATCCTGACCTTCGTGGCCGCATGGTCCGTAATTAGACCAGGAGTTAGCAAGGTCACATTCCTCCAAGGAGTCCGGGGTGGTGCAGTTTTCCCTGTGGCTTGTCCCAGCACTTGGGCACAGGAATCCCCACCAGCAGAGATGTGGGCTGGGGAAAGTTCCCTGCAGTGGGGCAGGGTGGGTGGACTGAGAACCCAGCAGCTCCTTGCTGGTCCCTTTCACCAGCTACACCTGTGCTTCCAGGGAGAGGCCAGGGCGCTGTTCTGAGCGTGTGCAGCCAGAAGCGTCACTGCTGGTGGTAGAAGGATCAGCCCCCTCAAACCATCGGGGGGTAGTTCTATTATTCTTACGAGAAACAACCTGGAACTTTCTCAGGGGGAAAAGTGATACGCCAGGCACGTTCGTTGGGAGTGCACTAGGAAATTAGCTAGCCTACGCTCACGCACACGCAGAGATGGAGTCTTGCCAGTTGACGTTATAGTTAACAGTTTGTTGCCTGCTTTCAATTAGGTGGACAAGCGAATGAAATATGAGGCTGGATCAGGGCCAAGTTCCTTTCAGCCCGGGCTGGGATCCCAGTGGAAGTGGCAGAGCAGTTTTCTCGCATTGGGATCAGTGGATTTTGCCTCCTGTTTGGGATCTTTTCCTAGTTTATTAATGTTTCCTTAGGTGGTGGTTCTTCTCTCACATCTATTGTCCCATCATGCTGATTCCCGTTGATGACTGCCTGCTTCCAACTTCAGAGCTGTCAGTGTGCCCACTTCTCACATGTTAATGAGGATATGGAGCAATGTGGGTCTCTCCCGGTCCCTTCCTAGAGCATCTGGTGAAGGTCTTGCACACATTCGTCACTCACACAGCGGGGGCTTTCATTAGCATGTAGGCAGAACAGCGAGTTAACTTTAGCAAACGCTCATCACGCTCGGAGTTCAGCATTAGGTCCAGGTGACCTCTTACAAAGTTGTGTGATGGAGTGGGGGGGGATGTGAGTGAGAGATTGAGGCTGGATGTGTGTGTGACAGGCAGAGCATCCTCTCGTCGGCTTAGGAGGACCCCTGGGGCTGTAACCTAAGCTGGCAGGTAACACCCCTGCCCTGAGCAAAGAGCGGGGAGGAGCCGAGTGGGGTTTGAATCGGAGGCAGCAGTTAGAAGCTGGAGGGGAGAGGGAGCTGGAAGGAGCCAGCCTGGCTAGGGAGGAAGCCACACCCCAGAGGGGCCCCCCTCGGGCTCCTCTCCCCAGGACGGGTTGGAATGACGCTGGCTGTACTGACACCTGTGTGCTGAGCTGTGCCTCTGTCGCCTAATAAACTTCCTGTTCTGCCTGCGGAGGGGGTGCAGTGCTTGGGGACCCTGAACCCCATCACACATTGTCCTAAATTAGAGATAGCGCAAGTAGGCTTGTAGACGACTTTGTCGCCAGCTGACAAGCTGAGCTAGTTACAGGGGCCTTGCTTGCTTTGTGGCGCACGAGGGCTTCTCCCAAGGAAACGAGCAGAGTTCTTTTCCCTGCCTCCCCAGAGAGGAGGCCAGGACAGAGATGGCCAGTCTGGTGGGGTTCAGCTTATCTGCAGCTTCTGGCCGCCTGGCTCAGGGTGAGGGTTGGCCTCTGGTGCCTCCTTTGGCAGCTCCTGCTTTATACTCGGACCGGTGGCGGCTGAGTCTGCAGCTGTTGTCGTCATTTCTGCTGCCCCCAGAGCCTTTTTCCGAGTCCCGCTGCAGGCAGGGCAGACCATGCCCTCGCCTCCGCGGCCACGAGTCCCACGTGCTGACCTTGATACTCTCCCTCTGGGGCGGCACGGAAAGGAGGAAGAAATCTCCATCTGGGTCATCAGGCTCCCTGCCGCAGCATCTGGCTCTGGCTTCGGGGCTGTCTGGAATGGGGGCGTTCTTATGGGAGGAGGGGACGCTGTCTGAGATCTCCGGATCCGGTTGCTTGGAGGACCCTGTTGCTGGCCACGTGCCTCACAGTTACCGATGGTTTAGTCCTTGCAGCATCCCTGGGCCTCAGGGAGTTGTAATCCCTACAGCCCAATGGGGAGCTGAGGCCCTGGGGAGATGCAGGGAGTTGACCAAGGTCGTTCAGAGCATCTGTGGCAGAGTTGGAAACTGAGCCCGATGCCTCCTGGTTCTCAGTCCGGTGCCCTGCCTTCGAGCCTCTCCTTCCTGCCTCCTGACAAGACAGAGGAGTCTTGTCCTTTGAAATCTGCCCCTTCCCGCGTGAAACGACCTCACCCTTCAGAACCACCCGCTGCCCCTCGGCTGCTCTGTCAGCTCCTGCCGGCTGCCCAGCTCTCCCAACCCTCAGCAGAGCAGAGAACCCTTCGGCTGTAACCAACTGCCTCTCGCTCTGCAGGTGTGCCCGGGCCGGGTGGTCACCATCCTGACCTGGCAGGGCACGGACCCGCATCTCCGCTCCATCCTGCTGAACTCGCACACGGATGTAGTGCCCGTGTTTGAGGTGAGGGGCTTCTGCGCGGGGTTGGGCTTACAGCTGGGGCTCCCTGGGCAGGCAGGGGGCAGTTCTGTGCCCAGGCGAGCGGAAGAGTCCCTCGCCGGAGTGGTCCTCAGCGCCAGGTTCGCTGTTGCCAGCTTCCGTGCGGCGAATAAGCCTCCTGACTCTCTCAATAAGCCCGAGCTAATCCCGTTCCCAGACAAGCCCTTAGACGCCAATCCCAAAAGAACCCGAGCGCCCTCTGACGAGATGTCCCGGCTGGGACTGAGGTGGGCCTGCCGGGCAGCCCTGACTTTTCTCCTCCCTTGTCCTTCCTCACCCCTGCTTGCTGGGAGCTAGTTTAAAAAAAACAGGAAAGAAGCTCCAACCCAGTGAAGCCTGAAAGAGCAAATTGCTGTGGTTTTTAAGCCATTTTAGTAAGGAACTTCTGTATCCTTTGATGCTGGGAGCACAGCGCCTCCTACAGGAGAACACTGGGAACTGTGAGCCTTTGTCCTCGCAAGCTGAGAGGCTGTGTTGAGCCCAGCCCCGTTTAGCCCTGGGCCTCTCTGCTGCAATGCCCGTTTGGGGACGGGATGGGCATTTTTTCAGTGCCTGGTGCAGTGGCTTTAGGGCTATGCCACTGTGTAATTTTCCTGATGTCCCCTGGACCAACACCATGCTGCCTACCAGGCCTGTTCAGACACTCTGACACCCCTGCTCTGCAACCTGCTTAGTTCTTGTTCCCTGTAAGCTGGGCCCTCGTGTGGCTGCTCAGGAGAGATTCCGGTGCCGCCCAGCAGATTAGCAGAGCGCCACGGCCAGGTTTGTATTTCTACTGGTGGTGCACTTCCGCACCTGCCTTGGTGCACATTAAAATTTATTCTGCACATGGATGGAAAAAATCTGCATGGATGGGAAGGATTAGAGGGAGCGTTGGTAATGCCCCTGGAGTTCTCACCCGGTTCCAGGCTCAGCCTTCCTCTCTGCGAAAACACCCCTTTATTCTTGTAAAGGCCTCTCCATTGTCAGTGGGACTCCCTCGTTTGCCGCTGGCACCTGCCCCTTGATCGGCTCCGGGGCTTGTACGGCTCTCTTCCCCAAGAGGGTTGTGCGGTACTCACCATCCACTGCCACGTGCTTCAGCTGCTGCTGCAGGGTTAGTTCCTCTGAGCTCCAGCCTTCTTAGGGGCGGCGTCCTGCTCTTCGTAATGGATGGAGCGGAGTCCGGGTCACCTCGAGATACCCCGGAGGGGTTGAGCTGAAATCGCCCAGGAAGGCTGGGAGAGGTTGAACCTCTCTAATCCAGCTCTCTCTCCAGCAACGTCCGTAATTCGGCCTGAGTTTAGTTAGCTGATGACCACTTATCCTGGGTGCAGCCAAGTTTCCCATAAAGTTTGTTTCTGGCCACCCACCGGTCCTGGCTCTCAGTGCTGTGTGCTGTTATGTAGCTGTAATTTACCCCCTAAATGTCTTCTAAGAGCCCACTGGGAGTGCTGGTAAGGTGCTACGCAAGATTGTCCTCCTGTGGTGCAGCAAATGCTCTCTGGGACCCAACTGCAGTGTGTCCGTGTCTGCTGCCTCCAGGAGCCCTGCTGGTCAACTCTGGTTTCTTCCCTGCAGGAGCACTGGACCCACGACCCCTTCGAGGCCTTTAAGGATGCTCAGGGTAACATCTACGCCCGCGGAGCCCAGGATATGAAGTGTGTCTCCATCCAGTGAGTGCAGGCCAAGTGGCCGGCTGCCTCCCTCCTCGGTCTTGCCTTAGGTGGCCGTTGCCCCTCTGCACCGCTACGTTCTGGAATTGTGCTGTGCCGGGGGCTTTTCCCCAGCTGCGCATCCCCTGGGAACAGTTTGAAAAGGGAGGTGGCGTCAGGAAGACTGGGCCAGGCTGTCAGGCCCTGCAGTGAGC
Organism: Carettochelys insculpta; assembly: GCF_033958435.1. Taxonomy (NCBI): domain Eukaryota; kingdom Metazoa; phylum Chordata; order Testudines; family Carettochelyidae; genus Carettochelys; species Carettochelys insculpta. The sequence continues at coordinate 3,124,310 of NC_134147.1, read as the reverse complement.
TACACGAGGCAGTAGATGCTGGAGATGCTGAAAGCTGAGCAAATACCCCTTATAGTCAAGGTCTAGTTATTGGCTCAGCTTGTATCTGCCTGGTCCTATAACCGACACGGAGCTGGGATGTTCTGCTTCTTGCATGGCCTGGCTGGGATGGCCAAGGCCTGTGAGACCTGCCCTCCATGAGGCGTGTTATCTGCTCCACACTGGACCCCTTGAGTCTTTGACTGTGGGAAAGCCAGGGAGTGCCAGTGCCATCTGGAATCCAGGGCTCAGCTCTGTTCGTGTACCTCACACCTGGCCGGCAGCCCGGCTGGCGCGTCGGGATCTCGCAGGAGCCTGCGGCGTCTGGCGTCCTGAGCAGTCTCTCCCCATTCAGGTACATCGAGGCCATCCGGAGGCTGAAGGCCGAGGGGAAGCGTTTCCCCCGAACGATTCACATGACGTTCATGCCTGGTGAGTGACTGGTCCGGTTGCTGGAGCTGAGCCCGGGGCGGGAAATAAGTTTTGGTGGGGGAGGCCTCTCTGATATGTGGGTAAGCGATCAAGGGCTGGGCTTCTCTAGGGAGGGGATGTGGGGTCTGATATGCCTTGATCAGCCCGCGAGGCTGGGAGACCGGCCAATGGGAGCTGAGAAACTGTGCTGAAGTGCCCTGCCCCGAGCACAATCTCAGCTTCTATTGGCCAGTTTCATCCCTCCCTCCCTCCTGGTAAAATCTCTCCGTTCCCATTGGCCGGCTGCTGGAAGCTGAGGGCAGGGGAACGCATGAAGCCATCCAATGGAAGCTGAGAGATTTTGCTGGGGGAGGCTCCTGAAGGTGTCCTTCCGCCCCAGCGTAGGAGCGAGCTGAGTTAAGAGGCTTGGCGGGTCGGGTTCAGCCCGCAGGCTGCATCTTGCCCGTTCCACCAGCTCGGAGCGGTCGCTAACTCTGTCTCCCTCCTGCACGCGCAGATGAGGAGATCGGGGGCCACACGGGAATGGAGCTCTTCGTGAAGCGGCCCGAGTTCCAGGCTCTCCGCGTCGGCTTCGCGCTGGATGAAGGTGCCGCTCCCTGGGGCTCCGCTCCGCCTGGGCTACTGGCCCTTCTGCAGAGACCAGCGGGGCCCCTCAGCCATTAGGAGGCAGATGGGCCGAGGCGCATGGGGAGGCAGGCGGTGGTTGGGATAAGGGAACCCCGTGTGGGCAGCTCCCTCTGCCTGGAACCCAGCCACGACGCGTGGGTGAGGGGCATCGGATGGCTGGGCCCTCGGCGCCTGATCGCAGAAGTGGGCGCCTGTGGATCACCCCCCAGGGCATAAAGCCCCCCCGCCTGTGCTTCCCCCATTGCATGGCCATGCTGGGGGGGCGGTGGCAGCTTGCTGACCCCTTTTCTTCGCTCCCCCAGGCCTGGCCAGCCCGACGGACACCTTCTCTGTGTTCTACGGGGAGAAGAGCACATGGTGTGAGTAGCCCCTGCCCGTGCCGTTGTCATGGGCCCCTCGCTGTGGTGCCTTGGTGCCAGCCTCACCCCCCTTCTGTTAACGTGTCTTCCCCTCTCGTCGGTGCTGGCAGGGGTTACAGTCAAGTGCCAGGGGAAGCCCGGCCACGGCTCCCAGTTCATCCAGAACACGGCTGCTGAGAAGTTGGTAAGGGCGGGCACCCGCTTTGGGGGCTGGCAGTGCCGCCTGCCCTGGTCCCCACCCCCCCGCCCTCGGCAAGTGACAGAGGGTGAGCTGCTGTCCTGCCCCCAGGGCGAGACAGGCAGCTTCTCGCTAGCAAGATCCCCAGTACAGGGGGCCCCCAGCTACGCCAGCCTCAGCCTCTCCCAGCAGGGGGCGCTGTGGGGCCAGGCAGTAGCCCTGGCTAGGTGGGGGAGGGGGAGATCCCAGCCTTTCCCAGCAGGGGGCGCTGTGGCTGCAGGGGAGCTCCCAGCCTCTCCCAGCAGGGGGCGCTGTGGGGGACAGGTGCTCTGGCTGCAGGGGAGCTCCCAGCCTTTCCCAGCAGGGGGCACTGTGGGGCTAGGCAGCAGCTCTGGCTGCAGGGGAGCTCCCAGCCTCTCCCAGCAGGGGGTGCTGTGGGGCCAGAGCAGGGGGCACTGTGGGGCTAGGCGGTAGCTCTGGCAGTGGGGCAGCTCCCAGCCTCTCCCAGCAGGGGGCGCTGTGGGGGGCAGGCACTCTGGCTGCAGGGGAGCTCCCAGCCTTTCCCAGCAGGGGACGCTGTGGGGAGCAGGCGCTCTGGCTGCAGGGGGGCTCCCAGCCTTTCCCAGCAGGGGCCGCTGTGGGGGGCAGGTGCTCTGGCTGCGGGGGAGCTCCCAGCCTTTCCCAGCAGGGGGCGCTGTGGGGAGCAGGCGCTCTGGCTGCAGGGGGGCTCCCAGCCTTTCCCAGCAGGGGGTGCTGTGGGGGGCAGGCGCTCTGGCTGCAGGGGGGCTCCCAGCCTTTCCCAGCAGGGGGTGCTGTGGGGCTAGGCAGCAGCTCTGGCTGCAGGGGAGCTCCCAGCCTCCCCCAGCAGGGGGCGCTGTGGGGAGCAGGTGCTCTGGCTGCGAGGGAGCTCCCAGCCTTTCCCAGCAGGGGGCGCTGTGGGGGGCAGTCGCTCTGGCTGCAGGGGGGCTCCCAGCCTTTCCCAGCAGGGGGCGCTGTGGGGAGCAGGCGCTCTGGCTGCAGGGGGGCTCCCAGCCTTTCCCAGCAGGGGGTGCTGTGGGCCTAGGCAGCAGCTCTGGATGCAGGGGAGCTCCCAGCCTCCCCCAGCAGGGGGCGCTGTGGGGGGCAGGCGCTCTGGCTGCAGGGGAGCTCCCAGCCTTTCCCAGCAGGGGGCGCTGTGGGGGGCAGGCGCTCTGGCTGCGAGGGAGCTTCCAGCAGTGCCAGCCGCAGGCTCTCGCAGGGGGAGTGCCTTTGGGTGGCTGCTGCTGGGGAGTCGGGTTGTTTCGGGGCAGCCCTGGGAGCAGGCTGGAGCTGCTCACCCGAAGGGCGCCCCAGGCCCTTGCACTCTGGGATGTGGCTGCAATACGCTGGGCGGGACGCTGACCCCCGCTTCCCTCCCCAGCACCGTGTGACCTCCTCCCTGCTGCAGTTCAGAGACAGCGAGCAGCAGAGGTAAGAGGCAGCACCGCGTGAAACTGGCTCGTTTGGTCCCTGGGGGACCAGGTGAGGGACACGTGCACAGGCCTGGGCCTCAGGACGCCGGGGTTTTAGCCTCAGCTCCTGGGGGAGTGGTGACGGAGCTCCGTGCCTCAGTTTCCCCATCGGGGATGTGGCTGTGAGGAGCCCGAGTTGTCGCCCAGAGGGGGCAATTCACTGCTGGCAATAGGACCCTTTGAGCTCCGGGCATGGAGAGCATTGCTGGGGGGCAGGATCCAGGGCCTGGCGCCGGGATCAGAGCACGTGGCTGTCCCAGAACCCCTTGTTATGCGCTAGGGCTGTGTGTCAGCACCCACAGCTGTCACAGGGGTGGCACGCGTGTGCCAGGCGAGGCAGATCTGCCCTCCCCTCTGCCTGGGGAGCAGCCAGGGCTGAAAGGCTGCAGCAGACACCGATCCCAGGCACTGTCTGTGGTTTCCCCTGCCAGAATGCAGCAGGACAAACACCTCACTCTGGGCGACATCACCACCATCAACCTGACCATGCTGAGCGGGGGCGTCGCCTGCAACGTGGTGCCCTCCGAGCTGTCCGCCACCTTCGACATCCGCCTCCCGCCCACTCTCGACCTGCAGGTACAGCCAGGGGGGCGCTTCCCTGGGGAGGGGCGCAAGGCGAGGTCCCCCATGTCGGGGGGACGGAGATCTGCCAGCCTTCGCCCCGGCGGCGCCTGCCGGCAGTCCAGCACTGGCACTGGCTCTCTGCCAACGTTCCCCGCTGTACCGTGTCAGTTTCCGCAGCGCGTGGGCTGCCTGGGTCTGTGAGGAGAGCATGGGGCCATGGCCTGGACTGCTCTCCCCGCCCTGCTCACACCCCACCTGGTTTGTCCTTCTCCTACAGGCTTTCGAGGAGCAACTCAGAGCCTGGTTCCAGGAAGCTGGAGAAGGCATCACCTGCGAGTTCCACCAGGTAGCAGCTGGGAGCCCCGGAGCCGCACATTGAAATCTGATGTGTGGGGGAAGTAGTTTGGCTGGGCATCTCCATGGCCCTGTGCAGCCCCTTCCACACAGCCGCCTGCCCCGCTCTGACCCTGGCCTCTCGCTCTCCCGTCCCCTCCCTCTGCCGCCACCCGCTCCCCTGGCAGGTGTACTGACCCCTCTCCTTTGTGTAGAAGAGCCTGGATCAGACAGTGACCTGCACCGAGGACTCTGACCCGTGGTGGAAAGCATTCAGCGGGGCCTGCAGAGACATGTGAGTATGGCGCCTGGCTCTTCCCCCAGTCAGGCAGCTGGCAGGCCGGCCTCACGGTCCCCGGGCCTTGGTAGGTGCCTCTCAATCAGGCGGGGGTGCAGGAGTAAGGCCCCCCCGTCAGGCTATTCCCTCCCCCTGCTACAGAGGGGTGGTAGTGATCCCTGCCTCCCCACCCCAGCCCTCTGCCACATCTTGCAGGCCCTGGCTCCCTTTGGCCAGGGGAGGGCATGGCTCACCCAGGCTCTGTCTCCGTCGGCAGGCACATTACGCTGAATCGTGAGATCTTTCCGGCCGCCACGGACCTCCGTTACCTCCGACAAGTGAGTGCTGGCACCACTCTCCAGTCAGTGTCATCCTCCCCCCAACCCCACTGCAGCCTCTGAGTGGGTCTCCCCGCTTCTGGCCTCTTCCCCACCCACTTTTCTTCTCCTTTGCCCTGACTCTGCTCCCTTGGCAAGTGGGGATGGCCTTGGCCTGCAAGCAGGATGCCTGGGTTCCCTTCCTGCTCCCGGGTCCCTTCGAGCCAGCTCCTTCTCCTCTGTCCCTCGGTTTCCCCACCTGTAAAATGGGAGCTGATCCGCCATCTCTGGCTCGAGGTGCTCTGTAAGTGCCCATTGTTGAGCTGCACTAAGGCAGGGCCATGAGCCAGGGCCTTGTTGGGCTCGGCCCTCTGCAAACATTGCTTCTTAAGGACGCAGCGTCTTTGGGGTCTGCTGGGGGGCATCCCAGGTACGGGAGGGGGTTGCGGCAGTGCAGGGGCGTGGGAAGGAGTCCAGGGACAGTGGCTGGGAAGTTGCTTTCCCAGTGGTGAGAATATGGGGCCTGGACGCTGCTGCCTTGCAGAAGGGGTGTGCTGCCCAGCCCTGCCTTGGGCTGGATGCTGCGTGGGGGCCCCCCTGCGGGATGGGACCGAACCAGGGCTCCCCTGCAGTGCAGGCCAGGGGAGGGGGCTGGCCAGCAGGGGTGCTGCATGGGGTTGCATGTCAGTGTGGGCGGGGAGACCTCGTTTGCGCTGTGACTCCCCCTCTTCACGCTGCTTTGCAGGCTGGTTACCTGGCCCTTGGCTTCTCCCCCATGAACCGCACCCCGGTGCTGCTGCACGACCACGACGAGCACCTGAATGAGCAGGTCTTCCTGCGCGGCATCGAGATCTACGCCGGCCTGGTCGCTGCCCTGGCCAGTGTGCCCCCGCTGCCGGCCGAGGGCTGAGGGGCACTGCGGGGTGGGGGGGGGTACCAGAGAGAGCTGGAGGGTGGAATTGTGGTGGGGGGGCGGGGGCTGGTAGTGTGAATTAGATAGGGGATGAGGGAGCCAGATCGGTGCTCCAGTGCTGACAGGTCAAACCCGGGGTCCCCGTGCAAGGCGCTTTCCATTGCTAGTGTCCTCTCTCCCGTGCAGGTTGCCGCCCGTGAGCCGGCTCGTGCATATGCAGAGCCTGGGAGAGCGATCTTATGAACATGCGTTTAGCGCCGTGTCCTAGGTGAGGGTTATCAGAGGGGCAGCCGCGTTAGTCTGTAGCGTCGAGAACAACAAGAGGTCCCTGTGGCACCTTAGAGACTAACGGGTATTTTGGAGCATCAGTTTTTGGGGGCAAAGACCCGCTTCATCAGATGCATGAGCTGGGGGGTGGTTTCAGAGGGGTACTAAGAGAGTGGGGTCCCAGTAAAAGGGAGGCCCTTTACAAACACAGTACCCTTGCAGCCCTTAACCAGTTAACACTGCGAAGGGAGCTCCAGGCCCCTGGCTTGGCGCATCTCTGCAACAAATGCTGTGCGGGGAACGCAGCCAGGCAGAGTTAATTAGATGCGTTGGTGTGGGTCGGGCGCTTTGTTGAGTGCTTCTTTTGTGGGCCCTATATAGAACCCCAGGGCTGGAAGGGACCTCAAGAGGTCACCAAGTCCAGCCCCCTGCCTAAAGCAGGACCAACCCCAACTAAGTCATCCCAGCCAGGGCTTTGTCAAGCCAGGACTTAACCTCTAGGGATGGCAATTCCCCCACCTCTCCAGGTAACACGTTCCAGTGCTTCGCCCCCCTCCTGGTGACTGCCCAGGCAAGCTGGTTTGGGGAGGTAGCCAGCTGCTGCAAAACTGTAGCAGGAAGCAGCTCCCAGCTGGCCTGGGAGTGCTGCTTGGCAGGGTGTCTCCCAGCTGTACTGGGGCTAGAGGGCAGAGGATGCCCGAGTTCCCCGGCGGTTTGCCCAGGCTGTGCGTTTTCGTTCCCTGGCGCAGGGCCCAGCACGCTGCACACCCCCAGTTTAATCGCTGTCTTAACGACTGTCTGCGTGGCCAGGAGGCTGCATGTGGCAGGCTGGGGTCCCTGGCTGGAGGACTGGCGCCGTCTCGGTGTGCGTGTGAGGGGCAGTGCCCTGCTCTCTGGCCACAGCTCCATCATCCGGGTGCTGCAGTCGGGCTATCAACAGTGGCACCATGCCCGCCCTGCCCTCGCCCGCCAGCCCGCAGTGCCTTGTTGCCCCTTTGCAAGTAAGTCCTTGAGCCAGATACCCCCTGTGCTCTTGGGGTGGGCAGGGGAGGCTGGTGCCCTGTTGGGCCAAGGGGACAGATCCTCAGGGGCAGACTGCCAGGTTGGGGCTGGCTGATGCAGCACCGGTGCAGGGCCAGGGGAGTGCTGTGGCAGGATGACCCTAGCACCAGAAGGCTGGGCCAGACGGGGTTTCTCCCCCGGGGTGTGGGAAGGGGAGGGGTCTGCCTGCCCGAGCTCCCCCATCAGCTGGGGCCAGGGATCATGTCTGATTCCTGTCTGAAATGAGGCAAAAGCCACCGGCTGTTGGTGCCTCCCTCTCCCTGGTGCCTGTGATTTTACTAATAAAGTCATTTGATTGCAAAGCGCAGCAACGGGTGTGGCAACTCCTGGCCTGGCCTCCCCCCCTCGCTCTGCCGGCCCTCGAAATCCGCTCTTGCCCCCTGAGCTCAGCCTGGCTGCTTGCACAGGCCTTGTTACACCAGCCGACTTGCTGCACCTGGCCAGGCCCTAGGGCAGCGCCGTCTGCTGCTGCACGGAGCTGTCCCATTCGGCGAGTGGGTCTTCTCCTTCCTGACCCCTGGTGCCCTGGAGCCTCAGCGTGAAACGCTCCCGGTGCAATTGCTGGGGCCGTTCTGAGGCGTCCGTGAGGTGCACGAGCCTCAAGTTAGACGCCTACATCCCTGGGGCGGCTCTGCAAGTAGGTTCTCGAGGCGCTGCTGGAGCGGGGGCGTGCGGTGCCCAAAGGTTGGAATTGGGCTGTGTGGAACTGGGGCCCTCAGCATCCCCGACCCCTCAGCCGTTGGGCCCCCAGCCCAGCCTCCTGCTCCGTGAAGTGATGCGCTGACACCTGCTGCGGTGGTGGCTGAGCCTTGCCTGGGCTCTGGTCCAGCACAGGGCCGTGGTGCAGCCCAGGCAGTGGGTCAAGCCATGAATTCAGGGTTCGCCCCAAAGTGCTGCTCAGTCTAGTCTGGGCTGCCTCCGCCCCCGCCCCCAAGTTGCCCTTGGTTGTCCGCAGCGCCTGGTGCTGTCGGCGGCCCCTCGAGCCTGGGGGTCGTCTGCTCCCTGGCCACAGGCAGACGGGCTCTCGCTCGGCAGGAGACCAGGAGGTGACCAGGCGACAGGGGGACAGCCTAGAACAGACTTGTCAGCACAGAAGCCATCAGCACCACCCAACTCGGGGGCCCAGAGGGAGTCCTCGAGCCGGGCTGTGGCCCTCTTTCCTCCCTCTCCAGCCAGCCAGGGCTGCCCTGCTCACCAGCCCAGCTCCTGTTTGAACCAGCCGGGCCCCTTCTCCCGCCTTTGCCCCGTTTCCCAGGGAAGAAAGGGGTCACCGGGTGGCCTAGGTTACGAGGAGCAGGAGCTCCCATTGTCTAGGTGTGAGAAGCCATCACACTGAAACGCCCCTCACCGCTCTGCGCTGATGCTCTGCTTGGGGAAACTGAGGCACCCACCTCGTGTTACTACGGAGCATCGGGCACCACCTGCGACCTCACCAGGGGGATGAAACCCTCGCCTCCCTCTGGCTGGGAGCTGTGCCCAGACCCAGGCCCCCGTTCCGTGGCCGATGAAGAGCGGAGGAGCCGGGAGGCTGGGCCTGGCACTGGGGACAGCAAGGAAGATGCAGTAAGGGACGGGGCGGGAAGGGACAGCGATGCCGGCCTGGGCAGTGTGAGGAGACGGGCAGAGGCACAGTCAGGACCTCCATTCCTAGCTGTCGCTCTTGCCCCCGAGTTGCAGGGTGTGCCCCTCCCAGCCCCTTTCTGCGCCCCCGGCCTGTGGATTCCGCCTGAGCGCTCTGCTGACGGAGCGCTGGCAGCATGGCACGTCAGTTACTAGCCTGGCAGGCGCCGCTGGGGAAAGGCCCCTCTGGCTCCCGGGAAGCTGGTGAGCCGGGCGTGGCTACAGCCCGGCTGGGGCCCTTTGCCGGCAGGTTCCAAGCCCTGGGAACTGTTACCAGGGGGCCGGTGATTTCTGCCATCGGTGCTTTGAGGAGAGGGTATGGACGGGGTGGCTGCAGCCAGCGGCTGTAGCTCTGCGGCTGTTGCCTTTGGGAGGCTCTCGCCTGCCACCGCACGTCGTGCTGTGCCTACGAGCGGCAAGGCCGGGGCAGGGTGTGCAACTAAGGGCGTGTCTGATGCTGCCCCTTGGCCCTCAGCCAAAGCCCAGGATGGTGGCCAAGCCAGAGCTGCAAAATCCCCCTCAGCTGGACATATTCCCTGCCCCAGCTGCTTCCCTCTGGAAGCTCTTAGCTCAGAGGCCTTCCCCAGGGGAGCTGGCCCAGGCTTGGCAGCCGGAGGCGTCCCCAGGGCTCCAACCAGTCCGATCTATAGGTCTGACCCACAATTCCAGCCTTAGCCCAGCTGGATTCTTGGATGTTGGAGGCATCAGGTCTGACCATCCCCCAGGGGCGCCGTGTACCTGGAGACCCCCCCCCCAAGTTGCTGTCAGAGCTGGGGCGACAGAGGGAGATTCCCAGGAGTGGGGAGGGGGTGTGCGGTTGTACTGTCAGACAAGAAGCCTCCAAAGCTGGGTATGCGCTGTCCAGCCCCAACTCAGCTGCGCCTGCCCCTATGGCCTGGGGGTGTGAGGTCAGAGCCCAGGGACGCGTCCGCCGAGGAACTGGCTCTGTTCTGAAGCTGAGCTAGGGCGGTCTGATTTGCACCTGCCCAGTGACCGTGTGAAACAGACACAACAGCCGGGCTGGCCGGGGAGGGACCCAGCTCCGCTCAGGATAAGGCCAGCTACCCCGCCTGCCTGGAGCAGCATCTGTGCCCGTGACTCTTCCTAGCTGATTTGCCCTGCTCTGGCACAGAGGGCCGGATCTCCCTGCAGCACCTTGCAGGTGGGCCACAAAGAGGTGAAGGGGCATTTGGTTATTGCTGGGAGGGGCCCAGGATTTGCACTCCCCACTCTGCAGCTGACGGGTGCCAATTTTCACGCTGTAACTAAGCTCCCCGACTTTCCTAGTAAAGGAGCCGTGACCCTCTGGGGGGCTGGTTCCCTGGCCTGCGGTCTGGGGCTCTTGCCCGCCCTGGCCTCTTGCAAGAAGCTGCCAGCCGCTAGCTACCAGCAACTTTAGAAGCCCTGTGGCAAGCAACTAGGTAGCCCAAGGGGGGGCCTGAAACAGCCACATTTCCACTTGGTTGGGGGTCCAGCTTGGGGGTTGTTAAACTCTTTGCTCTACGATTGGTCAGCCACATTCTGCGACATTGTTTCTGCTGCCTGATTGGCTGAGTGAGCTGGGGGGGACACCCGTGACTGTTGCAAAGGAAGGAGGAAGATACCCTGAAGTGGGTGGTCCTGGAGGGGACAGCTCCTTCCTGACCCTCTCTGCGCAGGGGCTGGCCCTGACGCATGGGAGTTTGTGGCCCGGCCTGTCCTGAACCATCTGTTTCTCAGCAGAACGTTTGCCTGTGGCTGTGGGCAGCTGAACAAATATGTGCCATGGCACTCACCCAGCTAGGAGAAAGCTTGGGGCACAGGGGTGCACAGATCTCAGCCCAGCACGGCTGCGGGTGACCCAGGCCTGGAAGTAAAGCTGTGAGCCGTGTCCCCCGCCAGAGCAGCCCCAGCCCCATTGCCTGGCTCTCTCAGCTCCACGTGATACGGCCCCTGCTAGAGTCGCTTGCAGGGTGCGGGTGAAACCGGCCTCAGATGAGATGTGACGGGCCTTGTTCTGTCTCCCAGGCCGGGAGGGCTTGGCCGGGCCCTGGAGAGAACGGCCACCCGAGAGCGATTTCCTAAGGTCAGTCAGGCTCAGGGAGGTGGCCGCGTGGCTGGAGTAGCGAAGGGGGCGAGTATCAGAGGTAGCCGAGTTAGTCTGTATCTGCAAAAACATCAAGAAGTCCTGGGGCGCCTTATCGACCAGCAGATATTTTGGAGCATGAGCTTTGGTGGACAGAGACCTGCTCCGTCAGATGCATGAGTGAGGGACTCAGAGGGGGTTTAAAGATGGCATCTCAGGCGAGGGGAGGGCCAGAGCAGACGAGGGCCGTTTGGGCACGGAGGATGTGGCCCATTCGCATCAGGGGGGTTGGGAGACAGCCCGTTGGCCTGGGCCAGCGCTACGGAGGGCGTGAATGAGGTCACACGGGTCAGGGCTGGTGTGAGATCCCCAAGGAAGGCCTGTAGAATAGGGGAGCGCTATTTGGATGCCAGGAAGTGGGCGGGTCTACGGCCACGGCTAAGGCTCCTCCCCCAGACAAGTGGGCGGGGCTCCTGGACCAGCTGGGAGCAGTGGGCGAGCAGCTGGGGTGGGACCAGGGCCTGGGAGCTACACCCAAGTGCACCGGGGCAGGAGGTCTGGGGGGGCTCCGTCAGTCCTGGCAGGAGACAGCAGAGGAGAGTGAGCCGGTCTCCCCGGCCCTGGGGCAGGGCCAGCCGCCTCCCCCGGGATGGCACCCAGGAGGCAGAGGCAGGTCCCACATCCAGCCCCATATGTCTGAGCCCCACGCGCAGAGCAGCCCGTGGTGCAGCGGAAGAGGGTTGGCTTCCGTGGCAGGGGTCCTTCCCCCTCCCCATCACCAGCAGACCCCTCCTGGAGGGAGGCGATGGCCAGTCAGGCCAGCTGGCCCCCGGGCCGGGTGCTGCCTTCTCCTGGTGCTGAGCAGTGGCATGTTCTGGTGTGATGCAGTGGGGGGCACGTGTGTATACGTGTGAGGCTCTCAGAGGGTGGGGGGCTCCTGCTGGGGGTAACCTGGCAAGCAGGTGATGCCTCTGGGCTGCAGACAAAGGGGGAGGTGGAGCCTGAGGGGTTTGAATTGGAACTGGGAGTTGGAAGCAGTGAGTCCGGGCTGGGAGAGAGAGAGAGAGAGACAAAGGAGGGGGCCAGGCCCTGGCTCCGGGGGCCCCTCGGGGCCTCCTCTCCCCAGCATGGATGGGACTGGCTGTCTCTGCCGGCTGCACTGACCCTTCTGTACCACGCTGTGTCCTGTTGGCTATCAACCTGCTGTTCTGCTGCTGAGTGGGAGTCACTCGTGCCTGGGATGGGGTGCAGAGCCTGGGGACCCCTGAACCCCATCACACTGGTGCTGGGTGGTGACATCACGGAGTCAGTGCCCAGGCCGAGCCTCTGGTGGTGCACAAACCCCTGCCGCCTCGGCGATGCTAAGCCGGCCCGAGCGTACAGAGCCCGAGGGAGAGCAAACCAGTGGGGGGATGCAGAGGGTGCTAGGGTGTGGCCCTTTAAAGCGACGGAATGCTGGGAAATGTAGTCTGAAGGGAGGTGGGAAGTGGCGCCCAGGGTCATGTGACTGAGGTCAGGTGGGCACAGGGCCCTATAAAAGGGGCGTTCTGGGGCTCAGTTGGAGAAAGGTCCCAGCGGGGGGGGGTGTGTGGTTGAGTGGCTGGACCCCGGGGCGGCCGGGCGGGCGCGCGAGGTCGGTGAGAAGAGCCCCATGTGCTGCTGGGCGTGACGGGGCCCTCACATAACACCTGCCCCTTTCTCAGGAGGCTCCGGTGGGCGCTGCTGGCGAGAGCGGCGGGGTGGCCCTGGAGGCTGGGAAGGGGTGACCCCTCGGGGCTGCGTGGAAGGCTGCGGCTCGCTGGGCCGTTCGTCCTCCCTGGAAGAGGAAGGGCCCGTTTGAGGTTTGTTCTGAAAGGCCCAACCCCGACTGCTGCTCCTGCCGGCGGGAGGGGAGGCCCCTGGCTGGCTGGTGGGGAAACTGAGGCAGTGATGGGGCGTGGGCAGAGCTTGTCGTACTGGGGGAAGGGGGTGGGCCAGTGCTGAGGGGGCAGAATCTGGCCTAGCCGTGGGCACATGTTGGCCCTGGAGTCGGCCCAGCTGCCCCCTTGGATTCATCTCTGGTTTTGAGGCGCAATTGCGTTTGCGTGCCACGAAAGACTCCGCTCTAACTGCGGCCAGGCCAGGCCCTCGAGTCCCATCTGCCGGCCTGGCTCGGGGTCACCCCCGCTGCTATGGGCTAACCTCGCTCGTGCTGCAATGTTGCAGCCTTGGGGGCTCGCTGCGTTGTGGTGCCAAAGCCTCTCTCTCACCAGCGGGGTCTTACTGGGCTGTGGGGGTTAATGGGGTGCGCGTAATCCTTTCCCGGGGCGAATATGGTGCCTTCTCCAGCCCTCTCCCATGGCTGTTTCAGAGCCTGGCCCGAGCCGGCTCGGACTCCTGTCTGTGGCCAGCTGCTGTGGTGCTTGGCAGAGGCCTCGGGGTATGACGGCCAGTCCAGCCCGGGAGAGGCCTGGCACAGCGCAGGCTGGAGCAGAAAGAGGCCAGGCGTTCCCACGGGCTGCCAGCTGAGTTAGCAAACCCACCGCTCCCAGTTCCGGGCGTTCCTAGTTAAACAAACGCTCGTCTCAGTGTTCAGGGCTAATTAACTGGGTGCAGGCTGGAGTGACGCTCTTCGGGGGTTCAAAGGACGCTGCCCAAGAATAACAGTTAGCAGCTGCAGCGTGAGCAGCCCTCCGAGCTCAAACTAACGCCCCCCTTCCCACGCTTCGCTGGCAACGCGCCCGGCTCAGGGCACGGCGCCCAGGTTGGAGGGGGAGGGCCCGGGCGGAGCCAGCTGAGGACGCCTTTCGCAGGTGGGGCACTGGCCTTCTGCGCAAGGGGGCCTAATTCCCCTATGGGCGGGAAAGATGAGCAGGTGCCAGAGGAGAGAAGGGGGCCAAAGTCATCCGTGACGTAGGAAAGAGCACGTGAGAAATTCATGAGTGTGTTGGCTGGTGAACCCCCGAGACGCCTGGAGTTAACATCTGGCGAGGTGAGAAGCGGGCCCGGCACTGTCTGGGGGCTGCTGGGCCTTGGAACGTGTGAGCTCAAGCTCAGACTTAGCAGGGGCCCTTCTGCCGGCGTGGGGCGGCGGGATGAGGTCCCCCACCCCTCTAGGGGCAGCCCCGTCCTATGCAGCGGTGTGTGGGAGTTGCAGCGCTGGTCACGCGTGTAGCCAACACATTAAACCCCCCTGTCTGCCGTGACGCGTGATGTCCCGGCTTCCGTAAGCAGGAGCGTGACAGCTCTGGTGTCCCCCGTGCTGCGCTTCGCCAGGGACCTGCGCGGGCTGGGGCGGGGCAGCTGGGTGAGTGGCCGGATGGGGGACGCTGTGCTGCTGGGTGTGGAAAACCAGGTGGGAAGCTCTTGGGGGGGGGGGGGGCCTGCTGGACCCAGGACAGGGAGAGGAAACGCGTGTGCCGCTAGCGAAAGGCGGGTTGGCTCAAGGCCAAGCCGCAGAGCCAAACCATCCCCTTGGCGGCTTTGGGTCTGTTCGCTGCTAATTTATCTCGCTGCGGGTGAGAGCTGGGAGGCGGGGGAATTCCCAGGGGGCGTCAGCAAAGCTTCCCTAGGGCAGACCTGCTAGAAACGCTGGTGAACTTCCCGCCGCTGGAGAGGTGGGTTCAAATCCCACGGCAGGTGACAGGCGAAAGAGTCTGGGGGGCAGCGACCCCTGTTCATATGCCGTGAAGCCTCTGTGCCAGCAGCCTGTGTGCCAGGGCGGCCTGAGGGTCAGGCTGGGGCGCAGTGCGGTGCCAGGAGGGGATTTCGGGGGGGTCCTGCTGAGCTCTGCAAAGCCTTGGCTGTAGCTGGGGCTCTACCTGGCCGTTTGCTCTCCACCCGCGCGCTGGGGAACCGGGGGCCGGCGGTGAGCGGTGGGTCCGGTTCTCCCTCGCGTCTCGGCAGGAAGCGGTCTCGGTCCTGTGCCAGCACTGCGGTGGGTTTCTCCCCTGCGACTGGCCCCAGCCAGCGCCTTCGACCTCCTTGGGAGCGAGGCTGCGGTCTGCTGAGCAGCTGCTGGCGATTAGCGTGCGCCCTGCTTCGCCGCCTGGGATTTCCCGGCGGAGGCGGAGCTGCAGCCGGCCGGCTGAGCGAAGGAGCACGAACCAGCGGAGCCTTTCCCCACCCCAGGGCGCAGGCCCGGCCCGCTTCAGGGACCATCTTCAGCACTGGGGCGTGGGATTGGTAAATCCCGCCGTCCCTACGGGGAACCTGCAGTGCCGGGGCGGCGTAACCGGGGGCCTCCCGGCCCAAAAGGGACGTGCCGCGGGGCTCTGGTCGCCCTTCTCCTACGGGGGCTGCGACGGCGCCGGCCTCGCCTTTCTGCTGCCGGTGGGGCTGGCCTCGGGGGGCGCTTTCTTTGCTCTCCGGCCGCGAGGGGGCAATGGAACCCCCCAGCAACGCGCCTCTTGCGGTCAGGCCCCTGAGCCTGGGAAGGGCGGCAGGTTCGCTGGGGGAGAGGCGGGGCCCCGAGGCTCCGCGGGTTTGCGCCGGCTGGGGGTCCCGCAGTGTCTGCGGGTGGGTTCTGGGCAGCTTCTCCTCTCCTGGCGTCCCCGGGCCTCGCCCGCTTTTCTCCCCCATCCCAGGGCCCCCACACGTAACTCTCGGCGCAGCTGCCCTGCGCCTTCCCAGCCTCCCCCGAAACCGCCTCCAGGCAACAACCCCTCGGTTCTGGCCAAGGTGCCGGTTACTGTGGATGGGGCCGGGGGGCGAAGGGGGGCGGGGTTGTGCTCCTGGGTTTCCTCGTGCCCCAGAGTAGCCCCAGGCGGGCGCCTCGGTTTCCCTGGGCGCAGCACCGGCGCGCAGAGGGGAGGGTGCGGGCTGCTCGCGCGTAGGCAATGAGGCTCCAGGCTCTTTGGAGCCTCGGCGAGGAAGTGCCCCGGTTCTCCGGGTTTGGCTCCGCACTGGGGAGCGGAGCAGTCTCTGACTTGAGCGGGAGGGAGAAGAGCTACGGCCCCGGCTTGGGGACCCCCTCTGGGCCTGCTCTACCGGTGGCTTCTATGCCGCGGCCCTGCGGCCGAATCACCCTTCTGCTCCCCGCGCTGCGTGAGTCGCCTCTGGCTGCGGAGGAGGGTGCCGGACCTGGGGACCCCACGCTTGGCCATAAGCTCGTTCAGCCAGACGCGGGGCCGAGGCTTGCGGCGCAGCTCGCTGCCCCAGGCCGGCCGGCGCGGAAAACCTTGGCCCGGCAGGCGCGCCGGCTGCCCGGCGAGTGAGCCTTGTGGCACGGCTGCCTTGGCCCAGCTCCGTGCAGAGCCGCCGGGTTTCTGGATCGGACCCCATCCCCCCGAGCTGGGGTAATACCGAGGCCCAGCGAGGAGACCCGGGCGCAGCTGGGTGCTCAGCCCTCACTGAAGGGTGTGACTTGCCCTCCGCCCGCTGCGGCAGGCCCTGAATCAGCGATCGCTGGGTCCCCGGGCAGCTGCCTCCTGGGCTCTCCTCCCTGGCTGGAGCCGGGCTAAGCTCATCGCCGCCGGCGGCAGGGTGGGCCGATGGCTCAGGACAGCCGGCGAGGCCGAGGCGGTAGCAGTACAGGGCTGTGGGAACAGCCCGGGCCTGAGCAAGGAGCCCAGGTCTGATGGGCAAAGCTGGAGCGCCCCCTGCCCCCAGCTGTACCCAACTCCCTCTGTGCCAGGCCAGCGGAGCGGCTGCTGCACGCGCTGCAGCCTGCCCAGGCCACGGGCAGCAGCAGAGCTGAGGGGAAGCCTGGGCCGGGGCTGGGGTGTCTGTCTGGGGGCCCTAGGCCAGGATTGCGGGCGTGGCAGAGCTCTGCGGGGAGCCCAGGCCCCGGGGCCCCTGCACCCCAGGGCGGTGGGCGCTGGGACGCTGCACTCACCCGGTGGCCCCCCTGCTACTTGAGGGTCCTTTTCAGGAGCCTCAAAACTGGCTAACCCCAAACTTCCCTTCGCATCTTTATTCCATTTGAGCTGCGCGTGTCCCCGGCCCACGGCCTCCAACGCTGGTGACGCTGGGCCTGGGCCAGCCCGACGGCCGCCAGCCTAAGCCAAACACCCGGCCGCTCTCCCGGGGCAGCTGGGAGCCGTGGGCTGCACGAGGTCATAGGGCTGCTGCTGAAGAGACGCTTTGTGTTGGCTGCAGCGTCCTGCGGAAGGCAGCTTCCCAGGGCAGGTGTCCAGGGGACGCCGGGGAGCTGGAGCGGCCTTGCTCCGAGGGGTATCCAGGGGAGCGCTGCCCTCCGCGCTAAGCAGCTGGGGATGAGCTGTGAGCGCCCTGGGGGGTGGGGGGTTGTGCCAAGTGCTCGGGTAACACGGGGCAGGTGCCCCAGGTCCGTGACTCTGTGTTGTTTAAACCACTCGCTTTCATACAGCCAAAGAAGTGCCCCGTGGGCTGGTTTCAAACCCGAGTGTGACTCGATTGGGGCGCGTGCGTCAGACCAACCGGGAATAGACCGTAAGGCCTCAGCACGGTGGTGATGTTAATGTGGGGCGGGGGAGCCGGAAGCCTGGCCCGTTGCCGGCGCCTGGGCCAGGGCGGACGGCAGACGGCTCGCTCCTGGTGCGAGCTGGAAGGAGGCCCGCAGTCCGGGAGCGCGGCTGGCAGCTGCGCTGCGCCCTGGCAGAGCACGAGATGGGCTACGCGGAGCGGGCCTGCGGGCAGCTGAGCTGGCACCAGCCGGGCTCCAGAGCGCGCCGGGGCTCGCCTGGCCCAGGGCGGGTGAGGTAGGGCTGCCGGGGACCGGGTTGCCGAGCTGCAAGCCCTTCCCCCAGCCTGTGCTGCGGCCCCATTTCCCAAGCAGTAGGGCCCGGCCCCCTGCTCAGCCAGTGGCGCCGACGTGCGCTGCCGAGTGCCAGCGTCTGACTCCAGTTACCGCTGCCTGGGGTTTGCATTTCTGCTGGACTGAGGCAGTGTGAGCCTTTCCTCTGCCCGACCTGGGCTCCGTTACTCTGCCCTGCCCCCCAGCCTTCAGCTCGCCCCCGGGGGCGGCAGCCCGGCTGCTGGTGGGGATCGGGCAGGTGGGAGGCCCGGCGGGCTGAGGCCTGGATGCAGCAGGGGGAGAGCCCGCTGGCTGGCAGGGCGGTGGCTCTGCTGGAAGGGGAGAAACCACCGGCCCTGGCTCTTGCGCTTTGCGCAGCTCCCGAGCGAGGGCGCACGCCGGGCGGCTTGGCGGTGGCGCTCATCCGCGCTCGCTTGGCGCACGTGCGCAGGGCTGCGCGGCGGCGGCGGTGACAGCCGCGGGGGTTGGTGCCTCCGGGTGAGGAGGAGGAGCTGGGTTGCCGGCGGGCTCTCGGGTAAGGGGGCAGTGGTGGGCGGGGTGGACAGACCTGGCTGAGCTACCAGCTGGCTGGGGGAACGTCTCCGCCCCAGGGCACTGGCTGCGGCAGCTGGGGAAGTCGGGCAGTAAAAACCCGCCCTCTGCACGCTGGGGTGGCCGCCTAGGAGAGGGTGGGGTGCCGCCCCGCTGATGAGCAGAGTGCGCCTTTCTGGTGGTGGTGCGCATCCGCACAGGCCTCGGGGCCCATAAAATTTATTCCACCTCTGGGTGGGGAAAACCAGGGGGAACCCTGCAGCTGGCTGGGAAGCAGGGTCTGGCCAGCAGAGATGCTGTTCAGTTCCCTGTCCCCTGCACCAGAGTCCTCTCTGGGGTAAGAGGCGAGGCTCCGAGGGGACAGGCGCGCACCGGCCACCTGGAGTCATCCCTTCCGTGAGGGGTCCTGGCTGCTGAGTTTTCCGGGGGCGTCTCCAGCCGGACCACAGGAGCAGCCGGCAGATGAGCTCAGAGGGAAGCCGAAGCCAAGGCAGCCGGAGCACCAGACGCTGCCCGCGTGGCTAGAGCCCCCCTTGCCGTTCTCACACAGCGGCTGGTAAGACTCGGGGAGACTGGGCAGAGATCAGAGGGGAGCGAAGGTGTCTGGACAGGACCTGGGAGCCGCCTCTCTGGCTGCGCTGGTAGATAAGCCAGGCCCGGCTGGCCGGCGGAGTCGATGGTTCTTCACTGCTCGGATAATGGACCTCCGGTCCGGCAGCCTCTCCGAGCCGGGAGGCGGGGGCTCCCCCCAGCGCTCGCAGCCACCGCCGCTCTCGTGTGGCTAGAGCAGCCTGGCGCTGAGCCGTAGTCAGCCGGAGCCCACCCCCACCCCATCCGTGGGGTGCTCCTAGGGTGCCCCACGCGAGCAGCTCTGCAGAGCCGCGGCACCTGGGCGCATGTGGCTGCGACGGCCCAGGGGTGGGAAGGGGGGTGTCCGTCGCCCACGAGGGCAGGGACTCAAACGCGGCCCTGCTGCCTTTCCGCGCCCTCTCCCCCTGCACCCCGGCTGGCACGGCCAGCCAGCTAGTGCCGGGAGCCCTGCGTGATCCCCCCTGCAGGCCCACGCCCTCGTGAGTCGCTCGCGGGCTGAGCAGCAGCCGAGCCTCTACCGAGCGGGCGTTGCTCCTGGCGGACAATGCGCGGGGTGGGGGCAGCAGCACAGCCTGGCTCAGCGGCGTGGGGTTTGCCGGGCGCTGCGGGGGGGGGGGGGGGGGGGCCGCCGGCGTGGGAAATCTACTCCCAGGGTTTCCCACGACCTGCCGCTGCCTCTTGGCTCGTCCCTGTCTCCTGCCCAGACCACCCACGGTCACGCTGTCCCCAGCAGCGTTCCCAGCGAGCTGAGGGCTCGGGCGGCCGCCCAGGAGCGATTCAGGGGCTGCCCAGCTGATTAGCAGAGCGCCCCCGGCCGGCAGTGTGTGTTTCTATCGGTGGTGCGCATCCCCACATGCCTTGGCGCACTTAAAATTTATTCCACACGTGGACGGGGAAAGCTAGAGGGAACCCTTGGTCCTCAGACTTGCTGATCTGGCTGCTCCGCTCTGGCCTCGCTCAAGACTCGCAGGCCTTGTTCTCCCCGATCTCTTCCACGGATGACAGCAGACCGCGTGGAGAGGGGCTGGGGCCGTGGGAGGCCTAACATTAGGGACCTAGTTCACTGAAGGCCACTGAGGCCTAGCCACCCTCCTGCGCAGCCCCCCCTCACGCCCGGCGTCCGGCACCTGTCGCGCTGGCATTTCCCGGGGCAAGCCGCCTGCTGCCCGGCCAGGTGTACAGCCGCAGCGTCTGGGCCAGGCACCCATGGGGCGTCTCTGCCCGCGGGGGAACGAGCCTGGCGTTACGCACTAAGGCCTGTGGGGAGGTGGGTTCCAAGTCTCCACTGGGGACTTGCGGGGTGATGCTGCCCCGCTGCCTTCATCTCCTGGCGTCCGTCGGGTCCAGGCTCCAGACGGGAGAATAACTTGGGTGGCTGCGACAAGCGGCGCATTTTCTCCGCAAAGCCCTTCCGCGGTGCTGCCGAAACCGAGCTGCTCCTAACCTGCGGTTACAATTTTCCCAGGGCTGGGGGAGCCTCTTCCCAGCCAGCCCCGCCGCGTCCTCGCTCCTGGCGCTCGAGACCGTTTGCTCTCCGAGCTGGGCACTTGCAGCACCGAGCGCGGGGGGCGCTCCCCGCGCTGGGGTGTGTCGGGTTGGAGTTGCGCATCCCCCGGGCAGGATGTCCCGTTGGCTGCTGCGCGCTGCTGCCAGTCCTGGCCCGGCCTGCGCTTCGGTAAGTGTCCCAGGGCAGTGGCTGTCAGCCAGGGTGCGGTGAGAACTGTCCAAGTGCGCCGTGAAACCTCGTCCGCTTCCCTCCACTGCGGCTCTTCCAGAGTGTGATGGGGTTCAGGGGTCCCCCTGCACTGCACCCCGTCCGCTGGCAGGAGTGACTCACTCAGCAGGCACAACAGCAGGTTTATTAGGCACCAGATGCCCAGTTTCTCACAGAAGCGACAGCACAGCAGCCAGAGACAGTCCTTCCAACCTGTCCTGGGGGGAAGACCCCGAGGGGGCCCCTCTGGGGTGTAGCTTTCCCCCTCCTCAGGCTGGCTGCCTTCCAGCTCTCCCTTTTCCTAGCCTCTCACTGCCACCCCCGATTCAAAACCCAGCTCAGCTCCTCCCTGCTCTTTGTTCAGGCAGAGGTGTTACCTGCCAGTTGTAGCCCCAGGGTCATCCTTAGCCACTGGGAGCTGCTGCTTGCCTCAGACACCCAGCCTGACTCACACATGCACCCCCCCACTCCATCACATCTCTCCCCTCTTCCAGACCGAACTGAGCGGGGTCACTTAGCCAGTGACCTGGGGAAGTTCGGGGCCCTCCCTGCGTGACAGGGCATCGGCTATGGTGTTGTTGTTCCCCTTCACGGGACCACCTCCATGTCGTCGGCGTGCAGGAGCAGACTCCACTGCAGGAGCTTGGCGTTGGCCCCTTTCATGTGATGCAGCCAGGTCAGGGGTGAGTGATCGGTGTACACGGTGAAACGCCGTCCAAACAGGTACGGCTGCAGCTTCCCCAGCGCCGACACCATGACCAGACATTCCTTCTCTATAGCTGCGTAGTTCTGCTCCCGGGGCAGCAGCTTCTTACTCAGGTACACGATGGGGTGTTTCTCCCCTTTGTCAGTCACCTGCATTAGCACCGCCCCCAGCCCCACGTCTGAGGCATCAGTGAACACCAGGAAGGGTTTGTTGAAGTCTGGATTTGCCAGCACTGGGGCCCTGACCAGAGCCTCCTTCAGCGCGCAGAGGGCCCCTTGGCACTGCTCGGTCCAGACCACCTTGTCAGGCTTTCCCTTTTTACACAGCTCCGTGAGGGGGGCTGCGATGGAGCTAAAGTGGGGCACAAACCTCCGGTAGTACCCCGCCATCCCAATGAAGGCCTGGACCTGCTTCTTAGTCTGGGGTGTTGGCCAATCTCTGACAGCCTCCACTTTAGCTGGCTCTGGCTTTAAGCAGCTGCTGCCCACCTTGTGGCCCAGGTAGGTCACCTCAGCCTTTCCCACCTTGCACTTCCCTGCCTTGATAGTCAGCCCAGCCTTCTGGAGTCAGTCCAGCACCTGCTTGACCTGGGACACATGGTCCTCCCACGTCTGGCTGAAGATGCAAATGTCGTCCATGTAAGCCAGGGCAAAGCTCTCCATCCCTTTCAGTAGCTGGTCCACCAGACGCTGGAAGGTAGCAGGTGCCTCCTTTGAGGCCGAAGGGCAGGACCAGGAACTCGTAGAGCCCCACAGGGGTGATGAAAGCCGACTTGAGCCGGGCATCTTGGTCTAATGGCACTTGCCAGTACCCCTTGGTGAGGTCTATGGTGGTGAGGTAACGGGCTCCCCCCAGCTTGTCTAAAAGGTCATCAGGCCTGGGCATGGGGTAGGCGTCCGATACAGTGATGGCGTTAAGCTTGCGATAGTCCACACAAAACCGAACAGACCCATCTTTTTTAGGGAATAACACCACGGGAGAGGCCCAGGGGCTGGACGAGGGTTGGATCACCCCCAGAGCCAGCATGTCTTCAACCTCCTGCTCTATGTCCTGAGCCGTCCTCCCTGTGGCTCTGAATGGCACACACTTGATAGGGGCGTGGGTGCCTGTCTCTATTCGGTGGACAGCCAGGTCAGTGGGTCCGGGTCTGTCCGAGAACAGCTGTTGGTGCGAATGCAGCACCTCCTTGATCTCCGTCTGCTGGGCAGGGGTCAGCTGGTCTGAGAGGGGAACAGACTCCAGCAAGGAGCCGGCTCCAGTCCCTGTGAGTAAATCCACCAAGGGATCATCCCCCTGCCCCTTCCAGTGTCTGCACACGGCCAGCACCAAGTTCTGTCTGTATCAGTAAGGTTTCATCATGTTCACATGATAGACCCGGTGGCTGTGGGCCCGGTTTGACAGTTGCACCACATATTTCTCCTCATTTAGCTGTTTGACGACCTTGAAGGGCCCATCCCAGGCCGCTTGCAGCTTGTTCCGCCGCACAGGTACAAGGACCATCACTTGATCCCTGGTGGCATAGGCTTGGGCCCTGGCGTTATGGTCATACCAGACCTTTTGCTTCCTTTGGGCCATGGAGAGGTTCTCCCTGGCCAGGCCCATGAGCTCGGTGAGTTTTTCCCGGAAGATCAGTACATACTGTACCACTGACTCCCCTTCAGGAGAGGCCGTCCCCTCCCACTCTTCTCTGAGCAAGTCCAAGGGTCCCCGTACCCTCCTTCCATACAGCAGCTCAAACGGGGAGAACCCCGTGGATTCCTGGGGCACCTCCCTGTATGCAAACAGCAGGTGGGGTAAGTACTTGTCCCAGTCATGGGGGTATTGATTCATGAAGGTTCTCAGCATCTGCTTCAGAGTCCCATTGAACCTCTCCACCAGCCCATTGGTTTGCGGGTGGTAGGCTGTGGCCCAGGTGTGCCGGACCCCACACTTTTCCCACAAGCTTTGCAGCAGGGCCGACATGAAGTTGGACCCCTGATCTGTGAGGACCTCTTTGGGGAACCCCACTCTGCTGAAAATGGACAGCAGAGTATCCGCCACGGTGTCAGGGTCGATAGAGGTGAAGGCCACTGTTTCTGGGTATCGCGTGGCAAAATCTACCACTACCAAAATATATTTCTTCCCCGAACGCGTTGCCTTTCTGAAGGGGCCCACTATGTCTATAGCCACTTTCTGGAAAGGCTCCTCTATGATGGGCAGTGGCCTCAGGGCAGCTTTCCCCTTGTCTCGGGTCTTCCCCACCCTCTGGCAGGGATCGCAGGACAGGCAATATTGACGGACAGCTGCAAAGATCCCTGGCCAAAAAAAGTTCTGTAACAACCTTCTCCTGGTGCGGTGGATCCCCTGGTGTCCTGCGAGTGGGACATCATGGGCTAGGTACAGCAGCCTGCGCAGGTACTTTTGGGGGACCACCAGTTGCCTCTGGACCTTCCATGGCTCCGCTTTGCGTCTGGGAGCCCATTCCCGGTACAGGAATCCCTTTTCCCACAGGAATCTCTCCTTGCAGCCCTCCCCCAGCTGTGGAGCTGGGCTGAGACTGGCCAGTTCCCTCAGCTTCTGCAAGGAGGGGTCTCTCTGCTGCTCTGCCTGAAACTCTTCGGCTGGGGCAGGGGCAGAAGCCACTTCCCCATCCCTGCCTGTCTCCAGCACCCCTGGCCTGTGAGATCTGGTTTTGGGGGCCCCCTTTCTCTCAGGGTTGGCCCCTGTGGCTCCTGTGACTTTGGCTGGGCCTGTACCCCTGAATCTGGGGAACGCACCCCTCGTTTTCTTTGGCTACGGGTCAGGACCAGGGCACGAGGGCGTTCACCTTGCCAGTTCTCCAGGTCACCCCCCATCAGTACATCCGCCGGCAAATGGCTGTGCACGCCCACCTCCTTGGGGCCTTCCTTGTCCCCCCATTTCAGGTGCACCCTCGCCATGGGCACCTTGAAAGGGGCCCCGTCAATTCCTGTTACCGTCAGGTGGGAATTGGGTATCATGCAGCCCGGTGCCACCTCCCCGGGTCGGGCCAGCGTCACGTCAGCGCCTGTGTCCCAGAACCCTGTAACCTTTCTCCCGTCTACCTCGAGGGGTGTAAGACACTCGGTCTGCAGAGGTAGTGCCGCCCCCACTCTGTAAACTGACCTCTGAGCATTTGGACCCCCTGAGGAGCTGGTCTGTGGGGCGGACTCGGCCCAATCCAAGTACCTACTGTCAGCACCACCCGCCTTGGCCGCCAGCCCCTCTGGCTTCTGGGACTCCACCCAGTTGACTCCATGACCCCCCGGCCTGCTCAACCTGTCTGGGAGCTTGGGGCACTGGGCTGCTCTGTGCCCCTTTCGCCCACAGCGATAACAGCCTGGGTCTTGTTGTGTCCCTCGGGCCGGCTGCTCTGTCCAGGCTCTGCTTGGCTCTCTGGGGGGTGGGTGGCTGGCCCCTCTTTCCTGGGCCCGCTCAAGAGGTGGTCCCCTCTGTTGTACGGTCAGGAACCGGTCTCTCTGAGATTCTCGGTCTCTCCGGGACTCCCTCTCTCTCCGGGACTCCCTCCCTTTGTGGGGCTCACTTTCAAACCTGGCCCAGCTGTTTGTGAAGTCATCTGCCAGTTTTCCTGCATTGTGTGAATCTCCAGGCCTCCGGTCCACGAGCCACACCCTCAGGTCAGGTGCGCACATCTCGTAGAATCACTCCAGGACCGCCAGCTCGATCAGGTCCTCTACGGACTAGACTCCCGTCCCGAACACCCACTTCCGGTAGTATTGCCTCAGGCGGGAGGTCGCATCTACATAGGTTTCCTCTGGCCCCTTCTGCGTGTCCTGGAACCTCTTCTTGTACATCTCCGGGGTCAGCCTGAACTTATGCAGCAGGGCCTGTTTGAACCGTTCATAGTCCCCAGGCTGCAGCCCCTCCAGCCGGCTGAGCATCGCTGCGGCCTTCTGGCCCAGCAAGGGGGTGAGGTGCCGGAGCCACTCATCTGGGGGAACCTCGTGCAACTCACAGGCTCGCTCAAAGGCGGTAAGGAACTCGTCCATGTCCCCTGGGTCCTGACACTGGGCCAGCACGCGCGTCTCCAAGTGACTGGCCACCCCGAGCCATCTGGCCCTCTCCCTGCTTACCGCAGCTGGGGCCTCTTGGCATCTCGCCTCTGCCATGGCCTGCTCATGCTCCCGCTCTCGCTCTCTCTCCTCACGCTCTCGCTCTCTCTCCTCCCGCTGTCTCTCTTGCAGCTGGCGCTTGTGCTCACGCTCTGTGTCCCATTCCTGGTGCTCATGTTCCCTCTGCCGTTCCTGGGCTTCCAGTTCCTTTAATCTCACCTCGTGCTCCAGCTGTCGCAGCTCTGCGGTGGGGGACTCTGCCCATGATGGACTACCACTAGCTGAGCGCGACCTGGCGGGCACCGTGTGTGTCTGACGGCTTCGAGCCCCAGCTCCTGTCGGAGAATCTGAAACGCTTCCCGAGGGTGACCGGCCACTTCCTGCCGGGACAGGCTCTGCCCCCCTGATTGGTCATTCTCTTCCAGCTGGGCAATCACCTGGGCCTTGGTTGCCTTCCCCACGGTCAGGCCCCTCTCTCTGTACAGCCCCGCTAGCTCTGCCTTCAGGAGTTGGGTGGAATCCATCTCCCCACTGTCTCCTGGGGTATCCACTCACCAGCAGCAGCTGCAGGAATTGCTCTGTTCCCCCTCTGGCTCTTGTGAGGCTCCTTCCTTCTCCTGCGCTCAGTCAGCCACTGCTGGGAGCTCATCCGTAGGTGCAGTGCATCCCACTCCTGACACCAGTGTTATGGGGTTCAGGGGTCCCCCTGCACTGCACCCCGTCCGCTGGCAGGGGAGACTCTTACTCAGCAGGAACAACAGGAGGTTTATTAGGCAACAGATGCCCAGTTTCTCACAGAAGAGACAGTGCAGCAGTCAGAGACAGTCCTTCCAACCCGTCCTGCGGAGAAGACCCTGAGGGGTGCCCCTCTGGGGTGTAGTTTTCTCCCTCCTCAGGCTGGCTCCTTCCAGCTCTCTCTTCCCCTAGCCTCTAACTGCCTCCCCAATTCAAAAAAGAACCCTGCTCGGCTCCCTCCCTCCTCTTTGCTCAGGGCAGATGTGTTACCTGCCACTTGTAGCCCCAGGGTCATCCTTAGCCACTGGGAGCTGCTCTGCTTGTCTCTCACATCCAGCCTGAGGCTCGCATTTGCATCCCCCCACTCCATCACAGTGATCTTCTCCCCTGGAGCTCCTGGGTGACAAGGGGCCCTGCCTGACGGTTGCCGAGTTGGAATTGGGGGCGGGGAGGGAAAGGCTGGGAAATGCAGAGGAATCGTGGGTCACAAGGGCCCTGGGCTCCCCTCTCAGAGGGCAGGTGGGTGCAGCGGGAGGGGAAGGGGCTGGGGCCAGAGGAGCCCTCCAGGAGGAGGCTGCGTGGGGAAGTGTCTTTCGGGGCCCAGATCCTGCAGGGGGAGACGCTACCGCTGTGCCAGGGAGAATTCTTCCCCTCCTGGGCAGCTCTGTCCCGGCCTGGACAGGCCGCCCTGCCAGACACTGGCCCAATGGGATGCACTTGGCCTTGGAGGTCTCTTCCACCTCTAACTCCCCCATGGGCCAGCCTAGCCTGAAGGCCAGCCCCTGCCCCCTCATCTCCCCACCCCCCTCCCCAGGGCTTCAGGGCCAGCCCGGACCAAATCGGATTCAATTAGCACTCCCTCCTGCGGACTGTAATTGCACAGGCCCTGCGGCGCTGCCTTTGCCGGCTGGGGAAAGCGCTTCCCCTCTCTCCCCGGCCTGAAGGGATGCAGGGCACAGCTGGGGTCTCAGCAGCCCTGGCACCCCAGGGACAGCAAACTGCCCCAGAGGCACTGAGTGGAGCAAGCGCCGGGTCTCGGGGGGCTTGGCGGCACAGTGGGAGTGTCTGCAACACAAACGGAAACCACAATAGTAACCCTTTGCCCCGGAGTGCCTCAAAGCCCTTCCCTGATGTTAGCGAGACGAGACTGGTGCCATCGAGCCCCCTTTGGCGAGAGGGGAAACTGAGGCACGGGGCAGCGGCTGAGGCCTCCCAAAGAGTCACTAGCAGAACGGAGACTAAACCCCAGGAGTCCTGAGCCCTGATCTCCCGCCTCACCCACGCGAATCGGTTTCATAGAGGGATGAACCCAGCACCATGGCCTCTCCCGACCCCCTCTGGGGCGGAGCTCTCTGGTCCAGACAGCACCTCTTCCCCTCCAGGCTGCTTCATGGAGCCCCATCAAAGCCAATTCTAGCCACAGGGCAGGTTTGCAGGCGGCCATTCGGACCATGAGTGGGAAAGATTTCATTTAAAGAGGGGGGATGGTAACTTGGCAATTCCTTTGCTGATTTTTTTTTTTAATCTATCTTCTGTATTTTTTCCACGGACGCTCACGTTGGGAACCACAGGGGTCTAGGCTGCGAAATTCATCACCGTGGTAAGCCGACATTTGTGATATAAACTGGGGGCTTGAACTCCTGAACAAAATCCCTAATGTTCGTGCTCTCCGCTGCCTCGCTAAGACACGGGTGCTCTGCATTTCCAAAGGTTGGGCCCCTTCCTTTTCAGAGTGGGACCAGGATGTGCTACCTCCCCGTCCTTGCCAAGGGATTCAAGGCCATACCCCACCCGACTCAGAAATCATTTTCAAACTGCTCCAGCCTCTTTCTAGCTTGGACACGAGAGCTGATTAAAACAGGAAAGAAACTTAAATTTTCCTCTCTATTTCCTGGCAGTGCTGTTTGTTTACCTTTTGCACTTCATCAGGCTGGAGTTTGAAACTAAGCTGATCGGTTTCATGTCATGTTTATAATCTGTTTCACTTCACGTTTTCTCCTACACAAGCCCAAAATTGCAACTCTTTTGGTTTTATACCTTTGCTGGGGAAGCTTTTGCTGTAAGACACAAACAAAACCCTTGAATTAAATGTAGCATGTGAGAGAAAATTGCCCTCAAATTTGAAATCCCTTTTTTTCTTTTTTCCTGTTAGGGTTTGTAGATATCTTAGTCCTCCAAAACCTGCCCGGAACTACGTGACTCAGTCATCTACTGGTTGTTTCATTTCCTGGGGAGTGATTTCTATGGAGGAAAGGCTGACTATGCAGAGAGATGGAGGGAAGGATGCTGGAATAGAAGCGAGGGATTATTAAACTGGCAGCCGAATGTGGAATGTTGACAGAGCAAAGGGAATTTAAGGAGCGGGTAATTTACTGGGCTTGGCTAAAAGACACTGTTGCCAGCTGGTTGGTTTCTATGCGAGTTGGTGGTTTTTTCCCCGCAGAGCTTCAGACCCTGGAGTCACGGTTTGGGGAGAATCTTGAGGTTTTTAGCTCAATAAAAAGTAAGTTTCTAGCCTGTGCGGAGGGAGCAATGCCTGAAAATGTGACCTAGGTGCACCCAGAAGGTTTTCTGTAGTTCTTAGGGTGGTGCTTTTTTTCAGGTCAATCTTGTGACGTTGCCGGTGACGTTCGAGCGCTTGAGTTTGGCGATGGTGGAAAGGTAACAAGCGGCCGACCTGTGGGCAGCCTGTCCGGCGTGTGCGTCTGTTGTACCTGGTTCCCCTGCTCCTTCCTGCCTTGGGCTTTGCACCCCCGGCTGCCTGTTCTTGGGCAGGGAGGGTCTCTCTGCCTCTGCAGCGCAGGGACTGCCGCAGGGGAAGTGAGTGCCCCACAGCTGAGAACCACCCAGGCCCCATTGGGCCTCCCAAAATGGGAGCGTCCCACCCGGAGGCTCCTTCGGGAAATGGCGGCTTTGGTCCCTTGCACGAGGGGAGGCTGTGAGCACGGCAGGACGGGATTCGGCAACTGAGCGGCGGTGGCTCAGCTGGCCCTTGGGAGGAACCCACGTTCGATTCCCTCCTCTGCCACAGGTGTCCCGGGTGACCTCTGGCAAGTCACTTACTCTCTGACTCGTTTCCTGCTTGTAAGCTGCAGCTGAGAGCCCTGCCGTGGCCGTAACAGGGAGACGGCCGGTGGCTGCGCACACTGCGGCCATAGGTAATATTTTAGACAGACCCTTTTCCCATTTCTGTTTCGTACCGGCAGGGCCCCGCTCCGAGCGAAACCCAACCCAGGCAGACAGGCGAGCGGCCTGACCCATGGGCTTGTCAGTCCGTAGCCCAGCCTAGGTATTAATATAGGGCATGGGGCAGAACCGCCCTCCAGCCAGTCATAGGTCCCTGGCTTGGCCCCCGCTCTGGGCAGGACAGGCCTCGGGCCCCCCAGCATCCGAGGAGCATCTGCAGGTGGGGGGCAGATATCAGCTGACCCCCCCCCCCCACATCCTCCGTCTCCTTCCTTGCGAGGGAAGAAATGTGTCGGCCTGGGCCGGGCTGCTGGGCCGAGCCCGGGGGAGATCGGGGGAGAAATCCGCCTGGCGTTTTACGCCTCTCCATGCCAAGGACCGAGCCCTCCTGTGGTGCGACTGCCCGGGATTCAGCGGTGTCCCCGCCGGCACGGATACGCCTCCCTGCCTCTGCCAGCTTGCTGGGGAGACGGCACAGAAGCCGCAGGGAGCTGAGTCCCAGGGAGCTGGAACAGCAGCCGGGGAAGTCCTGGGAAGGCGGGTCTCCCCCATCTCCGCGGCAGCCTCCTCGCAAGGAGCTGGGTGGAGCCCTGGCTGCATAAAACTCCCCCGTAGGCTGCTCGGAGCCAGCGGCTTGTGGCAGGCGCGGCGCGGGAGGCTGCTGGAGCGGCCGGGATCCCCCTGAGAGCCAGGCCGGGGTGCCTTGAGCGAAGCTGCGAGCGGGCATGGAGAGAGGCGGCTTCTGCCACCTCCTGGCAACCGGCTGGCTCCTCTGGAGTCTCCTCGCCAGCTGCTGGGGCACCAAGGGGGGCGTGCCCAGACTGCGCCTGGCTCACAAAGGTAATGGGCAGGGCGGGGGGGTCCCGGGATGTTAGAGAGGAGCCCGAGCAGCCCCTCTACCCCCCAGCTCCCTGTAAACTCCGCTGGCAGAGGCTGGTCCAGGATTCAACCCTGCAAGCCGCATGGGGCCACCCTCCCTCGCCCGCCTGGGCCTGGCCGGAGCGGTCTCCAGTGCCGAGCGGGCCGCTGGACGTGGGGAGGGGTCTGGGGCAGCGAAGGGGCAGGGAGGTGAGAGAACCACTGGGCAGGGGCGAGTCAGGGTGAATCTTCCACCGAGTTACCCCAGCCCCACTCAGCCCGGGTGTGCGCTGTAAGCCCGGCAGCCCAGCCCTGCGCAGCCCTTGGCCGTCCCCCGCGTGGGCTTCCCAAGTGCCGCGCGGCGCTTACGGCTGCGGGGGGGGGGCATGTGCCCTCCCCCCCCCCCGGGCACTGCCCCTCCAGGCTTGTTTGTCCCCAGCCTGCGCAGCGGTCTGACCCCCGGGCCGGACGAGCAGCCCGGGGCCGGCTCTGGCTGCAGCTGGCTGCAGGGAGAGCGTTTGGCGCCCTGCCCCTCGGTTACTCTCCCCGGGGTGCCCTGCTGCGAAACGATCCGCCAGCCCGGCTACCGGGAGAGCCCCGCCACGGTGCTCCTGCCCTGGAGAGACACCCCGTGTGCCGCGGTGCCGGGGGCCAGTGCCGCTGCAGGGGGGGTTATGGCTGCGCTGCGCGGGTGGGCAGGGGCGTTTGCACAGTGGGGGCGGGGGGGCTCTTCGGGCGCGTCTGCGCTGCCTGCTGCAGGTGCAGGTGCCCCGGTAAGAGCCGCTGGGACCGCTCTGTGTATCCGCGGTCCTGGGCTGGGGGCGGCTTCCCCGCGCTCCTCACGCCAGCCTTGAACTTGGGCAGAGTTAGCCGGGCGCTCTGCCCGCGGGCCGCCGCTGGGGTGTGGGCCTGAGCTGTCTGCCCCCTGCTGGCCAGCGCCTGGCGCTCGGCGCCGGCTCCAGTCCGGGAGGCGCAGGAAGGACGCGCTCCTGGAGCGGCAGGTGCTTCAGTGACCATCCTCGTCCCCGCTCCGGGCCGCACGGTGCCCGCGTTCCCCTGCGCTGCCTGGCGCTCCCCTGGGGGGCGGGAAATGCAGCAACGTCCCTTGCCTCCGTCGCGCCCTGTGGTTGAGCTGGGAAAGGGCCGAGGACGGGCGCTTCGCTGGGCTGGAAAGGCCTCGCCGGGGGCAGGCACCGGCTGGGGGCTCGTGGGCACTTGGGGGTACCGGGTGCTGCCAAGGGCCATCACCTGTTCCCAGCTCGCCGTGTGCTTCAGAGGGGCGACACGGGCTGGGGACTACAGAGGAAGTAGCGTTAGATGGGCTATTTCTAAAGCGTTTGCGGCCGGCCAGCGTCGCCCCTGCTTCCCTGCTCCCGGCGCTGGGCCTGCGTGGCACAGGGCTGGGGGGAACCCAGCCGAGAGAGTGGCGGAAACAGGCGTCAGAAGAGCTGGGTCGGTCCGGGCGCTCTGGAGGGTTTGCTGCACGGGCTCCTTGGACACAGCGGTCCTGGCGGCTCAGCTCAGCCGGCTGTGGTCTGTGCATCATGTGGCGCACGGCCCACAGAGCCGGGGACAGTGACCCTTCGCGTTGCAGCGGCCTCCAGGGTTCCCTCTACTTTTTTCCATCCGTGTGCAGAATAAATTTTGCGCGCCCGAGGCATGCGTGGAGGTGCACCACCGTAGACACACGCTGCCGGCCGCGGGGGCTCTGTTAATCTGCTGGGCGGCCTCCTGAGCGCTGAGCTGACAGGGAGCTCTGCTCGCTTCCTAGGGCCGGACTCAACGGGGAGGGTGAGTCAGCCTCTGGCACAGAGCTCTTGTGCTGAGGCTGCCTCCCCTCAGGTGGCTGCTTGCATAGACCTGAGCTCGCCGCCGATGGCTCCGTTTGTGGGAGGAGGGCAGGGCAGGCTGTGGGACACCGAGGCTGCCCTGCTCCGCTCCTCTGAATCCCAGGGGCCACGAAGCACCGGTTAAGCCGGGAAGGCTCCCTTAGTCCGGAGCTGGGGGCAGCAGTTCAAAACCGGTGATTTACAAAAAATTGGAGTTTTTCATTTAAAGGGGAATTCGTTTATTTTAAATCCTCCGTAACACACCCAAGTTCTCAGCCCAGCCGTGCTGCACGAATGCCCCCAGCTCTGCTCCATCCCGCCTACCTAGCCGCCCTCACGGCTTCGGAGCGCCGGGCTTTCCGGTCCTGATTCTTGGTGGCTGGAAACGTCACCCGTGCGAAGGCAGGCGCGAGCTGGCCTGGGCTCTGGGTGTCCGGCCTTGCACGCTGCTAGACTTGGGATGTGCAATCCCGTTTCATTAGCCAGCCGCTTAAACATTAAGTTTAATGGCCCAACCCATTAAATGGGTGGGGGGGATGCACTCCTGGGGGAGGCCTGCCACAGATGAGGGCTGCTGAAGCTGGGATGGAGCATGGCCCCGCCTGTGGCAGGCCCCCAGTGCTAGAGCAGCCCCCACCGGCTAACCTAACCCATAAGCCCCCTCCGTTAAGGGTGAGGTTTACTGGTTAACCATTAACGTTGCCCAAGTGGCCTTTGACCAAGCTGGGCAGAGAAGTTAGTTTAGACATTGCCTTAAAGGCTGAGAGACAAGACATGGGAAAGGAGGGAAGCGGCATCGAGAGAAACGGCAGCATGCAGTGTGGGGTGGGGGATTGCTCAGCGGTTTGTGCGCTGGGCTGCTAAACTTGGGGTTGCGGGTTCAAGCTCTGAGAAGGCTGTTTAACATCCACTTGGGAGAGGGGAAAGTGATCAAAAGTAGCTAACATGGATTCACGAGGGGCAAGTCCTGCCTGACCAATCTGATTAGCTTCTATGAGGAGGTAACAGGCTCTGTGGACACTGGGAAGTCAGCGGATGTGCTATACCTTGACTTCAGCAAGGCTTTTGATATGGTCTGCCACAGCATTCTTGTCCAGAAGTTAAGGAAATATGGATTGGATCCTTGGACTACAAGATGGATAGAAAGCTGGCTTGATGGTCGGGCCCAACAGGGAGTGGTCAATGGCTCAATAGCCGGAAGGCAGTCGGTTTCAAGCGGAGTGCTGCAAGGCTCAGCTCTGGGGCCGGTGTTATTCAACATCTTTATTAATGACGTGGATTGCACCCTCGGCAAGCTTGTGGGTGACACAAAATTAGGAGGAGAGGTAGATACGTTGGAGGGTAGAGAGAGAATCCAGAGGGACCTGGATACATTGGAGGACTGGGCCAAAGGAAATCTGATGCGGTTCAATAAGGAGAAGTGTAGAGTCCTGCACCTGGGGCGGAAGAATCCCAGACATTGTTACAGGCTGGGGACCGACTGGCTAAGAAGCTGTACGATAGAAAGGGACCTAGGGGTTATAGTGGATGAAAGGCTGGATATGAGTGACCGTTGTGCCCTTGTAGCCAAGAAGGCTAACGGCACACTGGGGTGCACTAGGAGGAGCATTTCCAGCAGATCTGGAGAAGGGGTTGTTCCCCTCTATTTGGCAGTGGTGAGGCCACATCTGGAATATTGTGTCCGGTTTTGGGCCCCCCAGTATAAAAGGGATGTGGATTTGCTGGAGCAGGTTCAGCGGAGGGCAACAAAAATGGTTAAGGGGCTGGAGCACAAGACCTATGAGGAGAGGCTGAGGGATATGGGCTTGTTTAGTTTACAGAAGAGAAGACTTGGGGGTGATTTAATAGCAGCCTTCAACTTCCTGCAGGGGAGCTCTAAAGAGGAGGGTGAGAAACTGTTCTCAGAGGTGTCAGATGGCAGAACATGGAGCAATGGTCTGAAGTTACAGAGGGGGAGGTGTAGGTTGGATATGAGGGAAAAACTACTTCCCCAGGCGGGTGGTGAAGCACTGGTTTGCATTGCCTAGAGAGGTGGTGGATTCTCCATCCCTTGAGGTTTGTAAGTCCTGGCTGGACAAGGTCCTGGCTGGGAAGACTTAGTTGGGGCTGATCCTGCTTTAGGCAGGGGGCTGGACTAGATGACCTCGTGAGGTCCCTTCCAGCCCTGTGATTCTGTGACTGGAAAGACAAAGGAACAGCATCAGTCTGCGCACACAGCTTCCTGTATTTCCACCCCCACTTTTGCCCAGGAAAAGCTGTCAGGCTTCTGGGCCCAAGGGAGACCCTATCTGGGAATCTTTTGGAGAAATTTTGTTCCCTGGCTTGTTAGAAAGGCTTTATAAAAATGTGCCAAGTGTAAGCAGGGCAGGGAGACGGCGCAGGGCCTAGGTGCAAGAAGGAACCATGAGGAGATTGGATTACTGGGAGAAGAAAATGTGGACATGGCTGAGCGGATCAGCTGGTTAGTAACTCTAATAATGCGCTTTGCAACGCTTCATTCTGCAAGACTCTCTCTGTGCCTTTTGGTGTAAGTGTGACTTGACGAGTCCGTTCCCAAGCTGTTTGCTGTTTGGGTGCTGCTAGGAAAAACAGGATTAGCTAACAAAACCAAGAAGCAGTCCAGTAGCACTTTAAAGACTAACAAAATAATTTATTAGGTGAGGAGCTTTCGTGGCACAGCCCCACTTCAGACCACAGCCATACCAGAACAGACTCCATATTGCAGGCACAGAGAACCAAAAATAGTTATCAAAGTGGACAAATCAGAAAAATTGTAATCAAGGTGGGCAAATCGGAAGAGCAGAGGGGCGGTACACCAGGACACCAATTACGTGGGCCGTTATAAGGACTCTTTTACATACTTTGATTTATCTGACTCTTGACTTTTTCCCCCCTCTGCTCTTTTTGTTTTGATAGTATACAGACTAACCCCGCTATCTCTCTGTTACTTTTCAGGATTAGCTAAACTCAGTCTATGGCTAGTTTAAGTAGCTAACTAGATTTAGAAGCGATCACTCGAGCATACAGTACAAAAAGCAACGACGGGTGAAATCTAGAGTTGCCCAAGTGGTGGTGGGCTTGTTTTATGTTCCGTAATACCTGCCCCTTGTGGTGGATCATAACGGCGATGCTGTGAGTTCAGTCCCCATTTTGCTTCAGCTTTCCCGAGGGAACCCCACTCGGGACTTGTCTCCAAGTGACAGCCCGGGGAGCTGAATGCAGCTTCCTCCAAACCGAAGTCTGGGAGGGGAAGCTGTGTTGGTCAGTAGCTTCGTAAATAACAAGCAGCCCTGCAGCAGCTTGGAGACGAACTGGGTTTTAGGTCATGAGCGTTCGTGGTAAGACCCCCGAAAGCAAAGCCCAGCTTCGCTTTTTTGATAGTGTGATTTGAATCAATGATTTTTTGGTGGAGTCCAGAGCTAGGCCTAGCCCTGGGGGTGCTACTTGGTTAAGGAGCGGGCAGGGCAAAGTAGCACATGGAGGTCCCTGCTCTGGATGTTGCACTGAACCGGGGAGCTGGAGCTCTGGCTCTGTTCCTGGCTGGATGAGTCACTCTGGATAAGTCACACGAACCTGCGGTGCCTCAGTTTCCCCACCCGTAAAACCGGGACAAGGAGCCCGGGCTCCTTGGTGAAACTCTTCGGGCTCTGCCCTCGATGAGAGCTGCGGATTAGGACTGTATCTGAGCAGCTCTGTTTCCCAGGTAATGTTTCCAAAAGCGCCTAATTCCCATTGGCCCGGGCTCCTATGTGTTTGAGTGTTTGAAAGGGGGACCTGTGATTCTAACTCACTTAGGCACTCTTGAAAGTGATGCCCGTTTCCTGGGCAGAGGAACGTCTTCTCCTTTCCCGCAACTTAGCAGCACACTCTGCTGCAGCGGTGAGTACCACAAGTTAATTGTGGTTTATTTTTCAAAAGTCCTTTTTTCCTCCCCCCCGCCCTTTCAGTGAGCTGTTTTTAGACCATCTCGCCACTGGTTAACGCTGCCTTTGAAGTCTATCCCTTTGTGAACTGACCCTTCTGTTGCGGAAGTGCTGGGGACCCTGCAATATTTCTTCTCTGAAGGACCAGCCCCGTGAACAGAGGGATCCTAGGCAGTTCTGAGCTCAACTCCCCAGGGGCCAAAGAATTACCAGCTGGCAGCTCTGTGTGCCTCGGGGCAGATGGGTGTTTCCAGGGGAGCCCTGCAGGAGGAGGAGAAGTTAGTGGCTTCAAGGCCTTTTTCCCTGGGAGCTGTTCCCACGCAGGTGGGAGCCCCGGGCCGGCTCTCCCCGGGCTGCTCTCCGTCATGGTTTTCTGAGGAAGGCCACATGGGGAAATCTGCCAGGCCGACCGTGGGAATCTGCTGCTAACAAACTCCGGCCGGCGCAGCCCGTGAGCTGTTGGGAAGGAGGCGAGAGGGAGGCCACAGCCGCATCGGAAGTGGAGGGGGAGGCTGTTTCGGCCCCGCTGCTTAGCTCCCAGGCACAGCAGATTGACCCCCGAGATGGGGCTGGCACAGAGCCCCCGACGAGGCGTGGGGTGGTGCTGGCTGGTAGTGACGCAGGGCAGGAAGGGGTCGAACCCCTTCTCTCTAGGGGCGGTTGATCTCCCCTCTCTCGCTTGGCCCTGAACCAGTTTCATCCTGGGTGTAACCCTTGACGTTGGGAGTTACCCCGAGGCTGGAGCTGGCCCGTGGTCCAGGAGGTCACACACGTGCCACCTCCCTCCCCCATCCCCCAGCCGGCAATCCGGCCGCTCGGCTTGGAGTCGGCCTCATCGTTCCTGAGCTTCAGTGCCTCTCCCGAGCTCCCCCCGTCTCCTGCTTGCAGCAGGCAGCCGGGCCATGACGCAGGATGGACCCTGTGGGCATGCTGGCCCTGTGCTGCGTGGGTCCCAGGTCTCAGCTGCTCACCCTGGTTCCGGCCTCTGCCCCTCGTAGGACTGTGCTGGTGGGCGGTGAAGGGGGAGCGTGGCCCGGGGGAGCGAGGGGGCAGGGTGGTAGGACTCTGCCCCTCTGTTTGGCATGGGATTCAGGGGGATCAAGGGACTCATGCGGGGATAGGCAGGCGTGAGCCTCGGAACAAGGGGCTCTGGACTCAGAGCCAAGTGGCCATGCTTAGGAGCTGTGATGGGGTTTAGGGGTTTCCCTGCACTGCACCCCGTCTGCTGGCGGGAGTGACTTTCACTTAGCAGGTACAACAGAAGGTTTATTAGGCAACAGATGCCCAGTTTTTTACAGAAGCGATAGCACAGCAGCCAGAGACAGTCCTTCCAACCCGTCCTGGGGAGAAGACCCCGAGGGGTGCCCCTCTAGGGTGTAGCTTTCCCCCTCCTCCGGCTGGCTGCCTTTCAGCTCCTTTTTTCCCCACTTTCTAACTGCCGCCCCCGATTTAAAAACCCAGCTTAGCTCCTCCCTCCTCTTTGTTTAGGGTAGAGGTGTTACCTGCCAGTTGTAGCCCCAGGGTCATCCTTAGCCACTGGGAGCTGCTGCTTGCCTCAGACATTCAGCCTGACTCACACATGCACTCCCCCCACTCCATTACATCTCTCCCCACTTCCAGACCGAACTGAGCGGGGTCACTTAGCCAGTGACCTGGGGAAGTTCGGGGCCCTCCCTGCGTGACAGGGCATTGGCTATGGTGTTGTTGTTCCCCTTTACATGGACCACTTTTATGTCGTAGTCCTGCAGGAGCAGACTCCACCGCAGGAGCTTGGCGTTGGCCCCTTTTATGTGATGCAGCCAGGTCAGGGGTGAGCGATTGGTGTACACGGTGAAACGCCGTCCAAATAGGTACGGCTGCAGCTTCCCCAGCGCCCACACCATGGTCAGACATTCCTTTTTTATGGCTGCGTAGTTTTGCTCCCGGGGCAGCAGCTTTTTACTTAGGTACACGATGGGGTGTTTTTTCCCTTTGTTATTTACCTGCATTAGCACAGCCCCCAGCCCCACGTTTGAGGCATCGGTGAACACCAGGAAGGGTTTGTTGAAGTTTGGATTTGCCAGCACTGGGGCCCTGACCAGAGCCTCCTTCAGCGCGCAGAGGGCCTCTTGGCACTGCTCGGTCCAGACCACCTTGTCAGGCTTTCCCTTTTTACACAGCTCCGTGAGGGGGGCTGCGATGGAGCTAAAGTGGGGCACAAACCTCCGGTAGTACCCCGCCATCCCAATGAAGGCCTGGACATGCTTTTTAGTTTGGGGTGTGGGACAATTTTTGACAGCCTCCACTTTAGCTGGCTCTGGCTTTAAGCAGCCGCTGCCCACCTTGTGGCCCAGGTAGGTCACCTCAGCCATTCCCACCTTGCACTTCCCTGCCTTGATAGTTTGACCAGCCTTCTGGAGTTGGTTCAGCACCTGCTTGACCTGGGACACATGGTCCTCCCACGTCTGGCTGAAGATGCAAACTTCGTCCATGTACGCCAGGGCAAAGCTCTCCATCCCTTTCAGTAGCTGGTCCACCAGACGCTGGAAGGTAGCGGGTGCCCCCTTGAGGCCAAAGGGCAGGACCAGGAACTCGTAGAGCCCCACAGGGGTGATGAAAGCCGACTTGAGCCGGGCATTGTGGTCTAATGGCACTTGCCAGTATCCCTTGGTGAGGTTTATGGTGGTGAGGTAACGGGCTCCCCCCAGCTTGTTTAAAAGGTTATTCGGCCTGGGCATGGGGTAGGTGTCCGAGACAGTGATGGCGTTAAGCTTGCGATAGTCCACACAAAACCGAACAGACCCATCTTTTTTAGGGACTAACACCACGGGAGAGGCCCAGGGGCTGGACGAGGGTTGGATCACCCCCAGAGCCAGCATGTCTTTAACCTCCTGCTCTATGTCCTGAGCCGTCTTCCCTGTGACTTTGAATGGCACACACTTGATAGGGGCGTGGGTGCCTGTCTCTATTTGGTGGACAGCTAGGTTAGTGCGTTTAGGTTTGTTAGAGAACAGCTCTTGATGCGAATGCAGCACCTCCTTGATTTCCGTCTGCTGGGCAGAGGTTAGCTGGTCTGAGAGGGGAATAAACTCCAGCAAGGAGCTGGCTCCAGCCCTTGTGAGTAAATCCACCAAGGGATTACTTTCCTGCCCCTCCCAGTGCCTGCACACGGCCAGCACCAAGTTTTCTTTGTCCCAGTAAGGTTTTATTATGTTTACATGATAGACCCGGTGGCTGTGGGCCCGGTTTGACAGTTTAACCACATAATTTACGTTATTTAGCTGTTTGACGACCTTGAAGGGCCCATCCCAGGCCGCTTGCAGCTTGTTTCGCCGCACAGGTACAAGGACCATCACTTGGTCCCCGGTGGCATAGGCTCGGGCCCTGGCGTTACGGTTATACCAGACCTTTTGCTTCCTTTGGGCCATGGAGAGGTTCTCCCTGGCCAGGCCCATGAGCTTGGTGAGTTTTTTTTGGAAGGACAGTACATACTGTACCACTGACTCCCCTTCAGGAGAGGCCGTCCCCTCCCACTCTTCTCTGAGCAAGTCCAAGGGTCCCCGTACCCTCCTTTCGTACAGCAGCTCAAACGGGGAGAATCCCGTGGATTTCTGGGGCACCTCCCTGTATGCAAACAGCAGGTGGGGTAAGTACTTGTCCCAGTTATGGGGGTATTGATTTATGAAGGTTCTCAGCATCTGCTTCAGAGTCCCATTGAACCTTTCCACCAGCCCATTGGTCTGCGGGTGGTAGGCTGTGGCCCAGGTGTGCTGGACCCCACACTTGACCCACAAGCTTTGCAGTAGGGCTGACATGAAGTTGGACCCCTGATTTGTGAGGACTTCCTTGGGGAACCCCACTCTGCTGAAAATGGACAGCAGTGCATCCGCCACGGTGTTAGCGTTGATAGAGGTCAAGGCCACTGCTTTTGGGTATCGCGTGGCAAAATTTACCACCACCAAAATATATTTCTTCCCCGAACGCGTTGCCTTGCTGAAGGGGCCCACTATGTTTATAGCCACTTTTTGGAAAGGCTCCTCTATGATGGGCAGTGGCCTTAGGGGAGCTTTCCCCTTGTCCCGTGTCTTCCCCACCCTCTGGCAGGGATCGCAGGACAGGCAATACAGATGGACAGCTGCAAAGATCCCAGGCCAAAAAAAGTTCTGTAACAACCTTCTCCTGGTGCGGTGGATCCCCTGGTGTCCTGCGAGCGGGACATCATGGGCTAGGTACAGCAGCCTGCGCAGGTACTTTTGGGGGACCACCAGTTGCCTCTGGACCTTCCATGGCTCCGCTTTGCGTCTGGGAGCCCATTCCCGGTACAGGAATCCCTTTTCCCACAGGAATCTCTCCTTGCAGCCCTCCCCCAGCTGTGGAGCTGGGCTGAGACTGGCCAGTTCCCTCAGCTTCTGCAAGGAGGGGTCTCTCTGCTGCTCTGCCTGAAACTCTTCGGCTGGGGCAGGGGCAGAAGCCACTTCCCCATCCCTGCTTGTCTCCAGCACCCCTGGCCTGTGAAATCTGGTTTTGGGGGCCCCCTTTCTCTCAGGGTTGGCCCCTGTGGCTCCTGTGACTTTGGCTGGGCCTGTACCCCTGAATCTGGGGAGCGCACCCCTCGTTTTCTTTGGCTACGGGTCAGGACCAGGGCATGAGGGCGTTCACCTTGCCAGTTCTCCAGGTCACCCCCCATCAGTACATCCGCCGGCAAATGGCTGTGCACGCCCACCTCCTTGGGGCCTTCCTTGTCCCCCCATTTCAGGTGCACCCTCGCCATGGGCACCTTGAAAGGGGTCCTGTCAATTCCTGTTACAGTCAGGTGGGAACTGGGTATCATGCGGCCCGGTGCCACCACCCCGGGTCGGGCCAGCGTCACGTCAGCGCCTGTGTCCCAGAACCCCGTGACCTTTTTCCCGTCTACCTCGAGGTGTTTGAGCCGTTTGCTCCACAGAGGCAGTGCCGCCCCCACTCTGTAAACTGACCTCTGTGCATTTGGTCCCCCTGGTGAGCTGGTCTGTGGGGCAGACTCGGCCCAATCCGAGTGCCCATTGTCAGCACCATCCGCCTTGGCCGCCAGCCTCTTGGGCTTCTGGGACTCCACCCAGTTGACTCCACGACCCCCTGGCCTGCTCAACCTGTCTGGGAGCCTGGGGCACTGGGCTGCTCTATGCCCCTTTCGCCCACAGCGATAACAGCCTGGGTCTTGTTGTGTCCCTCGGGCCGGCTGCTGTGTCCGGGCTGTTTGGCTCTCTGGGGGGTGGGTGGCTGGCCCCTCTTTGCTGGGCTTGCCCAAGAGGTGGTCCCCTCTGTTGTACAGTCAGGGACCGGGTTTTTTGAGATTCTCGGTCTCTCCGGGACTTCCTCTCCCTCCAGGACTTCCTCTTTCCCCGGGGCTCACTTTCTTTATGGGGCTTACTTTTAAACCTGGCCCGGCTATTTGTGAAGTCATTTGCCAGTTTCCCTGCATCGTGTGAGTCCCCCGGCTTCCGGTC
Organism: Carettochelys insculpta; assembly: GCF_033958435.1. NCBI lineage: Eukaryota > Metazoa > Chordata > Testudines > Carettochelyidae > Carettochelys > Carettochelys insculpta. The sequence goes on along the minus strand of NC_134147.1, from coordinate 3,083,465 downwards.
CACGAGCCACACCCTCAGGTCAGGTGCGCACATCTGGTAGAATCGCTCCACGACCGCCAGCTCGATCAGGTCCTCTACGGACTGGACTCCCATTCCGAACGCCCACTTCTGGTAGTATTGCTTCAGGCGGGCGGTTGTATCTACGTGGGTTTCCTCTGGCCTCTTCTGCGCCTCCTGGAACTTCTTTTTGTACATCTCCGGAGTCAGCCCAAACTTATGCAGCAGGGCCTGTTTGAACCGTTCATAGTCCCCAGGCTGCAGCCCCTCCAGCTGGCTGAGCACCACTGCAGCCTTCTGGCCCAGCAAGGGGGTGAGGTGCCGGAGCCACTCATCTGGGGGAACCTCATGCAACTCACAGGCTCGCTCAAAGGCGGTAAGGAACTCGTCCATGTCCCCTGGGTCCTGACACTGGGCCAGCACACGCGTCTCCAAGTGACTGGCCACCCCGAGCTGCCTGGCCCTCTCCCCGCTTACCGCAGCTGGGGCCTCTTGGCGTCTCGCCTCTGCCATGGCTCGCTCGTGCTCCCGCTCTCGCTCTCTCTCCTCCCGCTGTCTCTCTTGTAGCTGGCACTCGTGCTCACGCTCTCTTTCCCGTTCCTGGCACTCGCGCTCGCGCTCACGCTCTTTTTTCCGTTCCTGGCGCTTACGCTCTCTGTCCCGTTTCTGGTGCTCCAGTTCCTTTAATCTCACCTCGAGTTCCAGCCGTCGCAGATTTGCGGCGGGGGACTCTGCCCGCGATGGACCACCGCTAGCTGAGTGCGACCTGGCGGGCACCGCCTCTGTCTGATGGCGTCGAGCCCCTGCTCCTGTTGGAGAATCCGAAACGCTTCCCGAGGCTGACCGGCCACTTTTTGCCGGGACAGGCTCTGCCCCCCCGGATCGGTCATTCTCTTCCAGCTGGACAATCAGCTGAGCCTTGGTCGCCTTCCCCACGGTCAGGCCCCTCTCTCTGCACAGCCCCGCCAGCTCTGCCTTCAGGAGTCGGGTATAATCCATCTCCCCGCTGCCTCCTGGGGTATCCACTCACCAGCAGCAGCTGCAGGAATTGCTCTGCTCCCCCTCTGGCTCTTGTGAGACTCCTTCCTTCTCTTGTGCTTAGACAGCCACTGCTGGGAGCTCGTCCGTGGGTGCAGTGCATCCCACTTCTAACACCAGTGTGATGGGGTTTAGGGGTTCCCCTGCACTGCACCCCGTCCGCTGGCAGGAGAGACTCTCACTCAGCAGGTACAACAGAAGGTTTATTAGGCAACAGATGCCCCGTTTTTTACAGAAGCGATAGCACAGCAGCCAGAGACAGTCCTTCCAACCCGTCCTGGGGAGAAGACCCCGAGGGGTGCCCCTCTGGGGTGTAGCTTTCCCCCTCCTCAGGCTGGCTGCCTTCCAGCTCCTTTTTTCCCCACTTCCTAACTGCCGCCCCCGATTCAAAAACCCAGCTTAGCTCCTTTCTCCTCTTTGTTCAGGGCAGAGGTGTCACCTGTCAGTTGTAGCCCCAGGGTCATCCTTAGCCACTGGGAGCTGCTGCTTGCATCAGACATCCAGCCTGACTCTCACATGCACTCCCCCCACTCCATTACAGGAGCTGAGGCCTCTGGCTGGGCTGCTGGGACTGTCTCAGCCTCCCGCCCGGTATCTGGGCTCTTCTGTGCCTTGTGCTGCAGGCTGCTCTAAGGACCAAGAGCCGGGCAGCCCAAGCACAGCCCCGGGCCCCCGCGGCCGGAGCCGCACGGCAGAGTCGGGGAGATTCAGGCTAGCGCTGCTGAGAATCACTCCCTGGAGCAGGCTGCAGCCGTCGCGGATCCGTGCTCCCGGGGTGGAGCTGGCCTGAGCCAGGTGCAAAAGCCGTGGGGCGGGGATGGTGGGAATCTGGCGCGAGGAGGGGCATCAGAACGAGGCCTGACTGGAGTGCTGCGTCCCGGCGCTGGGCCCCACGTTTCTGGAAGGATGTGGCGAAATTGGCAAAGGTCCAGAAACAAGCAACTGAAAGGCCTAGAGAGCAGGAGCTCTGGGGGACGAGGGACAGAACTGGGCTGGCGTAGTTTGGAAAAGTTTAGTTTGGGTGAGAGGGGATCTGAGAGCATCTTTCAAGTACCAAAATGGGTGTTACAAGGAGGAGGGAGAAAATTGTGCTCCTTGGCCTCTGAGGACAGGGCACTGTGGCTCTTTGCAGAGCAGTGCGTGAGGACTGATGTCCTGAATCCCGGCTGGCTCGCGGCTCGCGGTCGGTCTTTGCAGAGCCGCCAGGAGGGGCATTGCCGACCGTACAGGACCCCGTTTGTGCTGGGAGCCAGTAGAAATGCTGCTTCCCAGCCCGAACGAGCTGGCGGGGAGCCCGTCTGCACTCCCGGTCGCGGCGCGGTGGGGGGGAAGGCCGGAGCCCGTTGGAGCTGGGATGTGGTTTAAATGCTGCCTCCTGGCTCCAGCAGGCTGGCGGGGATGGGGTCTGCTGCCAGTGGTTCCTCGTTTGCTCAGCATCGCAGGGTGGCGCTGAGCAGCCTTTGCAAAGGCGTCCTGGCTCGCGGTCCAGGTCGGTGCGTTTGAGAGACGAATGCGTTTCATCCACGTTTAGCTGTTGCGGTGCAAAGCTCTCTGGTTGGCCCGTAGGCCCGGTCAATGTAAGCACACGCCGAGCAGTGGGCTCAGCTGAAAAGCGGGGGTGCGCCGGGGTGCGGAACACGTTGGCAATCGCTGATCTAGCATCGAGCTGGTGCTTGGTGCTGCCATGAGGGCAGGGGACCGAACTCGGTGAGCTCTCGAGGTCCCTTCTTGTTGTAGTGTTTGCTCTGCCTGGGATGGACTGAGCCCAGCACCCGTGCAGGCGGAGGGGACCTGAGCTGGACTGCCGAGCCCTATGGCAGAAAACCTGAGCTGGAATCCTGTGTCGGCCCCAGATACATCCCGTAAGAGCAGGGGAAGAACCAGGCCTGGAGTCCTGGGATCTCTTGGAAAGGAAGGTGGCTTCTGGCCCTTGGATCGGCCTGCGGTCCCCTGGTCTATGTGCGCGACGCGCTGCAGCTCGTTAGCCGGAAAGAGTCCTGCAGAAAACCCACTGTCCTTGAGTTGCTGCCCCTGGAGACTCCCGCTTGGCAGAGACCCCAGCAGGGCAGCTCCAGAGCCCGGCTCCTCCTGCGGGGAGGGGGAGAAAGGTCTGCGGAAATGGGCTTGGAGGAGGGTCCTGTTGCAGAGTCCAAGGGCTCTGGCCCTGTGGAGGAATCCCGAGCAGCAGCTGCGCCTCCCTGGGGAACATTCGCTCTCCAGGCTGGGGCAAACCCCTCCGCCTGGCCCTGGAAAACGTCAAGACTCCTGGGCAGCCCCCCTCCAAAGGGGTCGCTCTGTCTTCCCAGCGGCTGGTGGCGCTGGCTTTCTGCTGCAGCGTCACTTCCCCACCCAGCCTGCCGGGGGTACCGGAGCGGGTTGGGAGCCCCCGTGGCGCTCCAGGCACCTTCCCCCTTTCTTCCCGCCTGGGGACGTGCTTGGCGCTCCCCCCCAAAGGAGCAGGCCGGGTGTTGGTCTTGCGCCTGCCTGTGCCCAGCTGGTGGAAGAGCTACCCGCTGTACCCTGGGATCCCCACTGGAGAGGGCAGCGGAGCCCTGTTCAGCCCCCGGGCTCGGTGGCCATCTTCCAGTCTGTTCCGTGGGCCGTCTGGCTGCAGTGGTCCCTGCTGGCAAAGGAAGGCAAAGAGCTGCCATCTGCAGGTCCCCTCCTCTGCTGTCCACCTCTCCGGTGCGCCCGGGTCTGGAACCGATGCACCTGGGTTTACTTTCCCCTCTCTTAATGCTCCTCGGCTGCCCGGGATTTGGCCCCCGAACCACCTGCGTTTGCAGAGACAACGTGAGAGCACCTTGGAAGCGAACTGGACCAAGGCGAGAGCAGCCTTGGGGCAGGGCTCGCCGCATTGCAGCTGCTTGCTTCGGCTAACCCTCTGGGCGCGGTGGCTCGGCCAATTGCCCTGCCTGGCCCACGGTCGCTCTTCCCTGCCTCCGGTGCGCCAGTTGCTCCTTTCGGCTCCGCAGGCGAGTCCCCCTCACTCCGTCGCCGTCTGGCAACGGATGTCCACCGGCACAGCCGATCTGAAACTGGGCCAACCCCGCCAGGCTCAATCTGGGCAGCCCCACTGTGACTGGCGGAAGCACAGATCGACGAAGCCGCCCAGAGCGGTGGATTGAGATTGTTTCTGTTACTGGTGGAGGAGCCATCACACAGAGGCTGGAGTTGACTTACCTGGAGTCCCACCACCAGCCTGGCAGAGACAGGAGGAGAACCCACCGGTCCTGGTCAGTGCGCCCCCTAATTTTTTTCATTGGGGCAGAATAAATTTTGTTACATGCACCAGCACACATGCTGATGTGCACCACCCACAGATGTCTACCCTCTGCCTGCTGGGAGGCTGTGATTGGTTGGAACAGGGAGCCGGAGGGGCCTTTGGGAAGAACCGGGGCTTTTGCGAAACAAGCGGCGGTGATGCCAACGCCGGCGGGAGTGCCCGGAGCTGGAATCTGGCCGGCGGGAGGGAGGGAAGCAGCCCCAGCACGGATTGCCGGGCACTAACATGCGCTGCAGCCTCTTGCCCAGGGAGGGGGCCGGGTGCCCGCAGGAGGTGCTGCTCCTGCTGCTCCTGTTCAAGGGGCCCCCCGGCCTGTTTACAGCTTGTTCATGGGTTGGCCGGGGTGCTGAGCCTCTCCTCCCTCCCATGGGGGGGGCAGGGCTGGGGGGCGGCTGAGGTTCTCGGCGCTGGTGGATTTGGGCTGTGCATGGAAGGGGCAGGAGCAGAGCTGGACCGTGAAATCCTGCAAGCAGCGGGTGCTTCCCGGTCTGCGCCCCGGTCCTCTGTGGGGAGCAGCTGCCGGGGGAAGCTGCAGGAATCCCACACCCCTTGTCGCTTGCTTGCTGCTCACTGCTGGGGCTGGGGCTGTGAAGGAGTCAGGAGGACTCGAGCTCTAGCCCAGGCTTGGTTACTGGCCGGCTAACCCTGGGGGGGGCCGCGACTCCTCTGTCCCTGGAGGTGCGCCTGGAGCTGATAACGTCGTGCAGTGCCTCAGTTCCCCCACCCCGCCGCAGGTGGGGATTGAAAGTCCTGCCCTGTGTGTGGCTGAGGTTCAGCTCGTGGCTGGAAGGCACTTGACAGGGGTCACTGCGGCCCTTCAGCTGGGGTCGATTAAGGGCTGCTGGGAGATTTGCCCCATGAAATGCCCCAGGGCCACGCTGCTCTGGTTCCAGGCTGCGCACCGGGGCGCCTTGCAATGATGCAGCCGAAGCCTGGGGGTGTTCCTGCTTTGTCCTCCCTCTCTCCCTGGGAGTTATCTCTGCGTTCGGGCTGCAGGCTCTGTGCAGTCAGGGAGCTCCGAGGGAGAAGCCCTGTAGCCCTGAAAACGCCACCCACACGCTGCACCATACAGGGGTGAATTACACGGGGAGCTGCTTGGATCCGGGCTGGGGCAAGGGACTGGCACCTAGGTACTCTCTGGAGCGGGCGGATTGCCCCAGGGTCTGGCTTCCAGGACCCTGTGTCCTGGTGCCCTTAACTCTGCGTCAGCGCTCTAGGGTGGCGTTCCTGGCCAGATCTCCAAGCCAAGCAGCGTCCATCCCATTTTACAGCTGGGGAAACTGAGGCACCGAGGTGCCGTGACCTGTCTGATGTCATGCAGGGATACAGGCTGGACTTCCACTCAGGTCTCCTGTCTGCCGGGTAGAGGCCGGGGCTGTGTCTCATGTTGCCGCAGGTGCGGCAGGCGGCCTCTGGGTTTGTTCTTTGCAGGGCCCAGGGGGACAGGGCGGGGTTCTCCCAGGGGGGTGTCTGAGTGACTCAGAGGAAACACTCCAGGACAGGACCTGCCAGCTGGGGAAGGAGGCGCACGGGCTGCCTCAGACGGGGCTCTGAACCTCTGCCCCACTTCCTGCTCTGGGCTGTCCGTCCCGCCGGCCGCAGCCTGCTCTGCGCGGCTCCTGGCTCAGCCACCAGACAAAACAGCAGCTGGGCCAGCTGAGCTGGGCTCCCACTGCTTCCCCAGCACACCGGCCAGGAGCGGGCTGGACCCTGCAGGCAGAGGCCGCCCAGCCCCCACTGGAAAGAGACACTGTATTGGGTGTGCACTGCTCCCCTGGCCCCCCGGCACCACATTGGTACCGCCTTGCCCCACAACCGCCCGGCGGGCCACGCCCCTTCCAATGGGGCTGGTGTCACAGCAGCCTAGTGTCTGACGAGCAACTGGGGATGGGATGGGGCGGGGGTGACCTCCCCACTTTCTGCGCTGGACCTAAACCCCGGCGGGTGAGATGCCAGCTTCGGCGTGGGGGGGTGGGGGAGGTCTGGGGGTGAGCAGGCCTGGAGGGACCCGTCCGCCGAGGCTGCCAGCAGAGCTTTGTTTGTAGCTGCTTAGCCGGGGCCGGCTCGATGGCTCTTCTGGTCTTGGGAAGAAAGCCCAACTGTCTGGGGGGGGCCTTTGCCTCTGGCAGGGAGCAGCCCCCTCTCCCCGCACGGCTGCTCTGGGGGATTAATGCAGCCAGGAAAGCTGCCAGGCTGTGGAGGACTTTGCCGGGGATAGTTTTCTGGAGCAATAAAAGAGCGAGGAGCCTTGCCAGTGATATTCTGAGGTGGGAAAATATTAGCGCTGTCTAGCAATAGGAAAACGCCACAGGCCCATCTGTGGGGCTGGAGGAACTACCAGGTCTGCGAGTGGGGCAGGCCAGGGCAGCGCAGCCGGGTCTGACAGGGCGGTGGGGAACGCTGCAGGCGAGTTGGGGAGCCAGGGGCAGCACAAACAGGGCAGGCCCAGTTTTGCCTGCGTTGCTCTGGGGGGAAGTTTTGCCCCCCAGGGTGGCTGTGACTCTGGGGCTGGGGTTTCCCTGGTGGAATCATAGGATCATAGAATCCCAGGGCTGGAAGGGACCTCAGGAGGCCATCTAGTCCAGCCCCCTGCTTCAAGCAGGACCAACCCCCACTAAGTCATCCCAGCCAGGACCTTGTCCAGCCGGGACTTAAAAACCTCAAGGGATGGAGAATCCACCACCTCTCTAGGCAACACATTCCAGTGCTTCATCACCCTCCTGGGGAAGTAGTTTTTCCTAATATCCAACCTACACCTCCCCCTCTGTAACGTCAGACCATCGCTCCTTGTTCTGTCACCTGTCACTAATGGGAGCAGCCTCACTCCACCCTCTTTACAGCTCCCCTTCAGGACGTTGAAGGCTGCTATTAAATCATCCCTCATCCTTCTCTACTGTAAACCAAACAAGCCCACATCCCTCAGCCTCTCCTCACAGGTCTTGTGCTCCAGCTCTTTAATCATTTTTGTTGCCCTCTGCTGAACCTGCTCCAGCAAATCCACATCCTTTTTATAGTGGGGGGCCCAAAACTGGATGCAGGATTCCAGATGAGGCCTCACCGGTGCCGAATAGAGGGGAACAACCCCTTCTCCAGATCTGCTGGAAATGCTCCTCCTGGTGCACCCCAGTGTGCCGTTAGCCTTCTTGGCTACAAGGGCACAATGGTCACTCATATCCAGCCTTTCATCCACCATAACCCCTAGGTCCCTTTCCATCGTACTGCTGCTGGCACCGCATCCCCACACGCCTAGGGCAGAGCGTACAGCTTGCCGTTCTGCCAGTGGGAAGTGCTGCCAGCCGGGGGCTGGGCAGCAGGAGTCCTGCCCTATCCCAGGCAGCAGCCCAGCTTGCATCCTGTTGATTTCCACCGCCACGTCCCCGTCCTGGGAATCTCCCGTCCTGCCCGGAGCTGTGCCAGCCTCGGTGGCTCTTTGAAGACCTGGCAGCAGTGGCGGGGAGGGAAATCCTGTAGGACGGAGGAAATGGCAGGGCTGTAACCGTGCCCTTTGCAGCAGGCTGGGAGGGTAGCGTGGCTCCGAGCTTCAGCACGACCTTGCAGGAACTGCAGCTGGGCCTCCCTGCCCCTGCCAGCAGGGGACTTGGTGCGGGAAAGGCCCCATCTCCAGTGGGGTTAGATCTGAAGCACCTGCAGCGCTCCACGGCTGGTGGGGCTTGTGGCCTGTGGCTGACGGAGCTCTGAGCTCCCCATGAGGACACTGGGGTTGTCCCTGCCCAGCCTGTATCCCTGGAAGACAGCGTGCCGGGAGAAGGCCCACAGGGAGACAGCCTCCTGGAGGATCGGGGGAGCGTGGTGCTGTGGGAGTGGGGCCGGGGGAGGCGGTGGCATTCGTGGTGCAGAGAACGGTTGGTGCGGGGTCGGGGGGCCAAGCAGCAGGAGGACGCCAGCAGTGGGGCTGAGGACGGGAAGGGCATTGGTTTGGAAGGGAGCAGCGTGTTCCATGCTGCAGAAACCCAGGCCGGGCCCCAAGAGCTTGCAGCTTAAGTGGGAGGAGGAAAGAGGAACAAACAGGTCCTGGGAGAGCTGGGGCTAGAACCCAGGCTGCCTCGGCTGCCCGCTAGACCACCTGCTCTCTCCAGAAAACGGCCTTTCTTCGGCTCAGGGAAAGACCACAAAAATCTCGGCGCGAGACAGCGCGTGCGTCTCCTCCAGCCGACCTGCAGCATTAGCTCAGCACCAACCTCTGGCCAATTGGGTCAATGGGAATTGGGTGAATGTCTCCTACCAGTAATGGACTAACTGGGTCAAGAACCGACTGTGGATGAACTGAAGAGAGCCATCGACAGCATTGCAGCAGGAAAGGCCCCTGGCCAGGATGGTACCACCAGAGGTAATCAAATGTGCCGCGGACACACTCCTGGACCCCCTACATGAGCTACTGTGCCTGTGCTGGAGAGAGGGTGAGGTTCCACAGGATATGCGCGACGCTAACATTGTAACGTTGTATAAGAACAAAGGAGACAGAAGCGACTGCAACAACTACCGTGGAATCTCCCTCCTAAGCATCACTGGTAAACTGTTCGCTCGCGTCATCCTTGGCAGACTCCAGAAGATTGCTGAGAGGGTGTACCCCGAATCGCAGTGCGGATTCCGCGCAGAGAGGTCTGTCGTTGATATGGTCTTCTCTCTGAGGCAGCTGCAGGAGAAGTGCAGGGAGCAGAGGAAGCCACTCTACATAGCCTTCATCGACCTGACCAAGGCCTTTGACTTGGTCAGCAGGGATGGTCTGTTCAAACTGCTCCACAAGATAGGCTGTCCTCCACGGTTATTCAAGATGATCCAGTCGTTCCACAAAGACATGAGAGGAACCATCCAACATGACGGCGCATTATCGGATGCTTTCAGAATCAGGAGCGGTGTCAAACAAGGATGCGTGCTTGCTCTGACATTGTTCGGGATCTTCTTCGCACTCCTCCTGAAGCATGCCTTTGGATCTTCAACAGAGGGCATCTTGCTGCACACAAGATCTGATGGGAAACTGTTTAACCTTGCAAGGCTGAAAGCTAAGTCTAAGGTGCGGGAAGTCCTCATCAGAGACATGCTGTTCGCAGGCGATGCTGCTCTAGTGTCTCACACAGAAGACCAGCTTCAAAAACTGCTGGATCGGTTCTCCAAAGCGTGCAAGGACTTTGGACTTACCATCAGCCTAAAGACAACAAACGTACTCGGTCAGGATGTTGCTGAATCCCCATCAATCAGCATTGACAACTATACGTTAGAGGTCGTCCACGAGTTCGTTTACCTCGGATCCACCATCACTGACACCCTGTCGTTGGACACTCAGCTAAATAGGAGGATCGGAAAAGCGGCCACAACTCTGTCCAGACTCAGCAAGAGAGTGGAATAACAACAAGCTGTACACTCACACCAAAATGCAAGTCTACAGAGCCTGCATCCTCAGCACCCTCCTTTACGGCAGCGAGACTTGGACCCTGTATGCCCGCCAGGAAAAGAGGCTGAACGTCTTCCACTTGCGCTGCCTCAGGCGCATCCTTGGAATATCATGGAAGGACAGAGTGACCAACACCGCCGTCCTCGAGCAAGCTGGAATCCCAACCATGCACACCCTCCTCAGGCAGCGTCGACTCCGCTGGCTTGGCCACGTCCACAGGATGAATGATGGAAGGATTCCTAAAGACATCCTGTATGGTGAGCTAGCCTCTGGCAAAAGACCTCCCGGACGCCCCCAGTTGCGCTACAAAGATGTCTGCAAGAGAGACCTCGGAGAGGTAGACATTGAGCTGGACAACTGGGAAGAACTAGCAGACGACCGCAGCAGATGGAGGCAGGGGTTACACAAGGGCCTTCAGAAGGGCGAGTTGAAGATCAGACAGCTAGCAGAGGAGCAGCGAGCGCACAGAAAGCACAATAAGGACTTGCCAGACACCCACCACATCTGCAAGAGATGCAGCAAGGACTGTCACTCTCGTGTGGGTCTTCATAGTCACAATAGATGCTGTAAATGAAGTCCTCAATTGAAACTTTAAAGGGCGCGATCCATAGTCTATGCAGACTGAAGGATGCCTACTAACCTCTGGCGAAAGTAAAACACTGAGGGCTCCTTGTTTCCCCCACCTACGCTGGCAGTGTCATGGCTGAGTGATGGGAACCCCGCAGCTGGCTCTACACGGGTGTGGGGTGAGCAGATCTGGCTTCTGTTGGCGGCTGCGGCCTTGGCGGGTTGGTATGTTTGTGCCGCGCGGCCTGCGGAGACGGCTAACCCTTTCCAGCTCCTGTCAGCTGCGGAGCTAGTGGGCTGGGGGTATTGAGGAGGAAATCCCTGATTGCCTAGCACAGCCCGTTCCTGGTCATGGGGGCCAGGGAGACCGCGGAGGCAGGGCCTGAGCTGCCGTGCGAGAGCTTGATGGGCGGGGGGAAGGCCGGGACCCCCCGCAAGACTGGGGCCAGGTGTTGGTGCTTTCAGCTGGGAGTGGCCGTGGATTTCCTTTCCTGGCGTCGGGCATGAGCTCTTCCGGAGTGAGGGGCTTTGTCACCGAGGGAGCAGCTATCGGACCACGCGCTAACTGTGAGCCAGCAGGGTGACTCCGCTGCAAAAAATGCCAACATCCTTCTGGGACGTATTAACAGGAGTGTCCTAAGCAAGACACGAGGAGTCCTGCTTCTGCTCTATCCCACGCTGCTGAGGCCCCAGCTGGTGAGTTGTGTCCAGTTCTGGGCGCCGCGTTTCAGGAAGGCTGCGGCCAAACTGGAGAAGGCTCAGAGAAGAGCGACGAACATGATTGAAGGGCGGGAGCGGCTGAGCTACGAGAGACCACTGACGAAAACGGGGGCGGTTTAGTTTGGAAACGCAAAGGCTGAGAGGTGACGTGACGGCAGCTTTCAGGTACGTAAAAGAGGGTTACAAGGAGGAGGGAGAGAAATTATCTCCTTGGCCTCTGAGGACAGGACAAGGAGCAACGGGCTTAAGCTGCAGCCAGGGAGGTTCCGGTTGGACATTAGGAAAATCTTCCCAACTGTCAGGGTGCTGAAGCCCTGGAATAAATTGCCAAGGGAGGATGTGGAATCTCCACCACTGGAGATCTTGAAGAGCAGGTCAGAGGGACGCCTCTCGGGGATGGTCTAGATGGTGCTTGGTCCTGCTGTAAGGCGGGGGCTGGACTCAATGACCTCTCGAGGTCCCTTCCAGCTCTAGCACTCTACGATCAGGGACTCGGCTGCTCCACTTCTCACTTAACACGGTAGCGGGGGCCCAGAGCCTGGGACTGGAGCTTTCCATGTCTGGGGGCAGGGCAGGCCCATGTGCGTGGGAGAGGGAGGGGGCGAGCGGACGTTGGTATCTGCCTCTCACGGCCGCCGCTTGCTTTTTAAACTACTCACCGCGTTTTCAATTGCTTGGCGGGTTGTGTTGGCAAGAGTGTGCTCGTGGGGGTGTGTTCCTGTTTGTGTCAGTGCGGTGCCTCTGGGGCTGAGGCTGTGTGTGTGGAAGGAGGCAAATGAGTTCCCCCGGCAGCATGAATAAGGGCACCTGTTCTGCCTCTGGGACCCACAGCCTGGGGCGTCTCTCCATGGCCTCGGCTGCTTCCCCATCCCTTGGGCTCATCTGTCCAACCAGGTGTAGAACCAGCCCTCGGCTCGATGGACTGGGTCAGGGTGGGCTTGTGTTATGGTGTAAGCAGCACTGGTCCAGCTGCCCGGCTCCTCCCCAAACGCATGGCCACAGCGATCCCCCGAATCTTGCCAGGGCCGGGCCGGGCCGACACTCCGCGCTAATGACACCCCCATCTTGCTCTCCGGGATGCGCAGAGGGCAATGTGGGGGATGTGTCCCAGCACCTCCCTGTTCCCCATCTTCTGCCCTGGCGCCAGGGGCTCGGCTGCGTCCCTCACGCTTTGCTGAGCTCCGTCTGGGTTGAGTGAACCCCTTCCTTCCTCAGCGGCTGGAGGGGCGAGGTGGGGGTGGGGAGGGAGGGAGGGAGGGAGGGGCTCGCGCGCACAGGCAGGTGAAGGAGCTGAGCAGCGGCCTGGGGGATGATGGCTTTGGACAGCCAGACCCCCTTTGCCCGAGGGTTGCCAGCTCCCGGGCCGGCTGCTGTTGGTGGCTGTGCTGCCCGCGTGGGAGAGCTGGCAGCCTGTTGCCTCGGGAGCCTTCCCTGAAGGGCAGCACTCAGTCAGCCGACTGATTTCCCCGCTTTTGCCTCTCTCGTCTCTTCTCCTCCCCAGCTCTCCCCTCCTGCGGCTTGGCCCACCCGGGGAGCTGCAGCCCTGAGCCTGGAGCCGGCCGACCCGGCAATGCCTCCTGTCTGTGCGCAGTGGCCAGCCTGGGCAGGGCGCGGGGGGCCTGGGCTGAGCCGCAGTGAGTGGCACCGGGGTGCCCGGTTCTCCGAACCACGCTCCTTGGAAGGGCAGCCCCAGCTGTGGCTCCCGGTCCAAGGGGCCCCACTCATGCAGCTACCCCACCGGCTCTGGGGGAGCAGTGTAGCTCCCTGGGCCCCATCTCAACCATCCAGTTCCCTCCCTGGCGGGGTCTCTTGGCTTGACGGCCGCCCACTCTCCATTGGAACCACTCCTGGGTCCCTCCACTGCCGCCCCTCTCTGGGCTTCTCCTCCCCATGCCCGCTGTCATCTGGCTGCCCCGTCTCCGCCCACCCTCATTGGTGGGATGTGGGTTGCGGCGTCTGGCTGGGTTATAAATGGCTCTGGGCCCTGGCAGGATCGGGTGACTGCATCCCCCCGGCCCAGCTGCCTTCCCCTGAGAAGTAATTACACAGCCCAGTGCAAATAAGCAAAGAGTCAGCTGGAAATAAATGACACAGCTAAAGAAAACAAGCCGCAGGGAAGGGAACGCTGGGCTCGGCAAAGAAACCTCATCAAAGGGAGCAGGGGGAGGCGACGGGGCGGGCAGAATGAGACCAGGGAGTTGGAGGCATGGGGCACAGTGGAGGCCCACAGCGGAGGGCGGGGCCTGTGGCGTCCGCCTGGCTTGGTGCCCCTCAGCCGCGCCCTGGCCCCCTCCCTGCAGAGAGCTCCGGCGTGGCCTCGGCTGGGACAGCAAGTGCAGTAATAGGCCAGCCGTCTCCCAGTCCTCCAGTGCCAGCGCCTTTAGGGCTGAGTGTTACCCAAGGGGCCTCTCGTTCTTTGCCAGCCATGTGTGGAACACATTTTATGCACAGAGGCCTGTGCGGAGGGGCACCACTGCTAGAAACTCAATCGGCCGGCTGGGGGGCGCTCTGCTAATCCGCTGGGCAGCACCTGACTCTCCGGGGTGCCCGCCCCAGCCCTCAGCTTACAGGGACCCTGGTGTCACCCCCAGCCTCTGACCTCGCGAGAGGCTGGCAGGGAGGAGGGGGCAGGGCTCCTGGTCTCTGCTCTCCCCGGCTTTGATTGCACTGGTTGAGGGTGATTCTCCTGCCGCAGACAGCTCCCTGTCTCTCCCAGCTTGGCCTTGGAGGCGGAGGAGGTAGCTGCGTCCGAGCCCCCTGCAGGTGGAGGCCCATCTGTTTGGGGGAAGGGGGATTGTTGTCTGGCTCGCGCCTGCCCAGCAACTCGGCTGCCGTTTACAGCCCCTGTGACCGTGCTCAGAGTGGTTGGCCAGCCCTGCCGCGGGCTAAGTGCCCTTTTAAAGCCTCAGGACATTATTTGTGTTGCATGCTGCCCCGGCTGCTGCAGGAGATCCCTCGCCCAATACCACCAGGGGAGGATTAGAAGGGGAGCTTTGGTGGCCCGTAATCAACGCCAAGTTGGTTTATTTGGCTGTAGCCCTCGGCTCCCTGGGCATTGCCTGCTGGCAGCGTGGGTCGCGCTGCATCCCACAGGAGGCGTGTGGAGCTGCGTTCGGGGCGCGTGGACAAGCAGAGCAGCTGGGGTGCGGTGCTGGGCGTAGGAAGAGGTGCACACGAGTGGTTAAGAGATGTGCAAATATGGGTGGGCGCTGTCACCCTGCCAGCGCGGGCATTTCTGTCCTGCCGAACCAAGCCAGCAGGACGGAGCGTGGACGGTATTTTCCCTCCTTTGCCCAGCCCGGCTAACGCCGTTTTCTCCCTGGCTTGCTCTCATTGCTGCCCTGCCTTGCTCCTGCTTCGGCTCAGAGATCCCGCTGCCGCAGGGAAAATAATCTCGTTGGGAAATCATTGAACTCGGAGGTTGGGAGGGGAAAGGCCGTGAGCCCCAAGGGTAGCAGCCGAGGACTTCAGGGGAAGAGGCCGCAGCTGGGTGTAAGTCTGCGCAGTTGTCAGGGCTGCTTGGGAAACGCACGTCGAGGGCAGGGAACGATGCAGCTTTGTGCTCTGGGGTTTCCTTGGGTCCCCCTCGCTGAGCTGCTCACCATCTCCTCCAGATCCAACCGTCCCGGCTGCTGGGGTAAGGAGCCACCAGGGTCCCAAGCACAGGCAGAGGAAGGAGCCGCATCCTTGCCCGCCAGCGTCGGCCCAACTTGGTGGACTTGATGACAAATTCCCCCGTCTCCCCTCCATGTGCTGGGGGCTGGTCGTCACTGCGGTGAATGACACCCTCCTGTGCTCGGGGCAGGGTCTCCCTTGGGAGTGGGCTGTTCTGGACTCATATGTTCCCATCGCGCCACAGCAGAACGAATGTTTCATGGGGCTACCGGGAACCACTGGACGTGGCTGCTATCACTGTAGGCAGAGAACTCGAATTACTCCATTTCTCTTCTGCTGGCCTGGCCTGCACTAGGTTTTCATGCTGAGCGGTTCTCGCCACCTTTGGTGCAGGGTGGCGGGAGCCGGGGAGCAGGGTTCCCGCGATTTTTTTCCACCTGGGGCAGAATAAATTTTATGCGCACTGAGATGTGTGGAGGTGCACCACCGATAGGAATACACACTGCCGGCTGTGGTTGCTCCGCTAATCAGCTGGGCAGCCTCTGAATCTCTGCTGGGCAGCTCCGAGCACTCGGCTTATAGGGAACGCTGAAGGAGGAGGCCCTAGTGTAGACAGAAAACCACCTTGCTGTCTGTGGTAAGCCCAGCAGATGTGGTGCTTGCAACGCCTCCTGCACCCTGTCTACACTAGCACGCTGCAGCCCTGTATTGTCAGCCGCTTCCTGAATCCACCTCCACGCCCAGCAAGTGGCAGAGGGCTTGATCCAGGAGAGGAAGTGCCCGGCTTTGCTAGGGAGGGCAGAGGCTGTAGGGCCAGAGGCCAGTGTGTCTGCGTTGAGATCCCACAGCCAACGCCAGGCAAGGCTGGGGAAAGCGCGCCTTGAGCCGTGCTGATTCAGCGGTGGTGTTCTCGCCCCTGGGAGGTGCTGGTTCCATGTGTGCTCCCCATTGTGCTGGGGGGGTTCCTCTGCTCTTGCTCTGGGGTGTTGGGAGCCACAGAACACCCCCCGCCCCCTTGCCCCCCTAGAGCCTGAGAAATGGCTGCTGCCCCATTGCAGGGATGGGGCATCTTGCTGCAGATGGATCGTTTTTGAGTGCGGCTGAGAACAGCCGAACTCGCTTCATGGAAGACGACCAGCTCAGGTCCTGGAAGGGAAGAGGGCAGTTTATTGATCCACTGCCCCCGCCAGAGGCACCCTGCCCCCACCTGCGCCCCGACACCAAGGGACCGTTCCGGCTTCCCTTAGGCGTCAGCGTGGGTGTGGGGATTCTCGAGCCGAGATGACTGGCAGTAACTAAGGCGGGGGGAGAGAGCACCTGGGAGCTGGCACCGCCATCTCCTCTCTTTCAGCTTAGCGAGTTGCAGACACGCAGCCGGCAGGCTGGAGCCAGGCCTGCGATAAGCCTCCCTGCACCCGCTCTGAGCTGGGTCAAGGTCACTCAGGGACACAGCCTGGTCCCCTTGCCATTGGTAACAGGTGCGCGGCTGTAGTGCTACTGGGACCCGTCCCCTCTCCGCAGGAGAGCTCCGATCCTGCCCCTGAGCCCAGAGCGCCGAGCGAGCGGCGACTGTAAGCCATGGTCAGTTCGCACCGGTTCCAGCTGCTCCCTGTAACACCCCCTGATCCCCAAGGCAGCCTGTCCCCCGTCTGCGGCCCAGGGGGATAAGGACAAGCGGGGCCTGGAAAATGGCCAGCTGAGGATGGCTTCCCAATGGCGTGCCTCCAGCTCGCCCACGACCACCAGGCCCAAGGGCAGAGCGAGGGTGGAGGCCGCAGTGGGTGGTGCATGTTTCTATGGTGGTGCGCAGCTGTACAGCCCTCAGCGCGCGCAACAAAACTGATTCCGCATGGATGGCACAAGTTAGAGGGACCTTTGGGTTGTCGCGTAGCCGTAGGTGCCCGCTGCGTTCGGCGAGCCGTCGAGTTGTCCTCCTGGGGGCTGTGCTCCCTTGGCCCAGGAAATGCCAGGGTGACTGGCATCCTTCCCGGGAAGTTGGCCGGGCCTGCCTTTGGCAGGCAGCTCACTCGCGGCGAGCCACAATCGCTGTCTTCCCTCCCGCAGCCCGAATTCCCGGGTTGCCCCAGTGCACCGCAGGCTCCGGCTGCCTGCTCCGGCGGATGCTGGTTTCCTCACTTGGTATGCAGGAGGAATGCACAGGGGAGCCCCGGCCAGGCGGCCAGGCCTTCTCCCCTTCCCTCTGCTCTGCTGTGGGGACAGGAGCGCCCCCTTGGGGCTGGGAAGGGGGCATGGGCGTTCATTCCTTCCCTGGGCCGGCGCACACACATGGGGCCACATGCATCCAAGGAGAGGGCAGATCTGGGGGCTGCGGAGGTGGACTCTCCCCCAAGGAGTCATGGCTGCGGGTGCCTTCCTCGGGCATGCCAGTGCCGTGGGTCGCTCGGGTGCACTGCAAGGGGCAGGCTTTATGGCCCTGGTAAAGCTCATAAGTGAGGGTGCCCAGGACAGAAGCGTTGTGCGTGTGGCTGGTACCTCACCCCGGTGTGCAGGAGCAAGCGGGGCTGGGGCACGTGGGCTCGCAGAGTGCGGAATTCCTTTCTCCATTCCCCAGGCAGCCCGTCCCCGGGGCATTGCTCTCTTCTCCCCCTTGCGATGGTCTCCTGGCCTCCGGGCCCTTTTCCTGCGGTCCCTGGGGTTGCCTCGTGTGCTGGAGTTTAATCCGTGTTATCTTCAGGACTCTAGTCAGCTGTTAATTTCCCTCCTGTCCTCGCTCCCGCTGATGATGGCTGTGTCCAGCCCCTCCTAAGCGTGGTGAGAGCTCCCCCGCTGCAGGGAGGGTCTGATGCTCTGGGCCCCGGTGTGAAACTAACACAGGGTGAACCCCAAAGGTCGGGGCACCCCGGTGCACAGGGCCTTCTGTGACACTCCCAGGGTTGTCAGAGTGCCCATCCTGCGGCTCCCGGGCCTGGCAGGCACTGGCACCAAACACCTCAAGTGGAGCTGGCGTTTGGGGTGGCTGGCAGCTTGGATCAGTTTGCATTTGACCCCTCTCTGTGTGCCTGCCCCAGCCAGGGACGCTGTAGCAGAAGGCGTCTGGGTCTCCAGCTGCAATGCAGCGACGGCTGATAGAAGCAATGTAGAGGGACCTCATGGTGGGCAGAGACAGCCCTGGCATGGGGTCTCCGCAGCTGTAGCCAAACCCCAGCAGAGGTGGAAATCAGGGGCATGCTGGGGCTGGGGCCTGAGTGTGTTATGCTGCAGCCGCTCTCCACAGCGTAGGGCGTGCGGTGGGATGGGGAAGCAGAGGGCAAGTTAGAGCAGCCCTGAGGCTGCTCTAGTTGGTTATGATGGCGCTTCTGCAGAGGGTGGCCAGCGGGCGTGACTGTGCTGGGTTTGCAGACGGGCTAGAGCTGAGGATCTGCGTTGCCCCCTTGCCTCGCCAGTGTGCTGCGGTGTCACCAGATTCTCTTTGTTCTCTGCCTTCAGATCTCTTGGTCGCTAACCGCTCCAGCCTGTTCTTCGGCCACCGGGGTTTCCTCGACTTCCGCTCCCTCTACCTGGACGAGTACCGTGACCGGCTCTTCGTCGGGGGAAAGGACGCGCTCTACTCTCTGCGGCTGGATCAGCCCGGCGCGGGCGCCAGGGAGGTAATGCCAACCCGCGGCTGAGCAGGGCGGTGCCGTACCACGCTGGGCTCGCAATGCATGCGACGCTGGCTGGGTTGGGTGCAGTGGAATGCCAGCAGGAGCCGGGGACCTCCGGCCTCCAGTGGGCCCAGAAGTTCACCCCACATGTCTCTGTCTGTGCTGGAGGCACAGCAGGCCGGTAGCCACGGGTGGCTGGCTTTCGAGGGTGTGACGGAGTGTGGGGGGTCCCCCGGCCCTGCCCCCCGTCCGCAGGCAGAGGTGACTCATTCAGCTGGTGCAACAGGGACACAGGGTAGAACTGACTCATCAGTAGAGAACCCAGAAGCCGTCAGTACCATCCCCCTCGGGGAGAGGGGCCCAAAGGGGGGCCCTGAGCCGGGGCCTTGGCTCTCCCTCCCTAAGTCCCCTGAGACTCCCCCCACACAGCAGCCCAGCTCCCATTCAAACCGACCAGGCCCCTCCTCCTGCCTTTGCCCTGTTTCTCAGGGAAGAAAGGGGTCCCCCCGGTTGCCTAGGTTACAAAGAACCTGGACCCCCACTGCTCACGTGTGAGGAATCCCATCACCGCCTCACGCTGATGCTGTGCCCAGGGAAACTGAGGCACCCCCCCCCCGGGTGGTACAGCAGAAGCAGCAGCCCTGGAGCTCTCTCGAAACTACCCGAACGACGTATTAGGTGGTGAGCTTTCGTGGGGCAGACCCGCTTCTTCGGCTCTGGAGACGTGCCGTGGCCAGTACGGCCCTGACCGCTTCGTAACGCTCTCCGGAGCCGAAGAAGCGGGTCTGCCCCACGAAAGCTCATCGCCGAAGACGGTATTTGTCCGTCGTTAAAGGGCTGCGTGACTGCTGGTTTGTTTGTCAGCCTGTCCTCTACCGGGGCTACCTCCCTGTGACTTCCCTACGGGAGCGTACGACGCACGTGCAACCTAACTGGGGGAATGAAAGCCTCACACGCCCCCCTGCACCACAGATGACTCTCCAGGGGCTCCTGCCCGCGTGGGCGTCCCCGCCCCCCGCCACTGCTCTCCTTGGCCCGGTCGGTGTTGAGGGCTGCGCTTTTCCAAAGCGCTCGACCCCAGCTTCTGTGGGGCAGACTCCCCAAGGCCAGCGGGCTCTTGGCCTGCTTGGCCAGCGGGATGGAAGGGTGTCAGCTGGACTCCGCAGATGTGCCCTGTGGGGGGCTGTCTCCCACCCCAGCCGAGCTCTTCCCCCATGCCTCCCCCCGGGTCCCTCGTGAGCACCCGCGGAGAGGAGTCTGGGGAGGCCCCTCTCCAGGCCTGCCTCGGCCAGCGCGCTCTCCCCCGGAGGAGGAGACCCGAGGAAACCTCCCTGGCAGTCAGCGTGGGGGCTCCCCTTCCCTAAGACAGCCAGCGGCTGGGTCCCCGGGGAAGTCGGTGTAATTGGAGCTCATTTCCTCCCCTTCCTGTGCAGCCCGAGCCTGCCACACATTGAATTAGGAGCTGTGGGCGCCTGCCGTGGGCAGCCCGGCTTCGTCCACCGTTTGCAGCCGGGTGAGTAGAATAAATAAATAGCCGCTACCTTATCGCAGCGCCTCCCCCCAGCTCCGTGGGCTGAAGGCCCCTCTGGCCGGAAGCGGGGTTGTTTGAACAGCCCCGGGGCCGCGGTCTCTGCTAATAGACGGGAAATAACGTTGTTAGCTGAGCCGTCTCTGCCCTGCTGGGCTCTCACCTGACGAGTTCTGAGCCGCCCTCAAATGAGGCCATATGCTGCCTTCTGGTTGGGTCGCAGGTGTCCCGTAGCAACCCCAGGCGTGTGCCTCAGTTTCCCCAGGCACGGCCTCAGTGCGCAGTGGTGAGGGGAGTTTTGGGGTGATGACGTCTCACACGTAGGCCAGGGCCCTCCCTGCTCTTTGTAACCTGGGCCCCCAGGTGACCCCTTTCCTCCCCGAGAAACAGAGGAAAGGAGGGAGGAAGGGCCCGGCTGGTTCAAATTGGAGCTGGGCTGGGGAGTGGGGCAGTCTGGTCTGGCTGGAGGGAGGAAGGAGGACCAGGGCCTGGCTCGGGGACCCCCTCTGGGCCCCCCTGCCCAAGATGGACAGTACTGGTGGCTTCTGTGCTGACAGATCTGTTCTATGCTGCATCCCTGTCGCCTGATCACCTCCTGCTCTCCTGCTGAGCGAGAGTCACGGCTGGGTGCAGGGCCTGGGGACCCCACGCTCCGTGACGCTGTTCCAGGGAGAAAACTGCCCCCCACCACCCATATCTGGGTGCATTCCTGCGAGGAGACCCCTGGGCCTGGTTCCCTGCTAGCCTGGCCTCAGCCTGGTCCCAGCTCTCCAGCTCCTGTGCCACGCGGGATTACAGAGCAGGCTGTAGTCCACTCTGCAAGCTCCCCTCCCTGCCTGAGGGCTGGCACCGAATCCCCGAGGGACGGCCGGGCCGGAGGCAGGGCCTGGCAGAGAGATCCAGGCCCTGAGCCTCACAGTGAGCGGTGCTGTGGCTTGGCCTCTTGGGGTGAGGGGGGTCTCCTGACCTCTCCTGTGCGCACGCACAGTCTGCCTGACCCGTCACACCCTTGCCTGCTCTCTGGCTCACCGGTACACGCGCACCAGTGGGGAATGACGCCCCTCCCCAGCCCCACGCCGCAGCCACCTTTCGCACACAGGGCGCTCATGGGATTCAGGTGGTCAGGCCGTGCCCGGGCCCAGCGCAGGCGGACGCCGCAAGCCCAGCTGTCAGACACACAGCGACGCTCCCAGTGTTCGCTCTGATGTCTTCCGTCCCGGGGCGGAATCAATTTTATGTGCACCAAGGCATGTGCGGGTGTCCACCACAGATAGAAACACAGGCCACTGGGCAGCTGTGGGCCCTCTGCTAATCGGCCAGCAGCCCCTGAACCTTGCCTGGGCAGCTGCCCGAGCACTCAGCTTACAGGAGACCCTGACCCAGGGCTTTCCCTTGTGGCAGTGTGGCGTAGCGGTTAGAGGGGTTCTAGGCCTCCTGGGTTCTAGTCCCAGCCCTGGCACTGACTTGCTCTGCGGCCGTTGGTGTGGTTGTAAAACAGGTAGCAGGACCCTCCTTAGGTGTAAAGAGAGAGCGAAATGTGCTCGTGAAGCGCCAAAGGGGGCTAGTATTCCAGGAGGCTTAATTATCTTAATTAATTATCCCTTAGCACTCTGTGGGCAGGGCACTAAAATGGCCCTTGAGAAACATGGCTCTGTTCCCAGCTCTTCCGCAGGGGGAGGGACCTGGGAAGAGTCACGGCCCTGCCTCATGCCTCAGTTTCCCCACCTGTAGACTGGGGCAGTAAGGAAGCGGACTCCTCTTTGCAAAGAATGGTCTTTCCATCTTCGGAGCCCAGGAGCCGCAAGGCCCCATGTCAGGGTCTTTCTGAGTGCCTCAGCCCCTCTCGCTTCAGCCGCTGTCTTTGCCGGCTGGAATTTTGGCTTTATTTGGACAAACAGCAGAAGATTAAGTGTGTTATGTGACTCTGGCAGTGAGCGGGTGAGCCCTCCCTGGGGGCATGAGAAGATCAGCAAGGTCTCGCTTCTAAAAAACAACAAAAAAAAATTAGTCTCCTGTGTATCCAGACTGTTCTGCTTAGCCGCATGAGAATGCTACAAATCCCTGGGTGCCTCGGGTAAAGATTTACCAGGGTTATGGACAGTGGGTGGGAGAGGGAGCATGAAGCTGGGGGCTTACACTCGTGAAAGTGAATTCCAACCAAGCTCAGAGGAGGGGCTGGGACCCCAAAGCTGGAGCAGCAGGGGCCTGCAGGTCGGGACTGGGGTGCCTTGGGAAGGGACCCTGGCTGTGTCACTCCCACCTGCAGCCTGCTCTGTTAACCCTTCATGTTTATGAGTAGCGAGAGGTCCCTATCAGCTCTCTGGAAGGGTTAAGCTGTGAAGCTTTTGTGTCCTGCTGTGCTGCCTTGGCCAAGGGATCAGATCCACCTGGCAGAAGCTGAGAGCCTGGGGAGCCCAACGCCTCTGCTGCTTCTAGAACTCCAGAAACCTCACGGAGGAGGTGGCTTCCCAAGGGAGAACTTTCCCTCTGTCTCCCACCAATCCCTAGCTTGTGTCGCCAGCGCCTGGGCCTCAGGTTCCTGTCTTCCATTTCAGATTCACTGGCCACCTCTCCCCGGGCAGAAGGAAGAGTGTGTTCAGAAGGGGAAGGACCCAGCGGTGAGTTGCTCTGTTCCTCCTGAATCCCTCGAGGGACTCGCTCTAGATTCCCCCTTGGCTGGGCTGACGTTCATCCACGCATTTCCTGCTCTCAGAGCAGGAGATAAAGGGGCTGGTTGTGTCTCCATCAGCCCCCTGCTCTTCCCTGTTTCCCGGGATGGAGATATCTCTGGGCCCTTCTCCTGCACCATTCTCAACTGTCAAGGCCAATTTGCTAAGGGAGCCCCAGCAGGCGTGCGCTCCTGCTTGGTTCCTTCACCTCTGCCTGGCCACTAAGCAAGGGTCAGCCCTCTTTATAGTGGGATTCACCTTGCCCCATGCATGCGATAGCCTTTCTCGTCCTTCCTGGGTGGCGACTGCTCCGTCCCCGAGCTCTGCTGGGATGCGTCTGCTCACAGACGGTAGCAAACGGCTGGTGATGAGACCGCGTTCTGGGTCTGGGCATTGACAAAGGAGGGGAGTAAAACCCAGGTGAAACAACTAGGAGTCCTGGGCCATCTTGCAGACTAAAAGATGTATTTGGGCGTCAGCTGCACGGAGCGGGCACCAGCCCACGAAAGCTTACCCCCCACAAAATCTTAGTCTGCAAGGTGCTCCAGGAGTCCTTGCTGCTTTTGCTGAAATTGACTGTAGCTACCCCTCTAAAACCTCCTGGAGCTACTATAACTAGTCCCTGGGACCATTATCCAGCCGGTTATCAATGGCTCGCAGTTGTGCTGGAAGGGAATAAGAAGTGGGATTCTGCAGGGGTCAGTTTGGGACTGGTTCTGTTCCATATCCAACAGTGATTTAGATATTGGCATAGAGAGTACGCTTATGAAGTTGGCAGATGATACCAAGCTGGGAGGGGCTGCAAGTGCTTTGGAGGACAGGGTCAGAATTCAAAACGACCTGGACAAGCTGGAGAAATGGTCTGAGATGCAAAGGATGAAATTCATGAGGACAAATGCACAGAACTCTGCGTAGGGAGGTCCAGTCAGTTTCACACAACCAAAATAGGAAATGACTGCCAAGGAAGGGACCTTGCAGACAGGGACCCCAGGCTCATAGGGGACCACAAGCTGAGTACAAGTCAACAGTGTGAGGCTGTTGCAAGGAGGAGGGAGAAAAGTTTTTCTATTTAACCTCTGAGGACAGGACAGGAGCAATGGGCTTAAACTGCAGCAGGGGAGGTTTAGGTTGGACATTAGGAAAAACTTCCCAACTGTCAGGGCGGTTGAACGCTGCAATAAATTGTCCAGGGAAGCTGGGGAATCTCCCTCTCTGGAGATGTTTAAGACCAGTTTAGACAGACATCTATGAGGGATGGTCTAGCTGGTGCTTGGTGCTGCCGTGAGGGCAGGGGGCTGCTCTGGAGGCCTCTTCCCGCTCTGCAATTTGAAGAGGTGGTCTCTGTTTCTGCATTCGGGGGTGTGATGCTGCTTCCCATCGGCAGGGGACACATCTGGGGACCGTGCGTAGCCCTCGGCTGGTGGCGTCACAGCTTACGTGTGACGTCAGTCGAGTCGTTTTCTCTTTCTGTGCTCACATCTAGGTTCTCCGGTGGCCTCCCCCACTGTCACATCCAGGCTCCTCATCAGCATTACTGGACTGATCCCCCACAAAGCCCCTTGGAGGCAGGAAAGGTGGTTATCCCCATGTTACAGCTGGGGAAACTGAGGCACGGGAACTAAATAACTGGCCTGGAATCTGAAGGAGCCAGAACCTGAACTCAGACCTCTGGCCACTGGACTGGCAGCGGAACGCTTGGGGGCTTGGAGCGTGGAAAGCAGCCCACGTGCTCAGTGAATTTAGTCTAGGGATGCGTCCACACACTGCCCTTGCGAGATCTGGTTGCAGCCTCTGTGGACACACATGCTGCAGTCTCCCTTCCTGACCGCGGTGCAGGCCCATCCTTTGGCCTGTTATCTTCCCGCACCTTCCTTCCCCTCCTGCTTTCCGCAACATCCCAGAGCGTGCGCTGGGACCTAGCAGCAGGCAGGTTTGGTGTCTCCCATCAGAACAGCTGTGTGTGAGGGGGCTAGTGATCCTCGCCGGGGATTTGATGGCAAGACTGGCCTGGTGGAATTCTTTGCCGGAGGACATTGAGCAGATTTCAGTTCCCTGATCACCTGACTCTTTCCTGTGCCCCTTACAAGGGTTATTTTAAACCCTCTGATCAGAGACCTTGGAGGGAGCGAGGGGGCAGGAGAACCCCTTGTTGGTATCCAGCCCAAAGTTAATTGCTCCCAGGAGTGGCTGTCACTCAGCCGGGCCTCCCCATGTTTATTTTGCAAGCTCTCACCAGTGAATCCAGGCCCTGGGGCGGCCTTTCTCAGTTCCTCTAGCCATTGCTATTTGAGAGACTTTTGCCCTGGAAAAATAAACAGCAGGGAGGCTGAGAAACCCGGCTCAGCATCTGTGTTCTCAGCAGAGCAGGGAGATCGGGGCTCACGCCATCTTAGGGCGGAGGACGCGAGGGGACTTTGTGGGTGTAAGTTCCGATGTTGGCTTCGTGGAATTCTCTGGCCTCTAGCAGCTGCGAGCCAGGCTTCTCCGATCGGATTGCTGCGTGTGCTGATGGAGTTGCAAAGAATTCCCTCTTGCCAG
The DNA here is from genome assembly GCF_033958435.1 of Carettochelys insculpta. Lineage (NCBI taxonomy): Eukaryota > Metazoa > Chordata > Testudines > Carettochelyidae > Carettochelys > Carettochelys insculpta. The sequence continues at coordinate 3,058,492 of NC_134147.1, read as the reverse complement.
CGATGCGCCTGCTGTGATTGTCAGGTGTGCCGTGTTACAAATACCAGCATCTCCTTGGATTTGTAGCCAGGGTGGAGTTAACGCTTTCCCTAGCTTCATGGGCAGGTCCATCAAAGGCCTGCTGCTACCCCTTTTGCATTTACCCGGGATTTACAAGGGTTGATCCATTTCCCTTCTATTCCCTGCTTGCCGATCCATGCTTTCCGCAGCTGCAGTTTCCTTCTGGGTTTTCTCATCTCATCCTCTTCTGGCTGCTTCTCTCATTGTTCAGCAGCTGCTCTGGGGCTGGAAGGGTTTTGTCTGGGGTCTGCAGCTGGCAGCAGCAGGAGGTGAGGCTCAGAAGAGCTGGTGGGTTGGCTCCAATGATCTGAGGTATGGCTTCCGTTTCATTCCCCAGCCCCGTCCTTCTCCTTCCAAGCCCTTCAACCCGTTGGGTCTCGTTTTGATGAGCCAATGCCCTCTCCCCGGCAAGTGCACATGCCACCGGCAAGCAGCAACCACAACAGGACCCCAGACCTAGTCTCCTGTTTCTTGGCCGTCACTCGATAAGGAGTAGAACGTCTTCATGTCGCCCTCCTATTTGTGAGTCCGTTGATGGCTGCAAAGCCCGGATCTGGAGCTGCAGGTCTTATCGCAGAAGGGGCAGGTGTTGGTTGCTGTTGGAGAGGCGCGGGGCAGTTTTTGATGCTCCTCTTCTTCTTCTCCGCCTCTCCTCATCTGCACTGAGGCGGGACCTCTCAAACTGCGCCGCTCCCTCAAGGATTACCGTTCTTCACTGGGGACAGGCTTGGGCAAGGTTCTCCCAAGTGTCGACAATGATGCTGCCCTTTTCTGTGTGTGCCTTCAGCACGTCCTGATATCACTTCCGCTGGTCCCCAGCGCTCGTCGGTCCTTCCTCCAACTCGGACTGCTCACATGGTTCGGATGTCTGATCAGCGCCTCCCAAAACAGATTCTGTTTTCCAACGAAGTTGGTGATAAATGATGATGGCTTCAGTGCTGGTCAAGTTCGACTCTTCGAGGACGCTGGTGTTCGTGTGCCTGTCCTCCCAAGAGATATTTAGGATTCTCCTGAGGCAGCGTTGATAATCTTGTTCAAATGACACTTGTATGTTCTCCAGGTTTGACATGTGTCCGGTAGCGTTGGAACAACCACTGTACGGTATGCAAGGAGCTTTGTCTTGGCATGGGTGTCCCTGTTCTCAAAGACCCTTTGTCTCAGGTGGGCGAAAGCAGAACTTGCCCGGCTCAGACAACGACGATTTCTGGGTCCATGTCGATTTTAGTGGAAAGATGACTTCCCAGGTACGGGAAGTGCTCCGCGTTTTCCAGCAGTTCTCTGTTGACTTCAGTAGAAGGTACGTGAGATTGGGCTGTCGGCGAGGGTGGTGGAGCACCCAGAACTAGTAAGATCTAAAGATACAAGCTGGCGCAGAAGAGCGCGAAGACTTCCAGCCAACGTGGCGGTCCTGTAAGGAGCGCAGAAGGTTCAGGGACTGGGCCCCTTAACCGCATGTCAGACAAGGTTCTGATGGGTTCAGCTGGAGATCAGAACTCAAATCTCAGCTGGTGCTTGTGTTATAGAAACTGGCTTGCCCATCCCCAGCTGATACCCAGCACATGCTGTCTTTCTTGCTGGGCACTGTTCCCAAACTGTTGTCCAGAAGGCCCCCAGATTCCAGCTTGTGTTTCTTGATGGGGTCAGAGGGGCTGGTCTTTGTACAAGCTGTTGGACTGTGATACTTTTATTTCCCAAGGAATAACAACTACAGGATGGGTCCTCAGTAGATCAGCATCTCTGAACTGAGCTCGGCACAGCTGTGTCCATTCCCGTCAGCTCAAGATCTGACCTCAGCTGGAGAGCCGACCAAAGCCTCTTCTTGTTGGTTAGTGCAGCAGCGATGGAGCAATCAGCCCAAAGAGGGCAGCCTATGGAGCGGCAGTCAGACATTGAGCATGAAGCCCATGTGGCTGAGAGTCTCGGTTTAGGTTTTGTTGATGGCTTTGCTACCCGCTGTCGTTTCACCAACAGAGTCTCGTTTTCTTGGGTCGTGACGCTTCGTTGCTCTCTTGACTTCTCTAAGGACAGAAAAATGGAGGCGGGTGACAGGTGGGAGTTACCTACCAATTACGCTTGGGTCTTTCCCTCCTGCCCATTGGGCAGCAAGAAAGGGCCCTAACAGCAGGGACGGCAGGAGCAGAACAAGTGATTTGAGTTCTAACTACGGTTCCTGTCACCAGAGCCCTCTTGCCCGAGGCGCACCTTGGCCTCATCATGCTGCTGCCAAGGCCTCTTGTAATGCCATAATTCAGCCTACGGATTCTGGCAGAGGCCTTAGGATGCCTTGTGCCGCCGGCAAAGCTCTTGGCATGCCAGCATTGCCTGCTGCAGGGCTGAGATGGGAGCTCCAGAGGCAGCCTGCTTTCTTTGCATGAACCTGGGTGGTTACAGCAAAGGTCCCCTGTGTGCCTGTTTTTTAAATCTGTTTCAGGCCTGCATTGCAAGGAATATGCAGAGAGGGGCTGGAGAAACTGACCAAGGGAGAGCGTCTGATCTGCCCCAGTAAAGCAGCTGGTTTCTTTGTGAAGCCCTGCGGAGGATGCTCCAACAGCCCCTGCTTAGCAGCCAGGAGGTCGCTGCTCTGGAAAAGGGAGCAATTAATCCAGAAAGGCCATTTATAATCCTGCCCCCCACCCCTACCCGAAACAAGCCAGTCCTGCTTTAAATGACTCACCATCCAGCAGACGGCCGTGCGTGTCCTTCTGTCCGTCTCCTGCACTTCCTGCCATTGTTTCCCCGTCCTCCTTTTCCAGCAAGCGTGGCGTGGGAGCCGGAGGAAGGGCTGGGCAACTGCAGGCGGGCGTCTGCGGCAGGCTGAGGGCACCGGCCCTTGTCGGAGGAGCGGTGGCGGCTGGAGGCAGTCACCTGTGAGCTTCCAGAGCGTTTAGCGAGGACAGACAGGTGGATGGGGGCTGAGCCAGGAAGCTTAATCGGGCGCTTTTCCTACAGCCGCAAAGAGCTTCGCCTCGCAGAGGTGTGATCTGCCCAGCCGGAGCCTGCTCCTGAGGTTGCCCTTGGGGAGCAGGGAAAAGTTTGTTCCCTCCTTCCAGGCCATTATGGCGGGCTCTGCGTTATTCTCAGCTGTCATTGGCTTGCTGCTCCTTTAAGGGCCTGGGCCAGCCCTACCGGCTTCTCAGACCCAGCTGGGAAGGGGTCAGGCTGTGCCCACAAAAGGCCTGAGGAAGCTTTAGGAAGCCAGTCAGATCCTGATGCCGGGGTAGGCCATTCAGGGAAGAGGCCTCTGGGTGCCTGTAGTCCGAGTGGCTGGGGAGTGTGGGTTTGGGCGGGCTCAGGCTCTCGTGGGCTGGGACGACAGGCCAGCAGGCCTGCACCTGCCTACACAGGTCCCACTACACAGCAGGGCCCACGAGCTACGATGGGAAATGAGGCCCCAGGGTCTGAGCCAGGGTTCCCCATAAGCGGAACGCTTGGGCACCCGCTCAGGAGAGATTCAGGGGCTGCCCAGCTGAAGTCACAGCCAGCAGCCTGTGCTCCCGTGGTGGTGCACATCCACATAGGTCGTGGTGTACAGAACAAATGTTATTCTGCCCACGGATGGACGAAATTAGAGGGAGCCCTGGTCTGAGCATGTGCTGCAGCTGCCCCGATAGCGTGGGAAGGGCTGCAGGGTGAGCTGCCCAGCGGGTGATCCCCCGCAGCATCAGGCAGGGACCAGGTCCTGTTTGCCGCCCCTCCTCCAGTAACAGAGGTAGGAGCAACCCAGCATCACTCATGCTGGAAGGTGGGTGCCTGCACTAAGAACCCAGGGGTGGCCTGAACTGTAGAAGGGGTAGGCAGGGGCCCTTACCAGTACAAGAAGGGGCCAGCCCCTCACCCTGGCCAGCTCGGCCCAGCTCCTGGGCTTGGGCTGATTTTACACCAGCTCAGCATCTGAGCCGGATGCCTGCAGCCCGTGCCACCCGCCTTGGCCCGCTTTTCCGGGCTCTCACTCCCGAGGCCTGTCTCCCTGGGCGTGCCCTCTCCCCACTGACCTGCCAGCCTAAAGCCCTGTCTGCAGCTCTGGGGCTAACACAGGAGGTCCCTGCACAGAGCAATGCGCAGACCTCGCTTCCTGGCCCGAGGTACGCCAGCGGGCTGGGGGTGACGCCAGTGCCATTGTGGGCTGGGAGTGGGGTTCGTGCTGAGCAGCCAGGCAGGGGACAAGTGCCGAGAGAGGAACCTGCCTCTCCAAGCAGGGCAGCAACGCAGCGGCCCGGGGATCACCTGACCCCCCTGATGGGGAAGGAGCCTGTGACTTGAGGAACTGCTTGGGAATGACGTTGTTCCGCCGGGAAGGAGCGGGGGCCCTGTATGGGTTCTCTCCTGGTACTGCTCCCCTGCGGAATCCACAGCTGTGAGCCAGCACATGTTGCTTCCTGCTCTTGTGGCCAAGAGCCAGGGATTGGCTCGGACCCCCCCACCCTGCTCCAGCTGGGAAATCCCTGTGTGACGGGAGTTTTTCAGAGAGCTTGTAGTGGGGTTGCAGAGGTGCTGGGAGAAGCTGTTCTGGACCGAATGTGCTGGGACTCATTGGCTTCTTCCCCCCCCGCCCCACCCGCACTCTCGAACAAAGGGCAAATTCACAGCTGCCGAAGGCAGCGCCAGGACCTCGCACAGTCAGCTTGCTGGCCAGCTGTTTGCAGAGCAGAGCCAGTTGGAACATCTCTGCTGAGATTGATTAGTTTCCATGAAACTGGAGCACGGGGAGGGAGGAGGGTTGTGCCCTGCCTGGGGGACCAGTTTCAAGCCCCTGATTTGGGGTGACGTGGGATGAAGAACTGAGCTCGGAATTAGTACAGCAGGGGCTTGACCCTGGGCGTGGCATGTCCCGGCCCGAGGCCATGAAGCTCCATTTCTGTCCCCTGATTTCACGTGACAGGGCATGTGCAGGGTGGCCACGTCCAAGTGCTTGGAACTTGGCCTCCCGCAGTATCATGTGGTTGCCGTAAATAACCTGCAGTGGCTTTAGGTGACTACGCGCTGGGCACATCTTCGTTTTCTTCGGATTCCTCAGCCCAGCAGCAGCCAGGCTGGTTTGAAATGAGCTCTGCTTGTTAAGTGCAAGTGGGGACTTCCCATAACTCCGTGACGCTTGGAGCTTTCAGAAAAGCGCCTGATGGCACAAGACGGGCAAGTGTAGCCCAGTGGCTCTCAACCGGTGGGCTGTGACACGCTGGTGTGCCATGGGAACTGTCCAAGCGCGCTGCCCTTTGCAGCAGCTGAGGCTCAAGCAGCAAGGCCGTCTGAGTCCCAGCTGGCGCAGGGCTGGTCTTTGCAGAGCTGACCCTGCGCAAGCCCATTTGCACTGAAATGCTGCTTCCTGGCTTGAATGGGCTGGCGGGGAGCCCGTCCCTCCCCACACCACCCTGCTGGGGCAAGAGAGAGGGGGCGGAAGCCTGTTGGAGCTGGTGTGCCGTGGAATTGTTCTGAAGTGTGCAGTGTTACTGAAAAGGTTGAGACCACTGGTGTAGCCTATAGGTACAACTACCTGCTAGGTAAGAACATAAGAACGGCCATACTGGGTCAGACCAAAGGTCCATCCAGCCCAGTAGCCTGTCTGCCGACAGTGGCCAGTGCCAGATGCCCCAGAGGAGGTGAACTGAAGACAATGATCAAGCGATTTGTCTCCTGCCATCTGTCTCCAGCCTTTGACTAAAGACTAGGGGCACCACACTTTACCCTTGGCTAATAGCCATTTATGGACCTAACCTCCAAAAATTTGTCAAGCTCTATTTTAAACTCTGTTAGGCTACGTCTACACGTGCCCCAAACTTCGAAATGGCCACGCAAACGGCCATTTTGAAGTTTACTAATGAAGCGCTGAAATGCATATTCAGCACTTCATTAGCATGCGGGCGGCAGCGGCGCTTCGAAATTGACGCGCCTCAGCGCCGCGCGGCGCGTCCAGACGGGGCTCCTTTTCAAAAGGGCCCCGCCTACTTCGAAGTCCCCTTATTCCCATGAGCTCATGGGAATAAGGGGACTTCGAAGTAGGCGGCATCCTTTTGAAAAGGAGCCCCCTTGGGACGAGACATGCGGCGGCAAGGCGCGTCAATTTTGAAGTGCCGCTGCCGCCCGCATGCTAATGAAGCGCTGAATATGCATTTCAGCGCTTCATTAGTAAACTTCGAAATGGCCATTTGCGTGGCCATTTCGAAGTTTGGGGCACGTGTAGACACGGCCTTAGATTGCTGGCCTTCACAGCCTCCTCCGGCAAGGAGTTCCACAGGTTGACTGTGCGCTGTGTGAAGAAAAATTTTCTTTTATTAGTTTTGAACCTACTACCCATTAATTTCATTTGGTGTCCTCTAGTTCTTGTATTATGGGAACAAGTAAATAACTTTCCAATATTCACTTTCTCCACACCATTCATGATTTTATGTACCTCTATCATATCCCCCCTCAATCTCCTCTTTTCCAAACTGAAAAGGCTCAGTCTCTTTAACCTCTCCTCATATGGGACCCTTTCCAAACCCTTAATCATTTTAGTTGCCCTTTTCTGAACTTTTTCTAACGCCAGTATATCTTTTTTGAGGTGAGGAGACCACATCTGCACGCAGTACTCAAGATGTGGGCGTACCATAGTTTTATATAGGGGAAGTAAGATATTCTTCGTCTTATTTTCTATCCCTTTTTTAATAATTCCTAACATCCTATTTGCTTTACTGACTGCCGCTGCACACTGCGTGGATGTTTTCAGAGAACTATCCACTAAAATTCCAAGATCCCTTTCCTGATCTGTTGTATCTAAATTTGCCCCCATCACATTGTATGTATAATTGGGGTTATTTTTCCCAATGTGCATTACCTTACACTTACCCACATTAAATTTCATTTGCCATTTTGCTGCCCAATCACTCAGTTTGCTGAGATCTTTTTGAAGTTCTTCATAATCTACTTTGGTTTTGACTATCTTGAACAGCTTGGTATCATCTGCAAACTTTGCCACCTCACTGCTTACCCCTTTCTCTAGATCATTGATGAACAAGTTGAACAGGATCGGTCCCAGGACTGACCCTTGGGGAACACCACTAGTTACCCTCCTCCATTGTGAGAATTTACCATTTATTCCAACCCTTTGTTTCATGTCTTTTAACCAGTTTCCAATCCATGAAAGGATCTTTCCTCCTGTCCCATGACCACCTAATTTACATAAGAGCCTTTGGTAAGACTTAGGTAGCGGTTGAGGCAGTAATGCAGGGGACCTACAAGCCCCAAAGCCCGCAAGACACTAGCTGAGGCAACCCAACCAAGCCTTGAAAAGCCAGAGCACGAGCTGCTAACCAGGAGTAACCCCAGATCATAAGCTATCACAAGACAGAGCACTGGAAAGACTGAACTGCTGATAGGTAGCCACAAGACACTGGGTAATTAGCTGACACTGTGCTGGTAAATGGGAGGCCAGTGGGCTAGCAGCCTGGGGGAGAAAGGCACCCCAACATTTGTTGGGGCAGGAAATACCGATCAGGACAAGGAGAGGGTACCTCGATTTGAGAACGCGTTAGGTGTTGTGAAGGTTGTCTCCCGGCCTGCATGGAGACACCCGCTGGCGTCGGCGACAGGGCAGAAGATGCGGCCGCAGAGGAAGGTAGCAGCTAGCATGGCAGGTTGTTCTTTCGGGGGCTGGCGTAAGCCTTGCTGGGCTGGAGCGTGTGTCCCTGGTCTCACTGGCGTGTTTCCCTGAATGTGAGCATTGCACATTGGGGGTCCCAGCTTAGCTCTCATGCCAGCCCTGATCTTGGGACCGGAACCTGCCACGCCCTGGCAATTCTTAATTAACAGAAAGCAGCCACAATCGGCAGACAGGCAACCCAGTGAAATCCCATGCGCTGGCCATTCTGTGCTGGGTAGGACGCGGTCTAAACAAGCTCGTTAAGAGGGAGACTTCAGACCCATTGCTAAGGCACCGGCTGCACTGCCCTGCACACCGAGGAAAGCGGTGCTGAGTCCTACCCGCACACTGACCCAGCTGTAGCTGGTCGGTGGCGAGGGATAGTTATGCTTATGAGAAGCACTCAAGATCTGTTTAGAGAGACAAGGTAAGAGCACCGCGTTTATTGAGAATTCAGCACCATTATATTATATGCGTATAACACACACACACACACACACATATCTTGTGGTTGCTTATAGTTGCCCCAGGTTGCTCGCTCTAATCCGTTGGCCAGATGGTTGAGAGGTGAGTGTGGAGCCAGGTTCTGTCCATCTGGCTCAATGCTCCGAGGCTGACGAGAGGAGAAGAGGAACCCAGCCCTGTAGTGGGGCACACGTCTTTCATAGCTCTTAGCCCAGAGTTCTGGTTCTATCCTACTGCCCCAGGCAGGATGAGTCACCACTCAGTGGCAGATGGGATCCTTTCCCACTGCCCCAGGTTTCTGTGTGACCCATCACCTGCAGATGGGACTTAATCTTCCTCTCTGGGTGGGTCACTGCTGTACAGTCCCATTCTGATTGTTCTTCAGCCACCAGGTCTTTGTTGTCCAGAGGGCAACTCTCTAAGCATCTACATTCCCACCTCCAGGTGGCTCTCACACAGATAGCACCAGGTTTACAGGCTAATACAAAGTTAAAGTGGAGTTTTAAATACAGTATGAAGTCAGGTAAAAAGTGTCTATGACTATAAAATAACCAGCGTAAAGGGAAATACGAAGGTAGAAAGTAGTGGATAAAATAACAAAGCTTAAGAGTAACACAAAAGTCGGTGGCCTTTTAAAAAGATATAGGGTGATACAAAGGCCGCGTCTACACGTGCACGCTACTTTGAAGTAGCGGCGCCAACTTCGAAATAGCGCCTGTCACGGCTACACGCGTCGGGCGCTATTTCGAAGTTGAAATCGACGTTAGGTGGCGAGACGTCGAGATCGCTAACCCCATGAGGGGATGGGAATAGCGCCCTACTTCGAAGTTGAACGTCGAAGTAGGGCATGTGTAGACGATCTGTGTCCTGCAACATCGAAATAGCGGGGTCCTCCATGGCGGCCATCAGCTGAGGGGTTGAGAGATGCTCTCTCTCCAGCCCCTGCGGGGCTCTATGGTCACCGTGTGCAGCAGCCCTTATCTTAGGGCTTCTGGCTGCTGCTGCTGCAGCTGGGGCTCCGTGCTGCAGGCACAGGGTCTGCAACCAGTTGTCGGCTCTGTGGATCTTGTGTTGTTTAGTGCAACTGTGTCTGGGAGGGGCCCTTTAAGGGAGCGGCTTGCTGTTGAGTCCGCCCTGTGACCCTGTCTGCAGCTGTGCCTGGCACCCTTATTTCGATGTGTGCTACTTTGGCGTGTAGACGTTCCCTCGCAGCGCCTCTTTCGATGTGGTGCTGCGCAACGTCGATGTTGAACGTCGATGTTGCCAGCCCTGGAGGACGTGCAGACGTTACTCATCGAAATAAGCTATTTCGATGCAGCGTGCAAGTGTAGACGTAGCCAAAGACTCACGTCACAGAGGGAGCCGTGTTAGTCTGTATCTTTGAGAACAAGAAGTCCTGTGGCATCTTCCAGACTAACAGATATTTTGGAGCATGAGCTTTTGTCGGGTCTTTGCCCAGGAAAGCTTATGCTCCAAAATAGCTGTTAGTCTAGAAGGTGCCACAGGACTTCTTGGTGTTCTCCTAGTAATACAGAGCTTCTGCTACTCTCCAGGGTTGCTACAGGATCTAGGGGCACTGCTGGGTCAAACAGCCTCTCACTCCCGTGTTTCTCTTCCAGACCGAGTGCGCCAACTATGTCCGGGTGCTTCACCCCTTCAACCGCACCCACCTTCTGGCCTGTGGGACGGGGGCCTTCCACCCAGTCTGCGCCTTCGTCGATGTGGGCCACCGTGGCGAGGTAAGGGGGCACGCTGGTGCGGCCAGGCAGAGTCCCGCGGTACCCCGAGATCCCTCCCCACTGACCCGCCGCGGCACGCGCAGGGCTAGCGCCGGAGCCTGGTGCCGACCGGGGTCATTTCTTGCCCGATCCAGCCTGTGCAGCCTGCCGGGAAGGGCTGGGATTGGGATGTGTTCTGCAGAGCCATGAGATGTGGGAATGGAGCATGAGTGGGTGAGCCCTGCCCAGGACGTGGCTGGCATCCGTCCTGCATGGAGCATTGCATGGCGGGGCGATGAGCGGCTGGCGTACGCCTGCTTTGCCCTGTGGAGGGATCGCTGCCCAGCACCAGCCTTGTGCCCAGGGAGGGGAGTTGCTCCCTGCACGCCCGCCTGCCCCGGCAGCTCTGCTCCCCATGCGGAGCGCAGATCATCTGCTTTCCCCACCTCTCAGCGAGGCTGAATCGCTGCCTAGACACTTGCCCTCCCCAGCTCTGGCTTCCTGCCCCGGCCTGCTCTGTGGCTAGCATGTCTCCCCACGCCCAGGCTCCCTGCTCGTAAATCAGCCTGGCCTCCTCGGGGCCTCTCCTCCTTCCCTTCTGCCCCGCAGGCGTCGAGCCTCTGCAGCTGAGCCTGGAGGAGAAAGGGCCCTTTCAGCACAGCCGTCTATCGGCCGGTGCCTGGGATGTCCTGTCCCTGCGTCGCCTCCTGCCAGCGGGGCACAATCGGGGCCCTGTTTGTGGTGCTGCAGAAACTCTGCAGACCTTTAGCTGGGCCTCAGTGTGGCCGTGCCCCCCGCCCCCCGCGTGGCTCGGCTGCCCATGTCGCATGAAAGGGCTGCTTTGTGCCAGGCAGGAGATGCCAAAAGCGATGTGGCTGGTCAGCAGGGGCAGGGCAGGGGGAGACCTACTAGCACATTTCTTAAAGCACTCCGTGAGCTGGGCCGAGGATCAAAGCTTTCCACCCATCCGTGCGCCGTAGGAAGGACCCAAGGACGGGCTCGGTGGCATGCTGGGCTCCTGAGGTCAGCTCCTCAGCTGGCATCGGTGGGCCCAGCTCCATAGCATAGCTGGGAATCTGGCCCTCCGCCGGTGAGGTACTGCAGACTCCGGAGCCCCCTGGCCTGGAGCGGGGTGCGCAGCAGGAGCGTTTGGTTCTCCAGGGCCGGGCTTTTCTTTCCGGAGGCGTTTGCTCTGTTATTGTGAACCACTTTCTCTGCTGGGACAAGGCTGCACCTTCCCAGAGCTGCCTCCTCACATCTAAGCTGTGGGGTGCGGGGGAAGGGGTCAGCGGCAGAGCCCCCCAGACCGTGCTGGGAGGCGGATCAGCCCCAGGGTCCTGCTCCCAGCCTCCTCTGACGCCACGCGGGGCCAGGGTTGTGAAGTGCCCAGGCTACAAGGGCCACGTCCACTCCTGCTGCCCAGAACTAGGCCTGGGGCCAAACGCAGAGCAGGGTCTGGCAAGTCTATTGCGTCACACCCCTTCTCCCAGCCTCTCCGGGGTGTCTCTTACTCCCACCTAGACGAGCTGCAGGCTGCTGGCCGCCACGTTACCCACCCCCGCCCCCCAACCCAGGCTTTGCATCTGGACTCCAGCTGAGCTGTCAGGCCTGGCTCATGTTCTGGGTGACCTGGTGGCACCTCTTCTGTGCCTCCCCTGTAACGTGCATCCTTCCTCTCCCCAGCACGTGTTCAGCTTGGATCCCAGGAGCGTGCAGAGCGGGCGGGGCAAGTGTCCGCATGAGCCCAGCAGGGCCTTTGCCAGCATCTTCATTGGTAAGCGGCCAGCTGGGTCAGCGGAACACCCGGCCCCCCGGGGGCTGCCCTGATAGGACCTGGCACAGCCCCGAGATTTCAGGTCAGGGACTCTCCTGTGCTCACGCACGGACCAGAGAGAGGTTATATTGGATGATCGTCCCTTGCAGCAGTTCAGGGACCATGGGATTCAGCTGCTGCCAGCCTGGATGAAATATGGCTCTCTTGGTCAGCACACTGGAGCCTGGAGAAATTTGTAACCAGCTAGATATCTCCTCTGGGATTCTTCCTTGGCTGGACACCCAGCTGAAGCCCACACGTCTAGTAGCTGTGCCAGGAATCCATTCCAGGTGGGCATAGAAATCCAGATCAGGGCTTTTCCCCCTCCCGGAGGCCTCCCATAGCCAGGGTTCCCTCTTAGCTGTCCACAAGGCCATGCTGGTGTTTTATTTTCTCTGTGGGGCTGTTTTCCCAGGCGGGGAGCTGTACACAGGCCTTACCGCAGACTTCCTGGGTCGGGACTCAGTGATCTTCCGCAGCATGGGGTCCCGCTCCTCTCTCCGCACAGAGATGGATCAGCGCCTGCTCAATGGTAAAAGCATATTCTCCGACGCCGCCTCGGTGAGAGCTATTTCGGCCAAGCCCCTGGAGTCGGATGGCACAGATAATGGGGATTCAATGGGGCAAATTGCAGCCATGTTTGTCTTTTAATACAACCCCTGGACACCACCCACCCTGCCATGCAGAAGGCCATAGGAATATGACCAGGCTAGGGGGACATTAAACTGCAGGAAGAAAGGTTTACGTTGGACATTAGGAAAAACTCCGCACCTGTCAGGGTGGTGAAGCACTGGAATAAATTGCCTGGGGAAGTTGTGGAATCTCCATCACTGGAGATATTTAAGAGCAGGTTAGAAGGACACCTATCAGGGATGGTCTAGACGAGGTCCTGCCTTGAGGGCTGGGGACTGAACATGGTGACCTCTCAAGGTCCCTTCCAGTTTAGTGCTGGTGATTCTAAGACAGTGGTCTGGGAGCCAGTGAATGGGAGCGGAGATTGGGCTGAGATGTGGCCCATGTCATGGCAACTTTGAGCTCCCTGGCTGGAGGGGAGGTCCCACCTGCAGAACTGGCTGTGTGCATCCTGCCTGCTTCTCCTAGAGCCCGTGCCGTTTGGAGTGGAGCGGTGCAGGGCTGGGCTCTGCCCTGCCTCTTTCTCCCCTGGATGTTCTAGCTCCGACCTGGGCTCTCTTTCTCACTCAGATCCCAAGTTTGTGGCCACGTACTTGATCCCAGACAACGACGACCGGGACAACGACAAAGTCTATTTCTTCTTCACGGAGAAGGCAGTGGAGTCAGATGGCAAAGGCCAGGCCATCTTCAGCCGAGTTGGACGAATCTGCGTGGTGAGGTCACGGGAGGGGATGTGTCGTGTCACTGGAGTGACTGTTCTGATGGATTTTGGGTGGTGGGACCCCAGTGGGTGCATTAATGGGTCTTCCGGGCTTAATGGGGAGAGGTTATGGGGCGGCTCACCTCACTCATATTTGCTTCCCTCCTGTAAATAGCTTTGTTCTGAAAAAGGTGCATGTTGGGTTAGTTAAAAAGAATCTGTTAAAAGTCTTATTTTTCTGTGGGAAATTGAGATTTTTTTCATTCCGGAAAATCTTCATTCTTTCATCAGACTCAATCCGCCCCCAGCCAAAATATTTCAATTCAGAAATGCCACCCTGGTTCCTTATGGGAGCCGTAGTTCAAGTCCCTCGTGACCCTGTTCTCCTCTATGGAGCAGGTGTCTCAGCCAGACTTCATTTCCCATGATGCCGGGCTCCTCCAACAGTCGAGGCAGAGATGCATCTTGGGAGATGTAGGCTTACTAGGCAGTCTAGCTTCACAGCGAGAATGGGAACATAAGGCACGTGAGCTACAACTCACTTGAAGCACCATGGTGATGTTCACCATCAAAAGACATCTATTTACTGCTACAATAGCTAAAGGGTTTGGCTGCTTATTTGGCTTTTTGCTGAAAAATTGCAGCTTTTCCCACCGGGGGAAAAAGTCCCTGTTTGCTAACGAGCTCAGCCACGAAGCAGCAGCGCCTGGAGCGCTGGGCTCCGGTCCTGGCCTGCACCGCCATCAGGCTGTGGCCTACAGGCAGGTTTTAGGCCCCTTCTGGACTGTAGGCCGCTCCAGGGGCTGAACCAGCTCCCTGAATAAGCGTGAGCAGCTCCTGGCCATTCTGGCATGTGGCTGCCCATGGGCTGTACACAGCCCTGAAAGTCTATAGCGCTCCATGTTCTGGAGGGGGGACAACGTAGGTGGCCTTTCATTGGTCCCACATGGTGCAGACATTTCTGGGCAGCTTTTCAAGCGAGCTGAGCCCTGTAGCCATCCGGGCTTTTCCTACTCCAGGCTCTGATGGCCAAAGAGCTGGAGTTCACGCCTCTTCCGACAGGCGGTAGTTAGACCTCACCGGTGGGAGATTTCTTACTGAGGGCCAGCCAGAACCCTCTGTCTGTGGCTCTCCTCAGCTTTCAACTCCCACCGCCCTGTGACGCAAGCAACGGTGCTGACAGCCATCGCGGGCCGTGGGGCGAAGTGGGAGGGGCCGGGCTGTGTGACCCACATGGGGTGGGGCTAAGAGAAGAAGTGGAGGAGCCTAGGGCAGCCAGCCCTTAGTGCCACTCTGAGCACAATGCTGGGCCCTCCTCTCCCTTACGGCCAGGTGGATTAGCAGAGCCCTTCCCAGGGGCCCGGACAGCGTTTCCTTTAATTTTTTCCATCTATGGGCAGAATAAATTTTACATGCACCGAGATATGTGGGGTTGCGCACCACCAACACAACACATGCTGCCCGCTGTGGGTGTTCTGCTAATCAGGTGAGCGGCACTTGGCTCTGGCTCCCTTTGCCCTGCCTTGTTAGTAGGCCTGGAGGCCTGGCTGTTGTTCCCCTTTTGCAGAAGGGAAGCTGAGGCTGGGAGAAGAAGTGGCTTGCCCAGGGTTCTCAGGAAGTTTGTAGCAGAGCTAGGAACAAAGCCAAGGTCTCCTACGTCCCTAACCACAAAGGGGTCGGTCTTCAGCCATTGGTGCAAAGCCCACGTGGGTCGTCCAGTTTGCACTGGAAATATCTCATGGCTGCGAATGGCTCTTTTCCAGCCTGGCCCAGGAAAATTCGGCTTCACGTCTCTCTTCAGCGTGGTTGGCATAACAATCCCGCCCGAGCCTTTGACGAGTGCCGTGGGGAATGAGGATGACGGTTCATGTGGAAACTCACCAGATTCCCGGCCATTTCTCCTTTCCTTTTTTGTTCCTTTATAAATCACAGCTCTTGGGCCTCTTCCAGGCCACCGATTTGCTCACAGTGATCCTTCCCATCCTTTGCTCCAACCGCATTTTCGTCTCCCTGGTTTCAATTAATTCATCGTGCCTCAAATGTAAACCACCGTGGGTTGGAATAGCAACAGTATGCAAGACGAAGGGCCAGATTCTAACATTTCCCCCCATGCCCCAGTAACGCCTTACTCGGTGAGTTCGGTGGGACGGTGGGAGTAGGTAGGTCTTCGGTGGCACCATCTGGTCCAAGTTGAACGGTGAGAGCCCCCATTAACTGCAACTCCTCAGGGCTATCAACTCTCAGACTCTTCCTGGAGTGGCGTCCAGGGCTGGAGAGCAGTGCATGTCCCCGTGCCATTAGGACTATTCTGAAGGCTCCATGCACAGCTGGGTGACATGAAACCCTTAAAGACTCCCAGCTGTTCATAGAAACCTGGGGCTGGGAGAGGCCTCCGGAGGTCATCAGGTCTGGCACGCTGCCCAAAGCAGGACCAATCCCAACTAAATCATCTCAGCCGGAACTTGAAAACCTCTAGGGATGGAGATTCTACCACTTCTCTAGGCAACGCATTCAAGAGCTTCAACACCCTCCTGGCGAAATCAATTTTTCCTAATATCCAACCTGTTCTTCTGATGGACCGTGGCGATTGACTGAAAGGATTTGGGATCACGGGTGGAGAAGCCTGGTCACAAGTGGCTGAGAAATCAAGTTGACTGGTAACTTTCTGAGGAATGATTTTGTTTGTGGAAACTGTAGTTGACTCCTTGACACCAAAGCTTTTCACAATCAAGTTGGCTTTGGTGAAAATCTCCTGGTTCAACAATTTTTAATTTTTTTTTTAACAGTTGAAATGTCCTGTTTTTCACCATCTCTAAGTGAGAAACTTTTATCTTCTGATTTGAAACAACTTTGCATATTCAATGTCTTTGTTAATTTATACCAAAAAAGGTTCGACATTTTAAGAAGATTGAAATGAAAATGAAATGATCTGAAATGAAACGTCTGACCCGCTGTCCTGATCCGAATGTTTTTCAGCTTCTTGGGTCATGAATATTTTTGCGATCGTGACAAGCTGTCGTTTTTCAGGACTGAAAACCATTCTGACTTGATCAGTGCGGTCAGTTAAGCCACATGTTGATCCTGTGTTCAGCAGAGTGGGTTAGGAATGGTTTTCCCACCCTGCATGTGCATGAGTCTCCTTTCTGTATTGGTCTTTTGTTCTGCCTGATGGCTCAGCAGCGCTGGTTCTGTGGGGCCCTGCACAGTGGAATTAAAATGTTTCCTCTATTCCTGATGGCAGGCCGGGGCAGTGCAAATGATGAGTTTTTTTTTAGAGATGTGACTTTTATGATCGTCAGCCTCACACTAATGAAATATTCCTAAAGCAAATTTTAAACTAAGGTCCTGTCAATGAACGCAGTGAATTCAGAAACTGACCGTATATATCTGGGGTAGGCAAATGCCTGTTAAATTGCTTCACAGCTTCCATGTTGTGCTGATAGCTCCTACCGGCTCTTTCACTGTTAAATTAACTAGATGCTCTCTGGAGGAAGCTGAGCCACAGAACAGGGGTCGGAAGAGGTGGGTGGGTGGGTGGATGTTAAGACCCAGCGATGCCCCAAAATTTCAAGTGCCCTACACAGCTGCATATTATGTGTATGACTAGAGATGGCCCTGTCTCTCCGTCTTAGGTAGCGTGTGTGTCAGAGCCATGAGCCACTACCAGCGTTCGCTCTATTTTTACCGTCCTGGGTGGAATAAATTTTATGTGCACCGAGGGATGTGCAGATGTACACCACCGGTAGAAATACGTTGCCGGCTGTGGATGCTCTGCTAAGCAGCTGGGCAGCACCTGAATCTCTCCTGGGCAGCTGCCCAAGTGCTCAGCTTACAGGGAACGCCAGCCATCTGCCATCCAAAGGTTTTCAGATTCCATCCTGGGTCACATTTGGCTTCTCTAGGGAATGCGACCTGTGTTCTGAAATCAGCTGCCTTGACCTCGGTCTGACCTTCAGAAACTGTGACTGATCGCAAATTTAATCAGGGGATACAGCCTCTAGTCTCCCGGAAGCCTTTTTTCCCTGCACCTTTTGTTCGTGGGGAAAGAGGAGGGACAGTTTTCTCCCTTGATAGGGGAGTCGGGAGCTGTGCGAGAACTTGAGAGGCACCTGATGGTTTCCAGACTTTGTGCACGGCGCCGCTCTGGATTTGGCAGAAGGAAGTCAAAGCTAAATGTTCTTCAGGTGCTCACCCAAGGGGCTTCCTGCTTGGAGGTGCCAGGATGCCTGCGGATTGCGTCTCAGTGCAGGCCCCTGTCCCCGAGTGCATCTTAGCTGCGCGATTGACTGAGTTGTAACACACGCCGAGCGTGACTGTGGGCTCCCCCCATCCTCCTGAGCTCTGGAATTGCAGGGAGATGTTTGCATAGGCTTGCTCGAGGGGGCTCAGAGTAAGGCTGCACGTTCCCTGCTCCAGAAACGACCCTGAGACGCAGGACCAAAGGGGTGGGTTGGTGGGTGCTCTGTCTCTGCAGGGACTGGGATTCTTGTTTGGGCCGGGGCTGGTGGGGAACAAGAACCGGTTGAGGATCTATTTGGACACAGTGAAAACAGACAGGCATGAGGTCGCCCGCACTGCCTAACAAACAGGCCTAGCGGGTCAGCGCAGTGACCTGGCCCTGCGGACCGAGGGCACCGGGCAGCTGAGCACGCAGGGGCGCATATTTGTCTCTGAGCCATGCCCCTGCCTCCTCCGATGCTAGGGCTGACCTGGCTCCTGGCACAAGTTAGAGGTGCCTGACAGCTGCTCTCACGTACGTCACTAGCCAGGTAGTAGTGCTCCTGTCCAGGAGCAGAAGCTGCTTCTGCTGGCACAGAATCCCCTGTGTGTCTCAGCCAAGGCGAGGGGCTATGGAAAGGTTTGGCTGGGAAACGGAGGAAGGAAGGATTGTGGAGGATCGAACGCCAGCCTGGGAACCGGCCCATCTGGGAACAGTTCCCAGTTCTGCCACTGACTCGTTGCGTCATCTTGGACAAGTCACTGACTCTGAGGCAAAAATGTGACCCAACGCGAGGCTCCCGGTGTGGGACCCTGGCTTGAGAAGTAAGCAGCCAAAGTGGCCACTGGCTTTTGACTGTCTCCGTGGATCTGTGCTGGTGAACCTGCACGCTGGCTTGGCCTCCTTTCCCTCCAGCAGTAGCGGTCTCCACGGGCCACAGCAGGTGACCGGAGTGAGCTGGGCAGGTTCGTTGCTGGGGCTGCAGCAGTGTTCCCCTGGCCAGGTGCGCAATAATCCCATCTGAGCGGAAGGTCCATCTCCCGCTGTCTTCTGTCACACTACCGTGGCCGTGTCCCCTCTGGAGGAAGCAGCTCTGTGGCAGCTCAGGGGGCTCAGACCTCCTGAGCTCTCGGTCTCCAGGCTGGCCTTCCATCAGACCGCTTCCAAGTGCGTGCAGTGATCTCCCTTCTCCTTCCAGAACGACGCCGGGGGGCAGCGAGTGCTGGTCAACAAGTGGAGCACCTTCAACAAAGCCCGGCTGGTGTGCTCCGTCCCAGGGCCTGATGGGATAGACACCTACTTTGATGACCTGGGTAAGAGGGCCACTGGCCGCTGTGGGGCTCTGGAGCTGGGGTCGTCCGGCCAGAGGGCTCCTCGGCTGGCCGCTCGGCAGGGGTGGGTGGAAGGAGAAAGCCCCGGATGTTCAGTATGGGCTGGAAGCTGGGCAAGTGCAGTCGTGCTCTGCTGACTGGGGAGGGGCCTCTGGTCTCCGTTGGCTTCTGGGATGCTGGGTGTCCAGAAACGCTCCTCCGCTTGACCTTTGCCTCTTGGGAAGAGGGTACCGGGCTCATCCCCTCCCTGCGTCCCACCCATCCACCCCCCCAGGAGGTGGAGCTGGGGGGGCCGTTCTTGACTGGAACTACGCTGGGGGTGGTTGTGTTCCTTGGGATGTGAGACTTGGCAAGCCAAAGAGATGCGAAGGGCACTGCGGCGTAGCTGGCTGTGGTAGGGGGTAGTTTGGGCTGCAGGGTGACCCGCCTCCTCTTCCCTAGAGGACGTCTTCTTACTGAGGACCAAAGATGGCAAGAGCCCGGAGATCTATGCCCTCTTCAGCACCATCAGGTAACCTCTCCCAGCTCCTCTCTCTGTCTGTAACCAACATCTCCTCCCCTGCCGCTCCAAATTAACATCCGCTGTTCCAACGCCACCCTTAACTCGCACCAGCCCCGGGGCGGGTCCAGGCTGATCAATATTCTCATTGTTTATTGTTTTACATTGTGGTTGTGCTGGGAGGTCTCCTAGCGCACTGTGCTAGGTGCTGGAAGGAGTCCCTGCTCCAAAACATGCTCAATCCGGTGAGAACAGACGGTTTGTTTGTCGAATAACTACGCCATGGTGGAGGAGGTTCGCAGCATAGTGATGAATAATGTGAATGCCCTGGGTTGGTTTGGGTGTAATAGGCTAGTATAAAGAAGCAGACCTCCCGAAGTTCCTACAGATACCTTTGTCGTAATTAAACGCACCAATATTAGATACCAGATTGTGCCGTAGGCGCATAATCCAAATGGACAGCATTGGACAGCCGGAACCACCATGTGCCGTTGACAGACGTCCCAGGATGTGATTTATTTAATTAGGAGCAAGAAAATATGATTGCACGATGACTCAAAGCTAACCTGTTCAGTCTTCTAAAGTGGTCTTTTATAGCCTGGAAATGGTCACATAGGTTGCACCTTTCTAGTCCAGCACCCTCACGACCTGTTCGGTGATGAACAAAAGAATTTGCTGGACCACGGGAGGTCAATACTGTCTAGAACATCCCCAACACTTCCACTGCTGACGGGGCTCTTAGGAGGCATGTAGGGGCACATTAGAGCAAAATAACAGCACAGGACACTGAGAGTCAGGACTGGTGGCTGGGAACAAACTTTACGGGACCCCAGGAAACTTGGCCACACGCGTGATAAGTGGTCGTCCCGCTAACCAAAATCATGCTCGACCATGCATGTTGCTGGCCGAGTGAGGTTCAACCTGTACTACTGTACTGTACTACAACCTGTGCTGGGGGCAGCGATAAGGTTATTGGGATGTCCGATGTGAACGTTCCCAGTCTTTAAGAGCTAGGCTTCACTTGGTTTCACCTGTGACATTCATGACAGATGTTGTTTCTAATGTTTATACTTTTCTCAGGGGCCGGGTTAGTTTGAATTCACATTGTCCTCTGGAAAACATCAAGAAGTCCCAGGGGCACCTTATAGCCTAGCAGATATTTTGGAGCATGAGCTTTCGCGGGCAAAGCGGGTCGTTGCCCAGGAAAGCTCGTGCTCCAAAATATCTGCTAGTCTATAAGGTGCCCCTGGGACTTCTTGATGTTTTTGAAGATACAGACTAACTCGGCTACCTCGCTGAGAATTGTCCTCTGGGGATTTCGACTGTGATGGGTTCAGTCTGACTCTGATCAGTGAGCGCCGAGCTGATGGGGAGCGGAAGGCCGAGTCCCATCTTCTTAAGCAGGCTGTGGACGGTGGATTTGCAATTAGCTTTCGGTTCTGGGGTCGGATGTGGTCATTTTTATTCTTCCTCACTACACACATCTCTCGACACACTCGGGAAGGGCTGTGGTCTCCTCACCTGTGACCAATCCCTCTCGTTTCAGCAACGTCTTCCAAGGCTCTGCCATATGTGTGTACCGCATGGCAGACATCTGGGAAGTTTTCAATGGGCCCTTTGCCCATAAGGATGGCCCGGATCACCAGTGGGCAGCGTATGAGGGCAAGGTGCCCTACCCCAGGCCAGGAGTTGTAAGTGGCTCTCACCCTTATTTGGAATATGTCTGGAGGAGACTCATAAAATGATCTTTTCGGGGGGCTGACAACATTCACACCTGCTCCAGAGCCTGGGATGTCCATTATGAATCCCACCTGGCCTCACCTCAGGCCAAGGCTGATGAGTTTCCCATCTGATGGCGGTGGGCTGCCCTTTGGCACAGGGCACCAGCAAGCAGTGATGGCTGTGCCCTGGCACGAGCTCCACAGCGGTTGTTCCTCCTGGGACCGTTGTCAGAGTTTGTTTCAAGAGGTGGGAGCCAGGGTTCCCTCTAATTTTTAACATCCGTGGGCAGAAGAAATTTTATGCACATCGAGGCATGCGCAGACGTGCACCACCATGAGACTGCCGTCCGTGGGTGCTCTGCTCATTAGCGAGGTGGCACCTGAATCTCCCCATCCCAAGCTGCCCTGTGGGTGATTGAGGAGGAGGTATCACAGGGCAGCTAATGGGAGCACGCCTTCCCCCCTGGGTTCTCAGCCAGGTGGAGCTGGGCTGGAGACGGCGGTAGAAGCCCAGGCAGTGTGCTGGAACAGAGCTTGCCCAGGTGCTTGTTGAGGTGGAGCAGGTGGCTCGCAAGCACAGGGATGGGAGAGGCTGGAGGTGGGGGTGTTCTGCCGTTCGGGCGCAGAGCAGCCACCAGGCTGAATGGCTGTCTCTTCTGCCAGTGTCCTAGCAAAACCACCAACCAGCCCCGCCGGCAGTACGGATCCACCAAGGACTACCCCGACGAGGTGCTGCACTTCGCCCGCGCTCACCCGCTCATGTTCCGGCCCGTGTACCCGCTGCACCGCCGGCCCCTCCTGGTGAAGACCAACCTGCAGCACCGGCTGCAGCAGCTCGTGGTGGACCGGGTGGACGCTGAGGATGGGCAGTATGACGTCATGTTCCTCGGGACAGGTGAGTTGGCGCGCAGGTGGAGAACCTCCATTTCCTGGTGGAGCTCCCTACCCTCCTTCCCCTGGCTGTCCCCTGCCTGGGCCATCCTCCTCTGGTTACTTCAGCCGCTGCTCACCAAATCCCATGTTGCTGACCATCACCTTGCTAGCCCCGCTGGAGCTGAACCTGCTCTGGCTGTTGGCTACCTGTTGGTAGCATAGACCAGCTGTCCCAGTTATAGGGGTAGCTGCTCCTTTAGCTCTCTCTTAATCTCTCCCAAGTGCTGCCTTGCTAGCGACCATTCCCACGCCACCTCTTCTGTCGGTGCAACCCAGTTTCGTTGGACGTGTTTCTTGCGGTTTCTTCCCATGGTACGATATCCGGTTCTCCTGCTTTCGGCAGGGGGCTGGACTGGATGACCTCCTGAGGTCCTTTCCAACCCTAGGATTCTGTCATTCTGTAATTCCTGGTGACTCCATGACAGCCTTGGAGAGCCCTGGGCTCAGACTGCCTCTGGAGGCTAGGTATCAGTCTGCTTCTGCCCCCTCCCAACCTCCGGGAGGGTGTCCCTTTGACCCAGGTCTGGCCCCTGTTGCACTGGTGTTGGTCTCAGAGCAGTTCTATACTAGACCTTAAAGTCTATCCTAGATACGCAGTTCCACCTCTGGCAGTTGCGTAGCTGGAATCGATGTATGTGCGATCAACTTCTCCGGCCGTCCTCCCTTACTCCTCGCGAGAACGAGGAGTACCAGGGTCATTTGTCGAGCCCTCGTGGTTCTGTTTCCTGCATCCCCACTAGGCACGCGAAATGGAATCCCAGAAGATCGACCTCCCAGTAAGTGTAGCTGCACCTTCGAGAGCTAAAGGTGTTTATAATCCGGCACTGTCCCAAATGAAACAGTAATAGGTGGGTTTAGGATTGTTTGTCAAGAGAGTTCTTGCTTTTACTTGGTGACGTGGCAGACATACAAAAATATGTCTCCCATTGGAAGTTTCCTGATTAAACACGGAAGAGAGTGGCACTAACCCACCGACCGGCTTTGAAACGGTGGCTGTGTGATTATGCAAAATCGGCTTAGTCGGACCATATCAAAGTGCCTCCTCTTTTGAAGTCCAGTGATCGGGCTGCTGTGAAAATAAGCCTTTCTTTGCTGAAAGAGACACGGTTAATTCTACTCTCAATCCTGATGTGAAGACCGCTCCTTTATCCTAGTCTTAACGAACGCCAGATAGAGGAAAGACACGACAGAAAAGAGGGGCAGAATATGGCTTTTCTTGATGTCTTTGGAATACTCAACTGCTGGTTTGTTGTCATAGAGTCATAGAACACTAGAACTAGAAGGGACCTCAGGAGATCATCAAGTCCATTTCCTTTCCCTCGCAGAAGGACAAAGCACCATCTAGATCATCCCTGACAGACGTCTATCCAACCTGCTCTTAAATATCTCCAGTGGTGGAGATCTCACAGCCTCCCTAGGTAACTTATTCCAGTGTTTAACCACTATGCAGTTAGGAAGTTTTTCCTAGTGTCCAACCTAAACCTCCCTTGCTGCAGTTTAAGCCCATTGCTCCTTGTGCTGTCCTCAGAGCCCAGGGAGAACAATTTTCCTCCCTCTTCCTTGTTAACACTCTTGTAAGTACTTGAAAACTGCTCTCTTATACCCTCTATCTTCTCTTTTCTAAACTAAACAAGTCCAATTCTTTGTCTTCCCTCATTGTTCATGTTCTCTAGACCGTTAAGTATCACAGGGGTAGCCGTGTTAGTCTGGATCTGTAACGGCAACGAAGGGTCCTGTGGCACCTTATAGACTAACAGAAAAGTTTTGAGCATGAGCTTTCGTGAGCACAGACTCACTTCATCTCACGAAAGCTCATGGTCAGAACTTTTCTGTTAGTCTGTAAGGTGCCACAGGACCCTTCGTTGCTGTTCTAGACCATTAGTCGTTCTTGTTGCTCTTCTCTGGACCTTCTCCAATTTCTCCACATCTTTCTTGAAATGTGGTGCCCAGAACTGGACACAATACTCCAACTGAGGCCTGAATCAGCACAGAGGACAGAGGAAGCATGACTTCTCAGGTTTAGCTTACCAGACCACTTGAGCATGTGGTTTAGCTGGAAAGTTGACTTCAAAACTTGATGTTCGGGCCCTGGGGAGTTCCAATCTGGTCAGAGTCAAGGCCGTCATCTTCTGCCTCCTTTTTCCTGAGAGAGGGCAGGTTTGGGTGGATGCTGTTCGGGTAGTTTCTGGATTTGTTGACAAGCTGAGAGAGGAGGAAAGAAATAACGAGGCACAAAGTAACACAAGGAAGGGCCGCAAAGCAGGTTGAGGACCGCGTGTCACGCTGAGGTGATGACTTCCCTCGCTCACTGATGACAAAGCTCTTTTAAACAAGAGCAAAGCCAGCCAGCCTCCCCACAGGGAAAAAATTCTTCAGATGGGTTGCAGTGCCCACAGGTTGGGGATGAACCGAGGGAAGAAGCTGGAGTGGGGAGGAACTTGAGAACTGAAAGCGCTTTACCAAAGTCCTTCCTGGAGGAACCTCAGGAGGACAAGAGTGGCAGACATAGTTCATCCCACCCTTTTTCTTTTGTCCACTTGTTAGGCCGACGGTCCAGCACATCTGTTCTTCTCTCTTAACTTCTGGTTGGGCACCTTCCCTTCTACCAGGAGCCCAACAATCTGTGAACCCTCTCAGCAAGTCTTTGTTGCCCCAGTCCTGTCCTGGGTCCATTGATTGAAAACAGCCCTGGTTTCCAGGTAGGCCAAAATGAGAGGTTATAGTCGTACCCCACGAACGCGCACTCAGGGTTTGTCTGAGTTTCCCAGAAGGGTCCATGTTATTGGCCCCATGGTCTCAACGCTCCTTTGTTCTCTCTGTCCACTTCCTGGGTCTCCCCTCCCTATCAGGGCACCCGGGCAAGGGTCATTGCCTTGTAAGTCTCGGCAGGCTAGCTGAATCCACCGTGCTCTTTTCTGGAGACATGAGCAAATGTGTCTTGATGCCTCCTCTGTGAAGGATAAGCAGAAGTGTCCATGCTACCGGTCTCCCCCACGCCCACCACAGCCAGCCCCAAGGGAGGCTGTAGAAATGGCTCCTTTGCACGTGATGCTCAGTTCTTGTGAAGCTCCGGTCTCTTTTGTACATTGACTGCCTGGCTAAGTTCGTGGCAAGCCTCAGTTATGAAAACACCTTTCTGACTAGCCACCGCACATAATTGTACGCCCTCCCATGGTCTCACGTTCCACACACCTAGGCTACGTCTACACGTGAACCCTACATCGAAGTAGCCTATTTCGATGCGGCGACATCGAAATAGGCTACTTCGATGTATAACATCTGCACGTCCTCCAGGGCTGGCAATGTCGATGTTCAACATTGACGTTGCGCAGCACCACATCGAAATAGGCCCTGCGAGGGAACGTCTACACGCCAAAGTAGCACACATCGAAATAAGGGTGCCAGGCACAGCTGCAGACAGGGTCACAGGGTGGACTCAACAGCAAGTCGCTCCCTTAAAGGGCCCCCCCAGACAGACTTTCACTAAACAGCGCAAGATACACAGAGCCGACAACTAGTTGCAGACCCTGTGCATGCAGCATGGATCCCCAGCTGCAGCAGCAGCAGCAGCAGCCAGAAGCCCTGGCCTACGGGCTGCTGCACATGGTGACCATAGAGCCCCGCAAGGGCTGGAGAGAGAGCGTCTCTCAACCCCCCAGCTGATGGCTGCCATGGAGGACCCCTCTATTTCGATGTTGCGGGATGCGGATCGTCTACACGTTCCCTACTTCGACGTTGAACGTCAAAGTAGGGCGCTATTCCCATCCCCTCATGGGGTTAGCGACTTCGACGTCTCACCGCCTAATGTCGATTTCAACTTCGAAATAGCGCCCAACACATGTAGCCATGACGGGCGCTGTTTCGAAGTTGGCGCCGCTACTTCAAAATAGCGTGCACGTGTAGACACGGCTCTAATCAGCTAACCTGGGCTTGGAAAAACAAGAGGTTAGTGGAATCTAGAGCAAAGAATGATGCAGGAAATATAAGAACATCATTAAACTGTTAAAAGTGCTTTTAGAAAATGTGGTGAGAGGGGGATGCTGAGGCCAGAGAGGCCAAGGGACTCGCCCGGCGTCACTGGGCCAGGGACATGTAAAGCCGAGAAGAGAACCCAGCTCCCAACCCGGGCTCCCTGTAAGCTGAGTGCTTGGGCGGCCGCTCAGGGGAGATTCAGGTGCTGCCCAGCTGATTAGCAGAGCGCCCCCAGCCGTTAGCGTGTGTTTCCATGGGTGGTCCATGTCGGCACACGCTTTGGTGCACAGAGCAAAATTTATTCCAGCCACGGATGTGAAAAAGGTTGGCGGGAACCCTGCTTCTCACCTCTTTTGGTGAAGGCTAGACCCTGGCACGCTCCGTCCTGTCAGCGTGATGCAAAGCCCACTCTGATGGGCGCTGGCTGTGTTCGGGGCCCCCCTCCTGCTGGGCGGAAATGATCTCCTGGTGAAGCTAAACCCCGCTGGTTGTTTTCACGGGGCAGGTTAGCAGTGACTGCGATAGCCCTCCACGCTTCAGGAGCAGCCCCTGAAGGTTTAACACAAGGCCTGACGCAGCCGTAGCGCTAGGGCAGAGAGCATCATGGGCCAGCCTTCACCATGAGAAGCCGGGACCTGGCTTCTGTTCGTGGCTGTGCCACTCACCTGCTGAGCGATGCTGGGCGAGTTGCGTGGCCGCTTTGTGCCTCAGTTTCCCCAGCTCACCACAGCTGCCAAGGTTTCTGGTGGAGAAAGGGGGTAATATGGTTGCTGGTGTGAGTCCTACCCTTGCCGTGGGCAGCTGGCTGGGTGGGACTCATTCCATCGCCCTGGCAGGGAAAACCAGCGGATGCCTTCTCTCGGGTCCAGGCCTGGACAAGGGCTGGATTAACGCAGGGGATTTAGGGGCTGCGGGCCGGGAGCACCACAGAAATAAACGAAGAACTACTCAGTGTCATCAGCCTGCGGATCACAACTGCTTGGTCGATGCTGGAGCATCTCCCCGTCGGTCACCGTCTCCAGGCCGCGAAAAGTGCAGCGACGCAGCTGGGCTCGGACTGGCTGCCTGTGTGTGTTATGGCCCCACGTCACTCCCGGCAGCTGGCACGTCTCTGCGACCCCTGGTGGCGGGGGGAGAGGCGGCTCTGCGTTCTGTCTCCGCCCCCCCAGCACGTTCCCAGCCAATGGGAGCTGCAGGGGTGGTGCTTGCAGTGCATTGAGACACGCTGTCCCCGTCCCCCACGGTGCGCAGGGACATGCCAGCTGCCAGCCTTCCAGGAGCAGCAGGGGGCCATGGCGTGTGGGCAGCCTGCCTGAATCCCCTCTGCAGGTCAGCCTCCCTCCCAGAGCCTGCACCCCTTACTCCCTCCTGCACCCCAACCCCCTGCCCTAGTCAGGCTGTGCAGTAATTGGGATCACTTGGTTTTAAACTGGGAATAAGGCGTGTGTACAGGGGGCCCCAAATTTAATAGCTCCAGGTCCGGAGGAGGGTAATCCAGCCCTGGCCCTGACATCGCTGGGGCAGGGCGCTGCTCTGGGTGCAGAGGGATGGGGAAGAGCTTGCTGTTGTGGGCAGGGTGTGACTTGTCAGCCATCTAGCTTCGTTCCCATCCAGACGCCGGCTCAGTCCTCAAGGTTCTCGCCCTTCCGAAAGGCAGCGCCGCCGCCGCCGCTGAAGAAGTCATTCTGGAAGAGCTGCAGGTTTTTAAGGTGAGCTAATCGGCCTCGCGTGAGCGGGCGTCTTTGGGCGTTGGCCCAAGTGCAGCACGCGCGTGTGTCCGTGTCATCAGCAGCGTGCACATGGTGTGCACGTACGAGCCGTGCGAAGTAGGTTCCTCGTGTGCGTGACTGCTTCATTCACGGCACCTGCCCCCATGTGTGTTACTCTTGCACGTGTGGCCTCTTGCTTTCTGTTTGGGTGAGCGTGTGGGCACGTGGGCCGTGTGTCTGAATGTCTCCAGTGCCTGACAGGAGATGTCACCCAGAGCGTTGTGAGCAAGACGTCGTTCTGGTGCTCTGCTCTGCGCTGGTTGGGCCTCAGCTGGAGGGTTGTGTCCAGTTCTAGACGCCGCGTTTCAAGAAAGATGTGGAGAAGGTCCAGAGAAGAGCAACAAGAATGATTAAAGGTCCAGAGAACATGAGCCCTGAGGGAGGACTGAAAGAACTGGGCTTGTTTAGTTTAGAAAAGAGAAGACGGAGAGAGCGGTTTTGAAGTGCCGAAAAGGGTGTTACAAGCAGGAGGGAGAAACATTATTTTCCTTGGCCTCTGAGGACAGGACAAGAAGCAACGGGCTTAAATTTCAGCAAGGGGGGTTTAAGTTGGACATTAGGACAAGTTTCCTGTCCAGGTGGTTAAGCACTGGGTTGTACGGTCCCCATCACTGGAGAGATTTAAGAACAGGTTGGAGGTGACAGGGATGATGTAGTCGGTGCTTGGCCCTGCCATGAGGGAAAGGGACCGGAGTTGATGGCCTCTCGAGGTCCCTTGCGATTCTCGTGTTCTGGGGTTCTATGCCAGGGGCTGGGGCAGCCTCTCCTGCTGGCACAGATCAGGAACTCAGCCCTGTGCCGGAGGTGGAAGTGAGAGGAGAAAGTGGTGTGGTCTGGGTGGGCCGCTGAGGGCAGGGGCTGGCTCCCTTCGGCACCGGTTCTCGCTTGTGTTAGTAAAGCTGTGTTGCCCCGGGAGCAGGCCGTTCAGCATGGGGCACGGAGGGAGGGGAGCGCTGAGATTAAAGATGCGGAGGAGAGAAGAAGGAATTTATGAAGGCGAGGGCCAGGCCAGGCCTCTGCTGAGAGCTCTCTGCCTTCCCCAGGTGCCCACGCCCATTACCGAGATGGAAATCTCCGTCAAACGAGTGAGTGGCGGCTCCTCCTCCTCGGTGGGACAAGCGCGGGGCCAGAACCCAGCCCATGCAGCCCGCGGAGGGGCTGGGGGCAGCCGTGGGTGGGGAGTGTCGGTATTTTAAACCCCAGCGCCGGCCTGGCTCGGGTGAGAACCAGCCGGCAGCGCCAGGCCCCGAAGAGCGGCCAGTACTTTGCGGCTGTGATGGCAGATCAGCTCTGCAGACCACAGGGCAGTCACACGCCGGGCTTCTGCCGGGGGGCACCGTTCCCCAGCTTCCCCCACGGCCCATCCTCTCGGCCCGGTGAAACCCCCGTACCCAGCTGGAACGGAGGCGCAGGACGGCTCATCCTTCCATCCCGGAGGCCTTGAGGGCGCTGCCTGGCTGCTCACCAGCCTCCTGCACTGCTCTGCTGGTGGGCCTCCGTCCTGGCTTGCCTCTCGCCCCAAAGCTACACAAGTGTCCCCCCTCTGCAGCTGCCAGCCTGGGGCTCCCCCATCCAGGTCTGCCTCGCGTTCCTATTACCTCAGGCTCTGCCCTTCCCACCAGGCTTGGGCCCGGAGCAGCCCCTGGTGAGGAGGCTGGGGAGGTCCCTCTCTTACACAGCCCCAGGCAGGCTTTGAATGCTGGTTCCTGCTGGGGACGGGGGGGTGCCCCAGCCCCGCTGTCTGGCCCAGCACCATTCGCCATGGGAGCCGCATGCAGAGCTGGGGTCCAGCAGCCCCTGCAGCTGACCACCAGCCTGGCTCCATTCACACCCACAGCAAATGCTCTACGTGGGCTCCCAGCTGGGGCTGGCCCAGGTGATGCTGCACCAGTGTGAGACCTACGGCACGGCCTGTGCCGAGTGCTGCCTGGCCCGCGACCCGTACTGCGCCTGGGACGGCGTCTCCTGCACCAGGTACCAGGCGTCGGGCAAGCGCCGGTTCCGCCGCCAGGACGTCCGCACCGGGAACCCCATGCACCAGTGTCCGGACCAGAACCTGACTGGTAAGACGCACGCCTCCCCCGGCCCTGCTCTGCCTGGCTCGCGCGTGGCCAAGGGGGCCCAGCTTCTGCCTCCGCGTCTGGGGCTGGGTGCCGCTGTTCCTAGAGGAGCCAGCCAGCGGCCCCAGCATCGTGGGCTGAGCAGGGCTGGGCCCCCCGCGAGGCTGTGCTGAGGTAACTCATCAGCCCCTGGCTCCAGCGGCAACCTCCTGCCCCCGCGTCCCAGCGTGCGCCTAGACAGGGCCGGGGCAGATGTCCTGCCACGCGGGGGACCAAAGGCCCCAAGTGGGGACAAATCACCCCTGCCCCCCGGAGCAAACCTGGCCGAAGGCGCCCTGCCCGTTCTGCACGGGGTCGGGGGCCCTTCCGCGCGCCGCAGGATGAGCCGAGTCGGGGCTGTCCCGTGGGGTGGGAGGCCCCAGCTGCCTGCCTGCTCCGGGGGGGCGCCCCATGGCCCTCGGGCTCTGAGCGGGCACCTGTGCCCCACCAGTGGATGGCTTCGATGGCGCTGAGGAGAAGGTGGTCTACGGAACGGAGCACAACGCCACCTTTCTGGAGTGCGTCCCCAAGTCGCCCCAGGCCGCCGTGCAGTGGTTCCTGCGGAGGCCCCCTGACAAGCGACGGGATGAGGTGAGGGGCTCCCCCATCCTCCCCCCGCTGTGCCAGAGCCCCCTGCCCCACGCCCACTGAGCCGGGTCTCTTGCCCCTCCTCTCGGCCCCCCAGCCAATGCGCCCCTTGCCCAGGGCACCGTGCGCCTGCTGTGGTCACCTGCCCTCCACGTTCTCCTACCAGCCGCGCTCGGGGCTGGAGCGTTGCCCGAGTGGGGTCCACCCTGAGCACACCCGGTGGCCCGTTCCCCAGCAGTGGTGGCTGCTGCAGCTTGCCGGAGCCTCTCCTCAGGGATGTCCAGATAGCTCCAGGGCAGGGCTCGCGGGGAATTCCAGGGGGCCGGGCGGAACGGCAGACTGAAGCAGGGCCGCCCCTTGGAGCTAGCACTGGGGAGCCACCTGTTCCCTGGGGACACCTCCCCAAGGGTCCCCCAGAGGAGGGCTTCTGGGTCTGATTTTCTCCTCTGGTGACAGGGGCTGGGGTGCTTTGCAAGCACCCCCGGCTCTGTGTGGGGAGGGGCACACAGCCCCGGGGCCCATCACCCCGGGGGTGCCCCCTGACCCATTTGGCCTCTGCTGTCTGAGGATCAGCCCCATCCGGCTCATCCCAAGCCAGCTCCAGCTCTTCCTGCATCCCCAGGTGCCTCCCATACGTGCCCCTCGGTGTTCCTCACCAAGGAGGTGAGACCTCAGCCATGCTGCCCTTGATCCTGCTGCAGCTGGCCAGGTGGTGGGACCTTACCCGCGCTGCTGTCATGGGCCTGGGGGAAGGCTGATCAGGGAGCAAGGCTGGGAATGTCTGGAAGGCACACAAGCTATCAGCTTCCCTTTGCTGGGGTCCTTGGGCAGAGCCGGCGTGGTGGGAGGTGGCATATGGGATCGTGTGGCCCAGGGCTCTGAGCCGGCGTGGTGGGGGGCGGGATAGAGGACCCCATGGCTGAGTGGTCGGAACCAGTGTGTTGGGAGGGGGGTTACACGGCTCAGTGGTCTAATCCCACCCAGCAGTTCCCATGGTTCATTGTCAAGTGGTCTCCCGCAGGTGAAGATGGACGAGCGGATCCTGCAGACAGAGCAGGGGCTGCTGTTCCGGAAGCTGTACCGCCAGGACACCGGCACCTACTACTGCCAGAGCCTGGAGCACGGCTTCGCCCGCACCGTGGTCAAGATCACGCTGGAGGTGCTCGAGAGTGAGCAGCTGGAACACTTCTTCCAGCGGGACCACGAGGCCGAGTCCCCTCGCCTGCCCTGCCTGGCGCCGGAGCCTCGCCTGGCGCCGGGCCACAGGGCCTGGTTCAAGGACATCATGCACCTGATCGGCTACACCGACCTGCACCGGGTGGAGGAGTACTGTGAGCGCGTGTGGTGCGGTGACCGGCAGCGCCGCAAGGCCAAGCCTCCCAGGAGTAAAACCACGCTGAGCAGCCTGGAGGCCGGCAAGAAAGGGAGGGCCAAGCTGCATGAGAGGAACCGGGTGCCCAGGCAGGCTGTGGCCACATAGAGACTGACGGGAGGAGGGTGGACGTGAATGGGGAGCTGGGAGGGGAGGGATGATTCGGGAACGACCCTTTGCTTGCCTAGGAACAGCATCCTGACCACGGGACCTGCCAAGCCGAGGGTGGCTTCCCCTCGCGGCTTGAGCCCAGAGGCAGGGGGAGCCCCCCAGCCCCACCGTCTCCCCCAGCTGGGGGTGTCTTGTTTCCGGCTAGGCTGCTGGTGCCTGGAGGAGCCACTGCAGCCTGAGTCATGGCCCCGGGGGTCTCTACGGCCATCCGTGCAGCCCTAGAGGGGCGTGATGCTCTGTGGCAGAGGGACTGATGGAGGGGCTAGATGCAGGAGCCGGCTACGTCCCTGATGGGAGAGAAGGAAAAGACTGCTACATATGCAGCACCAGGGCAGCTTGGTTTGGGTGTGAAGCATCTCCCAGGACTGGGGCGGCTTGTTCCTATGCTCCCAGAGGGGTGCCCGTGATCAGCTGATCGGTGAGAGGCTGCCAGCCTGCTCTGACCATCTCCGCAGCACCAGCGAGGTCGGCAGAGGAGCGGTTCTCCTCAGCTTTGGCCCAGTGATGGACAGAAGTGGCACTGGAGTGGAGTTGAACTTTATTTGCCTCCGCAGGGACCCTGCGGTCTCCCCCCAGCCTGGCACTGAGCTGCAGTCAGAAAAGGGGGCCCAGCGAGCTGCTTTGCAGGTGACCTCAGGCTGTGTCAGGCACGCCCTTGGTTACAGAACACGCCTCAGTGCATGCCTGGCTGCAGCCTCCCACACCCACGCAGCATCACGGTGATGATCTCCAGCCATGGAACCCTGCTGCTCGGTGTCATGGCAACAGTCACCCAGCTGCGGAATCCCCCGCCAGGCGTCACGGCAACGTCCCCCCCACCACCCCCCGGCCCTGGAACCCTGTCAGTCGGTGCCTGGCAACACTCACCCCGCCCTGCCCCACTATTCAGGACTGAGGGTGCCTTCACTGAGCCAGCGATCCAGAACTGAAAGGCTCCGTCTCTCCCCGCCGAGCCCCGAGCTCGGCGAGCCCCTCGCCAGACTCATCACCCACTGACTGCTGGTGAAATCCCACAGCGGCTGGAACAAATAAACCTGCCGTTGCTGTGGCAGCGCAGCCAGGGAGTCTCTTGCCTGTGTCCGGAGTGGGGCTGGCGGAGAGGATGAACATTGTGCCAGTGAGCAATGCTTGAAATTTAATATTTGCTTCCTAGCTGCAGTCCCACGTGCGGCGGGAGGTGGGTTCCCACCCCTGGCGAGACCAGTGGCTGTGTCAGTGACCAAGTTAGCCAGGATTCGATGCCTGTTCTGTGTTCATTGATTTATTAGGGGCGTTTCCTTCTGGACTTAGTCCTTTAGAGCTCTGTAGTCTGGGAAATCAGCTGGTTTACCCCCAAAGCCATCACGGATACAGCCTCCAAGAGAGTGCAACAGATGTTCAGCATGGTAACGATAGGGCTAGTGCAGATCTTGGGCCACCCTTGGTTAGCTGGGAATAATAAGGTCATATCTTGGCGGCGGCTGCTGCCGCTTGGGAATCCACTCAACCTGACCTGGCCATGTCAGCCAGTTATCGGCACCTGATTTTCTGCTTGGTCCTGGTGCCAATTAGAGCAGCCTAAGGGCTGCTCTGATGTACACCTTCTGATCACCCTTTCAGAGGGTCTGTTGGCCAGCCAAAAAGAGACAGGGAGCAGCAATGCTTCAGCCTACCTTGGGGGAGGAGTGGCATAAGAACAGGCCATCCCAACTTACCCCCACCATGCCAGGCTGGCAATAATCGGTATGTGAACAGGACTGTCTCGAAATGTGTGCTATAGGCCCTATACAGCGGAGCAC
The DNA here is from genome assembly GCF_033958435.1 of Carettochelys insculpta. NCBI lineage: Eukaryota > Metazoa > Chordata > Testudines > Carettochelyidae > Carettochelys > Carettochelys insculpta. The sequence continues at coordinate 3,025,039 of NC_134147.1, read as the reverse complement.
GAGTGGAGATTCTCCAGAAGTTCAAGGACAGGAGAGCCTGAAGTGTGAAAACTCTGTTCCCAAAGCAAGGGGGCTGCCAGGGGCGTCACTGGTGTGTGCCCAGCCTAGGGTGACTGAGCAAGGAAGGGCACCCTGATCTGACCTGCCCTCTTGCCTATCTTCTGGGCAAAGCAGGGCTCTGGGAGAAGCCTGCGCAGGCCAGCAGCCGAGCGCCTGGGGGCTTTAAGCTATTTAGGTGAGTGGCATTGTCTGGGCCAGTGCTGGCCCCAGGCTAGTGCTCCCGGGCTGGGCGGAGGGGCCCCGCTCTGGACCCGTGTTGAGGGCTCCCGTCAGTGTGGAATGTTTGGTGTACCCCAGGTGACCTGTGAGACTGGAGATAGAGCTGACTGGGGGACTGGTCAGACTGGTTCCTAGGCGCACACAGCACCCTAGCTGCCTGGTGCAGCTCAGGAGGGGAAGTGGCTGGGTCGTGTGTGGGCACCTGTTCCATAGTTTCCCCCCTCCCTGTTCTTTGGCTCCCCAGCACCCACACCAACCTGACTCAACCTGTTGCCCCTCACCCTCTGTCACTGGCCCACACCCCCTGGAATGCCTCCACAGCCCCCCACCAGCAAGGGTCCCACGCAGGGCTGCCCTGCGGAACTCACTGCCGCAGGAGGGCAGCAGGGGCAGTGGCTGGCGGTTGCAAGGGGGGGTGGGGCTTACGGCTCAAGCTCGGAGCTGTGCAGTCGAAGGGGAGAAGCAGGGCCGGAACCAGTGAAAATTTAGACACTCCCCGACTGTCCCTGTCCTGTGTGCCCTGTCCTGGCTGCTCGGTGCAGCTGGCTCCCCGTTTCCCCTGGACACGGCTCCACACGGCACTCCCTGCCGGGCGGGGGCGGTGGGAGCCTGGGCTGTGCTTGACTGGGGGCTCACCTCGGGCCTGGCTGCGGAGCAGGGAGTGAGCCTGAGTCAGACGGGCTGCCAGGGCCGGGGGCGCCCGCATGGAGATGCTGCCACCGCGGAAGCCCAACAGCGCATCCCAACTGCTCATCCAACCGCGCCGGGGCAGCTGCTGAGCTGCTGGGGCCCCTGAGCTCAGGCTAGTGCCAGGAGCCAGTGCTCCTGCTGCTCGGGGACCCCTCTGAGCACTTCCAGGTGGGGCAGAGGGCCAGGGCCGTGCGTACAGCTGGCACGAAGCAGGCCCTCTGAGCCAGGCAACTGTGGGCTCTGGGGCAGCAGGCCTGACACCCCAGAGCGGGGCTGAGCCAGGGCTGGGCCTGTGTTTGACAGCAAGGAGCAGCTCAGAGCCAGCTCCTCCCCGGCTTGCAGGCTGATCTGCTGCTCACCCCCTTGGACCTGGAGGTGGGGATCAGCTGCAGAGCGTTCCCCAGCCTGTTTCAGGAAGGCAAGGTGCTCTCGAGTGGCCGCCGGCAAGAGACGTGATGGGCGGAAGGGAGGGAAATTCAGCGCCTTTCCCTGGCTTGCCGCCCTCTGCTCAGCAGCCCATGGGGGGGTGCTCCGGCCCTCCCCCGGGGGCCCCAGGTGGCTTCTTGGCGTAGTTCCCCCAGGCAGAAGGGAACTCGGTTTCGTGGCAGGCAGCAGCAGCTCCTTTTCTACGCGGCCTGCGTGATCTCACTGGCCGCATAAACTCCCCAAGGCCGATAAGCATCTCGCTCCTTCCTGCAGCCCCAGCCCCACACAATAGTGTGACCCTGGGGACTGCTGGGAAGGGCTTTGTTAAGAGAGCGGAAAGGCCTCGCGCACCGACGCGCAGCTGGAGTGAGCCTAACCCAGGCCCCGGCTGTGGAGAACCCCAGCCAGCCGGAGCCACCCCCCCCTTCCCGCCGCAGGGCCGCACAATGAGGAATTGTTCCCTGGGCATGGGGGTTTCCTTGCCCCAGGATGCAGGAGGAGCCTTCCAAGGCAGGAACAAGCCCATGCGCGGCGCCGGGAGGGGCGGGCCGTCCTGGCAGGTTTGCCGACGGGCGAGGACAGGCGTGTTGGCTGCGGGCGGCCTGGCCAAGAGATCAAAGCCTCCCTCACCCCAAGCAAGGCCCAGTGCCGCGCCGGGGCAGGGGAGCTAACACAGCTGGCTGCGGGCAGGGGCAGGATTCCCTTCCGTTGGGGGGGTCCTCGGCCACCAGGGAGCCAACTTAGCAGCCTGCCCTGCCCCATGTGGCACCATCCCCGGCCTTTGCACGCGTACTCTTTGTGCCAGCAGCTCAATCACCCACGAAGCTATTGACCAGAACCAGACCCCAAACCCAGCTCCTTATGTCCTTCCGCCGCCATTGATAGCTGCTCCCCAAGCCTTGTTAGCCAACCAGCTGTGCACCCACTGGGCATGGCCACCCCCAGCTGGGGGGGGCCCAGCAAGTGCGGGGAGGAAAATCATTTTACTTTTTCCCCTCAGCTGCAACAGAGGGCAGGATTTGGCCGGTGCTGGCTGTGGATCGCAGGGCTAAATCCAGCCCCACTGCATCCAGTTGTGTTGGTTTCATTGTCACTTCCTCGCCTGTGCATGTCCCACTCCAAGTACAGGGTGGATCCAGGCACCTCCTTGCCCGCAAGATGCAGGAGCCTCTGGAACGCACAACAAAATAAGTGTGTGGGGGATGGCTGGGGAGCAGGGATACTGAACAGGCTGGTTAACAAGGAAAAGAGAGAGCAGAATACTCGTCACTTGGCTGAGAGCTGAGTCTATGCAGGTGTTTGAAGGGCGTAAGCAACACACGGGGATGTTAAAAGAGGGAGGGACAGCTGGAGAAACATCCCAGGCTGAACGGCTCGGGCACGCACGGGTTAATCTCACATTGGACGCATGCACCACGTCCTCTCGCGGCTGGGAGCGGGAACCAAGCGAGAAAGTGCTCCCTGGTGTCAGGTGCCAGAGGGTGTCACCCGGCATGGGGGGTAAGGGGGATGCTTCGAAGGCCTTGGGTACTCACTGGGTTTGTTGGGCGTTGGATCAGGCCTTACGTCAGCTCTGGAGCTCAGTGGGGCCTGCTGCCCTTGCGCCGTACAACCCCCTGACCTTTCTGGTTTGAAGCATTGGGGAAAATTGCAATCGACGTGCAGCCGGTGGCCCCGCGCCGAGCCGGAGTGTGGGTGCTCTGGGGAAGGGTGTGCGCCCCCTTGCTAGGAACATGTCAGACCAGGCCCGGCCGGGAAAGCCAGAAGATGCTGCTGGATGGGCCGGGCCAGCAGCTCGGCCGAATGAAACGTTCGTTTCCAACTCGGTCCCCTGGCCCCAAACTCATTTGTTTCTCAACTTTTTCTGTTTGAAAAAACAACAAATCCCTTGGTTGGTTTCAGCTCAGCCCAAAAGGAGGAGGTTTTTCCCCCAGTTTGGCCACCCAGCCTCGACCTCCCCAGCCCCGCGAGGCTTTGCAGGGTGGAATTTCCATTGGACGTAACGAAGACGACCCCAGAGCTCCTGGCCAGCTCCTTGCACACGTGGGGCAGACTTGGGGGAAACACCCCCCCCAGGGGCTTGGTGGCTTGCGCTTTAATTAAGCTGCCTGAGGCTAAGGCAGCCTGAAGGGGACCTGCCTCACCCTGCCTGCCAGGGGCTTTGCCTCTTGGCTAAGCCCCCCTCCCACTCCTACGTGGGGCTGTGCAGGGAGGAAGGAGGAGTTTCTGGGGGCTGGGAGGCAGAGCTAGACTGGATCCCCCCCTTACTTTCCTCCTCTGTCGCCTGGGCCTGACCTTAGTGTGTCGGGGATCAGGCCCTGCTTCTCCATGCCTCCCGGGGGTGGGGGCCCAGCAGAGTGGGGAGGGTCAGGGTGCTGCTGCAGGCTCTTGGTAGCCCTGGCAGCTGAGGGGAGAGCTCCCCAGCTGGAGCAGCAGCCTTTGCAGCGGCTGGGTCTGCCCCCGCGTCCTAGGCTGTCTTTGGCTGAGGGGAGGAGGGCGCAGGAGAAAGAGGGCCCCGCTGGCAGCCGCCAGGGCAGCAAGCACGTGCCAGGTTAGCTGTGTGGCCGTTCCCAGGAAAGCCAAGGTTGCGCTGGGCGCTCAGCCTGCTTCGCTCAGCCGCGGGTGGCGTCACTCCAGGGGTTGTGGAGCCAGGCAGCCCCTGTACTTTCTGAACTCCTGCCCCTGGGACCCCAGGCCTCTCGGAAATGCACCGGGCATGGTGACCAGGCAGGAGGTGAGGGGGCGGCGGGCAGCAATGTGCTGAGCAGGGCACACACCATGCAAACACCCCTGGGCAGGCTGGTTTGCTGCTGCCAGTGACCTCACCAAGTGGGATGCCTCCACCTGGCCCCCAGCTCCTGGCTTATTAGGGGAGGGCAGTGCAGATCTCTTCCCACAGGCTTATGTAACAAACAGCCACTTTATCACTGAGCCAGCTCCTGTCCTAACAAAACCTCGGGGGCTGAGCGCCGTGGGCAGCACACGGGAGAGCTGGAGGTGCGGGTGGGTTTCCAACGTGGGAAGGAGCACAGGTTGTGCCATACGAGAGCGCTCTCGGGGCGGCGCCAAAGCCCCCACTGTGCCTGGGATTGCGCAGGACCAGTCTGCAGGGAGGGTGCGTCCTTCCTGACCCCAGGTGACCATCAGCTTGTGCCCTGAAGCATGAGGATGGCCAGCGAAGGCGAGCGCTTCCGTTTACTCCTGGGGTTAGGCATGCGTTACCTCTCTGAGCAAGCGCTCACCTTTGAGCACGACTCTCGGAAAGCTTCTCCTTGCTTCTAAGTCACCCCAGACTCTCTCGGGCAGATGCCCCAGTACATGATGTTGTGTCCCCCCAACCTCCCCTCTACCCCACAGCAGCTGTGCTCCCCAGCAGGCTTCTCCCAGTTTACCCAGCAGGAGAAATCCTTGCAACTTTCCATCGCCAAGATTTGTGCTGGCAACAGGCGACTTCCTCAATGACAGAGGGCAAAGGCCATTTCTCTAGGTGGGCAATAACTGGGCAGCTGGCCCATTTCCCAGTTGCACCGAGGATGTATTCAGGTTCTGCCCCCCAGGAAGTGTAAGAGGGGCAGGCTCAGAGTCCCTGGTGCTGTAGGATAGTTGCAGAGGGGCTAAGGGTCCATAGTGGGGGTGGGAGTGAGGAGCTTAGGGTCCCTGGAGCTGTAGGATGGGGAGGGGAACTTGGGGCCTGTGGTGATGTAAGGTGGGAGGGGGACTCAGGGCACCGGTTTCTGTGGGACCAGGGGACGGGGGATGGGGTTTGAGGGGCTCAGAGTCCTGGGTGCTGTAGCCCAGGGTGTGTGTGTGGGGGGGGGGACACAGGATTCTGGGTGCTGTATGATGGGGGAGGGGGAGACTCGGAGTCCTGATGGTGCAGGGGGGAGGGGTCCTGGCACTGTAGCATGGGGGGGCAGGGGTCTCAGGACTCTGGGTGCTATAGCATGTGGGGGTGAGGGGTTAAGAGGTCCTGACGGTGTAGGATGCGGAGTACAGGATTCCGGGTGCTGTATGCCAGGGGAGGGGGGGACTCGGAGTCCTGGTGGTGTTGGGGGGAGGGGTCCCGGCGGTGTAGGATTGGGGGGGTACAGGAGTCTGGGTGCTGTATGCCGAGGGGAGGGGGTTCTCAGGGTCCTGGAGGTGTAGGATGAGGGAGTTTCAGGATTCTGGGTGCTGTATGCCAGGGGAGGGGGTTCTCGGGGTCCTGGCAGTATAGGAGGGAGGGTACAGGATTCTGGGTGCAGTATGCTGGGGAGAGGGGGGACTTGGGGTCCTGGCGGTGTGGGGGGGAGGGGTCCTGGCAGTATAGGATGGGGGGTACAGGATTCTGGGTGCAGTATGCTGGGGAGAGGGGGGACTCGGGGCCCTGGCGGTGTGGAGGGGAGGGGTCCTGGCAGTACAGGATGGGGGGTACAGGATTCTGGGTGCTGTATGTCGGGGGGTGGGACTCGGGGCCCTGGCGGTGTAGGGGGAAGGGGCGCTGGAGGCGTAGCAGCGGGGTGCAGGGCCCGGGATCTGGCAGCGGGGCCTTCGCACGGTCCCTGTGCCGACGGTGCCATCGTGCGGGACTCCGACTCGGCTCCCGGGCGGCTGCCCGCTGGTCCCGTCGCGTGGGCTGCGCAGCGCCGAGCACCGGGCGACCCGGCGGGGAGTGGGTGGCCCCGTGTCCGGCCGGGGGCGCTCCGCGGCCTGCGCCCCCGCCCAGAGCCCAATGTGCAGGCACGGGGCGCGCAGCGCAGCGGGACATGGGGGTCTGGGGACCCGTGAGGGGATCCGCCCCGCGGCCCCAGCGCGGCTCCGAGACTTATTTCACGCGCCCGGCAGCCGCGGCTGGGACTGATATCCCGCCGCGTCCTGCCTCCGTGCGCCTGCGCGTCGCGGTGAGATGACGAAAGGGAAGTGGGCGTGGCCTGGGGCGGATGGGCTTGTGGGGCCCGAACGTCGGTGCAGCTGAGGGGGAGGGGGCAGGACATGGCGCCGTGGCCCGGTCCGGGGGAAGATGAATAAGGGCTGGCTGGAGCTGGAGAGCGACCCCGGTGAGGTGGGGGGCGGGGTGGGCTGTGAGGGGAGGGAGCGTGGGGGTTGTGGGGGGAGGGGCAGGCTGTGGAGGGAGGGTGGGGGAGGGGCAGGCAGTGGGGGCAGCGTGGGGGTTGTGGGGGAGGGGCAGGCTGTGGGGGAGGGAGCGTGGGTGTTGTGGGGGGAGGGGCAGGCTGTGGGGGAGGGAGCGTGGGTGTTGTGGGGGGAGGGGCAGGCTGTGGGGGCAGCATGGGGGTTGTGGGGGGAGGGGCAGGCTGTGGGTGAGCAGTTTGCCCCGAAGTGAGGTGGGAGTTAAAGAAAAGCCTTTTCTGGTGGTCTGAAACCCCAGGTGCTTGGGCCCCTCTTTGGTTAATACTTGACAAGTGGCCTCCCACCCTCATGTGTCCCCCTGATGTCTTGCTGGGCCTCACTCAGATTCATTCCCATGCGCAGTGATGGCTGTTGGAGGGGGTGTGGGAGTCCAACAAGCACCTCCTCGGTGAGTTTGAGAGATGGGCTCCTGAAAGTGGAGGACAACCCGGGACCAGTATTCACACATCAGGCGTGTGCTGAAATAGTCATTTGAATTCGCCATTGAGCCAAGTATCTTTAAGTGGCTCAGGTGTCAGTGAGCTGTCAGGGTGTGAACGCTGGGCGTGGGATTCCCCACTGGTCTGTACCTGCTCATATTGGCATTAAAAGATGTGTTATATCAACATTTAGGCCCCTGTAAATTATGCCATCTGGGTATTGTGTCTTCGCGCCCCTGAGTTATGCTTTCATACATGGTGGCGTAGCCGTAGCCTAGGTAATAGTATCTTCAATTCATCTTCACTGTGCATGGCACCAATAGCATGATTGTTTTAATGTCACACTCTTTATTCTTCCTCCCCACTGTCTTTCTTGGTGTCTTGGAGGGTTGAAGAGGGAACTGGGGGTCTTCAGATCATTTGTTTTAAGCTACCGACCCTTCAGAAGATCTAATCTAAAAGCTTCCTTTCCCTGCACCGACCAGGATGGTTGGCCTGTTCCCTTTGTTGGATGCTGAAGTAACCGCTGAATGCGTGAAGTGAAAGGAAAGGGTTTTGAAAGGTTGCAGATAAATCAGAAGCAAAACTCCTTAAGTTAATAGCTTGTCTGCCTCGAGCCCTGTTATTGCTTTGCCTACTCTTGAGAAACAGCCTGGGAGTTGTAAGGTGCCCAGCTCTGGGGTGTCCTGAGCAGGTGGTCAGATGAGATGACCTGGTGGTCTCTTCTGGCCTTAAACTCTAAGAGTCTGTCTGTAGTGCAGCTGGAACTGATCGAGCTAGTGTTCCAAATGTATTATTATTTGTCACTGTTCCAAACTTGTGGTTTTTGTCAAATTTGCCCTGGTGCTAACCAGAGCTGGGGGACAGAAATTTCCTGTCTGTTCCGCCAGAGGTAACCTCTGTCTTGTTCCCCTCCAGGTCTCTTCACCCTGTTAGTGGAGGATTTTGGTGAGTAGGGGAGCTGTTCTGCCAGGTTGGTTTCAAGCCCAGACCCCCTTCTGCTGGTCTCACATCACTGGCTCCCGTTCTCTTTTTTTTGTAGGCGTTAAAGGGGTGCAGGTTGAGGAAATCTATGATCTACAGAGCAAGTGCCAAGGGTAAGTTTTCAGCTCAGCCTGACTTATTGGAGTAGATTTCATCCAGCAAAAGCTCCCCTGGGCTCGTCCTTGCACAGCAGTGATGTGGGTACAGGGGTGCGGTTTCTAAAGACACCGATCTCTTGGCAGTAACTGGTTTTCTAAATCCTGCTGCTGCACCCTGTAAGTTCCCTATTATATGTTGATGTAATGCTGTTTAGAGTGAAGTTAACATACATTGGGGAGCTTTTAGTTTGCGCCAGCATGGCCTCTCCGGACTGGACTGGACCAGACGTGGTCTCTGCAGACTGGAGTGCCCAGACATCAGTGTGTTTCAGGAATCACACCCTCATATCCCACCTTAGATGTGTCCTGTGGGCTCCACTTGACGAGAGCTGCATGGTTCATGTTAATGGAAACTTGCAAACTGGTGCCACTGCCAACACCAGCCCCTTTGTGTTTCTTTCTCTGCCAGCCCTGTGTACGGGTTCATCTTCCTCTTCAAATGGATTGAAGAGCGTCGGTCCCGCCGGAAGGTCTCCACCCTGGTGGATGAGACGTCGGTGATCGACGATGACATCGTCAATAACATGTTCTTCGCTCATCAGGTAGGCTGGCTGGGGACGAGTGGGCAGCGAGGGCATGCTCATGCGCTGAGCTTATCTGTGGCCATCCAGATTGTGGCAGGAATGGTCCATAGCCGTGCTGCAGTTCCCCCGACTGGTGGACAGCCTGATTCTGTGCAGATTGCCTGCTTGGCCTACTGCAGATCAGGAGGCTGTGGCTCAGCTCAGGGTTGGCTTTTATATCTGTCACCTGGGTATTTAGGGACATAATGCGTTCGAGAAGGCAGCCGGCCTCTGTGGGGTGTTGGACATGAGGCCTGAAGAACAGAGACTGGAAGATTTGTATGTTGGGGACAGAGGTTGGATGTGAACCTAACACTTTTTCCCTGGGTCCCTCCTTATCACAAAGGAATGGCCTTTTGCTTCCAGAAGGGGACCTAGAGTTGAGCCAGCACAGTGGTCTTGCAGTGCGTTGGCTGGTGTGTGAGCTGTAGTCCCCTCCCGGAGGTGAACCTGGGGTGTGGCACTGGCCTTGGGGCGCAGGGAGTTGGAAGTTGCAAGCTCCAGCCCCCCGGCGTTCTGGACTTGCACTCGCCCCTGGCGCCCTGCTTGCTGTAGGCTTTACTTAATGGCTGTATAGATCTAGCGTCTTCCCTTGTCTGCTCAGGGACAGTGCAGGAGGCTGGCAAAGGCAGAGGGAATCCACACGAATTGTTAGAGCAGAGGGCTGGTCTCATCTGTGCCAGCCCTGGCCTTGCCATGAAGCAGGTGGGGTGATGTGATTTGTGGGAAGGCTGTGACCCTACGCAGTGGGACAGGGGTTGTGTTCCTCAGCTGAGGGTTCCAGGCAGCTGTTGTGCTGGATTTTTGGCAGCAGTTACTGCAGGGTGTCGGGGAGCATCTGGACGCTGGGGCTGAAGGATCCCCCCCGTTTCTGTTATGTAACTTGGTCTCTCTTTCCTGTAGCTGATTCCCAATTCCTGTGCCACTCACGCCCTGCTGAGTGTCCTCCTGAATTGCAGCAATGTGGACCTGGGGCCGACGTTGAGTCGCATGAAGGATTTCACCAAGGGCTTCAGCCCGGAGGTTGGCGCGGGGTGGGGTGTGGGGCTGCGGCTTGCTGGGTTGGGGGTCGGGGGGTCCTGCTCCTTTCCTGTGATCTGTTTGCGAAGGGATGGTTCTGTGCAGCCTCAGCCCAGCTCTGTTCCCATCCCCATTCACATTCCTGCCTTCTTCCCAACCCCTTTTCCTCCCTTCACCTTTGCCCTTGCCTAACTGTGCTGTCCTCTAGATAGGCTCCCTCTGGCCTTCACATCTTTCTCTACAACCCCTTCTTCAAGCATGCCCTCCTTCCTCCCCCACCTTGTTACCTCGGAGTTGCCTCCCCAGGCCACGATCCATTCCTGTGCATCCGCTCCGACATGCCTCTCGGGGAGGGAGGCATCTCCAGAGATGCGGGCTCGCGGCACGGCGTTCAGGGGTTCCCGCCATTGCACCCCTCCACTTTGGGGATCTTTGTCTGCCTTTGCTGACGGTTCAGAAAAGGGCGACTGAAATGATGAGGGGGTTGGAACGGGTCCCCTATGAGAGGTTAAACAGACTGCGGCTTTTCAGTTTAGAAAAGAGGGGATATGACAGAGGTATATAAAATCCTGGGTGGTGTGGAGAGGGTTAGTAAAAAATGTTATTTACTTGTTCCCATAGTACAAGAACTAGAGGACACCAAATGAAATTAATGGGCAGCAGGTTTAAAACTAATAAAAGGAAGTTCTTTTTCACACAGCGCACAGTCAACCTGTGGAACTCCTGGCCAGAGGAGGCTGGGAAGGCCAGGACTAGAAGAGAGTTCAAGGAAGAGCTAGATAAGTTCATGGAGGTTAGGTCCATAAAAGGCGATTAGCCGGGGGTAGGAGTGGGTGTCCCTGGGCTCTGTTTGTCAGAGGCTGGAGATGGATGGCAGGAGACAAGCTGCTTGATCATTGTCTTTGGGCCACCCCCTCTGGGCACGTGGCACTGGCCGCTGTTGGGAGACGGGATGCTGGGCTGGATGGACCGTTGGTCTGACCCAGTGGTGGCTGTTCTTGTGCTCTTTGCTTTTTGCAGAGTAAGGGCTATGCTATTGGGAATGCCCCAGAGTTGGCCAAGGCCCATAACAGCCATGCCAGGTGAGTGTGGGTACCTCCTGCAGCTCTGCGCCCTGGGGGAAGGGAGGCGGCTGCTGCGCTCACCTCTCGGTTGTGTTCCCTCGCACAGGCCGGAGCCTCGGCACCTGCCGGAAAAGCAGAATGGAATCAGCGCCGTGCGGACCATGGAGGCCTTTCACTTCGTCAGTTACGTTCCCATCAAGGGGCGACTCTTTGAGCTGGACGGACTGAAGGTCTATCCCATCGACCACGGTAAGGAGCCCTGGGCCCCAGCGCCTGCAGCCCCAGTGCTGGCCAGAACAGACCCTGCCTGGGCACGATTCCCGGGCTGGAGGTGCTGGGAGTGTCCTTTAGCATTGCTGGAGCTCCTGCAGCTATCCCTTGCCTCAAGCTTGATCTCTTGGTGGCCTGGCCTTCCCGCTGGGCATCTCTGTCTGGCCCCTGCAGCAGGAGGCTCTCCCGGTCAGTGGAATTGTCCTGACCGTGCGCACGTGGGTTGTGGAGGAAATCTCGATCCCCAGCGCGATGCAGGAACACCCAGCAGGGCCGCTGCTGCCTCCCCAGAAAACGACGGCGGCGGCACGAGCTAAAGCACAGAATGCAAGGAGGCCCCAAGGACGGTCCTTGTGTGCCTGCACGCTCTATATTGCCCTGGCCCAGGCTGGCACGTGACCGCACCTCCACCTACAGCCCAGTGCCACCTCAGCCGTATCCCAGCATGAGTCCTCGCACAGCTGCTCCTCGTGCTCCCAGCTGTGCCAGTCCTGCCCTGCCCGCTGCCGTGGCAGTCTGGGGTGTCCCACTGGTGCTGCGTCGGTAGCTGAGATCCAGGGTCGGACTCGGCCACACTCCTGTTACTTGCAGGGTCAGCAGGGGTTGTGCAGAGGTGGGCGCCTGTCCCCTGGGGGCCCCCGGAATCCGGTTCCTGGGAGAATCCAGTTGTCCCCAAGGGAGATCCGGGTTTCGGTGGCTGTTGGCAGGGTCTCAGCCTGGGTCCTTTCGCTAGGTTAGGCATTGGGCTTTTTGCTTTCAGACTTATTTCCCTCCAGGAAATCATAACGACCTCTGCCCGTGACAGCTAGAGCAAGGTTACAAGCAGTGCCCCTCCGACGCCTTCTGTCCGTGGGCGGAATAAATTTTATGCACACCGAGGCCTGTGCAGAGGTGCACCGCCAATGGAAACATGCTGCTGGCTGGGGGCGGCGCTGCAAATCAGCTGAGTGGCAGCTGAACCTCTCCTGGGCGCCTGCCCGCTCAGCTCACAGGGAGTGCTGGTTCCAAGCAAGCAGTCTCCTGGCGGGAGCGGCCTACGACCGGCCCTGGGACAGGCTTGTTTGCACCTGTCTCCCCAGCACAGATCCCAGCCGCGGCAGAGCAGGAGGGGCGCTGCGTGTGGCCGCGGGTCCCACCGTGGAGCCCTGTTGGCAGTACTGAGCCCAGGGCAGGACCGATGCGCTCGCAGAGAGCGATGGGATTGGTCCCTGGCAGGCCTTGCGGTTGGACAGGCGGCCCGTCCTTGTGGCTGGCTGACCCCAGGCGAGCGGCCTAGCGGCTGTGCCGGCCCAGGCCGAGCTTGGGGGCGGGGTTTGCTCTGCTAACGCGTTTCTCTGTTTCCCAGGGCCTTGGGCCGAGGACGAAGAGTGGACGGACAAAGCCAGGAGAGTGATCATGGAGCGCATTGGCCTGGCCACAGCAGGGTCGGTGCCCACATAAGCTCGGGGGAGGGGGTGGCTGGCCTGGGAGACGCTGAGGTCTGTTTCACAGCATGGTGGCTCAGGAGGGCTGGATGGTTGGGTCCCCCGTGGAAGGGGACGGGTTGGATCGTGCCATAGCAGCGTGAGACGCTTGGGCGCAGGGCCTGCTTGTTTCTGCCCCGCTCGGCCTGCAGGGACAGGGCAGGGGAAGGGTGGTAAAGGGGGTCTTTGCTTGCTTAGCCCTCTGGTCATGGCACCCCTGCAGATGAGTTTGGTGTCTTGTTTGATCTGTTGTGGCTGAATTGGGCCTCTGAGGAAGCCTGGGAGGGGCCCAGCTGCGGTCTGGGAGCTCCTGCGGATGCTGCAGCATGAGGCCAAGCAGCTGTGTGACTTATGCTCTTGGTTACTCGGGGCACACCTGCACCTGTGGGAGTCCTGGTGGGCTCCTGGCCCCGACTGCTGTGGGACAGTGGCTGGGATGTGGTGGCTGAGCCCTTCCTTGTGCAAGAGGGACCCCGGAAGTGACCGTTCTGCGCCCACCCTGGGAACAAGAAACCACTCTGTTCCCAGGCGCGGCCGTGGGGGAATGAATGGGGGCTGCCCTTCCCCGTTACCATCTGCCTTAGGACAGCCCTGGGCTGACACAGCGGTGCCTGGGCTGCTGTGTGGCTCAGGAGGTACCCAAGCCCGGGGGGGCTGTGCAGTGGCCCCTGGGTGCGCTGTGCCAGTGGGCAGTGTGATACGTTACCCTCTTCCTGGTGCGCTGCTGCTTGGCTGAGTCATTACAGCTTTGGGACTGCCTCCCTAGGCCTTGCGTGAGCCCAGTCAGGGCAGTCCCTGATGCAGCCCAGGCGGGTGGGGGTCTGGCTTTCAGGAGGCGGTTTACAATAGTGCGGACAGGCAAAGTGACTTGACTAAGGGCTGTACTAGGAATCAGTGGCAGAGGTGGGTAATGGACCTGCAGCTCCCCAGTGTAGGGCCATCTCCTCCCTCCTAGTCACAACTCCTGGCTCGCAAAGAGGTGCTCAGAATTGGGGAGGGGTTTTTCCTCCCTATGCGGTGAGTTTTGGTTGCCCCGCAGCCAGCCCCGTGAAAGTAACAGCTCCCGTTTCCTGCCCCTGCGCTGCACTGAGGTTCCACCGGCAGGGGCAGGACTCCGGGGCCGCAGCGTGGTAACTCCTGACTGATCTGACTCGAAACCATCCGTTTGTTCCCAAGTGCCGGTGACGCAGAGCCCTGCCCCTTGGCTAGGGAGTGCCCTGCCCAGCTGGCCGTGTATTTGGAGTCCTGCTCAGCCAGCTGGGTTGCTTGTGCCTTGTTTATAGGGACATGCAAGTGGAGGAAGGTCTGCAGGACATGCTGTGAAAGTCACTTAACGTGTCTTCGCACGGGTGCTGGGGGGAGCTGCTCGTTTGCCACATAACCACCTCTGGTCTTCTGTGCGGACCATGAGCATCTTGGCTTCTCCGGCCCTGCTGCCTGGAACCTGCAGTTCTGCAGCCCCTGCGTTGCACGCTGGTGGCATCTGAATCCCCACCTGCAGCTTGTCAGGGCAACCCCGTTCCTCTGGGTGAGCCCACGCTAATGCGGCCGATGTGCTTTGCTGCAGGGAGCCGTACCACGACATCCGCTTCAATCTGATGGCGGTGGTGCCTGACCGGAGGGTGAAGTACGAATCCAGGCTGCACATCCTGAAGATGAACAGGCAGACGGTGCTGGAGGCCCTGCAGCAGGTAGGGGAGGTGCAGGCTTTGCCAGCAGGCTGCAAGCGCTGGCTTCCCCAGGCACTGCTCAGCCCTACTCTCTCTCCCTCCGTCCTCCGGGCAGCCTGGCTGCGCTGTGCTGTCCTAGGGCGGGTGGAAGGAGTACCTCAGACCCTTGGCCACGGCTTGGTACCACGCGCTGTGCTTCCCGCCTGTAGCCGTGTCCCATGTGACTGCGTTTCCCAGGTGGGACTCACTGACCTTCTCGCCCCGTGATGTTCCAGCAGCGCACGTGGCTGGCTGCTGGCCAGAGCTGGGAAGTTGGCTCAGCCACATGGGTTCCTCCTTCCCTCCCTTAGGCCTTGTGCAACTGGGAACCTGATTCAACGCTCTGGGGCTGATTGTCTTTTTTGCTTTCCAGCTGATCCGGGTAACTCAGCCGGAGCTGATTCAGACCCAGAAGTCCCAGGAGTCTCAGCCAGCCGAGGAGGCCAAGCCGGCCAGCAGCAAGGCCTGTGGGACGCTGGAGATGAGCAGAGTGCAGCTGGCTCCGGAGAGCTCTCGCCCAGGTGTGGGCCTCGCTCAGCTGTGGGGAGAGCCCTGCCCAGAAGCGCCCCACTGTGGCTTGATCACTTGAGTCCTGGATCTGTCCACCAAGCGGTGGAGGAAAGAGCCATGGGATAGAGCGGGGCCGTGCTGGCTCAGCCTTGATTGTTGTGTTCCCAAATAGCCTCCGGGCATGGATATATGGTGCCCTGCAGCCTGTGCCTGGATTCAGTGCCTGCTGGCCAGGCCGCCACCGGCAGGGATGCAGGCCACAGAGCTTGAGAAGGGAGAACTCGAGTGACGTTTATTGTTGCTCTTGGCGGTGTAGTCCTAGGAGGGTTTCAGTGTCTGGAGGGGCAGGGAAGAGGTTAAGGAGAGCCCCCGGGAATCCCAGGAGCTAGAGTCCTTTGGGAAAAGCTCTCTGAGGTCAGGCCTGTGCGTTGCAGACAGCACTGAGGAGTCGCCGGGCCAGGGCCACACTGCCGCTGCACAGAACCTGCCCAACAAATCCAAACTGGTTGCAAAGCCCTCCGGGAGCTGCATCAATGGGGCTCCGGCTAACCCCAACCCGATTGTGCAGAGGCTCCCGGCCTTCTTGGATAACCACAACTACGCCAAGTCGCCCATGCAGGTACGTGGGGCCCGGCCTTTCTTCTCATGGCGGGCGGCAGGCCGGAGACAGCCAGAGACTAGGCTGCGCCTTGCCAGCCTCGTGAATGAAGCCTGGGGGAAAAGGACATCAAGGGATAACTTTCTATCCCTGCCGCTGCAGCAGCTGGCTGTGCCAGTTCACAGGGTTTTAGAGGCCCCCCATGTGCCTGGAGGTCTGGTACCCTTCCAGCTCCCCGAGCGCACACAAGCGGGGAGAGGCGCACTGTTTCCACTGTCTCTCGTGCTGCCCCTCCGGGGCTGTGTTGCTGGGTTTCTAGCCTGTTCTGGTTTGCGGGACCAGGTGCACCGGGGTCCAGGCATGCTTGTTGCACCCGGGTTCTGGGGGTACACAGAAGCCAAAGCTGGGACTTCTGGTCCTGAATCGGCGGGCTCAGTTCTACCCTGAGATCACGTTTGGCTGGGTATGGCAGTGCCCAGGGCAAACCTAGCCTGTGTGGGGGGAGGTGGTGCCCTCCAACGTGGGCTTCGTGGAGCCCCCAGGACTGCTCCGAGGCAGGGGCTCTCCCAGAGATGCTGCCGGCCAGCCCGTGGCTGGTGCTGGTGTCTTTGCCCGGCTTCCAGGGAGGGCTGACAGCAAGGGATGGGCCCCTCGGGCAGTGAGCGGGTGTGTGTTGCAGGAGGAGGAGGACTTGGCAGCGGGTGTGGGTCGCAGCCGGGTTCCAGTCCACCAGCACCAGCACTACTCAGACGACGAGGACGACTATGACGAGGAGGAGGAGGAAGAGGTTTCTAACACCGCCCCTGCCCTCAGGTAAGGGCTGGCATTGGAACCGCAGAGTGATGGGAGAGTGAGACCCGCTTTCCTTCAGCCTGTGTTCCCCAGGGCAGACCGGGGAGGCGGAAGATGCCTGGGGGAGCGTTTCACCAGGTAGGTGAGCAGCACACTGATCCCGCACGTGGCTGGGTGTGAAGGCAGCCCTAGCTCAGGGAGCGCTGGCAGGAGGGTGCCCTGGGCACAGAGTGGCTGGCCAAAGAGGCCGAGCGGGATATTTATCCAGCCCCGGTCAGCTGATCTCTTCATCTAGTCCCACCGGGCCGGGGCTCATCTCCAAGCCTGCCTCCCTGAGTCAGCTCCTGCCCGCTGGCTGCAGCTGGGGAGAGAGGACGGCAGCGTCTGGCCGAGCATGGCGGGGTGGGCACTAGCGCTCTTGCTTGGGTCTGGCTGGCGGTAGCGAAGGCTGATGGTGAGCCAGCAGGCCGGACCCTTTCAGTGGTACCCCTGAGAGTCCCGTTAAGCCCAGATACGCCCAACTCCCGTGCGCATTCCTCGGGGGTCTCTGGAGTCTTTCAAGGCTCAGCTCACTTTGGGTGCCCATCTTGAGGATGGCCCCTGTGGTCTCCTGTTGTCCCTCACCTTGAGCGGTCAGTTCCCCCGGTGCCCAGGCCGTGCTGATATTCGTATGTGAGCCCTGGGAGCCTGCGGGTGGGGTGGGAGCCCCACAGATCCCAGCGGTGTCAGCAGAAAGCTGAGAACTGGGCCCTTTGCGGCCTGGAGGCGCTCGGAGAGTGGGGCGCAGCCTGGCACGAAGGGCGCACAGAGAGCTCCCAAGCGGGGAGGCTGTGAGCGAGCCAGATCGGCCCCTCGCACTGCGGTTCAGACTGTAGTGGGGCTGCCCCGGAGGGGGAAGGTGAAAAACGCTCCGGCCTCGTCTACACGTTGAACAGCTCTCGCCTGCAGACGCCGCCTGTGCAGACAGGCCCTAGTGCTGGCTGCGCTGGGCTTAGTCGGTTTCGCTCTCTCGCAGGGCAGGGGGATTTCGCACATGGACCAGCCTAATTTCCGAGCATCGCCCCGGCCAGGCCCGCTTGGTTCCCACGTTGCTGCTGTGGTATTTATAGAGTGCCGGGCAGGTTCCCACATGGCGCAGGCCATTCAGCGGGCGCTTTGGGGAGCCCTGGGCTGGGCGGGCCAAGCACTCGCAGACCTGTCCAGTCACATGAGCAGCGGAGGTTCCCCCCCGTTTCCCCTGCCGCCGTGGTTCAACTCGCTCAGGCTGTGCCAGGCTCGGTGGGGGTCCAGACTCCCGCAGGTTGCGTCGTGTGGTGCCGGAGGCCGTACCGTGTCAGCTCTCCCCAGCTGCTGGGGTGCCGGGCCTGGTGCCGCCAGCAGCCTGGTTGGTGTCTGTCCTTGACCTCCTGTTTGCGTCCTGGGGCAGGTACGCTCGGAAGGGGCAGGCGAAGCAGGAGGTCGTGGCCGGGGCTGCTGACAGCCAGCTCTCCGTCCTCCAGCCCAACACCATCAACGTCCTGGCAGAGAAGCTCAAGGAGTCCCAGAAGGACCTGTCCATCCCCCTCTCCATCAAGACCGGGAGTGGGGGGGCCGCCGTGGCCGTGGTGGGCCACTCACAGCCCTCCCCCACGCCCAGCAACGAGAGCACGGACACTGCCTCGGAGATCGGCAGCGCCTTCAACTCCCCGCTGCGCTCCCCCATCCGCTCGGCCAACCCCACCCGGCCCTCCAGCCCCGTCACCTCCCACATCTCCAAGGTGCTCTTCGGGGAGGAGGACAGCCTGCTGCGGGTGGACTGCATGCGGTTCAACCGAGCTGTGCGGGACCTGGGGCCCGTCGTCAGCATTGGCCTCCTGCACCTCACCGAGGAGGGGGTCTTCTGCCCGCTTGCCATCACAGGTAGGGGTGGGAAGGGCCATGGGCCTTCACTGAGGGAGGGGGCACCATGGCTGAAGGGGAAGAGGGTGGGTGGCAGGGTGGGCCCTTAAGATGCCCTGGGAGGCAGCCGGGGGGTTGGAGCAGGTGCAGGTACCGGGCTGTGGTCCGTAACGCTTTCTTCCCTGGTGTGCCCAGAAGGGGGGAAGAGCTCCCCCGCCTCCAGCAGGCAGAGCGAAGAGGGCCAGGCTGCCGTCAGGGGGGCCGAGAAGGAGGCGGGTGAGCCAAGCGACGGCAAGGAGAGGGCGGCTCTCTGCAGGCCCAGCGACCACCCCTGCGGGGAGAAGTATTCGCCCAAAGTGAGTGACCGACCGTCCGCCCAAGCCAGGCAGCAGCAGCTCCACGCGGCCAGGGCCTGCGTTAGTGGCAGGGGCACAGCCTCTTCCCCACCAGCCCATGGGGCTGGTTTCTGCCCAGCCACACCGGGCGCTTTGGTCTCTAGACGCTCCTGCCCATAACCGGCCCTTGCTCTAACTCCCTGCCCGTGCCGCCCTTACTCCCTTCCCCGCAGGGCATGGCAGCGCCTCCCTGCCGCTAGGGCGGATGCTGGCCTGCGAGTGGGGGCGCTGCCCCAAGGGGTCACGCTGCGTCTCTGGGAAGGGGAGCAGAGGCTGGGCTGTGCGGCTCACTTGGTCACGGGGACACGGCCGTTGGGAACCGGCCCAAGGCCACCGCCTCTGCGTGGCTGGGGGCTGCTTCCCCCGTGTGTGCTGGCGCCGGGGCCTTGAGCTGAGAGCTGCTCGGCTAAGAGCCTGGTCTCGGCAGCCCCCGCTCTGCTGCCGCTAACTAGCAGTGCGCCGATCCCATCGAGATGCTCTCCAGTGCGGCTGCCCAGCACAGCCCTGTGCTGGTGGAGGGAGCCCTTTCCCGCGGGGGTGAGCTGGGGCTGGGCATCGCTGCAGCTTGGCGCTGCTTGGCTGTGCGGCCAGCGGGCACCACCTGGCCCCTTCTCCATCCCCGGGCTGCGGCAGGGGCCGGGTGGGTCACGTTCTCTGCTCGGCTCTGCCAGGAGCTGCTGGCGCTGCTCAAGTGCGTGGAAGCCGAGATCGTGAACTACGAGGCCTGCCTGAAGGAGGAGGTGGAGAAGAGGAAGAAGTTCAAGGTGCGCTGCCTGGGTCCCTGCAGCCCTTGGGAGGCTGAGCCCACCCAGCGCCTTTGCATGGGCCTGTGGGGAGAGACTCCTGGGGGTAGGCCGGGCTGGGCAGCCACTTGCCCGGGACAGCAGCCGGGGAGAGCGAGCCAGCTGCCTGAGCCGTCTCGGGGGCGCTGAGTGGGCAGCGCAGCTGAACCCGGGCTGGAGCCTGCACCCGGGCTGGGCTTGCCTTGCTGGGCAGCAGCCTTCTCCCAGTGTGTCCAGCGTGATTCCCCGCCGGCGCAGGGCTTCCTGTGAGCTCCATGCAGCCGACCTGCCTGCGCCCCCCGTCAGAGCCCTCAGTCCAGGCAGCAGCCAGAAGCTGGGTTGGGTGCTGCTTTCAGCTCAACGCCGCACCCAAACCACCCTGGCTGCAGCCTCTTGGGCTGGGCTCCCCTTGCCTGCTGGCCCAGGCGGCAGCCGTTCACCTGCAGCTCTCTCCGCAGATCGACGACCAGAGGAGAACCCACAACTACGACGAGTTCATCTGCACCTTCATCTCCATGCTGGCGCAGGAAGGTGAGGCTGGCTGCTCCTCGCGGCTGTGCAGCTGAGCTGGTGCTGAGGGGTTGCCCTGCGGTCACTCTTCACCGGTGCAGGGCTGCTGCTTCTCTTGGGGGTCCCCGCACGCTGGAGGGACCACTCGGGGCTCACTCCTCACTACTGCAGCTGGGACAGCCCTGAGCGTGGGCCTTTGGCTCTGGGACCCGCAGGCTTTGTCCTCCAGTGAGCTGGGGCCCAGGGCTAAGCTATTAGCTGGGGCTCCTGCAAACTGGGGCAGGTGTGTGGGGAGGGGGCTATTGTCCCTGTGAGCCGCTTCTCACCCGTGGCATGGCTGCTCCCCTGCAGGCATGCTGGCTAGCCTCGTGGAGCAGAACATCTCAGTCCGCCGCCGGCAAGGCGTCAGCATCGGGCGTCTCCACAAGCAGAGGAAGCCGGATCGCCGGAAACGCTCCCGGCCGTACAAAGCCAAGCGCCAGTAGGGGCGGCGGTCGAGAGGGGAGCGGAGCCCTACGCTGCCCGGGGCGAGTCCCACCTGGACGCAGGGGCCTGGGCCCTTCCTGCTCATGTCCCTCACCGCGTTGGGAAGGGAGGGGCGGCCCAGCCTGTTTCACGCGAAATTTGGAGTTTAGTGGCCTGGGCCCCCTGTGGCGGGGCCGGTTCCTTCCTCTCTCCCTGCTGGTCACGGTGTGTTCGTGCAGCACTCAGGAATGGGGCCAGCTGCTTGGGTGACTTTGGCGCAGGGTGGTCCCTACAGGCCGATCTGGTTGCTCAGAGGCTCTCATGTCCTACCTGGACCCTCCCCAGGAGAATTCCTAGCAGGGAGGAGCCTGAGGCGGGGCTGAGCCGCCCTGTTTGCTTCATGGACTTGTAATGCGTACGTGGAAATGAACCCGCGAGCAGGTGGGCAGCAGACCTTGGAGAAGTGCGGCCCCTTTCTTCTCAGGCCTGGAGCCGGAGGGCTGCTGCCGGCCCTCGTTCCATCAGCTGGGGCTACTGGATTCAGGAGCAGAACCTCCTGCCCCAAGGCTGAGCTCTGTCTCACGCCTGGCTTCAGCCTAGCAGTGCCTGCTGCCAGGAGGCGTCTCTCTCCCCCCCAGCAGCATCACTCGAACAGAGGGGCTGGAGGCCAGCCAAGGCTGTTGGTGTTTGAGGAGGGGGCGGGAAGCAGCCCTGCTCAGCTAAGCACAGGATTTACCAAACGTGCTGCTTTGCACAGAGCGTGACTGTCCGCTGAAAGCAGGGCTGTGGCAAACGGGCCCTGCTGTACGGAGCAGCCCTGGGGGAAAGAATAAAGCTGGCCTGCCCTGGGCCTGTTTGGGGAAGGGCTGTTTAACAGAAGCTGCTGGGTGCAGACTTGGTGTGCAGCCGTGGGGGGCTGGCTGGAATACAAACCAGTGCCAGGCAGGCTCTGTGATTCCCGACCCTAGGGCTGCCTGGTTGACACCCGCCTGGGAGGAGCAGCAGCACCTGCTGCAAAGAACCGAGCCCAGACTGGCAAAACCAGCTGTTTATTTACAGTGACTGGAGGGAGGGGGGGTTAGTACCCGCCCATCCTCGCCGGCACCAGGGTGTGCTGCCCTGGCAGCCTAGAAGTCTAGTGCACAGATCAGGGCCACCCCCCGTTTGATCCAGTGCCGCTGGGGCTTACTGCTGGGGATCTCCACGGCGATCACGTAGTTCGTGGAATGACCTGTCGTGGACAGCGTCCCTGGAATGGAAGGAGGTAACGCTGGGTTAGAGCTTGACCCCGGGGGGCGGGGGGAGTACACAGCCAGCGCTGTATGCGCATGGAGCAACCTGGGGCCAGCACCAGCAGGTGAGAGAGCCCCTGGTGGGTTAGTGAGGGCAGGGAGACGGGCTGTGCGTGCCTGGGAAGTTAATGGATAAAGGTCTGTCTACACCAACCCTCTGCCTCGTTCTCTTTGCAGCATCGTAAGGTGCTGCCTGCAGATTTGGGCAGCTGGTTCCTAAAGCCACCCAGCCAGGGCTGTTCTCACAGCCCTAAGGAGTTGGGATCTCTGAGCCTGCCCCTGGCAATGGGCCCGCAGGGACCAGGCTGTTGGTCATGGGCGCATCGTGCTGGCAGCAGCCTGGGCCCTTTGAGCCGCAGCACTACCCCGTAGCCGGCCGCTGCCACTGTCTCGCCCCAGGAGCCAGTGCGGGTCCTGCCTCCCTGGCTGTACCTGCGCGCGTCAGCGTCTTGTAGATGGGACACAGGTAGAAGCCCCCGGCCGGCGGCTTGCGGTTGGGAACGGGAACAAGCCAGATGACGGCCATCTCCGTGTACAGCTCCTTGGGGCGCGACTCTGTGAGCTGGAAGGAGAGGGGATCCCAGCGCGCTCCTTCCAGGAACAAGCCGTGAATGTAACAGCCCTCAGCCGGCCGCTGGGCCAGCTCGCTCGCCGCCTCCTTCATCACCTGCCGGCCCAAGAGCAGAACGTCCCCAGTGCCCACCACAGAAGCTGACCCTCGCTGAGCTCCTGCAGGGCTTGTGGCCCCTCGCTCCCATTCCTAAACTGGGGGTGGGGGGCTGAGTTTTGGAGCTGAACAGGCACCACTCACTGCAGGTGGGGCAGGAGGCAGCTCTGGGGCCAGGCCCCGTGACCGGGGAGGAAGGGGGTGACACTGGGCCCTACAAATGCCCCATGGGGATGTGCTAGGAGCAACAAGTGGGCAAAATGCCCAAGTCACGCTGGGGAGGCGCAGGCGTGTGCAAGGCGGGCGGGGAGGGGGAAGAGCTCCCTGTGCTGGAGCCCTGACATTGGTTACGCTGGGCGGAGGCGGAGGGGTATGTCAAGGGCAGCCTGCGGCACCTGCCCCAAACTAGGCAAGGCCCAGGGCTGCTGCGCTCTGCTTGGGGCAAGGGAGCGTCCGGCCGGGCTAGAGCACAGCTGACCTGGAAGTCGAAGGCAATGGTGTCGATGGAGATGACGCGCTTCCTGGCGAAGTTCTGCAGCGTGCCCGTGAGGAAGGCTTGGGGGAAGAAGAAGCCGCTGATCCAGAAGACAGGCGGGATGCCCTTGATGATCCAACGCTGCAGGAAGTCGATCCGCTGCAGCAGGTCGTTCACCCAGGAGGCCAAGGGCTTCAGGGAGGGGTACGCCTGGGGAGACGCCACAGAGTGCTTTGTGCTGCCTGGCACCCTGGGCCTGGTCAGTCACCTGGCAGGCGGCAGGAGGCTGTACGCTCCAGCCAGCCACCACCCACTACAAGCAAAGGGACAGCTAATGGGTGTGGCTCTACCAGCAGCCTCCAGCGCTGGGGCGCGCCAGCTCATTGCAGTATGTGACTGAATGAGACCCCTTCCAGTGGGGGGCGGTCTCCATTCGTTGGCCCATAGGCCTGCTGTTTAGTCAGCCTGAGCTGCTCAACCATGAAGGAAGGCCCAGTGTTCAAAAGCTGACAAGTCAATGCTCCTGAGCGGCAGGACATGGCCCTACGAAGGCCGCAGAAGGGTAGCCCGAGTCGAGCAGGCATATGGACACCTACCTTGGCATTCCAGAGCTCTGGAACAATATTGTTGAACAAGCTGTTGGCCATGAGTTCCAACTGGGAGGACATCACCACCAGGCCCTTGAGAGCTTTCAGCAGATCCTGGAGGCTTTGTGCAATTACTTCCAGCAGCCGATTGTATCTGAGTGACAGCGAGAGAGAGCCCAGGTGTGGGGAAAGAGCAGCCCAACCAACCCTATGATGTATGACCACTGGCTGAGGTCTTCCAAGGTGCTCAGCAATGTGTTGTAATAAATGCTATGTTGATTTGTTGCCTGACCTTGGCCCTACTGGAGTGGGGCCTTCGGGCCTGATGCCCCAACCCAGAGAGGCTTCCGAAGAGGATGGAAAAGGTATAAACTTGGACCCTACCAGAATGCCCACCTAGGCGAATGCACAGTAAGTTCTTACCAACAAATGGCACCTCCACTGAGTAACCTGGAGGTCCTGTACTGAGAAAACACGCGCGCCCTGCAGGACAGGTGGGAGTTTGAGGCTGTAGACCATGGCTCCCCAAACGAGGCCGCAGTGTGAAGCAATTCTGGGTTGGGGCAGGGGAGAGGGTGTGTGTGTGCGCGTGCGGCAATTCCCCACACCTGAAGAAAAAGCCGGCCCTTGCTTGCGGCTCTCGGCCCCTGCTATTTCACGGAGGCAACCTGGCACAGCTGCTATACAAAGCAGGCAGCAGGCGAAGGCTCACAGGGAGCTCGCTGCCTCCTGCAATGGTGAGTGAGTGTGGGTTGCAGAGGCAAGAGGCGGAGGGAGTTAGCTGAGGGGCTGGCGGTGCCTGGCTTTGGGGGAGGCAAGGGGCTCAGGCAGGCGGTGGTGGTGGCTGGCGGCCCATGGTGAAAAGGGGGCGGGAAGGTTAGGGTTTCTCAAAAATCAAATGGGGGGTGGGGGGCGTGATGCTGACTGGGTTGGGAACCACTGCTGTAGACCCATCTGAACCGAATCAAGGCAGGAACGCTGGTTCCATCACACCTGGGGCACAAGCTGCCCAATGGCTGCCATGAGGACCAGCTGGAAAGGGGCTATGTGCTACCACTGTTGCCCTCCCCAAGGAGGGCCCCTTCCCGCGGGGTGGGGGGCAGAGGCTCATGGGCCAGTGCTCATAGTGCTGCTGAAAAGGGGTGTAGCTGCAGGCCGGGATGCTGGGTGTGAGAGCTTTACCTGATCACCTCCTGCACCAGCACTGTGTTCATGGACTCCTCATACAGCACTGGGTATTTCGCCATAACCTCCTGCAGGTTAATGGGCTCAGGGACCTTCGTTAAGATGTCCTTCGATGTCTCCTCTACAAGCTGCGGAGCAGATGGAACAAGGCATGAGAAGCTGCTCTGGAAGGGCTTCGGGGTCGAGAACGTCGGTGGCAGCTGCCGTCGTGCCTGGGCGGCGGGAGGAACGAGCCTGACTGCAGCCAAAGGGGAAATGACTCTCTCTGGTCCCTAGGGTCAGCCTTACACAGGGGGCCAGCTGTACTCATGGACTGCTAGGGCTGGAACAGACCTCACAGGGTCAACTCCAGCCCCCTGCCCAAAGCAGGACCAGCCCCAACTAAATCACCTGCTGGGACATAAAAACCTCCAGGTGTGGAAATTCCCTCCCCAGGTCTCTCGGGAACACAGTTCAGGGCTTCACCAGCCTCCTGGGAAATAGCGTTGCTGTGGGTTATAGTCGCTGCCCCATGCCCCCGAGGGAGGAATTCTTGTGTTGCACACGACAGGCCTCTCCCTGATGCGCTCAGGAGCTCACTGGGGAAGGGACACAATAGGGTGCCAGGCCCCTGGGAAAGCAGCCAAAGGCTGCCAAGAGCGACTTGAGCCAGGGTGTGTGTGGAGGGTAATGGCTGTTATCGGCCCAGCAGCTGGGGGCATGTGAGACAAGCGCTACAGGCTTTTCTTCAGGCCTGGAGGGAGGCACCGCTCCAGGGCTGGGCTTAGCTCTGTCGGGTGTTCTGCTCTCGTGCACCAGGAGGTGGCGGAGTCTCTCTGCTGAACTGGTGCCACAGCTGTGTGGAGGAGATGGTGTGCCCAGGCCCTGGGCCAGGCTAAGGTGCTAAGAGCGTAACACCAACCCAGCTGCTGCAGTACTGCGCCCGCGCCGCTCCCCACAGGGTCGGGCTTACCCGCAGGGAACTAGAGTCCAGCCTGATAATCGTCCGAGAGCTGCTCTCACTCCGCCTACCCCAGGGATGGGCAACCACAGCAAGTCCATAGGCCGCATTCATGGCTTCGTTCACCTTCATGGGCTGCAGCCCATGGGGGTTCCACCTGGCCCCCCCGCCCCCGTACCTCTTGCACTGGGGCACTAGAGCCCCACACTTACCTGCCCCCCCCCCCCTCCAGCACTTGGAGTGCATACAAATTGCCCAATTCACCCATTGGTCCTGGGCCTCCCTCCCAGCGCTGGCTGGGGGGTGGGTGGGGGGGGGCGCGGGGGGCATGTACAGCTGAGCTGTAGTGCTCCCTTCCCAGGAGGGCGTGGGGGGGGGGGGCGCGGTGCAGGGGCCCATCCAGGCTCTGCGAGTTATAGATGGTGCCTCGGTGGGCCATAGGAAGCCCCCAGGCCACAGCAGCTTCCCACCACTGATGTACACCAGGCCTGCCTGCCCCTTCACCAGGACAGGAAACACCTCTCTGGGAATGGGAGGCAGCCATGCTTTATCTCGGCTGTTGTTTTAATCCGAGTGCCGCCCCCCCCGCCCCCGGACCAGGACACACAGGCCACGGCCCTTGCGCAAACTGCGGTGGTTTTTTGTTTGTTTTTTTAAATGAGCAGAAGGGTCTGGAGCCCTGCGTTGAGCCTCCAGTGACACAACATCCTCCCTTCAGTCCTGAGCACCACTCAGCCCATCAGGTAGCTCTTGGGTGGTCCCCAGGAAGCAGGCGTGCTGGTGCTCCCCTCCCGGGACTTACCTGCCCCCCCGCCCCGCTTGCCTTATCAAATCTGGCACAGCACAGCTGAAGAGGAGGGTGGACTTTCTGCCCCAGGCAGCAATTCAGGCCACAGCGCTGCACACACCACCCTGAACATGTGGCTCACCCAGCCACTGGGGCTACACACCTCCTCCCGGCCTTGGCCTCCTGACGTGGACGTCTTGGGCTGCAGCTGAACGATGGCTCCCAGCAGGGCAAAGGTCTCGTTCTGCGCAAAGGTGATGTTGGCATTGTCGTGCAAGCCAAAGATCTCCGGGATGTCATTGAGTGGCAGGCTCTTGATGTACTGGAGGTATCCCTGGGTGAAATCAGCCATGAGATTGTGTTGAAAGGAGAAAGAGCCCAGCTAGAGTCTCGTGGTTACTGGCGCAGTAGGTTTTCGAAGACACCTGCCAGAGAACCTTCTGACTTGCTGCCTTTCTACTGCCGTGTGCCTTGCAAGGGGCTGGACCAACCAAGTGTTACCAGACTGGCTCGTTTGGAAGGCTCCAGCACCAAAGAGGTGCCCAGAGAGAATTCAGAGAGTGATAATGGGAGTGCAGAAAGGCTGATGGGAGGGAAGCTGGCATGAAGGCAGAGTCTGCTGGGTGGTGCTCAGCAACGCACTGAAAGAAGAGGGATATGGGGGCCAGCTGAAAGGACAACAAGAAGTCCTGTGGCACCTTATAGACTAGCAGCTATTTTAGAGCATAAGCTTTCGTGGGCAAAGACCCGCTTCGTCAGATGCATGAAGGATCGAGGATCAGGGCAAGCTGGTCTCTTGGTGAGCGTGGCTTTTCCTGGACCTGCTTCCGTTGGTGCGAGAGACGTGCTCTCAAGCCACACAGAGCTGGTCTCTCGCCCACTGGAAGTGGGTCCACTCAAAGAGGTTGTCTCCCTCGCCTTGTCTCTAATCTCCTGTGATGGACACAGCCACAACCTCGCTATGTACAGACAAGCAAGTGTCAAACGCTGTAGGCACCACGTATGGAAGCTCCAGGTTCCATCTAGAATTGTGTGTGTCTGAGAGGCTCAGGGAACATGTGGGGTTGCTGTCTGAGGACTTACATTCAGGTCATAGGTGGTGCTGATCTGTCTGTAGATCCCTGACTCAGAATAAGCAAAATCCTGAGTTAGAACTTCCGGCTTGTAGAAATCTTCTAATATATTCATGATGCAGCGCCTGTCCCAGTCATCCGTCACTCGGCCTCCGTAATTGATCTCACCGGCTGTGTACTTCAGAACCTGCAAAGGAAAATGGAGCCGAGGTGGTACCTTGGAAGCAACAACCTACCCCAAAGAGCTGGGACACGAACTTGAATCTCAGCAAGAAACCAAGCAAAGGATGACTTGCAAACATTTGGGAAAGGCCGTCTCTTTGCTGGGTCTGTTATAAATAGTACCCTGTGAATCAGCGGATACCTGCTTTATATTCCTAGGTATTCACATCCACCGATCAATTTGTGGATGCAGATACCAATTTTGTATGCGAGCAGGGCTCTAGTTATAAACTTCTAGTCAATAGTCCGGGAGAAATTACTGCTGGGAACAAGTCTGCAGTGGTAGAGATCCAGACTTCTTCATGCAACATTTCTACGTTTGTTTGTATGGTTTCTGGGCAGTGGTAGAGCTACCATTTCAGGCGGCTCTCTCGCTCTCTGGTCACCGTGGTGAACATAGGGGCCCACCAGAAGCCCGGGGTGGCCGAAGAATGGCTGGAGACCCATGGAATGGGAGTTATGGCCAGCCACGTGGGTTCTGCAGGCACATCAGGGTTTGTATATTTTGCTGCTCCTGGATTTGTGAGCCTGCAAACAGTTCCACGCAACTTTCCACAAGTCAGAGGGAATGAAATTGACACGTGGACAGGCCTGGCTTCTGACATGCCAGCTCTCTAACCAACCTCTCCTAGGCTGTGTCTACGCCCCTTCAATGCTGCCCATCCTCTCCCCTTACCACACCCTCTCCCGTTACCACACCCCCTACTGCTTCTATGGACATGCCCAGCTCGGGCTAGTCCTCCTATCCACTGCCAAAGCACACTGCCTGCGGTAAGGCAGACCAGCTCTCCAGCCCCACCTTGTAGGGAATATCTGTGTATTCATCCAGGAACATCTTCAGTTGGCTGATGCAGATGCGAAGGTCCCCGTCCGTGAACTCATAGGGGATATTGAACCCCAGTGGCCCAAACTTCCTCCGCTCCAGTGCATTCCCGTGGAACAGACAAAGCGACAGCAGCAGGGCCTTAAACTCGGAAACCTGCAGGGCATGAGGAGAAGAGGCGGAGCAATTGTTAGTGGTTGGCTTTTGTTGAGCTCCCTTTTGTGGGGCATATGCCCGCTCCTAGGCACAGCGTGGACCGACGTTTCCAAATCAGAGTTATGGCCCTAAATAAGACCATGAGGGTGAATTTTAGACACCCAGTTTGAGACGGGTAGGCTGCAATGTTTCCAATGGGCGGCCACAGAGGCAATCCTGCCTGGTGAGAAATAAAATCAGGTCCTGCTTTTTGAAGCAAGTGATGGAACCTACCGAGGTTGAACCCAGCTGAGGTTGCACAGCAGAGCCCAAGAGAGGATCCCTCAGCAGCTCAGGCCCTTTGGCAGAGGATCGGCGAGCCCCTCAGTGATCCAAGGGCATGGAGAAGAAAGGCAGAGAGCTCACCTTGGAGCAGGAGTTCAGGAAGTCATCACTCAGGCTAATGTAGGACTTCAGCAGATTGGCCTTGACCCCTCGGGGAGGTTCAATGGTCATCTTGGAGCCATTCTGAAGGATGGACACTGGGAACTTGTTACTGGGTAGGCTGGTGAGCCAAAGGCGAAAGTCACGGTGCACCTAGACAATTAGAGGGACAGTGAGTGCTCGGAGGTTAAGTTTAAGATACCCATTTACTAAGGACGATTATTGGGAGCCTTCCTAACTGGAGGATCGCCTCTCTCACCACCAGGCAGTGCTCTTCCCAGGTCTTCCCAGAGGGATCCTCCTGAGAGCTTCTGTGCTGAGACCCACAGGAAACTGTTTCAGCAAAGATGCCCTGTTTGTGCCCCCAGCCCCAGGAATGGTTTTTGCGCGGATGCGTGATGCTAGCCCAGCTAGCTACCCAGGCATGTAGCATGTGGTTAGCTCCCCAAGTTCCAATACAATGCAGGTCTCTGCCCACCAGCTTGTAAAAGGCAGGGTAACGAAGTGGGATAGCCCATCAGCTAGACAAATTCTGTGGCTGTCCCACAGAGGACACCTCTCTGGTGGTGATCAACAGGAAGGAATAGCTGCTTGAAGCGGTGCAGCTTTTCTGTACCACATGTGAGCAGGTTAAGGGCAAAGAGCATAAACACTTGGATACAGTCAGATATCAAAGCTGATAGGACAATCTAGGAGGTACCCCAGCGGAACAGGGTTCCCTGACACTATCCCTCTGCCTGTTCACATATTGTTACCACTACTTTGCATTCATGACATGGACGGGTCTGACCTAACCAAAGAGTTAATGAAGAACCAAGGTGTGGTCAGTCAAGCAGTCCCTGATCAACATCACCAGCGAGATTTGAAGGTAGCTAACTACAGTCCAACCCAACTGCAGCTTTCTCCGTCAGCAGCGTATGGCTCCCCACTGTCTGTCCTCTACTGTGGTAAGAAGCATCCCTGGGTAAGGTGGGCATGGAGGCATTTGCTAAGAAGACACCACGTGAGAAATTGCCACTGACAGTGGCTGGCATGTTCAGTTTTGTAAGTACCTATAACTCAAGGGAGGGTTGCCCTAGGCAGTCAGGAACTCATAGTTCGCTGTAGGGATTATAGATGAGTGCATGGTTATGCTTATTTATACAAGACATTCTACGGTTCTTCCAAGAGTCATTACTGTTAGAAGTAGTTTGGTTTCTCTTTTTTTATCTTGCTGCAGTCAGTGATAGTTTATACAATTATAGTTGTACTGTGTGTGCTTTAGACTTAGGTCTCTGGCTGCGCAGGTAACTTCAAAATGTCTTTTGTATCACGTGTTTTATTATCTGCACAGCTTCCTAATAATAGCAGACTGAGAAACTTTTCTCCCATCAGTCCGCTCTACAAACAATGGCAAATCTTTTGATGTGTTACATGGTAGAAACAAGCTGATGTTATTGCAATCAACTGCACAAAAGTATGGAAAAATGCATAAAATATAGTACTGGGCTAAATATTTCCCCAACTTGCTAAAACCAGGCTGGTTTGAGCCCACAGTTGCATTAGCAATTGCATTTCCTGCCCGCTTTGCTCAAAGTTAAGCTACTTTATAGCTTTTTAGCCCTTTAGGTGATTTTTATGATTTCTTCCCATTTGGGTGCCCAGTCACGTCATGTGATAGATATGCTGCTTCCAGCCCTCACAGCCACTTTGGTGGTGCCAACTGGGTAAGTATTTAACATGTGAGTTGCTGGGGTTCCCCTTATTGCCCCAAATGGGTCCAGGCTCTCCTGTTGGACATGGGCGTCATCCTGTGGTTCTCTTTGTAGCGTCGTAAGACAGAAGAGAAATCTCGAGTGCCAAGGTCTGCCCCTCATTCCTCCGTCAGGCCAGTGACATAGGTCAGTTACCGTTTGTCTGCAGCTGGTGTTCTTCGCGGTGTGTTGCTCAGGTCCATTCCAATGCAGGCACGTGCCCAGTTGCTGGAAGTCTTCTTCCCCTAGCTGGTAGCAATTGGGTCGGTGCAGCACCTCCCGGGCTGCGTCTACACTAGCCCAAAACTTCGAAATGGCCATCCAAATGGCCATTTTGAAGTTTTGGGCTAGTGTAGACATGGCACCGGAGTGGGGCCATTACGGTTGCCAGTATATACGCTGCCCAGCCCTCTCCCTGCTCAGTTCCGTCTTGGTGGGTACTCCAACAGTGGGGAAGGTGGGCGGGTTTTGGAACGGGCATGAGCAACACATCTCAGAGAACACCAGCTCTGGAAACAGGTCACTGTCTTTTTTTCTTCGAGGGATTGCTCAAGTGCATCGCAGTGCAGGTGAATACAAGCTGACGTTCGGAGGTGGGGTTCGAGCCCCGGAACGACTGCAGCACGGCCCTGGCTGCTGCTGCATCCTCCCTAGCATGCACAACTGTGTAAAGAGCCACGTACACGTATGCAGGACCAGGTGGTTGCCCTACAGATCTCCTGAACGGGGGCATTGGCCAGGAGTGCTGCTACGGACGCCTGCACCCTCACAGAATGAGCCCTAATCGGGGCAGGGGGCACACCTGTTAGCCTGTAGCATTCCCTGATACATGCCACTATCCAAGAGGAGATCCTTTGGGAGGAAACCAGGCAGCTCTTCATCCTGTCTGCCACCACGACTAAAAGCTGCTGCGTGTGACTCTCTGAAAGGTGCCTCTCTCTCTCTAAAAAGCCAGTGCCCTGCATACATTGAGGGTATGCAGGCTCTGCTCCCTTGGGGCGGCATGTGGGTTAGGATAAAAAACCGGTAAAGAAACAGCCCGACTGACACGGAAGGAGACCACCTTGGGCAGAAAAGCTGGATGTGGTCTCAATATAACTTTGTCCTTGTGGAACACCATACACAGTGGGTCCACAGTCAGGCTCTCAGTTTGGAAACCCTTTTGGCCAATGTAATGGCCACCAGAAAGGCTGTTTTGTAAGTTAAAAACAGTAGGGAGCAGGAAGCAAGAGGTTCAAAGGGGGCCCCCATAAGTTTAGATAGCACCAGATTAAGGTCCCATGGGGGCAAGGGATCTCGCACTTGTGGCTTAACCCTCTCCAGGCCTTTAAGAAACCTTTTCACCACCGGGTCTGAGAACACTGATGAAAAACCTGAGCCAGGATGAAAAGCAAAAATGGCCACCAAGTGCACCTTAACGAAGGAAAGGGCCAGCCCTTCCTGACCTAGGTGCCACAAGTAATCTAAAATGACCAGGATCAAGGCCTGGAGTGGAAGTAAACCTCACTGACCCAGCAACTTGGAAACCTTTTCCACTTCCTTAGATACGTGATCCTAGTGGAGGGTTTTCTACTGCTCAGGAGCACATCCCTGACTGGCTCTGAGCAGGAAAGTTCCCCGGCACTCAGCCGTGAAGCTTCCATGTTGTGAGGTGACGCGACAGAAGGTTGGGGTGCTGTAACCACTCCTCGTCCTGCATCAAGAGGTTCAGGCATAAAGGGAGCATTACTGGTTGCTCACTGACAAGTCTAACAGGACCGAGTACCAGTGCTGCCAGGCCCACGGTGGAGCCACCAGGATAAACAAGTCCTGATCTGACTGAATTTTGAGGAGGACCTTGTGGCCAAGAGGAACCAGAGGGAACACATACAGGAGCAGGCCCTCCCATGAGATGCTGAAGGCATCTGCCCAAGATACTGGGCTCTGGGTCTGGTAAGAGCAAAATGTCTGGCACTTTGCGTTGAGATTAGCATCGGGTGACCATCCATCCCATATTAGGCGGGATGGTCCCTTATTTGAGAGGCCAAAAAGGTGTCCCTATTTATTTTTCAAAAGGGACAAACTGTCCCGTATTTAGACCCTTTGCGGGTAGGGGTGGGAGCACCCACAGCTGCTGCTTTCCCGGGGCTCCAGGGCCGGGAGGGCCCGTGGCCGCCACTTTCCCATGGCTCTGGGGGAGTGCTGTATCCCAAGGGTGAAGTGGTTCAATGAGCCCAACTGCATCATCAACAGTTTGGTTGTGGCCCAGAGGGGGCTTCTGCTGTCCCTGACCCTGGCCAGGCTGGCTAGAGCACGTCCTGCTGCTCCGGCCACATCTCCTGTTATAGTCCCTAGGCTGCTGCTGCTGCTGCTGCTGTGGAGACTGCCTAGGAAAGGCCCAGGGGAAGAGCACCTGTGCTGAGTTGCAGGAGCACGAAGGCCCAAAGACCTTAAGGTCGCTCTTGAGTCTTTTAGACTGTGAAGTCTTTTGTCTGTTTGCTCAGAAAACAAAGTGGGTCCCTCAAAGGGGAGGTCTTGTGTGGTTTGCTGAACCTCCTGCGGCAGGCCGGAGACCTGTAAGCCCGCCCCACACCTCGTGGTAAAACCCGAAGCCATAACCCAGGTAGCCGTGTTCGCAGCATCCAGGGCAGCTTGGAGGGCTGCAAGTGAGATTAGTTTATTCTCCTCTACCACCAAAGTGAACTCTTGCTTAGCGTCCAGAGGGACCAGTTCCAAGAACGCAGACAGTGGGGACACTATTAAAAGAGAACCTGCTCGCCAGCGCCTGCTGGTTTGCTATACACAGCTGTAAAACCCTTGTGGAATAAACCTTTCTCCCACACAAGTCCAATTGCTTGGCTTCTCTGTTTTTGGGAGAAGAACCTTGAAAGCCTTGCCGCTCCCTGCTGGCTGTGTTTACAACCAAGGAGTTGGGATGAAGGCGAGTAAACAGGTGTTTGTGCTCCGCAGAGGGGACCACCTTTTGTTTTTCCTAGTGGTTGGCTGGGCAGACGCCGGCGCCTGCCACACAGTTCTGGACGTGTGGGAAATTGTTTCTGTAATGATTAAGGCCATCCCGGAAGATGAAAGAATGTCCGTCATGGGTCTACCTCATCTTTAACCCCTCAGCTTGGACACCCAAGTTCTAAGCCACCCTACGAAGGAGCTGCTGAAGTGCCCGGCCATCCTCCAACACAGGAGAAGCAGAGGAACCTGCCACTGCTTCGTATGGGGAGGACAATGAAGAGGTGCCAGCCTGTCCCAACCCACTCGGGTCCATGGCCATTGAGGGGTCCATACCCACCACCAGCGGTGGAGGAAACAATTGCATTGTTGGCACCACGGAGGCCACCACTGGTGGTGCTGAAGTCATCACCGGTGGGGGAGGTGCCAAAGCTGTTGAGGGTCCCAGCACCGACAGAGCCCATGTATATGGCACTGAAGCCCAGGGCATTTGCACCGATACAGCCGGTGCTGGCGCCATTGAGGTCGGCACCACCGTCAGGGATGGCACCTACACCGGTCTGTCCCCTGGTGTGAGTGGTCTGTCAGTGCCTCCCACAGAGGTGCCCCCCACGGCACCATGGGAATCCCAATGCCACCAGCAGCAACGGGGCCCCAGGGTGTGGTCTGAGGAATTGGCCCTGAGATTCCCATTATGCCCACGGGGTCCAAAAGGGCCATTGTGGAGGCGCTGCCAATTGCGATGGCTCCAACCATGCTCAGAGTGTCAGCTCCAATGGGATGAGGACCGGCCACTCCCGCTCCCGTCTGATCCTGAAAGGTAAGAGTCCGACTTGGGACCCGACGCCTTTGACACCAAGCACGAGGGAGGTGTCTGCCCCACAGGTGCCTGCATGGATACCGCAGTCACCGAACGTACCACCGCTGTCAAAGACGGTGCCGTCATATCTGGTTGGCCCCGTGACAGAGGCCGGCTCCGTATGTGCACCAGCAGTGCCAAAGTCCTTGGAGGTGAGGGGAGCACCATGATCCCCAGGAGACTTTGTGCCATCCAGAACGCCTTAGGTGTCAAAGGATCTCCGACGAGTGAGGACTGCACTGGCGCTGGGGCCCAAGAGTGGGGAGCCAGCCTCCCCAACTCCTCCGACAACTATGTACACAACAACTGATAATGCGCTGACTACCTAACTAATGACTAACTGTTAACTATTTGCAGCCCAGGCTACCAGCCAGACAAAAGCTGCTCGAATGAGCACAGGGAGCTCTGACAACTGTCACCATGGCGAGAAGGAACTGAGTTGGGAGAGGGTCTGCCGGTGTATATATTGGTGACCGTAAGGCTGCCACTCCAGGGGCGCTGCACCGACCTGATGGCTACCGGCTAGGGCATAAGGACGTCCGGCAACTGGGCATGAGCGTGCAATCACTCAGAGAAGAGCTGTAACTTCCTTAAGAGGCTGGCATAACACACAGGCTACGGTCCCATCCCAGGCAGGAAACATCAGTGAGTGATTGGAGCACATGAGTCACAGGGGCACCAGGACCACGTTCCATCAGCAGGTGTGAGGGGAAGGGGATAACCGAGCACGGGAACTTAACTGGATCTGTGCAGGAGCGGCCATCAACAAGCCATCACTTTGATGGCACGCCAACGTTGGGCCGGAGGAGGAGGCGTGCCCAGGGCAGCAGCGCATCCTGGGACTAGGGAGCCACACCCTCCCAAACAGGAGCTAACTCTGGGCCCCCGGAACGGGCACAGAGACGGGTCGCAGAGCAGAGGAGGCCGGGTAGAGCTGCGGAGTACAACACCCAGGTGCGTTCGTGTCACCTTGTCCGGGTTGATGCTCTCGATGAGTCTCTCCAGCGAAGGCATCCAGCTCGGGGCGAGGTGGCAGTTCTGGAAGAAGACCCACTTCCCACGTTCCATTGCACTGCGCATCATCGCTTCGGCTCGGGGACCCTAGGGAAGAACCCCCCCCCCATCAGCCTTGGGGCTGCCGCTTCGGCGGTGGCCGTGGCCTTCCCTGGAGGACGGGGCGCAGCTGGAACTGTTGGGATATACTGGCACATTGGCTGCCATTTTAGCCATCACAGAGGCTTGTACTGGGTCCGCACGGAGCTCGACAGCCAGTCTCCACATCTCAGACAAAAGACCCAGGCTCTGCAGCTGGGGCTGTTACAGACCCGCTCTGCTGACCAGTGGTTAGACATCCACTTGCCTCCTTCCTCAACCCTGGAGAGCCCCAACTGTACCAGGCCTCCTGTGGGCTGTATGGTTTGTTACGACGACGACGACGTCCAACCAGGGGCGTTACCAACCCACTGAAGGAACGTGAGAGGGTGTCACTGCTGAACGAACCCCTCAAGCCGTAGGAACCTC
This sequence comes from Carettochelys insculpta, assembly GCF_033958435.1. NCBI lineage: Eukaryota > Metazoa > Chordata > Testudines > Carettochelyidae > Carettochelys > Carettochelys insculpta. Next base: position 2,989,251 of record NC_134147.1, on the reverse strand, counting down.
TGAGACATGCTGGGACCAGCAGGGGGGGACTTTTCAGACCCGGGGGCTAGGATTTGGTTTCCCGGGAGCTCCATGAGTAACCCCTGTGCACTGGGGTGTCTACATGGCTCAGAACGAGGGCGGTGCAGCCAGCGGCTTACCTGGCCCTGGCCCAGGGAAATAGCCGACAGCTTCTTGGAGAACTTCATTTCTTCAGCAAATTTGTAGAGGTCAGCGGCTGGGTCCGTCCCCGGAGACAGCACGAATATCAGAGGGGTGGTAGGGGTGGACTCTTTGAACACCGCCGTGAGGTCTGAGGTCTGAAAGACAGGAAGGCTTCCTGCTTAGAACGAAGTCAGATGCCTGGCGCTGCCGCCAGCAAGCAAAGGCAGAAGGCGCTCGCTCGGGTCGAGTGCACCACCTCTATCCCTTCGTTCCACCGTCAGCACCATCAGTGCACATCATCCATGCCGGAGATAGGTCCCTGGCCCAGACAATGCTAAAGGGGGCCCTGCCCAGAGAGGCCTCTGCTCCTTCCTTTTTCCACCCGTTTCCACTGCATCGCTGCTCCGAAGTTCAGGGAAGCCCAAGGGAGGCTCCCCACTGGTTGTGGTAGGCTTTGGAGCAGAGTGCTGGCGCCCTTCCCTTCCATACCTATTTGCTCTAACTCCTCCCTCCTTTCCCTGACTCACTTCCGCCAGCACGTGCTCCAGGAGCCATTCAGCTCCTGCTCCTGCCACCTCCAGCGAGTTGCCGCTTGGTTCCATCTCTGGAATTCCCGCCCTGCTGTATGGATCTAGTGCCCGACTCGGGGCAGCTGGCTCTGAAGACTGAGGCTTGGAGGGTAACAGGGGCATGTGGCAGGCAGACAGCTACATGCTCCTGAGCAAATGGAAGTCGCTGGCTGACAAAGGGAAACGCCTGTGTTTTCTGTACAGGGTACTCTGGAAAATGGCTTGATGTTAAACCTGGCAAGCTAACGCCAGGGAACAACTGCCCGTCAGCTCCCCCAGCTCTGCCAGGGCTGAGACAGCGGGGCCCAATTTGTGCGTACGGAGACGCTTCTGGGAAGATGGTAAAGGCCCACCTTTGGCTGCTGACTGGCACTCAGGTGCATAAACCGGGCAGTTGTCCCAGTATGATTATGGCCCTTAGGGGTTTGGTTGCGCCAGGGTCTAGGCTAGGGGTACGCTTACGGCTGCCTGTAGCACAGAGGTACAACAGGGGGCTGCAGACTGCAGTGAAAGCCTCCAGCAGAAGCGAGGCACCGGTAGCCGGACTCTCCCATGCTAAACAGTGTGGGTGGACAAGGCGCTGCTTGGATGCGTAGAGGGCCATGTAGAGAACAGAGCCAGCAGTGCAGGCGGGGAGGCCTCCTCTACTCTACTCACCCATCTCAAACAGCTTCACCAAGTAGTCCCCTTTTCCACATGGGGAAACTGAGGCACACGTCATCTCAGTGATGTGCTCAGGTTCTTGGAGTAAAGTGGAGAGCAGAATCTAGGCCTGCCATCTCCCTAATCTCCACTGTCATCTACATTCATGGTTGGCTCGTGGTGGCTGGGCCAGGAAGCAGTGCCTTGGGGAAGCCACAGTTGGGGCTGGTGAGCTGTGGCTGTGGCCAGAGAGCTCGTGGCTGGGAACTGGGAGCTTATACTTGGGGAGCCACATAGCCGTGGATGACAGCTGGGAGGGCAGCCCACGAGCAGGGGCTGGAGGCAAAATCCCTGGTCCGGGACTGCTCAGGGCCCAAGGGTGCTGGGTCAGGGAGGTTCCAGCGGCCGTTCTGAAGTTAAAGGGCACTGAGTGGGTCTCACCACCACAAACAAACATTCCCTCACTGAATACAGACAGCGTGGCTGGTGGATACAGCCTTGGACTGGGATTCGGGAGGGCTGGATTCGATGCCTGGCTCTGCCAGCGGCCTGCTGACCATGGCCAAGTCACTTCATTGCTCTGTGCTTCAGCTTGCCTGTTTGCTAAATGGAGGAAACACCACTGGCGCGCTTCACCTGAGGTTCAATGAAGCGTTGGTCCAGATTCACGGCCACGAAGTCCTGCATGGCGTTGGTGACCTTATCCCCTCGCAGGCAGCGTAGGGGCAGCAACTTCTGGAAGGAGTCCAGCCGGCTGTCCCACTTCCCAGGCAGGGGCTCTCTGCAAGAGAATTAACTTTAAGTTACTCTCCTGGGCTGGAAAAGGCCTAAACCACAGGTCAAATGCATCAGCCCAAGGGAAAAGAGCTCTCCTAAAAACCACCCAAATATGCCCCAGGAGCTTCTGATGATCTCACAATTCAGTGCCTCGGTTTCCCGGTATTTTCTCCAGCCAATATGGCTGTCTTATTGTGTTCCCACTAATGGGAGGCCATCCAGGAGAGATTCAGATGCTGCCCAGCTGATAAGCAGAGCTCCCACAGCTGGCAGTGTGTGTTTCTCTAGGTGGTGCACATCCGCACATTCATTGGTGCACATAAAATTTATTACACACACGAATGGAAACAGTTGGCGGGAACCCCGGTCTGTAATGCCCAGCACACAGAACGCAGATCCCAGCGGAGGGGAAAGGACTCACCTGTGCGGCTCAGCACTGTCAAAAATTGCACGGAACGCCTGGATATTGTCCACAAAATCATCCGCAAAGCTGGCAAAATTCTTCAGGTTGGTCAAGGCCAAGATGTCCCCCCAGGCTCTCTCGTAGAGCCACTCGGGAGCTGGGTTCTCTCGCATTTGTCTGATGGTCCCTCCAGACAGGAGGTAACGCCATTCCTCCTGTGGAGCACACAGCCCACGCTTAACACCAGCCTGGTCGGCCCCCGCGATCTCCCTGGCACACAGCCACTATGAAGCGAAGGCGTTGCTGGAGCTTTCGGTATGACCAAGCGTGACCCAAAGCAAGTCCGGCCTCGAGGGACCAGCAACACACCACGTTAGCCTGCCCCAGAGGATGACTTGTCTGAAGGCGCAGGTCTGTCTTCCCTCTTCCCTCTTATTTTTCACGTCCATGTGTGGAATGAATTTTGTCACACGCTCCAATAGGCAGCTGGCGCGTGACACAGAGGTGGCCACCCATAGTGGTACACGTAACAAAATTCATTCTCCACGTGGGCAGCTGGCGGGGCGGCAAAGGGGTTCAGTGTGTGGGAGAGAGATCAGGGCTGGCGATTGGAGTGAGGGGTGCTTATCTGGGGTGGCTCCCAGTTGGGAGACTGGTGGCTAAGTGCCACCTGCACCACCCTGCAGGCACTGCTCTCCGCAACTGAAATTGACCAAAATGGGCGTGGCGGGGGCAGAGCCTCCAGGGACAGAGCTTCCCAGGGCTCGCAGCTCCGCCTGGGGGAGAAGGAACCCCAGGTCGCAGAGTCACCAGCCTCACTGCCAGAAAAGGCTGGTCTGGAACATGGACCTTACGGGCTGTAGCCCAGGCTCATGGACTAAAGGGGCCTTCGGACTGCAGCCCCGAAAACCCCTTTTATAGCCCAGCCCTGTTGCTGGTGCAGCAGGAGCCCATCTCTCCCCTAGCTCTGGCTGCTCCCTGCTGGGGCTGGAGAAGCCTTTCTGTCCCCTGGCTGCAGCAGCTCCATGTGCAGCAGTCCTGAGCCCTTGCCTAGGGTTTATTAGACAGCTACTCAGCTTAGCGGGAACCCTGGAGCAGGTACAAGATACAGGATAACAACAGAACATGGAAATCATGTAACTTGCTCCTATCAGTGTATAAAAGCAGAAGGCCCAGGAAGTGGTTCTGTTATGGGACAGCATCCTGTTACGCTGCCTGAGCCGATACCTTGCCAGGGGCATCCATGTGTCAGTGTCCCCGTGATGCACATCCCAGGGCGCAAGCACCACGTTTTGCTGATAATAAACACTGCTGCCACTAAGCCAGGCCTGTGATCTTTCTTCAGGAGGCCTGAGATCTGCTGCCTCAGCAAGCTGCTCTGTATCAAGTACGCAGGAGCTCCAGAAACCGGCAGCACCCCACAACACTAACACCACTACGCTAAAGGAACAAAAGCCCTGCGATCCTGTCATGGTGCATTTCCCAGCCTTACCTTTCAAACCCAACAGATGGGTGTGTAAGCAGGGTACTGTATGGAATGTGTTACAGATTTCTTATCATCAGTATCAGCAGTGCCATTATGGCAAAGAAGGGGGTCGGAGAGGCCACGTAAGGCATCTGCAGAGCGTTCCGACGTGCGAAATAGGACCATCTTAGTTATAGGTTTGTATCACCTTTGGATCGTGAGCCATCCACACATCGGGTGTACCTGCAATTCCACACCTGGGCTGTGTTTCTGGAGGACACCCCGAGGCAGACTGGCATTGGCACGGCCTAGCCTGTTGGATCCAGGGTCATCAGCTGTACAAAGAACCCACTGAAAGGAGCCGGGGGCTACATCTTAGGAGTCAGCAGGACGTGTAGGGGCCTGCCTCTGGGCAGAGAAGATTTTCCATGCCATGTGCTGTGAAGCTTGGGTTTGGAGCACAGGATGTACGGGCCGCCCCATGGCAAAAGGAATATAAAAGACAGCTGCACCATCTCAGTTTCATTCCTGCTTCTTACCTTTGGAGTACCTCTTTTCTACAGCCTGGATCGCTGAACAAAGGACTGACTGACCCTCCCAAGCAGTGAATGTTTTCCAGAGGGCCTTTCCAGCCAGCAAACTCACCGATACTGCTAAGAACTTGGTGGACTTTGTAGTTTTACATCGGCAGCTGACTGCTTGACCATTTAACAACTCTTCGGCTATGTCTACACCTGCCCGTCTTCAAAGGGGCCATAGTAATCAGGGTGACCGGAGATGACTAATGAGGTGCTGTGATGCATATGCAGCACTTCATTAGGCAAATTCTCCCCTGCGGCAACTTCAGAGTGCGGCATGTTGTGTAGCCACAGGCACTCTGCAGTGTAGACACGGCCTTCTTGCTCTTGTTTATTTTTCTTTATAATAAACCTTTCACTTCGGACACTAAAGGCTTGGCTGGCAGGCTGGTATTTGGGTAAGAGCCAAAATAATACTGACTTGTAATGTAGCTGACCCTTTGGGGTCAGAAGAACATTTTGTATAGCAAGAAGAGTTTTTAAATCACTTCTTACTGTACTGGACCACTGTGCTAATTCTGAGCCAGAGAACTGGAATGCAAGTACGGGGGCCGTGTGATTTCTTTTGTAGCTTCTTGATAACCAATGTGGGGGATCATGAGACCGAAGTTTAACTTCAGTGTCATCAGCCAGTTTTGCAGCTTGCCCTGATCTTGGCATTTTCAGCAAGGGCCACCCAGGCAGACTCACAGTGAGTGACAGAGCTTATAACGCGACTGATCTGACTATACAGTCACAGGGTCAGAGCATGGAGGAAACGTAATGATCCTTACCACTCCAGGGTATGAGAAACTCTAGATTCCCTAGAGACCCTACAACAGGGCTGGCAAACAAGTGCTTAACTCCCTTCTGCAGAGCCCTTTGGGGTCTGCCTGCAACATGCCAGGGCCCAGTGTTAGGTTCACTCAGGCTTTGTCCCTGGTCTGTTGATCTAAGTTACGCATCTTCAGCTGCATGCAGTTGGTGTAAGTTGTGTTAATTTCTGCTACACATTGCTTAACGTGCTGTCCTCACTGTGGTAAGTCAACAGCTGATGCTCTCCTGTTGACGTCACCAACTGGTGGTGTGCTAGCGTTGATGGGACAGCATTCAGTGGTGACTTACTGCATCTCCACTAGGAGCGATAAATTGACCCCCGCTGGATCATTCGCTGCCTGTTGATCCAGTGGGGAGTGAAAACATGCCCACAGAAGCAACGCCTAAAGCAGAAAGCTCCCTACGACCATGCAAGAAAAGGCAGGACACTGGTATCAGCTGCTGTTTCCTTTCCACATTAGCTGCCAGACTCACCATTTTCTAGAACACCCCTTCTCTTTAGCCAGCTTCACCTGGATCTTTCTGCGGGCAAAGCTTTCTATAAAAGCCCACCCCTTGCAAACCCTCATGGTGAGACACTGCCATCTGCCAATCCTCCCTTGTGGTGCAGAAACAGCCGGTTTAATGAGTCCGACAGCAGATTGCCCATGAAAGAGCTAGAGTCAACCACCCTGAATTCATTTCATCACAGCAAACACTGGCGAAAGGTGTGCGCTGCAAACTAAATTACTTAGCAGAGACCTGGGGGATTGAACTCTTGTTTCAATGTACGAACATTTGGAAGATTCAGAACATCAGCCAAGTCCTCGCAGAGGACCATGATGAGTAACTCTTCCCTTATGAACAGAAACTTGGCCAGATAATCCAGCCTGTCAGACCCTGGTGGAGAACCATCTGTACAGCAGGCGCAGTCTGGACTTCGGCCGTCCCAGGATAGCCGCTCATTTAAACAGATGAGGGAGCCTGCTGTTTACTCACCATGTTGATTTTGCCTTCATTCATCATGATCCGGATGCAGAGCAGGAAGGCAAACATGAGCTTGTGCTTCTCAAAGAGACTGCGGCACACATTGCAGTAGAGGCTGAAGGTCAGGTAGTTGTTTATGTTCACGATCCGCTTCTTCAGGGTGTCTGAAAAAGCCAGGCACAGAACAACAATGCTCAGCGTGGAGGGGAAAGAACCCACACTTGGTAGAGGTGCAGCTCTTGGCCAGCTGGGATCTGGGTAAGTTTCAGTGTATGAGATTACATGTGTAAGCTATGCCAGGAGCTCACATCCTTTGTACCCACTTCCTGCTGTCTATCCCAGCTTCCGTCAGGTCTGGCCCAAGAAAACTTGCTCCGTCACAAGAAACAGTGGGCTCTCCAGACCTCAGCCCACTGAGGCAGGCAAACGCTGCTGAAAGCTGTGCCAGAACCTCTGGGTGTGGCCCATTACAAACACACTTAGGACGTTTCGGCTGAGAGCAGGTGTATAGAATATTGCTATGCTAATGAACTGCCCCCAGCCCACTCCGTCTGCAGCTCAGCACATGTGTCTGGCCAAGGTCTCTGTGCTCTGCCTGGGATGACAGCAAAGGGGTAGGAGCTGAGCAAGATGCTTCTGCCCCTGCATCCGTTTCAAGGTTACTCTGTGCTGCCACTCTTTTAAATGCCCTGATCCATGAAATTTAGCGCTGCTAATTAACAGCAGCAGTCTGGCCAGAACCTCAGCATCTTTGCATGGGACCAGCCAGGTGGCCCAGAAGCAGGGAAAAGGGCTGTCAGAGAGTAGCTCAGAGCTCCCCTGAGCCTTGACTTGCTCCTCGGAACATCATGCTGATGGCTGGTAGCTGCTAGGAAACGCTTGAAGGGCTCAATAAAGTTTACGGCATGGAAAAAGCAATCCCCAAATGAAGGAGCAGAGCCACTCACTGCTAAAGACAAACTGCTGACCCCTGGTTGGCCTGTCAGGAGAGAACGACTGGAGGAGAGAGATTCTCACGGCCAGAGAGAATTCTCTCATGCTGACAGCGCCAAGCTGGCGGACGTAGGATGCTTCCGTAGCAAATGTTGAACTAGCGAAAGAAACTTTTGAGCTTGAGTGATGAGTCCCTGATGGAGCAGCTCTGCAAAAAACAGCTACTAGTTCCCCTAGGACTGAATGTGGCAAAGCAGTGCCATGACCACAGCCTCCCAGCAGCAAGACCCTAAGGCTTCGGAGGTACCTGCTCTCTCGGAGTTTGTGATTCCGGACAAGAAGATGTTGAGGAACCACTCGAGCGAATACTGATACATGGGGTCGACATTGGACAGGTCAGAGACGCAGAAGTAAAGGATCTGAGTGCGGACAGCGACAGGCACGTACTCCAGGCGAGTGGTGTCGATGTCTTTTTCGGTCTGCTCTGCTATCTTCACTTTGGCCTGGGGGGACATTCAGAGGCATTCCAGCTGCACAGTTGTGTGGTCCTAAAGCATGAAGCTGACCAGGGCTGGGTGTGGGGGCAGGCAAATCAGCCTCTTACCTGGATCTCTCCGGCTTTGAGCTTGGACGCCTCCAGCACTTTGATGAGCTCCAAGTCATCAACGGGATTTCCCTCGGAGGAGCTGAGCCGGTAGAGGATCTGATCCTCTATCTCCTTCAGCTCTTGGCGCATCTTGGCGTTGCTAACGATCAGCTGGTTCTTGGCCTCTTCTAAGTCCGGTCGCTCCTCAGCGACCACTTGTCCCAGCAACTGGTCTTCCAGGCCACTGTAACAAAACCCCGGGGGGTCATCGCTGTGGAGGCCGGATCTCTCCGACAGCGGGGCTCAGGGCAAGGGATAAGTCGCCCTTTCAAGAGCTCTGCTGAGGCAGCACCTAACTTGAAATCTACAGCAGCTAAAGATGAGGAACGAGGTCCACACTAATGTCGACTCCATGGGGGTCCTGGGGCTGGAGCAGGTGCTTACCCCCCACCAGCAGTCAGCTTCTCCTCTTGCACCTGCCAGCCCCCGACTCCGCCACCATCAACTCCTTCCCCTGGCTCCGAGCACCTCCGGCCCACTGCAATCAGCTGGTTGTGCAGCGTGTGGGAGGGAGGGAGGGGAGGAGGGGGGATGGGGTGGGGCCCGGCTGGGAGAGGGGTAAGAAGTGGGCGGGGGGCTTCGGGGAAGCTGTCAGGTAGATGCAGAGCCTGGGGTGGAGCTCCCAGAGGACGCTATGGTCTAGGTGAAGAGAAGCTTTACGTCCAAGGCGGGGGGAAGCTCCCTAGGCAGCGTCCGCCAAAGCGGGGAGGGGACGCACCCGAGGTGCAATGGATCGTCACTACCCTTAAGCAGTGACTCTCAGCACTTCTAGACTCCGGGTACCCCTGTCGGGGTCTGACTTGTCTCACGTACCCCCCAAGTTCCACCTCACCCAAAACCACAGATGGGTCCCGGCCGTGCCATTGCCCACGGATTGCTTATTTTCTCATTCGGACCCCAGAATCACAAAACCAATCGGCTGGACCAGAAGTGTGGGACTCCCACCTCCGGGTACCGTACGGAGCCCTGCACGGCACGACAGGCTCGTTTGTACGGGCTTGGCTCGTGCTTTCCGGGCAGCCTGTTGTGAAGCCAGGCCGAGACCTCGAGGACTGGATGCACCCTGAAGACTGTCGCGTTCCCCTGGGTGAGACCCACTGCCCTGTACATCCCATCGCCGCTAGAGGCACACAGTGCAACTAGCTATGGTGGGACTATGCCCAGCACTAGCTGCCTCTTGGTCCCAGGAGTGCTCAAACTCCCACTCCCCTGAGGCTCTGCCCTAAACCCCCACCTCAATTCTCTCTCTGCTCCACCCTAGGCCCCACCCTCACCCCACCTCTTTCCATCCCTTGCCCTTCAGAGCACCCCATCTCTGCTCTCCCCTCCTCCTTCCACACCCCATGAGAAAGCAGATGGGAGGCGCTGGGACAGAAGGGGAGGAACTGATCGTCAGGGCCACTGGCATATGGGCAGTGGAGGGAAGCTGGCTGCTGTTGGGTGCAAAGCCAGCTCCACAGCACCCGCTGAGTCCTTGACCCCCAGTTCTATATCCCTGGGTGCCCCACAGCACACCAGCCTGGCCGAGAAACCCTGTGACCTTCACGGAGCACAGAAGAACCAAGTGATTTGCTCAAGATCAGGGAGCCAGGCAGGGAATGGAGCCCAATTTTCCGGAGTCCCGGGGTGGCCCCCTAAGCACAAGCACCCTCCTTACTCGCACCAGGTTGAGTTTGATTTCTAGAGCTCAGGAGCGAGGCCGGGGCTTACAGCAGGTCAGCTGCACAGGTACAAAGGGCGACGGGTACCTGGGCGAGAGGGTGAAGTTAATCAGCGTGAGCTTGGTGGAGACTTCCGGCGTGTAGTGGGGATTGGGCAGATTGGTGGTGATGTACATCTTGAAGTCCTCGTGGTATGGAATCACTGTATCTCCCAGCTTCAGCACCGTGCTCCCTTGCTGTTTGTACGTCTGCAAAGAGAGGGACGTGCACAGCACTAGTCGGAACGGCCACATTTAAAACCAGACGTGTGGCGGGCCTGGCAAAGAGAGAGCCCCGCTTCGGAAGCTGCTCCATTGCGGGCTGGCTGCCAGAAGCCAGCTAGATATTTTTCAAAGCCATTTAGGAGGCGGAGCGGCCCAATTTCCACCAACCTGTAAGGAGTATCTGCACTTCGGGCCTCCAAAATCTCAGCCTCCCCAGGCACCTCCCCACTAAGGAAGGGAAAAGCTCTCAGCAGCGCAAGAGCAGGGAAGAACCTGTTTCAGCAAGACGGGCTCCAGGGCCGGATCCAGCTCCTCCCCGACGTTCTCCAGCAGGAACGGCTTCCCAAAGCGAATGGAGTTCTCCAAGCTGCGCAGGAAGTCCCGGTCGCTCAGCTTCGCCACCTCCAGACCGTTCTCCTTCTCCTGCAGGACGGGAGGCAAGAGCACGCAGGGGTGGACAATGCAGGGAAGCCAAAGTGCTGATGCAGGAAACATACAACTGCGCTGGTGCAACATTCAGATTGCAAATCCTCCCCAAAAGAGGACGCAGGCTTCTTCTCAGTTACACCTGACTTGTCTATGAGCGCCTTGTATCAGCCTTAGCTAGTGCCTGGTACGTGCACTGTAACCACGGTAATATGGCCGGGCTTTTGATTTCCCACCTCCCCACATTCCTACCTGCAACTCTGCTGGAATCCCTCCCCCTGCAGGGCTTCAAGGGCCACAGATGTGGGAGCCACCAGGGAGGAGGAGCTACAGGATGCAGGTTCCACTAGCTGCCAGGGCAGAGCCTGGGCATCTTGTTACCCTGCCAGGCCGGCACAGGTGGGGCCACAGAGGCCTCTCAGGAGTAAAGGAGCAGCAGCTGCTGTGGGGAAAGTTGCTAAATTACACCCCCCCCCACCACCTCTGCACTGAAGCCCAGAGGACAGAAGACACAGTGAGCACTTCAGCTCTCGTTACACTTTTCACCAGCAAATCTTAGGGCACTTGACACTATGGGGCAGTACCGTTATCTCCACAGGTGGGGCAAACAGAGGCACTGAGTGGTTGAAGTGAGTTGCCCAAAGACACCCAACAGGCCAGGTCTCCTGGGTCCCAAGCCAGAGCATCAGTTGCTAGGCCACCCTGCAAGGAAGTTCGTCTCTCTCCTCCTGGTGCGACCCTCCCCCAGTTCTACAGTCAGAAAAGGGGCGCAGGCCGGAGCCCCCTTGGAATAAAGCAGGAGTGCTCAGTGAGGGAGCTGAGCTCTTCTCCCACTGTAGCGCAAAGCAGCCTGTCTCTGGGAGCCTTAAAGGCAGGTGGCAAAGCCCAGCTACTCTGCCTGACCTTGGGGTGGGAGAGACTTGGCACCGGTGGACCTTGTCTTTTCCTGTGAAAATCCACCCCCAAGGGATTTAAGGCCACAGCTGCAGACAGAGGACATTGCAACAGGAAGGAAGGAAAGAGAAAGCGGGGAGGGGAATGGAAGGAATCAGGAGGGCTACAGCAAGGGACGGCTCCCACCCCCACCAGCAAACCTGGCCAACCCCAATGAAGAGTGGAAGAAGCCCTCACCAAGTTCTTGATCCATTTGTTGGCTTGGCCCTGGGGGTCTATGAAGTGAGTCCAGCGCTGGGAAAACTGGGTGATGACGCCGTTCTCCACGGACAGGGTGTCGTTGGGTAAGCCGGCGATCTGATCGCAGCCGAAAAAGCACATCAGACGTCAAACAGCAACGGTGTCTATCACACCACAGGCGTCCTTCCCTGCCACCGGTCAGGGCGTGACAACCCACGGAGCTAACCCTCTGCCAGCGCACTAGCGTCTCATACACACGTATGAGTGACTCACATGGGGCTTACGTACACCGGACTCGGGACCTGGCCAGTGCCAACCACGCAAACCGGGCTCGAGCTAGCAAGGTTCTAACAATGCTTCTCTGCCCGGGGAGGACAGCGATTCTTCTCTCCAGCGATGGCCTCGCCAAGCATGGTTCTAACACATCACCCTTCCAAAACGCCGCCTTCTCGTCCTCCAGGAAGCTGCACACTGAGCTCACAGGAAGAGGCTGGGCTGATTCTTCCTTTCGTTACACTAGGACCTATATTACTGGGCTTTATACTGGTGCACTAGTGAGTGCAGTGTGCATTGGGATTGCCTGTCTGCAACAATACAGCCCATTCTCAGAGTGTAGCTCTTAATGGTTTGTAGTCATGCCGGAAGGGGCGCCACAGGGGTCTGGTTTTGGGACCGGTTCTGTTCAATATCTTCATCGGCAATTTAGACATTGGCACAGAGAGTGCGCTTGTTAAGGTTGCAGATGATACCAAGCTGGGAGGGGTTGCAACTGTGTTGGAGGACAGGGTCAGAATTCAGAATGATCTGGACAAACTGGAGAAATGGTCTGAGGTAAAGAGGATGAAGTTTAATAAGGACAAATGCAAAGTGCTCCACTTGGACAGGAACAACCAGCTTCATACATATAGAATGGGAAGCGACTCTCTAGGAAGGAGTCCTGCGGAAAGGGATTTGTGGGGGTCATAGCAGACCACAATTTAAATATGAGTCAACAGTGTGATGCTGTTGGGAAAAAAGCAATCATGATTCTTTGATGCATTGACAGGAGTGTGGAGAGCAAGACACGAGGAGTCCTTCTTCCACTCTACTCAGCACTTGTTAGGCCTCAATTGGAGTACTGTGTCCAGTTCTGGGCACCACATTTCAAGAAAGATGTGGAGAAATTGGAAAAGGTCCAGAGCAGAGCAACTAGAATGATTGAAGGTCTAGAGAACATGAGCTATGAGAACTGGGCTTGTTTAGTTTAGAGAAGAGAAGACGTAGAGGGGACATGATAGCGGTTTTCAAGTACCTAAAAGCAGTTTTCAAGTACCTAAAATGAAGAGGGATGAAAATTGTTCTCCTTGGCCTCTGAGGACAGGACAAGGAGCAACGGGCTTAAACTGCAGCAAAAGAGGTTCAGGTTGGACATTAGGAAAATCATCCTCACTGTCAGGGTGGTTAAACACTGGAATAAATTGCCAAGGGAGGTTGTGGAATCTCCATCACTGGGGATATTTAAGAGCAGCCTGGACAGACACCTATCGGGGATGGTCTAGATAGTGCTTGGCCCTGCCATGAGGGCAGGGGACTGGACTTGATGACCTCTCGAGGTCCCTTCCGGTGTTAGTGTTCTGTAATGTAACAACCAGGCAGTTAGCGGCCAGGGCATCGCAGTGTGGTAACACAGGGAAATCTGCAGCGTAGGCAGGAGTCTGTATTGTTCTAGGCAGGCAATCCCTATGCACTGTGCAGCTGGTTCACAGGATGAGGTTGGGCTGATTCTTCCTGTCATGATACCAGGACTGCATGGGAGATGAACCTTTTCCAGATATCGATACAAGGAGTAAGACAGGACTGTGTTATTTACTGCTGCACTGTTCTTATCAGAGCCCTACCTAACTGGCCTTTGGCTGCACCTGAATCCAAAAGCAAGGAGCCTTTAACATCAGATTACAAAGGGCGGCATCTGAACGGGAGTTTGTTCTCAAGTTTGACACTTTGCGCCTGGGTGTCAATAAAGACAGCAATTACCTTACGCATTACAAGGACAGTTTCCCCATCTTTGAGATTCACACTGATCTCAGGCAAGTCCCTTCAAATAATTTATTAGCTGATGTCTATGAAGTTATTAGTCTCTGAAGTGCTACATGACTGCTTTCTCCTTGAACAGACACTTGCAATAAGGAATCTTCTTTCCCCTCTTCCCCTTCTTCTGTCCTATGTAGCTGATTCATCAGTTTCCATTTCATTTTTTTCCCTATCTTTCTGTTAAATTCTTGTTGTGCCAGTTTACTCCTGTTGGAGTCTCCAGAGCTGAAGAAGCGGCTCTGTCCCATGGAAGCTCATCACCTAATACATTGTTTTGTTAGTCTGTAAAGTGCTACAGGCCTGCTTGTTTGTTTTGTGGTGGGATCGCTTGCTGGGATACGCTGGTGCTTTTAACAGATGGAGAGATTGTTCCTTTCCAGGCTGTCTCCCTTGGCCAGTCCTGCCAGGAAACTGGCTGCTCCTGCTCTCCAAACTCTTTGGCTGCGTCTACACTGGAGAGTTTTGTCGACAGAAGGGGCCTTCAGACAGAGTACTGTCGACAGAAGTGCAGTGCAGACACTTCTGTTGACAGAGAAGACGTCTAGTTGCCAGGCAGCCCTCTTTGCAGAGCTGCCATTCCGCTTTCTGGCACCAGAGGGCAGTGCAGTCTGGCAGCGCTCTGTCAACAGAGCAAGTTTCGTGCAGCTGCAATCTGTCGGCAGATGCTTCTGGTGTAGACACAGCCTTTGTGTTATCCCTGGCGCTGTCCTTTGGTCTGAAGGCTTTTATTGCCCAGAAATCAGAAGAGCCCATCCTCACACAACGCCTCCCTTTGCTCTTGTCCTCCACTTACCTGCCATGATCGGATTTTCACGGGGTCTCCCAGAGTGCTTATCAAGTTTGGTTCCCTCGTGTGCGGGACCTCGTGTTCCTCCAGTTTCTTTAGCCATTCCTCACACAGGGCGGTACGGTACTGGCCCTGCCAGGAAAAGCAAAGCCCCGTCAGTCACAGGTTAGTGGGAATTGAGCACAGGCGTGATTGGCTTTTAAGAGCAATCCTCCTCCCGCTGTTCGGGTTCAAATCCAGCTCTGTGGCTCAACCTAACCTCTTCACACAGTGAAGGGAGACGCAAGAAGGGGTAAACTGAGGCCCATTTGCCTGGCTGCTGCACACGTGCTCCACAGCACAGCCTCTACGGGGTCTAGACTTACCCACGAGGCCCTTGGAACTGCATCAGAAACCTTCCACTTTAGGACCAATTAGAGAACCTGCATTTGGGATCCCCAAGGGCAGTCGGATTGCTGTTCGAATTGGGTAACCCCAGTGAGCCAGCCAGTTCTTGGGCACCAGCCTGAGCTCACTGCTGTACCACTAGCGCAACCTCTTCAATTTCAGTGGAATTGCCCGGGCGTCACTGAGAGCTGAACTCGCCCAGTGGTTGGCTTTTCCATTCAGGTTTTGGCAGGTAGTCTACCACCAAAGCAGGCGGATTGATCGACCTCTGCATTAGGAGAGGGGTAAGGCTGAACTCAGGTCCTTCAGGGAAAGAGCCCACGTTCTCTGCTTACTGTGAAAGGGCCCAGGTATGCCACGAAGCCTGCTGCCATCAACACGTCTCCTGCGATATTGTTGATCATGTAATCCAGGTTTTGGACCGTGTCCTGCCAGCGCACCTTCTCATCAGCCAGGCCGTTGATTAGCTGTGGAATAGCCACACATGGCAGGTCACCAGCCAGCTTTCTCGTCGGACAACTCCGTTCCTGTGCCACATCCCTACCAGGAGGGTCATGGCTGGACAGGGGCCAGAGCTCTAGCTGTACCACAGCTCCAAGGACTTTAAATTGTGACAGGCTGCAACAGTGCCCCAGATACCGTGCATTGCTGGGGCTTACTGATGCTCTGGTCAGGCCCCAACCTATCTCACACACCTCCTCCCCACTGAGGCTGTGATGAGAGGGGGTGGAAGCCAGACAGCTGTGTCATCTGGGGCTTCTCCCAGGCCAGAGCAATCCCCGGGGCAGGGGGTAGGGGGTGGGGCGGTTAAACTGGATCCTAACCCCTTTGTGCTGTTGCAGTTGGGCCAGGCAGTTCTGCTCTGTTACTGGAGGAGCTGGGTGGCAAACAGCGTGGAGTGGAGACCTTTATTGTTAGCCACAGCGACCCCTCAGCAGCCCGGAACAGACCAAAAGCCCGAGGATGGGGCTCTGTCCCTATGTTCCCCTTAAGCCACACAGCTGTGCACCCACACAGGGGCTCAGGGCTGTTGCAGGGAGAGATCTCTCTGAAGGGAGCCCCTCCATGCCGGTCCCAGCCCTGAATTGCTGTGACCAGAAGAAAGGGGCCCCTCCTTACCAGCTGCAGCAGGGAACAGCCCAGGTGAGCCCAGGACCAAACCCCTGCCCCACCCTGAGAGCTCCCCCAGCCCTGAGCACCCTCCTACACCTCAAACTCCTCGTCCCTAGCCCCACCCCAGAGCCTGCCCCCCCAGCTAGAGCCCTTGCATCCAAGCGCACTGGCCCAGCTCAGAGCCCCCCGGTCCCAATCTCACCCCGTGAATTTTGTTCCCGGCACCTGCTGCTGAGAGGTGGGGAGCCCGAGAGGGAACTCAGCTCTGTCTCTCACCTTGTCGGCCCGGCCCAGCCGCTGCTCACACAGCTCACACTTCATCTCCAGCTCCTCCTTCTTGGCAATGCAGCTCCTGTACTTGGCTTGCAGGGTGGCAATGCCATCCTCCACTTCCCTCAGGCGCTCCTTGGCTTCATCCAGGATCTTCTGCGTGACCTGCAGGTCCTCCTCTGCCTCCCGCAAGGCTTGCTGGGGAAAGACAAGCAGCAGCAGAACTCCAGATCCCTCCGGCGTGCAAACAGATTTCCACCCACTGAGGGAGAGAGCTGAGAGCTGAGCTCCAGTCACCACAAACTAGTTGTCTCTAACTTACTGTGCGCCTTGGCTCAGCCAACCCTCACCTTTCAGAGGCAGGTCTACCAAGGTTAACCACAGGCTGCCTGGAGCCTGGCTCGCTGTTAGGAGTCATCATAGATGGGAGTTAAGCACCTAGGTGACTTGGCCACCGTTACCTCCCTCCTCTGAAATCCTGACTCTGCAGAGAAAAGTGGCCGTGGGAGCTCTCAGCAGGAAACGCAGCACCAAGGTCTTGCTGAGGATCTTGAAAATGCTCACGTTGGGTAGGGACTACGATAATACAAGTGTAGCGTTTTCCATGTGCAGAGCTTCCTGTGAACGCCAACTAATGCCTCTGTGAACTCCCTTAGAGACAGGTGAGCCCCTTGGCCACACAGGGACGCAGAAGCAGATACATGGTGACTTACGCAAGCTCACAGAAGAGCTTCTGTCTGATCCAATGTCTAAACTTTCCCGAGCATCACACCAGGGTCTTGCTCCCTTCTACCCTTCCACAGCACATGTGCCCCAGGGGCAGGGGGAAAGGTGAGCCCCCACCCCGTGGGAACAGAGGAATGTCTGCCTCCCCAGCAAGCACTGAATCGTAAAACCCAAAATTCCCATCAACTCTTCACCACTGAGAAAAGCCACCAGCTGGTTCCCAGAGCTAGAGGGAGACGTGGGCCAGCTCCTCAGCTGTTGTAAATCAGAGCTATGCGGAGTTAAACCAGCTGAGGAGCCGGCTCAGACACTGCAACAAGGTTGATGGATGGAACAGAGGGTTGCTGGGAGTTGGTGGGGGAGGAGTTCCAACGTAACCTCGCAAACTCTCTAGCTGGCCAGGGTGTGGTGTTACTTTGCTAAGCAAACGCAAGGCCCCTGGTTTACTTCGCTGCCAAGGCTGTGATGTGAGCACTTTATAACTTGTTTTTCCAATTCCCATCTGACTGCCTATTCCATCTCCAGGGAGTTATTGCCACCCACAAGCCAAAAGTAAAGCAGGGGGCAGGTGCTGGCTCCTCAGTCAGCATTGTTCTGTCTGCAGCAAAGCCCCCTTGATTGACACCCCCCATGGAGCTGGGCCTAGGCTGAGCCCCTAGCGTTGCTTTTCGCCCCACCTGCGGAACAGAGCACATTGGAGAATTAAGTACAACACAGGTGGGACAAGGGAGAGCGTCCTTAAGCACAGTTTGCACCGGTCCGAGGACTAGTTCCGGAGCTGTCCGGGAGAAGGGATCTTGCTGGGATTGCCGTTTTCCCCCGGGTGGCCCATTTGGGGCTGACACTTCACACCTGGTTCCCCGCAGTTGGAGTCCCAACTCCTTGGTAAAGCCATGCAGTGCCAGGGGAGCTCATTCTATTAATTTTTAAATACTCTCTGGTCTCCTCCAAGGAGGCTGGTGGATTTCAATAGCTCCCACCAGGAAAGGCTATAAATCCCATTCCCTCTGCTGAAAAAGCCACACCTCTGAGCATCACAGATTTACTTACCGAACCCCTGGCACAGACAGCACTATGTAAAAGGGAGGGCTTCTCTTGTCGACACAGCTCCTGCCTCTCAGGAAGGTGGAGAACCTACCAGTGCTCCCTGTAAGCTGAGTGCTTGGGCAGCTGCCCAGGAGAGAGCCAGGTGCTGGCCAGCTGATTAGCAGAGTGCCCACAGCTGGCAGCCTGTGTCTCTATTGCCGGTGCGCATCTGCACAGACCCACGACAAAATTTATTCCGCACAAACGGAAGAAAGAGAGGGAACGTCAGTACTTACGCCCATCACCTTCACTACACGCCACAGCTGCAGCACTGTGAATGTAGCCAAGCCCTTCTTTAAGGCACTCTAGTGCCCTGGGTTTGTGCGTCGCACCCCGGCAAGGCTGTAGCTCTTACCCGCTTTGGTTCCACTGCTCTGGCTACAAAGTGGTATTTGTGCATGGCCCGCACCCACTGGCAGATGGAGGTGCAGGCCTTGGACACTTTGGCAATGGCTGCGGGTTGGAACTCTTCGTTATCGATATACGGCTGGATGGCTTTGATCACTGCATCGGCAATGTTGTCCTGGAAGGAAGAGGAGCCGGTGGAGGGCAGGGAAGAACAAGCAACGGATTCATCATACCACTGCAGTTTCTTTCATTTTTAACTACTCCCTGGTCTCCTCCCATGAGGCTGTCAGATGTCAATAGCTCCCACTGGGAAAGGCCGTAAAAGCCATTCGCTCTACTGAAAAAGACACACCTCTGAGCCTCACAGATATACTGACTTCACCCCCGGTGTCAGGGTTAATCCCCAACCCCTGAAGCAGCTACCCAGACCCCCGAGTGGTGGGCAGACAACCATCCTCCTGCTAGACCCCATCGAAGGCAGGGAACCTCAGCTCCACTGGTTATGGAGATCCAAGACAGCTCATGAGCCTGGATTTCCCAAGCCTGGCAGCCACTGGGCTCTGGGCTGGACAGTTATGCTTCCGGGCTGCTGACTCTTAAGAGCTTTGCAGCACAGAGGTACAATGGCTGTTTAGTCGTCTCCTGGTGCAAGATCAGGGAACCACCTTCCCAGAATGGTAGCCGTGCGTGCTGCAACCCGGCTCCTGTGCAAGGCTAGGAGAGAACTGGGAGGGGGAAGCTTAGGGCTTTAATAATTTCTCACTGCCCGAACACCGACAAACCACGGGTGATCTAGCACAAGTGAATCCCCACCAGTGTTCCTTGTAAGCTGAGTTCTTGGGCAGCTGCCCAGCAGAGGTTCAGGTGCCACCCAGCTGACTACCAGAGCAGCCACAGCTGCCAGCCTGTGTTTCTATGGGTGGTGCACATCTGCACATACCTCGGTACGCGTAAAATTTATTTTGCCCACGGATGGACAAAATTAGAGCGACCCCTGCTCCCCAAGTGCCCTAGCACTCCCTTCACACCCCTTAAAATGTACTGCCCTGGGTGGCTTTTGGTTTGAAAGGTGGCTCCAATTAGCCATACCAGCCTCCAGAACATGGGCTTGTTTCCTGCAGGCCTCCTCGCTATTGGAGCGCACAGAGCCCATCCCCACTCCCTCTGCCATCACTGACCTTGTCATACTTAAACAGGCTTTCCAGGAACTTCCCTGGGTCCTGAAGAAGGCCCTTGCCTGGCTCCCAGTAGTCGTCCACCTTAGAGCCTGGCTTGTCTCCAGCCACTTTCTTGGGCTTGATTCCTTTCATAATACAGACAGCCTCAATCACCATCTTCACCCCGACGGGAGGCCGCTGCATAGCTCGCACCTAGCAAAAACACGTGGCCCTGTCAAACCCACATCCTGATCTTCTGCATGGCAAAAAAACTCCTGCCTGCCATGACCAGATCATGCCACATGACGGCCAAGAAATCACGCACAAGGAGCCTTCCTTCTGTCTCCTTGTGCGTAAGCCTTAACCTGGGCCCACCTTTTACAGGGCCACTGTGTTTGCAGAGGGGTCTTCTTCATGGGGTGATGAGGGGCAACGGGAGTGGTCCCTCCAGGCAACAGTGTGGAGGGTAACTCCTTCCCTTAGCGCTATGGACCACCAGCTCGCCCAGCACAGCTATCGAGCCAAGGAGGGGACTGAATCCAGCATTATTGTCCAATGCTATCCACAGTGGGATTTCTTACCACCATCTACCATGCAGTGCATGCAGAGGAGTGAAGTGACTTACCCAAGACCACAGAGGCAGTCAGTGGCAAAGGCAAGAACCCCATTCAGGGAAACACCAAGCCCATTGTTCTGATTGCCAGAAGTGCACCCCCATGGGGAATCCTACAACATCCCTTTACATTTGGATTTGCTGCCCCAGCAGTGTAAGACGTGCCACCTGATTGTCTCTGTTTGGCAGTTTCATTGGCATAGTTCTTCCCCCGACCCCCAGCTGGGGCTCTCTTGTCCACAGGCTGACTTGTGTGTAACCTATAAGCAGATCTTATGCTATGGACACAGGACATTTGTTCCCCCTGTAAAACAGCAACACAAGGCACCTGGGTGCTCTCTGAGATCAGTGGCAATAGAACCTACCTACTGCCTAAACCTAATCAGAAACTTGGCATCCACCAGCTGATTTCCTCCCCCTCTTTTCTGGTCAGGCGGTACAGCCTGTCCTGTGGGCATTGGGCTTCCTGTTCTCTCCTTCTTCCAGTGTCAAGGCCATCAGCAAAATTACTACTGACTACTGCGACTGGTAAAGCATCTCAACTGAGCCAGCAGGTGCAGCTCCTGGTCCAGGGGAGGAGGTGGGGTGGGGTGAGGCTACAGGTGAAATCAGCATGATTGATGAGGAAAGATTCATTTAAGTGAGGCCCTCAAGGGCTGTGCTGGTGAGTAGCTGAGTGCCTGGCCTTGGGGTTAGGTCTCTCCATGGTTTGTAAGGCTGGAAATGCTACCGTGTGGACAGGTTTTCAGGAGGTAGCTGTATGATCCAGTCTCAGCAGAGAACTGTGTGTGGATCCCAGGCAGCTCAGGTGTGTTCAACCGGTAGGTCTGAGAGTGTGAGGATTGCCTGCTGCAGGGAAAGGCAGTCCAGCTGTGCCCCTGCTGGTCCCAGAACACCCCCGGCTTCAGTGCAGCTTGGCTCAGCTGTGCTGGGGCAGGAGATGGGACACCTGGCGCTCTGGGGCTGGAGAGGCTCACGTGCATGGGCTGGGGGCTTGTCTCCCATGGCAGGGGCTTGGGAGGAAGGGGTGGGGCTGGGGGCGTGGCTCCCCCTGCTTTAGATTCACCCCCGACCCATGCTCGCTGCATAGTGATACGGATCGTCCTGTGGAGCTCTTGCTGCCCTGGGGGTTGGGTTTGCTGGAAGCCATGTCTTGCACTCGGGGCTTTGTCTGCGGAGCCGGAGAAGAGCTTGGCTTGACTCCTCCCCAGCGCGCAGGCAGAGGCTGCTGTGCAGGGTAGACCTGGAGCCCTTGCGGCAGCTGAGCAGAGTTGTGTTGTGCTGCGCTGCCGCATGAGGTACGCT
The DNA here is from genome assembly GCF_033958435.1 of Carettochelys insculpta. NCBI lineage: Eukaryota > Metazoa > Chordata > Testudines > Carettochelyidae > Carettochelys > Carettochelys insculpta. Next base: position 2,967,966 of record NC_134147.1, on the reverse strand, counting down.
AGAAACGTGCCTCATCTTTTGTTTCCTTCAGCACTAACTGCTCTTGCCATGTTCACTCGGAGACGCTCCAGGGGCTTCTTGCTGGACACGGTCAGAGGGGCAGAGTTCCTGGAGACCCTCAAGACTATCAGCTGCCCCAAGGCCGATGCCCTTGACGGGAAGGACTTTGACTGGCTCTTTGACTGTTCTGAGACCGTGCAGTTCCTCGAGTGGTTCTGCAACACAGTGGGTGAGGAGAACGCACTGAGTCCTGGGGAAGTAGAAGCCTATCGGGCCCTGCTCGATTCAGGGAAGCCCATTCTGGAAGGGGAAGCCCTCGAGCAGGTGCTGCAGACCTGCCACCCATGCCCACAGCTGAAGAGCGCCATGTCAGAGGAGGAGGCCCCACGCCTGGAGGTGCTAGAAGAAGAGGCACGAGCATTGCAAAGCCATCGTGACCGCCAGCTGCAACGGCTCAACAAGCTGCAGAGCCGCTCGGCTAGCCTGAAGCAGGACTTGTACCACTTGTCAGACAAGGAAGAGAAGGTGCTCCAGGAGCTGAGGAGGGCCCAGCTGGATGTGGACAGGGAGAACTCTCAAACCAACTGTGTCCTCAGCCAGGCCTGCAAGACAGCAAACAAGCTGGTGGAGTGGCACAGGGAGGCCGGCAGTGGGAGGCCTCCAGTGCTGATGTCTGAGGTAGACCTGGGCCACTACACAGAGCTGGAGGAGCTGACCACAGGAGTGTTGGCAGCCTTCATCCAGAAGGCACTGCCAGGTGTGGAGGGCACAGGCTTTCAGAGAGTGAAGAGACAGGAAAGCCCCCAGGCAAACCCAGAAGCTCAGGCCAGGGCAGAGTTAGCTCAGACTGTGATGCCAGAGAACACGGGGAGTCTCCAGAAGCATGTGGTGGATCCCAAAGTAGGTGTAGAGACCCAGGAAGAGCTGGTCAGGGCAACGGTGGCTGGGCTTCCCCAGAAGGCCTATTCCAAAGGCGACGACGGAGCCAAAGCAGAGGATGTGCAGAATCTGGTTGGCTGGGAGGGCTGCTGGGACGTGGGGATGGGACTAGCAGAAGCTGCTCATGGCCTGTTGGGGAGCATGGGGACTCCTGAAGCCGAGCTCTTCTGCAGCCGGGGCCGTGTACAGGAGGAGCTGGAGCGCATGCAGCTGGCTTACGTCTGCTGCCAGAAAGAGAGAATCGCCACCTCGGCCGAAGTTGAGGGTATCTCAGCTGGGCTGCAGTGGGCAGAGAGGACCCTGAAGAGCATCAAAGTGAACAAGGTAGGGCTCTGCTCCCCTCCCTGCTGCTGTCCTCCACATAGGGCCACAATGCTGGCCAGGGCTTCTCCTGCAGAGCGGAGGCAGATCTCTCACTCTGTTGCGTGCTCCCCTGCAGATGACGGAGGAAGAGAGCGGGTGCCACATAGCCACCTCCCAGAAGCAGCTGTGCGCCCTCCAAAGTGAGAGAGAGCAGATCCAAACCCAACGCCTCATGCCCCTCCTGCAGGCTGCTGCTCGCCTCCTTCGGTTGCCTGTTCTGCATGCAACACTCGAGGAGGAGGCGCTTAATCTGGGGCAACTCACCTTGAAGCAGGAAGAGGTTGCAGGGCAGCTGATGGCCCAGCATAGCCGCCTGGAGCTGCTGAGGCTGCAGCTGGAGAGGGAGAAGAAAGAGCAGCAGCAGGTGGGGACGTGGCTGGAAGAGATGGCAGCTGCCCTCCAGGAAGCCAGCGCCGAGCTACGAGAGCGGCTTGCCTGCCTCGAGGACTCCAGCCTGTACGTGAAGGACAGTCCGCGCATCGTGATGCAGTCCACAGATCTCGCTGCCCTGAGGTAAAGGTGGCTCTGCCTTGGAGCTGAGGGCTTTGGGGAGGCACGATGCCGGTCAGTGGGGGCCGCGTACATTAGAGCAGGAGATGCCGCCAGAGGAAGAGGTGGCGATTCGGTTCGAGGCAGGAGGCTCAGAGGGGGCATGACGCATGCAAACGATGACTAGCTTAGGAAAGGCAAACCTATCGCTGCTTTTCACCCCCTCGTAACGCAAAGGGAAGGGCTGGAACCTGGGCAGCAGCAAAGATGCAAACGTCCCAGGCAGGTAGCTGCAGAGCTGGGGACAAGGAAAGGGGTGTGGACCTTCTGTGCCCACCTATTGCCCTATGCTTGAGCAAGGGCTTCCATTCAGCTAACGAGAGCGCAAGCTCCTGCCCCTGGGTACTACAGTTCTTTGGAGTCCCTCTGGCAAGGCAGGAACCTCTGCTGTGGGCAGATAACCTGGTGGTGGACAGCTAAAGTTTCTATGATGAGCCTAAGATCTGGCTTCTGCCCTCGGTCTTCATGCTGCCTTTCTCCTTACCTCAGACTCTGGGAGATACTGAAGAAGCAGGGTCAGGAGAAGCAGCTTTTCCGCACCTATGAGACGCTGGCGAGCCGGGGCTCGCGCCTGTGCCAGGACAAGCGCATGCTGGAGGTCCAGCTTGCTGGGTCCCCACTCCAGCTGCCTGCACTGGAGTCTGACAGTGAGCTGCTCTATGGGATGATATATGGGGACTCCAACCAGGTGCTGCTGAATGCCCAGGTGTGCAAAGGCCCCAGCATGTGGGGCGGTGACACACATGACTTCCTTTGCCATGCAGCCTCTCTGCAAAGCCTCAGTCATATGACCTTGCCAACCAATCAGCAGCCAGAGGTCATGCTGCAGCGGCCTCTATATTTTGCTTGTAGCATCCCCTCTGGATGCTCGGGGATCCTGATAGGTTGCTGTGGAGCCGCTTGCTCCCCCTGCCCTGCGATTTCCTCACTGTAACTATCGTGGGTGGCGGCTTTGTCCTTCCTGCCCTCCTACCACACAGTTGTTTGGTTTTGTTTTTTTTTTTTGTTTTTGTTTTTCCCCCGCTTCCCCTGCAGGAGCTGACTGAGCCTATGGAGCAACTCTATGCCACACAGGCCAAACTCTATCAGATGGTGATGGACCTCCTGAGCAACCTGAGGGCCAAGCGGAAGTCCCTGCAGGGCAAGCACCAGCAGACGGAGCGCAGCCTGTATGTGCACTTCTTCTGTGATGCCCACCGGCTGAGGGAGGTGGTGCAGCAGCTGGAGAAGGAGGCCTTGCCCTTTTCATAGGGCCCAGAAAGGGAACATCCTCCCCTGGCATCCTGGGGGGTGGGGGGGGCAACTGTTGTCATCTGTTCTGGAAGTGTTTGGCCCCAACGGGAGGAGAATGCTGGGGATCCAAGCTGCATATTGTCCTGTACTCCCCACCTGCATAACCCCTGTGCCCTGAGGGTGGGTGGGTTTCTTGTGCTGAGCAGACCCCTGAAGAGAAAGTAATGGTCTCCATGACTCGCTGTGGGGCAGGAGGGATTGGTGTTATGCCCACGCAGCTGGAGGGGTGGGGACAAGGTGCTCTGTTGGTGGACAAGTGAGGGGTGGGTCTGGAGCCCTCCGCTGGCAGGAGGGGTGTATGTGTGTGTGGAGAAGGGGTGAATGGCGGCCAGGTTAACAAAATAAAAGCATATTTCATGAGATTTCCTAATGTGATGTTGCTTCATCCTCATGGGGCAGGGGCATGTGTCTCTCCCTGGCCTTCTGCTTGCATCTATCATCTCCCCTGCAGCGAGCAAGTGGGCAGTGGCCCCCAGGGCCTGGTGATTCAAAAGGGCCCAGGGCTCCTGGCTGCTGCTGGTACTACTGCAATGTCAGCAGCCAGAGCCCCAGCCCCTCTGAACAGCTGATAGAATGCTGTGTTCTGAGGGGTTGGCTGTCCTGGTCTTGCCCTTTCTGCCTCAGGTCTGCCCCTTCCAGGGGCATGGAGCCAGTCCTCCCACACCCTGCCGTGGGACCCCTCCAGGGCTGGTTGTCTCTTAGCCCTTTGGAAAGCACAGAGCTGGGGCTTTGAGGTCACCTTATCTCCCCTCTGTTTTACTGGGCACCAGCCAAGCTCAGCTGGTGACGGCCTCCTGCCTGTATCATTTAGAGGTGGGACTTAGGTCTTATTCTGGTGAGGAGATTGCTTGGCACTCCTCACCTACTGAAACCAGAAACGTGCCTTCTTTCTCCATGGTTAACGCTAACTCAAAGACACTGTTTGAAATCCGTTAACCCGTGCTAATTCTGTCCCCCTCCTCCTTTGGGAAAGGATACTTCAGCATCCAGCCTCCCAACCCTGCAGCTACAGTGAAGTCCTCTCTGGCCAGAGAGGAGAAACAGCTCCTGTAGCGGCAGTGCAAGCAACATTAGGCTGTCCTGCCACTGAACCTCCAAACCCAATGGGCTGATTATACCATCATGGTGTGGACAGGTGCCAGCTGGTCACAGCAACAGCCAAAAAAAATACTGAAGGCAGAGCAACTGCACATGCCAACTGAGAGTGAGATGACTGTGACCAAAGCTGTTTAACAAACTGTAGTTAGATTGTACAAGTGTTGGACTGCCCAGGAGCCAGCTGTCCCTGGTGAGATAAGACCAGCCAGGCTTGGCTACCAGCACAGAGCTAGCTGACTGGTCAGCCCTAACCTTTGGGGACAGGGTTTAGTTTTTGTGGCAATGATTAGAGATGTGGGTGCTGGTCCAGTTCCTAATGGCATTTGCTCGCTTATGCCTTCAGGTGGTAGCCAACTCTGTGATCGCTGTTTCCCTGGGCTGGTTTTGAAATGGTGACTTCAGTGTGGTTGCTCCAAATCCCACTGTTGGCCTGATTCCTCCTGCCTAATCACCTAGGTTCACATTAGCGAACAGGACTGGGAATTGGATTGGTGTAGAAAGGAAGCAGAAATACTTTGTTACCCAAGTACGCTTTTTTAGGCTTTGTTAAAGCCCCCGACCTGGGAAATTGTGGAGTACAGTGTTTGTTGCATCAAGATTAAGAATAAGGAATTTTTCTTTGCTCCAATCTTAACCTGCAAACCTCCTTCATGCTCTGGAAGTCACTGAGGTTCCTAGCGTGAGACTCTGATGAGAAGGTGTGATTTTTGTGACTTGCAGCTTCCTTGTGGCACTGAACCGCAGAGGAATACAGGCTCTGCCCCACATCCCCTCTGCAATGTCTCACCCCTGCTGCTTTGGCTTGTAAAAAGGCTCGGCGGAATGCACTTCTTGTTTTTATAACACTGCAATGTTTTTGTCCGGGCACTAAAATGCAAGTTTGCCCAGGGCACCATTTTCCCTAAGGCTTGATGCTGATAATTTTTGAAATCAACTGCTTCTAAGGTTAAACGAGCATTTTTGTAATTATTACGATGCTAACACACACGCTTATGCATGTGGACAAAATAAACAAATTTCTGTCATTTGACTCCTGCACTTAATTTAGTCACTCTTCAACTTCATAAAAAAGGTTACGACTCCATTTAAATTCCAGATTTATAATATAAATGCATAGTATGTGTATGTATGGTATATAATACGTACACACGCACACACAAGTGTATATACATATGCACATTAGGGGTGGGGGGGGCGCATATACATATGAAAAATAATGCAGCCCCATGATAACTCAGGTGGTTAACCATAGATTTCTATGGGATGTCTACTTTTTACTGCTGGACACTTGAGTACTATCAAGACGCAACACCTTTATGCTTTTACCCCTCATTTTCCAGAAGGATAGGCTGACTTATATACATTGTTTGCAAAGCAACTGTATATTTACTCAAGTAACTTGTTGGGGAACTTTTCCCACCCATGGCTGTGGAGCCTTCCTGGGCAAGATTTAAAGGTGGGTAAAGGAGTAGGAATTTGGAAGACTAGCACTCAGGAAACTGGCTGGGGAACCTGTGCAACTGGTGCCTACACATGGCTTCACCTGCTAGTGTCCCATACACCTACCATGGAGCCTTCCTCCATAACATGGTATCTAGGAGTGCTCTGGTTGACCCAAAAGCAACGAGGGGTCCTGTGGCACCTTATAGACTAACAGAAATGTAGGGGCATAAGCTTTCGGGGGCAAAGACCCACTTTGTTATCTGACAAAGTGGGTCTTTGCCCATGAAAGCTTAGGCTCATACATTTCTGTTAGTCTATAAGGTGTCACAGGACCCCTTGTTGCTCTTGCAGATCCAGACTAACACGGCTACCCCACTGGTTGACCCAGTCATTCAGAGAGGGCTGCATAAAATTTAATCATGAAAAGCATTAAGCCCGTTACCTCTGTGACATCGTTTTTGTTCAGATTTCTTAGGCTGGCCAGAGCAGCATCCAGTGCAGGGAGAGCTTCGGCCAGGTCCTTCTGGGCGTCGTCTGCAATGGCCTGGGCTGTCTGCGCCTTCACCTTGGCTTTCATCTCTTCAGCCTGCACAGCATTCCGAGTCTCCTCTGCCACGGCCGTGTCCACCTGCAGCATCAGACCCAGACCCAGAACAAGGGCAGTTGTTTTCCGAAGCCCTGAGCCAAAGCACCTGCACTGCTTGGCTCAGGGCCTTGTTTGCATTGATAACATCCAGCATTTCCCCTACCACAGTGTGCGCCAGTGTCACTGACACCCAGTCAACTCTGCACAGGGTACAAGATGCTTTCTCTCACTGCCAGTGTTACAGACTCAAAGGGGGCTCCAAACGCCAGCACAGGTGTCTATCTGAGCTGGTGCATCACTGCCAGTAGTCCAGGTTTTGCAGCCGACGTTTGTCACTGCTCTATTGATGGATGAGCCAGAAGAGACTCTCTCATTCTCTGCAGCCAGTTTATTTTTGGCAGCACAGTGAGCAGCCCTAAATTAACACAGCTAAATGACAGCACTGAATAACAAGGGGCTTCTTTTGAAAGTCACTTTTCTGATTGTACGTAGGCTTTTTCACAGCCTCACGTGGTCTAAAAAAAGCCTCGGGAGGTTATATAATGGAGACAGGGCTTTGCTAGGAAGAGCTGTGGGGAAAATAGACAGATTGAAAAGGACCATCATCCAGGGCCACTATTGACTGAGGATTGTTTGCAAATGTCAGCAGCTTATTACATGCAATCAGGCTGCCTCACCATACCTGGCTGAATATAGCTGTAGGCATAATGGGAAATGTGAGGAGCACCTGTTTCTGGCAAAGAAAATTACCAATACGGGGCCTCCAGCAGTGGATAAGGGTGACTATCAAGGCTCCTAATTGTACAGTGCACGGCTCAGAATGGGACTGGTTACACACGGTCACGTTAAACAACCCTTTGTACAATCTGTCATGCACGTGGGGTGCAGTGATAGAATGCTGAGTGAGTCTGCCAGTGCGTATTTGAATAATAAAGGATTTTTTAAAAATACATTAGGAACAAAATCTTGAGGCGATCAGTCCACTGCTAGATGCAAATGGAAAACACAATCATAAGGAAAAAGCTGAAGAGTTCACTCAGTGCGTCTGCCCGGGTTTGGGCAATAACTCTTTCCATGCCGCTAGCAGCTCTATTAAACAAAAGCGATTCACGATAGACGTTTTTAAATCAGCAGGCCCCCATAACTTGCATCCAAGAGTTTTAAAGGAATTGGGCAAGGGACTGCTTGCACCGCTAATGTTGATTTTCAGTAAAACTTGGAAATTCCCCCAGATTGGAAGAAAGCCATTATGCTAATTTTTATAAAGGATATACAAGACGACCTAATTAATTATATGCCTTTCAGAGGGCCATTGATCCCAGGCAAAATAATGAAGCATCTGATTGACAAAGTACTAAAGGAGACTAATGTGATTAGTGTAAGTCAACAAGGGTTATGGAAAAGAAACCTTGTCACACTAACCCCATCGTGTTTTGATGAGATTAGAAGTTAGGATGAAAACTAAGAGTGTTCAGGTAATCGACTTCTGTTAGGTTCTGACTTGGTACTACACGGCATTTTGAGTCAAAACTAGAATGACACAAAGCTGACATGCCACACATTGAACGGATTGAAAAGTGGCTAACTGATAACTCAAACCGTACATGGGAAACCAGCACCAACAGTTCTGTTCCTAGTGAAGTCACCAGGGATCAGTTCCTGGCCCTAGACTGTTGAACATCTTTATCAATGACCTGGAAGAAAACAATCTACGATATATTTCAGAAAGTTTGTGCATCTGTGTGTATGTGAGCGTCCAGCCTTTGTGTCCCTCCATCTGAGAGTCCCTTTGTTCAACAGCTCCTCCTAAACTGGTGGTCACAGCTAGGGCCACCAAATTTGGTATGCAGCTTCCTATTGTCTTAACTTAAAGCAAGGTCAAGGCTTGGCAGTGCCAGAACAATGGGCTGAGCATGGGATGTGATTTTTTTGAATCAAATGGAAAGGGAGGGGTATGATGGGAGAGACAGTTACTTTCATGAATGACCACGGGGGGGGGGTGGGCAGCAAGTGCCCCGGCCCCAGGGAGCTGCCACTGGCTGGCAGCATGGCCTGCCCCGGGAAGCAGATGCTGGCCACCTTGAAGTCCATGCTGCCCCAGGCTGCCTCCAGGCCACCATAGCACGTGGCCTCCGCTGCTCCAGGCCAGACCTTGGAAGAAGCCAGTGGGAAGCCTGTGCAGCCCCCCTTGCCCCAGGCCAGCCCCAGGGTAAAGCCAGTGGGTGGGCTGCATAGTCCTGGGGAGAAGCCAGATGGCCAGCCCTGTGGGTAGAGACTTGGAGAAGGTGCGAGGCATAGGCGTGGCCACAGGGAAGGGGCAGGGCAGGGGTGTTCGGTTTTGTGATCTTAGGAAGTTGGCAACCTTAATACAGCTAAGTGCAAATGTATTCATCTCGGACAGGGATTCCCAGCCTATGGGTCCCAACCCAAACCTGGGTCGCCATTAGATTTGGTGAGGGTCGCTGGCTGGGAGGCTCCAAGCTGAATGTGGCTCTTTAAGGAGCCATTTTCGCCTCCGGACACTGACATCTGACTCCTCCTCCAGCTCCCAGGAGGGATCTGGCCCTTAAGCCAATTCAGTTAAGTCCCATTTCAGTGCGGCGGGGCAGGGAACTGCCCACGCTGCAGGTGGGAGAAGGGAGTAGGAGGGCTGGGGGAAGCAGCACAGAGGAGGTGGCAGCCCAGCAAAGGAGCAGCGGGGGGTAGCAGCGGAGCTCGCATGAGGTAAGTAGGGCATGGTTTGGGGCCGAGTGCGGAGACCACTGCCCCCCGCCCCAGGTTTTGAATTGCCTTCGGTGATAAAGTCTTACTGAATTGTGAAAACGGGTCACCGTCTCGAAAATATTGGGAACCACTGCTCTAGGGTCAAGGAACGTCAGCCAATGAGGGAGGGAAGGAGGGATCTATTATGGGAAGAGTGACACTGAAAAAGATTTGGGGGTCATGGAGGATAATCACCTGAACAGGAGCTCCCCATCTGATGCTGTGGACCTAGGATCCTAGGAGTCATAGGCAGAGAAATTCTCCTGGAGTAGCAGTAGAGAGGTTATTTTACTGCTGTATTTGGCGCTAGTGTGACCACTGCTGAACAGTGCTCCCTTAAAGCTGAGCGCTTGTGTGGCCACTCAGGAGAGATGCAAATGCTGCCCAGCTTATTAGCAGAGCGCCCACAGGTAGGTATTTTACTTCTACTGGTCGGACACATTCACACATGTCCAGGTGCACCTAGAAGGCATATTCCGCACCTGGATGGAAAAGTTAGAGGGAACGCTGCGGCTGGAGTGCTGGGCCAGTGCTGGTGCCTGCAGTTCCAGGAGGTTGATAAATTGGAAGGCGTTCAGAGAAGAGCTGTGAGAATGATGAGGGATTAGAAAATTTGCCTTATAATGAGAGACTCCAGGAGTGCCTCTATTGAACTTAACAAAAAGGTTAAAGGTTGACTTGATCACAGTGTGTATGTACCTCTGTAATGCTGGCAGGCAGAGCCAAAGCTCGCACCTCTGGAGTTCAGTGCATGACAGTGAACCAGTAGGTGTGTGGGTTAAAACGACACAGGGAACGAAATATTCCATTATTAGCTCTTTAGCCAAGCAGAGAAAGATCTAACATGAGACAGTGGTGGGAAGCTAAAGTTAGGCAAACTCAGACCGGAAACAAAGCGTACAGCTCTCATGGTGAGAGTAATTAACCCCTGGAGCAATATATCAAAGGTTGCGGCCCTTTTGAAATGAAGCTGGGATGTGCTGCTAAAAGCTCTGCTCTGTGAATTACTGGGGAGACATTCTCTGGCCCATGCAAGCCAGGAAGTCCGACTACACAATTGTAACAAGTCTTTCCAGGCCTTATAATCTATGAACTGATACAGCAGGTTTTTTTTCCCTGCTTCCCATGTCAATTACACCACGTTCCAGGGCGTGGGGAGGGAGAAAAGAGAACAATGGTTTCTGAAGTATAAACTACCCCATCTAACTCTTCCCTTGTCCTCTACACCGTTGGCTGGCGGCAAGGCCATGTCTCTAAATACACATCCCCTACCTTTATTTGTTCCATAGTTGCCAGTGTGTCTTTAGCTGCCTCTGCCAGCAGGGGACGTGCTGATTCCAGCTCTTCCTGCATCTTTGCTACGTCTTCTGCTGTTCGCAGTAGCTGGAGGAAGCGAGAATGATTCAGTCCCCCCAGTCCCGTGCTCAGTGAAAGCCAAGATAACACGATGACATAGCATTTGAGAAGGTGAAGTGAAGGTCAGGCATGCTGCCCCCAGGGATGGAACGGGCTGTGCGGTGTCTGACAATAAGTGGATGTTTGCAGGGGGCATTCAAATGCCCTTTTTCATTGACTATCTTACCGTGAAAGAAGCTTCACAGTATCTGACAGGTGGGTCGCATATTCAGCTGTGGGTGTCTGCTGCACACGCATGCATCTGGGTCGCTCGATGGGCATTTGTCTGAGCAGCTGTCTGGCACAGATACACCCCTTATGTAAAAGGGCCGAAAGAAAATTTTGCAAAGCACACCTCGCGTGCAGCAGTGATAGCCTGATGCTGTGGTGGGGGCTGATCCTATTTCCACAGCTGCAGGACTGTGTAAAGTTTACGTGCAGCATGGTAGGGTGGGAGGACACAGGGAAAAAAATGTTCCTCTTCCATCCTGCCCACACAAAATGAGTACAGCCAGAAGGGATGTGAGTGTGTAACCGCCCACAGGCGGACTTGAACCTGGGTCCTCTAGAGCTTAAGCTGGGAGCCTCTAAAGCTTGAGCTAAAAGCCTGCTTGCTCTTAGTTAAGGCAGTAGAGGAGACTCATTTTTTCTCTCTCTCTCAGTGGTCTGGGCACCACTACGTGGGACAGTGAACCACAACCAGCAGGTGTGCGGCCTACAAGTTCGTGCCTCAAGAGCAAGAAAAGGGCAACACAGGGTGCCAACACTCCCTCCCACCCCACACCAAAGCTTCCCTGGCCAGGGGAGAACACACCACATTTAGCCAAAGGTTTAGTAGTTACCACAACTACAGGTGGCTCTCCTGAGACCCCGAAGGCTGATTTCTTCTGCAGGCAGAACACGCCGGTGCATGTGCTACAGCCACGACTGCAGCAATAGGACTCAGAGTTCTCAAAAGGAACATTTAGGGCCCACAGGCAGTCAATCAAATTGTGTTTTCAGCCCAAGAAATTCAGAACCCTCTCGAGCCTTAAGAAACATCCTTGTAGGCCACCCTGATGGGCCACTGGCAACTGGCATTGAGCCCAGGGGCCTCTGGGTCTAAAACCGTGAGTCCTGACTACCCGAGCTGAAGACCAAATGTAGTGTCTGAAGCAGGCTCACAGAACCTCTCCAGGGACTGGCTACTACATGCGGAAGGGGGGATCGCCCCATGCTACATTAGTGTGAGCTAGAGGTAGATGATTTCTTTCAATGAATAGCGATGAGTAAAGGGCTACGTGGCAGCGTGGGGGCAGGGGGTATCACAGAAGGGCCGTTCGCTGTAGGAGTATGCTCATTAAATAGCTGGTAGCCCAAAGCTCCCCTGCTTCTGAGGAACCAACCTTGTCCAAGCCACTCTTCATCCTCTTCTTCGCAGTGTTCAGCTCCTGTTTCTTCTTCCCAATCAGGGCTGTGAAGATGCTCAGGAGCTCCAGGTAGCTCTTGGGAGTCACGTAATTGTGTCTGGCCAGCTCCGCCAGGTACACTTTGCACTTCACCGCTACACTCTGGTGGATCGTGACACACATCTGAATCTGCAAGGAGCAGGGAAAGCCAGCCAATCTGTTAGGAGTGGGTACGGGCACCCCCAGATTTGAAGTAGGTGGCATGAGACTTGGAGAGGAGCACGGAAGTAGTCAAACTACTATTCCCTTACATGCAGTTGGGCTACAATGGGAAAGGAAGGCCCAGCAGTCCCTTCTGAAAGCCACCACTGCACAGCAGTTTAAGAAAAGAAGAGATGACCATCTCGAACTCCGACAGTTAGTTCCTGATTTGACACACACCAGAAAATACTTCTCCATGACAAGGCAAATGGGGACCTTCTACCTAGGTCCTACAATCACCCAGCACAAACCCACGCTGACCACACAGGATGCCACTTACCATTCCAGAGATCACTTCAGAGGTGGCTTCAAGGTCTGGGATATCTTGCAAAAAGGAAGATGCAACACACTCCAAGGCTTCTGCTGGCCACTCATTAAACCAGTCAATGGTACAGCAGTTCACGAGAGAGGGGAACTGCCTCAGCCGGGCCCGGAAGACCTCTCCAATAGGACTAAGCAGCAAGGATTGGGTTGAGGGGGACAGAGAATGGCACATTATGATAGGCTGGGAGAAATACTGACTCTCAGTTAAACGCATGCTAGGCACCAACAGCAGAAGGTGGTGCAGTTAGCAATGACAGGACAAATTGTGAGAGGAGAACGAACAGGAGATCACCGTGTGCAATGCTCTACAGGTCTGCAAGAGACAGGTACCTTAGCAGACATGGCTCTGGGGCAGGTATCTCATTGGAAGGTCTAAGGTGTACTCAGGGAAATCCGCCTCCTTGGATTGTCAGAGGCCTACCCAAGTATAACAACAGTACAGGAACAGTCAGCCTGCAAGTAGTATCTTAGAAGTAAAGCTGATGTTAAGGTGACCTGGAGCAAGTATTGTAGCATTGTATCACCAGGCCCTGGTCCTGCCATCCTTGCCATATGGGGCAGCGCCTTGCTCCTCAAGCAGCCCCACTGCAATCAGTAATCAAGCACTACTTATGTGAGGAGTCACAGTGGAACCAAGCCCCAAATGAGCTAGTGTGGAGTCCTTATTACCCCGAACAAAAGGAATAATTGTGCACAAGGGGAGAGGAGGCCGCGTGCTTAATCTAGGAACCTCTGCAGTCCCTGGGATCACGCTGCAACTTCACCCATAGGCTGGGAGGGCTCATACCTCATGCATAGGACCATATGGATATTACTCCGAACTAGTCCCGTGTAGGCCGCCATCAGGTTGGCCTTGGTAGGTTGCTGTCCGAGGTCCTGAACGATAGGCCTCATAGTAGTCATGATCTGATCCTGCTCATCCGGGGCATACAGATTGGGGATGTCTCCGGAGTTTAACACATTGTTGATATCCTCCAGGAAGGACTCACTCTTAATCTAGACAGAAGAATAAAAAGAGCGTCCATGGTAAGCCCAGGAGTGGTTCTCCAGATATCTACTACGTATTTTAGCAACTTGCGTGTCTGTCTGTCCATCTGTCTGTGGATCTGTCTGTTCAAGACCTCTTCCTAAACGGTAAGAGCTTGGACCGCTAAATTTGGTATGCGGCTTCCTCTTATTGTAACTTTAAGCAAGGTAAGAGTTTGCTTTGCCAGGACAATGGGATGTGCCTGGAATTTGATTGTTTCTCATAAAATGGAAAGGGAGAGGTCTGGTAGGAGGAATAGTTATACTGGAGAATGACCACAAGGGGGTAGCAAAGGGCCAGAGATGAGGCTTGGAACAGTTATAACCCAGTGGGCCAGCAGGGGTTGGGGTGGTGAAACGGACAGCTATACGCTACAGATTTCATAGCTATTTCAGAGAATCCTTGGGCTGGAAGAGACCTCAGGAGGTCATCGAGTCCAGCCCCCGGCCCAAGACTATAAGCACCCAATAATGACAGCATTCAACCCCATGCATGCAGAGCACAGATGGTAAATAGTCTCAGAGGGGTAGCCATGTTGGTCTGTAGATTCACAAACAATAAGCAGTCCTGTAGCACCTTTAAGACTAACAAATTTCTTAGGTCATGAGCTTCTGAGGGGAAGCCCCACTGCTTCAGATTATGCTGTGCCAGTTTTCATATACTGATGACAGGCACGAAGAGTGGTGGGATGATGAGGAAGAGAAGGGTCTAGCTCCAAGTGAAGTCCTCATGTGTTAGAACTTCCCGGAGAAGTTCCCGGGAGCTAGAACTTAGGAGCCATGCCACACCAGTACCTGTGAGTCTGTGAATAGAAAAGTAATGGGCAGTCTCTGCAAGCCAGCCTTCAGCATGATCTTCTTGACGTCTTCTCGCCACTCTGCCATCCCATAGTTTTTGGAAAGTTCAATCTGGAAACACTCATAGTCAGCCCTAGAAGGGTGAGAGACTCCAAGTAGAACTGCACAATCATGCACTAAACAGGACTCGGCTTCTTCCCACGAGACTCCAGCAGCCACTCCAGGATTTTTTGTAACCCTAACTGTGCGAAATGAACACATTGCATACATTTTGGTCCACCTCCTCATGATGACCTGTGGCTATCCTTATGCACATTCCACCAGGAGCAGGATACTGCAGTGCACTCAGAGATAAATGGGAAGGTTGGAATAAAATTCATATTTACCTTGCAAGAGGGTTAGAATCTACTTCTCTGAGAAACAGCAATGAGTATATTTTTATAGAGCTGTTCTCTGTCGCAAGGACCCTTTTACTCCCATGTTTACACGCCTGTGCTCTCAAGATCCACACCTTCCAGCTCTGGAGGCACTTGGTACTGCTCTTACAGACTGTCAATACAAATGCCTTACTAAGGGGCTACTACTCTGCAACTCATGCCATTCCTCACTGCTCTCCAGTGCTCCTGCTGGCATGGGAGAGAGTCCAGGAACTGAACCTGCTCTCGCACTAGGCTGGGCTGGGCTCACCTCATGGGACAGAAAGGGAAATCGTGAGAGTTAGCACTATCACGGTGGTTATGGTTTTAGCGAACAGACTGTGAGATTTGCATCTCTGGTCCTGCTTGGTGCTAACTGCCCAGGAGTCTTCTTTTTTCTTACATGTGAGATGCCAGCCTGGTGAGAGACTCCCGTCCACTCCCTCCAACACCCAGGAGGAGAGCGTTCCCCAGCGCCTGGCGCAAGATCCGGCTGATCCGGCAGATGTGCTGCAAAGCGTCCATAAAGAGCACCAGCTTCATCTTGGTGGTGTTGATCTGATTGTACTCCTCCATGTAATCCTCAATCACACGCATCAGCTGCAGGCAAACAGAGACAGGTAAGACAGAGATGGGGCAAGTGCAGCTGCCTCCCAGAGGTAACCCTAGGGAAAGATCAGCCCCTAGTGGCTGAGATGGACCTTGAGAACCACACGCAGGTGGAAATGATGCACATCTGATGTGGTTTCACTTCGGGAAGCACCACCAGCCCTGCGCCTGCTCGTTTCCTGCTGGCTAGGCCACTGAGCAGCGCAGTAGGGGCCACCTGAGTCTCACTCTCTGGATTCAAGGGGGAAAAAGTAGCTGCTGAAACAGGCACACCTGACTCCAGCCCTTTGGAGAAGATGAAAGACTGCGCTGAGTTTCACCTCCGTAGCCAAAATGGTCTCACACACACACAATATCTTTACCACAGGACTTCAGATAGGGGGAAGAGGGAGGGGCAAAAGAGGTAATTGCCCCTAGACCTGGCATTTCAAAGGGACCCACAGCTCCAGCCATTACTGCTGCTGCTACTTTGGTAGCGATGGTGGCCAGAGCTCTGGGCCCTATTGAATTGCTGCGTCAGCACTGCTGTGTGTGGCTGGGGGGGGCCGGGGGCAGCGCTGTAGTCCTGGCAGCCCTGAGGGCTGAATGCCTGAGGCCCCGCCCTTTCCCCTAAGGCCCTGCCTTTTCCAGGGTGCAGAGCTGGGCCCCACCTCTGACCTTGCCCCGGGGCCTACGGTGACTGTCGGCACTGCTGCTTTAACAGTATCCCGTGCCCATTCCATCAGGGCCTTCTTCAGCAGTGCTGCCCAGGGTTTAGTGCAAAGGACTAGAGGCCAGTATTTTACAGGTTCTACTCTCAGTTCTGCCATGAATTCACAGCGTGAACTTGAGCGAGTAACTTCATCTCTTGAGCCCAGATTGAAATCAATGGAAATGATCTGGGCCCAACTGTGAGTTTTATCCACCCTTAAAATAGGCATGGGAACATGTAGCTACCGGAGAGGATATCGTCAGGCATGAACGTAACCCGCTTAGCAATCGTGAGATGAGAGGTGATGATGCGATTATCGCAGGTTTCTGGTAGCAACTGCAAAGCACATTGCTCATCATTAAAACCTTTGCCTTAATGAACATTACCTCCATATTCCCACTCCCCACTCCACAGGGAACCCTGCGGTGTTGATAATTACTTGTGAAGGTCAACCGCAAAGATCTTATTGGCCAGCATCACTCTGCTGAAGCCGGGATTCTGCCTGTCTGGTCCATCAAACAGTTTTGAGCGTTCCACTGAGGTATCCCTGCTGGAATTCGGCCAATGTCAGAAGCCGACCGGGAGGAGCTCAGGTCAGGAGGGTTGCTTACAGCTCTTTGCAGGATCATTATTACCTGCTGCAATGCGTAGAAGGTTTCCAGAACACTTCTAAGAGAACCAAACCTGGGCAAATTGCTTAAAAGCACGCCACTTCCAGCCCAGACTGCATGAGGCAAACCAAGCCAGTTACAAAAGTACCTCTGCTGCCTTCCTAGCTAGCAAGGGGATACACAAGCAAATCCCTCAGGCTTTCTAGCTTCCGTCTTTTCAGCAGTTTGCAAGAGCTTTTCTGCTTATGAGCGAAGTCTGAATGGAGAAGGGACACATCCCCCAAAGAATGTGTTTCCAGAGACTTAAGATAGCAGACTTTACCATCTGCTGTGGCCCCCATCAAAAGATTTATAATTGGTGTATGTAATGTAACCACTTTAACAATTCTCTCTCACCCTATTCTTTCTTGCTTTGTTAATAAGCCTTTAGATTTAAGGCTCTAAAGGATTGGTACAGTGTGCTGTTTTGAGTGAGATCTAAGTATATACTGACCAGGGAATGTTGCTGGTCCCTTTGGGGGCTGGGAAAACCTGTGTGGATTTGGTGAAACTGATTTTCAGAACCTCTCATCTGTGTAAGAAGCGGAACTGGTTTGGGGACCAGGGATGCTGGGAAGCCTACGGGACTTCTTTGTATAACGTTTTGCTGGCCAGGAAGGCAGCAGAGGTGCTTTTTGTGACTGGCCTGGTTTGCCTCATAGAGGAGACAACCCCACTCTGGGCTGTAAGTGGTCTGGTTTTAAGCAATTTGTCCAGGTTTGGTTCTCTTAGCAGTACCAAAACACCAGAGGAAGTCGGGGAATTCAGAAGGCAACGCTTCCTAGTTCAGTTCTGTTCAGGCCCTTCCTTCATGCATTTACAGCCTAGCCTGCCCCTCTAGTGCCTTACACGGTTAGCACTGGGCATGGGATCATATCCTAATCCCTTCAACACAGGCTGGCAGTGTTAATACACGGTAGAGGACACATTCCAAACACAGCTAGGGAAGCTCCATAGCTTGTATCAGCTCCACCTTCTAAGAGTTCAACACAGCTGAAGAAATGGAAAAGAAAACATGTAAAACCGGGGAGAAATTACCAGCACCCTACCTTTTCCTGGTCATCAATTAGTTCATATACTTTGACATCAGCCCCAGGCATCATGAAATCCCCATAGAGAACTGGCTGGTAGGGGATAACCTCCTCAAAAGTGGTGTCCCACTCGGCCATCATGCTCTTCATCAGATCATCAAACCAGCTGCGATCCTCCTCATTCACAAGGCGGTCACGGAACACGCGGCAGCTCTCGTGGTACCAGAGCCTGAGCAGGTGTAGTTTGTCCTGGCAGAGAGTCCCAGTGAGACACACCCGTTAGGCTGAGTCCTCCCTGCAGGATTGCTAGGTCATCTCCAGGCCATCTGGCCATTTTCTAACTCACAGGTTAGTTGGGAGGGAAGAAGAACGGCCTATGATGCCACTAGGCCCTTTTCTCATCCGCATTCCCTGCATGTGTTCTCCAGAGGAGTTAGATGACACATATCTGTGATACTCTTCCCCACACTGGGGTAACTTTAAAATCCACATTGTTAGAGTGTACTCCATTTTCTCTCACTAGATTTCAATTCTTCCTTCATTATTTTTGTCACAGGGTCTGAGATTAAAACTGGAATGACCCTTCATGATCATCTAACCTGCCTCACATAACATAGACCAAAAAATCGCTGCCAGCAATTCCTGTAGCAAGTGCGTATCTTGCTACAGCGTATTGTTTAGAAGGACACGTCATCTTGATTTAACAACTCCAAGAGAAGAAAACAACACATCCTCAGTTAAACTCTCTTTCGGTGCATCTGCACAGCAATGTGATTTCAAAATAACAACCATTATTTCAAAATAACTTTGCTAGTGTCCACACAACGCAACTGCTATTTCAAAATAATTTCAAAATAGCAGTTGGCATATTTCAAAATAGGTAAACCTCATTCCATGATGAATAGCGCCTCTTTCGAAATAGGGGCTACAGAGACAGGGGATAGAGCGCATTTTGAAATAAGCCAGAGGGCGTCCGATGGCTCTGTTTTGAAATACGCCCATCCCTTGCTATACGAGCACAAATGGTTCCCAAATTTCTGCTCGTAGGTGAAAACTCGTGAGAGAGATGCTACATTCTCATTAAAATACAAGTCAAAGTCTCTGATTCGTTCCAAGTGCTCGTAACTCGGCGAAGAAGTGGCAGCATGTGGCGCTGCTTTTGAAAGGTATGTGAATCTTGGGTTTGGGGTGGGGGGAGGTTTGGGGAGGGTTAAAGGCTGGGGGCAATCTGGGGCCATGAGCAGGAGGGAGGGTTAAAATCTGGTGCTAGGTTGGGTTCCCGGGAAGGGCAAGGTGTTCAGGCTGAGGCGGGTTGGGGCCGCAGAGCCAGCAGGGGGATTCAGGCTGCTGTGGGTTGGGTCTGTGGGGCTGCTGAAGGGGGTCAGGCTGTGGAAAGTTGGGTCTGCAGGGCCAGTGGAGTCTCAGGCTGCGGCGGGTTGGGTCTGTGGAGGTGGTGGGGTTTCAGGCTGCGACGGGTTGGGTTTGCAGGGAGGGGGGAAAGGCTCTTATTAGCAGGGGGAGTTCACTCAACTAGTGAACAAAGGTAGGTATGTGTGCCCCTCGTTTTAGTGAGTAATCATAAGTAAAGTACTCATTTAACGAGGGATGAGTGTAAGCTCTATTGTGTGTAGACACTATTTCGAAATAGCTGCGGACTAGTTCAAAACACATTGTGTGTGTAAATGTGTTATTTCGAAACAAGCTGTTTTGGAATCGCTCTTCCAGAATAGCTTAGCTGGAAATAGCGTTGCTGTGTACACATGTCTTTCTTCCCACTGGGGGAAGTGATACAAGATCGCATCCTGGATGTTGGAACTGCTCCAGCAGCATCCATTCCAAGAGACCAGGGTGGGTTCTCACATGCAGTTGTGCAAGAAGATGCAACAAATGGGACATTTCTGTGCATTTATTACACATTGGGGAGCATCAATACGCACAAGTCTGAATACCCTGTGAAGGGGAACAAGGCCCTGCTAATAATGCAAGGCCTTGAGCATCCTCTAGCCTTTCCTATGACCCTTTTGAACCTTGACCTCCATCCACTGAGATTGGACTGCCCCACGCACGACAGATGGAAGGATGGAGAGGAAAGCATGGGGGGACTCACCTCGATTCTGCAGGCTTCGGCCATGAGCATGCCCTGGAAAACTTTGGAGAGGTCCCTCAGATTAAAGGTGTAGTGCGACTTTGCTGGAGTGGGCAACAGTTGGGATGTGATGGTAGAATACACGTGAATGGTGGCATCCACAAGGGGCTCGTTCAAGTGCTTGACTCCAGGGGCTCCCGCTGCAGGAAGAGAAGACAGTGGCGGCATCTTGGGGGGTGACGTATCGGCAGAATTCAGGCGCAAGAGGCAGGCAGACTGACGTGGCATGGATGCCGCTGTTGCTAGTGTTTAGTAACAGCCTTCACTATTGGTCTCCCCTGGGGACCTTGCCTACTTGCTCTACGTGCTGAATCTGCAGCTCACAGACACAGTGTTCGCCAGCCACTCTCCATCAATCACGGCCAGACTTTGTACAGCTAGTCAGCCCACGTGAGCTCAGGAGTGAAGCATCCAGCCTGTCCAACCAAGGGGACAACCCTTACCAGCCACGCAGCAGTGCAGCACAAGAGTCAAGCCCAGAGCATCTGCAGTGGCTGAACGTGTCCAAAACCATCTTGTGTGGGGGGCAAGACTAAAGAAAATGGAGTAGAAAGTAATGGGAGATGTCACTGATAACAGAATGCGTGGGGGGACGACAAACCAGCCCTATAGCATCTTGGGTTTCCGGGACACAATTGTCACACATGAAACTCAGTCAATGTGGGGTTTTGAAGGACAGATTTCCTGTGTGGTGGGGAATGGCAGATTTAAAGATTGCCAGGTGCCAAAATATTTATCCTCATCCAGTTTCTTATAAAAAAAACATCTCAGTAACATCCCTGGGACAGTCTATACCCACTGAGATCCCACCCACATCGCTCAGTTCACTGCTTGTACCTCTGATTCACACCCAGGTACCTCCTTACAGCCCTGAGCTCACACCTAGGTGCCAGCATAGCCTGTCACTGCTCACAACCTTCTCCCCCATGCCCAGGAATCTCTGCTTTGGCCTCTGATTACTGCCTGAGGTTCATTTTCCTTTCCAGTGTTCACACTCTGATGCTCAGCTGTGTGGAGGCGATTTCAAATTCACACCTTAGTCCCAGATCAGATCAGGCAGACCCATGGATGGAAGTAAAAAGCACCTGGAAACTGACAAAGGGTGAGCAGTCTCGGACACAACATGAAACCAATTCCAGGTGGCTGGTTCTACTTTGAAAATCATTTCCTGGGTTGTCACAGCACCTTCACAGACTGACATACTCAGTGCTCAGCTGCTCCCAGGCTACTGCTGCTGGAGAATAAAAGAACCCCCTGCTTCTTCAACAAAATCTGAAGCCAACTGGAGAGATCATACAGCACGTCTTGCCCTGTCATCTGGTCAATGCCTGAATCTACTGAAGGATACAAGTAACTAGTGTTCCTTCTGATTTCTTCCATTGTGGGTGTAATAATTTTTTTATGTACACCAAGGCATGTACAGATGTGCACCACCCATATTAACACATGCTGCCAGCTGTGGGTGGCCGTGGGCTCCAAATTAGATGAGTGGCACCTGACTCTCTCCTGGGCAGCTGCCCAAGCTGCGCTTACAGGCAACACTGAAGGTAACCTATAGATTTAGAATCTTTCTCAGCACTCTGCGACTACTCTCCTGTTTGCAATGTCCAGCTTGTGTTCTGCCACTTGCACTTACGGACTGGATCTCTGTAACTTCTTTCTCCAAGGAGTCCAGCTAGAAAATCAAGGAAGAAAAACAAAGATGGTCTTTTACTGACAGAGATAGAGACTCTTAAAGGCCAGGTTCTCTGTGATGGTAAACTGACACATTGCCACTGAATACAAGGAAAGCATGCCAATTAGTAGAGAATTTGGCCCTAAGACTGCAGTGCTGCCTCCTTGCTCGGAGTCAAATGATAATTTCTCAGAAGCACTTTCCATTAACATTTCAGCTTCCAGCAGTTCCTGAGCCCTTCATTAGCTGAATTCTTAACCGAGAGGGAATGTGGGTGGGCCGAGATCTGTGGAGTGAAGAGGGAAAGCGTCGGGTCCTTCTGACTTACCCATCCAGCTGCCGAGAATGGTGGAGAAGATTGTCTTCTTGCTGCTGTCCTCCATCTCCGTAAAGGAGAGATAGTTGAAATGGCGGGTGAGGCGTGGAGTGATGGCATTCCTTCCCCCACCTGGGGGGCCCATGGCGCAGACAAAGTTAATATCCACCAGTTTCTTAAAGGTACCTGCGAAATGGACCAGAACAGACTAATGGCTGCAGCCAGCCAAGATTAAACCAGAAACATAGAGAATGTAAGTCGTGTTAGGCAAAGAACGTGGCTCATACCAATCTGTTTCCTGTCGTACCAGCCCTGGTGGTCCATCCACTGCCGAAGTAGCTCAATGGGAGGCTGAGCACCATAGGTCTCCAGCGCCGGCATGTTCAGGTCATCGATGAAAAATACAAAGTACTTGCCCAGGGGAGGTCCAAATACCCCCTTTCTCCTGTACGGCCGGAGAAAGCGTGTGAGAATATGGGTGATGGGAGAGCAGGTCAGCACTTCCATCACCAAAGCATTCGTCACACAACCCAGTCTAAAAGACCCTCGGCGTAAGCTGTCTGTGGGTTCCTCCCCTCTCCCTAGATCTGCATTCCACCCCATTTCCAACAAAGGGGAAGCACAGCGCTCAGGTTACCTCAGGACTCCAGGGGCCAAATTGAGTTTCAAGTGCCACCTGTGCAGTACCTGTGGAGCTCAGATAGTTGCCGTGGGGTAAGACAGACCAGGATTTGGCCCCATGAGTCTATTTGCGCCTTTGATGAATGCATGTGACAGCCATAAAGGAGGATGAGTCACTTGCAGTCTGAAGTAACAGGATCTACAGCTAAATGCTTTCTCGTCATTCAGGAGAAACTGACGTGAACCTGAATGGTGTTTGGAGAGAATATCTGACAGGGTCTGCATGCCACATACCAGACTGTGAGTGGTGATGGAAGGGCACAAGGCACAGCCAGACTCTCTGGGCTTACGAATTAATGGTGCTAGCCCATGCTGGCGTGCAATGCATGCAACTGCTAAAGTTTCCTCCTCTCGCCCATTTTCTTAAAGACCCAGTACCCACATTGTGGGAATGACGGCCAAATTGTGCAGCATTTAAGGGATAAGGAGGAATGGTGCAAACTCAGAAGACTCAGAGCCCTGCTTGTCTTTTATTGTCCATTGCACCCAATGTTTCTGGCCCACCCTGATCCAGAGTTAGGATTGGAATGCCCTTTATTTCCCTCGGCCAGAGTTAGGTTTGGACAATTGTCCATCCAGTGCTTAGGGTGAAAGCCAAGGGCAATGGTAGTAACAGAGGTGTGTTAATTAAAGGAATGCTCCCTTTGCTAGCACAAGGGCTTTGCCTTTTGTCCAGTTTGCTGTCAATGAGGTCCTGGGTTTGGTTGGCTGAGGTGCGAGCTGAAAACGTCAGAAAGTGAGTGATGTATTCAAGAGGCAAATTCTTCAACAGCTTGTCTGAAATAGTGAGCGTCTTCCCAGTGCCAGTCGGGCCAATGCACAGAACCTGCACTGAGAAAAAGGAAAGGCAGTCATCCCTGCTGGGTAAACCCAGACAGACGGAATTACTATTTGCCCACTGGTTTGCTTTCACCAGCTGAGTCGGGGCAATGCAGACTCCCCTCCTATCGGGCTTCCCAAGCCAGCCAAGGACTACAGACTTTTCCATCCTAGTTAGGGAGACAGATCAAGACAGCAGAGCTCTCTGACAATGGAAAGAACCACCCTGGAGAAGTAGGGGATGCAGCCCGAGAGAGCAGGAAAATCTTGGGTGGTGATTGGCCATCATTTTACATGTTAGAGCAGGTGAGGCAGAGCCTGGCATCTGCACTGCCTTGGAATACCTAGGGAAACTGGTATTTTTCTATTGGCACCAGGCAAGTCACTAAGGGAAAGAAATGATGCTTGTAAGCCTAGCACCATGTCCAACCATAGGAAGGATGTCCGCAGCATGTAACTTTATTAGCTGTTTCTACAGCACCTGTCACCTTGGAAGAGAACGAAAACGAGACCACAGCCAATGAGAAAAAGGTGCAATCCAAAAGCAGAGACAAAGTCTGGCCACATACTGGTTTTCGATTGGTGAGCAGCATTTCCAGCAGGTGGGCCATCTGCACAGTGTTCATTGTGGGGATTATGATGTCACAGAAGCTGGTGTCAGGGACTAGGGTGAACTGTGCAATGGAATCCATCCAATTCACCCAGCCCACCTGAAAGACAGAGTTGTTATTGGAAGAAACAACTGCCTCTAAAACGAGGAGGCTGAACGTCAGCCCTTACACTGCGCTTTTCCTCGTCAACGCTCTGTATGCACACATCAGGAATGGATTTCCTAGGTGTTCTGACTCCTGGTTCCTTGATTGCTACCCTCAAGATACTGCGACACACATATCAAGTCTCTGTCTTCTGTGACCAAGACTAAACACACCCTCTGCTGTAAATCTTACCACACAGACCACATTTTCTAAACCTTTTGTCAAATTTGTTGCACTACTCTGGATCCTCTCCAATTTCTCCACATCCTTCCCAAACAGCGGTGCACAGAATTGGACCCAGCACACCAGGCGGGATCTCAGCAGTGCTGCTTACAGCAAGGCAGTTACCTACCATGCCTTCCATACGACACTTCAGTTAACAGTGCCCAGAACAGTATTGGTCTGTTTTGCAGCTGCATCACACTGAGAACCAGTGTTCCCTGTAAGCTGAGCACTTGGGCAGCCGCCCAGGAGATTTAGGTGCTGCCCAGATGGTTAGCAGATTAGCCCACAGCTGCTGGTGTATGTTTCTCCTGGTGGTGCACATCCCCATATGCCTCAGTGCACAGGACAAAAATTTATTCTGCACGTGAATGAAGAAAACCAGAGGGAACATTGCTGAGGGGCCCATATTCACTTAGCTTATGGCTTTCCCATGGGCCTGCCCCGCGAAACTGACATTTCTCCTCTCATTTTTACTTCTCTCTCTCTCCCTCCCTCCTCTCCAGGGATCTGAGTAACAGACATGAAATTGACCAGACACTGGACACTTCCCAACTAGGGGAAAGGCTGGAGCAGTGGCAGGTGCTGCGCATTTGGAAGATCTACTTCACAGGCACAAGGGTGAGAACCCATTTTTTAAACTTAATGTTTGCTTTCTCCTCAGACCTCTCCTCCCAGCACAGCAAGGCTCCTGCTCACCTCTGATGAGTAGATGTACTTTGTACGTGTACCTTAGCTTCAGGTCCCTCCCTCCTATCCTTTGGTTTGACTAATTAATCGGGTTCTTAATCCCCGAGCCAGAGGCGGGTAAAGTCTCTACCTCCTTGACAACATCTTCATCTATGTCGTCCTCGGGACTGCTGAGTCCTGCATCGTCCAGCTTATAATCGTAAACCAGCCCCTCCGCTGGGAAAAGTAACTGGATCTGTGGGGAATAAAGTAGAGCATGAATGCCACACCCAGCTCTGGTTCGATCAGGTGATCCACAAGAGCCAGGCTAGTGTGGAGAACACTGGTTTTCAGCAATGGAATTCTGTCCAGCCTCTACAGCACAACTTTCTCTAGCCTCTTTCCTTGATGCAGACATTCTGATGAAGCTTGAAGTTTTCCACCTGGAAACAACACCCCAGGAAGGAGCTTCCCCCAACTCTTCTGGAAATTCGCTGCTGTCAGGTGCTACCACCATGAGCAGGTCTCACCATTCCGTCCACTCACCTGTTCTTTTGCCATCTTCTCTCTCAACCACAAGCTGAAGGCCATGCGGCTTTGGGCATCTCCAGTCGCACCCACGCTCCAGAGCAAAGCGAACATGAACCAGGGCTCAATCAGTTCCCCAAGTCGAGCAGTCTTCTCCCGGGGAAGCTTCCTAATTCCCTGCACGTGCAACGGGCAGCACAAATTTAATCCTCACGCACAGTTCAGTTGAAATGGAGATTAAATACACTGGAAGTCCTGACTCCTCCACTTAGTTTATTTACGGCTTTTCTTAGATGAGCCAATTCATTGCAGACTGAGAGCCACATTTTGCTCTGAGTTACACTGGGGCAAATCTGGAGCAGTTCCACTGTCACTCTGAATTTTTGTTACTGTAACTGAAAGCAGAATTCGGCCTCTAGATTTTAATACTAGAATTTACTGACTCCTTCAGTATCAACAGAGATTACCATCCCAGGTATATTGCTAAATATAAATGTGCAACCTATTTCATCCAGCACTATCTTGTGGAGCTATTGCTGTGTTTAGCAGATTATCCTCTTGCTTTATAGCATAATCCTCTTTTGTGTACAGAGCCAGTCATCCTTCCCTGGTATATTGCAGATAATCTTCAACATAGCCCTGCATTCTGCATGAGTCAGGGCAATGTTGTATGCAGATGAGCTTCAGGAGTATCTGACAAAACTCCCTCCAGCACTTTAAATGATGATCCCTCATGCTTACAGAACAGGCCAGTGCTCACTTACAGATAAACCCTAACCTGAGACAAACACTACCAATTTCACACCCCACAACAGAAACATTAACCCAGGAAACAATCCCTGCAACAAACCTTGTTGTCAACTCTGTCCAGGTACCTACTCAGAATGACAAAACCCTGGCTGGGATGATTTAGTTGGGATTGGTCCTGCTTTGAGCAGGGGGTTGGAGTTGATGACCTCCTAAGGTCTCTTCCTGCCCTAGGATTCTATGATTCTACCCAGGTGACATCATCACGTCATCTATACTATCAAAGGCTCATTCACCTTCACAGCTACTAATGGGATACGCCATCATGTGCCAGCAATGGCCCTCTGCCATGTACCTCGGACAAACCAGACCGTCGCTATGCAAAATAATAAATGGACATGAGTCAGACATCAAGAATGGCAATATAGAAAAATACCAATGGGAGGCACTTGAACCTCCCTGGACACACAGGCAACGACTTGCAGCACCTGACTTTCTCAGGCAAAGAATCTTTGAAAACAGACTACAACGCAACCCTGCTCTGCTGGAATTCATATGCAAATTTGACACCTTCGGGAGGAATCTGAATAGAGCCTGGGAATGGCTTGCTCCTTACAATAAGTAATTTCCCCTTCAGGTACTTTGACCTTTTCATCACTGTTGGAGGTGAGCCATGTCCACCTCGATTTAATTAGCACTGATGTTACACGCCCATCTCTGTATCCCAGCCTTTCTGTCACTTCATGAGTCTGAGTGGAAGTTTGTGTTCTAATAGATTTGTTAATCTTTGAGGCTCCACTGGGCTCCTCGTTAGTGGTTTGTTTGTTTTTCATAGAACACCTTTTTTCTGCAACTTCCATCCTGTACTGTGCCCCAGTTGGCAGCTCCTGTGTTCCTTCTACACTCTGCAGTTTAACCCACCAGCGCTATGAGCAGCAAGAGTGACAAATGGATGGTGCAAGAATTCCTACCTCAGTGGGAATGAAAGGTTCAAAGAAGCACTCCAGTAGCTTGAGCAGGCTCATGGTCAGGTTACTGTCTGTTGAGGCAATTATCTCTTTCACTGATCTCCGGACAAAGCTGATGGACTCCTGCAAAGAACAGGCAGACCCAGCTCAGCTCCTGTGTCACCTTCCTTTCAAGAGTTTATTTACCTCCTAGGGCTTCTCCTTCCTCTTTTCTCACTGCATGTTACATTTATCAGGGCGGTCACAGCTGAATACTCGCCATTTCAAGCTGTGCCCCAAATACCGTTCGCTTCAGCCAGAGAATGGAGGCCCAGGAGCCAGTCTGAGTAATACCTCTTCTGTTTAATACTGAACAGATTATAATACAGTCCTGCTCCTTGCGTCTGTACAGCAACCACTCTGTGCTGCTGTCATTGGTGATAAATTGCTTTTAAGATATCTCTAGCAATACTCTGTTGTTTGCCATCAAAATGATGGAAATAGCAAGGCTTAGTTTTACAATTCAGAGTTAGGTCCCTCCGCGGAATAACTTCACAGACTGAAACGGTGTTTCCACAGGAATGAATCTGGCACACGGATTCTAAAAAATTACACAGTTCTTTGGGCCAGCAGGAAGAAGACACATTTATACGGATCAGTGAGTATGTTCATTATTAAGACCAGCACATTCTCTCTGGGTAGCAGTAGCATGAAATGTATCCTAAAGGCATTTAACCTTAGATGAGGCTAAAATCTTAGACCCTTAGAAGGACCAACCACTGTAAAACTAACCCAACGGGAGCTAAGCCACAGGCAGCCGAGAGCCAGGTCCGTCAGCCAGCTGGGGAGAGATCTGGAACACAGCAGGCACTTACCTCTAGAAATCTGCTGAAAAGGGATGCTAACTGCTCCGTGAAAGGCTTCATGATATCTGGCATTCTCCTCAGCCAGCATGCAGTGAAGGGCTGAAGCCCTAAGATGCTGGGCTCCAGATAAACCATGCCACACCGGGAGACTGTGGCCGGGGAGGCGACAGCCAGATCCTGCACTTCAAACATCATAGTCATCGTCTGAAAAGCATGGACGGAACACAAGGACCCATCAGCACAGCTCTGCCTTAGGAAAGCCAGGCAGCATGGCTCAGGGATCAGGTCACCGACATAGCTCAAAGGATCGGCACTAACAGTGCTGTTCTCTGCCACCGGTGCAGGGAGGGAAGGTGGTAAAGCGAAGGCTGGGAGTCCCTGGATTTCCATCGCAGTGGATTCAAACCGAAACTAGGGAGTTAGAGTTCCCAGCTCCCCTCGAATGCCAATAGCATTGGCCCATCTCACTCTCCCTTGGCACCTCTAAGGCTCAGGGCCCTCCTGCACAGGTACAGTGGGTATACTGCAGCCTGACAAAAATTACCAAATAGAGCCTGTCTGCCCTTTAGAGTAGGGACAGGCCTGTTGTTCTACAGCTGTATTGTGCTTAGCATACGGGCTCCCACTCCCTGATGGGGGCTCTTAGCTGTTACTGTTACACAGGTGATAATCTCAGCAGGAACCCATCCTGCACATAACATTAACGGGAAACCCAAAGGCAAGTCTGCTGCCTGTTAGAGAAAGAGAAGAGAAGCACATCCCAGGAGCGAGAAGCAGGAGTACAGGAGAGGAGAGGTTAGTCACCTCCGTGAGCTTAATGATTTCTCCTGAGCTGAGACACAGCTTCTTATTATCATCCAGCACCGTGTTCATATTTTCGATCCAGACCGCATCGACTGGTCCATCAAACACATACCATTTCTTCTTGGTATCGCTGGCGATGGCACCCACCCGGATGAGTGACGAAAGGATCCCATCCGTCCTGCAACCGGGAGGGAAGAGGCAAGAGAAGATTAACAGTTGCATTCTCTGCATCTATCTCCAAGTGAAATTCAGACCCCACTGCAGTCAATGGCAAAATTTCCACCAATGTCCTGGAGCCAGATTTCACTCCTGTATATCTGAAGGCCTCACAAGTTTATTAAAGTGAACAAATAAAGCTCTCTCTCTCTCTCTCTCTCTCTTTCCTTCCCAAAAGAATCTTTAGCACCTGCACAGCTTACGTGACTGAGTCTTCCCCACTTTGTGAGCAAAACCCCCAACGTCTATTGCTCCTATGGACACAGCATAACACAGACAATGCCTCCATACAGGGCCAGCAGCGCTGCTGGGGGTGAGTAGGATAGTGGAGCAGTGCATGATGGATGTTGACGCTGGGGATTTAATCCATACGTGAAAGTTGACAGTACAATTGCTGCTCCGACCCTCAACTGCTCTCCCATTATTAAATAATTATTGCTATTTCTATAGCGCCACAGATGTTCACAGTCATTGGTACTGGAGATCAAAAGAAAACAAGACTCGTCTGAGGCCCAGCTGATTAAAACAGATGGATTTATGTCTCTAAGTGTGTTTTATAAGGAGACTGTATTTTCTGTCACGCTGATGTACCTGTGTGCTGCCCTTCGGCAGGAACCACATCGTAAATAAGCTGTCAGGCTTAACTGGAATATCCTTCAAGAGAGCCACTGGTGCCCAGAGCAAGTAAGCTCCAGAGTACAACATGAGAAATATATTTGCTTTAGCTTTACTCAGAGTTCTTCTTCTATTGATTTTCATAGTCTTCTGGAACTTACGTTCTTTAACTTTGCTCCTAAACATCTCACTGATACGACAGGAAGCGTTAAAATAACTCAAGGGGATCTTACATAAATAGAATGTGGACCTCCAGCAACCAACTAAGCCCTTCTGAGTCAGCCTCAGAGGGGAACATTTAAAAACCCAACCAGTGGAAAGTGGGCCGTGGAGAGAAGAGACAGCCCATCAGAGATCCTCTCTCATGAAGCTGTCTGCAGAAGGAGGATGGAGAACCACTGAAATAATAAATACACGGATGATATTCAAAGGCAGGAAGACAGGCTCCCAATTCCCATTAGGAATTTGGAGCCTAAGTGCTCTCTAACTATCTTCCCTTAGGGTATGTCAATACTTATGACACGTTTGACGTGACGCAATCAATCCCCTGGAGTTCGATTTTGCAATGTCAGTGAAGATGCAGCAAAAAAATCGATCTTTCTGAGCTCAGCCACTGACCCCCGTACTCCTCGCTGCCACGTGGAGTAATGGATGTCAGCACAAGTCCGAAGAGCCCTGATCTACACAAGGGAACAAAATCGATTCTGATACATCGATTCTAGCTAGCTAATGGCGTGGCTAGAATTGCGTAGCTGGGATCGAGTTTCATCCCTAGTGCAGACCAGGCCTGAGTTACAGAACGCCATCGGCACAAGCCAGATATACGCAGCACAACAGGCATTTCACTCCTGCCTCTAAGGCAAATAAAGCATTCACAGACCTAGAGGGACAAATAAGAAACCCTGGACCACAGGAGCAGGAGGAGGATGGGCTTTATCCTTTACCATTCATGTGTTAGCAAGTCAAACTCTCCATAAAGCTGGCCCATAGTGATGGATTTCGGATTCAATATAAAGTAGTCGACTGCTTCATAATTCCCACCACTGACAGAAGGCTGACCTTTCAGCGAGGTCATCGCAGCTGCCAGAACTTTGTAACACTGCAGAGACAGGAGGCAAAGGAATTAATCATTATGACTTCTAAGACCGCAGTCAGAGGCGCAGTAAGCACACAGTGACACGATTCAGAAGATAGTGAGGAAGGGGGAGGTGTAATAAAGGACTTTGCTGAAATGTCTCAAAGTAGCCTGGGAACTGGATCAGTGAGGAAGAGGATGAGCATCAAAAAAGCAGGGTAGGAACTTAAATCACCAATACAGAGGCTGCTGAAATATCTGGAGCCCCACATGATAATCGCTGAAGCTGAGCTGCCTCAAAGCCATTCCCAAACTTTAACACGTCACTCTGAAGCGTAGGACGTTGCTCGAAAGCCTCAGAGCCTGATCGCAAAGCCCAAAAGAGCAGGCTGCTCATACCACCGCTGCAAATCCGCATTCTCATCCACATTTCACATCCCAGCAAAACCCTCTCACTCCCATATGTTCAGTGCACAGAGAGACTAGGGATGTTAACTGGTAAGCCTCACCTTAAACAGACGAGGCTTACTGGTTACAGCTAACTGGTGAGGCCTGGCAGTCTCCTGCCTGCCACGAGCAGAGGGTGCTCCACTGCAGCCTGAGCAGCTCTCATCCATGGCAGGCCCAGCCCAGGAGTGCTGTGAGCAGTGTGTGCTCCAGCCAGGCCAGAGCAGCCCTGATCTGCAGCAGCACCAGGCACACCATGGGCAGGGGCATTCCAGCCTGTCCAGAGCAGGCCCCATCTGTGGTGAGGAGGGGCTGCTCCGACTCAGCGGGGCTGAAACAGCACCCCCTTGGTGCTCCTCCCCTGTTTAATCAGTTAATGGGCTGAACGGAACGATTTACCAGTAACTAATGACATGGGATTTTATATCCCTAAGAGAGACAAGGAATGCTACAGCATGAG
This sequence comes from Carettochelys insculpta, assembly GCF_033958435.1. Taxonomy (NCBI): domain Eukaryota; kingdom Metazoa; phylum Chordata; order Testudines; family Carettochelyidae; genus Carettochelys; species Carettochelys insculpta. Next base: position 2,936,355 of record NC_134147.1, on the reverse strand, counting down.
TGTCTTGTGCTTTCCCCTTCCACTCCTGTCTAGCTGGTCATATGCCACCAAAGGCTCACTGTACTCCAAGCAGCATCGCAATCAGCTTTACCTTGGTCTTCCCCGAGCCTGCTGGCCCCACCAACATGAGGCCGTGGCGCACCACTGTGGTCTCATACAGCTGGATGCACTTCATCACAAAACCTGAGAAGGAACAAGGTTCTGCATGTGGGTCTTGTCATCTGTTTCGCTTGACATCAGATCCGAGCAGATCATGCTCAAGCCAGCAGAGCAATGGACTCATTGCCACAGTGTGATTTTATTGACCTGTAATGACCCTGGCTCCCATGCAGCAAAGCATTCATGTATGTGCTGAACGTTAAGCAAAAGCAGTCCTGCAGGCAACAGTGAGATTAGCCCTATCCTGAAAGTTAAGCAGGTGCCACAAAGTTAAGTTGGCAGGAAACCCCACAACTGATGATGAATGTCATTGGCCCTTCTGGTCAGTCATTGGCCACAGCCATTAGAGCAGCGCTACCAAGACTTCAGTAGTTCAGAAGCCAAATTAGTGATCAGCATTACCTACGCTAACCATGGCAGTGCAAATTCATTGTTTCATTTACTACAGGCTGAACCTCTCTTGTGTGGCAACATCCATAATCTAGCTTGTTGTTAGTTTGCCGGATGACCACTTATCATGGGTGTGGCCAAGTTTCCAGTGGTCCCATAAAGTTTGTTTCCAGCCACCAGTCCTGGCTCTCTGCGTTCTGTGTTGTTATTTAGCTCTAATTTCCCCTCAATGTCTTCCAAGAGCCCAGTAAGCAGTGGAAGTGTTAGCAATGCAGTTATACAATATTGACCTCCTGTGGTCCAGCAAATTCGCTGTTCGGCACCAGTCAGGTCCTGAGGCTGCTGGACTAGAGAGTTTCAACCCGCTATATATATATATTTCTGTGTATTTCTTAGAGCAGAACAACTGACCAAGTATTATTTTATCAGCTACAACTGATTAACATAGGAGAGGCACCCTGACTGGTTAATAACTTAGCTTAGTTAATAATTAAATCACAGCATTTTAATATCACGTGCTGCAAAGAGCCGCCGGAGACGCATTAAAGAGATACTTGCAGCTCAGCCGCTTCAATCTGCGTGTCACTGTAGCCCAGTAATTCAGTTCCCATCAATCACTCAGCAACTGACTATTGGTGTCGCATTTCAATAGCTCATCAAGGACCAGTGGCACCACGCTCTGTATTGCATCCCTTCTTTTCACTGCTCAGCAATCTCCCTGAGCAGCAGGGCACCGAACAAAGGGAGCACCTGGTATCATCTGCAGTGTTAAGGGGAAATGGCAAAGCCGCAGAAAACAATTGCTTGGAGCCCTTTCCTGCTCTGCTACAATGCACAGAGCTTATCTCAAAGATGTGCTCTGCTTGTTTAAAGCTTTTGACTTCTATTTTGCATTGGAAATGCCAGATTTTGAATTGGTCCATTTTTCTGGAGGCCTCTGACAAGTTTTGGAGATGTTGGAATGTGACATCACAGCAGGAGATTGAAATCCAAGGCTGAGGTCTCCCAGGGCGAGAGGGTTGCCATTTGGGCTCTAACCTCCAACTCTAACAGAGAGGGAGCTGGGTTAGTCTGTCCTCCAACAAAACAAAGCAGCAGAAATGTAGCACTTTAAAGACTAACAAAATGATTTATTTGGTGATGGGCTTTTGTGGGACAGGCCCACTTCTTCAGATCAATTTAATTTCCAATACAGACTGACATATATAAGTACAGAGGACCAAAAAGAAAAAATATTGCCATAAAAACTGATAAATTAAATAGGATAGAAGGAAGGGGGTGAGAGGTGGGGGGATGTTAATTGTCCTGCCTGAGATAATTATGAGCATCAAAGGAAGGGAAGCAGCCCTTGTAATGGGTGAGGTAGTTGATGTCTCTGTTCATACCACGTTTTAATGTGTCGAATTTGAATAGGTACTCTAACTCAGAAATCTCTCCCTCTAATCTGTTGTTAATTTCTCTATGTTCCAGGACACAAATTCTCAGGTCTTTAACAGAATGGCCCTTTCCATTGAAGTGTTCACTGACAGGCTTATGTGTATTGAATGAACACTTCAATGGAGTGGGCCATTCCACTAAAGACCTCAGAATTTGTGTCCTGGAATATAGAAAATTAACAACAGATTAGAGCGAGAGATTTCTGAGTTAGAGTACGTATTCAAATTCGACACATTAACGTGGTATGAACAGAGACATCAACTATCTCACCTATTACACGGGCTGCTTCCCTTCCTTTGATGATCGTAATTATCTCAGGCAGGACAATAAACATCCCCCCACCTCTCACCCTCTTCCTTCTATCCTATTTGATTCATCAGTTTTTATTGCAATTTTTTTTCTCTTTGGTCCTCTGTGCCTACATATGTCAGTCTGTACTGGAAATGAAATTGATGTGAAAAAGTGGGTCTGTCCCACGAAAGCCCATCACCGAATAAATCATTTTGTTAGTCTTTAAAATGCTACATTTCTGCTGCTTTGTTTTTCTCCAACTCTAAGGTTACTTTCCAAGTCCTCCAAACATCTGCAAAAAAGAGGAAAGTGAGAACCGGATATTTCTCTCATAACGAGCAGTAAAACATCAGGGAACAAGCTAATGAAGCTATTTTCACATGCCACAGAGGAGGCAGTTCACGCCCACGCACCCAAAAGATTTAGTTCACTTTGCCATTCACCTTTAAGAGCTCCTCCACTCACCCTCAACATCCCTGAGGTTGTCTTTGATGCAGGATTTGCGGATGGCTTCTTCCAAGATGCCGTATTCAATCGGCTCCTCTTTGATCTTGGGAAACAAGTCGGAGACAATACCATTGAACAGCTTGAGGTCATCCTGCAGGAACTTGGGTACATTGACATCCCGGATGGCCCTGAGGCAGATCAGCTCCTACAAAGAATTAAGGCCCAAAACGTAAATGAACTTCTGCAAGGTGCCTGTCACATCCATCATCCTCAACCGGAGTCCTCACTTCAGAAGTCATGCCTATTTTGTTCTTCACTTTCTCTCAGGTTGCTCTTTTGTGAGCCTTTTAGAATTCTGTCTCCATGGAATTCTTGTTGACGGCAGTGGCCTCTGCTGGTGACTATAGAACACAGAGTGTGCAACCAGTCTGGATGAAACTAGAATCAGAGTGGGTAATGATTTTCGCAGAGGGGCCACTCTGGATTTTGATCCTGGGCCAGCTCTGGGCTCAATGGAAGGGAGGAGCCTTGGGCAGAAGGGTTGGAGCTGGGGGCTACAGAGAGAGACAAAGAGAATGCATGAGTATGAGAGAGAAACACTGTGTATGCAAGACAGACTTTGTGACACAGATTGAGTGTGTGCTGCAGTGTGTGTGTGACGGTGACATGTGGGGCCCAGACTGGGTGTGTGTGTGTGTGACAGTGACACAGAGTGTGTCCTGGCTGCTGCTGAGTAAGTTTCTGAGAGAAGCCACATTCTGTCTCTTTAAGGGAAGTCTGTCCTACTCTGCTGTCCCTCTCCTCCCCAGCTCTGCGCTCCTGAGTGAGTCACTTACCATCTATGCTTCAGACTGGAGCAGCTTCTCTGTGTCTCATCCTCTCCCCGATCTCTGCTCTGAAGAGATGGGGTACAGGAGCAGGGGTTGCTGAAGCCCAGCCAGAGCATCCCTGGTCCACGGTGGCCCCGGCACTGCTGGGAGTGACTTCAGCAAACCCGTCTCCCTGCCACCCCTTGTCTCTCTGCACAGCAGATAGGAGAATCCTAGGAGCAGCTCAGCTGCGGACAGAACAAGGCAGAGGAGGGGCAGCTGAAAGCATGCTGCTGGCTGTAAGTACGCATGCTCTGCTAACCAGTTACCCGGCCCAGAGATAAGTGCTTGGCAGGCCATATAAAAGTGTCCACAGCTGATTTTTCCAACCCCTAAACTAGAGTGTACTTGCTTCATTCATGGTAGGATTCTCTCTTTTTAGATTGCCCGCAGCTGAGATCACAGTCTTCACAGCTCTCATTCCGAAGTCATAATGATCCTGTAGCAGGCATGAAGAAATGAAGAAATTAGACAGCAGGGCATCACCTTGCAACAGTGAATCTGCAATCTCAGTCTATGAGGTATGGGGAAGTGATTAGTTCCTTGGAACAGAAGCCCTCCCATCCTTACCCCTTTGCTAGGTAATCTAGAAAAATCATCTCCTTTACCAGCTAATCTTATCCGCCAGAACCTTTGTCCCAGGTGAGGAGGTGGGGGACAACTGGATGATGAGGGATTTTGATTAGAACTTCTGTTGGACCCAAATGTCATGCAAAAGCAGCTTTGCACATTAGTGTAAACAAAATTAAAGCACGAGGGAGAGCTGGGCCACGACTGGTTACAAATCAGTATTAAAGAAGGAGGAGATGGCTGACGGATGGCCACTGAGGTGGTCGTGAAAATGGGAAAGGCACGAGGGGTTTGGGGAACACCGAGCAATTATTGAGATTTGGATGAAGAGAGACACTTTGATATTCCAGGACTTCCCCATTTTTGAAAAGGGTAGGTGTCAGGAAGTCACAGACCTGGCTGCTGAGCTGTTCCGATGACAGCTTGAACGTAGTGGTGATCTTCTTTGCTAAGACCTTGGCTTCATTGAACCCAAAGGAGTAAAGAGAGATCTCTGCAATCATGGAATAATCTGGAACCATCATAGCCACAGGACGGAACAGAGCCTAGAACATACAGATCTACCAGGACAAGACAAAGACACCACTCTGTTCCCCACTCCCTGCTCCAGCAAGTCTAGAATTGGGTGGATTCTACTGCTGGGCTGCAGTAGGAGTTCTTCTGTGGGATGTGTCCCAGTCTCAGTGTTTACTCACAGATATGATTTTTGGTATCTAAACAGTCCTAGAATCCTGTCAAAAGCATATTCTCTCTTATCTCTTGTGACACGGGCTTCCAGATCACCACCTCCCCTGCTTACACTGACTGACAGAAGCACAGTTTAGTCTACTTCTTACACTACTGGGCACATTGTTCTAAGGTGGACACCATGGTCAGGTCAGAGTTCTAAGGTGGACACCATGGTTCAGAGTCACACCTCAGTCCAGGCTGGGTAAGCTGCAATGGCACAAAAAGGCCGCACCAGCTCTTCTGTGCCAAGAGGTTTGCTGGGGGTCAGTGCTCTTCATATAGGACATAATGCTGGTGGAGGAAAAGGCATGCCCTAGACAGCCAGAGAACAGACTGATTCTCTTCATCTCCCTAGGTTTACTCCTATGGATCTCCAGACACACCTGACAGCTTCCCTGCCACAACTGAAACCCTGAAGGAGTACAGCAAGGACAAGATCCTGTCCTTTCTTCAGATGAATTTCTCCTGAGGCATCAGATTCCAGGGATGAGCAATTTACAGTTTCAGGGGCTCTGGCCTCAGGCTTTGCACAGTCCAGTTTCACTATTAATAGTGTAACTACCAATGTGTAGTTATCCGGTAAAGGTGCAAGATAAAGATGGCCATATGGAAGTGCAGATTTAGTGTCTCCCAATAAAACGAGCAGGTTATAACAAACCATGCCACAAGCACCTCAGGGGCAAGCAACAAGGAAACCTTCTTTGCCTTATTCACGCTCATCATGAAGTTTGTGACATTAAGGGCCTGTGTTTTCTGAAGAAACTAGGGATTTTAGGTGCCTCCATTTTGCGGGGGCCTAACCTGACACATCTGATTGGATTTTTGAGGTTTGTTGAGGGTGGGCACTCAGTACGCTCAGGAAATCTGGCCCTTGAAGGGGTCTCCAGCTGAAGTCCCCAGAATCGCTTGGCTTTCTGAAGATGGTGATCCGGATGTTTCTAGTAGTGACAGTCGTAGTAATTTTATTTTCCTTATTCCATCCCCTGTTTTCTGAGTGCCCAGCCAGCCCCCAACGAGCAGAAACCAGTCTCAGCAGGCATTTCAGCCTTCATGAATGCCAAAGGGGTAAGGCCTGGGGAGATGGAGCAGCACAGACTGGCTGTGCCGGGGCTACTGCGTGGCCTCCAGGACACAGGGCACTGTTCTGTCAGGAGATAATGTGAACGCAAACCCTCAGGTGGTACAAGTTCACTGGAGGTAGCAAGGAGTCTCCACAAGACCTGGACAATCTGTGTGCCTGGACAAAAGACGCTGCAGCCACAAGACACGGTAATCACTAGCTGGGCCTGCCTTTTACCTCCCCACAAGAGATGGAACCAAGAAGTCAGTAAGCTGGTCGTGCAACTGAGTCTTCCACGCTGGGCTGTTGTCAAATCTCCCAGGTTAGCCCACGCTAAGATGCTCCTGCACTGTACGGAACAGCAGTCACAGGCTTTCCGTATTAATGTTAGGCCTCCAAACCCCCGAAAGCTTTGGTCAAATACTGCGACTTCATAATCCCAAGTGGGCAGCTATATCCAACTCCCACCCCAATGTGAGGTGAGGTACAGAATATATTCACTTTTCAGTAGCAATCTGGGTAGTTTAGGTCCTTATTTTACCCTCCTGTCATGTATGTATCCTCCCAACATGCCTGTGAGACACGACAGAACTATTATTCCCATTGCACACATGGGGAACTGAGGCACTGAGACACTAACAGCCTTGCCCATGGCCACACAGGAAGCCTGTGGCAGAGCAGGAGACTGGATCCATGCCTCCACCGTCCCAGGCCAACAGATCACAGAACTGTGCTGTCTCTCTGTGCTAGTGCAGCGATGTGTTCACTGACCTTTAAGTTGTCAGGTAATTCGGTGCGTCCAGCGTAGCCAGGGTTCATGGTAATGAAGACTGCGCAGGATGGGACCAGAGGGATCTCAGTGCCTTCAAACATGAAGCGGTCCACCTAGCAAACCAAAGCACGGCCATGCCCAAGAGATCAGGGCAAGGACCCGGAATCAAATAAGCCAATGACAGTATCTTCCTCTGTGCCCGAGAAACAATTCTACTGAAATGAGCAGCGGGGAAGCAACGGCCGCCCCACTGGTGGGATGGACCAGCTCTACCGCCAACATGGAAACCCAGTCTTACCAGCAGCACTTCTCCTTCCTGAGGAGCCCGGCCCTTACATAGATTTCACGGTCACTTACGATTTTTCTTTTGCTCGTTGTAGTAGCGTGAGTGTCCCAGGACTGCGAGGAACAGGTTAAGGCAGGGTGGAGGGAGCCTGCATAACACTCCTAGCCAATGAGTGAAGGGCTCCTGGGGCAGCCAATCAGAGGGCAGCTTGCTGGAGCAGCCCCACATATAAGGAGCTGCTCCAGCAGAGCTGGGTCAGTTAGATTCTGACTAGGGAAGGTGCAGGATCAGCTCCCAGTAAGAGCAAGCACCTCAGCTGGAGTGGTACTGGGCAGGCTAACGGGAGCTAGGGAGAGACTCCAGCCTGATGCCTGCCAAACTGCTGGCCCCAACAGAGAGGCCCAGCCAAGGAGACATAGGGAAAACGGCCCAGGGAGTGAGGCAGTGAAGGGGAAAGAAGAGGAGGGTGGGATTTGGCTGCCACCAGAGGATCCCTGGTCTGAGACTCAGAGAAGTGGGCAGGCCTGAGTCCCTTTCTGCCCACCCTTGCACTGTACCTAGTCACACCAGTGGTGACCAATATGGGCTGTGGCTTGCCCCTGAGGCAGGTGGTTAGACAGAGGCTACAGCTGGCCACCCTGGTGGGAATCATGGGCTGAGACCCCCTGGAAGGGGGCAAAGGACCAGCGTGGGAACTTCCGGAGGGCAGCGTCCCAAAGAAGGCCCAGTGATCCTGGGAGTGACGTAGGTCCTGAGCAGAGCATAGAGGTGGACTGGGGAGTGGCGGTGGATGGCACACCAGCCAGAGGGAGGCGCTCTGCTGAGGAGAGCAACTAATTCCCTGAGCAGCCAGCAGGAGGCGCTGTGGCGGTGAGTTTGCCCCATGACCCTCACTAACTGGCTCCCAACCCCCAGTTATAATCAAACATGCCTTCTGGCTGAGAATTGGGGGCAGAATTAATTTGTGGCACGAGAAAGTTTGAAATCCCTTTTGAGGGAGTTGGGACAGATTCAGATGGTGAATAAAGCAGCAGAATTCATGGCAAGCGAGTTTCCAACACTGAGCCCATGTCAAGCAGCTTCAGACCTTAACCTTTACCAACCCTCCCAGGAGCAGCACAGCATGTGGCTGCTAGAATTACCGACAGCTGAATCTCCGTCTGGGGACACAAACTCCCAGGTGTGTGTGGTGGGAAGAGGGGCTGCTTTGGAAAAACCTGGAGGCTGGATAACACACCTTGAAGTATCTCACTTGCTTATGAGCGACCACCTGGGTTGTAGTATTGACAACGTACATCTTTCTGCACTGCAGTTAAGGCCAACAGTCCCATTGTGCCACCGAATGTGTGGCTAGGACTGGAACCAAGCACAGGACAGAGAAGTAAAGGCAAGGCCTAGCTTGTCCTTCTCCCTGTGGTGCCACATACTCTTCACTCACCCTTTGCTGCTGGGCCTTCTGAATGGTTGTGATCTGCTGGGCCACCACCGACAGCACTTCAACGTCAATGCGGTTAAACTCATCGAAGCAAGCCCATGCTCCGGAGCTAGGCAGGGAAGGGAAATCAGGACAGTGTCAGGAACACAGAAATAGGCTGAACCAGGCAAGCCGGGCCGCTGGGCAACATATGGGGGCCAGCTCCGCGCTCCTGAAAGGGGCGGGGCTTCAGGCAGAAAGGGCGGGGCTAGATACAGCCAGCCCTCAGCCGCACCTGGACCATGACATGCACTCCCTCAGCCACCAGACCTCAGCACCATCCAGAGCACACTGCCCAGCGCAGTGTTTCAAGTGATTTGAAGTGCCTGGGCTCCAGACACTGCTGCTTTTGAATCATCAGGTCCCAGGGCGACTGCCCCCTTTGCGCTCCTCCCCCTTTGGCAGCCCTGAGTCGAGCTACTAGAATTTCCCCCTAAGGATCAGCTCTGTGTGGGTGTGGCCATGTGAGAGAGAGACAGTAAAAGAATCCAACAGTTCTCAGCACTGCTGCAAGGATTCTACCCCAGGATTACCTTGGGAGGTAACCCCACGGGCAGCCTGACACAAACACAGCAGATTCCAGGCCTGCTACCCAAAGGGACGTCAGCTCAGCGTCTCATAATGTGGATGCAGCTGATATCATTGAGACATCCAAGACGCCTGCATTGCATGGCAGGAAGAGAAGGCTGCACATGAGAAAGGTGCTGTCATCAATGGGGATGTTCTAAAACGGCCCCACAACTACTCACAAAAAAGTAGTGGCAAAAGATATCCAGATGCATTGTCTGCAGGTCTGCAATACACAATCAGACCAGCTCTGTTTGTTATGCAGAGAACACGGGGCCAATTCTAGCAGGATCCCTTGGGGACCCCAGTAGGAGCCTTGCAAATCTGCAGGTAGCCACTTTATAACCCTTTTTGCAGCTATGGAAGCAGATACCAAATTTGCATCTACAACCCTAAACGTTTGCAGCTATCGCTTTCTGCCAGGGATGTGGCTGCAGATATCTGCAGATCAGTTCTGCAGATGAGGATACTGATTTTGTATCTGCACAGGACTCTAACAATAGGCTTTCTTGGAGGCTACCCAATCATTGCTGCGCTCAGCAGTTTCTCGCTTCTGACAGTCCAATAATTGACCTGAGCCTGACATGTAAAACACTATGCAAAGGCTCAGATGTGTATGTTTGAGCTGGTAGCATTTGTGGGCAGCTCTAAAGCAGCTTATTTTGGCTTGACAAGAATCCGCTTATTCCTATATACTGGCACAACAATGCCTTTGCCTTTCCTTCCAAGGGGCAGGAGGACTAGCATCCCATGGCCGTCCCCTCACTCATTTGCTCTGGACCTGCAAAGCTCTGAGATGACCTAAACAACAAAGGAAGGTTCTCTTCACTTCCCCAGACTGCGATGCCTAGGGTCCCCTCTCTTTTATGCGGCCATCACCCCAACACCCTTCTTCATTCTGACTGACTGCCTGCATCCCATCCCTTCCCCACTTGTACGGCACGGGTGGCACTTCTTTCTTCTAAAATCATTTTTTGCACCTGGCGAGTCCCTTCAGGAACTTCCCCATAGCCATGAAGTCGAGCTGGTCGGAGCAGTTGAACACTACAGTCTGGATGGCTAGAGCTTTCCCCAGATCTTTAGTTGTTTCCGTTTTCCCAGTTCCAGCAGGTCCCGCAGGTGCGCCTCCAAATTTTAGATGCAGGGCTCCAGTAAGTGTCAAGTAGCACCTACAAGCATGAAGAAACCGGTGATTGTAAAAACCATAGATCCCATTTCATTATTTAAGGTGATCTGCTTTATCCATCTGCCTGGCATGATCTCTGGAAATCCATCCCATATTAGTCAATGCTTTACTGGTGGTGCATAGGGATTTAGCTAAGCCGCTTTTGTTACATTAATGAGACTTGCATGGATAAACCCTTGCACAGCTTGACTCTATCTGTCCGTAAGGATGATGACTATATGAGAGCTAAAATATTTTTTATTATTGCTACTACGAAACATGCATGCTCCATGATACCAGTTTACATAGCCAAGGGAAGAGAATGGTTCCTTTGTTATTCTGATGGATTTTTTTTTATATGTCTCAGAGCAGTTGAGTGTCATACCACAGCACAACTCTTGAAGGGCGCATCTACACTAGAGAGTTTTGTAAACAAAACTGGGGTTTTGTAGACAAAACTCACGGAGCTTTTACACACACAATGTGTTTTGTCAACAGAAAAAGTCTGCAGAAGAGCCATGTGGACACTCCGGGGGCCCTTTTGTCAACAAAGCAGACAAAAAGATCTATCTGCTTTTGCCCGTACACAGGATCTGATGACAGGAGTTTTGTCAAAACATCTCTTCCAACAGTAACTTCTGTAGACAGATGCTTCTAGCGTAGGCATCACCTAACTGGTCACTGGGAGCATGGATCATCAGAAACCCTGTCAATCCACTGTCAGCCGGGGTCCAAGTTACCTCCCTCCAAGTAACACCTGGCTACACAAACAGCCCTAATGTTACTCGTGCAATGAAGTACAGCTCAGCATGCCTAAGGCTGGCAGAGCAAGACTGTTGGTTTAACTCAGAGAGATCTGTTCCCCCAGAATGACACGGATGCTGAGCTATCATTCAGAGAACAATCTCTGTACCTGCAGCGAAGGGTCCTGTGGCACCTTACAGACTAACAGAAAAGTTTTGAGCATGAGCTTTCATGAGCAGAGACTCACTTCATCAGATGCTGGACCAGGACCCTTCATTGCTGTTACAGATCCAGACTAACACAGCTACCCCTCTGATACTTAATCTCTGTACCTGTCAGTGAGGGGTGTGATTACCAGGCGTCCACTGTTCCCCAAATATTCATAGCCATAGATGAATTCAGCATTCACTGCTCGGATGTACAGATCATTCCTGGTCCAGTAGTATCTAATGGTGAGTGAAAATGAGCTCTCAGAGACAAACAAGCACTGGCAGGGCACAACTACAGTGAGTGCTAGAAGTGTCACTGTCTGTGGCTGGTAAAATGCACTGCACTTCAGGCCCTAGAAGTCATGCACCACTGCAGCACTGGTCAGAGACGACAAACAGTTGCTTTAGGAGGGCAGTGGTGTTGGCTGGAAGGACGATCCTGCTCTCTATGGGCGCCACAAAGCAATTACATGAAGGAGGGGTTGTGCTCTAGGTTTCTCACTGGTCAGGAAAATGCTCTCTCCAATTTTCTACATCCATGAGTGGAATAAATCATGAGGCTGTGCACCATCAGCAGAAACACACGCTGCTGGCTGTGGGCGCTCTGCTCATCAGCTGGGCAGTATGTGAACCTCTCCTGGCTGGCCATGTAAGTGCTCAGCTTATGGGAACACCGGTCAGGACACCTGATGATGTTGTCAAGCACAGAATCATAGAACACTAGAACTAGAAGGGACCTTGAGAGGTCATCAAGTCCAGTCTCCTGCCCCCTCAGCAGGCTGCAGTTCCATTGAGATCAAGGGCACATCTCTTAAAGGTGAGGCAGGTCAATGCCTTTAGAACATTATGGAGCAATCTAATGCATGTATCACATGCAAGGAGAAAGTGCCCGGAGCTTGGGTCTGTCTTAACATACGTTGACAGAGGCATTCATGACTTGGATTATGGCTAAGCAGGCAAGGGGGTGTAACAGCTTCAATCAACTCAGCTCCAGGATTAGTCTTAAATAGACACACTGTGAGAACATAGTCGGCGATAGAGGATGGTGGACAATGAATCCCAACCAGATATGACGGCCGTTTCCCTCACCTGAGTTGAGAGATCCACTCAAAATCATTCTCACTCATCACATTCTCCTCGATCAGCTTAGCAGCCACATCCTTGGCATGAACTTCAATCACAATGAGAGCAGATAACACTGTTCGCTGCATCCTCGACAACTTTCCTCGAACGAGGGCTACCAGATCACTCAGCTGTGCCAGGGAAGGGAAGCTAGTCAGAACTGGCCCTGAACAGCATTCTGGCTCCTAGTCTCTAACCCATCAGGTACTAAACGATGGCAGCAGGAGGAGAGGAAGGACAGCTCTGTACACAGGGCATTAATCTGGACCCTGGGAGTCCAGGATTCAATTCCCTCTTCTGCCACAGATTTCCTTTGTGAAACTGAGACAGTCACTTAGCTTCTCTCTGCCACAGTTCCCATCCATAGGATGGGTATAATAGCACTGCCCTGCTTCAGAGGGATGTCATGAGAATAAATACATTGAAGATGGTGAGGCACTCTGAAAATGGGAGGTACCACCCTTCCCAGAAGGCACTGAACTGTGACTTAAGGCAGGCTGTGGGTGAACTGACCAAAGAGCTCTCATAAGGTCATATGCTAGATAGGTATCTATACAGGTTAACAAGACAGTGGCAGAACTCAGAGATCTCATGTCATTTCATTCACTCTTTCCCTCTCCCACTATTTTTGGAGTTCAATTCTTTCACATGGTAACGTAACGTACTCCGGAAAACAGTTGACCTAACTGTGGAGAATTTCTCTGGATGCAGTGGCATCAAAATCTCAGGTTATGGCTGTTGATTGCTTTGAAGTCAGGACTGTTCTACACACAGGTGGTGGTAAAAGGCCAGGTCTCTGTGCTGGGAAATCTAAATGTGGTCTGCAATCATTCATCTTTCCTACCTGAGCACTCAGCTGTGGAAACAGCCTGGTGGACAAATCCCCAGCTTCCAGGGCCTCAGATACTTCCTTTGTCCAGAAAGTCTGACAGCCAGCAATGGTCACCTGCCCAGGCCACTGCAGGACCCACACACTACGTGGCATCTTTAAAAAATGGAACAAAACTGATCGCCATACATGGTATTAGCAATAAGCACAATGAATCTCTTTTCTTTCGTGGTGCCTTGTCTCTGTATGCTCCCAGCCCTTTCATGCCCCAGGCCTGGAACCCATCCAATGTGGTGTCAGATATAACAATTTCTACTTTGTTCTGTATCCTATTTCTTCCAGTTGTCATGAAAAGGCTTCCCCAAGACACTGGGCAGCAGCCAGACAATGAACGCTCAGGTGCCCTCTCTGCAGCCTATCATCTGGCTATGCAAGGTACAGAGAACTTTACTCAAATGCAGGCGAAGATGAGGAATCCCCAGAACCAAGAGAATAAAATTCTATTCCTACAGCCAATTCCGGTGTTTTGGAGCATCACATTCTTGGAGTACAATAATGCCTAAGATTTTGGATGCTCCATCTCTTTTTTTAAAGCATTATTTTCTCCCAACAACCAATTAAAGTGTGATTTCGATTTTCTACCTGCGTCCATAGAAACTTATGACTGAGGTTCATCCCTGGTGTGCCGTCACTGGCCCCAGGAATTCACCTGCTCCTATGTTACTATTGTCATCACTTTGCATTATGTGATGGACCCAAGTGCTGGAGGAGAAGATAGAAGAGGTAGCACCCCCCCAACCCCCACCCCCAGGAAGGAGCAGAACTGTGTGGGGAGTAGAAATGGAATCATAGTAGGGTCAGAGGGTACATTATAAAAACCACAGGGTGTAAGAGAATTAATTCTGCTGGCTGTCATTGGTGACCACTCTCTCTGGAACAAAGCCATTCCAAACGCACCTACCGAACGCCGCCTGCACTGCTGGGTGGAGAGCGAAAGAACAGTGGAGGGAGTAAGTCACTCACATGTGGATATGCCCGGATTGATCTTTCAATATTGTCCCGCACGCTGGCTTTCATAGATCTCTCGACTTCCAGCAGCCAGTCCTCTACGTTACCCGTGGGATAAAGGGGGTAATACAATGCCACTTCCTCCCCTTCTGCTGAGTACATGTGTGTGATCTGTAGGTCCTCTTGGAAGAGCAGCTAATGGAGGAATCACAGCGTGGTATTAGTGGAGAGTTGTCCTTCTAGCCCCACCTTCCTATCAACGCAGGTCAAGACACAGAGAATTGATGCGTTGTTTCCGTAAGAGTGGGTGCAATGATTTTATCCTACTGACAGTAAACAATTAAGCCTCCAGGTCTATGGCAAAATTAACCACACAGGACTAGAGCCAGATTGTTTGCTGGTACAAAGTTGTGTAGCTCCATTGAAGACACTAGAGCTACATTGATCTTGGCTAGTTATAGATCTAACCCACAATTTGGTTGTGGTTACCAATCCTAAATGTACTACAAAATCATTGTCTCTCTGCCTGACGCGAACAGGATTACGTGACAACATGGAGCCCCATGTTCATCCCTGGAATGAGTGAAGTGAAGCAAGTTACAGGAGGGATGAATTGGTCCCACTGCACGTCTAGGAGTCAATACATCCTTTTTTACTCTCAGGTCCGCTTCCCCAGGTCTCAGTCCCCATGGCTGGAGTTCCTTGTTTCAAAAATAAAGGTGTAAGGAAACAATCCAAAGCTCAAAGAAGCCCAAGGAAGTCAGTCTATTGACTCCAAGAGGCTTTGCATCAGACCCCCAACCAAGCTTCCTTTCTGCCTTTGCCCAGGCTAATGTAGTTTGAGTCCTGATGTGAGCTGTGGAACCAGCAACTCTGGGGTTTCAAGTCTTTGAGAAATAATAAAACAGGCAAATCAGCTGTGTAAGTGTCTTCCATAGGACCCTGCTAGTGAGCTTTAATCCTGTTTAGGTAGGACACCCAGGACTAAGAGAGTAACTCAATTTCTGTAGCCCGTTCAGTTCTCGGCCTCTCGTGAGACTTCATGCAACACAAGCAGGTGTGGTGGTGGCGCTGTCAGTACTTCTCCATTGAGACATTAGGATGTGTTGTGGTAATTACTGCCCGAGAAAAAGCGTAGAACTTATCCCAGCCATGCAGCAACCACCTGCCACCTTAATGTAATTTAGAGGAGAGCAGAGCCAGTTCTATCCTTCTCTTTCAGGGGGAGATGCAGAGGCTATTTGAAAAGAATCCAGGTGCTGTCCTCCCAAGGCAGTGAGCCTGTGTCCCACTCTTCCCCACTTCTTACTGCAGTGCTGGGGAATACCTCTACGTTTCCATAATACAGGACTTCCAGCATCAGGCCTACTAGAGGAAAGAGCTTGCTTTACCTACCCGTGCAATGTTCTCAAAGCACTTGCGGAGGTGCGGCTGTACAGCAGTGGGGTCCTTTGTTTGAGACAAAATCTCCAGCAGCTCATCATCCGAAAGGAAGTAGAACCTGAAAACAGAGAGAGGATGAGCAGCTGACTTTGGTCTCTGCTCTGTGGTGCAATGCAGGGTCCTGGCATCCTTGGCAAGAGTCCTGAGATTTTGGTGAGCAGGACTGTGGTGGTCTTCAAGACGTCCTGTGCTGCACATGGATTATTTGCATCAGAGCAGGAGAAAAGTGACCACAGCCCGTTTAAAAGAGATTCCTACTACGCAGCAAAAGGGCCCGATTCTCTGATGTCCTTCCCTGGAGCAGCCATGTATACCCGTGCAGAGTGGGTATAAAATGACACCCAATCAGAATGGCAGCATTTTACTCCCATTTTGTACGGCAAAAACTCTATTCTGGGTAGAGGTCTAAAAGAGAATAAAGGCCAAATTATTTATTTTCCCCCATTTCACTTCATCCTCCCTCCCCCTCACGGTTTTATTGGACATGCTGATGTTTAAAGGCGCAGGCATGCAGTGATGCTATCAGTCTATCCCTGCCTCCATCCTTGATCATTGCATGTTCTCTCTTTCACAAAACCTGCCCTATTTTCCCCTCCATCAGATCTCAGGGTTGAAAGGAGAAGCCTTGCTGAGACCTGCAAACTCACGAGAGTTCCATCAGATCATGCTCTGGAGGGGAAAGAATGATGCACTTGTTCCTGGGAGACTTCTCTAACTCTACTCCTATGACTCAGTAGAACATAAGAATGGCCCTGAGTCCTCTGATTACCTGGGGAAAGCTCCTCTCTTGGTCTCCAGGTATTCACTCAGCCCCTTTTGCACCAGGTCAAGTAACTGATTACATTTCCGAAGGCTCTCCAGCAGCCTGGGATCAGGACACAGGGAAATCACCTGGAAAGGACAGGAAGATATTTAAAAAAAAAGCATTGGTATACCAGGTCCTGGTTAGGTGACCACATGAGAGGCAAGGGGGGTTACAGAGAGTTACTACTGGGGGGATCAGAGTGGCTCATGTGTGGAACTCCATGGGTAAGGAAAGGGGAATTACGGAAAGGACTTTGTCCAAGAGTGATGAGCTGCATTCAAATACTGAATACAAACAATGCCACAGTCTCTCTAGAGGAAAAGGCGCGGCAGTGGGAGACAGCAGAGAGGTGGTGCCAACAGCAGAGGAATGGAGCTGAGGAGGCAGAGCATGGGGTGAAGAGAGGGAGCCAGGCAGTGGGTGGAAGTGGAAGTAGGACTCAGGCACAAGGATGTGGGCGACAGGAGAGAGCCAGGCCCAGCCTCAAAGCCCTGACAGAATCAGCCCCTGGCACAAATCAGGAGAAGCCAAAGCAGCTTAAAGGCTGCAGCTCTGCTGCATGGGAGGTAAGGGGAAAACAGACTTTGTGCCCATTCCTGCGCACCGTGGGGCAGATCTCAGATGTGTGTCTCTGCAGCTCCACTGGATTGGAAGTGGAGATGCAGGCAAGTTACTGATGTGACAGAGCCATGGCTAGTGACTCGGCACACCGTTCAGAAACAGCCCGGCCTCTGGGCTGCAAGCAGCATTTTAAAGGAGGAAAACAAGCAAGCTTCCCTGACCACTGGTATTATCCATACAGGGCCATGCACGCACATGATGTAGCTACAGGAAAAGGAACTACATTTAGCTTTGGTGTAAGAGGGCACCACTGCAGGAACTCACTATCTGTTTCCATCTGGGCTAAATTTGGCTCAGGGCACCTCCTTGAGAAGTCCGCAGTCTGAGCAAGTGAACGAAGAACTCACAAAAACAAGCTGCAGCTGTGATAGTCCTCCCAGACACAGATGGATGCACGCAGCACCTGGGTGTGCTCAGGCAAAGTGACACACACAGCCTCACCTCTCTGTTGTCATGAGCATTCTTCATGATCTTCCTCCAGGTCCTGTCCATGGTTTGGTAGCGTTTGCTTTCCACTGGCAGCTGTCTATTGATGTCCTCTGAGCTAAAGATGGGCTCCAGGTACAGCCAGGAGCGCTGGCATGTCAGCCACTCCTCTAGGACATCCTGGTGGGAAGTCACGTAGTCAGGTAAAGAGGCTACTGCAATGAGCACAGCTGCAAAAACAGTTCCTCTCTACATGCCCTGGGCTCAGACTGGAGGTAAAAGGTGATCCTCCCCTACATTTCTGCCCATGGTACTAAGATCCACAGATAATCCCAGAGCAGCTGGTTGTTCCTACTAAAATAATTACCAAGTCCATTGCTAACCATGCTGTACTGACATTTAAATTCTCATCACGAGGGTTCACCGTCAACACCCACAGAGAAGAATGGGGGTGTTCACATCTATACGTAGATCCTATCCTTCTCCCGTTGAGGTAACACTGAAACAGTCACGGCCTTAGCAGTGCAGCATTAAGCTACTAGAATGATTCTTTCTGACCCCTGGCAGAGGACAGCCCTACATCAGATTACACGCAGGGCTCGTCTACAGGGTGGGGTAATAGGCTCTAGGGGGTCCAATTTCTAGAGCGCACTGAGGCCTTGTCATTAACTGGTCTGTGTAGAGTGGCTGGTGGGCACTCCAGATTCTCTGGCGTGCATGAACAAAGCGCTGTTTCAAACAGTACTATGCTAAGGCACGCCAGGGTGCTATATGGGGCTATACCAACCAACTAATGCGCAACACAGTGCAGGTTGGAAATCACACCCCCACTGTGTGTATTGCTGCTCCAGAGAGATAAACCTTCAGTCAGTCAATGCCAGCTCAAGCTGCCCTTGTACACAGGATGCTCATTGAAAACTTCAATTAAGAGCATTTCAAATCAAATATTTGGACATATTCCAAACATTCAAGATAAGAAAACACACCAAACACATTGCTTGAAAGGGATTCAGAATACAGTTCATAAATCAGCTAAGACATGGAAATAATTGTTCAGCGTTCATTCACTTAGTGTCCCAAGCTCCACCGAACCCTGCAGAGCTTTGTAGCGTGCCTCTGAGATGTGACATGCATTCAGCTAATGGCACTACATCCTGAAGGCTGCATCCACAAGGAAATTTTCTTAACTTCTCATTGCACTTCTCTGGCACCAGTACAGCCCCCAATGGTACATTTACTAAAGTGGACCAGATACTGCTGGTTTTATTACTGTGTGTCAGCCAACCCCGATCAGAGCAGCTGTCAATGACACAGTGGTAAGAATCCCTGAATCTGACCTACATCAGGACTCCTGCCTTTGCTAGCACTGGTGGAGATGTACCCAGCTGGGGAGAGAACACGCTCAGTGAAAGTTAAGCAGCTAACAGAGGGGCAAAAATTACAAGGATCTGGTTAAACAGGGATGCAGTCAACCCCCCACTCCCCATGTATTTGAATTATTTTTATCAGTGCGGCAGGAAAAAAATGCAATCTCAGATCAAGGTTAAAACCCACCCATTCACCCTAGCAGACTCCTAAATTAAAACCTGGTCCTGTCCACATAAGCAAGAATAAGTCATGTTGTAACATTAGCTGTGTTTGTCAGTCATGTGTAAATCAGTGGAGCAAGGGTTAGCTTAGACAGGGCCTTTCTGCTTATGACCTCTTCACTGGACCATCCCATGCTGTTGGTCTCTCAAGCAAAGCCCCTTCAGGCAGATGGCAGCTGTGAGGAACAAGCTCCAAAGTGCTGAATAGTAAGAGAGAGATAGCCGTGCTGGTCTATATACTATCAAAACAAACAAGCAGTCCAGTAGCACTTTAAAGACTAACAAAATAATTTATTAGGTGATGAGCTTTCATGGGACAGACCCTCTTCTTCAGATCATAGCCATACCAGAACAGACTCAATATTTAAGGCACAGAGAACGAAGTCTGTTCTGGTATGGCTATGATCTGAAGAAGTGGGTCTGTCCCATGAAAGCTCACCACCTAATAAATTATTTTGTTAGTCTTTAAAGTGCTTCTGGACTGCTCTTCTCCAAAGTTCTGTGTGACTTGGGTTTTCATACAAGATCACAAAGGTTACGGAACTACCCTGCAGCCTTCCAGAGCACTGAGCTGAACACAACGGAATGTATGTCAAACAATGTACTCACTCCAGAAAAAGAGTCAGTTGTGCCTGTAATAAACCATTTGTTCATCACAGGGAAATCTTGCACTTATGTAAGGGCAAGAGCAAGTGATTGCAACCTGACAGCTTGCTGAGTGTGTATATACATCAAGTGCAGGAGTGCCATCCACCCCATGCCAGTATCTACCACATGTATAAAGACCAAGGGTCATTTCCTTATAATCACATTGTGGAGGATCTGCAGAAAAGCCAGCACTGGAAGAATTCCGCTCTCATTAGCAGAGTTAACCCAAGACTGATCCCTTTCGAAAGTCCCATCCCTAGTGTTAATTTAGGAAGAAAGAATATACTGAGTAAAAGAAGCTATGGAAAAACAATGGGCTAGACATGCTCATTGTGGCATGGAACCACTGGCCAAACTCCCATTAACTTCAGTGATGCAGGATAAAGCATTGTATGAGCAGCTGGACAAAAGAGCTACTTAGGGACAGGAGGGCCCCAGTCTAACAGAGTGAAGTGTTTTAGCCAGGCTACAAGTGCAGCACAGGGGCCTGATTCTGAGAAGCGATAAGAACTCCTCTAAGCTGGCAGCTGCTGGTGTGCCTCATCTCTCTGCTTTATTTTACTCACTGCTCGTCAGATTGAATGGGCAGACAGCTGTATAATTAAGTGTCTTTTCTACAAAGACAGGCAGAAGAGAAGTTTCTGTGACCACTCACAGAGCTATGCCAAAACCAAATGTCCACATGAAGTTGGAAACCACTAAATCTGAGATTTTCAAGTCATATAAGGGATTTGGATACCCAATTGTAGTTTAAATTACTAGGAATTCGATGGCCAAATCTCCTAGTCTGGGATGTTCAAGTCTGGCTGAAGTGCTATAGGAGGGTTCCCACTTTCGGCTGTTGTTGTGATCTCATCAATAAGGAATGCTTTTAGCATTACTGTGGACACTAAGTAGAATCCCACATGGAATTTACCTTGATTTTTAATGTGCAGATAGTCTTTTTAGATTTAGAGTCTAAAGTAACCCCTTTTAAGGGTAGTCCATACTGTGATGCTGGCAGAGAAGATGACAGCTCTTGCCCTAGCTTTAGGCCTCAGATGTCGCTGACAAATTCACTGCGAGAAACCAATCATCTGTATGTTAGTATGGTTATGTAAGGAATGTGCCAGCAGGAGCGCAATACTGCTGAA
This sequence comes from Carettochelys insculpta, assembly GCF_033958435.1. Taxonomy (NCBI): domain Eukaryota; kingdom Metazoa; phylum Chordata; order Testudines; family Carettochelyidae; genus Carettochelys; species Carettochelys insculpta. The sequence goes on along the minus strand of NC_134147.1, from coordinate 2,915,562 downwards.
GGATCTGGAGAATGTGTCTTTTAGAGATCATTTGCATGAAAATGCAAAGGTGTGCATATGTAATACCCGGGAAACAAAGCCTGATGGGTAGCAAGTGAAGCAGTGAGGTTTCATCTATTGTAAACAACATGTTGTAAAGTCACAATTTATGCTACCAACCAGTGTAAGAATTGTGGAGTCTCACCAATGCTTGAAGTTGTTGTGGGGTACAGGGCAGTCATCACTGCTGCGTAAGATATGGATCACACGGGCCTCCCTCCGTTTAAGCATTGCGAGGTAGAAGGAGGGAGGGATAGTGGTTGAACTACCAGGCTGGGAGCCTTCTGGCCCTACAGCTGTAAGACTGGTTTTCCTAGTTTTCCCCCACACTGTTCAAAGGTGGATCTAAAGCTGGGTCTATAGTTATTTTGTCAGAATCCACCTTGGTGGATACTGAGATGCTCAATGCCACTATGAGCTGGAATCACTGAGTGATGAAATCACTGGTAGCTGAAGCCACAGAGAGCTGGAATTACAGGGTTTTGCCTACAACAAAACCCACAGGACCGGGGGCAAACGGCAGAGCACAGTGGACAGGCGGCTGGCAGGAGCAAGTAGTGGGTGGCTGGTAAGAGAAGCAGTAGGCAGCTGGCAGGAGCGACCAGCCAGCAGGAGAAGCAGCAGGTGGCCAGCAGGGCAACTGGCAGGAGCAGGCAGACAGTAGGACGGCGGGCAGGAGCAACCGGCAGGCGGCTGGTGGGGCAGCTGGCAGGGACAAGCAGAGTGCCGGACCAGCACAAAGGTGGCATTGCCTCAGGCTCCATGAGGGAATGCATCCGGTGTTGGGTCAGGGCCTGCGTGGACTGGACAGAGTTGTAAGTGGGGCATCTGAAGGGGGTACGGAGAACGTTTGGGTGTGTGGATTGGATCCCTACAGTACTGGACTGGTGAGTCTGAGAAGCAAAGGACACTGCTCAAGTCATTAGAGCTGGGACAGTTACTTGAGGGTTGGTTATGAACTCTGGGTGTGGTATTTTCCCAAGCTTATGCCATGTGACTTCTCTGCCTCTTTCATTCGAAGTTTCTTTTTTACACTCAGACTCTGTGCTTGCGAGTGGGGAAGCATTGCCTCTCTGAGGAGCCTGGGGTCTGTGAATTTTCCAGGGTACTGGGTAGGGGCTCAAGCTGGTTCTATGTGAGATGGATGAAAAGGAACCCCTAGATGCTGAACCTGGCCCTGGTTGCTGCCGACTCCTTCCGGCAGAAGGGTTACAGTTAAAATGTGCTTAGACTTTATGAAATGCTTGTAAATTGGTACATGTATTAATCCTACTTACAGGCTACGTCTACACGTGAAGCCAACATCGAAATAGGCTATTTCGATGCATAACGTCTACACGTCCTCCAGGGCTGGCAACGTCGATGTTCAACTTCGACGTTGCGCAGCACCACATCGAAATAGGCGCTGCGAGGGAACGTCTACATGCCAAAGTAGCACACATCGAAATAAGGGTGCCAGGCACAGCTGCAGACAGGGTCACAGGGCGGACTCAACAGCAAGCCGCTCCCTTAAAGGGCCCCTCCCAGACACAGTTGCACTAAACAGCACAAGATCCACAGAGCCGACAACTGGTTGCAGACCCTGTGCCTGCAGCATGGATCCCCAGCTGCCGCAGCAGCAGCCAGAAGCCCTGGGCTAAGGGCTGCTGCCCACGGTGACCATAGAGCCCCGCAGGGGCTGGAGAGAGAGCGTCTCTCAACCCCTCAGCTGATGGCCGCCATGGAGGACCCGGCAATTTCGACGTTGCGGGACGCGGATCGTCTACACGGTCCCTACTTCAACGTTGAACGTCGAAGTAGGGCGCTATTCCGATCCCCTCATGAGGTTAGCGACTTCGACTTCTTGCCGCCTAACGTCGAAGTTAACTTCGAAATAGCGCCCAACACGTGTAGCCGCGACGGGCGCTATTTCGAAGTTAGTGCCGCTACTTCGAAGTAGCGTGCACGTGTAGACACAGCTACAATGTCCATATGCCAGGCTGTAAAGGCAATAGATGAGTGTTCGCTATGCAGCTGTAAAATGTTTGGTGAGTTACATAGTTCAGAGGAAACAAAAAGAAATTTCATTAGTGCTTAATGCCTGTGAAAGATATTATCTCTTGCCCACCAGGCGGGACTATCAAAACTAAATGGGCCATTATGGAACATCAGAGTACAAAGGCTTTGCAAATTGCCCTCCCACAGGCTATGTGCAAAGGGACTTGTCCCATCCACTTGAATTCGGGAAGAAGGAAACAAAGATCGCCAACATGACATTTTTTCACCTCCTTTGCTGCTTGGACTGTCACAGGACTGGAGTTAGGAAACAGAAGCAGAGACCCCCAGAATCAACCTGGGGTAGCACTAAAAGACATTCTGCACTGACAGATTGCTACTTCTTTGTCACCCTCTGAAACCATAGACTGGAACTCACTGCTGTATATTTTTTCCTGCTTTATCCTGTAAATAACTCTTTCGTGAATGACTCCTTAGTTTACTGTAGATTTTGTCTTTGGTGTAAGATCTGATCTGAAGTACAAATTGACCTGGGATAAATGACTGGTCTCTTGGGATTGGAAGCAGCCTTTGGTGTATGGCAACCAGCTGTCTCTGAGATTTATCTTGCTCCTCAGGCCAGCTGAGTGGAACACCCAAAGGGACCGTCTGTGGCCTTTGATAAGGCTTAGAGCTCTTCAGGCATTCCCATTTGTTACTGGGTTGACGAAATGTAAATACAGATGATAGCACCAGTTTGGGATGTCTGCCCTGCTTTTTGACATTCTGTCCAGGGTCTGGCACTGATCAGTTGTGAACCACTCCAGACAGTCTGACAAGTACACCTGGTAACAACTGAGCTGATCAACCCTTAGATCATCTCAGTGCTACAAGGCCATCTTCCCCACTTTCAGACTGCTTTCGTTACATCAGAGAAAGGAAGACTATGTGGAAAAGTTTTGCTATCTCGGCAGAAAAGTCAGTGCAATCACTCTGTGGAAGCCTGGATTTTAATGACAGGAATAAAAGGCAAAAAATAAGAACAGCAGCCAGGAACAAAAACACACACAAGCTGTGTCTACACGTGCACGCTACTTCGAAGTAGCGACACTAACTTCGAAATAGCGCCCGTTGTGGCTACACGCGTCGAGCGCTATTTCGAAGTTAACTTCGACGTTAGGCGGCGAGAAGTCGAAGTCGCTAACCTCATGAGGGGATCGGAATAGCGCCCTACTTCGACGTTCATCGTCGAAGTAGGGACCGTGTAGACGATCCGCGTCCCGCAACGTCGAAATTGGCGGGTCCTCCATGGCGGCCATCAGCTGGGGGGTTGAGAGACGCTCTCTCTCCAGCCCCTGCGGGGCTCTATGGTCACCGTGGGCAGCAGCCCTTAGCCCAGGGCTTCTGGCTGCTGCTGCGGCAGCTGGGGATCCATGCTGCAGGCACAGGGTCTGCAACCAGTTGTCGGCTCTGTGTATCTTGTGTTGTTTAGTGCAACTGTGTCTGGAAGGGGCCCTTTAAGGGAGCGGCTTGCTGTTGAGTCCACCCTGTGACCTTGTCTGCAGCTGTGCCTGGCACCCTTATTTTGATGTGTGCTACTTTGGCGTGTAGACGTACCCTCGCAGCGCCTATTTCGATGTGGTGCCGCACAACGTCGAAGTTGAACATCGACGTTGCCAGCCCTGGAGGACGTGTAGACGTTATTCATCGAAATAGCCTATTTCGATGTTGCTACATCGAAATAAGCTATTTCGATGTTGGCTTCACGTGTAGACGTAGCCACAGTGTCACAGCCAAAACACAAACAATAAACAGCCAGATCCCTGCACTACCTGCTTCCATAATGTGCTTCTCTTAGCCAAGCACAGCAGATGTGACATACCTCTACCCAATCACACAAAGGCTGGTAAGTTCCCATAAACAAAATGAAACCATTACAATAATCAACCAGCGACAATGGTGTCACTCCCATATTTTACAGAGCACTTGACAAACATTAGCTAATTAGGATTTTTTTCCTGCTTCCATCTGCAACTAACCACCCAAGTTGGGTATGATCCCTGCTAGGAGCTCAGAACTCTTTTCTACCCGTAACCAGCAAAGTACGTAAGAAAGTGCCTCACTTTAAGCATTTATGTGGAGCACCAAAGTTCAGTGGAATGCCTCATTTGCTAATCAAAGTGAAGCATGTGCTTCAAGTGCTTAGCAGATCAAGACAGAAATGAACAACATGGTGCAGAATCAAGCCCTTAGCATGCAGTTTGATTGTGGTAGGACTAGGCAAAGTGCTATCTACTATGCAGGTCACCAGAACTATTTCTGGGGAGAACTACACCTCACCTAGAACCTTGGCCCCATTCTTCAATGTGTGCTGCCATTAACTGCAACAAAATCAGGATTTCACCTCTGCTGCTTGTGGGAACAGGCCCTTGGTTTGGCATGTGGGGCTGTTACTGGACGAGGGAGGTAACCTGGCGATAGATGATGTGAGAAAGGCTGAAGTACTCAATGCCTTCTTTGCCTCAGTCTTCACGGACAAGGTCAGCTACCAGATTACAGCACTAGGCAATGCAATATGGGAAGCAGGTGGGCAGCCCTCGGTGATGAAAGAACAGGCTAAGAGCTATTTAAAAAACTAGATGCACACAAATCCATGAGTCCAGACTGAATGCACCCAAGGGTACCGAGAGAACTGGCAGATGTCATGGCACAGCCTTTGGCTATTATCTTTGAAAACTTGTGGAGATCGGGAGAGGTCCCAGATGATTGGAAATAGCCAAATGTAGTGCCCATCTCCAAAAAGGAAAGAAGGATGAACCCAGGGAACTAGAGACCAGTCAGATTTACCTCAGTCCCAAGAAAAATCATGGAGGGGATCCTCAAGGAATCCGTTTTGAAACACTTGGGAGAGGGCAAAGTGACCAAGAGTAGTCAATATGGATTCACCAAGGGCAAGTCATGCCTGACCGATTCGATTAGCTTCCATGATGAGGTAACTGGCTCTGTGGACATGGGGAAGTCATTGGATGTGCTATACCTTGACTTTAGTAAAGCTTTTGATACAGTCTCCCACAACATTCTTACCCATAAGTTAAGGAAGTATGGATTGGATACATGGACTGCAAAATGGATAAAAAACTGGCTAGATGGTCAGGCCCAAAATGTAGCTATTAATGGCTCAATGTCTGGTTGATGGTCAGTTTCAAGTGGGGTGCCCCAAGGATCAGTTCTAGACCAGTATTGTTCAACGTCTTTATTAATGACCTGGGTGAGGGGTCATGCAGGGCTCGCCTCAGCAAATTAGCAGATGACACTAAGCTAGGGGGGCAGGTAGATATGTTGGAGGGTAGGGATAGGGTCCAGAGTGACCTAGATAAATTGGAGGATTGGGCCAAAAGAAGTCTGATGGAGAGAGGCTGTTCTCAGTAATGACTGATGGCAGAACAAGGAGCAATGGTCTAAAGTTACAGAGGGGGAGGGGGAGTGGCTATTAGGGGAAAACTATTTCACTAGGAGGGTGGTGAAGCACTGAAATGCATTACCGAGAGAGGTGGTGGAATCTCCATCCCGAGAGGAGACAAAGTCCTGGCTGGGATGATTTAGTTAGGGTTGATCCTGCTTCAGGCAGGGGGCTGGACTAGATGACCTCCTAAGGTCCCTTCCAGCCCTAGGATTGTATGATTCTATGATTTAGTTGTTCCTTTAACTAAAGTAGAAGCAGCATCAGAACATCTCTGGCTCTCTGACCATAGATGTACTGAGAATATCTACGTATCATCCAGTTTCTTAGCTGCAACTGCATATTTCATCAATTCCAACAGCCCAATCCCTCCTTTGAGCACACAGCAGCTGATGTAAATTGGTACCTGTGTCATCTTCAGCTTGTTTTCCCAGGTGTTCATCCTGTCCTCAAAGGGCTTCTTGTATGGTGAGAAGGACATGCTTTGAGTCATGACAATGTGATCATCAAGGAGCTGAGAGGCTTCATCAGGGCTCTTCAGAATGTACGTTTCTGTGTCTTTATATGGCAGCACATTAAACAGGATGGAGACCCATTCACTCTCCATCTTATCAAGTGCCTGGGAAACAGAGAGAAACAATTTAACTGTAGGTCTCAATATATGGACATTGCATGATGCTGTCTTCCAGTTACAGGTCTCTGAAATACCACCATATAAAACCTAAGCGAGGGGCTGTGAAAGGTGCTTGTCTCCACACTGGAAACTGCTGCCACCTAGTTAATCCACAGAACAGTCAGCTGCAGCACAGATTTCAGCTGCCCTGTCCAGACAAAGATTCTGAAGGACCAGGCTCAAAGACACAGAATAGTGTCATTTCTATACCCAGTGATGCCACGGCACCTCCACTGAGTCTGGCAACAGAGCACCATTAGACACAGCAGTAATGATGGCTTTTGCTGTAGGGATATCTGTCGTCTGGGACCTCAGCTCACCAGGACATTCACAAAACAGAATGATATCCACTCTTAGTGCCTTTCAGTCCTTACCGTCGCAGGCCCTATTTGAACTTGTGAGCGGAAGGTGAAAGGCTCTGTATCTATACAATCAATGAATCCCCTGAGCCATCCAGTTCCCTCCCATTTCCATAAAAACAAGCATGGTGGCTGATTCACCATACCATTGACTAATCTTCCAGACGCATACACAAAGGGTGTGTCCAATCATGTGAGGACACCAACATTCTCAGCCACTTTCTGCTTTTCCCTGGGATTTCAGAAATGCTCAGAATGAATTTTAATGCCCATGACAGCATGGAGCTCTCAGAAGAAAAGTTTTCATCTGGAGGCAACTTTGGGGCCCGAACTAGGACACTGAAAGGAGACCCTCATTAGATGCACTCCTCACATTCTCAATGGAGAACTCCTTGCCCGCTATCTCAGCTATTTTGGCAATGCTGTCAATGTGGTCCAGCAGCTTCATCTCCAGACAGCGAGAAAATGTCAGATTAGCCTTGGGCTTAATATTGATGTTGATCTCCTTGGAAAGCATCTCCCAGTGCCGGTTCCGCATGCCAGGATTGCGCAGGCCCTGAATCAGGGGGATATATGGTCTGAATTCCTCAATCCTGCCCCGAATTTCCACAGCCACATCCTGGCACGCTTAAAGGAGAAGGGGGTGGGGAAAAAAAGAGAGAGAGACAACAACCATAACAATGAGATGATGGCTGGAGGCCACTGCCTCCCAGAGTTGGATTCTGCACAGTGCGAGTTAGGGTGCTGTGCTTTCCAATAAGGCAAAAACCGAGCGAGCAGCAGGACAAGGAGCATTGGGGAACTGAAGCTTGCATTGAGGAGGGTGCTCCTGGGTGACCGTAAAGTTGCTCCTGCCTCAAAGCAGGAGTACAGCCGAAAAGGGAAGAGCATAGCCACGTGCTACATCTGCATGTTGGAAGCTACAGGTTAGCCCACATCTTCTCAGACACAACTATTCACTCTTCAGACTGTGCCCTCTTCTAGTACCTTTAAAGTAAGGCACTGAACAGGCAAAGGCCATGCCATTTAGTAGCACTTCTGTTTAGTATGTCTGCTATACCCAAGGCTTCACTTTAATTGCAGCCAAGTGTGGCCTCTGGTTGCACTTGCAAAAGATGTGCAGCAGCCTTGCAGTCCTTGCTGTGTGTCACACGAGGACTGGCAGCCTTATGGCTGTACTGGATATTGTACTAGATCCTGGAGGAGCAGCCGAATGAAAAGAAAGATCAAAAGCAGGTCTTCTCATTGTTTCTACTCACCCTGTGATTCACACTCATTCAAACAGCCACTCACCACCTCCTCCACTGGGGATGATTCACTGCGTTGCTCAGGGGACAGATCAGGTTAAAAATCTCCCGTGGTAGAATATATTTTACTCTAACCCAACTGGAAGAGAGTTTTAGAACTACTGCTAAAGACAGGTGGGATGCATCTTTGAGAATCCTGGAATGGGATATGGGGAAATTTACCTACATATTGAAACCTCGTGTCATTTTTGTGCGGCAGACGTTCACTTGAAGCAAAAACAGCAGGAACTCCTGCAGCACCTTCTAGACTCACATATTTTTTTGGAGCACAAGCTTTTGTAGGCAAAGACTCATTTCATCAGATATATCTGATGAAGGGGGTCTTTGCCCGCGAAAGCTTATGCTCCAAAACATCTGTTAGTCTAGAAGGTGCCACAGGACTTCTCGTTGTTTTTGCAGATACAGACTAACATGGCTCCCCCTCTGATACTTGTCACTTGAAGCAGTCTGACGCAGCCCGGCATACGAGCACCCAGAATACCTATGGATTAACCTGCTAAATCACAGAAATTAGGTCGTCCCACTCCTCATAGCCTTGTGTGCTGGGATGCACAAACCAAACTCTGCCCCTTACCTTGTACATCCTTGAACTGCTTCACACACTTGTGCATCGTCTTAAAGGATTCATTGACATTTTTTTCTAGCTGTTCGGCATCAATTTCATTGAGGGGGTCATTCATCCAGCTCTCAGACCAGCGCATCCAGTCTGATGCTGTGGTCCAAAGATCCCAGTACGGCTGGAATTCCTTAACCATCCTGGATAGCTTATCATACTTTGTGAAAAAGAAGAAGAGTATTAATGAACAATGGGTGTATTTTTCTCCAGCAATGTCTCACACTTTATAGAACCACCTTGCCCTGGCAAAAGGGCACAATCCTACTTGGAGGTTCTGAATAAGCCAGGGGAATGCGCATAGTCCAACGTCCTTCAAGACGGTTTATTAGGCTCCCCCTCCACACTGCTAGCCAAAAGAGACAGGCGTAGGGCCATAGCGTCACTTCCAGCTTCCAGCCCAAAGCATAACTTACTCTTACTAATCAGCCATGAAACAATACCGAATTGTAGATAAAGACAAGACAACCGCAGAAAAAGTTTCATCTTGGCATACATGGGCACAACTCCATTTAACTTCAATCCAAGTTAAAACCATGACTTTGTTTATTCCTATGATATTTAGTGCCCGTTCTCAAAGGAGGGAGCACCAGGAATGCTAACCAAAATGCAGGCATTCCACTTGCACCCTGTGACCGGCCCCCACCAGTGACAAGGTGCCCTAGTGGGCAGGCCCGCTTGCCAGGGCCTGGGGTATGGGTCTTCAGCCCCACCTGGGAGGCTGTTGGATAAGTTCGGGGCATGGCCCTGAGAACCAAGTTCCCCCCTGGCGGGAAAGGGGTTCCCTGGGAGGGGCTTCCCCTGCTTTGTGCCTGGGGGAGGGTCCTGAGACCGTACCCTCCGGCGGCTGATGGGGTGGCAGCTCTGGCTCGGGCCCTGCTGCCTCAGAGCCAGCTCCTGCCTCTTGGCTGGTCAGCCCCAGACTGGGCTGACTTCTCTCCCTTTATACCCCTCCAGGCCTGACACTGGCTGCAGGCAAACTGGGGTGGGGCTGGTTGGGCCAACAGGCCCTGTTTAACCCCTACCCTGCCTGGCCTTCCTCTCACACTCTTACTCACCCGCAGAAGCCCATATCTAAGAACATAAGAACGACCATACTAGGTCACACCAAGGGTCCATCTAGCCCACCGTCCTGTCTTCCAGCAGTGGTCAATGGCAGATGCCCCAGAGGGAGTGAACAGAACAGGTAATCATCACTGAGTGATGCCTCTCCTATCACCCACTTCCTGTCGTCCATTTGTGCATGCAAACAGCCTGACGAGCAGTTAGCTGATCTCCCTCTGTAAATGCTCTGTTATCACATCCGTTAATAGGAGACTTTTTGTGACTGTAATGGACCCACACACATAGTGAGAATGTACCTGTTAGAGCCACAGGTGCAACTTGAGTCCTTCACGGTAAAGAAGAAAATTGCCTGCTAACTGTTGAAAGGTAACACACAGGAATGACGGAAAATAAGCCCACTCAATAGCCATAAAGGAAAGAGAGAGAAAATGTGCTGGGGCATTTATGAGCAGTTAGAGTCTCTAGCGTCATGTCCTTAAGACAACACTCTGCCTTCCAAACCCACCATCTCACTTTCCTGTACACCTGACTCTTAGCCACGATTGACACACAGACTCCCAGAACACTAGACCTGGAAGGGACCTCAAGAAGTCATCCGCCCTCACGGCAGGACCAAGCACCATCTAGATCATCCCTGGTAGATATTTACCTAACCTGGTTGCAGGTAAAATGTATTCGCAGCCTCTCACCCCCCAGTATTCTGTGCAGCGACTCCCCCGCTGCAACGAATGGAACTAATTGCTGCATCATGAACTGTCCCATCTCTATGAGCCAAACCTCCCATACACCTGGATAAAACTGCTCCACATGCTCTTGATCTAGGAGCATGGACAGACAGAGCTGGGCCACAGAAGTGGCTATAAAACACCCTACGGACTTGCTCAGACACCATCTCTTCTTGGACCAGCTCTTCCACAACGTAGGTGAGATAAGCAGAAGAGCATTGAAGTGGAGGGACCACCAGAATGTCCTCCCTAGTCAACAGAAGGCCTGGGGGATAAGCCAAAATGGTGGAGGACTAAAGAAACTGTTTAATCCTACAGGTGGAATATTACCTAGGGGATTTATTTAATTTGTTTGTATTACAGTAGCACACAAAGGCCCTGGTCAGGACTAGACCCCTGTTGTTTTTATAGGGTCTAATGCAACGGAACCTCTGATCTGACACTTACGTTAGTGACCGGTAATCCAAATATCCGCTCCCTGTTGTTGTAAAGCTGTGCCATCTGCTGAGACTCCTTCAACTGCTTCTTGACCCTTCTCGCTTCATTTGCTATCTCGTGTGCTCGGGTCAGGTCCACATGGACAGAAAATCCAGCCACGACCAGCTGGAAAAGAAAAGGCAAGTGCAGAATGTGGAACACTAGATTCGGCTTTACTGCTCACTCTTCGTTGTTCTCCAGCATGTAGAGAACTGAACAACTCTCACTAAAGTCCATTTTACATCTCATGTTCTCCCTCCCCTATTCTAATTCCAGCTCTTCTCAGGCCCCGGAGAAGGTGTTGTTGAAGATAAGCCCTCATCAAGATCAGCTCACAGAAAGAACAAATGTGGGCACTGCCAGCCTCTTCCTCTTGCAATCAATTGCCACCCACCTAGAGTAAGGGCTGTCAATCCACACCCACGTTTATCTGTACTGAGCTGCACCACCAGCCATGTGGAACCACAGAAATTAACACGAAAGATCTACTAAGTCATATTGTCCATCTCCCACAAATGTTCACAATATTATATTCTCCAGGGTCCTACCCAGTCTTTTTCGTTCCTTAATAAAGCGTCAGGGTCTCCTGTCACTTCTTTTGGTAGGCTAGTCCACAGCCAACCAGTCCTCACGGTTAGCAGGTTCTTCGTACTTTTTCAGTCCCTACCCTTCGTGACACCCATCTGGGGATCATCTTTGAAATATGTTGGATGGTGATTAGAGCTGGCCCAAAAATAAGGGGTTTTTCCCATGGAAAATTTCAAGTGTTTGGTGGAAGATTAACTCCAAAATATGTCGATTTTGAACCACTGCCATTGCCCTGGTTCAGGCTCCCCATGATCTCAGTCTCCTCCCTAGGCTGGGTTCCCTGTCCAGACTAGACATCTTAGGGGGCACCCTAGTCTTCCCAAGGGGGCTGACAGCCACTGTGGGCCCCAGGGCAGGGTTTTGGGCAGAAGAGGCGGGGCCTCAGGCAGTCAGCCCTACGCCAGACTGTGGCGCACCCCCGTCCCAGCCCTCAGAGCTCTCCGGAGCAGCGGTCCAGTGGCAATTCAAAGGCAGCTGGAGCTCTGGCTGCCATAGCAGTGGCAGTTGGGAGTTCCGGACCCCTTTGAAGCACCAGACACAGTGCAGCTACCCCTCCTTGCCTCCCCATCAGTGGACTTGAGTCCTCACTGTGGGAGAGGAGAGGCGGTGTATCACGGTAGTGACATGCTCATGGTGCATCATGGGAGACTGAAGTCTAGCTGGGAGCTCAACCCACAGCAAGCATGAGGTAGTCAAACTATAACTCCCCGAGGCAACACAGCAGCATTTCAGAATCAAAATATCTGTGCAGAGAGCTCAGTTTCTCAAAAAAACCATCCATGGAATTCAAACACCTCAAGCAAAAGTAATTACATAAATCCCCCTCTCCCACTGCCCCAATTTCTCCTCCAAAAGCAGCTTTGAGAACCCTGCTGAATTGCAAACGTTTCTGAAGATTCCCTAGCTAACAAACAGCAACAATTTCAAGTCTTTATGATGAGGCTTGGCTTCGGGCAGCCTCCCCTAGCATTGGGTCACCCGTACCTGCAGCCCATCCAGCCGTTCCAGGAAGTTGTTCTGATCCATGAGCTGAATTTTGCGGAACCTCTCTTCATCTTCCAGGTGCTGCTGCCGAATCGTCTCCATCTGCGTGGCGATCTTCAGAGGCCAGTTACTTGCAGCCCATCTGAGCTCAGATGAAAGGAGAATGCAAACTTAAGGCATATGATTGGAATGACAACAAAGCTAAGGATTAGATCACTAGATCAGAAGGCTCAGTGGTGACAGAAACATGCAGGATTTCAAAGTATATTTTTTGTGCTCTACTATTTGACATGTAGTGACTGTGACTAAACCGGTCACTTACAAGAGGTTAAGAAACGAGAGGTATTTTTTTGAAAAAGAGAAATCCAGTGTATTAGTAGATGATGAGTGGATTGCTAATCAGTTTCAAGAAGTCCAGTGGGGATCACATTTCTCACAATCTGCCTGCACAGGACCTAGCAAGATCAGGTCCCAATCGTGGGTGTGACTTTACATTGCTATTGTTATAGAAATACTAAAAATAAAATAAAAATAAGCTGGCAGGTACGGTCTTCTGTTTGTTCAAGAGGTCAGTCATGCCAAGCTGGCCTCCCACACAGGCCAGGAGGCAGTGTGAACCTGCACACCTTTGTGCACTCAATTGCTGACTCAGGCACTCAATGCACAGCTAACAGGAAAAGTGCTGAAGCACCTGGTATATAAATCAAGCCCTGAAGAATGGTGATTACCACAGAACAGGCTGCTTTGGCAGTAAGAGAAATGCTCACTTGTCATTGAAATCCTCTTGCGTAAGGTTGTAAAGGAACTCCTCCATAACCTCATAATCTTCCATGACCTTACTTATCAGTTCCTACATAGGCACACACAGAGAGAAAAAGATCACACTCTCTAAATCACATGTCCTGAATATGTTGGATTGTCTCGCAGGACACATGCCACATTTACACAAAAACACTTGGTGAAGGCCATCATCACACACCCTTACCACAAAAAAGAGGACTTCTGCATCACCTAAGCAGTGGGTTTGAGTGTCCAGCCACTTCCCCTGTGAGTGATCCTCAGACTACATATATGAAAGGGAGTATGACCTAACAGGTAGGACACTGGTCAAGGAACTGGGAAGCCCAGCTCTTTTCCAGGCTTTGGCACTGGCCTCCTGAATGACCCTGGGCAGGTCACTTCATCATTCAGTGCTTCTGTTTCCCTGTTTATAAAAGTGGGATGATACATTCCCCTTTGTAATGTGCTTTGAGCTCTACAGGTGAAAAACTCTGTCTAATCGCTTGGTGGGATTACTGCCAAATTAATTATAACATGAATATACTGCACCAGTACAATTTAGGAGGAACATCATGGAATCCTCTGGAGTTAACATCAGAGAGAGGAAAATCATGACAATATTTTTAATGGTTTGAAAGTTTGTAATTAGTTTTCTGAAGACAGAGTAAGTCGAGATTCAATATCTGAGCAGAATTATTGAATGGATAGCCAAGTACTAGAAAGGATCTACAGCACACATTAAGGACAACAGGTTCAAATGCCTCTGCAAATTTCCCTTGCCCAGACATTGGCATGCAACATAACCTGCCTTTGCACATACCAGTCTGGTAGCTAGGCATCCGACTACACAATTTGCGTAGACTCACTGGTTTTATACACACACGGCCAGTTGCTTAAATGACACTGGGGTGAAATTTCATATAATCTGAAATGTAGATCTAAGGGCTTGGCAGCTACAAAGCCTGTGAGCACTATGCAAACTCTCAAAGCTTCACAACAGCTGGGATCAGGCAAGGTCTCCCAGGCAACAACACAGGTAATTGGACTGACTGGCCAGATCTCAGTTGTTCAAACTGGGATTAAGTTAAAGAAGCTGAACCAGATTCTTCAATGAGCTATTGTCCCAGGAAATGTCCGAATAGTGAGACATCTGCTTCCAACATTACATCCACTCTACTCCCAAGTTTTTATGCTGTGGATCTCTTGGGCAACTTGTTTTGATGAGAAAAGCATGCCTTACTTCCTGCACTTTCAGCTGTTCAGGGACTCCCTTCATCCACTCCCGCAGCTCAGCCAGCTCCTCAATGCTGTTTGGTTTTTCATACATTTTCCGGCTGATGGCTTTGAATACTTCACAGATCTGCAGGAGGACACAGAGAATGTGTATATGTGCACTCGCTGAAGAGAGAGGCAGCTGTAGCCTGCTCTAGTGGGCTATGAGGTTTCATTCCTATAGGGTCCTTTAATCAGTGGGCTACAGTAGAGGCTTAAGAACTGGTTCTCGGAGAACTCACAACTCCCTGTAGCATTACAGCAATAATGTGTACAAAGTACTTCTGTAAAAAATCAAGGCACCGCTCTCTAGTATGCCGGACTCCACCGTGAGTAACAAACATGGTGGTGAGCCGCTCTAAGGGTGGTCTGAAAACTACAGATATGCTGTATTATTTTAGTTCTTCCTGTTAGTAGCTCTTCAGAACTTGCCTCGCACACGTAAGTGTTTGTATGTTCTAATTAACCTCCTCAGCTCCCTGCAGGAACTGGCAGCCAGGTGGACAATTTTACATCCATGAGCATAACTATTTAGGAGTCAGTAGAGAGCCACTAATATTTCCATGCCAATAGCTGTAGCTTTCTTGCACTGAATTTATGATGAGTGCAGGCACTCGAATTTAGCTCACTCTTCACATCTGCCTTCTAGCCTTTTTTCATTGGCTCCTGCCCCGACTCCTGCCAATGCAATCCTTCCAACGCAAGCTGAAAAAACACCCTCCTGAGCCTGGTCCAGATTGCTAATTTTGGCCACGATTAAATCCCAGATTTCCTGCAGTGATGACACCTGAAGTGCAAGACAAGACATAAAAGTGTGAAACTTACACTTTCCACCTGCAGGTGAAGGTTCTTAGCCAGCAGGTCCAACATGGAGGTGGCGAGGGCTTTGCGCTTTTTGGACAGATTTTGCTTGACGCCTTCGACGCTGACGTGGAAAGGACCAATGATGATGGAGCTTGGCAGAGTGCTGTCCAGCATCTCCTTTTCGGACAAGTGCAGGTTTACTATTGTTCTCACATCTTGGGCAGAGGGGCATTGGGCTTGGTACTCTCTGCAACCGGAAATATAATCAAAAACGAACCAACCCCTAATGCACAGCACATGAGAACACTCATCCTTCCCTTCCACAAACATACACATTAACATTACTGTCATTAGCCCACTGTCTAAAAGTTCAAGAAATGAAATTAACAACAGGTCCGTTCGCTATCTTTTTTTAAAGTCACACGTTTCCTTGAATTTACATATTTTAGAACCACGGAATGACATACACTCCCTGCCTCTGAGAGTTTACAATCTGAGCTAGAGATGACATCACACATTAAACCAACAGACAGCTGTTCAAGGAAGGAGTGAGAAGCAGCAGAAAGGAGCAGTTCTTGGGAGAAGTAACAGAGAGGAAGCCGTGCTAGTCTATACACTATCAAAACAAAAATCAGTCAACTAGCACTTTAAAGACTAGCAAAATAGTCTATTTTGCTAGTCTTTAAAGTGCTACTTGACTGCTTTTTCTTGGGAGAAGAGTTTTAATGCTCAGTTTAAAGACTGGCGAGGACAGGGGGCCTGAAAAGGAGGTGAAAGTAACTGAAGCAAAAGGATGGCTGAGGTGTGGGTGTGGGTTTTAGCAGTGGGACCATTAAGACTACTACTTCCTATCCCCTGTGATCAACCTGAATAGGTCGGCAACACTAACCCGTTTTGAAAAGGGAGGAGTAGTTTTATAAGCAATCAGATCAGAAGGGAGTTTGACAGTTGTTAGGGGCAAACAGGAATTCTTCACCACCAATGTACAGCTTGGAACCATTAGCTGTTTTGCCTTCCTCTGGAAGCATCAGTTATTGGCTACTTCTGGAGACTGGAACTCAAGCATCAGCGTTCAGATTTGGTAAAGATAATCCCTTGTACCTGTCTGCCGAAGTACATCCCAGATGCTTTTGAGACAGCAGAACAGCAAATACACAGACACACTCAAGCAAGGATATATGAGATGGGGACGTACTGCAGTCTTAAGCTTCTAAGGAACATGAAAGTCCTGTGTGTGGTGTTTCTTTCTGCCATTACTTACTTTAGAAATGAATGGATGTCGTTGTTATTCAGCTCTAGCTGGTTCTCATACTTCTTGGCATAGGCTTGGAGGGGGATCACTGCCTTGCGGATGGCAGATCGGATAGCGTCACGCAGTGCTTCTACCATGGGCTCGTGTAGACCCACCGACTCCAGCAATGGTGTGCCCCTAATAAACATGTTCTCCAGTACAAACTGGAAGAGTGCAAAGGGAGAGGTCATCCAAATGAGCAGGGACCACCCTGTTGCTTCTCAGTCTCCAGAAGGGGAATAGGTTTTACAGCATGAAGAATTCACATTCTCCACAATGTATGGCCACGTAAGATGGATCGTACAATCACCATCAAGAGGGATGGCTCCTCTAGAAGGTTATGACAACCATCCTTCTCCATTGCACTTCATTCATCCGACCCCATGCCCAATACAAAGATAAACATAGAGGAAAGGTGGGAGGACCTTGGAGGACAAAAGCCTCTCTCAACAGGGAGAAAAAAAGATATTCCAAAGGGACTTTCCCCAACAAGTTTAAGGCAGTAAGTCTACATGCCACTTCCCTTCAGGACTCTACCCTCCCCAGCTGGCATACATTCCGAGCCTGCAGGTTACTTAGTCTCTGGCATACAAACGCACCGTCTCCAGTTGTGGTATGGTGTGGGTTGCCAGAATTCCCTTGTCAAACAGAGAAATGAGGGAGGTCTCAAAGTTCTCCAGAGGCGTGCTGAAGTGAACCCCGCTGCTATCTAAGATCAGATCAACTACGAAGAGAGGATTCTTTCGTGGCCTGAAAGGGAAGACATGGGCTATTTGTTGTGTGGTGGTTTGTAGAAAGAATGGCTCCCCTATCACTGTTGTTACCTTGCATATTTACATCCTAACCATGAAACTGACCAGCTGTGTGACCTTATTTGCTTTGGCAGGCTGTAAAATGGAGCTAGTGGTACTTGCTTTTCACCTGGGGGTACTGAGAGACTTCACTAGCTAACATTAGTAAGGCACAACAGAAGTATTGGAGGGAGGGAAGAGCTCAGTGGTTTGAGCGTTGGCCTGCTAAATCTGGGGTTGTGAGCTCAATCCTTGAGGAGGCCATTTAGGGATTGGGGCAAACAAATGTCAGGGATGGTGCTTGATCCTTCCAAGAGGGCAGGGGACTGGACAGGAGTACCCCCTTCCAGTTCTAGGAAATGTGTATCTCCAATTATATTATTATTTAAGTATTGAACTAGACCCTGGCCTCCAACAAGGCCTGCACTAACACAACAGCTGGGGATTAGCCCACAGCCCCAGGGTATGTGCCGGAGACTTGTCAAGAAGGAGGGATGGAACTGGGGAGCTCTTCATTGCAAGAAGCATCCTGAAACCTCGCCCCAAATGCAAAGTTTTGCTGTAAAAATGGATTGCAATTATAAGTACAAAGAGGTCACCACTCTTCCCTGCTCCACTGTTCTCCTCCCAGCCTGACCCCTCCTCACTTGTATGGGCTGTTGATGAGGTCCTCTCCCCAGTCCATATCTTCAGAGCAATTCAGGACACTGCAGCAAGCATCCAGCAAAAGCTGAGTGAAGCTGACCAGTGAGTCCTGGACCAGGAAGCGCACAGAGTCTTGCAAGTTGAACTTGATGAGCTCCATCAGCTTATGCAGCTTGGACATCTGGTAAACACCCCAGTTGGACTGATTCAGATTGTACCACCCTTTACCAATCTCCCTCAGACTGCTCTTCACGGCTATCTTTAGAGTGTTGATCCAGGTGTCCTTGAGAAACATTTGAACCTAGAACAAAGAAACATACAGTGAAGGAGTTTCTCCTCAGAAGACTGATGTGAAGGCAGTCGGGCCATTATTGACCACTGGCAGGGACCACAAACGCCCAGTCCAGTACCAATCTGCTGAGAAAAAAGTCGTGCCCCCTCTGATCCTTTTCTGTAGGCCAACAATCCTCATATTTATGCATCTATACCCAACATGCTTTCTATTTAGTTCTTTAACAAATGGCCATAAACAGGCCTGAGGCTGAGATAACATCAAAGCTGTGCTTCTCCATCTCACTGAAGCTTCTGCTTTCCTTTCCTGCTGTCATAAATTAAACCGTATGGGACCATTATGATCATCTAATCTGACATCTTCCATAACACAGGCCACAGAACTTCCCTGAAATACTTCTTCTTTAAACTAGAGCATGTCTTTTAGAGAAACATCCACTGATGGAGAATCCACCACAACTTACCTGAGACGGAGCCCTCCCCAGCTTGTAAGCACAGCTTATGTTCTTTGTTCCTATGTGTATGACTTTTCACTTGGCCATCTGAAAACACATTGCTTGCTTGCGCCTAGGTGACCAAGCAATCCAGATTACACTGGATCAGTCTGCTTCATTTTCACCCCACTCTCCTCATTTTCAGTTTACTATTCTCGATTGTATTATACAGATCAGTATCATAAGATAAGTTTCACTTCCCCCAAAACTCTCTGTAAAATATGACTGAGAATAGACGGAGACAAATCTGTCTTCCATTAGAACTGATGAATGTTATGAGAAAGAACTCAGAGCAGCAGACTTCTGCAAAGCTTTGAGTCATTAAAATGCTACAAGGAGTTAAACTTGTTCCAGGGACTTCTGCTGTTTGCGTGTAGAAATCGGAGTTCAGCTTGGACAAAGGGAGACAGCAGTTTCTAATTGATAGCGTACAGGAGTGAGGGTCAGGAGAGTTGGGACCTTATATACCCTCTGCCTGTTCAAATGAAACTCTCTTTTCCTTGCGGTTTTCTATCCCGGATGGTGCAGCCTTGGAAAAGTCTCTCAGCTTCTTTGTGCCTCAGCTTTCCATACATAAAAGGTGGATTAAGCAGCCTTGTACACAGTGTATGAAAATCCTCTGGTGAAAGATAAGAGCCTTATAAGGGTTTATAGTTTTGCTCTATTTGTTGCTACTAACGAAAGCTTTTTCACTGAATTAGGCAAGAACTCAGAGGAATTCTATTGTTTCATTATCCCTGTGGTTAAGGAAATCAGCCTTTTTAGCGGAATCAAAGCTCTGGTTCCTGAAACCCTAGGGGGAGAAGGAATAACAATAGTACTGGAAATTTCTGGGTGCTTGAATAAGCCTTTACCATGCAGATTTTGCCCCATGTTCTCTAAAAAAGCTTTGTCCAGTTGCAATAAAACCCTGATTGCTAAGATCTGTCTGGCTTGGTTGGCATATGCTAAATGCCCTGTAGATTGTTCTATATCTCGCCTAAATGTTCTCTCCCTGCCCTTCCTTACCTGGGTGAAGGTCTGCGTCTGAATCTGTTCAAACTCTTCCAGGCGGCCGTACTTAGATAAGGTGGAATGGAACAGAGACATGGCTGCAGCTTTGTTGCACTCATCCCGTACCTGTGATAAGGCCAGGATGACTTCTGGCCTGGTCAGGAGTGAGACGAAAATAAAAGACGCCCGTTGCTCACTAAATGGATAGTCTGGGATTTGGACCAGGCCTGCCAGCAAAAAGGAGGGATTGTTTTAATAGGAAGAGCGTTTGCAATCCCTTTTTAGGTTGGGTCAAGTTCCTTGGGATCTGGCTGGGGATCAAGGCCTAGTGGGCACCACTGCAACCCCTGACTGCCAAGTGGGCTGTAAAGAGGACAGCCTGGGCCCACTCACGCAACTGGGCTTTGATCTAAAGCTGTCTGGAATACTGCAGTCTGGCAACCAAGGCTGCTTAAGGCTGTCCTCCCTGGACCTCGTCCCTCTGATTTCTCCATGCCCCTTGGTCAGCTTAGTCCAAGGCTTTCCCCAGTGGGGAAACCCAAACCAAAATAAAGAACAGGGTATTACCAATGACCCAGGTCCACAGGATCCTCCCCTCACTGACTGTCTCTGGGGTGCACCTTCCCTTCAAGCAGGGAATGCCCCTTTGGGCTGCTGTGTCACAGCCATTAGGGTTCCCTCTGTTTTGCACTGCAGTTGCCAGAGCTGTAGGGTAGCTCATTTCCAGCGCTGCCTCTCAAAAGAGCTAATTCCCCGCCTTTTAAGTCCTCCAGAAGATGGAACATTTGCAACAGGTGTGGCAGGACTAGCTGAGTCCAAAATAATCCTTTAACTCCATGTTGCCCATTATGAGGTTTGTATGTCTCACCATAGGTTGGGCCAAACATATGGCTTGATCCCACAACGCTTTACTCATGTGAGTAAAACCTATATCCCTAAGTCCCAACAGACAGGAAATGTTCTGCCTGTTCGAAGCTGAATGATAGGGCTGGTCTTGGCACCAAAGGTTCCTCTTCCCCGTTAACAAACATCTGCCCTGTTCCTGCACAGAAATGGGCTCCTGATCCAGGGACAGATCTGTCTTTCTGGTTCATAGGTCCTCCTTCCTGAGGTCCTTTTTGGTATGCGTGAATGGGTCAGGATGGGGCCATGTCCCGGAATGGGATGGGGCAGAAGCCAGCACAAAGAAGAAATGAAGATTCTGCACGTGCCTGAAAAATGTAAGACTTCCTCACCAGTGTACCCCCCAAGTGGAATGAATTTTGTTATGTGCACCGAGGCAGGTGCAGATGTGCTCTGCCAATAAAAACACATGCTGCCCACAGTCGATGGCAATGGGTGCTCGGCTCACCATGGGATTCTCTCCTGGGCTGCCTCCCAAGTGCTCAGCTTGCAGAGAACACTGTTCCTCCCTCCCCGCCTACACCCACTTTTCAGTAACTGTTCATAAAGCTGGACGGCCCACAGGAAGTCTCAGCCTGTGCAATCTCACTCAAAAGGCAAGGCCAAATTCTGTCCTTGGATAGGCATATGCAGTTCAAGGAACTTATCTAACCCCCTAGTGTAAATGAGCTCTCCATGTATGCACCTGCTTTGGCTGTCTCCTTGTCCCCCAGAATAATTGGCAAACCTACCATCTTGTATATCCTGTTGCATTAAAAATCTTAACCAAGGTGTGTTTGAAGGTCTCCCACAAGGATTCTTGCAACCCAGCTGGACCCCAACTTTCTCCACCAGATCCCATACCTCTCTCTGGCACTTTCTCCTCCTCTTTCTCTGGCAGGGTGACATACGAAAACGTATGGGGCTTCGATGTGATGACTCTGTCAAAGATGATCTTGTTCATGGTGCGTTCATAGTCTAGGCTCACCTCCTTTTCCAGGCATTGCAGACAGTTCAACACACTGATTATGATTACAAAATGAATGAACATTGACCACTCAGATCTGCACAGCTGTACCAATCCTCAAAGGCCTTACCCCCAGTTTAGTTCTCTTGGGTTCACTTACACTTAGCTTGCTCGCTAAAAAGATCTGAATTAGATTAGCTGAGCTATGAAGGTCCAGGAACAGAGCAGAAGATGATGCTACGGGTCTGAGAATCATTGGTACAGGTTGAACCTCTCTAATCAGGAACACTCTCAGCTAGCAAGACCCATAAACCAGTATGATTTTAGTTAGATGGATGACTACTTACCATGGTTGCGGCCAAGGTTCCCATGGTCCCATAAAGTTTGCTTCCAGCTCCAAGTCCTGGCTCTCAGTGTTCTGTGCTATTATTTACCTCTAATTTACCCCTAAATGTCTTCTAAGAGCCCAGTAAGCACCGGGATCATTGGTAATGCTGCTAGACAATACTGACCTCCCAAGGTCTGGCAGATTTTGGTAAACTCAGACAGCTGGTAGGTAAGGTCCCATGGGAAGCTAAACTGAGGGGAAAAACGGCTGAGGAGAGTTGGCAGTTTTTCAAAGGGACATTATTAAGGGCCCAAAAGCAAGCTACCCCGCTGCATAGGAAAGGTAGAAAACATGGCAAAAGACCGCCTTGGCTTAACCAGGAGATCTTGCATGATCTCAAAATGAAAAAGGAATCGTATAAGAAATGGAAACTAGGACAAATTACAAAGGACGAATATAGGCAAACAACACGAGCATGCAGGAGCAAGATTAGAAAGGCTAAGGCACAAAATCAGCTCAAACTAGCTACAAGCATAAAGGGAAACAAGAAGGCTTTTTACAAATACATTGGTAACAAGAGGAAGACCAAGGAGAGGGTAGGGCCATTGGTCAGTGAGGAGGGAGAAACAGTAACAGGGAATTTGGAAATGGCAGAGGTGTTTAATGATTTCTTTGTTTCGGTCTTCACAGAAAAATCTGAAGGAATGCCTGACATAGAGAATGCTAGTGAAAAAGGGGTAGGTTTAGAAGTTGAAATAAGAAAAGAACAAATTAAAATTTACTTAGAAAAATTAGATGTCTGCAAATCACGAGGGACTGATGAAATGCATCCTAGAATCCTCAAGGAGCTGATAGAAGAGGTACCTGAGCCTTTAGCAATCATTTTTGGAAAATCGTGGGAGACGGGAGAGATTCCAGAAGACTGGAAAAGGGCAAATATAGTACCCATTTATAAAAAGGGGAACAAGAATAACCCAGGAAACTACAGGCCAGTCAGCTTAAGTTCTGTGCCAGGAAAGATAATGGAGCAGGTAATTAAAGAAATCATCTGCAAGCATTGGAAGGTGGTAAGGTGATAGGGAACAGCCAGCATGGGTTTGTTAAAAACAGATCATGTCAAACCAATCTAATAGCTTTCTTTGATAGAATAACGAGCCTTGTGGATAAGGGAGAAGCAGTGGATGTGGTATACCTAGACTTCAGTAAAGCATTTGACACGTTCTCACATAATATACTTATCAATAAACTACGCAAATACAACTTAGATGGGGCTACTATAAGGTGGGTGAACAACTGGCTGGATAACCGTACCCAGAGCGTAGTTATTAATGGCTTTCAATCCTGCTGGAAAAGCATAACTAGTGGGATTCCACAGGCATCTGTTTTAGGACCGGTTCTGTTCAATATCTTCATTAACGATTTAGATATTGACATAGAAAGTACACTTATTAAGTTTGCAGATGATACCAAGCTGGGAGGGGTTGCAACTTCTTTGGAGGACAGGGTCATAATTCAAAAGGATCTGGATAAACTGGAGAAATGGGCTGAGGCAAACAGGATGAAGTTTAATAAGGACAAATGCAAAGTGCTCCACTTAGGAAGGAACAATCAGTGTCACACATACAGAATGGGAAAGGACTGCCTAGGAATGACTACAGCAGAAAAGGATCTGGGGGTTATAGTGGACCACAGGCTAAATATGAGTCAACAGTGTGATGCTGTGGCAAAAAAAGCAAACGTGATTCTAGGACACATTAATAGGTGTGTTGTGAACAAGACACAAGAAGTCATTCTCCCGCTCTACTCTGTGCTGGTTAGGCCTCAGCTGGAGTATTGTATCCAGTTCTGGGCACTGCAGTTCAGGAAGGATGTGGAGAAATCGGAGAGGGTCCAGAGGAGAGCAACGAGAATGATCAAAGGTCTAGAGAACATGACCTATGAAGAAAGGCTGAAAGAATTGGGCTTGTTTAGTTTGGAAAAGAGAAGATTGAGAGGGGACATGACAGCAGTTTTCAGGTATCTAAAAGGGTGTCATAAGGCAGAGGAAGGGAACTTCTTCTTCCTTGCCTCTGAGGATAGAACAAGAGGCAATGGACTTAAACTGCAGCAGGGGAGGTTCAGGTTGGACATTAGGAAAAAGTTCCTAACTGTCAGGGTGATCAAACACTGGAACGAATTGCCAAGGGAGGTGGTAGAATCTCCATCACTGGAGATATTTAAGAAGAGGTTAGATAGATGGCTTTCAGGGATGGTCTAGAAAGTGCTTGGTCCTGCCATGAGGGCAGGGGGCTGGACTTGATGGCCTCTCGAGGTCCCTTCCAGTCCTACTCTCCTATGATTCTCTCATTCGGCACCAGTCAGGTCCCAAGGGTGCCAGGTTAGAGCAGCTGAACCTGCAGAGAGTTGTATATAGCCACAGGATGAAGGAGTGACACTGCAAACTTGCTCCACCCAAGGGGATGGGATGTAAATCTGAGAGAGGATCAGGCTGGAAGTCATGACTTGCACTCCTTTTTCTCTCTCTGCCTTGCCATCCAGTTACTAAGCTGTCTCCTTATCATTCTGTTCTGCTTGTACTGCTAGCAGCTGATGAGGATCATCATATCTGAATGACTGGTACAGAACAAAGTGGCAGGGAAATAAAGTATGGACTGGAGGGATGTGAGGAGAAAAGTAATGGAAAGGCGGAAGAGAGACAGCCTATGGGGCTGGAGAAAGCTGTTCATAAACAGAGACTTTACCTACCAATCTCAGCTGCAGCTAGATTACACAGCCACCTCTTTCTGAAGGGGGTTTAAGCGGTGGGTCATTCCAAGGGACCAAAGGCAATACCATGACTAGTGGGTGATTCAGCAAGCCCAGGGACTTCAAAACTTTTCCCTTGCCTAGGCTGCATCTCAGCAAAGAAACTGTCTTAGGCTACGTCTACATTAGCCCCAAACTTCGAAATGGCCACGCAAATGGCCATTTCGAAGTTTACTAATGAAGCGCTGAAATGCATATTCAGCGCTTCATTAGCATGCGAGCGGCCGCGCCACTTCGAAATTGACGCACCTCGCCACCACGTGGCTTGTCCCGACTGGGCTCTTTTTCGAAAGGACCCCGCCTACTTTGAAGTCCCCTTATTCCCAGGAGCAGATGGGAATAAGGGGACTTGGAATTAGGCAGGGTCCTTTAGAAAAGGAGCCCCGTCTGGACGAGCTGCGCGGCGGCGAGGTGCGTCAATTTCGAAGTGCTGCAGCCGCCCGCATGCTAATGAAGCGCTGAATATGCATTTCAGCGCTTCATTAGTAAACTTCGAAATGGCCACTTGCGTGGCCATTTCGAAGTTTGGGGCTAGTGTAGACATGGCCTTAGACAGCAGCATTGACAATCACCATGGGCCCAGGGGCAAAGTGGGAGGGGGGCCTGACTCCCTGCTCCTGGAAGGGGTGGGACCAAGGGTGAAAGGGGTGGGGCTTAGGGCAGTCAGCTCTGCTCCCGCTCTCCCCATGCTCCCTCAGAGCTGCACACAGAATGGTAGCACAGTGCTCTGCAGTGTTTCAAAGGGGCCTGAATCTCCATCACTGCAACTTGGGCAGCGGCAGTAAGAGGTTGGAGTGCCAGGCCTCTCTGAAATGCCGGGCTTGGGGACAACTGCCCCCTTTGCCATCCTGCCTTAGGGACCCCTCTCCTCATTTGTCCCCAAGCTGCTCCTTCCCTCATCTATTTGATTTCACATGCTCCCTTTCTTTTAACCTCTTTCTTTTCATGTGATGAGCAGCCACACAGGGAGCTGGTGTTAGACAGCTGGACAGCTCTTTGTCAGCCAGCAGGAAGCAGTTAAAGAGCTGGTGATCCAGAGACTCACGTGGAAACCACTGACAACCCGTGTTGTGGAAGCTGCTTCCAGTGCCTGTAACTGAAAGCGTGCCGTTTCCATCTCAAGCATTAGACAAGGCTATGCTGTACCACTAGAGACATCCAGGACAATACACTAAAACACAGCCATTGTCTGAGGCTTTCAATAAGCCTGATCCAGCCTCTCCTCCACTCCCCCCCCGCCCCCGGGCCCCTCACCTCATCTCCTTTCTCAGGTGCGAAGTGCTCATTGCCAGCTGCTTCATTCTAGCCAGGCTCTTCTCATCAATGCTCCGCAGCCCATCCACAGGCATGCAGTCCACATACAGATTGTACCGCAACAGTGCCTGAGTTTTCTTTCGCAGGGCACTGGCAGACACCACTCGCTGAGCAAACACACGGGGATCTTCTGCGAGAAACAGCAGACAGATTCGTGGTACCCAGTACTGACAGGGCAGAAGAGGGGCTCTCCCTGGGAGCAAAGAAGGAGAGATATGAGTAACACATCCAAAGCTCTTCATGAAGGGATCGATAGCGACTACGGAAAGCAAATTCCCTATTTATTGTAGCCACTAGGTTGACTGCACAATCGGGGTCAGGCAGACGGGGGAATGGCAGCACAAGAGGCTGACAAATGAGGGATCAGAGTTCAGGTCTGGGTTGGCGGTGGCTGGGTGCTGGAGTGGTAGCATCCTCAACTGCTGCAAATGATGTGCACTTCAAATACCCCTGCAACACCCCCCAAATGGCACTGGTTCCAGGAGGAGTGATGTCCAGCCCTCCTCAATGGTGGGAAGAAGAGGGGACAAGTCTTACCATAATGCAGGACCACGGTGGAGGAAAAGGAAGCAAATGGGAAAATTAGCATCTCCCATCCCTTCACGAACCCAGTCTGAACACACCTTCTGAAGTCACTCCTCCGTTTAGGATAGGCTTCCCTTCTCCATCACGCACCAGTCCCCGCTCATTTGTCTTATGGACCAAGTACAGTTTTGTCTCCTGGTCGTAATCCAGGACGCCAACGCTGACCCACTTGTAGATCAGCTCCTGGCTTTTGGGATCCTCTGAGGGAAGATATAATCATTACAAGTCACAGGAGTGAAAGGCCTGCTAGCTGCACAGAAACTTTTTAAAAACACCATTACAGAGGCTCACATGATATGTATACCACAAATAAAAAAAATCTGCTCAATTGCAGCAGCAATTTAAAGAGAAGCTAAGACAATATTAAAACTCATTAGGAAAGGGATAGATAACGAGAAAGAAAACATCACAATGCCACTATAGATAGTCCTGATACACCCACACCTTGAATATGGTGTTCAGTTCTGGTTGCCCCACCTCAAAAAGACAACATCAGAATTGGGAGCAGCACATGGTATGGAAACAAAAATCATTAGGGATATGGAACAGCTCATATGTGAGGAGAGATTAAAAAGCCTGGGACTGTTCAGTTTAGAAAAGGGATGATTAAGCAGGGGTATGATAGAGGACCATAAGATCAGGAAGGGTGTGGAGAAAGCGAATAAGGAAGTGTTATTTACCCCTTCATGTAACACCAGACCTAGGGTCACTGAGTGAATTTAAAAGGCAACAGATTTAAAACAGATATAAGGAAATACTTCCCACAATGCACAGTCAATCTGTGGGACTCATTATCAGGGCATGCTGGGAAGGCCAAAAATATAACTAGGTCAAAAAAGACTTAGAAAAGTTCATGGAGGACAGACCACGAGCCAACCTGGTCATAAATATAGCCCTATGTTCTGGGTGTCCTAAACTTCTGATTGCTAGGTGCTGGCACTGATTAGATGATAGTAATGTGTTTTGTTCATCCTCTGATGCATTTGGCACTGACCAATGAAACAGAGGACACTGGGCCATTGGTCTGACTCAGTATGGCCATTTTTAGGCTTTGAGGTTCTAAAAGAGGGTTTAGTTGATTCTCACAGGCCATGTCTACGTTAGCCCAAAACTTCGAAATGGCCATGCAAATAACAATTTCAACAATTACTAATGAAGTGCTGAAATACATATTCAGCACCTCATTAGCATGCGGGCAGTCGCGGCACTTGCAAATTGCCACAGCTCGCTGCCGCGCGGCTCATCCAGACAGGGGCCCTTTTCGAAAGGACCCTACCAATTTCGAAATCCCCTTAGCGCTATCCGCATGCTAAGGAGGCGCTGAATATGTACTTCAGCCCTTCATTAATAAAAATGGCCATTTCAAAGTTTTGGGCTAGCGTAGACGTAGCCACAAGGTCTTGTGGCAGGGGAGATTTCGCAATCAAAATAAGTGAACTGAGGTTGCTTCTTGGTGTATGTCTTCATTGGTGTATGTCCCATAGGGTCAACCTCAGCTGCTCTGAACTAAAGGTTTTCCTTAAAAAAGTAAAATAAAGTCCCCCAGGACAACCATGCCAAATAATCATGCATGTAATCACTTCCCGACACGTGCTCTGTAAACCCTTCCCATTGTTTAAATTCTGGACACCAGGACTGGATCACACAACACAGTGGCTCCACTTTTCAGAAGGGCTTAAACTTGAGCTCCAGTTTTGCACTCATACGCAAATACAGACATGTTTCATTGCTAAACTTCTAACTACTTGACTTGCAGGTTTGAACAGAGAGATAAATATTTAAGAACTATAAAATTAGCCAGCAATTATGTCTAGGCACAGAAATGTGGCTCCAAATCAGAGGCTACTTTTACAAACAAGATCCACCAGATGCGTGGCAGATCTGAGAAAAGAACTCAATTCTCCTGACTCTTAGTCCCCTACTCTAATGACTACAGCAGATTACCCAAGTACTCACTGTGACTCAATCCTCTCTGTTCCATTCAACAGCATTACATTCATCTGAGTTGGAAAGTTCCTTTCCAAATATTAGCCATTCTATTGCAATGACTCCGTAAGTGTCATTGGCCGAGTGTAATCATGTAGAGCACCTGAACTACAGCTCATTCATGCTTTACCGTGTCCCAGTAGATCATCTGTAGGTAAAAGTGCTCTTCCGGGAACTGGTTTTCTGTCTTGAAATCCTGGCTCCAACCCCAACAAGAGCCACTCTTCCGGAGTCCGGCAATCATACTCTTCATCATCAAATATCTACGTAGGCAAGAGAGTGTGAGCAATGGAAATGAATCCCTGCTTGGGGAAGAAGATAACAACATGGCACAGAAGTTCATGAGAGGAAAAGAAACACACTCCCTGAATTTTATATAATGAGAGAAAAACAGCAAAGGTGCAGAAACCACATAATGTGCTGCCACATGAAGAACTTACTTCCAAGAGTGGCATCTAGACGCCCTTCCAGGGAGTAAAGAATGAGGAAAAGATTCTCAACTGGAGAAGTCTCAAGCAACCAATGCCACCAACATTTTATCCAGAAGGAAATCTGAATTTCTGTAACAGCAGTATTTAAAAAGCCTAAACCACCATCTTTGGACCAGCCCTGCAAGATGCTGAGCGCTTTCAAATCCCATGGACTCTAATGAAAACCGTGGGCGCTCATTAACTTACAAGCTGTGGGCACTCATTAACTTTCAGTCCCATGCAACATTGAATCCTCCAGATTCCCGGCCCCACAGGGCTTCTATTCTATTCTATTCTGCTTATCTTTGTTACTTACTAAATCAAAAGTAGCCATCACATGCCCTGACATTTTGAGTGAGTCCAGAGAGCATCAGCAGTAAGACAGGTGTCAGTTCTGAGGCTGCTTGCTTACCTGCAAAGGGAGGTAGATGGGAAAGAGAGGATCTCTCTTTTGCTCAATGGTTGGCATATTGTCAGGATCTTGGTGCCTGGGCATCAGCTGATTAGAATCTATCCCCTCATCGGCTAAGAGCTGAGCAATATCGAGTTTGAGATATAGCCGTCGCTTCCTAGTTCAGAGTTAATGAGATTGAATGGTATGCTTTGTGAAGTTATGTGAACTGTGATTATTCAATTGTCTTTGAATCTGCTCCTGGGAAGGATATCTGTTCCAGTAACTACAGGTTCAATACAGCACCTGTGCCATTACAGTTGGATACTGCCTGGAAGGCAGAACAGATGGATGGAATATTTACACTGAACACCGAATTATGGGTGGGATTCCCTAAAGTGCTCAGTTTGGACCTCACTCTGTACCAGTGACTTGAGTGGGAGTTCTACCATTGACCACAGCAGAGGCCGAATTAGGCCAAAGCCAAGCACTATGAAAATTCCATCCTCAGGCATGGATTCTAGGGATCACTCCTGCATTATCAGAGGTGGGCTGGCTGATCTCAGAGGTCTTTCCCATATCCAACATCTACAAAGCACCCAAACTTTAATTCACTCTGTCAAAAAGGTGATCCTCTCTCTATGCAACCTAGGTCAACAGAGAGGTGTCAAGAGGTAAAGTTAAACCCTACAATAAAACGCTATCATTCTCGCATCGTTATCCACATAGCACCTTCTCATCTTCAGAGCAGAATTCATACCCAGTGATCGTGTAGCTATTAGATGTATACAACAACTACCAATTTGCCGCCTTTCTTGAGGTTACCTCTCTATCACAATCTTCCGTGGGCACTGTCCTGGCAGCCCCTGAAAGCACAGCTGCACCTTTGGCTTGAATGCTTGCAATGGGAAGTCTGATTTGGCCAGGATCTCGGTGGTTGGTCCAATCGCTTGCTTCTCCAGGTAAGACTCAATGTTCTCAGGAGTCTCAAATGTTGTGACTGACATTAAAAAAAAAAAACCACAAGCAAAGTCCTAAATTCACAAACAATGTTGTTACGATCCCATGCACTTACACACAAATTTACACCACCTCTTGAGTTGAACACACGCACATTCTGCAAGAGTCGGAATGACTGTACTACATGGGGGAACTGGAGCAGTCAAGCAGATCCTGAGTCAGGTTGTCCTGATGAGTGGAAGCCGACCTTATTTTCTCCCTTGCTTTCTTTTGTTGTATGCTTATACATGTTATTGCGTTAGTATAATACCCAAACACCACTCTGGGCTCAGTGACAGCAATACTGTGCATTAAGAATTACTATAAAACAGGTGGCTCGTGGACAGGGCTTTGGACTGGGACTCAGGAGAGCTGGACAAGACGCTTAATCTACCCAGTGCCTCAGCTCCCCATGTGTAAAATGGAGAAGAACTGGAGAAACCCTACGGGGATTTTGTGAAGATAAGATTCATTAATCACGGTGAGGCACTCAGATACTATGATGACAAGGAGCATCTACATCTAGACAGAGAGCAAGTCAGATAACCACTAAATTCCGATGTGCTTCTTCATGTTTTATTCAGGCAAACCTCAGTTTTTGCTCCGGCAAAATTTCCATTCACTTCAACAGAAGTTTGATTAAGGACTCAATATAAACTGACTTAACAACCTCAGGACTTCAGCCTATTGTCTTCAGTAGGAATGATGCTCTAAGGGTATAAAGGTCTCCAAGACTTTGGCCCAAAGAAAAGCCATCTTAGATAACGTTAAATAAAACACAAATGTTTACATCCAAGTATAGCTGAAAATAAAAGAATTGCAACAACTGGGAATTAGTTGTTTTACCTGAAATAAGTAATTGGTTGCTAGATGCTAGATCATCTTCCCCCAGGAGAGAACCTACTACAGAGCTAAAAATAAGATGAAGGACTTTGAGGGAGTGTGGGCTCTTTTAATCTCTTACTTAAGAAACTTGCATGCTGGCCAAGGAGAATCTTGAAATTTGGGGCCTTTAACTGGACACCTGGACATGATTAAGGCTGTTAATAATGTGGGGCAGCAACTTGCTCTGTCTACTTGGATCTTAATGTCAATACAGAGCGGCACAGACATCAAAGCAATTCTGCAGAGCAGTTTGCAGGGTTGCAGCCTTTGAAACCAATTCCACAAGGCACTGAGCACCTACTGCTTTCACTGAAGACAAAAATGCTAATGTCAATGTTATTTCAGGATCAGAATCCATTGACTTTGTACGAAAAGACCATTTTACTAATGGAGACTAATCCTAAGGAACCTACTTTATATATTTAATTTCCTTTTTATTCATATCACTATCAAATATTGTACAGAATCATGACCTGTCCATATGAACAGCTAGTTTATGATATTTTTGAAGATCTGCTTTTACTGCAGAGTCGATAAAGCACAGAAGTTTGAACAGAATATCGTTAACCCTGCACAAATCTTGGCTGGTTATGTCACAGAACTGTCCTGGTTTACACATTTATTGTCAATAAATGCTATTATTCCAACTGTGGCATTCTGCTTCATTGAAATCTATGAAGCTATTCATTGCAGACTTTGTGCATTATCAGTTATTTATGTCAATCTGTAGCGTGTCATCAGAATTTATACTTACTGCCGGATTTTTCCTGCATTACATGACTAGTATGTGGTAAATAAAGATCTGTCTCCACATGTTAGCAATGAGGTGGTTTTGTTAAGAGTAATTTGTGGATGAAGTTCTTTTCCTTTATTCATGGCAGTAAATACCATAGCTAAAGCACTGTGACAAAACTCCTCCTTTCGCTTGGTGGGTCCCATGCTTTTTGGTGGATTATTTGCCTCAGAGGCTCACAACAGCTCGCAGTTTAGCCACCCGCTCACTGTTTGATGAGCTACTCTCATCATTGGCCAGCATCAGGAAAAGAGGGGAGACCAAATTCCATATTCTCTGCTGCCCCTCCACGAGATTCAGGCAGGACAAACCCCGCTATCAATATCAGTCCTTCTCCTATGCTGTATAGGGAATGACAGAATGGATGGGAGGGGACCCAGACCTGTCCTCTACTCTGGGCTCCAGCCCAGGGACCCTGTGATAGCAGCTGCCTGCAACGTTTCAAATCTCAGCTGCCTGACAGCAAAGATTTCCCTGGGCCACTTCCCCACAGTGGTCCCTAGTACCTTCCTTACTACAGGCTCTTCCCTTTGTAACTGCCCCTCTCAGAATCTCCACAGCTCCTTATCTCCTCCACTCCTCACATAATACTGAGCCAACAGAAGAGGAGCCTTTTGAAAAACCAGTCTCGGCTGGTTTTTCATTGGCCCAGGGTCCTAATTAGCCTGGCTCCAAGTGTTTTAAGTGGCTTGATTGCCCCAACTGATTTTAGCAGATTCCTCCTGGGTATGGATTAGCCCTTGCTGGTCTACTCTAGGAACAGGGACCTATTTAATCTACGACTCATATATTTCTTTCCTATCACTCTTCTGTAGCCCTCTGGCCTGACCCTGTCACACACACTAAGGTGGTATACAGCTGCCATCTCTCTCCAGCCTACAGTTCAATTAACCAGACTGTGTCCTGGGGGTCTGTCAGGCTTTGGGGAAAGAAAGATCCCCCCATAGCCAGTCTCTCTGGCCATACTCCAACCTTCAGGGTATGTGCAGCATTTGCAAATGGGAAGGGAATGGCAGATCCTTTTGTAAAATGCGCTAAGTTCTGTTTTATAGTGAATACGGAGCTGGACTCCAGGTCATAAAAGGAGGGTGCATTTCCTGTCTGACCAAGTCCTGCACCAGCCACAGCAGTAACGGACACATTCCACTGCCTTTGGTTATGTCTATGACCATGGATTGGCAAGCACAATGCACCCGAGAAGGAAAGCGTATTCGTAGCAATATCAGTCATGTTATTCTTCCCACGGTACCTCACAGGTGTAGCTACAAGATTAGGAATGGACCCAAAAGCTTCATGGACATCACAGGGACCAAGTATGCCCTGACACTTAGTAAATCACTTGCTGCTCAAGAAGGGGATAATTCTGCTGATTTGGTTCACATCACCCCATAATTCCCAAGTGATTCCATCTAGCCTAAAGCAATCAGCTGAAGCACTAATTTCCCAGCATGCCTAGCGCTATCAACATTAACCCTTTAAGGCCTCAATTCCCAACATGCCTACAGCCACAGGCATTATTCTTTCCAGTGCATTTACCTTTTGGCGTATGTTGCTCAAGATCAGCCTGTCTGAGTAAATTCTTGTACACGCTGGGACCAGCACACACATCCTACAAATCCAGCACATAAGAGTATCACTGGGGAGAGTATCACCAATCGTTTAACCATGTTGCCGCAACCCTGTCACTAAAAGCAGGTGGGCATGAATACTTTTTGTCAGCACTTCTGCAGTTTCGCTTTGTCGGCAGGAAAGCACTGAAGCCTTCTGAGCCAAGTTCGAGTACAGAAAAGAGGGAGGCATGAGTGGGGCAGGTGAAAAGATGGGGTCAAAGCCTCAGGATAGCAATGATATGTGCCCAACACGTAACATCTGAGCACCTGACACCACAGCCCCTCGGTGAGGTAGAGCAGTGCTGTTACCCCCATTGCACAGACAGGGCACTGAGGGACACGTTATGGTGACCAGATGTCCCCATTTTATAGGGGCTGTTGCAATTTTGAGGGCTTTGTCTTATATAGGTGCTTACTACCCTCCATCCCAGTCCCAATTTTTCACAGCTGCTATTCGGTCCCCCTTGGGGACACAAGCTGAAGGCCAGTTTTTCAAAGGCACCTAGTGGGGAAATGTAGTCACACAGCCAGTGCAGGTGGGACATGTAATTCAGGTTAAGATGGCTCAGATATTTAAGTATGAAGTGTATAGTTATTGACCTCAATTGGTACCACATGTTCACTGCAATGTTAATGTCTATGAGTGGGGGCACTGATGACAATAATTTTACTTGACTGACCTCTAGAAGATTTGGTCCTCCAACTTTTTTTCAAGGGGAAGAGCTGCCCAGAGCTCTTGTGCCATTTATTTTCCTTTCCCACCTGCGGTGGCCCTGAAAAGTCTCAATTTTTTTTTCTCAACTTTAAACATGAAATAGTAATAGAGAGAAAGCCATGCTAGAAGGCTCTGGGTGACAGGCCTGTTCTCTCCTACAGACAACCTCCCAACCTTATGAGGATTCTCACCCACAACCACAGTCTATACCGCAGGAACACCAGTCCTGGAACTTGCATCCTTGCAACAAAGGCCGCTCCTAGCTTTGTCCACATATCTATTCTGGAGATACCATCCCTGGACCTAACCAGGTTATTCACAGAATCACAGGCACATTCTCATGTTCCTCAACTAACATCACACATGCCATCATGTGCCAACAATGCCCAGATGCTTTGTACATTGGACACACTTCAAACTCTCTTAGACAAAGAGTTAATGGGCACAAAACAGACATAAAAACACTCCTGATCTACAAACCGGCCAACCAACATTTTAATGGAGTGGGCCATTCTGTTAATGCCTTAAAAGTCTGCATCTTACTGAAGAGGAATTTTCACAACAGTCTTGAAAGAGAGGCTGCTGAACTCTCTTTTATATTCAAATTCAACACATTAACATGTGGTTCGAACCGGGAAGCGAATTTTCTGGGTCATTATAGTAGCTCTTTTGCATACTTGGCTTAATCTAATTCTTGACTCCCCCACCTGCCGCTCCTCTACTCTCTGATTCATTCACCTTGATAATTTTTTTCTGATTTGTCAACCTTGATTACTGTTTTTGGTTCTCTGTGCCTTAAATATTGAGCCTGTTCTGGTCTGGCTATGGTCTGAAGAAGTGGGTCTGTCCCACGAAAGCTCACCTAAACAGTGTTGCCAGCTCTCATGATTTTGTCATGAGTCTCATTAGAATTATTATCAGAGAGGTAGCCGAGTTAGTCTGTACCTTCAAAAACAACAAGAAGTCCTGTGGCACCTTACAGACTAGCAGATATTTTGGAGCATAAGCTTTTGTGGGCAAAGAACCGCTCACGTGTCTGAAGAAGCAGGTCTTTGCCCAAGAAAGCCTATGCTCCAAAATATCCATCAGAATTCTTGTTTTCCGTACAGCCCCAGCTCCTGGAGTTAAGTGTATATACCTACGATGATTTCATCCTTCATTCTCAAAGAGAAATGAAGTTTCTGGCCTTTGTGGCTGTTCAGAAAGATTCAAAATTTGACCCCAGTTCACTGTAGAGGCTGAAATAGAATGTAAATAAAAAGAGCATCAAATCTATTATTTTAAAATAATCCCATTATTTTTAAAGCCAATCTCATGATTTTTGATGAGCCTGAGTCATGATTTTGGGACATTTGGGGTTGGCAATATTATGACGGTGATTTGACAGTATCCATGTCACTGCTGTTTAAAGTTAATACCTCTAGGACCCCAGCGAGGTGCAGTATAAATTTACAGGGGTCTTGCCCTACTAAAATGTTTCCAGAACTTTAAAATGATCTATTCCAAGCACCACGAATTGGAAAAAAAGTGATAGAAAGTAATCTAGATTTTTCTACACTTGTTTTAATTGTTGCATTCAAGAGTTAAGAATAGACATTAACATATTAAACCTAACCAGAATCCCTTACGTGGACTGACACAAGATGTCAGAACATGTTAGTATGAGAGCAAATTGGGTCTAATATTTATTTAATTTTCTTTCTTTATCTGGGAATTAAAAATTCTTATCTGACAGGAACATTCTAGCTAAAGTTCTTCCCTGTGACACACACACAAAATCTGAAATGGGGCCCCCGGAGCTCCCTGCCTTGCGCAGAGGAGACTGGGTGAAGAGACAAACCACGGGAGGAGTAAAAAGGGAATAATTTGGGGCAAGAGAAAAGAACAGCAAGGCGCTCTGTGATTGGTGGGTGTCATCCTACACTGCACATGAGCAAGCCTGGCAGATTGTCTGCTTTTCCCATGGAGGCTTACTGGCAGGGTGATCTGTGACTCTAGCAGAAAAGATGAAGAAAGAGGAGGCTCTTTGCACTTACCCCCAAGAGAGTTGCGGCTCCTGGATAGAGGACATTCGAGTAAAATCCCTTTTGTTTGACCATTGGGTATTTCCTGTTGGTTCCCCTGTACGTGCTCTCTGTTGTGGAAGAGCTTGTTCCTGGGCTAGGGTCCAAGACCTGAGCCTGGATGTTGGAATGAGGAGAATAGAGGCTCCTCCCCAGAGAGTTTGTCAAGTCTTTCTTTGTCTTATCCATCCTCTTCACCATTCAGGGGAAAGATGTTGCGAAACGATCATGGGCCTTGTGAAAAGGAAACCAATTGACACTGTTCAAATGGTGTCTCTGCTGCTTGTAAAATACTTCTCAGCAGTTTTCGCATTGCTGGTTCGCTAGTGGGTAATGAGGTGCATTTGTCCCCCCCCGTCATGACACCGCACTTAACTTTTATGGCCTGGTGGCCGTCTGTCTCACACAGCTGACTGGATGGCTCGCTAACCCTGGAGCAAAGGGGGAGCTTCAGATTCCGCACAGGTTTGGAAACAGAAAACTCAACAGTGGATGAGTGAAAAGCTGCTCTCCTGAAACAGCATTCAAGAGGCCACCAGTAGAATGGGAGTAGTCCTGCACCGAACCAGCAGAAAAGCCCCTCTGAGATAAGCTCCCACCAAGTATGAAGGGGCTTTACCAAATCCCTTAGAGGAAACAGTCCCCTCCAAACTTACCTTGACTTTAGTAAACATAACCCTTCATAGCCACCCAGCCAGTTCCAGACGTAAGTGCTGACTCCATGTCTCAGACAATTAAAGCAGCAGTGGCTAAGTGAGGCCTGTTGATTATTAAAATTAGGCAGATGCTCCCCACTCCCTACTACTGCAGGGGATTTATTTACTTGGTTTTGCTAAACTCACAGCTTCTATTCCACCAACAGGAAGAGACAAGCACAGGCAAATATTACCAGTGTGTGCATGTATGTCAGATACCAAGAAAATCTTTACATAGTTGCAGATGCTAATGAAGTGAAAGCCCTCAGACTCCTGGCAAGATGCTAATGTAAAATGAAGGACTGAAAAATTCAACCCTTAAACTAAGAGCTTCTCTAATTTAAAAAAATATATATTGCCATAACTAAGTGGGACTAGTTAAAGTAGTGCCGCTCCCACAGGGTTGATGCAGTTACACAGGTATAAAGATGCTTATGCTGTTATAGCTTATTACCATACATGTAAGGGAATTCTATAGGGGATGTTAAAGAGTGAGTAATTTGGTTATGGTGTAACCACCAAAATTTCTGTTGGTTACTTGGTTAACTGCCCTCCCACACCCTGCCGCTCTGCATTGAAAAAGCTTTGTAAAAAGCGGGCACACAGGCTGGTTCAGCCTTTTAAATGCAGAGCGGCACGGGAGGGAAGATGGGAGAGAGACCAATCCCCAGAGCGGGGACAGAAGATGAGACAGCCTGTGTGCCGGTTCAGCCTTTTAAATGCAGAGCCACAGTGGGGGAAACTGCCAGAACAAGCAGGGATAAAGGCTGATCGCCCACCACCTATATTCTTGGGGGTGGGGGCGGCTGCGAGTAACCGGTGGCGTTAAGGCAAGACTGGTAAAACTAAAGGCCAAATGAAAAATCCTGACATGCTGAATGCAGCCTGCAGGCTATAGTCTGCCCTACCCTGATCTAGATAATACTCAATCATGCCATGAGTGCAGGGAACTAGACTAGATGACCTCTCAAGGTCCATCCCATTCCCATGATTTTGTGATTGACAGAGATGTCTGTTCTTCATCCTATGAAAGACCTGTCGCTCTATCTGGTTTAATCCTGGGGGATAAAATGTCTGCCCCGCAATCCGCTGGTTGAGAGTTTTCCAACTTCCCGTAGTGGATCTTCATTAAAAAGGTCTTGTCAAGGCTCATAGTTGAAAACTAGTGCTGTCACGGTACTGGGCTTTGCTGTCACTCAGCAGTGACAAAACAAATGCATTTGCCTACTGAGACCCTCCGCTCTGCTCCTGAAGGCAGTGAAATGAAATTTACAAACATCCCATCTCCTCTGTTCAGAGAGCATGAAGATTGTAAATTTCACCTAGCTGCCTGCCTATGAGAAAGAATCAGATACACACAACAGGGAAAGTATCACATACACACCTGAGATAGCAGTGAATATCTGCACACAGGCTTGTTATTGTCGGGCTCAAATCAGTGGACAGTTGGAATGACTCTTTAAAAAACACCATGAGATAATAAATTAAGGTTCCCATTATGTGAGTAAATGAGTGAAGTGGGGGAGACTCTGGAGAGAGGATCTAACCCAGAAATCACCAACACTTTCTCCTCCCAGCGCCTCTCTTTTGTTTGTCAACGAAGAGCTCAGACCCTAAAGAATGAATTTTCCATGGCAGATTTTGTTTGTTATTAGTTGTTTTATGCTCTGGCCACATCTGTTTTAGCAGCGCAGCAGGATTGATTGGTATCAGCTGAGATCCAAGGACTCCTGATGAATCACTGCTGGACTCTTTTATGCCTGCTGCACCAAGACCGTACAACAAGAATAATGCAAAATGACCCTGCTGAGGCTTTCTTGGTATGACAGCTCAGTGGTCTGTGGGAAGGCAAGCGGGTACAGCAAGTTACCCTGCTACCCCTTTTACCTCTGAAGCCATGAGTTTAAAGCCTGCATAATGCAAAAATTAGCGTGACATTCTCATCCTAGACTATGTTAGTGAACATCACAAACCTCCTCGCTCTCTCTCTCTCTCTTCCCCACGTGCATGATTAGCAATTTCTGCCCAGGACTGAAATACCATAAGCTGCTGCAGGTCAGGGCTGAGTTCCATTGACAGCTGTGTGGGGGAAGTGTCTACTACACCTTCTCCGCTGCTTTACACCTTGTGTAATCATCTACACCTCCAGAATGTCCTTTATGATCACTAAATTTATTCACCATTTAAAATAAACCCCTTATTCAGCATCCCGCACGTAAATATCCATCTGTCAGGCCTGAGCAGCTACACAAGACAAGACGATAACGTATTTGCGTGGCTAACACAACGTTGACACACTGTCCAAAATCTAAGAGAACAAAATCAGATCTTGAAAAATTTACCAGCCACTTAGCAAACAAAGAAGTAAAATGACAAGCCAGAGTTTTTAAATAGATAGCAGGCGCATCAGCAAACCCAGAGGAAATTCCAGTCCCCTCCAAGGGATTTCTACTGGAGTGCTATTCCTGGATCCTGCTCGGAACTCCAGCTTTCATATCAGCCTCTAGCTAGTAGACGACTGGTAAATTAGATGCTCACGGGATCTTATTTGTTTGTCAGGGCTGGGAATAGGGATGAATCACTTGATGGCTGGCTGTTTTGTTCGCTCCCTCTGGGGCATCTGGCAATGGCCACCATCGGAAGAAGACTACTGGGCTAGATAGACCTTGGTCTGACCCAGTATGGCTGTTCTAATGATCATGCCCTGCCACTGAAAAGTGGGAGTAGCAATCTCTCTTTTCTCCTCCATCCACAGTCTCTGGGCTGTTTTTGAATGGAAGAGCTTCTCAGATACTCCACCTCCCTCTCAGCTTCCTATCTGAGGCAATGAGGGCCAGGGCCTCCAAAGATATGCAATATCCTCCCTCAACCTCTGCTTTTTGGATCCTCTTCTTCAAGGGTTGCCCCTGCTGCTGCTCACAGCTAACCCTTGCAGTTGTAATGTAAAACTAACCTTTTTCTGGACAACACCCTTGCTTTCAAAAGAGTCTGTAATGCTAGCAACAAAACTGCCTCTAGTCTTGTAAATTTTGTTCTCCCTTGGCTGTAGCTGTGGCAATAAAGCCATCGATATGCAAACTCACAGTTCAGTGGTTTGAGCATTGGCTTGCTAAACCCAGGGTTGCAGGTTACATTCACGTCTTAGTTATAAGATTTTCTTCAAAACCACAAATGCTGGGAAACTTGACTGTGTGGAAGAGATATTCAAAGGCACAAATGAGAGCTAGGCACACGATTCTCGCTGGAAGTCAAAAATCTCCTCTTGAGAATATCACACACCCATAACTCTCAGAAAACTTTGTACACAATGTCTCCAGAAAGTAGAGCCTTCCCAAGAAACTTCCTCCACACAACACTGGCAAATGGACAACTGGGTTTGTCAAGTCCTGAGCCATTTAACTATAATAAGCACTTCAAGGCATCTTTCTAGCAGTTCACTACTCAAATGCCAGTCAAACAAAGCCCAATTATCACTGGACACCTGGAAACTTTGTTCCCTAGAGATAGATAGATGTAGATATAAAAGCAGAAGTGGTTAAATGGGACTATGCAAAAAGAGATCATATTATAATGGAGCTGCTGACACAACATTAGTTACAGTATGCATGGCAGGATAGCAAAACTATAATTACAATTTCTCAGTAAATCCAGTTTTTACATAACCAAGAAGTCAAACTCCCACACATTTTTCTCAGCCTGGTATGAGCTTTTGATCTCTTGCCTCCTCTTCGATTCTTTGATCCATGGTTTCAATCAAATCAACCAAAAACCAACAATTTTTTTTTACAAAATGAGGTTCAAAAATACTTCAGCGAATGTAACAGACAAAGAAAATTACTTTAAAAAAAATCAATCCCAACAACAAAAAGTTAGAAGGGCAAAAGCTGAATGAAAGATAGGCAGAAAAGAAGCATTCATCTCTATGTATGCACTCTTAGTGCCCCAGTCACCACAGTTTCTAGACACTAATAGATGGGAATTCTTTCTTGCCCTAGTATAAGACATACAACACGAGTTCAACATAATGATGCATACACCTTTAAACTTTAGTCTATTTGAATCTTGTCTGTTTCAAAAAACTGAGTTAAAAATAAAGGACTACACCATCCTCTCTCCCCGTGACAGCCTTGATAGATTTACAATTACATTTTCCTGTTACAGTTTTTTTTAATTATTTCCCTCTGTAATGCTAAAGGAAAGACCCAAACAAACAACAAAGGGCATCGACTATACAGGGAAAACAGTGACACAGACCATAAATAATGCTGCCAAATCCACAAAGAAATCAAA
Source organism: Carettochelys insculpta (assembly GCF_033958435.1). NCBI lineage: Eukaryota > Metazoa > Chordata > Testudines > Carettochelyidae > Carettochelys > Carettochelys insculpta. The sequence goes on along the minus strand of NC_134147.1, from coordinate 2,874,159 downwards.
CGAAGAATAGAGTTGACTAGCTAGCACTTTCTTTAGTTACACCAGCCTTGGGTATTGTAACAAAAATTGTTAGAGTTCCACCAGCAACACTAATAATATTTCCATTCACTCCATTGCCTAAGTGTTTATGAATACTACAAAACTAATTAAAATAATTAATTAAATATTAAGGACCTGATCCAGTGCCTTTGACTTCAAAAAGTGTTTGATAGGGCCTAACACATCGTAACAAGCATCGGATTGAGCCCTAACCCTACCATTATGCAGGCAGCAACAAGAATACAAAAAGGGATCAAGCTGCCATCGAAACCCAAAGGGGAAAACGGCCTCACAAGGGGCAGAGACTGGTAAAAACAGCTTCCTTTGAAAATTCAGTGTTTTTTGTTGCTGTCCGAATGCAAAGAGGGGTGGAAATCTGGAGAGTGGGCAAATACGAGTCTCGTCTCTAGAAACCCCCCGAAATGAAGGCGGCGGAGAAACTGGGCTCCCACATCTCGTGCCATCCAAGGGCGGAGTATCTGGGGGTGGGCTGGCGCCCGTTCCCCGAGTGCCGCAGTTGCCAAACCACAGCACGACGCAGCAGGGGAAGAATTTCAGCCCTTCTCAGCAGTGACAGACCCATCCAGGGACATGTGCGACCTCTGAGCCGCTTCCCCCGCCCCTGACGGCCACCTCCGCACCAGGCAGGCGCAGGGGTGGGCCTGGAGCCCCCATCTCCCCACGGGGGCCACGGCCGCGGCTTGCCAGGAGCCACGGGCAGCAAACGGGGCAGGGCCTGGCTCCTGCCACCTGTGGGGCGGAGCGTGGCCCAGCAGGGACAGCCGCCCGCCGGGTGTGCCTGGGGCAGGTTGTGCTGGGGGGCAGGCCAGCCCCATGCCAGGGGCACCACTTCCCAGCAGGCTCTGCTGCCTGGGGTGCCCCCTATGGGGCAGGAGCAGTGCATGCTGGGACCTCTGCCAGGCCCCAGCTAAGGCAGCAACCTCCCCCCGCCCCCGGGCTGAACCATGGGCTGCCCTCCAGGTCTGCCCCGCGGGCCGTCAGTACGCACCAGCCCGCCCAGCGTCCCCCTGCCGGGCTGCGGAATGGCCTCGTCGCCAAGCCTCAGACGCCTGAGCCCGTTGCTAAGGGACAAAACCATTCCAGCGGGGAGGGGCGGTTCAACTCCCCCCACACACGGCGTGTGAAATAGTAACTGCCATACACTCCGCGGGTCGTTCCTCCAGCGTTACTTCCACCACAGAGGGTCTGACTTACCAGCCCGCAGTTTGAATGGCATTTACACGTGCGTTGCACTCTCCCCCTGATAGTGAAGTTGGTTCCGTCCAAGCAGAGACCTGAAGGGGAGGGGGAGTATGGAAGACGAGTGGAGTAGGACTTGCGCCGTAGGCTAGAATGCCCTGTGCCAATCCGGAAGTTGTCCTCTCTTGCTGCTAGGGAGGGCACTCGGTGGTCAGTGCAGGCTCTTGGGCTGGATGGCAGGGAACCTCGTGCGCCCAGACCCAGCTGCTGCAGTGCCAAGGGGTTGGGTTAGGGTGGTCCCTCAGCCATTGCCTTCCTAGCCTCTCCCCTGGGCCTTCTGGCAATGGCCTGTGGGTCTGGCACTCTGGAGACCCACGCTCCAGTCCTTGCTCAGGGTGAGCTGGGGCTGTGCAATTCCACCCCACCCTGGGCTGGTGTCTCTGGTTGGGCTGCAAGCTCTGTGGGGCTGGGGCTGCCTCGCAGTAGGACTGTGCACAGTGCCTCACGCACTGGGGTCTGGCTCGTGCTGGAGCTACTGCAATGAAGACAACCTGTTACTGATCCAGGTCCCTGTTTTGCCCATCCTGTGCCTCAGGCTAGTGCTATTTGGCGGTTAGGGCTAGCCTCCACACCGGGGCAGAGCAAGGCAAGGAAGAAATCTTCACAAAAGCAAAGGCTGGATGCTCTTCTGAGATTACACCCTTGCTCAGGCACAAGTTATAGGTTTGATGCAGGGATCAGTGAGGGAACTTTTCTGGCCCGAATTATGGTTGTACTAGATAATCATAAAGACTCATTCTGGGCTTAAAATCTAGAAAGGAAGAAACAGGGTGATTATTTAAAAAAAAAGGGGCTGCTTGAGCTTGAACTTCAGGGGTTTGGAAAGTCACTGAAATGGAGCTATGGGAAAAGTGTGACTAATTAATTAATCTCAAGGTTGCATAGAATTCGTCTCCCCCTGCAAGCATTACCTCTGTAATAGTTTCATTTCTGAAATGCCATTGTGTACACTTTAAAGAGGCATAAACAATTGTAATGCATGAAATCTGCCAGCCATCATTATTATTTATTACTCTAACAGTGTGTGAAGGCCCCACTGTGCTAGGAGCTCTACCAACTCATAGGAAGGTATTGCTACTTCCCCGACTGAACTTGCAATCTAAAATAAGCGGACAGTGATGGAAAGGGATATTAGAGACAGGCTGTTAGGATGAAAATTGCTACCTGTTTTGTTCATTCCATAGATATTTTTGGTGGGGGGAAGAGAGGGAAAGTAGGGTAAAAATGGAAGGAAAGGAAGAGGGTGATGGAGAAGTAGAGAAGAACTTGCAGGAAGATAGATATGAAATTGGATTAAAATGCAAAAGGAGGTGAGTGGTACGTGGCCGGAGGCAGATGATCAGAATGTTGCTCCTGGTCCTAAAGCCTTCCAGATACCGTAGTAGAAATTCCTTCACCCCCACACACGCTGGTTGGTTTGGCTATGTGGGAGCTAATGTGGCTGGCATGTGCCACTTGCAACCGTGCAATTCAGCTACTCAGAGACTTACGCCTGGGATTCGATGACAGGTGCCGTCACACACAGAGCTGCAGCAATGGACGAAAGGTGTGCTAGGTGCAGGCTGTCTGTATGAGGCTGGACAGAAATTCTGCTAGAACCACCTAACCTTGTAATGGTCCAGACTCTTCTGGCCCCTGTGCTTGGGGGCTTCCATTAGAGCCCGGGGCAGAGAATCTGGCCTCAGGGGGGCAGCAGAGTTCACACAATGAATGCAGGATTCCACGGCTTGTTACTTGCTGTAAGAACCACCTTAGTGGGAGAGCAGGGCTCCTTACAGTGAGGGAAGCAGTGGTGCATTTGTAGAATTTGCTAGCACTAAAACATCCAGGTTAGGCACAGACAAAGTGAGGGAGGCAGTATCTTTTCTTGGGTCAACTTTTGTTGGTGGGAGCTAAGCTTCTGAGGTCTTTCAACAGAAGCTAGCCCCATAAAAGACACTGCCTCCCCCACGTTGTCTCTGGAATATCCTGAGGCCAACGCTGCTACAACCGCCCTGCAAACCCAGTTAGATGGAGTGAAATGAGAGCTGGGAGGGCGCTCCCAGAGGGAAGGGGGATAGCAGCTTCTTCCTGTACACAGGTTACCTTTCCAGCAGTACACACCTCCTACACGGCAGCCTAACAAGCAGCTCCCCAGAAGCTGATGCACCTGGAGCTCAGCTGCCCCAGACCCCAGCCAAAGCACCAGCTGTTAAGGAAAGTCGCACTGGTGCATGCCCGCTGGTTACCCCAGGTCTTGTGCCTTATTAAAGAGGGGCACACTGGCTAGCATTGATATCGTTAATTACATTTCCCAGTCCTTGGAGCTCAGCTCTTCCTGCAAGGTGGCAAGCGGCTGGGTAGGTACACCCTGGCTGAGTATTCCCAGTGGTGAGCCCAAGTGATTTAACTTTGGCCCTGTCTCCTCAGCAACAGGAGACAATGAATTCAGAGCAGGCTGGCCCAGCCCCACCGCCTCTCTCTTTCCCATGCATTTCAAGGGTCGATACAAAATGCTTCAGTGAGTCAGAAGATGAAGCCCTGGCTGGTTAAACTTTTAGGCTTTCAAGAAGCTATCGAGCCAGAACAGAGGCCAGACGGGTGCGTGACAGACAGCCCTGGAAGTCTAGAGCACTAGTGTGTATTGACTGCTTCTCTTCCCCACTCTCCTTTGAAAGCGGCACAGCCTGATGTCCCAAGGAGAGATACCCACCTGCAGCTGACTGCTTGCCACGCTCGTTAGCAGATGCCCAGTTTCCCTAGGATGGTGATTTGGGCCGGGAGGGCTGAACCACAGGAGGGTCCGGTCTAGAGGGGTGCGTAAGAGTCACACAAAGCGTGGGTGGCTGTCAGCTGACAGAGTCACTAGCGCAGCGTCTGTTTCTGTGTCTGTAGTGGGGCAGGACAGATCCAGCCCACCGTGACTTTTACTCCGGCTGCCTGCAGTGCAGTGGGCCGGGGGGGGGCAGGGAGAAGGGAGGTTTCACGCACTGCCCCCGCCTCCAGCTAAATCTCTCAGGTGCCATTGGCCGGTTGCTTACCACTAGTAATTGAGAAGTTTTGCTGGGGAAGGGGCAGCATGCAAAGACCCCTGCGGCACAGAGAGCTGCAGGGAGTGCTCTAGGGCTGCTAGCAACCCTGGAAGCTTGCCTGAGTGTGCTGCTGAGGTCAGTGCCTCACAGTCAGAGCCTGCCTCTGACACGCCCCCCACTCCCGTATCCCAGCTCCATCACAGATCTTGCACCCCTCCAACACCAGCATCCTCCCCTGCATCTATACCTCCCCCTGGACCCTGCAACCCAATTCCCTACCCCAATCACACCCTTCTCCTTCACCTAAACTCCCTCTCAGACCCCATACCCTATTCTGCACACCAGTCCCCTACCCTGAGAGCACCTAACCTCCTTCCCAGACCCTGCACTTTCTCCACAGAAAAGATGCAGCCCTTGAGCACTTACCCAAATCTTGGTGTGGCCTCCATCAACTATCATTGCCCACTGCTCATCTAGACACCCTCACTCTGGTGTGAGCATGGCCCAGCAGCACCAGCGGGAGCTCAGCCAAGTTTACTACAACAGTTCTTTACCCTGCTTCCTCTCCAGCTGGGGCTTGGTCTGAAGATATTTAGACAGGATGCTGTATTGTTCTGAGGACTACAGACAAGTGTTGAGAGTGCATTACCTGGGGCTCAGGGGTTAGCTTGGCTGCATGTCCATGCAGGGAACTCAGCACGAGGGTTCCCTCTAATTTTTTTTCCATCTATGTGTGGAATAAATTTTGTTACGTGCACCAAGGCATGTGCAGATGTTCCCCACCAATAGAAACACATGGGGTCAATGTTGGGTGGCTGCAGGCTGTCTATTAATCAGCTGGTTGCCACCTGACTCTCTCCTGGTAGCACCGTACACAGGAATTTCAGGGGTGGAGGGGGTCTACAGCTTTTCTGTACATGTGGGCCGCAGTTTTTTAAATATAAAAAAACTTCAAAACAGTTGCACAAAGAGTGTGCATAAGAGAGGTTAATGACAAAATATGAATGGAAACAGGTAAAATAGTTTTAACACAGTAAAAATGTATACAGTAATAAAGGTAATTTTATAGAAATTACCTTCTGGGATCTTGCTACAATATCATGTCTGTGTCTACACTAGCACCCTGCTTTCAAAGGGCGATGCTAATGAGACAGTTCGGGATATGCTAAAGAGGCACTGCAAGGAGTATGCAGTGCCTCATTAACATAACGGCGGCCGCGGCACTTCGAAAGTGCCGCTTCCGATCGCGCGTGGCTCATCTACATGGGGGCCTTTTCAAAAGGACCCAGCACACTTCGAAATTCCCTTATTCCTATAGAAAGTGTCCAACTCCCTTGAACTTTAAAGATGAGGGCGGATGTGAGGAGCAAGATTTGCTGCTGTTTTCATGTCATCCTTCACACCCAGGAAAAGTGGGTGCAGAACAGTCAGATACAGCTGTGTTTTTACAGCCCTCCCCCAGCCTTCATTCTGCAGAAGGGGTAAATGATACATAAGGGGCAAAGCCCTTGATGAATCAGGCCCTGGACTGCCATTCTACACCTACGTGTGTTCCCACGCTCCAGCACCATGGTATTAAACTAGAGTAAACACCACATGTTCAGCCAACACCCTAACAACGCAGCCAACAAGAACTACTTAATCATGCCTTAAAATGCAATATCACCGACAGTCATCTAGAAATGGTGAGAGTCAAGGATAAAGACATCTTTGACTTTGTATGAGAGAGAGAGAGAGAGAGAGAGAGAGAGAGAGAGAATCCGAGGCCACATTCCCTTTATGTTCCAGCTGCTTCCAACTGCTCTGATAATACAAAGCAGCCAGAAACCAGCCAGTTAAAGTGAGCTGATGGGAATTTTGGTTTGAAGCTAGAGTGGTATTAAGCAGCCAGGGTGCAGAAGTGAGCCTACACATTTTATTTTGTCTTTTGTTTTTTACTAAAAATAAGCAAAACAAAAAAAAAATCAATGGAACAAATCCTTATCTTTAACTACAATTTCCAGTGCAAATACCATGCTGAAACTGCAACCATAAGGCAATTGTAAAGCTAGGCTGGTTACCTACATAGGGCAGAGACTGCTTCAGTATTTCCCACAATGCCACACATGGTGTCCCAGCTCAGGATGGTCTCCCTAGATCAGTTCTTTCAGACTACAAATCATGGAATTTCAAAGAGGCGGGTTTTCAAACTTCCCCAAGGAGGATGCGACTGGAAACAGACACCAGCTGGTGTCCACATTGCAAAGTGAACTGAGAAGGGTCAGGACAGGTCAACGCTAGGCCTGAAAGTCGATTCTAGATACATCAATTCCAAGGATGCAATTGCGTAGCTGGAATCAACGTATCTAGGATCGACTTACCCGGCCATCCTCGTTGAGGGAGGTCGACGAAAGGAACTTCCCCATTGGCCTCCCTTACTCCTCTTGAGAATGAAGAGTACCAGGGTCAACTGTTGAGCTCTGATGATTCGATTAAGCGTTTCCCTACTAGGTGAGCTAAATCGAATCCTGGAAGATGGACCTTGACTGGGTCCATCTTCCAGTAAATATATACATGCCCTTAGAGGCAAAGAGAAGTTAAATGGCAGTTGGGCTCCCGGCTCTCTTGTAAGAGCCAACATAAAAGGAAAAAAAGCCAGGTGGTTAGCCAGCCCCAGATGATGCACAGACAAGTCACTGCACCACAAAAAGAAAGGGGCATTCTAATTCCAGAGTCCCATAGAGAGTGTGCTGCGGACTGTTCTTCACCTTCTTGAAACTAGTCACACTTCTGATTACCAGAGCTCATTAAATGAAAGGCCGACTGCAATACAATACCCTTACTCGCACCAAGTTGATGCCACAGACTGCAGGCACTTTCGCAAGGTCAGGTACGAGTCTCTGCAGACCAGAATCTCAGAAGCTGGCCAACCATGGACTCAGAGGCCTCAGTCTCTGCTGGAAAGGTTATGGCCAGGAAGATCATGTTTTTCTGGCCCTGCCCAGCGATTTGGAAAGTTTCCAGCTTATCCCCATGCCAGCCTGCAGAGTACAATGCATAGGAAGATACAAGCAGAAGATGTTTTTTCTCCTAGGAAATGTCATCCACACCCTTTAAAACTACCAAAAGGCTTCTGAACCGCTAGAGAAAAAAACCAACATTTCAGGGGAATATGATACACCCAGGCCAACATCTGAATTGTTGACTCATGTAGCATGATGCCACTCTAGGTCCTATATATAGATTGGTCCCAGTCACCCCAAGGGCATCTTCCTGCTACTTGTTCATCACTCCGTTTACTGCACCAACTAGCACTTGGGCTTTCTATCATCAGGAATGCTAGATTGCCTGCACCCCTGTTTCCCCGTTATTTACCTGCATATTTGGAATGCTTTACTGTTTACGCAGTAGTGAATCTTCTGGCCAGCTTCCCTTTGAAACACCCACACAAATGATGAGAACATTCAAGGGCAGCAGGCAATACATAGCACTTTGTGCAATATTTTGTCTGGTAACTGTACAAAGGAGGATTGTTTATAATGTGCAACTAAAAGGAATCAACATGACTTTGGGGCAGGGCTCGTCAGGAGAGTTGGTGTGACTGGATACAGCCACTTTACACACAAAAAAATAAACAAATCTTTTTTGTCCCTCCTGCCCAGTTACAGGGTTGCATGCAGCAGCTGTCATTAATTTGCAAGAACGTATGGGATGCCTGTCAAAGGACATCCTCCATCTTGGAAGGTGGAGCTCTGCTGCAGAGAACACGTCAGGGAGCTGTCACCAGTGGACACCATCAGTGGACACTGGACTGCAGGGGCTGTTGTGTTGAAGTTGTGACAAGTTTGTGTAATGTACACCCATTCTGTGTACCACAGAAACCCGAGATACGCGCACTGAAGTTGTGTGAGTCTCGGGTTAACGTGATTTTGAGTGGTGGGGAGCTAGCACCTGGCTTGGAGCTGTCCACCACTTGGGAGCTGGGGACTGACCAGCACAGCAGCGCTGGTCAGTTTCCCTCTCCTGTGAGCAGCAGGCAGCCTAGAGCCCGACTCTCTCGGCTGCCCACTACTCACAGGAGGAAGAAACTGACCAGCACTGCTGTGCTGGTGAGTTTCCCAGCTTCCCCGAGTTATGCAAAATTTGACTGACGCAGGGTTGCACCAGAACGCAACCTCCACGTAAGTCTGGGATATACTTGTAGTGCTCCATTGTCCTTTCATGGTGGCTACGACACAGGATTACAGACGCTTTGCCCAGACAGAGGTGACTCTTTTTGTCAGATCCCGAGCAGAAAAGTGGGGTGGGGAGGATTTGATAGCCACCTTCCACTACCTGAAGGGAGGTTCCAAAGAGGATGGAGCCAGGTTGTTCTCAGTGGTGGGAGACGACCCAGTCAGGAGCAATCGTCTAAAGTTACAGTGTGGGTGGTCTAAGTTGAATATTAGGAAACACTTTCTCACTAGGAGGGTGGTGAAGCACTGGAATGAGTTGACCAGGGAGGTGGTAGAATCTCTGTCCCTGGAGGTTTTTAAGTCCCATCTGGACAATACCCTGGCTGGGATGATTTAGTTGGGATTGGTCCTGCTTTGAGCAGGGGCTTGGACTCAATGGCCTCTTGAGCTCTCTTCCAGCCCTACGAGTCTATGGATTCACTTCTCACCGCCTGTGATCTTCACTGAAGTGCAGCATTACAAGCAGTGGTCCACATGGGGATTTGAGGTGGAGGAACTTCTGAAGCTCCAGATGAGCCGGTGTGAGTGTGTAACACACCCAGGGGATGCAAGTGCTTCTGTTTCAAAGTGAGGAACGGCACAGAATCCACAGTTTTAAGTAAACCCTAGCCAGGAGTGTGCAGGAGGTGAGCCTGATAGGAAAGGACTGGGATATCAAGTCAGAACATTATAAATTCTTATTTTATATCATCACTGTGATGATTTCTAGCTCAACCCTTCCCCCTCCGTGTGTTGATGCTACAGTCCCCACATCAGCAGCTGCCAGGTCCTCTTAGAGAGCTGACATTTCCATTCCTGACATTTTTCCGCAGCTCCATCTCAGAATTAATGGCCGGATATTAACAGCAATGGGGCCATTTATCATAATTAGTCTCATGAAGCTACTAAGCATTCCGCTATTTTTCATCAGTGCCAAGGAAATAAACTGCAGGATCCCAGAGACGAGACGGACAATTTATTTACTGATGGATTGATTTTGGTCTGTCACATTTTGTCTTTAAAGTTTGCCAAGCCGAGCAGTGCTCCGTGGAGAGGACAACAAGGCTATCTGAACTCAGGCAAACATGCTGCCTTCAATAAGCTCTTGTGCCAACTTGTATATTGAGGAGACATTTGTTATGCTTACATCTTCTCCAACACGCACCCCTCCACCTCACTCAGGCTAAAGTAAATGTCAAGTCACAATTAGCTGTCATGCCAGTTTCTGATAGCAGCCGCCACACGGTGCAAAGACAGGAAACTCAGTCATGGTTCCCAGCTGTGGTGAGCTCAGGCACCATTTCCCCAAGAGGGAGGTAGCCCAGGAGCTGTAGTTTCCCTGGTTAGTCATTTGGCTGTGCATTGTGGGTGATGTGTGTACAATGTTCAAGAGGAATGCCACAGCCAGCTTGGGATATGCACCTAGGAGCAAGCATAAGCCATGTTGCTCTGTACCCATATCAGGCGAGGTAGCTAGACATCTACCATTCCACTGTCTGCTCCTCTCTCACCCAATGCTCCAGAACACCTTGTTTTCCACAGTAGGGTCCTTCTCCTTGGTGGTCACTTGATAACGAGTAGGACGTCTTCATGTCACTCTCCTCTTTGTGAGTCCCTTGATGACTGCCTAGCTGGATTCTGAGCTGCAGGTCTTATCAAGGAAAGGGCAGGTGTTGGTAGCTCTTGGATGGGGACGGGGCAGCTTTTGCTGTTCTTTCGCCGCCTCTCCTCATCTGCGCTGCGGCGGGACCTCTCAAATTGCATCCCCCCTCACGGATTACCACTCTCCACTGGGGATGGTCCTCAGCGAGGCTCTCCCAAGTGTCAACACCAATGCTGCACTTTTTCATGGGTGCTTTCAGCCCGCCCTGTGTCACGTCATCTGTGCCTTCAGCAGTAGGGTTGCCAGCTTTCTGACCAAACATAACTGATCATCTCGGCCTGAGCCCTTCTCGGAGGCCCCATCCCACTGACTCCATCTCCCTCCCTCCCTTGCTTGCTTCCCCCCACCCTCACTCGTTCATTTTTATCGGGCTGGAGAGGGTCTCTTTTTGACCGTGTGTTCAGTTGAAAACCAGACACCTGGCCAGCAGCCACCCTGCTCCCCCCCAGTGGCAGGAGGTCTCTTAGCGACCCTTACTTCCTCACAGGTACACCCTTTGGTTTTCCAGACCTAACTTGCCACCCAGCTCCACTCGTGCACCTCAGTCCCGAGCTTCAGCACTGCCGCTCCCATCCTGGGCTCCTCTTCAGAAAGGAAGGATCATACAGTGGGTATGGGACTAGCCAAGGATTCCCTGCTCTGCCACTGACTTGCTATGAGACCTTGTGCAAGTCACATTCCATACCTCAGTTTCCCTCATCTGTACAATGGAACTAATAGCAGTGTCCTGCCTTCCATGGGTGCTATGAGGATAAATACATTAAAGACCAAGGTGCTCAGACACTATGGTGAGCAGGGTCATATAATTCCCTCAGATACATACATCTCTCAGAATGCCCCTCAGTTGTAACCTGCAACCTGGTAAAGCAGCAAGAGCTTTCCATCCCAACATTTGCTATGCAAACATCAAATGTTTGTGTTTAAATAGCTCGTTCTTCTGCCAATGTGATGCTAGTAATTAAAGCCAGATGGGGATCTGTTTACCGCCTAACACTGGGCCCACATGCTGCTGGGTGGCATTTTTAAACAAGAGGCCAACCACCAGCCAGAAGATCAAAAAACCTAACTGCAGTTAAAAACTGAATTTTCAGACACACTGCCCCGCATATTCCAGGGGACAACCAAGTGCTTCTAGCTGCAGTGCATAGGCTGTGCTCCAAGACAGTGTGTCTGAACCTGAGATCCCCCTTGGTCCAGCATCATTTGGTATCATCACCCGCTAGGATGATTAGCGAAACCACAGAACGCAGTCCTACACTGCTCAGTCACCTGAGAAAGCCCACAGACATAAGCAGAGTGTTGCACAAGCAAGGTGTACTGCTGGGAGGGTGTGATTCACGTCATTCACGTAAGCGGTACAATGACTTAATGCTCATAAAAGAGGTAAGAAAATTAAAGATTCCTCAGAATATAGCATGGGAGGGTGGAATATGGGTAACATAAAAATGAACATAAGAACGGCCCTATTAGATCAGACCAAAGGTCATCTTAGCCCGGTATCCTGTCTTCCGACAGTGGCCAATGGCAGATGTCCCAGAGGGAGTGAACAGAAAAGGTGCTCATCAAGTGATCCCTTCCCATGTCACCCATTTCCAGCGTCTGATGAACAGAGGCTAGGGACACCTTCCCTGCCCAGCAGGGCTCATACCAACCTAACCTCCGTGAACTTGGCTAGTTCTTGTTACCACTGATTGACTGAAATAGTCTCATTGAGGCCAAAAGAATATTAAGCCATTTTGAGTAATGAAATAGGGGGAAGTCACTTTTCTTTTGACAAGGCCTATTGCTAAGAGCAGTTAATGGAACACATGAAAACACAACCCATAGTGTCGATCAGCCTCATTCTGGATGATGTGCAATGCAGGCTGTTAGGAATTAGATCCATCTAGAGCCAGTTTCTGATCTTATCTACCCACAGCCATTGACTTCAAAAAGGACTAACAGGTGACCTAAGAACCTGTGCTCCAGTGTGATGAGGCAGACTGGGCTTTGAAGCCACTCCTGGAGGTTTGTGCCCTTGTCCCATTCTGTACCAGTGAACCATAGAGAAGTCCTCCAACAGAGGCTAGAATGTCAGCCAGAGGGAGCAGCCAATCAGGGGCCAGAAAAACCTTATAAGAAGAGCCACAGGACCAGAGTCAGCTCAGTGCCACAGAAGATCTCGAAGAGAGAGGACCAATGGACTGGCTGCTACAAAGAGCGGCAGCACCATGGAGAGCTCCAAGGGCAGAGCTGGTGGGAGACTCTCCTACGCAGAAGGGCTGCTGGACTGTCAGTAGCACCTCCATCCCTTCTGGAAGTGGGGAGGAGACTCAGTTCTAGACTCTAGTCACTTCCCCCAGTGGCAAGGAGTGGGGCTGGGCCCACCCACTGCTCTACGTCTTTACCCAGCATCCCTGTAGCTAGCAGCCTCCCGTCACCTCTCCTTAACTTCTCAGTGTTACCTCAAATTCCCTGGGCCATTTCCCTACAACCGTAGCACCTTCTTCTCCCTCTTCCCAGGGCCAGGAGCCCTGCGGCTTCCTTTTATAGAGACCTGCTGGGTCCTGATGGGCAGTGAGGAACAGCCCTTTTCCCCCACAGATTCACCTGGGCTCTTTTAACCCCTTCTGTGCCAGAGTGGAGTGGATGCCCCCCTCATGTCTCTCCATCTCCTTGGTGGCTCCACTTGTTCTCATTCTAGACTGAGTTTGTAGATTTATACAAGCAGGGACGGGTCTCAGGGGTTATGTTTTATATTTTAAAACTGACCAGATGATGACAATTGAGTTTAGAAGCAACTTCCTCCATGGGAACAAAATCAAAACCTTTTTCACAAAATGGAATTACACTGAAATGCCCAGTCTGACCTTTCTGATCTGAGTCTCTCTTCCAGAAATCTCCACCCACTGATAATACAACTCTTGAAAAATGGGTCTTCAATAAAATGAGTCATTCCCCCCTCACCCCCAATGTGGCCACTTAAAGCTACTGTAACACAAACATTAACAATCTGCAAACAGAAGTAAGCAGCGCTAAAGCCATCTAATATATTTGGCACGAACTGGGCACGACTGATAGAGGCCGTTGTGGGTAACACATGGAGGAAAGTAAGCTCCACAAATTCTACAGCTCTTTGTGAAGGTTCTCTGTGGGCCCCCACTTCTTTACTGCGTCCCGACTACAGTATGTTCTGGGAATAGCCCCTATCAGCCCCATCACCAGATCAGCACTCAGAAGAGTCCAGAACCAGCTGATTCCCCTGGAGAACTACTAGGTGACACCCTCCTTGTGATTCCAACTGACAGTCTACAGACACCTGCAAAGCTTGGAAGTGGCTACCACTATGATGCTAAATATTCTCAGTTCCCAGGGGCACCCAACCCTGACTCTGCCCAGATCCTAACACCTGCCTCATTCCACCCCAACCCTGCTTCATCCTGCTCCAACTTCTCCTCCTCTCGGTGCCTCCTGTGCACCACTGAGCTGTGACAGGTGGGAGGCACTGGGAGGAAGGGAAAGGGACGGATAGGCAGAGCCCACCAGTGGGCAGATGGATATGGGGGTGGGGCAGCTGACCTGCAGGGCCACCTACAGGTGCTGAGCACCCACTCTTTTTCTCCTGGGGGTGCTCCAGCTCTGAGTCTGTGCCTAAGCACTGCTCACCAACCCAGCACCACGAAATCCATAGCGAACAGCCTGCTAAGCAGCAGCCGGTATCTTACAGTGGAGGAAAGAGACAAAGCCGCAAAGAAGAGAAAGGGTCCTTATGCGGGGCAGACCGAGCATGAGTCATTCACAAGAAGTCAGCACCATGCCGTAGTAACGGGCTCAGAGCAGAGCCACCCTGCATTCCCGTGTTGGGCAGGGGGGTTACAAATGGGTGTCACACCGTGGAGTTCAGGGACTTAAAGTCACAGTGGAGGGGAGGAGAGCCCATGGACACACAGGAAGGAGACAAGATGTGCAACCCCAAGGATCATGGATCTGCAGTTCTGGCGGACGGGCAGCCCCTCCGAGTGGCATTCGGGGCTCTCGCCAGCTGAGCAACATAGCTTCCTTTGGACCTGTGCTGCCATTGGCTCTGAGGCCTGCATGCCACTTCGCTTCCCGCTCTGAAATCCATGCTCTGCCAAGGGCCGTAGACTATATCCCCAGCTCCTGCTTATCCCCATCCTGCAACGAGTTCAGGCTGTGGCCTGTAAAGTGGGGGGCATGTCATGGAAGCACAAATGCAGCCTCAGATGTCCTGAGGGGGTTGGTGGCTCTGTCCTATTTTGCTCTTCTCCAAGCTGCAGAGGGGGGTTGCAAGGCTCAGCGTGACCAAGAAAGCCAGGCTCTGTGCTCTGTTAAGAAATGGCTGCAGAGGTGGCCATCTGTAGCTAGTGTCACTCCAGTAACTTTATACCGAAGAGTCTGGGGTCATTGAAGACGACTGTTGTAGTACTATCTCCTTTATGAATAATGGATCCATCTCCATTCTCCTCCCCTCCTTTTCTTTTAGATCCAATTTCGTGCAGCAAGTATTTGGAAAGTTTGAGTCCCTTGGGGTGGGATCAAAGTATCAGATTCCCTGGTTGGCTTGCTCTCCCATTACAGGAATAAGGAGCGAGAGAAAGAGCAGCGGGAAAATCCCAGGGGAGTAGTTAGCTGGGATGCATACAGAGGTTGGTGGTTGTAGTTTGCGTGTCTGGGTTTTCACAGGCTATTGCTCCCAGGAGTCTCGCACAGGCATAAGCACAACTTGCGTTTGCTGGATGGCAAAGCCCAGCCACGCTCTGGGACAGCATGTTATTCTCCCTCAGCACTGGTGCTTTGCAGTAAAGCAAAGCCCACAAAGCCACACACATGGCTTTATGGATTTTAATACCTGATGGGACCAAGAGGGTCAGCTCCTCTTACCACACAGAGCAGAGAATTTCACTCTAAAGCTGCGTCTACACGTGCACGCTACTTCGAAGTAGCGGCAGTAACTTCGAAATAGCACCCGTCACGTCTACACGTGTTGGGCGCTATTTCGAAGTTGAAATCGACGTTAGGCGGCGAGACGTCGAAGTCGCTAACCCCATGAGGGGATGGGAATAGCGCCCTACTTCGACGTTCAACATCGAAGTAGGGACGTGTAGACGATCCGCGTCCCGCAACATCGAAATAGCGGGGTCCTCCATGGCGGCCATCAGCTGGGGGGTTGAGAGATACTCTCTCTCCAGCCCTTGCGGGGCTCTGTGGTCACCGTGGGCAGCAGCCCTTAGCCCAGGGCTTCTGGCTGCTGCTGCTGCAGCTGGGGGTCCGTGCTGCATATACAGGGTCTGCAACTAGTTGTTGGCTCTGTGTATCTTGCACTGTTTAATGAAAGCGTGTCTGGGAGGGGCCCTTTAAGGGAGCGACTTGCTGTTGAGTCCTCCCTGTGACCCTGTCTGCAGCTGTGCCTGGCTCCCTTATTTCGATGTGTGCTACTTTAGCATGTAGACGTTCCCTCGCAGCGCCTATTTCGATGTTGGGCTGAGCAACGTCGAAGTTGAACATCGACGTTGCCAGCCCTGGAGGACGTGTAGACGTTATTCATCGAAATAGTCTATTTCGATGTCGCAACATCGAAATAAGCTATTTCGAAGTTGGGTGCACGTGTAGACGTAGCCTAAGTTCCTCAAAATAATAAGCCATCCTGTGGCACCTTAGAGAGCAATGTGTGTATTAGGTCATGAGCTTTTGTGGTTAAAACCCACTTCTTCAGAGGGACTGGGAGTGGAAATACAACATCCAGGCCTTATACAGCAAGATGGGGGAGAGGGGGAGCGAGGAAAAAGGGTAACCTACCACTCGCAGGACCAGGTAATGAAGCAAATCAAGTAGGCTGTGTCTCATTCCTGCAAATGTCAAAGGTGGGGAAATTGCTCTTGTAAGGCACAAGCCAATTAAGATCTCTATTCATGCCAATGGTAAAGGTGTTAAATTTCTACATGAATTCTAATTCAGATGTCTCCCTTGGTAATCTTATGGTAAAATTCTTATGTAGAAGAGTGGATACTTTTAAATGTATTATTGAATATCCAGGGAGGTTAAAATGATGGCTTACAGGTTTGTGTAACATTCCTCATGTCAGATTTATGGCCATTTATCCTTTGGCAATAATTTTCTTTCGGTAGCCAACTTATCGACCCGACCCTGATTGCTCGATTGGTGCCGCAGACCTTGTTTATCTGAGCAACTTCTGAGCTGGCATCGTTTATCAGTTAGTCATACAGGCATCAGACTTCATTCATACTGTTGTTTAACGATCAGTGCACTCTCACTCATTTGACCAACCCTCCTCCTTTATCCAGGCTTGGGACTGGCATGGTTGACAGTATAGATCAGAAAGTAACTTGGGTGGCGCTGGAGTCGTGCGGAGTGGATACACTGATAAGGTTGTTGAAGGATATCAACAACAGCACGGAGGCAGCGGTGAGAACATTTACGGAGTTGGGGAGTTGGTTTAGAATGAGTAGAGGTACGAGGCAAGGAGATCAGATATCACCGAGTATCTTCATCACACACCTAGAGCGTGATGGACAAGATCAAGGAAGAGGTAGAAAGGATATCTGTGCACGGGATGAGAATCAACAACTTGAGGTTTGCGGATGATACAGTTATCGCTGAAGATGAAGACAAGCTAGCAAGAACAGCGCAGGTGCTAAACGAGGAAGAGAAATGGTAGGGGCTGATTATGAACATTGATAAAACAAAAACAATGGTATTTGGAGATAAGGAAATAGGAAAGAAGATCAGTGTAGATGGGATTGGACTAGAGAACGTAGAGAAGTTCACTTAGGTGGGAAGCATAGGGGGAGGGATAGCTCAGTGGTTTGAGCATTGGCCTGCTAAACCCAGGGTTGTGAGCTCAATCCTTGAGGAGGCCATTTAGGGATTGGGGCAAATAGGTGCCAGGGATGGTGCTTGGTCCTGCCAAGAGGGCAGGGGACTGGACTAGGTGACTTCCCAAGGTCCCTTCCAGCTCTTAGAGATGTGTGTGTATGATCTAGATTGTAAGAAGGAAATAGTAGCAAGAGCAAGTTTGAAGGTGATGGATAAGATCTGGAAAAGCAAAGCAATTAGCTTAGGAACAAAGCTGAGCATCTTGAAAATGTGTGTATTCAGCAGCCTGTTGCACAGATGTGAGACATGGTGTTAATGAAAGATTCAAAGAGAAGGAGATTGGCATTCAAGAGGTGTTGTTATAGAAAGATCCTGAGAATAGGATGGATGCAGAAGGTCACCAACGAGGAATTATATAGGAAGACGCAGCTGAGGAGAGAACCCACTGCAGAAAATTGTACAATGGAAGTCACAGCTATTCAGGCATATCTGCAGAATGAAAGAAAAATCAAGACCCTGGTATTTGGTATAATGGACAGTTCAAATAGAAGAGGCAGACCCCACAAAGGGTGGATGATATAGCAGATTCTGTAGACTAGCTCCGCACCAAACTAAGCCACTCCACCATGGACAGGGAAAGACAGAAGGAAACAGTGAGGGAGGCAGCGGGCACCAACTGGGGTTGGGCCCATGGTTTTTGATGATGGAGATTCATGTGGAGACAGCTGAGGCTAAGGTAGCTGGCCCACTACAAAAGTCTGACACACCACTGGAGTAGGAAGAGATGGCTCAGGGGGACACTGGCAGCTGGTCACTTCTGCTCCCAACCCTCCCACCACGGTACTGGGAAACCATTATGTTTTTCTGGATGTGGAAGACACAGGAGATAAGGAATCACCCCCTACAGCAGAAGAGAAGCCTTGAACCCCCAAGGCTGGGAGGTCTGCTGCCACCACAAGCAGGAGACGTAGGGTAGTGGTAGTCGGAGACTCTCTTTTGAGGGGGACGGAGGCACCCATCTGTCGCCCTGACATGTCACCTCGGGATGTTTGCTGCCTGCCAGAAGCCTGTATCTGAGACATTATGGAACCACTGTCGAGAATTATCTGGCCTTCTGACTACTACCCCATGTTACTCGTCCACGAGGGCACAAATGGTACTGCCAGATGTAACCTTGAGCAGATGAAGCGTGACTACAGGGCTCTGGGAGTCTGAGAGAAGGAGTTTGGAGCACAAGTGGTGTTGTCGTCAACCATTCCTGTCAAAGGCAGGGGCCCAGGCAGAGACAGGTGCATCCTAGAGGTGAATGCCTGGCTGTGAAGATGGTGTCATCAGGAGCACTTTGGCTTTCTGGACCACAGGACACTATTCCAAGAAGTACTGCTAAGCAGGAATGAGGTTCACTTTCCAAGGAATGGGAAGATGGTATTTGGATCAAGACTGGCTAACCTTGTGTGGAGGGCTTTAAACTAGGTTCAAAGGGGACAGGTAACCAAAGCCCACAGGTAAATAAAAAGCCTGGAGACCTGGGAGTTGGGTTGGAAACTGGAGGGATCATGGGCTACAATAGCAGAGAAAAAAAGAGGGACTGGACAGAACTGGGGAAAAAAAAGCAAATCAATATCTTAGATGCCTATATACCAATGCAAGAAGTGTGGGTAATGACCAGGAAGAACTTGAAGTCGTAATAAACAAAGCAAATATGACACAGTTGGTGTCACAGAGACTTGGGGGGATACTACACACAATTGGAATATTGGTATAGAAGGGAACAGCTCACTCAGGAAGGACAGGCAGGGTAAACAGAGAGAAGATGTTGCCTTATATTATTAAAAAATGGGCACCCCTGGACTGACGTGGACCTGAGAGACACATTGAGAGTCTCTGGGTTAGGTTAAAAAGGGATAAAACACAAGGGTAGCATCACGCTAAGGGTCTGCGACAGGCCACCTACCTAGACAGAAAAGGTGGACGAGGCTCTTTCTAAACAACTAACAAAATTGTCCAAAGAGCAGGATTTGGCGGTGATGGGGGACTTTAACTTTCCAGATGTATGTCGGGAAACTAACAGTGAGGCACAAACTGTCCAGTAAGTTCTTGGACTACATTTGATGACAGTTTTTTTTTTCCCATAAGTGGAAAAAGCTACTAGGGTAGAAGCTGTTCTAGATTTGATTAGAAAACAGAGAGGAACTGGATGAGAATTTGAAAGTGGAAGGTAGCCTGGGAGAAAGTGACCGTGAAATCAGAGTTCATGAGTCCAAGAAATGGCAAAAGGCAGAACAGCAAAACAGAGACAATAGATTTCAGGAAGCCAGATTTTGGTAAACTCACAGAGCTGGTAGGTAAGATCCCACGGGAAGTAAGAATAAGAGGAAAAACACCTAAAGAGAGTTGGCAGTTTTTCAAAGGGACATTATTAAGGGCCCAAAAGCAAGCTATACCACTGCCTGGGACAGCTGGAATGTATGGTAAAGGATCACCTTGGCTTAGCCAGGAGATCTTGCATGTTCTCAAAATCAAAAAGGAATCACGTAAAACGTGGAAATTAGGAGACATTACAAAGGATGAATATAAGCAAACAAATACATGTTTGCAGGGGCAAGATTAGAAAGACAAAGGCACAAAACGAGTTCAAACTAGCTAGAGACATAAAGGGGAACAAGAAGACACTTTATATTAGAAGCAAGAGGAAGACCAAGGACAGGGTAGGCCCACTGCTCAGTGAGGGTGGAGAAACAGTATCAGGAAATGAGGAAAAGGCAGAGATGCTTAATGACTTCTTTGTTTCAGTCTTCACCAAGAAGTCTGATGAAGAAGTGCCTACCATAGTGAACGTTAGTGAGAAGGAGATAGGTTTAGATGATAAAATTAAAAAAAAAAAGTTAACATTAGATGTCTGCAAATCACCAGGGCCTGATGGAATGCATCCCAGAGTACTCAAGGAGCTGATAGAGGAGGTATCTCAGCCTTTAGCTATCATCTTTGAGAAGTCCTGGAAGTCAGGAGAGATTCCAGAAGGCTGGAAAAAGGGAAAATATAGTGCCCATCTATAAAAAGGAATAACTCTGGAAACTACAGACCATTCAGTTTCACTTCTGTGCTGGGAAAGATAATAGAACAAGTAATTAAAGAATTCATCTGCAAACATCTGGAAGAAAATAACAGCCAGCATGGATTTATAAAGAACAAATCATGCCAAACCAATCTGGTTTGATAGAATAACAAGTCTTGTGGATAAGGAAGAAGTGGTGAACGTGGTATTGTGATGGAGTGGGGGGATACGTGTGTACCTGTGTCTCACACAGAGTTTGGGGGCTCCTGCTGAGGGTAACCTGGTGACCAGGTGACACCTTTGTACTGCAGACAAAGGAGGAGATGCAGCCTGAGGGGTTTGAATTGGAACTGGGAGTTGGAAGCAGCTAGTGTGGGCTGGGAGAGAGAGAGAGAGACCAAGGAGGGGGCAAGGCCCTGGATCTGGGGGCCCCTCGGGGCCTCTTCTCCCCAACATGGATGGGACTGGCTGTCTCTGCCGGCTGTACTGACTCCTCTGTACAATGCTGTGTCCTGTCGGCTAATAAACCCGCTGTTCTCCTGCTGAGCAAGAGTCACTCCTGCCTGAGGACAGGGCGCAAAGCTTGGGGGACCCCAAACCCCATCACAGGTATACCTAGACTTTAGTAAGGCATTTGATCCAGTTTTGCATGATTTTTTTTATTAATAAACTAGATAAATACAACTTAGATGGGGCCACTATTAGGTGGGTGAATACCTGGCTGGATAACTATTCTCAGACTGTAGTTATTAATGGTTTGCAGTCCTGCTGGATGGGTTCAACAGGGGTCTGTTTTGGGACCGGTTGTTCATCAATGATTTAGATGTTGGTATAGAGAGTACACTTGTTAAGTTTGCAGATGATACCAAGCTGGGAAGGGTTGCTACTGCTTTG
The DNA here is from genome assembly GCF_033958435.1 of Carettochelys insculpta. Taxonomy (NCBI): domain Eukaryota; kingdom Metazoa; phylum Chordata; order Testudines; family Carettochelyidae; genus Carettochelys; species Carettochelys insculpta. The sequence continues at coordinate 2,853,210 of NC_134147.1, read as the reverse complement.
GAGGATAGGTTCGTAATTCAGAATGATCTGGACAAACTGGAGAAATGGTCTGAGGTAAACAGGATGAAGTTTAATAAGGATAAATGCAAAGTACTGCACGTAGGAAGAAAGAATCATACATACAGAATAGGAAGTGACTGTCTCGGAAAGAATACTGCGGAAAGGGATTTGGGGGGGTCATAGCAGACCACAAGCTAAATATGAGTCAACAGTGTGATGCTGTTCCAAAAAAAGAACATGATTCTGGGAAGTATTAACAGGAGTGTTGCGGACAAGACGAGAAATCATTCTTCCACTCTATTTAGGCCTCAGATGGAGTACTCTGTCCAGTTCTGGACACCATATTTCAAGGAAAAATGTGGAGAAATTGGAGGAAGTCCAGAAAAGAGCAATAAAAATGTTTAAAGGTCTAGAAAACATGAGCTCTGAGGGAAGACTGAAAGAACTGGGCTTGTTTAGTCTGGAAAAGAGAAGACTTAGAAGGGACATGATAGCAGTTTTCAAGTACCTAAAAGCGTGTCACAAGGGGAGGGAGAGAAATTGTTCTCCTTGGCCTCTGAGGACAGGACAAGGAGCCACAGGCTTAAACTGCAGCAAGGGAGGTTTGGGTTGGACATCAGGAAAACATTCCTAACTGTCAGGGTGGTTAAACACTGGAATAGATTACCTAGGGAGGTTGTGGAATCTCCATCACTGGGGATATTTAACAGCAGGTTAGACAGACATCTACCAGGGATGGTCTAGACAGTGCTTGGCCCTGCCGCGACTGGACTCTGACCTTTCAAGGTCCCTTCCAGTTCTAGTGTTCTATGAACTTTCCTTTCTCATGGTTTCCAGAAGACACTGGTGTTGCCCAACAGATCAAGGTGGACAGGGAGGAATTCAGCAGCTGTTTTACCCTGGAGGTCAGAGCAGATAGTGTGAAAGAGGGCTGACAGCCTGCCATCCTGTGAATGCGAGAGGCTAGACGCCACCAAGAGCAGGACTGAGATGAAGAGAAGGGGGTGGTGAGTGGAATCACCCAGAGCAATGGCCCTAATGAGCACAAGGGGAAAAACAGGGTCCTCGATAAAGACCTCAAACAAGAGGCTCTTGAAAGGCCACAAATACAAAGCCTGTTGCCCAGGGAACTAATGACACCCTCTTGTTATTGTTAGCAACAGAAAATGGCACAAGTACCATAATCCATAATCCAGACCCTACTGCTGCCGCTGTCTTTTCTTCTTGATTCAGGGCTCACAGGCGAAAGATGAGGCTTTTATTGTTCTGCTGCCTCTCGGGGCATCGCCGCTGTGCCCTTGGGATCGGCAGAGATTCCAGACCCAGTGCTGTTTAATCTGGATGATCAGGCTGCCATGGCAACCAAACAGGCCAGGACTCCTGAAGGTTATGGGCAAATGCATCTTCTCCCAGTAAGAAGCAATGTGAGGCCAAGGCACGTAGATTTCATGCATGCATTCACAACCATCACACACACACCAAAGTGCTTACTGGTACACAGTCACCCACACAGGCTCACAGTGAGAGGCCAGGGTACGGGCCCTCTGCCCTAGCCGTCACAGCTGGGCTGAGGTCTGCCCCCACCAGGGACGGGAGTCACTGGGCAAGAGTCGGTGGAACAGCAAGGCCAGGTCCTGTAAACGAGAGTTGAGGTCAGGCCAGGGTTGAAGACCAGGGGCAATCCCAGGTTACAACTGAGAGGCAAGAATAGGGTCAGAGTCAGGCTAGAGCCAGAGCTGGGAGATGAGGAGACAAGACACAGTCTGAAACTGGAGCAAGCTGAGGTCCATGTGTCCACAAACATACCTGTCCATGCAGATGCTGACACACGTGTACCATGGACAAGCAGATAAAATGGTACGGACCGGCACCCGAGAAATTCCAACTTGTGCATGTTATATTGTGCACCCCCACGTCAAGTCTTACAGCATGCATGAGACACAGCCAGGTGTCGCTGCCTAGATAAAGTAGGGCAGGCAGGATTTGGTAATACAACCATGTTATAAACGTATTACATAGCTAGGAAATGATAATGCATGGTAACTTGCTTGGCAGTATTGTGATAAATATATAGGGATAATCTAAGATAGCAAGGTGACATAGCATTGCAGAGGAGCTATGACAAATTGGCAGAGATAAGTTAGCGACACCTCTTGTTAGTTTGTATTCTGGCTATGTGATGTACTGCCATTTTCGCAATTAACAGGAATATTCACAACATTAAGCGTCACAGCCATGGCAGATTACAAGCTCAAACCAAACACATAACTCAGACTTCGGTGAATTAATGTTTTGAAATCCGATTTAAAAGCCAAATCCTCCTTCGTGTACCTGGAAAGACTCAGCCAAGATCATAGTCTCACACTTCCTTTGTCACAGCTGATAAGATCTGACACCTCAAGCAGTGTAAGGAATGCAGATCCTTTGTTTTAATTTTTAATAATACCATATTCTAGGCAGGGTTGGGAGCACGACCTATTATTAAGGTTGCTGTACCCTCCCACTAGAAGGACCTCTTTCAGTTGCTTATAACTTTATCAGGCATTAATTTTTTGGACTGATATTTTCCATGGAGTGTGTCTGCATCAAGCTGATTTTTTATCTCTATTATTTAAAAAAAAAAAATTGAGCCATTTCTGAGAAGAAGGCCAGGGGAAATAGGTTGTTTTGCCCCATGTTAAATCTGGGCAGCTGTTCCTTTGAAAAGTTCTTGCCACCCCATACTTCAGGACAACGACTTGAAACTAGCAAAGGGTTGGCCTGGGGGCATGCCCTGCACCATCCCAGGGAAAATCAGCTCACAGGTGGCCAAGTTACAAGCCTTTGAATAATTGCAGTTTGCACTTGCCCAGTACAGTAGAGGTGTCTTGGATTTTGACAGGCAGTTTCCCCAAAGATTCAATACGCACTGGGCATGCCCCAGCCCAGGGCACTTCTGTAACAGTGCAGCTTTGGGCTGCTCTGGTTCCTGATCATTTCTCCCCTTCTAGGGCCGTGCAGAATAGAGGAGTAAGTGGTTTGATTCAAATGCAGTGGAGCCAGGACCCAGACCCCCAGGCAGGAGTAGGGGCACAGAAAAGGAGGTGAGTATGGAACTTGAAGGGGTTTGTGTGTGGAGAGGGGGGGTCAGGGCAGGAACTGGGAGCTAGTCCATCCTTTGTTTTCCTGCAACCCACTGCCTCGTTCCCAACATACCTTCCTGCTTCTGCAACAAGTGAGGCATGGCCTCAAACAGTCGCCTTCATGATGTAAATCTAGTTCCTCTCCAGAGCAGGTCTGCTTGATGCACTGACTGCTGCTGGAGTCCTGTGGCAAAAAGAAATAGGCTGTGATCGTTAGACACAGTCTCAATGTACTTCCCTCCCCCAAGAAGGGCTGAAATAAGGTCGTGCGGGGAACCCTTAACATGGGCATTTCCTAAGCTGGACGAGCTGGCTTTGCAACTTTAGCATGTGTAGTGGGGAGAGACATTCTCTGCAGTGGTTCCCAACCTTTCCAGTAGCACGGCACACTTCAATGCGACAATCCACAGCACATCCACTTTTTTCAGCTGAATCGATTGCCCATCCCGTGGGAGCTGGGGTGAGGCATTAAAACTGCATCCTGGTTCCAACAGGCTCCTGCCTTCCCTCCTTGCCACAGTAGGAGGGGTGGGCAGGCTCCCCACCAGCCCATTCAGGCCAGGAAGCAGCATTTCAGCTGCCTCCTGGTGCGAATGGGCTCCTGCAGGGTTGACCTTTCCCCTCCCTGTGGCTCTGCAAAAAGCCACCATGGGAGGAAACTGACCAATTCTGAGCCGCTTGAACCCCAGCTGGCATGGTGTCATCATATCCCTGGAGGGTAGGGTTAGGGTCCAGAGTGACTTAGACAAATTGGAAGACTGGGCCACAAGAAATCTGATGAGGTTCAGTAAGGACAAGTGCAGAGTCCTGCACTTGGGCCAGAAGAATCTCAAGCATTGTTACAGGCTGGGGTCCGACTGGCTCGGTAGTAGTTCTGCAGAAAAGGACCTGGGAGTTGTAGTGGACCAGAAGCTGGACATGAGTCAGTGTGCCGTTGTAGCCGAGAAAGCTAATGGCATATTAGGTTGCATCAAGAGGAGTGTTGCCAGTAGATCCAGAGAAGTGATTATTCCTCTTTATTCGGCTTTGGTGAGGCCGCATCTGGAGTACTGTGTTCAGTTCTGGGCCCCCAATTACAGGAAGGATGTGGACACACTGGAGAGAGTCCAGTGGAGGGTGACCAAAATAATTAGGGGGCTGGAGCATATGACCTATGAAGAAAGGTTGAGGGAACTGGGTCTGTTTAGTCTGCAGAAGAGAAGACTGAGGGGGGATTTGATAACAGCCTTCAACTTACTGAAGGGAGGCTGGAGAGAGGCTGTTCACAGTGGTCACAGACGGCAGAACACGGAGCAATGGTCTCAAGTTGCGGTTGGGAAGGTCCAGGTTGAACATTAGGAAAACCTTTTTCACTAGGAGGGTGGTGAAGCATTGGAATGGTCTACCCGGGGAAGTAGTGGTGTCTCTATCCCTGGAGGTGTTTAAGTCTCGGCTCGACAAAGCCCTGGCTGGGCTGGGCTGATCTGATGGGTTTGGTCCTGCCTTGGGCAGGGGGCTGGACTTGATGGCTTCTTAGGTCTCTTCCAGATCTATTGCTCTATGACTCTATGACCAGTTGCCCCTCACAGTGGCTCAGTAAAGAGCCTCAGCAAGGGGAAATTGACGAAATCTCATGACACACTTGGACCGTTCCATGGCACACTGGTTGAAAACCACTGCAGTAGAGACTGGGCCAAATTTAATCTTCATTTACACGCACACAGGGTGATCAGAGAGCAAATGGGAAAAGCCAGGGTGAATGGGAAGGAACCTAAGACAAAGTCTCTACTTCCTACCTGCCCAGCGGTACTCAGGCAGGCAGGCAGCTCTGGTGTCAATAAGCACAATTTGGCAGAGGGTGGATGGATCATAGTCCCACCAATGAAACGCGGCCCTCTCTGGGGATGAGGGTGGGACACACAACTGCCATTCAGCTACCCCGATATCAAATGACAGTTTGGACCTTTCAGGGCAGGAAGGGAAAGGAAATGTGTCTGCTGGGCATTGCTGGGGAATTTAGAAAGAAGCCAAATGTAGTTACCTGGCATTTGACTGGGTCATGAGGGCTGAAACTGCTGCTTAAAAATCAACTGTGCTCAGCCTCTTGCAGAGAAATGACGTCTGCCCCAAAGCACTTACACAGCAGCTACGCAACTTGCCAACACGGGAGGGAACTGCAAAGGCTGATGGATCAAATTCACGGAACAGGGTAGCTAGGCCGCACCTTGCTAGTGCCACAAGCACACAGAAGCGGATGTCGGTACACACTGATGAACCAGAGCATGCCTTATTCAGCGGGGCCCTGCTCCAGACCCTAAGAGTGGCTGGGCATCAAGTCGCAGCTGAGGGAGGTGTCTGCGGCGAAGACCATCCAACCTACGATTGCAAATGGAAGCCAGGTTAAATGCAGCAGATTCAGCCTGACTGAGCCCAGAACCAGTGGCGCCTTTGTGGTACACGCCTGGGCACAATGAGTGCTACTGCTGGGAATCAGTCGAGATAAAAAACCACCAGAGTAAAGCTCAGCTGGGCGGACAGCAACAATGAAGGAAAGGCACAGTCCTATAGCCATGTACCTGGCATTACGCAGATTTAAACTGATCCCCTCCAATGTCAGTCCACAGCTGGGGTTCCCCTCCAAGAGGTTATTAACCTCCCCAGCCCAGCCCCTTCCTCCAAGGAACAAATGTCACTAGCTCAGTGACCACTGCCACGGAGTCCCAGGAGGCAGATTTGGCTGTTTGGGCAAGTGCTTTTCTGATTTTCAGGGGCTCTGTGCTCGGCGTGTGCATTAAAACCAAAGGCCTCTGCTCCCAAAGTGCTGTTGCAAGACGTCAGGCAGAAAACACCTCCCAAGCAAACAGTAGATCACTTGAAAAAGCCAGACACAAGAGGCACGTCTGTATATCACCAGCCAGTACTGGGAGAGCACCCCAGTTGCCCCCCGTGTCCTCCCTCTTTCTCCAACTTCTCCCCAGAGTTTCTCCTTGGAATCATAGAGTCCTAGGGCTGGAAGAGACCTCAGAAGGACATCAAGTCCAGCCCCCTGCCCAAAGCAGGGCCAACCCCATCTCAATCATCCCAGCCGGGACTTCAACCTCTAGGGGCTGGAGATTCTACCACCACCTGTCTCGGTAACACATTCCAGAGCTTCACCACCCTCCTAGTGAAAGTGTTTTTCCTAATATCCAGCCTAGATCTCCTGCTCTGTAACTTCAGACCACTGCTCCTTGTTCTGCTGTCCGTCACTACAGAGAAGAGCCTTTGCCCACCCTCTTTAGAGCTCCCCTTCAGGAAGCTGAAGGCTGCTATCACTGAGCGCAACTTCCAAGTCCCAGCTGAAGAGTCAGAGCTCCTCACCTGCTTTTCTGCTAAGACCACCCAGGCTGGGGTCAGGCAGGGCAGAGCGCAGGATGAGACTAGGATGAGGGAAGAGGGCAGAGGGGCTGGATCAGTGGGGAGTGAAGGGTGGAGCTGATGCCACGTGTGCGGGATGGGGGAGGTGTTAGGAAGAAGCACACGTTTTAAGAAGGGTTTGGCAGTGAAGGGGATTGACATGACCCATTGACGTGTCACTCCCATACGGGCCGTGAGCAAGCAGGCGTTTCCTTACTGCGAGGAGCAAATTCTCCTTGCTCTGTGCATTGCTGGAACAGGCCGGGATGGCCACACTGGGTCAGTCAGCCTGCCCCTTCTTGGGGGCCCTGCTGGAGCTGCTCCGCACCAGCATGGAGCCAGCACCTCCTCCGGCCTTCGCCCTCCTGGGCAGTGGAGCAGAGCTCTGTCTCGCAATGGAAATAAATTGCCTCAGATTCCCGTAACTCAGGCAGAAAACCCAGGCCCCTTGATGATAAAAGACAGCCAGCCTGGCCAGTATTGCCATGGCAACTGGCACTTTTTCTACCCCTCCCTTTGTTCGGCAGGGGACCCAGACTTCTGTGCCCAGTCATAATGGGGCCAGACTCTCCGGATGCTTAAGGGGTGAGGTGAGAGGAATTTCATTCAGCTGCTGCTGGAGTGGCCAGTCTCCTTCTGTGAGGTCAGAGTGGGGGATGTTATTGACCAAGGCCCCATGCAGGAAAGGCGGCTCAGAAGAAAGCACTTTATGGGGAAGAAAAGAAATTCCACCCTCCCTTCTCTGCACTGCAAAACGCAAACCCGTCAGAAAAAGGCCTTTTGTTTCCCTCTCTCCCTTTCTGCAGCACTTCCCCCAGAGCTGCTCTTAACTGGACACATCCAAATCCACCCGGCCCACCTCGTGCTCCCTCGGCAGAGGGCTGAGCCTCTCTGGGGCACCTCCGCCCGACAAAGCTGCATGTGGCACAAGCACTAGCCTCGTGACAGCTGCCAAGCCCTGACGACACCAACAAGAGCCCGGGTAGCAGCCCCTGCAACCTCCCGCTCCCAGATGATCCACCTTGACAGCCTCAAACTGGGGCTGCCTCCCCACCACCCATTTCCAATGGGGAATATGTACCCAGGGCTTCACAGGCACAAGAAAAATACCCTGCTAGTTGAAACCAACAACTAGACTCTGCCACTCTGCCTGTACCAATACCATGGCGTCAGCCAGGATGGCACTTTCCAGGTTACCCTCTAATTTCCAGGTGTCTCACACGCTCTCCCCAGGCTACACACCCCACTGCAGATGTGTAGCCGATCAGGTACATGCTAGCCACCTGCAAGAGAAGGTCTGTATTGTCCTCGTCCAGGCACCTGTGATGTTGTCGCTGGTGCAGGTTGTTGTACACCAAGACCGTGTGCTCGGCACATGATGGTCTTTTAATAGAAATACAGTCGGCTCACTCCTTAAGTCTCCTCCCCGGCCCCCCATCACAAGAGCCTAAAACCACTGCACAACCCCACCTCCTGCCATTCACTTCTCTATACACTTCTGGGCCGTAAAATAAAGAGCTGGATGATTAATAAAGGGGCCATGGCTACAAGCTAGATCCCTGATCAGGTACACAATACAAAAACTTTTTATTCAGCCATCACGCTTTTCAAGCTGGACAGCACTTGCAGCAGCCTCTCTTGTTACAGCCACAGCATATGCACAGAGAAGCTAAATAAACTACAAAATGCTCTTGCCAAAAGGTCAGTGACGTACTACTTTTAGCCTTAGAATCCAAAATAAATGCAAATTAGCCAACAGCAGAAAGAAACAAAGCAGGCTGCTCCCTAAGGAAGGGAGGCATAATTCATGCCACCTTGTTTAGGCCGGGGGCTCCCAGGCTGGCTTTGATCTCACACTTTCCTAAAGAGCCCCCTAATATGTGAGCAAGAACAGAAAATCCCACCCCCTTCCCACACACTTAATATGATAATTTGTAATTCCAACAGTCCTGACTACACCACACCTATCACCACTGCTTTCAATGTATAATGAAGTAACGATGGGTAACTTTTATTGGTCACACCCATAACATGTCTAGTCTGCAGCGCATGTTAACAACCATGGATCACTTGTACAAGTGTGTTTAGCTGTCTCTGCACATGGAATCCGTCCCTTCACATAGGTTGTGCAGAATGCAGCAGGCAGATTTGATAATCATTCGCTGCAAATTAGATATTGAATGTACGATGAGGTGTCTGCAGATCTGCTGTCTCCCAAACGCACTTTCCATTAGCACCCTGCCTCTGTTTCTCACTGGGTTGGTATGGTCAGGAGAAGACAGCTAGCCCAGGCAGGCGCATGGCAGTCTCTAGGGAGGTGTGGAGCTTCAGGCCTGGAGCAACCCCCAACTCTGCCCCAAGCAGCTGCCCCGCCCTGCCTCTTCTGGCCCCTTCTCTGCCCCCACTCCGCTCCTTCTGCACCATCTCTTGGGGGAGCAGAGTGGGCTGAGGCCCGGTTGCTTGAAGCAGAGTGACCCAGTTGGGAGATGGCTCCCACCACCATGCTGAGTGTGTGTCTAGGGGGCCGGGGACTTACCTATGCTGTCTCCTGCATTGGGCCCGCCCGATAATCCCTCAAGCCGCCCTGGACCCTGCAGGCCAATGTCCATATCGGGGACCATTCCATCCATAGAACGGTGGCTGTCATGAGCCCTGCCAAAGCCCAGGGCCCGAGGCAGCTGCCCCAAACTGTTCTGTGGATAGGACAGCTCTGGGCAGGAGCATCCATATGCAGGGTTCCCCAGAACCATTTCAGGGATATAAAATCCCCAATGTCCATGCAGTTCAGGGGGCTGAGCTCCCACCCACCTGCTCAGGAGAAGTCCAGTGTTCTGCTGGAAACATCACACGCATTGCCTGCTCGTTCCCCATGCCTTCCTTGCTGAGCCATGTGTCACTGCTGGCAAGTACCCTCTTGTGTAAATGCATTCTAGGGCTCGCTGGAGAGAGTGAGGGCATGTGGGTCTCCCCTCGGCGGGGCTACAGCGGATTGCTCCATCCCTAGCTAATATGGGACCCTCGCTGCTTCCAAGGCGTGGCCCCGCAAGCCACACAGCATGTGGCTCTACACAAACCACCACAGTGGCACCCCCCTGTCCTGCCCCCTCCACCGGATTTCCTGGTCTCTACCCAGGATAGCAGACTTCCCCAAGACTGGAGGTATTTATGTCACGCTATTGTCTGTGTGGCTCGTTTTTAAATCCCTATTTTCCAGATGGGAAACCAAGGCACAGAGCGACTTGACCACAGTCACAGAGGCGGCTGGGGGCAGAAGAGAACTCGAGTTTTTCTAACTGAGGGATGGCCCATGCGCTAACTCAGGGGACAGCCTTCTCTTGGAATGCTTTTCCATGGTAAAGGGGAGGTCCTGTCCTCAGGCTGTGGTATCCCAAGGCAACACCTCCTGAGCTCTCAATCGCTCAGCTCGGCCCCGAGCTCTCGGACGGCATACGAGTGCTGGGACACCCTTTGCTGCCGCCATTTTGGATGCCTCAGGGCTGCTCTCCCACAGCTCCCGCAGACAAAGTGAGGCAGAAGGTTGCCCTCCCTTGTGAGTGCAGGACTAGAGCAGGGGACTTACGGACCCTCCACCGCTCCCCCCACAGGCTCACGGGGCCCTAGTCGATTCTAGAAGCTTCTCCTCCAAGGAGCTATACCAGGAACTGTGGTTTAAGTGCCCCAGTACAGCACTTTCAGCGGGGCAAGGTGAGCTGGGCCCCTGAGACACACTCCATGCATTTACATCACAACCTCTTTGTTTGCCTGCGATATTTGCTCTTCAGTGGCTACCCAGCGCACCCCATTCCTGAAATGCAGTACCAGGAGGGCAGGCTGTGTTAGAACTGCTGCTGTTGTCTTCTCTAGCTGCTTCACAGGTGACTTGTCAGATGAAAAGAAGCTGCTGCAACAGAGAACGTTTATGTTCTTTCCTAAGAGCAGGAAAACCAGAACGCGCTCGCTCGCTCTCTCTCTCTCTCTCCCCTTCCTTCCTCTGAACTAATACAGAGTAGGGAGCTCCAGCTTGGTGCGGCTTCTCTTTTCACCAAGTCCCCGAGACTCGCTTTTTTAAAGATGCAACATATTATAGGCCTCTCTTTATAGCCACCTCCTCCTCACCAGTATGCTGCTCAGGATGCTACAGAGGAGGGAGCCCGTAGCCAAGGAGACCAAGAGATTGATTATGACATCAATGCAACATTCTGTCCAGGGCTATCCAGGACTTCTGATTCTCACCATGATATGTACCACGGCTCCTTGGAATTTCATGACCAGACTGGGACAGGATCTCAGTCCCCTATCCCTGAAATACAGCCCCTTTTCTCTTCAACTAAAGGAAATGTCTCCTTAGCTCTTAGTCACATTAAGTTAATGATGCTCTGATCAGCTCTGATCCCACCCAGCATAGGGCAGAAAAAAATACCAGCCAGTTTGTCACTATATTACATAAAACTGAGCAACAATCGATCGGCAGCGATGAACCATTTATCCCTGCCTGCAGCTAAAACCCCTGCTGAATTCAGTGAGAGTTAGGGGACAGCGGGCAAGGAGGAATGCAGGTTCTATGCTGCCTGCATGATGGTTTAAGAGGGATCAACATAGGTATCAACAAAGCCAATGCCAATTTGTTTTTAAAACTGGAAGGAAAATTTGTTTGAAGCCTTTTGCAGCATCTAGCAAGCTTTAATGCTAACTGTTCTGCCAAGCCAATTAGTCAGCATGTTGTATGCCCAACTGTAAAAGGCTCCTGCGTGGGAATATTTGATCGGGATCATTTCTGAAAGACACAGAGAATTTGCCTGGAGGTCCTTCAAAATCCACTATTTTAAAATTTTGGATTGCTATAAAAAAATCCATCAGCTGATCCTCTGATTTAAGATAGTCCAAATTTTCTGCTCGTACTCCCAGCAAAGAAATGGAAGAGCATTACCCATAATAATAGCCACACTGGGTCAGTCCAAAGGTCCATCTAGACCGGTATCCTGTCTTCTGATACAACAAGAAGTCTTGTGGCACCTTGTAGACTAACATATATTTTGGAGCATGAGCTTTCGTGGGCAAAGACCCGCTTCATCAGATGCATCTGGTGAAGCGGGTCTTTGCCCACGAAAGCTTATGCTCCAAAATATCTGTTAGTCTACAAGGTGCCACAAGACTTCTTGTTGTTCTTGAAGCTACAGACTAACACGGCTACCTCTCTGATACTTGTCTTCCGATAGTGGCCAGTGTCACATGCTTCTGAAGGAATGAACAGAACAAGTAACCATCAAGTGATCCATCTCATTCTCTACTCTGGAGAACAGAGGTTAGAGCCAGGCAGTGCATGGGTGACATCCCTGAACATCCTAGCTAGTAGCTCTTGATGGACTTAGATACTTCCAACCCAGCAAACAGGCAATCAGATTATTTCAATTAGGTTCTATAAACTTCATTTCCTGCCCAAACATGTGGTGGAGGGTGGTTTTAGCTGCTAGCACAGCAGCTGTATTACACCCCCAAGGTGTCAGCACTTCACAAGTGGACAGAACAATTTTTAAATGCTTCTGGTCTATGAACATAAGATCATTATAATTAGTAAGCAGCCTTGGAAGTTCCTGAACTTGCTTTTCTGTCTGAAGAACGAAGATAAACATTTCAAGAAGATCAAACACTTGAGAAATATGTCAAGACAAACCATAAACGATGAGAACTTTCCAGCAAATCACACACCTTGCGTTCAGAACCTACAATTTTATTTATGGCTGCTGGATCCCACTGGAGGTTATAATGCATCATCTGAATTGTACATCTTATTAAGCTGCTATTTTATCTTGGAGGTTGATATTGACTCCAGGTTGGCTATTATGGATTATAACGGCAGCAAATTCCTTTAATTTTTGAAGGAGAATGACCAGGTAGTATCGGCTGCGTATTGTTTAATCACGCATCAATGCCCATTCAATGGCTTTGGATAAATCTCATTAAGTTGACTGCTTATTTCCACCCTGTCCAAATCAACGGCCAATGATCCAGACCACTGCCATAAACTATTATGGCAGCGCTGTCCCCTCAGTCTTTAATTTCAGTGCTTTCATGTTGATCTGCTCATTTTGACCGTGTTGTATACAAAACCACAGATGCTGGAGAGTGGCTGAGCTTCGTCTAGCCCAGGGCACCAGGCTTTGCTTATTAAAGGTGGTTTACAACACCTTTTGTGAAGATGAATGGCTTTTCCAAGCAGGAGCTAGCCCCGCACTCTGCACCAAGAAGATGTGGTAAGTATCTATTGATGTGTTTCTCTCATGCTGGGTGAGTACATGTATATTTCAGTGGTTTTGATTTATAAAGACATATATCTCCCTCAGCCCCTCTGGGCAAATTTACAGCTTAAGAACACCATCAATTTAGCTGCAGCCAGCAATTAAGCATTACCCAAGCATTAAGCAGGCCCTTTCCCAGCCACGAGTCTTCAGTCCAACTAAGGACCCAGGAAACGGATGGGTCTCGCACTGTGGTGAAGGGTTGACAGGTTCAAGTGCAATCGGACCAACAGCAGGAATGAAATATTAGAGAGGGTCGAAAGTCTGACAGCGCCGTCTTCTGTCCCAAACAAAAGTGGTTTCAGCCGAGCTGAGACGTTTTGTAAGAACATGCCAATTTCAATGCTGGGTTTTTTTGTGTATGTGCAGGGGGGTGGGGGGATACTGAAATCATTCATTTGGGTGCTCTTGTTTCGCTAAGGGCATGGCGCCACTTACAGGAAGATGGACTCTCTGGATGTCAATCTAGATCTAGATGTCTCATGCACCTGACAAAGCGGGTCTTTGCCCACAAAAGCTTATGCTCCAAAATATCTCTTAGTCTATAAGATGCCACAGGACTTCTTGTTGACCTAGATTTAGTGCATCTAGTAGAGAAGCACTAAGTCAAACATTTAGGGTGGCCCTGTTGACCCCACTGCAAGGAGTAAGGGACATCAACGGGAGAGGTTCTCTAACCTCCCCCTGTGGGAAGGTGTAGGAAGTCAACCTAAGGTACGTTGACTCCAGCTACGCTTCTCTCCTCGCTGGAGCTGCGTATCTCAGGTTGACCTTCCCCCCTAGCACAGACCTGCCCTGTAGTTAAACATTTTGTTTAAGCTCTAGAGTTCACATGCACCTTATTTCTAAAATATTTTCATTATAAGTCACAAAATGAAGCAGAATGATAGAATGAAGCCTTTCAATGGTCCCCAGTTGACATGATAGAACCTTCGTTTCATGGGAAATCTTGAAAGTTTGGCTCATTATTCCAATCCGGAACATAAAAAGAATATAAGTACTGGGTTTTCCCATGGAATGGGAGTTCTGCTTTCCAATCGGGGCTAATTGTTCTTTGTATTGCAGTGGCACCAGATGGCTCCAGCAAAGCACAGAGCCTCTGCATGCCAGTGTAGTTCCTACCCCAGAAGGGCTTATAACCTAACCTGACATAGTATCACAAAGCACAGAGGAATCAAGTGATTTGCCCAAGGTCACACAGGAAGTCTGTGGCAGAACAGGGAATTGACAACAACTCCTGAGTCCCAGTCCGGTTTTTTTAGCCAAAGGCCACCCTGTCTTCTCTGACTTTTAGGGCTCACTGACTACCCTGCACTGATAACACCTCCAATCCTTCCAAATTCATGTCTAACTATCAACAAAGAGGTTATGGCTTGGACCCCAGCTCAAGCAAGCCACGTAAATCTATATCCAGGCTCCCCAGTGGCTTTATTGTGGGGCATCTAGCCCCTGCCACCACACCTACAGTATTACTGTTACCCACAATATCTAGATTGAAGTGAGCTTCAGCTCTGACACACCCTCCCAATGGATAGACCGGATGATCTCTTTTGCTTGACTTAATTGCCACAGAGCTCTGCCAGGAAACTGGAGATGTTTGTTAATGTATTGTTGCAAGGAAACAGGCAGAACATACCTTTAGATTCTTTGGCACTACCGAAGACTGTCAAAAAGGACTAGGAAAGGGTTTCATGCATTCCTTATTGTTATTCCACATGAAATGAGAGGAGAAATCCTAGCACCTCATTTACAAAAGACATCAAAGATAAACTAAATGCCACGACTGGGCCAACCAGGCAGCGCAGTGACCACCACGGAACTAGCAGACAACCACAATGCAAAGACCCTTCAAAAATACCACCTTTACCAGACAGAGCTCGCAAGAGACTGGCTGTAAATTTATGCAAGTTCGCAGGACCACACTGCCTGGTTGACATGGACTATTTTTCCAGGGCTATAGAACTAACGTACTTGAAAACCATAACATGTCACAGTGGTGTTGAGAAGCTGACGCACCTTTTGCTCGTGTCTGTATTCCAGAACTACGAGAGGCGGACAGAGGGCCACAAGCTGCTGCAGCAGAATTTAAGTCATTCTGAACAAAATATGATTTTGATCATCCAACTGGCAGCCCACATTACACACAGGAGGCAGAGAGAGCTGGGCAGTCAAGAAAGCCCTGCACAGGAAGAGTCGTTCTTCCCTCTTCTGAGCTACAGATCAACTCCAATAGCAGATGCTTGTATATTGTCCAGCACAACTGCTGATGGGAAGATAACTCAGAGCCACTGTCCCAGCTTGGAGATAGGCTCTTTTCCAAACGTGGCCAGACACAAAGAGAGTAGCTATATAGAATGAAAAGGCTGGAAGAATTTAGGACCACTTTTATGGCAGATGACACTAAGAAAGCAGCCAGGTCTAGAACCTGGTGACTATGTTCACATCAGTTGGAGGGGGAAAAAAAAAAAAAAGGACAAAAATCACAAAGAAGAAGAGCTCAGGACCCACATCATGACATCTACAGTTTGTTCCTCAGAAAGAACAATCCACAAAGCAAACTCACAGACAGTAGATGCAGCCCAAGATGATGACGACGACGACGACGACTCAACGCGTCACAACCAGGATGTCACCAGAGCAGCACTCAGGTCAGACATCAGAGTCCAAGGTGGGCTAGAGGACAGATGAAGAGCCAAGCATCAAGAGGCAGGGTCAGATTACCAAGACATCGGAGTCAAGCACCACGTTCCAGAGAGAAGAGCAAAGGAAAGGAGGAACCAGAGTCAGAGCACGAGCACGCTCTGCAACAGCAGCAGCAGTCTACACTGTTAGGCAAATGGCACTCCTCTGTAGCCTTCTCATTTAAATACTGGTGTCGGCCAATCAGCAGGCTGTAAAGAGATGCCACTCATGCCCTGCTGGGTGGTACTTCCTGCCAGGCCTAGAGTTCTCCCATCAAGAAAGCCCCAGTGGCACTCTAGAGGCCCCAAGAGCCTTGGCGCCAGGTTCTAGCGCTGCAGGCTCCTTAGTAGAATCCTAGGCCTAGATGGGACCTTAGGAGGAATGTAAACCGACTCTAGCCAGCCCTGGTGCCTAATGGAAAGCAGGATGCCCAGGCTGTTGTGCAATCAGATGGGGTGGTTACAGAAGCTGAACTATAACGTGCTCCCGCGTATTTTGCTGGTGTCAGGAAAGTCAAAGGGGGAGAGGTACCGGAATGTGCTGTTTGGCTGTTATACTGTTTGGCCACTAGGCGGCATGGTGCGTTAGCACAAGCACTTGGGGCTCGGGTACTAAGTTCTACAGGTCCCAGGTTCAGTTCTACCTGTTAGCGTTAGACCCCTTCCCCCCCGAGGATGCCCAAAAAGAAAAAGGGGGACTAGGCGTGGAGCAGAGCAAAACATCACCGTTCCTGAGGGTGCTGAATGGTGCAGAGATACTTTCCTTCAGTTAGCCCCAGGCAGGGCAATTGAAGCAGTTTTGACTGAATGCATTGGGTATGTATTTCGCTCAGAAGCAACCAGTGCACCTCAGGCCTGGGTGCACAGCCTGCGTTCAGAATTGGGTCCTCCCTGTTCTAGCGGAAGGTCGAACATGTGGTCCATGTCTTAGAGACTCACCGGTGAAACAGAGCAAAGAAAAGGTACCCTGGGCGAAAGGCAGAGGCAAGCGGGGAGGGTGAGGCTACCCCTCTCTACCTGACCTTTAAAATGACAGGAAATGGGGGAGCCACTGAAATGCAGAATTCGTCAGAGCTGGGCCTGGCTGGTGAGAGCTCCGTGGTCGGGGTAAGCACGCCAACAGGCGGAGACGCGGAGCAGTCAACTGGGCTTCCAAGTCCCTGCCACGATGAATCAATTCCCATTAGCCTAGGCTGAGGCTCAGGACACCCTGCTCTCAAGCGATCAGCTGCTGGAGACCAAAGGAGAAGCTGACCCTAGGTGGGCCAGGTGATGGGGACAGAGGCATGCCAAGCATTGGGGGAAAGCAGACTGATGGGGAACAGAAGACACTGGACAAGACAGGCCACCCACCAGCAGAACCCCCAGATCTAACCTTCCGTGGAGAAGTCAGAGGCGCCAGGACAGCAGTGAGCTAAAGTCTCAGGCCAGCTCTAATTGCTGGCCCAGTCCTGGGGAGGGGAGCGAGGAGGCAGCTGGGAGAAGGTTCAGCCATTTACACAAAAGGTGGGGGCTCCTGGGGGGAGGCCTGGAGCTGGGGAGCACGGCTCTTTAGCCTTCTGCGCACATCAGCAGGGGAAGGCAGATTCATTTGCTGGCCTGATTGGACTGATGAGATTTCCATATTCTTCATTAAGGGGCTGCCAGCGAGCGCGCCTGGCCTGCCATTTCCCATTACTCACAGCCTATCCATTATGCAAAAGGAGAAGGGGCGAGGGTAGAGACAGCGGCCCAGATAGCAGCTGTAATGATCCTGTCAGCACCCGCACCGCGCTCCACAGAGAAGGGAGCGAGAGCAGCTAATGCACAGGGAGGTTGTGGCATTGGCTGTTTGCATGAGCCACCTGCCTGCTCCTCACCTCACTGCAGCCTCATCTCCCAAGAGAATGACAATGCCCAGCCTCGCTTCGCTTGGATGCGCTGAGCAGTGTTTGCAGCTGTTGGATGTCTGGCCTCATGGGTGCTGAGAAGAATGCAATCAGCTCTGGGGTGGGCGCCAGTAACCACTAGACACAACAGGGCAAATTACAGACCAATAGACTGCAGTAGGCCTTTACAGGTCACGCGTCATGGGGTTTTTTTTTTGGGACCAGAGAGCAAACAGTACCCATGTTTTTAAAGTTGGGACTCCCACCAGTGGCGAATGAAGATCGTTAGCCTCATTTTATAGGTGGGGAAACTGAGGCACGGAAGGATGGAGTGATTTTCCCATGCTGAGCCAACAAACCAGCAGCAGTGCTAGTGAAGGAAACGGAACACTGGAATCCTGATGCCCAGGCCCCTGCTCTAACCACTAGACATGTGGGCTCACCTCAGAATCTTTCACATTACCATCCTCCCAAAAGCAGATGGCCACCATGCCCCGACCCATCCTTCTGCATTTCACCTGAGATACCCACAGAACTCCTCTGTCAGGTGGAACACAAAACGAGGACCTTCCATTCCACCACTTGCCCTTACGGAAAATATTAACGGTTGACATTTCAAACAAATGGAGGCCATTGTTACCTCATTGTGTTTTCTGCCATGTTTGGCTAGACTGGGATCTCACTACTACCCTGCATTAGCCTCCAATAAGCTCCATCAGCTGGGCTCCTGCTGCTCACAGCTTTCTGGTCCTCAGCCTTGCCCTGTCTCCTACTCTTCTCTGACCCTCTGAGTCAGCACTGAATCAATGCCCCAGCAGGGATTTGAGCAGTGGTATAAAATAGATGAAATTCAAAACCAAGATCTGGAGCATATGTGGTTGTGCAGGTCCCCAAGATTACCTGCCGAGGCCTGCCTAGGCTTGCCACTTTCGTCAAACCCCCTCTTGGGTAATTTGTTCTACGGTCCTTAAACGTTCCCTGGAGCGTCATCTGAAGGGGGTTTTCTTCCTCACATCCTGACCTGAGCTATAAGAGAGACGCACTTTCACGGGCTGCTGCACTTCACCCCAGAAACTGTGCCACTTCAGGGGGGAATGAAGCGACTGCTGACTTACTTGACTTAAATTCTTATACTCCGGGTGGAGCAGAGGTCATCTACAAGTCTCCTCCACTTCACTCTGTCTCGGAACAAAACTTCTACCGACCCCAGGAGTACCCCAGTTGTTGTCCTCCAATCTCAGTAGATCTTCTCCACATTGACCGAGGTCTTCCCCTTTTTGTATTTTCCCTCGTGGTTCCACAAGACAGCGTGGCGGATGATGCTGGATGATGGTTTTCTGAGGGTGTGGCCTGGCCATTCCCACTCTCTTCTCTTGATTTCAAAGTCAAGTGGTTCTTATCCTGCTGTGTTCCAAAGCGCCTTGTCTGCGACCACGGCTTGCCATTTGATGAGAAGGATGTACCTCAGGCATCTGTTTATGAATGTCTGAATGAAGCGCACCCAGTTAACTAACTACTCCTGCATCCTTTCAAATGATAGTCGGCCAAGGGCAGATTCTGACACCCCTGCTTGTGCTGGGTGGTAGGTATTATTGTATCATCGAGAAGAACCAGAACAAAAAGACGGCTTCTGCCCTGAAGAGCTTACTCCAGGCCCAGTTATTCTATTGAACGTGAATAAGAAAATCAAAATCTGATCCTGTTCTGGCAGCACTTCCCCAGAACGCACCACCTCCTCCCTTTAACTCTTCTGCATGCCGGGCCCATCTCCCCATGGCTCCCACATGTCTGAAACCTCCCATTATTCAGGTTTCCAGAGGAACCGCCCAGTGCCGTACCACCACTGCCACCCCAGTTTCACCAAGAGACCCCAGGGCTGCAGCCAGCCAGGTGTGCTGAAAAACACACTAGCTCCCCAAGCACTCACAGCCATGGTGACTGAACCACAAGGGACTCAGCATGGCCTGCAGTGAGTAACACTCCTTGCTTGCTCTGCCCAGTACCTGCCACCAGATGCCTGCTTTAAGTGTCCTGCCTCCCAGCAGTTCCTGATCTGTTTGATGCTTGGTGCTGGGATGGAGGTGTGAATTCAGAGGCCATATAATGCTGGGAATTTGCACAGCCGGGTGTTCTCAGACCCCATGGCGGGCAGTCGCTGCTCCTGGGAGGTTCCTCCATGACAGAGTGCTGAGGAACATATCCCAGATCCTTCACTGCCTCTTCATCTCATCAAGTGGGTCAAGCAGGAGACTAACAGGAAAAAAAATCCCAGTCCTCCCCACACTGCTACGGAATAAGACATGAGCAGGTTAGAATGGTCTCTGCCACCACTGGGGTAAACCACCAGCAGGCGGCACTGACAGAGGCGTGGGGGGTCACAGCAGGATTCTCACACAGCTGCTCCAACTACCACTTGAGAGAGGGGGAGCTACCATACTCCTAGATCCCAACGTGTAGCCTACGGTTGTGGGAAGTCCTGACACAAGAACCTTCCCATTTGGCCTGTGATTAACCCACAGAGCAGGGCGAGGCGAGGAACCGGGACTCAGGTGTCTGTGTAACCCACGTTAACCCACAGTGGGGTGTTGGCCCTCACCAGCGGGGGCACCTTTACAAGCCTGGCCTCTGAGCCCACGCACTCAGGGCGTGCGCTTTCAGATCCATATGTGACCGGTTCAGTTGTCTGGATTAGCCTCGCAGGAGTGTGCTTACAGAGCTGAGGCTGACTTTTCCCCATCCAGCACCCGGTCACCCATGCAGTTAGACTCGGTGTGATTGCTAGGAGAGCTGGGATTTCACCCTAGGAAAAGCGCCCGAGCATGCAGCTGGCTCATTTGAAAGTGGGGTCCAATTCTCTTCTGGTGCTGTTGGAAATCGGCAGCAACTCTTGAAGTCTGTGGAGTTATGCAGCCGTACATTCCGTATGCACAAAATCTGCATCAGGCCTGGTTCCTGTGAGAGGGGGTGTCAGTTCATGACAGGCCTGGTCAAGGGGCCCATGCCTGGAAGGGCTGTACCTCCTGGAAGGAGAGTCCTGGCAAGACCTGTTGGTATGTCCCAGCCAATGGGAATGGACCACGGTCGCAGAATAGAGCAAAACTCTTTCAAGCATGGTAAGCACTGAGTGATAACTGAACACTACCACCAGTACTGCAGTTAGGGGTACCTCATCCTGCCAGCCAGGCTGTAACTCTGCTTTTTGTGCTCTGTCACCCTTGCTACCAGGACCGTAAGACAGGGATCAAGTCATTCATCTGCACGGAGAAGGGCCCTGAGCATTCTGGGGTACTGCAAAAATAATCATAATAAAGGTGTTTAAATCCCTGCCTTGTGGCGCAGTCTGGTCCAAACCAGAGGCAGATGTCCCAGTCCCAGGGGAACTGACTTCTGGCAGCACTGAGTGAGTAGCCTCCAGAGAGACGGTGAATTCCATCAGAGAGACAACTCTCCATTCACTGTAACCTCACTGTGTCTCTCCTCCTGGCACACGAAGAAATACACAGCAGAGGAAAAGTACCGTTGCCACTGTAGAAAGTGCCACCACGTTACCTAACAGCCTCCACACCACCTTCTTGTGGGTTCACCTCCATGGAAGCAGCTCTCCCTCTTGGAGGAGCTGCACGTAAGCCCGACTGTTTGCAAAAAGGGGTGCCATTCTGACAACGGGGCAGGAAGCAGGAAGGTGGTCAGACCAGCCGTTCAAGGATGGATGAGCACCTAAGGTCTGCCGCTGGAGTGGAAAAAGCAGGATGCTCCACAGCAGTAGGAGATGGCTTGCAAAGGGACCTGTGTTTCCAGTGGATTCCCTTTTTGGGACACAATGGGGCTGGGAGCTGAGGAGAGCCCCATGGGACTTACAGTGGCGGTTCACCCAAGAGGAAGTTCCCCCCTCTTGCACAAGTCTTGAGGCCTGCGCTGTTCTCAGGACTGTGAGGGGGGCCCTGCCTCTGCTCCTGCTACCCCGAATCCTGGCTTCCTTCCCCATTCCTACGTCTCTGCTCCAGGCCAGTTTGTTTGGAAACACAGCCACCCTGGCTTCCTCGGTTCAGCCCATCAGTGCACGGGTCCCCTGCCCTGCCCGGCTTGGTCCGCAGCTGCCCCTGCAGCCTTCTGTCCCCGTGTGAATTTCACCCCCAGTGCTGCCCCCCCACCTCCAGCTCAGCTGCTCTGTGCAAGGAGAAGGGGAGATGCACAGGGTGGGGGATTACAGCTGGAAACACTTTGTCGAAGAGGAATTCTTTCCTAAGACAAAAGCCCAAGCAGGAGGCTTGCCAAACGAAAGGGCAGCCAGGCAGGACGGCCCAGGCTGCTGGAAATAGCCAAATAGCCAGGGAGGCATTCGTGCCAGCAGGAGACCTCCCCAGGATCATAGACCAGAGAGCCCAGAGGTCTGCTGAGTGCTGCCCTAGTCCCAGGAGGGGCAGAGGCAGGAGCAACAGCAAGGCAGACGTTGCTTGGCCTCAAGTCGGAACAGAGGTGTTTATTGACTAAAATGCCACTTCTACCTCTGCTGCCGCTGATTGGGGTTTGCAGGCCACTCCCTTGTGAGCTGGGGCTGCCTAGTTCAGCCCTGCAGTAGAGAAATGGGGGCACCAAGGGGCTGTCCCAGGGATGCTTCCTGCAGTCGGGTAAAGCAAAGGAGAGCAACACCCCCGCTCTGCCTGCAGCACCAGGCAGGCCTGCAAGGGGTGATCTAGTGTGAGCAGCCCTGACCTATGCCTGATGGGACTCCCCCAACAACTGGGTGGCCCAGGAGCCGAGGCAGGGAAAGTTGACCAGAGTAAAAGCATCAGCTGGCTCCTGCTGTCATAGCTTTGTATGTCCAGCCAGGCTCTAGCAGGGCTCCAATCTAGGGAGGGGTTGAAGTTGGTTCTGCTTTTTTGCCATGACTTGTGGCAATGGCAGGGAGGGGTCCCAGAGCAAAGAGGTGCTCCTGGAGCCGCCAGTCAAGCCTGACCTTGGCTGTCACCGGAAGGCAATTATCTGGCTGCTAAGCGATAGCAGCCTGCCAGTCGAACAATCCAAAATGCACACACCCTTCCCCACCCCCTCTTGTAGCATGGTCACTGCCCCACCTGCACAAGGAGCAGTAACTTTCCACCGGCCTGAGCCTGCAGACAAGTCACCCCGAGAGGCAGCTCTGCGCACCAGCACAAGAGCATAGATTATGGATGGAGCTTTGCAAGGCGCTTGCCTCATCTCGCTCTGATTCATCGCCGGGGTAATGGGGAGAGAGCCGCAGAATGCTGATGAATAAATGGCAGGCGCGCCAGCTTCGGCCGCTCCTCGCTGGCTCGCGGCGATATGTCAGGGGCTCGTTGTTCTTGGGCCTCTCTCTTTAGAGGAACGTTAGCAAGGCCAGGGGAGGCTGTTACTGGCAGGGCTGCACCCTGTGCTGCCCTGGGGATGGGCACTGGGACAGCACAAAGGAGCCGGAACACATGGTGAGGGGCAACGGAGCTCAGCAGAGAAAGTTTCCCATAGTAAAAATGTCAGCTGGCTGACGCTGTCAGGGACAGCAGCCCAGAGGCAGTGACGCCGTGGACAGCGGTGGAGATGCTCCAACTGGGAAGAGCGAATTCAGCACAAGCTTTGCCTCTCACCGATTTGCTCTCCAGCCTTCTTCTGTCATCTCCCTCTGTTCACTGCCACCAGCGCAAATGCACGGTGCCACGTGCCCGGGGGAAGGCTACGAGCACCGTCCGTGCGCTTTGTAACCGGCCTAGACCCGGGGACGGTCTTGCCTCCGTTTTCAGCCAGGGCCGCTTGTCCCGCTGGCCCTGTTTGCACGGCTGCTGCTCTTGCAGGCGACCTGCCCACTCCAGGGGTGGCCAGCGCGCGTGAAGTGGGCGCGCACGGCAAGCGGAAAGGACCACGCGGAGCAGTGCTGCCTCCGTCTGGCATATGTGCCATTCAAGCTGTGTCTACAGGTGCACGCTACTTCGAAGTAGCGGCACCAACTTCGAAATAGCGCCCGACGCGTGTAGACGCGTCGGGTGCTATTTTGAAGTTAACTTCGATGTTAGGCGGCGAGACGTCAAAGTTGCTAACCTCATGAGGAGATAGGAATAGCGCCCTACTTCGACGTTCAACGTCGAAGTAGGGACCGTGTAGACGATCCGCGTCCCGCAACATCGAAATTGCTGGGTCCTCCATGGCAGCCATCAGCTGGGGGGTTGAGAGATGCTCTCTCTCCAGCCCCTGCGGGGCTCTATGGTCACCGTGGGCAGCAGCCCTTAGCCCAGGGCTTCTGGCTGCTTCTGCAGCAGCTGGGGATCTATGCTGCAGGCACAGGGTCTGCAACCAGTTGTCAGCTCTGTGTATCTTGTGTTGTTTAGTGCAACTGTGTCTGGGAGGGGCCCTTTAAGGGAGCGGCTGGCTGTTGAGTCCGCCCTGTGACCCTGTCTGCAGCTGTGCCTGGCATCCCTATTTCGATGTGTGCTACTTTGACGTGTAGACGTTCCCTCGCTGCGCCTATTTCGATGTTGGGCTGAGCAACGTCGAAGTTGAACATCGACGTTGCCGGCCCTGGAGGACGTGTAGACGTTATTCATCGAAATAGACTATTTCGATGTTGGCTGCACGTGTAGACAGAGCCTCAGTGTCCTTGGGAAGGAGGCACCCAAATGCCATTTGACGGAGGGGGTGGCTGACGCTCCTCAACCCAGGGGAAGTTAGGGGCCTGAATCCCTTTGAGGATCGAGGTCTAAGAACTCTCCCCACTTTACTATTGGTGTCACACTTTGAGTCCTCGGCTAGAGATGAGAGGCTGGGGTACACACAAGGGCTCCTGCTCCAAAGCACCCAGTAAAAAGACAGAAAAAGGCTGAGGGGGAAACTGAGGCACAGAGCAGGGCAGTGACTTGCCCAGTGGCGCCTAATGGGTCACTGGCAGGGCTGGCTCTGGAATCCAGGTCTCCGGAGCAGGAGGGGAGAGCCCAGCATCTTCACACCCGGATGTGCTCTGGGGCTGGGCTGACACAACCTCCAGTGGCCCCTGTCTCCCCCAGCTCCTGCGCCAGGGCTGACGCCAGAGGCCTGAAGATGTCTGTTCCCACAGGGCATCAACAGCAAGGGAGAAAGGGGCCCTGACAGCACTGCGCCCCTCAGGTCCAGCTCACAGCAGCCTGATGCGCTAGGACTCTACCAGGCCTCCACCCCATAAGGCAAACTGAGCAGACAAAGCCGGCAGCCTCAGGCTTTTCATGTGCAATATAAACCTGCCTGAGGCGCCGCCGCCCCCCACCCCGCTGGTTTTAATGAAGGCAGCAGCAGAGTTTCTGCATTAGCTGCTCCTCTCCTTCCACTGTGTCCCTTCCAGCGCCCCCACCCGCTAGGCTCCCTCCCCATTATTGGATTAACACAAAGGCCCAGGACAGTTACCAGGTGCTTCCCGTAGATAAGGTGGGAGCAGGTGATATTCCCTGATCTGACATTTCCAGTGACAGGCTCCTGGATGGGAAACCCGTCTCTCTGTCGCGAAGCAAACAGAGCAGGTTCCAGCAGTCCAGACGCAGAGCCAGAGCTGGCAGGTTTCACGCCGAAGCCACAAGTTAAACCCAGGCCAGGGGAAACCCCACACAGACAAACACTGCTTCTCTTCCTAGGACTCTTCAGCTGGAGTCCAGTCCAGCTGGGCCTAGAAAGCCACTTTGCTCCCAGGTGATCTGCCTGCCTGGCTCTGCCCAAGCAGGGGGACCTGCTGTGTCGGACATCTGGCTCACCTTCCTGAGGTGATGACAGGGTAGCCACTTTTAAGGCCTTTCCCCCTAAGGTCTGGTCACTCCTTGTTATTTAGGGTCTTTGTGGGTTATACGGCCAATTCCTGCCCTGTTGAGTTCCCAGCCACATAAGAGAAGGGGTGTTTGGAAGACCTAGATTGAGGGAACAACTTCTCCTCACAGCAGGGGTGGGCGAACATGTCTGCTCCTTGCCAACAGCAGGACAACCATTTGCAACACCAGCTTGGCGGGACACCAAAGCAGTCATGGTCAAAGGGGTTAACGTGCAGCCCGAGTTAAGGGGCTTGGCTGACGTACGGTGCTGGAATCTGGGGGCTGCCCTGCTGGGCGAGGAGGGGTGAAAGAGTCGCCAGGAAGGGTAGGCCGCTGATGGGAGTGAGGAGAGACTGAATCACAGGCCAGTTGCATGGGGATGAGGTTAAGAATGATGAAGCTGTGTGCACCTTTGTGAGGAGTGCAGTACCCAGCCAAGACCTTCAGTTATTGCCTGACTTGGTACTAAAACGAGAGCATTTTAATTTCAGCAAACCCACCGACTCCCCTGTCAGGCGAACGCTGCCTCGGCTGCCAGGCGTCCCACAGACAAAGGGACGGTGCAAAATTCTATTGTGTGGGAGGAAAGGGAGACCCACACGTGGTGCCGGAGGGAACGGTAACCCAGTGTAACTCCCTGGGGAGTGCATAAGTCCCCCTCTCTCTCTCCCTCTCGCTGAGCCTTGCCTGGCCTCAACACCTGAATCTCTCCTGGGCGGCCGCTCAAACACTCAGCTTACACGGAACACTGGTGGCTGGAAAGAAGCCGGTTTCATTCAGGAAAACCTTTGCTTGGCTGTAGCTCCTGGGTCTGTTTGGGTTGAAAGCTGCAGAAAAAGAGACTGACTTCTGGCTAGCCTGACACTTATTGTCAAAACTCTAAACCAAGAGAAATAAATCGGGCTGCGCCGTCCTGGCTGCAAAAGCCAGCAGCGCACTGACGCAGCAATTTGCATAGAGGGCTCGTTCCCAGCCAGCCAGTCTGCCCCGGAGACAGGTGCAGCGCCCGTCTGCATCACATCCGGAGCCAGCAACCACCACCCACCTGCCTGTGGGAAGCTGGCCAGTCTTGGGTCAGAGTGCGGAAGCTCCATCTGGTTCTGGGGGATTGAGGCCTACGACTCCAGGCAGGGCCCCGCTCTATGTTGGTGGCCTGTCGTGCGCAGCGTGCGGGGAGGCAAGGGTTAAGAGTACCGTTTACCACGCCACCCAATTTAGATGCCCATTAGCCAGTCATTGTTGCGCCAACAGTGATAGGCGTTGAGTACCTTTCCCTCTGGCCGCATTCCAGCCCGACAGAGGAAGCTGCTGAGAAAATGCAATTATAGCAAACAACAGCCAAGCGCGAGAGCGCCGCAATCCACACCTGGCACTAATTAACTTAATTAGCCCTTAATGAGCTACACTGGTCGGAAGGCCTATTTTTACTTAATTATCCCCTAATGCGCTTGGCAGAAGCGGGGGCCCTGATGGATGGAGTGGCTGTGGCTGGCTGCCTCCTGCCCATCAGGAGGTTCTGTCATCCCTGCAGCCTTAACGAGCGACTCTAGCTGCAAGGGGAGAAGTGCTCTGGGCCACACAAGAGCCTCAGATCCCTGTCGCTGCCAGGAGGGGCGTCAGGATCAAGCTGGCGGAGGGATTCACCCAGTGTCAGGCTGGTCCAAGTCCACCCTTCCCCTCCTCTGTTCCCTGCCCCAGCGGGAGTGAGGAGCAATTAACAGCAGCACCAGGGCTGGAATCAGAGCGTGCTGCAAAGATGGGCTGGAGGAGGAAAGCAGCGAGTTTCTGGGCGACCCCAACACCCAGACCGTGAGAGCAGCTCTGCGGAGGCACACCCAGCAACGCACAAGAGGCCTCGTCCCTGGCTGGCGAAAGGCAGCTGGGCACTTCCCTTGCAGCGGCAGGGATTTTAAGTGGCTCCACGTCTCACCGAACACCGACACGCAGAGCTGGAAACCAGGCTGGCTCACGCGCAGGGTAGGGTGCTTCAAGGAGACTATCGGAACGTGGCTGGACTTTCTGGAACGCTGGTGCGTTTTGAACCTACAGCCGCAGCCCAGATGACACAGTAACGTTTAAATGTCGGCTCTGCGACTCTGAAGAGCTGGGCGGGTCCAAGCTGCCACCCCATCACAGCTTGTACAGGAAGGGAAACAGAATGTGTCATTCCGGCGCTGCTTTGACTCTCAGGGGAGGGGATGAGGCTTTCGCAGGATAAGCAAAACAAACGAGCAGTCCTGGAGCACTTTAAAGCCTAACAGAATAATTTCCTAGGTGATGAGCTTTTGTGGGGCAGACCCACTTCTTTAGATCTGGAAATAGACCTGCACCCAACCAAAGGCCAGCGGTAGTGTTTGCTATGGCGCCTATTGCCACAGTGTCTAAGATAGGCGGGGAATAAGCGGCCCACGGGCCAGACACAGTTTGCCAGGGTCAGAGCCTGTCGTTACTTACTTCAGCATCCACAGGTCTGGCCGTGGCTCACTGTTCCTGGCCAATGAGAGCCGCAGAGAAAGGGTGTCCCTGTCTGCAATGCTTCCAGTGGCTCCTACTGGCCAGGAATGGTGAAGTGCAGCCAAAGGGAACTGCGAGAGGACGTACCTGTGCATACACAGGTAAATACAGCGTCTGGCAATCCACTTGGGCCTAACCCTGGTGAACCGCCTGCAAGCTGCTTATTGCTCACCCCCAATCTAACCTGCCTGGTGTGGTAGACAGCAGGGAACCTTCTGCTAGCAGGGGGGCCACCTCCCATTGCAATGGCTCTGCAGAAAGCCCCATAACTAGGGAGCAACCCTAGGGTGTAACTTAGGCTGCTTCCTTGCAGCTGCACACTAGGCATTCGGTGTATCACAGGTCCCGGAGATGGGCGCTGTTGATACTAACAGCAGAGTTCAAACAGGGGAGGTCAGATGTTCGCTGGATGCATTCAAACACTGCTTGCAGCTCCGAAGGCTCTTGGGGAGAGCAGAAAGTTACATTTGCCTCATCCAGGGTTGTTTTGCTTTGCTCACCCGTTTCTTGTCTCTCCCAGGCAGTACTAGTGAGGCTGATCCCATTTGTTCTCTGCAGCGATCAATACCGAATGCTCCAAGTGAGCATCTCCAAGAGCAGCCAGACTAGGTGAGATTTCTAAAGGTGGGACTGATGCTGCTGCTTCCCAGCTTGCTGCTTTGCTGGTCTGCAACAAGAGGAGGCTGGCTCCAGGCAGAGAGAGAGTGTGAGAGAGAAAGAGAGAGATGAACTGGGACTTCAATACACCTCTTGGCTCTTTCCCTGGCAGGAGGATTCTGTAGACAGGGCACTTGACAAAGACCCAAAAGACTCAAGGTCACTGCCTGGCTCTGCCACTAGCTGCGTGACCCTGGTCCCCTCTTTCCCTACCTCCCCTTTGTCTATTTCAGCCCTAAGCTAAACGTCCATGTGGTGCCAAGCACAATAGGGCCGATCCTGGCCGGGAGACATGACTCACTGTGGTATAAATTATAATCTGACCCTAGCTGCAAATCCAAGCCCAGACACTCTGCCAGCTGATTTGTGCCCAGTCCCTTCCTGGAAGTGGGGTTGCACCCACCCCAGTCCCTACCCCGTAGCAAGTAACCTCCAGGATCTCTCTCTATAGCAGAACATTCTCTCGACGCAGCCAGTGGTGGAGGTTGGCTATCCCCCTCCACTGCCTCTGTTTGTATCCCTGTAGCTCCACTGCCATTACATCAGTGGAAACCTGGTAGACTCAGCCTGGGAGTTCAGAGCGCTGGACTCTCCATTCGGAGGTGGGGGTGGAGAAATGCCAGCTAACGACACATGCACCCTGGCTTGCAAAGCACTGAAGTGGCCAGCGAAGGAAGGGGTAATGCCTGCAGGGCCCAGGCAAGGAAGATCATTGGTGCTTTCATTAATCTTTCCTCTGCAGAGGCGATCATCAGGGGATAATTAGCCAAGGCACCAGGGATGTGGGGCGTGTGTGTCGATTTTCATGCGAATAACTGCTCCCCTCCTGACCCCTTCTCCCAAAAGGTAGGTTTTTTCACCTTGAAGTTAATTTATGACAAACTTTGCAGCCTGAAGTGGGCTCAGAGGACTCTGGCTGTGAGATTCCTTTAGCCCAGTCTCCCTCCAAACCCCCTGCCCTGGCCCATCTCTCCCACAGTGCCATCTGAGTCAGGAGCAGGGCGCTGGGGAGCCCCGTGGTGGTGGAGAAAGGCTGGAGGAGAGCTGTGGAGCAGAGTGCCAGGGGCTGAAGGGGCAGGAAGAGAAAGACAGGAAAGAGATGGTGGTAAAGGAAGGAAGGAGACTCTCCCTTAAGCAAGGTAATAAGTCTGCCTCCTGGTTGGAAGTGTCAAGAGGCAGCTGTGAGGAGCCCCTCAGCTGCCGTGAATTCCTGGGATGGTTCCCAGGGACCGGGAGTTTTCCTGCTTGGCAATGTGGAATGACAAAAGGGGCCTGTAGCTCAGCAGATTTACTGCCATTGTGCTCTCGTGGGTCTTTGGCTTTGTTGGTGAGAACCAGAAGGCTGCTTGAGTGTGTGTTCAATGACATTCGCCCAGTGATGCCAGCAGATCCCACAAGGTTCCCCAAAGACCACAGACCAGATAAGGGCTGCAGATGCCTGGCCAGGGTTTGTTGCCTATCAAGGAACAAACAACAGCTGTCAAGTGTAGTACACTGTACTGATACACTGCACAGATGTACCTGCAGCAATGGACTGACAGTCAGTGGGAATTCCACTATCCCCCTCGGTCAGACTAAGACGGTCCCCAAGACACCACATGATAGACAGGCACAAACAAAGTACACCTCACTGCTGGTGTGTCAGGCTATCGCCCTCTGACACTACCTAGTACCACCCACCTCCCTGTACCTCGTGGTTTGGTTAGAGCATCTCTTATCCGTCCTGCTGTCTTTGTAGACCCTTTCCTGAACCTGGGTCTGGATCTGTGAGGAGTAGGTACTGAGGTCTTTTTTAAGGAGCTGGTGGTACCTTGTGACTGCAACCTGTACCAGTTATTGTTCTGCACCTGAGCCAATTACCAGTTAGTGCTTTGTACTCTCAGCCCTGTCGGTGCCATGTTCTTTTAGCAGGGGGCTGCCTCTTGTTCACAGCTTGGCTTTGCTTTGAGCCATGTTTTGCCCATTGTTGCCTCAAACCAGGCCTGTGCTGTGTGGGCTTAAGCCTTCCATTTTACTACAGAGCCTTACCTCGGACCAGAGAGAGCCCTTCCCTCCCACCCCGCCCAGCCACACACACCCCCGGCTGCAAATCTGCACAGTTCAGTCTGCAGTCAGGAGGCTTCTGCTGGTTGACACTTGCTGACGAACTGGCTCACTAATGTGCTACCTGCAGTGGACAACTGTCCACTCCCCCGAAAACTGGGCACCGCCGGGCCCTGATCTGCTCCACCCACCTGGTGCTCCTCCCCAGGGAGCGGAGCCAGGGTGTGGGGCAGTGTTCCCCATAAGCTGGGAGCTTGGGAAGTTGCCCAGGAGAGATTCAGGTGCCGCCCAGCTGATTAGCAGAGCGCCCACACAGCCGGCAGCCTGTGTGTCTATTGGTGGTGCACATGCCTCAGCGCACATAAAATTTATTCCATGCATGGATGGAAAACATGAGAGGAACATTGCCGTTGACCCCACCCCACTTACTGTGATAGCTGAATGAGCACTTCTGAGGATCTGACCCATGTCAGGATATAGGAACTCATTGAACAAGGGCTCATAAGCGTACATATACATGTAAGCACATGAGCCCTCTCATAGCTCCAAAGGGACCATTCAGCAAATGCTGAATCAGGCTCATAAGAGAAGAGCTCCTCAGCTATGGCCTAAGCGTGTGGTCATCACGCATGTGTATTTAAATTGCACATTGAAGTGATGGTCAGACTTACAGTGACTCTGCTGCTCTAGATTTCTTATCCACCTTCGAGGGGAGTGTCTTGACTGAAATAGCTACAGAAGAGGAAGTGGTCCCAAAGGTCTGGGGAAGGCGCTCGCTGCATTTTTAGGAGGCGGGAACAAAGGGACATTGAGTGAAATTGAAAGGAGGAAAATTCAAAACTGCTGGAAGGAAATCTCCTTTTGCCCAAGGCACCGCTCAGGTCACAGAGACGGCAGGCGACATGAATGGTATGGCCTCAGGGACCGTTATGGGTCTGACACAGAGATGGATTGGGATCAGACTGGGGAGACAGGCTAGGTCCCTCGCTCCAACCCACCGCTGTGAAATCCTCTTCTTTCTTCTCCTTGGCGGTCACTCGGTAGGACGTCTTCATGTCACCCTCCTCTTTGTGAGTCTGTTGATGGCTGATGAGCCCGATTCTGGAGCCACCAGTCTTACCACAGAAGGGAAAGATGTTGGTCACTGTGGGAGAGGACAGGAGCAGTTTTTGATGCTCTTTTCTTTTCTGCCTCTCCTCATCTGCACTGCGTCGGGACCTCTCAAATTGCATCACCCCATCATAGATTACCACTCTCCACTGGGGACGGTCTTGGGCAAGGTGCTACCAGCTGTCGACGCCAATGCTGCACTTTTTCATGTGAGCCTTCAGCATGTCCTTATATCGCTTCCACTGGCCCCCCAACACTCCTCTGTCCTTCCTCCAACTCAGAATACAGAATATTTTAGGAGGCGCTGATCAGACATCTGAACCACATGAGCAGTCCAACCAAGTTGTTGATGAATGATACTGGCTGCAATGCCGGTCATGTTTGACTCTTCCAGGACGCTGGTGTTTGTGCGCCTATCCTCCCAAGAGATATTTAGGATTCTCCAGAAGCAGCGTGCATTATATTGTTCATGTGCTTCAAATGACACTCGTATGTGGTCCAGGTTTGACATGTATACAGTAGCATTGGAACAACCACTGCACGGTATACAAGGAACTTGGGATAGATGTTCCGGTTCTCGAAGACCATTTGTCTCGAGCAGGCAAAAACAGAACTTGCAGGGCTGAAGCAATGCTGGATTTCTGCATCAATGTCAGCTTCAGTGAAAAGATGACTTCCAAGGTGTGGGAAGTGTTCCACATTTTCCAGCAGTTCTCCATTGACTTCAATGGAAGGTACATCAGATTGTTTTGTCGGCAAGGGTTGGTGGAGTAGGTTGGTCTTTTTGATGTTCACTATGAGGCCAATATTCCTGTATGCTTCAGCAAAGACACTTAAGAGCACCTGAAAGGCTGCAGGAGAAAAAGCAGCAACCATGTTGTCATCCGCGTACTGCAGCTCTACGATCGAGGTTGTGCAAGTTTTGCTTTTAGCCTTCTGTCTCCTGAGACTGAAAAGCTTCCCGTTCATTTTATAGACAACCTGCGCAGCATCTGGAAGCTTGCCATCAATGAGATGAAGGGTCATGGTGATGGAGATGCAGAACACAGCCTGGTTTGACTCCTGTCTTCAAAGGGGTCGCTTTGGTATCCTCTGTTGCTCAATACTGTGGCAGTCATGTTGTCAAGAAGCATCCTCAAGATGCTAATGAATTTTTTGGGGCAGTTGATCTCTGAGAGAATGGCCCACAGGGCGCTACAACTGACTGAGTCAAATGCTTTGGTCAGGTCAATGAAACTCATATATAAGGCTTGGTTGTGTTTATGACATTTTTCTTGCAGTTGCTGGGCGGTGAAGCTCATGTCTGCTGTTCCTCAGAATGGTGGGAAACCACACTAAGATTCTGGGAGTATTTCTTCTGAGAGTGGCAGGAGTCAGTTTACGAAGATTCAAGGTAAGATTCTCCCTGCTGTTGCCAGAAGGGAGATGCCACGATAGTTTCCACAGTCCCACTTGTCGCCCTTCTGGAAGAGACTGACCATGAACGTGTCTCTGAAATCTCGCAACATCTGCTCCCTAACCCAGATCTTGAGAACCAGGAGGTGGAGTTGTTTGTGGAACTCCGGCCCACCTTCTTTGAAGACTTCAGTGGGGATTCCATCTAGTCCAGTTGCCTTGCTGCACTTCATCTCTTTGATGGCAGCTGGGACCGCATGCAGGGTAGGAAGTGTTGCAAGGTCATCCCTAGGTAGTTGCTGAGGGATTGGTTCAAGGGATTCTAGGACCATGGTGGAGGGGTGGTTCAAGAGCTCATTACTGCGCTCTCTCTACTGAGAAGCAACAGCTTCATTGTCTTCAAAGAATTGGGCACCATCCTTTGATCTTGGAATTGATTCCATGGTCTCTTGGTCCATAAACAGCTTTGGTAGCATTGAAGAAACCTCTTGTATCGTTGATGTCTGCGAGATGCTGGAGTTCTCACACCTTCTCAGTCCACCACTGGTTTTTCAGAGCCCTTGTTTTCCATTGGACTTCTGCCTTGGCCTTGGCATGCGCTTCTCTCTTTGGCGTGCAGTTGATGTCGCTTTGCCAGGTCCTAAAGGCTTTTCTTTTTGCCTCAGTGAAACATTCCATTTCCACATCATTCTCATCAAACCAGTCCTGATGCTTCCTGGACCGGTACCCAGTGGTTTCTCCACAAGCTCCAAGGGTGGCATTTTACGATTGGCACCAGTGTCTTTCCACATCTTCAGGGTGGTCTACTGTCGGCAGCTTCCTTTGGAGCGCTATCTGGAAGTTGCTTCATCTGATGGGGTCCTCCAAGCCTTGTACATTGATCCTTCATTGGGTCTGTTTCCTCTGACTTCTCCATTTGGTGACAATCCTAATTGCCATTGTGGATCAAGTAAGGCGATGATCAGTCCAACAGTCATCAGCACTAGTCACTGCACATGTGAGAAGGACATCACACCAATCCCAAGTGCGGACGATGACATAGTCTATGAGGTGGCAGTGCTTCAACCAAGGGTGTTGCCACGAGGCCTTAAATTTGTCTTTCTGGTGAAAGAGTGTGTTTGTGATGACAAGCTCGTGTTTCACACATTTTGTAGGGAGGAGCACTCGATTGGAGTTGCAGTTGCCAACTCCTTCTTTCCCAATGGTAGCTGCCAGACGCCCGTATCTCTTCTGACCTTGACGTTGAGATCCCACAAGAGAATAACCTTGTCTTGTCTTCTTTGGGGACGTCTTTCAGGACCATGTCCAACTGGGTGTAGCACTTCTCCCTCACCTCATCTTCAGTGTCTAGAGTTGGTGCATAAGCACTCATGATGGTTGCCTGTTGGATTCTGGCAAGCTTCAAGCGGAGAGGCATGAGATGCTCATTGATGCCAACAAGGACTTCAGATAGGATCCTTGTCAGTTCGTTTTTGATGGCAAAGCCTACTCCATGAATTCCTTTTTCTTCCTGTGGGGTTCCTTTCCAGAAAAACTTGTACCCTCCGCCTTCTTCCCTTAGGTGTCCTTCTTCTGGTCTATGTGTTTCTGCCAGGGCAGCTATATTGATGTTGAATCATTGCAGCTCACGGGCAATATTCGCTGTGCATCTTTCTGGTCACTCACTGTCTGGGTTGTCCACTAGAATCTGAATATTCCAAAGTTTACTGTCCAACTTCAACTGCATAGAGGTGAATCCACTGGACTTGTTTATCCAGTCGGGGGCAGGAGGGTGGTTGAGGTGGACTACGTTTATGGCACCTTTTCTAGCCCTCTCCCCATGTGGGGTGGGCAGAGTGGATCCTAAATAGGGCTGCTCAGTCGTGGATGCAGCAGCGGGACCGTTCTAGCACCTCAGTCCTTGAAACAGAACAACTGATACATCCATCCACCGCCTATGTCCCGGTCCATGACTGCAGTCTTCCAGATTTCACAATCCTGCTCCCATTGCCAGTCACCGCAGGGCTTAAGTGTAGGAGAAGATGCCTGCACGCGACCCCTTTTAACGTGGGGAGACTGTTGCACTGCAGCCACCACGTGGATCTTGCTGGATAGAAGGCTCAGGTCCGATGGCCTGGGATCCACAGTGACTGGGAGTCTCTGTGGAAGATCCGTATGGTGGCCGGACTGCAACGGTCTGCCCACGTTGAAAGATGTCACGCACAGGCATGCGTACTGCTCCCTCGCTCTTCAGGCCGTCCCTGTGTTGTGGTGAGAGGGCTTGTGTGTCCCAGTGACCCTGAGAGCGATGTCGTAGGGCATCTCGTACCCCCACAAGGGTCACCTGTGGAAGCAAGGCCAAGGGGGAGGTTCCAGATGAAGAATGACCCTAAAAGTCCTCAGTGGCAGAACAGGCAGAGGACAGCCAGGGTAATGCCACGGCTGGGAAGGCAGATGAAGGCTGCAGCAGCCATGAGACTCCCAGTCATCCCTGGGCAGTACATGGCCATCTTTAGGGCTCTGCCTGCTGCGTCACTCCAGGCCAGGTTTAACTTTCATCTCCTCCTGCTGTGGAGCTCTACAGGAGTAGACAGAGGTGCACGGCTGTCAGTCCTGTAAGAGCAAGCAGTAAACTGCCCTGGCTCATTCTCATAGACAGGGAGCTGGGAGCTCTTCTGTTAAGCACACGTAGGACTCTGGTCTCTGGTCCAGCTCAATCATTCCCTGTCCATCTCAGGCCGAGTCACCGCACACCTGTATTCCGTCTTCTCACCCAGTCCTGCGGTTGCTGACCCCCGTTGATTTCCCCCAGCCTCGGCCTTGCACATCCTCGCACCCCCGAGGCATCTTTCAGCCACTGCTATTGTGGCCTCATGCTGCTTTCCATCCCCCTTACAGGGGGTGCTGTTGGCCTCCTGCATATGACTCACTGAAGTGGCCACTGCAGGTTATTAATCTGCACCACAGCTAGAGAACCAGATGCCCCAAAGACTTTCAACTAGGGTGCATCTGGCAGGAACAAACCTTCCAAAAGGGCAAGGGAAAGAGAAAAAAGTGTCTACCAGAGAGCTTGTGGAGAGAAAACCCCGCAAGAGGCCCATTCTTCAAAGGGGGTTCTGCAGGCAGTTGTTGTGGCTGGGGAGAAGCATGCAGGCTTTTGCATCTTGAAACTGTCCCGAGACCATCTCAGTTCAGTGTTCTGTTGATAAATAGCCCGGCGTGAGCATCTGACAGGACTGCCTCTGCTCTAAGCAAATACCGGGAGCTTATTAGCAGAATGAATGCTATTATAGGCATCTTTTCCCAGCGCCAAAGTGTTTTGGCAAAGCTGAGAGCATCGTCTACCAGCATTAGTGTCTTTTTCAAACGCCCAAGATCCGCTATTCAGGGTTGATGGGCGGGGAGGGAGGATGAAATGAGATGTCACTCAAAAACTGCCAGGAAGAAGGACAATCTGCTCCGGGAAGCTTGTCCAACTCTGTGATCAATGCTCATCTGCAGGGGATCAGCAGGGAACAGCCAAAGGTTCTGGCACAAACCAAGTACATTTGATCCATGTCTAGCAAGCTATCACCATCCATCTATCTAGGCATCGTCATTATCATTCTCCATCATTCTATATGTCTGCCCCCCCGTCATCATCACAATCAAACGTGATCCCCCATCACCATCCTCCTGTGTACTGGTTCCCACACCATTCCAGATCTTTCTGTGCTGTACCTCAGCAGCTTGGAGGCGCAGAAGTTGCTTGAAATCACGTTTAAAGCAAGGCCATGAAATGCCCCACACGCGCAAATTAAACACATGAACATCAAAAGCAAAGCGCGCCAGGGCTTGGTGCCTTAGCGCCAGAGAGCAAACACCCAGTGGCAGGATTTTCACAGGCAGCTGGCAAGGCAGGCGGAATCCGTAGGACCTGTCACCATTAGCGTTTCTTACGGCTGGTGAGCCGCTGCAAGGGAGTGGCTGGGACAGAAGCTCTGTGAAGTCATCTGGCACCAGGAGCTCCTTGAATTAAAGTCCTGCAGATTCCAGGGGAAATGCCAACCCAGTGGGAGTCTTGCTGTTGACGTCAACAGGGCAAGGGTTTCACCTTTGCTAATGGGGGACACGGTGACTGGCTCAGCTCGCCACATCTGTGCTGTCTGGGGCTGCACTTTAGCCAGGGCCCAGGTTCCCTCTGATTTTTTTCCATCAACGGTTGGAATAAGTTTTGTGATGTGCACCAAGGTATAGGTGGAGGCGCACCATTAGAAACACATGCTGCTGGTGGTGGGCACTGTGAGTGCTCTGCTAATGCCACAGCAGTGCTGCTCCATGCATGGGTCTGAGGAAGCATGGCGTGGGGGCAGGGCTGACTGCCCTTGGCCACGCCCCTTCCAAGGGCAGGGAGTCAGGACCCTCTCCCACCTTGCCCCGGGCCTGCAGTGGCTATCCGCCCTGCTGTTTATAGGGCCCTACAGTCCCCCAGTCCTGTCCTAGCACACACTGGGCTCAGGCTCACATTCAGCTGTCCCAAAGTCCTGGTCATGGATAGGAGGTGGAGGATCTTTCCCTGGCACTGTCTTTCCTGGGAATCATTTTGTACATTCATAGTATACAGTGTCCCCTGGCAGGAGAAGCAACAGTG
The DNA here is from genome assembly GCF_033958435.1 of Carettochelys insculpta. Classification (NCBI taxonomy): domain Eukaryota; kingdom Metazoa; phylum Chordata; order Testudines; family Carettochelyidae; genus Carettochelys; species Carettochelys insculpta. The sequence goes on along the minus strand of NC_134147.1, from coordinate 2,815,765 downwards.
AGACAGAAAGGAGAGCAGAGAAACAGGCATGCGAACAGAAGGAAGCCGGTGCCTAGCGCAACAGGGGCTGAGCCCATGACAATACGAATACTAACTAATAACGATGATGGATAGGAATCAGAGTAGAGGGGGGGAGAGAGGGCTGTAAGGATCGGAGGAGGCATGGGGTCGGGTAAGGACCAGGAGCTGTATCTTAGCTGCATTCAGGACAAGATAGCTTCTTCCCGGCTTGCGAGAGCTAGACAAGCTACACAGAGGTCACATGAGGGAACAGAGAAGCTAAAGCAGGTAGAGTGGGCAGCTCCGTGGCGGCCGGAGGCTTAGTGTGACCTCTGCCGGGAACTCCGTACTGCCACCTGGGCACGCAGAGCTCCCTGCCGCTCAGCTGCGACAACACACCTACGCACAGCCTTGGTTGATCTTTGCAAAGGTGGCGGCCTGCAGCTCACTGCCAGAGACTGCCCAACTATGCGGACTGACTCGCAGATGTGCCGAGCGCTTGTTGCTGCCAATTCATTTGCAATGTGGCACAGGCTCCTAAATCACTTTGGCGATGTTGGCATACACATGGGAAAGTGTTAATCCTTGTGCCTAATTCTCCTGGTCCAAGGCCCACTGGAGTTAATGGGCTATGTATCGGGCCCTGAGAGCACGGGGTACCTCAGGAGTAACTTCCCTGAAATCAGTGGAGTTACACCGGCTTCATAGAGGCATAAATGATAAGGGAACTAGGCCCCTGGCTTCTCCATCCCCATCCCTGACAGTGCCCTGCTCCAGTATTCATCTACCAAGACATGGGGAGTTCCAGCGCTTGGAACGTGGGTGAGAGAAGACATGGGAAAGAGAGAGGAGGCAAAGGAGACTACAAAGAAGCCAGGACTTGTGCGCCAGACTTGTGTGCTTGTGTGCCGAGCGTTTGTTCTTCGTTGGCCCTTTGCAATCCAGCTGAGGTCAGTGCGGACGAAGAGTCATTGCCTGGTTACTACGTGGCCTCCCGAAAATGAATATTGCGTCCCTAGCATCCCTGAGCTATCATTTATTTGTTGAAATTTCTATTTCTGTTCCTGGCAGATTGAATAAGAAACACAATCAGGAACGTGTCAAAATTATTCATTCGTTCCGTCCTTTGCAAAGTGCCCTCAGGAAAGCAGCTCAGTAAGTGCATAACTTTCAACATGCGCAAGGGGACCTACGACCCTTTCCTAACTGAGAACACTTCCTGCAATCGGGGGTCCAGGGGAACGGGTGGTAAGCCATTGCTAGAGTATAGTCTTTACATGATTTCAAGGCTCATGTGGTATTTCTGGTCCCCACCTCGACAGTTCATGTAACTAACCAATCAAGCATGAATAGCAAATTTCACATTTTTCAGTTGACTCTATGTCCTGAAATTTGCCTTTGGGAATGTTTCAACATTCTCTCCCCCCCGCTTTCGGGGCACTCAGACGTTTGTGGAAAGCCAGCCAAAAGGGCTGTATACATAGATCCATCGTCCTGAGGGCCAGGAGGGACCACTCTGATCTCCCGCTTAACACGGGCCACAGAATTTCATGCAGTGGAAAGAACTGCCGCATAAGTGGATGTTACAGAGTCTAGCAACACGGTTGTAGTAAAGTGTGTCTTTCAGAAAGGCATCAGTTCTCAAGTGAAAGGCTCCAAGGGAGGATGATGAATTTACCACTCCTCTCGGCTGAGCTGAAATCTCCATTTCAGGCTGAACAAGTGATCCCAGAAGGCTTTTTCCCAGTGGTCACACTGCTCCGGCAGTGGCCCACTGCCAGCCTGATACCTGGCACCCACGGGCACCTTTTTGGCAGACCTGGCAGGGAAGCCAAGGGCTGAATGGGCTGTGGAAACCTAGAGGTTTTAAAGTCCCCGCTTGACAAAGCCCTGACCCAAATGGTACATTTGGGATTGGTCCTACTTTCAGCACAGAGTTGGACTTGATGACCTCCTGAGGTCTCTTCCAACCCTAGGATTCTAATTCCCCTCTCCCAAACCAGGAAGGGAAGAAAGAAAAGGACAGATGGAGGAGAATGAAAAGGGAACAGGGAGTTAGAAAGAGAGCGCCAGATGGGAACCGTACGGAAGGAAAGAGAGGGACAATAAGTTTGGAAAGGGGAAAAGAACGAAATTAATGGAGAGAGGCAGAGAATCCAAATAGCAAATCAGGAGCTGAAGAGAGACTGCTGTGACCCCCTTCTCTGACAGATTTCCTTTCACTAGTGAACGTTTAAATCCATCGCCTTTTGTCCTGCACCTGGCGACCAGGGAAAGCAGGGGATAAGTTGGAGCTGAACTCTTAAGTTAATACACCCCCACTGCACACACGCCAAATTTCCTGAGCTCCAGCCCCTGAGTTCCAGTGCTTTTGATCCTTCCGTCCCAGCCGCCCTGAGCTGGTGTGTGAGCTGAAGGTATTATTAGGATGGTTTAGTTCATGGGTTCTGGCTCTCTGAGGTTGCCATGGTAACCAATCCAATTCAGCCCCCGTTCTGTTTAGCTACAGCAACTCTCCTGAGGTTCCCCGAGAAAATGTGTTTGTCAAAACAGTTTGATTTCTCTCACTTTGGGCCCTGCTTAGCGACAGCCCGAGTTAAAGATGCAGGAGGTGGTTTTATGTCGCTGCCTTGTAAAATCCTCATTGAGCCCGGATCCATTTTGCCAGCACTTTGCTGCCGGCAATGCATGAAACAATGAAATCTCCAGCCTCCTGGAGGGAAACTCGAAAGAGCAAAGGGTCAAATCCACGCTCGCGGCAACCCTGCTGCAGCAGTCGGAGTGAATTTGGTCCCAGATCTTTCTGAGTGAATGTGCACGCTGGCATGTGATTGTGTGGCTGTTGCATGTAGATATGGGTGCAGGTCTGCATGCGTGCATGAATGAAGCCGGTGGCATGGATGCTTGGGATGTGTAGCTCTGAAGGGGTGCTTCTGTTAGGTTCATCTGCACAGGTGGGTATGCATGGCATCTGCAGGTATGTCAAGGCCCATTCACAATTACACGGGGAATTGCCCGTGTCCGGCTGCACGAGGGTACATGCATGCATCTACGTAGACCTCTGCATGTGTGTGGACATAAGTGCACGGCTGCGCGTGCAAGGCCGAGGGCCGTGAGGGCTTGTGGGTAGGTGGACGTGTCCCCCAGTAGGGGTGCACGCAGGACTATGCTGCTCTGAGAGGGCTGCATGTGTGGCTCCATCCAGGTGTGTGTGTGCGTGCAAAGCTAAGAGCATGGGGCTGTGACGGTGCATGGGCGTGGCGCTGCCGGTAGATCGGGGGGTGGAGGGGCAGGGCCTGCCCATGATTTGAGGGCACGTGTAGTTCCCTGCACCCGTCTGGCTCAGGGACAGCCTCTGTCAAGCCAGCACAGCCATAAACTCCCTTTCATCTGAGCTTAGAAGGACAGTCTTGATTAGCCACAGAGAAATCTCCAGTCCCATTGAAACCCCAAACCCCACCACAAACTGAAAGAGTTTCACATTTCCTAGCAGGTTTCTGCTATTAGCAGCTTTTAAATAAAGCAAAATCACTGAGTGGAAAAAGCTGGGAAATCCCAGGACTCTCAGCCCCTGCTGTACTGGTTACCAGGGGAAGGGCTCTCTCCACTCCTCATGGGCTGAGCAGCAGTGGGCAGCATCAGGGAGGCAGTCAGAAGTGCAGCCCTGGATGGGCAGGGAACCTTGCACACACTGGAAGTGAGAAACTGTAGCTTCGTTTTCCTGGGCATGCAGACAGCGTCTAGTCCACTGTAGGTGCCACCCGGAGGGCAGTAACAACAATGTCCCACTACTGGAGACTGAGACTTTGAGGTGAGATACAGGTGGAACCTCTCTAATCTGGCAATTTCTGCTCCAGCAAACATCTGTGGTCTGGCATGACTTTGGTTAGCTGGATGACCACTTATCATGGGTGTGACCAAGTTTCCTGTGGTCCCATAAAGTTTCTTGCCAACCACCAGGCCTGGCTCTCAGTGTTCTGTGCTGTTAGCTAGCTCTAACTTACCCCTAAATGTCTTCTAAGAGCCCAGTAAGCCATGGAATTGTTGTTGATATGCCAGACGATAATGACCTTCCCTCCCGTACAGTTGGGGTAACAACACACCTCTCCCTCGCCAGGGGATGGGGAACGATAAAGACACGAACGGCTGTGAGGTGGTCCAATACCATGATGTGGAAGCTCAAAAACTACTTTGGATAGATCTACCAGAAAGCTGACAGTATACCCTTGAGTTAGCTGGTCTGCTGTGGGTTTCAATTATTGCTTTATGAAACCAATCAGCTGCTCACATGGTCACACTCGGAATACATTTGTCTTGTAGCGCTGTAGAAATCCATCCAGTTAGGAAGTCTCTCTTTATATGTGACAGAGTTAGAGAACACATTGCAACTGTGACAACTAAAGTGGGGCCAGAATCAAATTCCCCAGAGCTCAGCTACCTGAATTTTAGACCTACACATAATTCCCTCCTGCTGGCTCTATAAATCCTGCGTCCAAACCCATCTGGAGCCCACTGTGGTTGCTTATACCAATTTTTAGCATAGAAGCACATTATCCTCCGTACCAATTATGGGAGGGATGAGAGCGCTAAGGATGATCTATGCGAGGTTCTTCATAATTGATAAAGAGAACAAGGCATTATTAAAGGGCAGCAGAGCACGCAGAGAGATGTAAATGAAACTGAGAGGCAAGGGAGAGAAGATTTTTGCTGTGTTGATTAAATTAGGGGTGGGTGGGAGCGAGCAGCTGTTAACGGCTGTCAGGCAGAGAGAAATACAGTAAATATCATCAGGTCTATGAACAGCATAGAGACCAAGGAGAAACGATTGCAGTGGTAATCCAGGGCAGTGTAGCTGGGAAAAACAGGATGAAATCAAGCAAAAGGAAAAGGCAGCTGGTTAGGAGGGAAATCTCCAGACAGCAAGATCTGCAGGGGTGCAGAACCCTCTCGCTGGAAACGGTGAATGTCCTGTTGCTTGCGTCATTTCAAAGTAGACTGGGGAAAGCAGTGGTGAATGCAAAGTAGAGCTGCATTGGCAGGGATGGAAGAGAGAAGCTAGCTCCTGGGATTCAGGTGCTCTGCCTTCTGCTGGGTTAGAGGCTGAGGACACCAGGGACCCAAGCAGTAGAGGGGCTCAACAACTACAGACAAGTTATGGAAGAGACTTGAAGTCCACAAAAGACAGGCATTGTGCTTTTGACAGGCCTAGACTAATCCCCCGGTTGGGGCTTATGTCCTGGATCCTGGCGGGTGCAGGGAGGTACTTACAGTTACACGTACAACTTCTGGAGGAACAAAACCCAGACCAGAAGAAACTCCTTCCTCCCAAGCTGATCTGGAAGTTTGGTGGTGAGGGGCTCTCCAACCAAGTAGAACATTTCCCACTTAACCACACTCTCCATTAAATTCTCACCCTAAAATTTTGCTCCTGCCAACGTTAACTGTCCCACTACAAAAAGCAGTCAAGTAGCACTTTAAAGACTAGCAAAATAGTTTATTAGGTGAGCTTTAGTGGGACAGACCCACTTCTTCAGACCATATCCAGACCAGAACAGACTCAATATTTAAGACACAGAGAACCAAAAACAGTAAGCAAGGAAGACAAATCAGAAAAAGATAATCAAGGTGAGCAAATCAGAGAGAGTGGAGGGGTGGGGGGGAAGATCAAGAATTAGATTGAGCCAAGTATGCAGAGGAGCCCCTATAGTGACTGAGAAAGTTCCCATCACGATTTAAACCATGTGTTAATGTGCCGAATTTGAATATTAATGTCAGCTCATCCACTTCTTTTTCTAAAACGGAGCGATAATGTCTCTTCAGTAACACACGTACCTTGAGGTCATTGACAGAATGCCCCATTCCATTAAAATGTTGACTAACTGATTTGTGGATCTGGAGTGTTTTGATGTCTGATTTGCTCACCTTGATTATCTTTTTCTGATTTGTCCTCCTTGCTTACTGTTTTTGGTTCTCTGTGTCTTAAATATTGAGTCTGTTCTGGTCTGGCTATGGTCTGAAGAAGTGGGTCTGTCCCATGAAAGCTCACCTAATAAACTATTTTGCTAGTCTTTAAAGTGCTACTTGACTGCTTTTTGTTTTGATAGTGTATAGACTAGCACGGCTTACTCTCTGTTACCGTCCCACTACACCACTTAATAGTTCCACAACCACATGAGTTTAACGTCGACAGCGTTAGGTTGACGCAGTATCAGCATAGACGCGGCATTGGTTACACTGACTATTCCTGGCATTCAGAAGCCCACCCACAATGCCCCACATGGACCGTCCAATTGGTGCAAGTGCTCCTGGTGAGGACACTCTCCGCCGCCACAAGGAGTAGAGCGTGCACACGTGAGCAATTTAGTCACTGCCGCAGCAGCGGGTTCACAATCTTCTGGCGTAGGTGTTCCCAAAATGGCCAAGAGGAGGTTGGGGTCTCCGACTCAGGGAAGAAGAAGTGGAGCAAAGAGCGCTATTGTTTTACGGACACGCTGGGGCACTCAGCAGGCATACACAAGGGTTGCATGGAAGCATGGGATGCTCACAGACTCAATCAGACAGAATCCCTCCTGGCAGCTCCCACGCTGCTACACCTGCTGCATCATGGCAAGACAGGATGGCCGGTCCTGCCAACTCAGCTGGCCAAGTGGTTAGAACCATGGCTCAGCACTTCCCTCTCCACTTCTACGCAGAGAAGTGTGGGGAGTTGGTGGGCAGCTACCCACCCAAGACCTGGCCCAGAGAAGACCCCAAACGACAGTCTGAGATGCTGTCTGTGAATGGAGGGAAGTGGGAGAACAGGTTCAAGAGAAAGGATGGGATAGTTACTCCAGTGAGGTGGCCCCCAAGAATGGCCCCAGCCCTGGGAACAGAGAGGGTCTCCCTGCCTGCCAGGGGTGAGTGGGGCAGGCGATGCTCATACTTGTCATGTACATTTGTCAATACCAACCCCCAATGTTAAGATTTTCCAAACTAAAGAGGAGGGAAGAAGGCAGCAGAGAGTGTCTGTATTTCCCAACACATCAAGCTGCTCCCCAGACAGACATGTCTGTAAATTATAGATCAAACTCTTCACACTTTCCATCAGCTGTGGAGCAGCAAAGACCGTGAGCTGGTTGCAAATGGAACTCCCGTGACCCCAGAGTTTCTGTCGGGAAACAGAATTAGAGCCAGGAACCTGAGGACAATGAAAACACGGCTCTCTTAAAGGCACCCTAGCCAACCACCAGCAGCCGAGGGCCGAGGAAGAAATCCATAGGGAGGGAGGTCACCAGGTGCCTCAAATTAATATGGAGATGCTGTATTAAAGGTGAGGTGCTATGAGATTTGCTCAGTGCACCCTGCCTGGCTGGAGGTCTCTCTAGAGCTAATTAAACACAACTACATCCTCTGACCTGACATGCACATGGGTTTCCAGTCAGAAGTGGGATGGATTCTTCTGATTTTTCAAAACTTCCAGTCAGGAGCTGAGACAGGAACCTTTGGAGAATATTCCATCTGGCAGAGGGGAAACAGAGACCCTAGCGTGGATGCAGCCTGGCCTTTGTACCAAACTTTGGAGATGGTTGGAAAGGTCCCTTTAGGCTGCAACGATGAACATGTGAGGGTAGGTCTAATATTTTGCCATCCTAACACATTTCCCAACCAGCTGGGAGGTTTCTTTGGCTGGGAGCGGTGCCCATTAAAAGTGCAGGGCTATCCAGTGAGAGGCTAACATCTCCCGGTGCTGATGGGTTGACAGAGCTGGAGGACCCACTGACGGGAGGTTTCCAGAAGCACCCTGGGACCATCCTTTTACAAAGAACTGCTGCAGGGAACCCCCCCGCCAAAATCACTCTCAAGCACGGACTATGGGAACAAAGTGGGAACCCAGTTAGAACTGGTTGAAAATTGCCCGGCTGAGACTTTTCAACAAATGGAACTCTTGGCCAAAAAACTCAAAGTTGGTTGACGTTCAGAAGGATTTGTGTGTGTTGGGGGGAAACCAAGTCACCCCCAAGCCTGAAGAGTTTTGGTTTTCAATCGCTGAAAGCCAAGTAGAGCTGGGCTTGAGCCAAACAGTTCATACTGGATCAAACCTTCTGCAAAATTGGTTCAACGGGGCCAGCTACAGAGTTTGACTGCGTGGCTCTTGGTCTGGATGGCCCCAAAGATAGGCGGCCTTCACACAAGTCAATTTTAGGAGTGAGACGATGCTACTGCCCCCCTACCTGGTAGTCTATCCATTGCCTAAAACCATCTAGCCGTAAACAAGGATGTGACTTAATGGCCTCTGCCGTAATTCACAACACAAGGAGGTGCCCTGTCACTGTACTCCTTCTGGGTCTGGTCTTAGTGGGAAGGAGGGTGTGGTTGTGGGCAGGGATAGGGTGCACACTTAAAACACAGTGTTTAAGCTGACCCCTTCTTTTCTGAAGTCTGAGCTTTGGGAGAAGCTGCCGTAATGTTGGTCCTAGCTTTGAAGCTAGGCTTTTCCACCCAGCCCAGCCAAGCTGGATATTTCCAATCTTGCAGCAGAATCGAATGGTCTCATTGCTCAGCGTGTTCACAGCTGGGGTTCAAGTTCAGGCTCACAAAGGTCTGTGCACCCCGTTTTGTATTACAGGAGCACCTGAGGTGCCAGTGGAGATCCTGAGCCCTGCGCACTAGGCATTGTACATACCCAGTGAGTGACTGTCCTCTATGCAGCTGAGCCAGCAGTAAACCTCAAGTCACATGGCTCTTCCTCCGGTGCCCTTTGCATTAGGCCACGCTGCTTCTCTTAGCTAATCATTTCCCTTTCAACTGCAGCATGCAGGTGTCGAGTACAAGGCTGACTCATACTTTGTCCACCGAAGGCCATTGAATCTGTAACATGTCACATGTCCACTGCATGTTCTTCCCATTACTTCCCAGAAAGCTGCGTGTGATTTGGTTCTACGACACAGCTCCGGCTCACCAGGGCAGAAGCCTACTCTGTGATCTCAGCATCCTGAAGCCCTCTGCCTGCATATTCCTGGTGTCTCTCCTGCCTGCTGGCATTGTGCTGACACTTCCAGAGAGTTTGTTTTCCTCTGCCTTCCCCGGGGCCTTTTCCTGTTCATTATTTCCCAGAGCAGATTTATTAAATGGCACAGTGCAGTATATTACCTTTTCCTGCGTTTTGTCCCTAGTCTTATTACCTTCAACTGCTTCTCATTTCATTGCTTTGGTAGAATTATGTCCTGGTCTTAATGCTATTTTAATAGAGTTTTTGTCTCTAATTTCCTCATCATTAAGTTATTGCTGTCTACAGCTCATCAAACAGTGTCATTTCCCACTCGGTCATAAAACTCCCTTTGAAATTATTCTGGAGGGTAAGAAGCTAAGGAAAAAATGTCTGGCTGGTGACTCCATCCAGAAGTATCAGTGGCATCTGAGTCAGACAGAGAGTCGGATGGGAAGCTCTTGGTTACGGTTCCTTCTTGGGCTTCATGGAAGCCGAACAGCAGCAGGGCACAGTAAGTCGAGTTGGTCAAGACAGGGGCTATCAGTTCAGGCCTTTCATTGATCTCTATGCTTCCTTCTACCTGCTAGATCGTCTTCTATGGAATTTGTATCTCACAAGCAGTTTGGACTGGTGTACAACCCATGCGCCTGGGGGACTGCAGCTCAGGCCAGGTCTACACTATGGGGAAAAAGACAGGACACAACTCCAGCTATGCGAATTGCACAGCTGGAGGGGATGTATCCTAAATCAACTTTTCCTGCCCTCCCCACCATGGGAGGTTGATGGGTGAAACTCTTTCTTTACGCCTCACGACTGTGAGGAGTACCAGGATCCCCAGTGGAGCTCTGATCATTGGATTCAGCATGGCCCCGCGAGGCAGGCTAAATCAAACCCCGGAAGATCAACCACTACCCCATCAACCTTCCAGTTGCTGCACCCTAAGGGTGCATCGAGGCTTTGCGCTGGGGCGTGTTGTACCCAGCTGGAGGAGACGTTAAAAAATACAGCACTGAGGGGCCGGGCTAGCCACGTCGGGTACCACCCTGTCACACACCAGGCCCATACGCAGGGCACCGAGGTCCTCCTGTGGCCGAGGCTGTCATCTATCTTCAGCGCGCTAGCTTGAGGAGAGCTTATTGTGCGTACACAAAGTGCAGACGTATCCTAAACCCACCCTGCCTTTATAGGCTACCCAGACCCTGCCCCTGTCTGCACAGCTTCATATCCGGATGCAGCAACTTGTGCCCCCCTCCCTGGAGCAAGGGAGTGTGGGTGTGCAGAGAGGGAAGGGAAATGGGCAGGGGCCTATTGGCAGGCCCGTGCAGTCAGTCTAGGGCATGGAATACAGGCCTGCAGCAAATTATTCCCCTCCACCCAGCAGCGATCCCTGTGAGCTGAGTGCTTGGGCGGCCACCCAGGAGGGATTCAAATGCTGCCCAGCTGATTGGCAGAGCACCCACAGCCGGCAGTGTGTGTTTCTATTGGTGGTGCACATCCATGCATGCCTCAGTGCACGTAAAATTTATTCCACACGTGGATGGAATAAATTCGAGGGAACCCTGCCACTCAGCCTGACCGTGGGAGGAATTCAGACCTGGGAGGTGCTTGGGTGGGAGGGGGGATGTCTCTGGACCAGAGCACCTTCTAGGTGTTCTCTTAAGGGGGTGCAGCTTTTACCCCATCCCTTCTCTGGGCAGTGCCTATGGTTACCTTGACCGAATGATTTCTAGGCAATGGGTACTGGAAGGGTAGAGACGTACTCACTCCAGGGGGTGTCCTAGCGATGAATTGCTTGGATTCAATTCACGGCTCTATCTCGCTTTCCTAATTGCCAGTATCGACTGATAAAATGGGGTTTCTTGATTGAAAACAAAGGCGAAGTCTAGCCTGCCTGGAGCTTCACTAATAGAAAAGCTCCCTGCCTAGCGGAGCCGTTCCACTGAGGGGTCATCTGTTACCCCCTCGTCACTCCGACTCCTCCAAATGGCTCAATTAATTTAAAGGTTGAGCCCCGCTCTCCCCCCACTCCCTCCCCTTCATGGGGCTCACAAAAGCCATTAGCACCTCCAGCTTCCATTAGTGCCTGCCTCCGACCGAGCTCCCATTTCCACTACCCTGGCAAGGCTGCTGCCCGGCAAAGGACGGTTTCTAACGGGGAAGAGGAGAGAAACCATGAAGAGCTGCCCCTGCCCTAGCCCAGGGCTGAAAGCGTCCAGCTCCTCGCAAGCACTGGAGACATCCTCCCAGAAGCCTAGAGACCCTCAGCTCTGTTCACAAAGCACATGGGATTAGCTCACTAACTTTGGCCTCCCAGCACGAGTTGCACACATAAGGGAAGGAGGACAGAGAATGCAGGGATAAGGGTGCATTTGCTTAGACTGGGGTGGACAACATACAGCCCACGGGCCACCTCAGGCACAGAGCAGCCAGATGCTGCTTGAAGTGGATTCTGCTCCACGTAGCAATCTGCTCGGGACACAGGGTGGGAGAGGAAGCCTTCACATGCCGCTCCCGACCCCTTCCAAATTATCTCAGCTCCCACTGGCTGGTTCCTGGTCAACAGCAGGCGAGAAAGTTTTGCTGGGGTGGTGGAGCAGGGCGTCTGGCATCTGGAGCAGAGAGCAGTTCGGAGCAGTCTGGGGCTGAGCAGGCAGAGCCTGCCTCAGAAGGCTGCTGGCCAGGAAACGCCCAGGTACGTCTCCCAGCCAGAGACTGCCTCTGGCTCTCCAGACCCTCTCCCACAACCCTTTGCCCCACCACTCCTGCCCTCCTGGCCCCATAACCCAAACCCTTTGCCCCTCTTCCTGCACCCCAGTCCCCTGCCCCTAGTCACAGCTCCCTGCTGTGCTGGGTCCCAGCCCACCCCCTGAACCCCCTCCTACACCTCAATCCCCTGCCCCGAGTCACAACCTGCTCCTTCACCCAAACTTCCTCCCAGACCCCACACCCCTCCTGCCCCCCAGTCCCTTGCCCCAAGCTCCCGCCTGCCCTCAACTTCTGTCCCAGGCCCTGCACATCCACCATTAATATCACGGAAGAGTGCGGCCCTTGACCACGTCCCAAATCCTAGGAGTGGCTCCTCATCAAAAATTGTTGCTCACCTCTGGATTAGAGTCCACAGGTGTTACATATAACCACAGCTCTGCCAGTGGGGAATAGCGACTCCACCTTCGACAAGCACCTGCCTTTGCTATCATAGTGGCCCCCTCCCTGTTCCAGGGTCCCGCTGGGAAAACTTGGGGGACTCAGTCCGTTTCTTAGCAGGGGGATCCGACATCACAGAGAACAATTGGCACTGTTGAAATGAGGGTTTCGCCACTGGGGGGAGCGGTCTCAGGTCAGGGTTTGGAGAAAAGTGACCCACGTCAGTGGAGTTCCATCACCTGGGCTCCTTTCAGGCAATCCCTGGCAGTCATCACGCTATGGGGGGGAGCTCACCAAAGAAAGCAGGGATCTGAAGTGTTCCATGTGCCCTAGAAAAGGGGCCAGGCATGCAGAAAGGGCAAGTGCTTGACGTGTTCATTGCACTTGTAACTGGCCACAGCCAGACTTGAACCTGGCACCTCAGGAGCTTAGTGCCTCTACAGCTTGAGCTAAAGGACAGCTTCCTCTCAGCTTAGCCTGTAGAGTGCACTTATTCTTTCTCTACACAGTGGTCGTGGTACTACTACATGGGACAGTTAACCACACCCAGGTGTGTGTGTTACACCCACACCCACACCCACTGCAGGGCTTTCTGCCACACTCTGGGAAGTAGCATGCCACAATCAGATATTTGCAAGGGAGCAGGAGAAAGCCCAGCACTACCCAACCACGTCATGATAAAACACACACCTCGTGCTCTTGTCGTGCATCCTTTAGAATAGAAGGAAGCAGAGCCCTAAGCTAAGCACATGGGTGGAAGCAGTAACACGATGACACCGTTAAGAGATCCTTGTGCAACACCCAGAGAGCATGTGGCACACTGTACAGTTTTTAATCCCTTACCCAGACTGACAAATCACCAGCAATTTTCCTGAGAACACCTAAAGGCACGCCTGACACCCAAGGACTAACCAAACACCTAATTTCCAGTCTCTACCACGCACCTCAGGCATTCAAGATCTGGTGAAACAGTTCCTTGAATGCTCCTATCTGCATGCAACTAAGGGTAAAAACAAAAGAGTTTCCCTTTGCTTATTCCATAGCATTAAAAGTTCTGTGTAACTTGCCAGGGAGCAAAAAAAAAACAAACAAACAAAAAAATTGCCTCTGAACTAGGGTGGCCAATCATGTACCATAAATATCAGACAGACGTAGAAGGAATCAACCTGTAGGCTAAAAAGTTTGTTGGTGCAAGCTATTTACCAAAATTTGGATTGGCCCATGAAAAATGCACCCATAGAAAAACGTGTCCCATTCAATGGCTAAGTTGCCCAAACAAGTCATCCACCTACCATAGAACATCAGAGCTGTGAACTGCCCTGTCGATCACACACGCTGCTTCTGGAACGGGAACGGCACAATCAGGCAGCAGGACACACCAAACAAAAATAAAAGCAAACCCTGTATAGGACTGTCTTAAATGGGAAAGTATAAAAAATCGCCTCCACTCTAATTCATCTGGGCTACGTCTACGCTAGCATTCCTCTTTCAAAAGAGGCATGCAAATGAAGGAAACTGAAAATGCAAACGAGGTGCAGATTTACATATCTTGCACCTCATTTGCATATTCTTCTTTCGAAAGAGCTTCTTTCCAAAGAAGGAGAGCAGAGTAGCCACGGCTCTTTCAAAAGTAATCCCTGTTTTCGAAAGAACCCTTCTTCCTATCTTTTGGGGGAAGAAGGTTTCTTTCAAAGATGGGGATTACTTTCCAAAGAGCCGCGGCTACATGGCTCTTCTTCTTTCGAAAGAAGCATATGCAAATGAGGTGCCAGATATCTAACTCTGTGTCTCACTTGCATTTTCATTTTCCTTCATTTGCATGCCTCTTTCGAAAGAGGAATGCTAGTGCAGACGTAGCCCTGATGAAGTGGGTTTCACTCATGAATGCTTACGCTCAAAAAAATCTATTAGTCTTCAAGGTGCCACACGACTCCCCATTGTTTCTGCAGATACGCACTAACATGGCTACCCCTCTGAGGTTCTATCTTAAATCTACTGAGATCAGGTCTACGTTAGACCTGGAAGTTGATCTTAGCTATGCAATTCCAGCTATGACAATTGCGTAGCTGGAATCAACATATCTATGATTGACTCGTCTGGCCTTTCTCAGTGAGGAAGGTTGATGGGAGAAACTCTCCAGACGACCTCCCGTACTCCTTGCGAGAATGAGGAGTACCAGGGTTGACTGTGCAGCCCTGATGGCTTGACTCTGTGCGTCCCCACTAGGCTTGAGAAGTGGAACCACAGAAGGTCGGCACTGATCGGGTTGATCTTCCAGTAAGTATAGATGTAAACTGCATGGGAACAGACCTTGGGACATTATGTTTAGAACAAAAGACATTGACTAGAGTATCCAACTATTGGCCTGTGCCATCTATTCAGCTGGCTAGAGCTGACAGCTTTGTGGAATATTTGCTAGAGAGGATCTTCTTTATGTTGATAGACATTTGTGTGCATAAGATTTATGTTTTTAACAGGTTTAGATGCTATTAGGAAGCCTGGTGCTCATCTCTCTGATTGCTCTGGCTGATGAAATTGTATTTATGCCTTTCTTGGGTATTAAAGGATTTTGCCAGATGCATGGAAACTGCAGTTTGGTCTCATTAAAGGTAGGCTTTGAAGAGATTTATCCTTATCCAGAATTTGTTTAATTCACTCTATTCTCCCTAATGACATAAATCAGAAGTACGAGGGCTTTTATTAACATGTGAAGTGTGTCAAATGTTTAAATTAGGTTTTAGAAGAGCAGAAGAGGATGGGAAAGTTTCTTGGGACTGTGGTCACAGAGGAGCAAGAAGACATTGAACAGCCTTTGGCGATGGAACCAAAAAGCACAGGCTCTGTGCTGGATGATAGAGATGTCCTTGCCTTGGGGCAACTGTGCCTGTTGTCACAGCAATAATAGTCAACTTTTGTGTTCTCCGAAAACTGTGTGGGAATGTTAGCATAAGTTGTCACTTTAAATGTCAGCAAGTTCTGACTTCTGTTTGCAGACTAGGGCTACGTCTACACGTGCACGCTACATCGAAGTAGCTTATTTCAATGTAGCGACATCGAAATAGTCTATTTCGATGAATAACGTCTACACGTCCTCCACGGCTGGCAACGTCGACGTTCAACTTCGACGTTGGGCAGCACCACATCGAAATAGGCGCTGCGAGGGAACGTCTACACGCCAAAGTAGCACACATCGAAATAAGGGTGCCAGGAGCAGCTGCAGACAGGGTCACAGGGCGGACTCAACAGCAAGCCACTCCCTTAAAGGGCCCCTCCCAGACACAGTTGCATTAAACAACACAAGATCCACAGAGCCGACAACTGGTTGCAGACCCTGTGCATGCAGCATGGATCCCCAGCTGCAGCAGCAGCAGCCAGAAGCCCTGGGCTAAGGGCTGCTGCACACGATGACCATAGAGCCCCGCAGGGGCTGGAGAGAGAGCGTCTCTCAGCCCCTCAGCTGATGGCTGCCATGGCGGACCCCGCTATTTCGATGGTGCGGGACGCAGATCGTCTACACGTGCCCTACTTCGACGTTCAACTTCGAAGTAGGGCGCTATTCCCAATCCCTCATGGGGCTAGCGACTTCGACGTCTCGCCACCTAACGTCGATTTCAACTTTGAAATAGCGCCCAACACGTGTAGCCGTGACGGGCGCTATTTCGAAGTTGGTGCCGCTACTTCGAAGTAGCGTGCATGTGTAGGCACGGCCTAGGAGGCCCCATAGAGAAACCTGTGATCTAACAGCAGCCAGTTTGGGAAGGCCTAATATGGAACAAGGTGGGAGGAATCGTGCATCGCTCTGTTTCAGGGAGCAGCCTGCTTTGTCTCTTTCTGGTTTGGGTAACCAAACATTATGGTTCTGGAGTATAAGAATAGCAGCTGCATTATGCTGCAGTCTTGCAGCAAAAGTATTTTATGTTTTTATTCTAACTGCCCTGTGTGCATGTTGCTAAATGTAACTGGTGGTCTCAGGAGACCAGAACTCTTTGCAATGTAGTAACAAGACTAGGAAAAAGCTAAAACCCTTCCACCATGTTGATCTCTTAAACCAGATGATATCAGAAACTACCAATGTTGCCATGGGCAATTAATGAGGCAGGCGCCCTCCAGTCATTCCTGCAAATGAAGTTTGCTCAGCTCCTGATGTTTAGTTTTTTCTTTAAACCCTCTGCTCTGGAGTCAAGGTTTTGGGGACAATCTCAGCTTCCATTTAGAAAAAGAAGTCAGTGTCTAGCCCTGCTGGTTGTGAAGACAAGTGAGAAAGTATGGCACAACTTCAGATTATTAAAAAGAAGAAGAAGGCCTCAGAAATGAACCCAGCTTGGTTTTAACCTCATGATATTTGTGGGCTGGGGGATGGGAATATCTCCTGGGATTACCAGGAGCTTTGAGTTACTACTTTGAAACTCTAGAAGTTGATCATCTTAAATTTCCCCCCACCCTTATTCACCCAGTTGGGTCACTCCAGTGGCAAGCAGAGCTGGAAATCTAGCAGGGAATTCAGACAAGTCCCGAAGGACTTCCACTGTCGAGGGTCTGCAACTTTCTATACCCCACTTTGTAGTTAGGGGTGCCCAGACAGGTTTGGCTAACTATTCCTCCCCTTGTCAGGGCTCTCCCTGCTCTGCCTGAGCAAGCCAGCTGTCTCGCAAGCCTGTCTGGTCAGGATCTTATTCCTTTTCCCTTTTCCCCAAATTGGCAACACCCAACATTGGCCCTGCTGAGGTCTGTCCTCAGGGGCATCTAGTCTGCAGCTTACCCCCACCCTCAGGGGTTCCCAGAACCTGCCATCCTCCGTAGCTCCCTCCTCCCTGCAGCATCCTGCTGCTCTGAGAGAGGAACCACCTCATCCCGCCCCACTGTGATTCCTTCACCAGGTGGCTCAAGCACCAATGGAAAAACAAACAGTGGGTGCTCAGCACCTACCACTTACCACAGCGGGTGGCTCCACCAAACAACCCAGAGTTTGGCAGCTGGGGAAAGCACTTGGGAGAAGCTGGAGAGCAGTGAGGCAGGTGGGGACCTTGCAGGAGGGGCTGGAGCCGGGCCTTGGGTAGGAGGCGAAGTGAGGGCAGGGCCTCAGGGCAGAGTAGGAGTGAAACACTCCTCGGGAAAACTGAAAGTTTTCACCTCCACCAGCCCCTCTCAGCAGCATCTCCAAGTAACCGGAGCAAACAGCTGACTTGGAGGAGGAGAGAAAGTCTGCCAGGTCCTCAGCTGGTTTAAATCTGCACAGCTCCTTTGGCTTCAGTGGAGCTACGCTGAGGATCTAACTTCACAGTCAAGCCAGTCTAGTGAGGCTGGGTTCATGGAAACCACAGACTGCCCCAGGAGGGGGACTAAGAATTCCTGGCTTCTGTACGACTGCCCTCTCTTCTCCTCCGCCTTTGCATTGCCCGCGGCACCTTGGTACCTCCAGCCCCTAGCCTGGATCGGGTTTGTTCTGCCTAGGAACGGACACGAGTTTCTGACCAGCCAGGAGGACTTCCTCTCCAAGAGCTGTCCTGTCCCGGCACGGCCCTCCTTCGTCATGCCGTTGGGTCTGCCCAGAGGACAGCTGGCTGTAGGTGCACACAGGTGTTTAGCTGTGTGGTGCTGATGAGGGGGAAGCCAGATTTTAGCAGGTGGGATCATCACGGGAAGAGGGAGCGTTCACGGCCATGAGCTCTGATGATAATCACCCACATCTATACTGAGCAAGCCTGGTGCCTCTGGGGAGGCCACTCTGCTCTCCCTTGGTCCCTCCTGCTCTTCTCAAGATGCACACATCCATCACGGTGCAACACTTTGCCCTGTTGCACTGTGACTGGTAGGGAGCTTAGGCTGGACGTGGGACAAGCAGCCTCTGCTGCAAGTGCTTGGGTAGTAGAGCAACTGGTGCTACCCCTGGCGCAGCGTGCTCAGCGAGGGAGGAGGACAGCTCCGTGGGAAGTGTGGATGGATAGCATGACTGGGAGCGGGTACTGACCGGCTGCTGCTGTGTGCCAGGTATTCTTGGCTCCAGGCACAGTCAGCATTGAGGGCACCAAGCAAAGCAGCACAAGGTTGGGTGAATTACAGGATCCCACGGTGTAGTTGCGGCCACGTTTCTCCCTGGTGAAAACTCCCTTTGCTCCTTCTGTTTTGACTTCTGTTGCCTGTGCATAGCCGGAACATTCAGCACCTTCCAAGGAAGATGACCAGGGTGTTTCACAGGTGCCCCCTTTCCTGTCTCTTCCCAGCTCAGGGCAGCAAGGCTGATTTTCAAATTCTTACGACTATTTTACTGGGAACCCAGAGTTGGTTTTTGAACTAGTTTTTGCAGAAGACGGTAGAGGCTCACGGACAACCTGGTCTCTTCAGGAAGGGAGCCCCACCCCCTGCCAGCCGCAGAGAAGGCTGTGTGTCCCATGGACCTGCTCAGACATTCTCTGCGTCAATGTCTTTGGGGTAGAAAATAGGAGAATTTGACAAAAATGTTGGCTTTCCTCACAGTTTGATTTCTGAAGTTCAAAGCCCCACAAATGGAACACGAGGGTGGCTGTCAGTTTTCGGTGGAAGGTTCTCTGGTTTTCCATTTTTCACCCAAAAAGCTAAATTTTGCCCCTGAACGAAAGCTGGTCGCTTTCGCTGCCATTTGCTGCCATGGTCACAACGACACTCCCCACAGCAAGATGCCCAGGCAGTCTGGTCCAAGTCGGGCATTGGAAGGTAAGATGCTCACACACTGCACAGGCTAATGAGCCTTGACTGGCACCGGCCTCCTGAGGAGCTTTGTATTATTTTTAATCTCCAGAGCCTTTGTTTGAAACAGATCCGGAGGGGCGAAAATAGATAAACTTGCCCCATTCTGCTGGGGAGAATCAAGTGACCCTGAACAAAGACGAGCGGAGGAAGCGAGCTATTGTTCTGGTGGCAATCACGGCCGAGCCGAGATGAGCGAATGCTAATTTCTCCTTGCTGCACCCAGACCCGGGAGTAGAAATGCTAATGGTGGCCACAGAGGGCCGGAGATAAACGTCCTCGTTTGTGTGTGCCCGCACGTGGATGGATTTGAGCTGGGCGATAAGCTGGCAAACAAGGTAATTAAAATAATTAAAATGCTAATCAAGGGGGACCATCGGGCTGAGTGACAGGCAGGCTTTGACAGGGCGGGGAGGTGGCCTGGCAGCTGTGGCTGTGGGCGTAAGGCAGCCCCGCGGTTACTACGAAATGTCAAAGCTCTTATGCGCACCCTGAAAAAGCAGCGGGGCGAGGGACAGCGAGGGGGACCTTGGGAGGGCATCTAGGTGAGCTGAGTGCGGGCACATTCCAGTGTACTTATCTTACAGCCAGGAGCTTTGCAGGATCTGGCGACTTCAGAGCCCCAAGTCAGGAAGGAGGGGGACAATCCAGAGACAGCCACATCACCTGGTAAGAAGAGAAACTTCTCCTCAGGACAGGACAGCATCCCCGCAGGCCAGGGGCCTTCCTGCCTCTGAGCACCTCGTGACAGCTACTCCCAGGCTAAGCTGGGCTCCCCGCAAGGTCCCAGCTGCCTTGCAGGGGCCACAAGAGTCCTGGCTCAGACTAGGTTGGCTTTGTCTATCTCACTCATGATGGGATCACCTGAGGTTTCCCACCAAGCTCAAGAGGGCCTGCAAAAAAACGTACTGCATAGCTGCTCTGTCCTTCTGCCTGTGCTGTGTTCCTGCCCCAGGCCTCCTCCCCGTGCCCGCTGCTGTCACCTCCAGAGCGGGCAGGCCCCAAGAGCCCCACGAATGCAGCTACTGCTGTGCACACATCACTCCCATGAGAGGGGATGGGGCAGCCAGCCAGGACACAGGGACAGTACAGCTTGCACATAGCCCCTCTGTGCATCAGGGCTGGCTCCAGCAAGCTCAGCATGCTGCAGCTGCCACCAGGAGGGGACATCGGTGTCTCCAAAGGGACAACTGTTCCCTTGCCAGAGCCACTGGGCAGCTGGGTCTGTTCTAGGCCTGTCATCCCAACGGGCCTCTCTTTTCAGAAGCAGGGACCTTTGTTCCCCCGTCCCTCTGACTCACACCCTGCACTCTCCGCTGTCCCACCTGTACTCCCTTTCCTCTTCCCCATTCCTGGTCCATGCTCACCCCCATGCTCACCCCCACTCTGGCCCAGGGCCTTGGCCAAGGTTCCCTCTAATTTTTTCCACCCACGTGAGGAATAAATGTTGTTCTGTGCGCCAAGGCATATGCAGTAGGAACACACGCGGCCGGCTGCGGGTGCTCTGCTGATCACCTGAGCAGCATCTGCCTCTCCTGGGCAGCCGCCCAAGCACTCAGCTTACAGGGAGCGTTGGTTTGGGTCCCAGCCAGGTCCCACCACGTCTCCCTGCTCGCTGTCTTTGCCTGGATCTGTACAACAGGTGAGAAGGGAACCGTGAGGGAGCTTAAGAAGGGCAAACAGATGGACCCTTCCCTCTTTTTCTCGTCTCATTCACTTCTCCCTTCCCCCTCTCTTGGAAATGGCGGACGGGTGGCGCTCCGTGTTTCTAGATAAGCAAGCGAAGCGGCTCAGCCAGCGAAGACCATAACGGAGTGAGCACACAGGACAGGGAGGACTTTGGATCGTGCTCGGAATCTGCCAGTGGCTGCCGAGTTAGCCTGAGCGCTCACTGGGCCTGCCGTGCCAGCCAGCTACATTTTTTGCTAATCCAGGCAGCAAATTAATTGGCAGGTCCTCCTCATCTAACTCCTCCCACAGCCCAATTAACTGGTTTTCGCCTGCCCCTCTGCTACGGCACCCCCAAGCTGCCACGTTCTGCTCATCGTCCAATGCAATCGCCATACACGACCCATTTAGCACAGGAGCTGGAGGGGAACTGTGCCCAGTGCAGCAGGCACGCTGCACAATAAGAGTGCACAACATTTGCAACACTACGTTGCTAACATACTAGCGACCCGTGGCCCATGTCTTTTGCTGCGCTATCTGGGAACACAGTCCAACTTAAATAGGAAGAATTTATTCAGGAAAACAGCTCTCACTACCAACCGTCTGCACAACTCAAGTGCCAGCTTTCATAGAACCACAGAACCCTAGGACTGTAAGGGAACGCAGGAGGGCACCAAGTCCAGCCCCCTGCCCAAAGCAGGATCAACCCCATCTAAATCATCCCAGCCAGGACTATGTCAAGCTGGGACTTAAAAACCTCTACGGATGGAGATTCCGCCACCTCTCTAGGTAACACATTCCAGTGCTTCACCACCCTCCTAGTGAAAGAGTTTTTCCTAATATCCAACCTACACCTCTCCCTCTGTAACTTCAGACCATTCAGACCGTCCGACACCACTGAGAGCAGCCTCTCTCTATCCTCTTTAGAGCTCCTGTTCAGGAAGCTGAAGGCTGCTATCAAATCCCCCCTCATTCTTCTCTTCTGCAAACTAAACAAGCCCACGTTCCTCAGCCTCTCCTCACAGGCCACATGCTCCAGCCCCCTAATCATTTTCGTTGCCCTCTGCTGAACCTGCTCCAATGCATCACATCCTTTCTACACTGGGGGGGCCCAGAACTGGACATAACACTCCAGATGAGGCCTCACCAGTGCCGAATAGAAGGGCATAACGTCTCTAGATCTGCTGGAAATGCTCCTTCTAATGCACCTCAATATGCCATTAGCCTTCTTGGCTACAAGGGCACGCTGTTGACTCATATTGAGCCTCTCATCCACGGTAACCCCCAGGCCCTTTTCTCCTGCATTCCTACTTAACCAGTCTGTCCCCAGCCTATAACAATGCTTGGGATTCTTCTGTCCCAAGTGCAGGACTCTGCACTTTTCCTTGTTGAATTTCATCAGATTACTTTTGGCTCAATCCTCCCACCTATCTAGCTCACTCTGGACCCAATCCCTACCTTCCAATGTGCCTACCTCTCCCCCTATCTTAGTGTCATCTGCAAATCTGCTGAGGGTGCAATCCATCCCCTCATCCAGGTCATTAGTAAAGATGTTGAACAATACCAGCCCCGGAACTGATCCTTGGGGTACTCCACTTCAAACCGACCACCAACCAGACATTGACCCATTGATCGCTGCCCGTTGGGCCGAACCATCTACCCAGCTTTCTATCCACCTCACAGTCCATGTATCCAATCCATACTTCCTTAACTTATGGGCAAGAACATCGTGGGAAACTGTATCAAAAGCTTTGCTAATGTCAAGGTATAGCACATCCATTGACCTCCCCATGTCCACAGAGCCTGTTACCTCATCACAGAAGCTAATCAGATTGGTCAGGCAGGACTTGCTCTTGGTGAATCCATGATGACTACTCTTGATCACTTCCCACTCTTCCAAGTGCTTCAAAATGGATTCCTTGAGGATCCCCTCCATGATTTTTTCAGGGATTAAGAAAAAGCTGACCGGTCTATAGTTCCCTGGATTGCCTCTCTTTCCATTTTTAAAGATGGGCACTATATTTGTCTTTTTCCAGTCATCTGGGACTTCTCCCGACCTCCAGGAGTCTTCAAAGATAATAGCCAAAGGCTCTGCAATGACATTTGCCAACTCCATCGGTACCCTTGGATGAATTAAATCTGGACCCATGGATTTGTGTATGTCTAGCTTTTCTAAATAGCCCTTCACCTGTTCTTTCCCCACCAAGGGCTGCCCAGCTATTTCCCATACTGCATTGCTTTGTCAGCCTTGTTTACCAGAGGCTGCACCCACTACAGCACAGAGACATCTAGCACTGAATCAATACTGCAAGGAAACGGATCATTACACCTGGAGCGTTTTGTCTACAAATACAGGTACATTTAGAGGCGCACAATAAATGCATATGAATATCTTAGCTTGTACATGTATTTTCCTTGATTGAGAAGTGGAAATTGTTTGTTACTTGACTTTGCCAGCAATAAAACCAGCAGCGCTGTCACCCCCCTGCTGTTCCAGAGACAGAATGTAATCACAGGGAAAAGCCTGTATGTGCCAAGTGAAGAATTCGAGACAGGATATCTCACTCGCAGCTTTGCACGGCTTACACAATGCTTACTGAAGAGGCTTTCTAAGCTAGTTATGTGACCAAGGGAGCTTTGGCTTTAACCCACCATGTGGCCTTGCAGTTGGCACTTTCTTGGGGACCATCAGAAGAAGGAAATCAAACTCATGCAGCTTTTCGAACTTAGCCCTCTGTCACCCTGGTTTGCTAGTTGGGATAATTTCTACAATCAAACTTTCTCCATCTACAGTCCTTGGTTAACCCAAGGCAGTTCCCAAACTGCTGGCTAAATGAACTCTCAGGACTGACAGAGTCACATGCATCCGTCCAATAACAGTCATACTTTAGTCTCAGTTAGCTTTCTGTTCTATGGTGTCCCAACACAGCGAAACCTAACCCGTGCTGTCTAGAGGCTAGTGTGCTATCTCAGAATTAAGGTGACCTGGATTCCAGCCTAGTTTTAGTATTGGCCTGCTGGGTGACCTCAGGTAAATCAAACCTCAGTTTTCCTGTCTGTAAAATGGACATAATGACACTGACACCTCCCCCACGCATAAAGCACTTGGAGAACTGTTGATGCAAAGTGCCTCAGTCCCTGCTCCTCCAAGCTGTGATTCCTTTATGGGGTCATGTCTCCCTTTTTTTTCTTTACAAGAAGTGATGGAGACCACCTCTTTGCTTTAGCTTCTATAAAGACAGGATGTCATCCAAAAGTTTCCAAAAGTTCTCATGGTGCTTTTTCAAATTGAAATTTACAGTTTCAAAAGTGATCTCAAAATGTTTTGGCTTCTCTTTATATTTTTGGTTTCATTTTTCCTTCCCTACTCCCAATCCCCTTTTCCCCATTATCCATTTCATTGGAAAAAAGGGAAGTAAAGATTAGGAAAGAGGACCAGAAATGAGAAAGGTGGTGGTGGTGGTGGCGGCAGTGAATTAAAAATGATAGGCTAAAAAAACCCTCCAAAAATCCCAAACCAAAAAGCTGAAAAACAAAACCAAACTAAGTTATGCATTTCCCAGTTTTGCTGGGGGAGGTAAGCAAATTTAAGGAAAAGTGAAGATGCGCTGCAAAAAAGCGTCCAATGTTCAAACAAGGTAATTTCTTCAAGAAGAAATCTGATGGGTAAATTTTATCCACCTCTGCTCTGCCTTCTCATCAGGCTGTAAACATGGTGGCTGTAGTGGCCAGAACATAACAGGCAGGGAACAAGTGAGTCAGGCAGCCATGCTAACAGTTTCCACCTAGGAAGGACAAAGGCTGGTAGAATGCCCTGAGAGACCACACTTGAGGATAGGTGAAGTTACAGTCTATAAAAAAGAAACCCACACAGTGTTTACCTTCTAGCCTGGCCTCAACCCACAGCTCGTTCAGGAGGGACAGCCACGGACCCTCCTTCTCTGGGCGTGTCCAGCACTATCTTCTAGCTCGGGTACCTCTACGGCTCCCACTCCTGCAGTATCTGAGCCCTTCGCAATCTGTAGCTTACTTATCCTGATAGCCTCCCTGTAAAGACAAGTTTTCAGAGAGGGAAACCAAGGCAGGGAGAATAAGTACCTTTCCCAAGGTCTGACTGCAAGTCAGTGGCAGATCAGAAAATTGAACCCTGCTTTCCACGCATCCTAGGCAAGCATCCAAAGCATTAGGCCACACTTCCACCCTCTGGTCCTTGTGCTCAGGGGGTGAGAGAGTTTGACTATCTTCTCCACTGGGGCCAGAGGTGTCTTCCAGCCCCATTGCCTCCCTTTACACACCAGCCCAAGAGCCATTAGCTTTTGGCTTGTGCGTCCCCAGTAGGTTCAAAGGAAGTTGCAAAGTGCTGAATGTTTGCAACCCAGCGAGTCTGGCATGGCCCTGGGTCTCGTAGCTTCTCAACCAGGGTGCTGTCTGGTGATCTGCCTGGGGGAAAACTGCCTTTTTAGCGCTGCCTGGAATCCCTCAATCTAGTCCCTCACACTGAACAGTTCCCTTGATCCTCTGTTCTTCCCTTTCTAGTGTAGGAGGCCCTGCAGTGGTGAGAGCTCACACTGTCTGAGCTGGGGCAGAACTTCCCACTTGTCCATGCTGGAGAGAACCCCTGGAACATCCAATCCAAATGTGGTGGCTTTCCCCCAGTTCTCTTCTGGGGCACGTGGAAAACCTGGATCCAAATTCTCACAGCGCTTCGGAGAACTACACCCCAGCAAACTACCTCGAGGTCAGATTGGCTCAGGATAAAGGAACTCCACCTTCGGCTGGCTATCACCCACATCTTGACTCCAGCTGCTCCCTTCTACTTCCTATCCCTTTATTCTAGTTCCCCGAGTCTAGTCCCCAGTGTATTGACCCCGGAGTTAAAACAAATTTAGCATCTCATACATCCCCTCAGCCATCCCAGCCTAGTACAGGTACCACCCTTTCCTTCTCCAACAAGGCTCACCTGAGAGCCAAAGGGCCCAGTGTCCTCTGAGCCGCAAAGTAGTCCAGAAAAGAACTGGCTGGAAAATAAATTTTCCGTTTTGCCAAAAACAAATTGACATTTCAGTTTTTTCCATCCAAAATTGGGACAACATTTGAAAGGTTGTTTTTTTATTTGTTTGTTTTTGCAAAAGGAAATTCTGAAATATTTTTGCTTTGATAACTTCAGCGAGTTTCATTGGCATTTTGACCCTTCTCCCATCTTTCAGGATATAAAATTTCAAAGTGAAAAGCCATTTCAAAATGGAAAAAAATTAAACTTTTTTTACACCAAAAAATGTTGCAGACTTTTGAAATTGTGAAAGTCTGTCCCTGCCCCCGCCCCTCCCGGAATTAAAAAAAAAAATCAATAGCAGTCAAATGGCAAAAAATACTGGCTTCATCAAAACACCATTTTCCAACAGGAATTTGTTTACATGAAGTTTTACTGACTGAAAATATGAGCCTCACACAAGCAGAAATGTTTTCTGGAAGTGATGAGCAAATGCCCAGATACCAGGGTGATAAATTTTGTATCATGGAATAGGTTGAAATTGACTTTCATTGTTAAGTCACAGTGCTAGCTAACCACCCCCTTTTCTCTGCTACTCACTGGTGCTATGTTCTTAGCCTGGGCCCACTGGCTTTGTCAGATGCTCTCATTTGTTCCCCGCATGGTACAGACAGCTCTCGCAGCCAAATGCCACCAAACAGGTGCTGGCTGGAAAGACTGAGGGGGAGAAAGCTGGACTACTGTAAACGAGTCCCCTTCACGGGTCTGGAGTCAAGAGGAACCTTCCCAGTGCCGTCTCTAGGTTTCATATACAACAAGAAGTCCTGTGGCACCTTATAGACTAACAGATATTTTGGAACATGCCACAGGACTTCTTGTTGTATCTGATGAGACCCACAAAGACATGTCCCTGCACAGGTTTGTGACAGAGATCCCAGTACCTGCCATGGATGGCGGGATGGAGGAGGGAGGGAGGGACGGTGAAATGGGGCTGGGAGGATGCAGATCCAGGAGACAATGTCCTTCTCTACAGCTTCCTTCACACCGAGCATCACAGGACAGTTTCTACAGAGCGGTAGAGTACAGAGAAGGTTTCACACCCTCAGGCTTGGGGCTAAGGGACAGCAAGGCATTAGGCTGGCCAGGAAGACTGGTAAAGATACAAGCAAGCGTCCTTGGAGACTGGCTGTAGGCAATGGTGCTGGCCTCCTGAGGGGGACGGGGACATCAATGAAGTTGCACCGATTTACACCAGCTGAGGATCTAGACTGTGTATTATTTTCTGTCTCCCAAATCTCCCGCAGACTAAAAGCCCTCCCTCATACAGAAACCCCCAGAGGATGATGAACGGATGCAAACTTCCCCCGCAGTCTGCAGGGTTTGAATCCTCTCCTTCGGTTTCCTCTCACAGAGATTGCGCCGCGACACCATCTTTGAGTCCAAACCTAAATCCCCATCATTCCCAGGGGCTGGGCTCTAGTTTTCCAGGATTCAGGCCCAAATGATTTAAAACAAATACACAACCCGTGGACCAGAGTCTGCCTCAGAGGAACAGCACCCTGGGGAACCAGCACGTTACAGTTCCCTCGGCAGTGGGACAGAACAGGCAGGAAAAGCTGAAACTTCGGCTGCATCCTGATCTGACTGGCCCTCTCTCCGAAGAGGGAAGCAAGAAAATTCCAGTGCAGAGGGTGAACGGCAAGACCTTAATTCTGCCCCCAATTACGTGGAGCTGAGAACAACGAGCAACAGCGGCCAAGCAGACCCCAGCTGTCACGGGAGAAGACGACATCTTGGGCCGGATCAGAGATTTGAGCTGCCAGCCACTGGAGCTGGGCTTTCAGAGAACAGGGGCTAAAAGAGTGTGTGCGAGCTGCTGTCTCCAGGACAGGGCTGGCCCTGTGCCTCACACCAGGGAGCCAGGCTCTGGAGGAAAGCCTGGCAGGTTGTCATGTTTGAAGGGTGCAGACGAGCATCAAGGGTGTTTGACAGGTGCAGCCCGGAGGAGCAACCTGTGGCTCGGTCGGGCCCTGTATCTGGGCCCCACTCTCGAACCTGCTTGACCTACTCTGGCACGTGGTCCTCTGCTGCGTGGGGGCCCAACTCTCCTTCACGCCAGGACACCAGAGGAGACGAGCAGTGGGTGATGCGCTGGTGAGTGCTAGCTCCTGTTGCCATGGTACCAGCGGGCCTGCGAGGGGAGGGAGTGGAGAGGCAATGGATGCTTTATAGCCTGCCCTGGGAAGATGCAAGACAGACAAAAGCGTGGCAGGCTATGAACGTCCTTCCCGAGAGGCAGGGCTGAAGAGGCCTCTCCTCGCCCTCGCCTGCCACGTGACAGAAGACGGACACACTTCCGTGGACTCTCCAGGATGGCAGCTGAGGGAACTGTAAGCCTTCGGGGTAGAGCAGTGACAGACGTACTGCCTTTGCTATTCATGCCAAGGGGCTAGGTAACAAGGATGTAACAGGCCGGCTGGGACAATGTCCTTCTCAGGTACTGAGTGGACCCAGCCTGCATCACACACCGAGTCTTCCTTGACCCAGCTTTGCACAGGTTCTTGGTACAGCCCTCATGCTATCCCCCGGTTTCTGTGCCTTTGGGGTAACTGGTCCCCCCAGAAAAGTTCCCTCCAAAGCCCCATTAGTTAGAGGCTGGCGTAGACCATGAATCAGGAGCTCGTCAGCCAGCCTGGTGAAGATCTAGTATTTGGAACATACCTGGTGGCTTCTAAACCAGCAGGTTACCAAACAGGGTTAACCATGCCAAATATCTACTCAGGTGCCTGCATTGGTCTCCACAACCTACATCTTTCCTTCCTGCTCAAAGGAGCTGTTCTGTCCTCTTGTGCTGTGAGTCCACCAGCACAGGTGGGGTTCATCCTCGGGCTGAAGAGTCCCAAGACACTCTGAAGTACTGGAAGTGGGTGACTTTTCTGCCTCTGAGTCAATGCCCCAGGATGGGGCCAAGCTGTGAGGCACAGTGGGAGGTATTGTCCTGCAAATGAGATCTCAGCCAGGACTGTGAAAAAGGGCAGAAGACCTTTCATGGGCATGAAGGCAAGAAAGGTCTAGATCGCAGACTGGGTGAACGCACCCTGCCCACTGAAGTGTCCTTGTTTGAGCTCAGAAGCAAAAATACTTCATGCACTGTTAAATAACAGCTGTGTCCCGCCCCAGAGGTGGCTGCATTTTGGAGGTGGAGGACTTGATCTGCATGTAGATGGTGTTTCAATTTGAGTTTAGCAAGGACCTGGGGAGCTCCCAATTCGTTGAAGAGGGCTCCACGTCCACTGACGACCTGCCATAAAGAACTAAACACGTCATCTTCAGAGCCGAAAATATCACTGTATAAAAGATGTGGCATCGTGTGTTTCTACTGGTGGTGCACATCCACACATCTCAGTGCGCATAAAATTTATTCTGCCCTTGGATAGAAACTAACAGAGAGAGAGCCCTGACCTCGAGCCTCCGACAGTACTTGATATCTCTTCAGCCTTCAGGATTCCAAAGCACTTTGAGCCTTTAGGTTTTCAAGCTGCTCTCCAGAATCAGGCAGTCTGGAAACTTTATTGGAGTTGAAGTGCCAGCGGAGAGTCTTGCGTGACTTCAGGAACTAGGGCTTTAAGATTACTGGCTACTGTAAGACTTCATGAAATTGAAAGCGTTGGGAAGGCGGTGGCACCAGCTCCCTTTTAACCAAGCTAGGTCTCAGGCTTGGTGGGGGTGTGGGGCTGGTGCCAACCGAGAACAGAGCACTGAGTTTATAATGGAGAGCCTGGCAGATGCCTTACTGTAGTAGCAGTGACACGCACTACTAGAACAGCAGTCTGAGGCAGCACTGCCTGTGAGTTATGCTAGTTTCTCGGCATGCAGAAGAGAGTTTCGCCAGCTGTTTGAGGCTGTAAACCTTGGAGGCTTTTCATCTCGGAGGTCCTGAGGCCCAAACCTAAATTAGGTCATTAGCGAAATGAGTTGGGTGGGGTCTCATCAAATTAGCTAAAGGGATGGCATTTCGCCACTCCAATCCATCACGTAATATGGCACAGCCGGAGGTTTCTGCTCACCAGAGCCCGCAGCTAGAAACATTTAGGGATGCTGGGGAGCACTGCCAGAGCTGCATGGGGAACCCCGCCTGGGATAGTCAGAGCACCACAGGACCAGCCGGAAGCACATTGGCAGCATGCTAAGTGGCAAACTTACTAAGCAGCTGTCCCAGGAGCACCTGGCTCCAGCCACTGCCACCAGCTCATTGCTTTCCAGAGACAGCCGATGCCAGCTGAAGCCTTGGCTCGGGTACAAAGCGCTGTTTTCAATACAGTCGCTTCTGGAGCGCGGGGAGCCGGCGATAGCTCTTTATTTGATGCTATTAAAAAAAAACAAAACAAAAAACAATCCATGTGTGAAGCCCAATGTGGACGCACGGCCTCAGCTGCCCTGCAGCTCCCAGTCAGAACTTCCTGCTGTAAATGAGATGTAGCTGAAGCCAGGTCCCTGCGCTTGGCTGCCTGCCCGGGAGTGGTCATTCAGCAGTCTGAGGCTTGCAGACAGCTATTTAACACAAAGAGCCAAGCTGTTATCTTTTCCCTTAGGGCTACCATCCCTTTCACTTCTCAAATGCCAAATTACAGTCTACATTTAATTCCACTGCCACAAGGAGATTCATGTCAGGGGAGGGCAGCTTCATTTAGAATTAGCCACTTTAGATTAACAGTGATAGAGCCAAGTGGGAGAGATTGCATGAGAAGGGCAATCTCCTATACCGCCTTCCTCATTCCCCACCTGACCAAGGCAGCCCGCCTCCTCTGCATTCCCTGAGGTCTCCGGAGGGTTTAATTTAAGATTAGCGCTGTGTGTCCATTCACATGCATGTGCTATTTCAGAACATGGGCTCAGTCTAGATTCTGGAATGAGATAAAATGCTCAGTCTGTGGTGCCTGTATTAAAAACAAACTGTAGGCTTAACCTCTCTCATCCAGCAACATATGTAATCCGTCATGATTTTAGTTAGCCGGAGGGCCGCTTACCACGGGTGTGGCCAAGTTTCCCGCCGCCCCATAAAGTTTGTTTCCAACCACCAGTCCTGGCTTTCAGTGTTCTGGGCTGTTACTTAGCTGTAATTTACCCCTTAATGTCTTCTAAGAACCCAATAAGCAGTGGAAGTATTGGTAATGCTGCTAGACCACATTGACTTCCCGTGGTCCGGCAAGTTCTTTTGTTCGGCACTGGTCAGGTCCTGAGGATGACAGACTAGAGAGTTTCAACCTGTACCATAACTTTCACGGAGCCAGTCTCTAGGAAGGGACCAAAATGAACTCAAAGTGATAGAGGCAGCCATAATAAATCAAGGAAGCCAGCAGAGTACCAGGCACCTGAGGGAGAGGGAGGGAAATCTCTTGATCTTCTCAGGAGTTTAGTCACAAGCTGAGACTGATAAAGTGGGGCTTTGCCCACGAAAGCTTATGTGCCAAAAAATCTGTTAGTCTATAAGGTGCAACAGGACTTTTGCAGATACAAACTAAACTTGATACTTGTCACAAGCCGAGGTGGTTCAGAAAAGTTGGTGGTGTTTTTTATGTGAATTTTTAGAAAACAACTGAATCCAGCAAGTAACAAATATCTGGCCACGCGCTTCTGAGACCTCAACCTTATTTAGGCATTGGCAGGCCGAAGCTGGGGCTGAAGTGAAGCTCCAACCCACTCAAAAGTTTGCATTCAAGGAACTGTGGAGTTGAGTCCAGCCAGGCCGTATTTCGGCTCCGCAGACATTGAGACATCCACCCCAGTCCCTTCAGCATGCACCTCCTCTGGGCCGACCTGTTCAGCTAGTGGGCTGGGGAAGTGGGCAGAGCTGTGATTGACAGACAGCTTGCTAAGATGAATTCCATCCCTCCCTACATGGTGAACCCTTTTCATGCGCCTGCTTGCCCTCCCCTCGGGCTCATCCCCAGTATACATCCCTGGATCTCTCATGTTAAAAGCACGTGGGCAGTAGCAGCTCCATTGAGCTGATCTTCTGGAGACTGAAGTGCTGTAAGTTTCATCCAGTGACCCCCGCTGCTTGCCTCCCTGCTGTCAGCACTTCCCAGCCTGAGGGCTCAGAGCCATCCTCTGACTTGCTGCATTAAAATGTACGCATCAGGTGGCCATTCGCTCGGCTTATGCAGGACTGGGCTGTGCTGCTCGCTAAGCCAGAGCAATACATCAGGTCTCAGTGCTACAATAGGCTTGGTCTTAGAAACATTCTGCTGTCAGGACAGCCAAATGCCTAGTTCACAACAGAGCTCACGTGCCTCTAAGGGAGCATTAGGGATCTATTGAGCTCTCTCACATGGCCAGTAGTTGCCTTCACCTGGGGTCTGGAAGCACGGCCTGCTGAGAGCCCTACCCAAGCCCAGAACGAGATGGGCCCACGCAGAAACCACCCAGGACAGGGTATCCTGCAGATCCCGTACAGGGTTGCAGCTCTGCGTTACACATGAGAAAAGCTGCAGTGGGCTGAATGATACGCAGCTAAACTAAAGGCCCACTCTTGCTGCTGTCGAAGTCAGCAGCAAAATTCCCGCTGACTTTCACAGGAGCAGGACGGGGCCTTGGTCCCCCCCTGTGGTCTCCCAGGAATTTATCACTAGAGCTGGGCAGAACCTTCATCAAACCTGCATGTGTGGGTCAACCAAGGCTATTTGTGAACGCAACATGAATTGGGCTTGTGGTTTCAGCCAACACACACACACACACCCACCCACCCCCAGGACCTCAACTCACCAGAGGAAAGACAATGCATCTACCAAGAACCCAGTGATGAGAACACCCGCCTCAGTGATTGGTGACTCACGTGCAGATCCCCACTCTGCACGGTGAGTTGAGCCTGTCCTCCCCTGCCTGGTGGTGTCCCAGCCTATAGCTATGTGGATATAGGGCTGAGTCTCTCAAGTAAGAGTTTGCAGGACTTCCCTCACCACAGTGCTGCTGGTATGTGCCAGGGTCCTTGGTGATCCCTACCACTTCAGACACTTTCTGATTCGCAACAAGCAGCTCCTCGCGTTTGAACCACAAGCTCTGGCTGAGAGTGGAACTGGGAGATCCCAGGCTGGGCTCTTCAGGGAGTGGTCTGTCCTCTGAGTCGCCCTGTTCTCCCACACTGGGAGTCTCCCCTTGTTCAGTCCAGCACAGGAGGTCGGGTTTGGAAAAGACAGCAGCCAACAAGATAACAGCCTCATAATTGCCCTGTGCAGCAGCTTCTGCCATTCACCCCAGCTCTTCCGCTCCTGCTCGGAGACGTTAAATGAGGCATTGTTGAGAGTCACTGGGACCTTGGGGACTTCTCCGTTAGCCCCAGGGGGAGTCCAAGGATCCAGAGGTTCCCGTTCCCCAGCAGAGCCTCCGTGCTCTCCAGCCTCCTCTACAGCTGCCTATGCTCCTGGATCAGAGTCCCCAGCGCAGTCCACTCACTTGCCAACTGGTTCAGTCGTTGTCTACTCGCAACCCACTCGTCTCATTTCTTCCACCTTCATTCTTCTCTCCAGATTCGCCAGCTGTGCTGCCTGAACCTCGGCCTTCCTGTCCACAGCCTGGAGCTCAGCCCCTGCGGTCAGGGAAATCTCTGCCGCCTGAAGAGCTGTTTCTGCCAAAGAAGTTGGTTCGGGGACAGCCGGGGCTGTTTGAGTGACAGACCCTGAGACTCTGTATCTCAGACAAGAGCCTGCTTCAGCACCCACTCAGCCATGGTGGGACTAGGGGGTCTGAACTCAGCAATGGCTGGGCGCAGTGGCCATGCTGGGGGCGAGAGGCATCAGCCAGGGGTTAGGGACTCAGCTGGAAAAGGGGAGATAGCAGGTTTCTAGCCCCTGCTCCAATGCCTTTTCGGGTCCTTACACACGCCAGTGTCCTGACAGCTAGACCTAAGCGCAGAAGAGTCTCCCATGGCCTGACAGAAAGCGCGATGGAGTTAGTGAGAGCCTTTCCACAGGCTTCCGTTCAGGACTCCGACACCTTTCGGAAGGTGCCTGCCCCAAGCACTGGCAGGTCCACTCTAGGGAGCAGTGCTGAACTGCCGATTGAACTAGCTACCCCATAGCTACGTCCACCTCCTGCGACGTCACACGATCCCCACGACGACGCGTCCTCAGCATGAGCGGAAGGTGGCACTATGGTGCACACAGAGACAGGGCAGCGGAGAGGTTACATGATTTATGGGCCTGCATTCTGCGAGACACGGGGCGCGGGAGGCATGGAGATGAGCTGTCACCGACAGACGCAGTGCATTAAGCGTGTTTTTGCCAATCAGCTGTTATTTAGTTCGACAAACAATAACTCATCAGGTGTAAATGAAATTTATCTCAGGGAAGCGTCAGTGAAAACGAGGCTTTTTCCTTCAGTGGAAAGAAGAGCTGTAAAAAATAAATGCCTTTGCTTGAGTTGGAAAGATGCACGGGAGCAAGGTTAATTCAAGAACAATGCCTGGGAATACTATCAATACTTGTAGAAATCTATGCTTTGCTAGGGCCAGGTTTTCAAGTGCCCAGCTGCCTTAACCAGGTTTAGAACTCAGCTCCCATGGAGCACCTGATCTCGGGTGTGGGTGCTGAAACCATCTGGAGTTTCTGTCCTTATTGTCAGGAGACTCCTCAGTTAGGTGTTATATCCCCAGACAAAGAGACTTAGGCAGTATATTTGGCAAGTTAGTGGAAGCATTCACTGCAAGCTGAATGCTTGGGTGGGTGCCCAGAAGAGATTCAGTTGCAACCCAGCTGATTAGCAGAGCACCCACAGCCGGTGGCCTGTGTTTCTATCGGTGGTGAGTATCCGCACATGCCTCTGTGCACGTAACACATTTTATTCCTCACATGGATGGAGCAAATGAGCGAGAACATCGGTTCGCAGATACTACTTTCCCAGCTTCGTTTTTAATTGACATTTTCCATCAGTATGGTTAATGTAAATGACCTCTGTAGCACAGATAAGATCTTGACGTTCAGTACAATTTTCTAAGAAATTCAGGAAGCAGAAGTCCCATGGCAAGTCAATGTGATTTGACGTGCTTAGCAGAGCTGGTCAGAAAATGGAATTTCCATGGGCAATATTTGCATTTCCAAGATTAATTTCCATTTCAAATTGGAATGTAAAGTTGAAATAGAGATAAAAAAAATCCGACCAAGTTCCAAATCAGATGCCCCCAAATGATGACTGACATTTTCAATTTCAAACCAAATTCTAGTTGTTGTTTTGAATCAACCTCTGGGCAGAAAATGCCCCTTTGGGGGGATTTTTAAACAAAGCAAACAAACCAAATGCAGCCTGAAGATGCATCTGTATCTGCCTTGCAACAAAATGAAAAGTCGGCCTTGTTTTGAATGTCAATTCAACACAAAATCTTCGTGTGGCCGTACCTTGCTGGCATTGGTGTTTATTTTATTTTATTGGATGCAACGTTCTCCCCTCCAATTCTTTTGAAGCTGTCTTTTGGCAGGAGAACTTTCCGCACCAAAGATTCCCACCAGCTCTATTAAGTCTCTTAAATCCTCTTAAAAAATCTGTCATGGCAACCAATCCAGACTTATCAGCAGATCACAAGGGAGTCTGGTGGGTTCAATTCTGGCTAAGGTTGGGCTGTTGCCATCAAATTAACCTTTTGCTTTCTGGTATAACCCTGGTAGATTTAAGAGTTCCCAGCGCATTGTTCCCAGCATGGCACTTCCATTCGCCCAGCTCAGGTTTTGGTTCAGAGATTAGAGACAGGGACAGCAGGTGAAACCTATTAATTAATATTCACAGCTGAGGCTGGTTTTTACTCTCCACCCATTAGAGGGAGAGAGAATTACACACACTTGAGCAGGCTGGAATGGATTCAGCAGGGAGCAGAGATGGACCCAAGCAGAGCTGGGCCTAGCCAGCATATAGCAGAGGAAAGCCATTTCACCTCCCTCCCGTAGGTCTGTTTCCCCTCCCGCTGCAGCTCTGTCCAGTCTCTTGAGCTGTGAGTGCTTTGGGACAGAGAAAGCCTCAGAATTATTGTTTGTATTCTGCCTGGCACAAATAATGCTCTCCAATGTCAGTTAGATCTCTTTGTGCAACTCCAATATAATTGTTAAACACAACCCTATACAAAAGTAACTAAAACTGTCGGCGAAGTATTTACAGGGCACAGGGCTGACAATCATAAAAAAGTATAATTATAGTATAAAAATAGTATAATTATAATTTTCAGTGGCAAAGCAACAGCTCTTTAATAATAACTAGATACAAGGAGAAAAAGATCAACAAGACACATGCATTCATTTTCCTAACTCGCTGCTAACACATATCCTAATCACAGCCGCCTTCATTAAGAATTTGTATGCAGACATGCTCTGGTTTGCCTAGCGACCAAACAATCAGTGTTTGCTTCCTCTTTCTGGGTGGAGACAATTCAATCTTTTATCCCAAGCAGTGTTTCCTGTAAGCTGAACACTTGGGCGCCTGCCCAGGAGAGATTCAGGTGCTGCCCAGCTGATTAGCAGAGCACCCACAGCTGGCAGAATGTGTTTCTGTTGGTGGTGCACATTTCTTGGTGCACATAACAGAATTTATTCTGCCCATGGATGGAAAAAATTAGAGGGAACCCTGATCCCAAGAGCTAGCTAATCAGCCTTTCGCCTGCAAACCTGGCTGTCTAGACTGACTCAAGAGCTTCTTTGCGAATCATTGACCACAAAACCCCTAGACTTAGACTTCAGGTCAAAAGATGATTCTGCTCCTGCATCCTCATTTGTTACGACGCAGACTCATGAGGATATGTAAACACTCCGGGCTCACCATAGGAAGTTTTAGGACATATCTAGGTGTATTTAGAGCCACTACACATCTAATATTGGGCACAAACTTTCCTTGGTTACCAGCTCCAGATAGGAAAAACATCACATAAACATTATCTGTGCATAGCAAGAACGGCTTACCATGTTGTAAGCAGCATTTGTATCTCCACTGGGTGTGAGTTTTCCCTCCATAACACAATTGACATCACAACCGCAGAAGAAGATGTGGAGGGGTCTTAAGTCACCGATGGAGTTCACAAACTCTGCACGGGGAAGTGGGTGGAGTTTATAAACTCTGCAAAGAGCCATGTGTTTATAAAATCTCTGCAGAGGGAATCATACAAAGTTGATCAGAACTAGAGAACTACCCTGAATCAACTATAACAGCTGCAAAGGCATACAGGACAGAGTAGTAATGGATCCAGAAAGGTTAGAGATCATTGGTAATTGCATAATGCCCAATCAGATGCTAGGTTCATTACAGATACATAATAAAAGACAAGCTTATCTGTATGTTTTGAAAGACCTGGGTCAGGAACTGTCAGAGCTGGAATCAAATGAAAATCCAAGCCTCCTTTAAACTATGAAGCCCATTCCTGGAAAAATTCTAGATCTGAAAGTAGCTGCTCCCTCCTGACATGTGTTTCCCAGTTTTATTTGACCACAGAACCCTTTTAAACTTGAAAGAATTTTGTGGAACCCCTAATAACAGTCTTATACATGGCTTAACCCCTCAGCCCCAAACTCGCTCCCCATACCCAAGCTTAACCCCTCTCAGCCCCAACTCTGCCCCCCAACCCCAGGAGTAACCCACCTCATCCCCAAACCAACCCCCAGGACTCATCCATCCACCCAAAGAGGCCCCCAGCCTAGCCCCACCTGAACAAACTCTGAGTTAGCTCCTCCCGTTACCTCACTAAACATGGCAGACAGACCTAACTTACCCACCGCTGCTCCTCTGACTCTAGTCCCGAGGGCCCGATTTCATTGGCCACCCTATGGCAATGTGAGAGGCCAGTCACAGCCAATGAAAGGCGTGGACAACACAGAAGCCGCAGGGTCCCTGTGGCTCGCCTTCCAGATAGCCATCGGCTCCCCTTGCCCCGTCCCCCATTGCGAGCGCACCGGCTACTTTGCAAGTGAGGGGTTCTCGGCGGCTCCCTGACCTGCTGCCGCTGAAATAATGGAACTAAATTCAGTTGGTTCAACGGCCGGATCCCTCCCACTGCCCTGCCAGCCATTAAACCAATTAAATTTAGTTCTACTGGTTCAGAGGTAGCCGAGCAGGGAGACACAGAGGAGTCAGCAGTGGCAGCATCTGGAGCTGCAAATGACTCCTGAGAGCTGCATGAAGCTCTCGAGCCGCAGGGTGCTGACCCCGGTCACTTTCTCGCGGAACCCTTCTTTTCACTTCA
Organism: Carettochelys insculpta; assembly: GCF_033958435.1. Classification (NCBI taxonomy): domain Eukaryota; kingdom Metazoa; phylum Chordata; order Testudines; family Carettochelyidae; genus Carettochelys; species Carettochelys insculpta. The sequence goes on along the minus strand of NC_134147.1, from coordinate 2,778,064 downwards.
CGGAACCCCAGGCTTCCACAGAACACCATTTGGGAAACACTGTACCACACCCAAAGGGAGCTGTGACTTAGGCAGGTTTGAGGGGGGAGCGTGTGGGAGGTGATCAGAGCTATGTGACTAACCAACCCTTCAATTTGTCAGTAGTTGCGAAAAAAAAATAGTTTTGGGTAGACCCAAAAGCAAAAGTATTTGGCCTTTACAGTGGATCTAAAAGAGGGCCAAGGTTTTGTTTCAGGTCAGAGAAAACATCTCAGTTTGGAATGTTATTAATTGTTTTCTAAATAAAACCAAAGGAGATGAAGGGCTAGGGTCACAGGGGGTGGGGTGTGGCGGGGGCTTAGATGCCATTACAAACCAAGGCAGTGTCTACAGGGCCCTTCCCTTTCTTAGTGGGTAACACATTCATGTGGGCTGCAGGAGAGCCAGGTTAAATCCTCTCCCTAAAAGAGGGGCTTGTCCTGGAGTTCCCCCTGAAGCCAGAGGGTGCTGTGATCACCAGGCTGTTCAATCTCTGAACTCTGTATAATACTGGTCCAGAGAGTGAATAGGCCTTCATCAGCAGGGTGGCACCCAGGGCCAATCCCTGCTCCACAGAACATTCTAAAAACTCCTCTTTGACCGAAACAATTCACACAAATCTACGCCAAGTCACAAAATATAGCAGTGCCCCAAATCTGCATTTCTGGGGGGCAAAAAAAAATTGGCTGAAAATGATCACCCAGCTCTAAAAGATGCTGACATGGACACAAGCTGGAGAGGAGATCAGGAGGGAAAGGCAGCAGAGGAGATCGCTGAAGGGGGCCACTCCAAGAATTTGGAAAGCGGTCGAGGGACGTGCTCTTCCTTGATGGAATGGAATCTCCATCACTGGAGATATTTAAGAGCAGGTTAGATAGACACCTACCAGGGATGGTCTAGATGGTTGTTGCTTGGTCCTGCCATGAGGGTAGGGGAATGGACTGAAGGACCTTTTGAGGTCCCTTCCAGTTCTAGCGTTCTATGATTCTGTGAAAGCATGGCTGGCGTAGGGGTGTAAGGTTTGACTAGCGAAGAAACAGAGGAAAGAAATAGACGATCAACCTTGATGTCCCTGAGCCGCCAGGAAGAGCACGAAATAATTACAGAAGTGTTGGGAAGGCAAATGGCTGCATAACAGCCAGACTCCCTTCTGATCTCAGGTCAGGCTGTTTGTTTCAGATGCCTTAGAATCTCTCTAATCTCACACAAATGATCCTGACTGCTCCTCTTGTGTCGGCCAGAAAAATCTGTCAGGTTGAACCAAACGCTCCAATGGCAGAGTAACACCAGCAGGATCACGCTGGACCACATGGGGATCAATGATACAGGCAGCACCTGAGCATGCTAGCTTTGAGCAGTGAGCTCAAGGGAAGGATGAGGGACCCTTCTGTGACAAAGGAGATCAGGCTGCCCGGCTGCCTTCCTCACCCCAGGGCCAGTCCACCCATCCACGGCCCAAAGAAGTCCTAACACTGGAGCAGTTGGAGGCTGCAGCGCACTGCTTTCCCCTGCCAAAGAATTGCTAACTCACAATATCCTCGCAAGTCTTGCAGTATCCAGTGTCATTCTTAAAGCGCCAGCTGCTGGAGTCATGTGAATTCACAAAATCCTCAGTGCTTACTCGTTTTGAAAAAGTACATCTCTGGCCTCTGCGATGGTAGAGAAAAGCACGACACAGATCCCGGTGTATCCTAAAGGCTCCAAAGCCAGCAGGCTCGTAAGAAGATTCCCCAGATCACAGGATTTTTCATGACAACCTCTTGATTTTTGGAGCACATCGTGTAGCATTTGATGTTGACAATTCTAAGGAATTCCTGCCGGAGGTTGCTACTGGGGAGAGGAGGTGGGGTCCTGCCAATGCAGCATTCTCCAGTGCTGTCATTCACTGAGATAAAAATAGAATCCAGCCTGATTTCTTTCCCAGGTTCTTTTTGGCTCAGGATCTCCACCGCCATCACCAAGATTGCTGCCCCTCTGCTGGGATTCACAGCTTTGTGATGAGGGGATGGGGTGAAAATAGCCATGCAAATCCTGGGAAATCCAATTTATGTCTCCCTAGCAGGTGTTTAGAACAGACATTTACCCCCTCCCCTGCTCCTCCTTCCTGCTCCATGAAATGTTATAAGGGTTTTTCCAAAACTACATGTTCTAAGTAGATAATTATATGGTGTAACCGTGCGACTGAACAGCGTTGCACTCATTATTTCATTAGTTTAATTAAGTAAACACTTGACGATAATTAGCTAAAATTACTTTGGGGATAAAAAAAAAAACCCTAAAGAAGTGAGCACAGCAAAATCTGGCAGGGACTGTCTTTATATGCCATGTGCCATGTCTACCACAGTGGGGCTGTAGCTTACAGCTAGGGCCTGTAGTACCCTAAAACCCAAGCAACTGGATTTAGGTTCTTACTCTGCCACAGATTTCCTGTGTGGACCTGGTAAAGTTGCACCATCTTATGACCTCAGTTTATTATATTACATCTAAAGCAACTGAAATGTCCTGTATCACGCCTCTTGTCTATCTGAGCCTGTCTCTTGCTAGCATTGTGAGCAGTGCTCAAAGGAATGCCTTATTTTGATTGAAGCCTCTCAGTGCTATTTACTGATGGAAATAAATGGTGATACCTTATGCTTTGCATGGAATCAATCACCCAACGATCCAGGACATTGTATGTCCATGCAGCCCCTTGTAGAGTGAGACTTGATAGCCTCTCTGCATTCACGACAGACCAGAAGGAAAAGAGTGCCTGGTTTCCCCTTTCGGATTGAACGGGTAGCCAGGTTGCCGGGTTGTTTCTTTTAGGAGGTGAAATGGATGATAAAAGTCAGGTATTTCTTTGGTGCAATCGTGTTTGGTTACCAAAAAAAAAAAAATGTGCACCAAGTCCCATTTGCCTGAACACAGCAGAAACAAACAGCGGGCGGTTTCCTTGCTCACGGTGTCAAAACCTGCCTTGAGTCCTGGAGCCTGAGGAGCAATGCCTCCCTGCTCTTTCTCAGCCAGACGTGTGGCTGCCTAGCTCACCCTCTGGTTGCTTTCTGCTGGTTTTCCCGCTCTGACGCACGCACATATAGATGCATACAAAGAATCCTCTTCCACCTACACTTGCAATCAGGCCACACAGCTCAGTGTTGCCATATATCCTGTTGCCTTGGGCAGTGGTTTCCTTCCATCTCCATCTATCATTCCACACAGGGACATTTAATTGCTTCTTTCATTTAGCTTGAATGAAGAATGGTTAGTGCTCCCATCAACTTTAACCAGGTCAGTGACTGATGACAGCCATTAATGCATCCCAGCACAGTGGCACCCATTCGAAACCACAAGGTGAACTGAAGGTATGCAGGATGCAATTACTGTTATTGGAGGAGGGCTGTAACAATCCCTGGGATATTAATGACCACAAACTATCAGGGCCTTGGATTTACATCTCTCCTGAAAGATCATAGCTGCCTTTGGCTGAAGTGTTTTTTTCCCCCATCGGCTGAATTAACTACCCACAAAGAGGGTAGTCCATCCTTGTAGGTTGCCCCGATGGCCTCTTTGAGGGTCAGCAAGCAGGCCCATTAAGAGGGCTGAAAGCATGACCAGCAGAAAGTTAGATCTTGGCCCAATAGAGGACATGGGCTGTACACAGTGAGGCTGGAGGGCTGAGCTTGTCCAGAAGTCTTTTTCAGACTTTAATCACTTCTCTATAGGAGGAAAAGGAAAAAAATCAGCTGCACGCTCACAAGCATCTATTGCTGGGGAATAAACAGGTCTGAATTCTGAAGTCCTTTGTCAAAGTACCCATTGCCTACTCAAGGACCCAGACCTTCAGGAGGCAGCCCATATTCCATAGGTCTGTTTTAAGCTCAGTCTTAAGATAGAAGCAGCCAGTAACTCACACACCTACAGAGTCAGGTCACCAGGACTTGGGCAGAAGGCTCCAGAAGAAAGGAGCCATTTAGTGGCAAAGCAATGAGATGGAGAGAGATCCAGCTTCGCTCCTCCGTAACAGCTGTAAACTGGGCAAGAGAAAGCAGGGGCTGCTAATTTTATCCTTCTGTGCTAAAAAACAACCTTACTTAAACCAAGCAAGAATCCATCAATGGAGAAATAAGCCTCAACATGGGGACAAAGGCAAGAACAGTGACAGTGTGATGCAGAGATCTTCTAAATAATGAGCACCAAGGTGTCACTATGAGCGGTTGCGTGAACATTCTGCAACGCGCCGGTGGTGTTTGCAGAGGGTGTCTGTAAAGTCATCATCGAAGGCACTGATCAAAAACTCCCATGAGCTCACCCACCCACCGTTCTGTTCCCATTCAAGGCAACACTGCTCCCCATAATGTATTCTCCAGGCATCCATGAATATTTCTCCGAAAAGGTCAGATCAATGAAGCAGCTGTCATTTCCTTTAAAAAGGTCTCCTGCCTCAAGAGGAAGAGAAAAACTGGATCTGCTTGTGAATGGTGTCCCTATTGGGTGGTCCATTCAAACCCAGACCAGGACAAACGAGTGACCCGGTCCCATGGGAAGCGCATTGGGTGACATCCATCAAGCCGTCACCAGGGTGGGTGCTGAGATTCTGAGCTCTCCAAGACAATGTCTATGCCCTTCGGGGTGGAGGGTGGGTGGGGAGGGGTGGGGTGCAGCGCAGCGCCCATCACACTGTGGGTACAGCGAGAAAATAAATCATTGGAAGCGTCCAAAGAGCGCAGGTACGGGTACCACTGCTGGCGTTAGTTGGCCTTTTGGCAGTTACCTCAGCAGAGGGATCCAGGACTGACTGTGCCAAGGAGAGGACACTAAGTTGCCCTCTCCTCGCTGCCGATGATACTCTGTCTAGGTCAGGGCTGAGGTGCACTGGTGGCAGGCCAGGAGATGTTCGTCCTGTCACACGGGGCTGCTGTATCAGCATCTTCCACCAGTACCAACCAGTAGTGACAACAAAAATGGTGAGGGGCTTGGAACAGGTCCCGTTTGAAGAGAGATTAAAAAGACAGGGACTTTTCATCTGAGAAAAGAGGAGACTGAGGGGGGATAAGACAGAGGCCTGTAAAGTCATGACAATTATGGAGAATGTGAATAAGAAAACGTTATTGACTTGTTCCCCTAACACAAGAATTAGGGGTCACCTAATGAAATTAAGAGGGAGCAGGTTTAAGACAGACAAAAGGAAATATTTCTCCACGCAGGGCAGTCAATCTGTGGAACTCCTGGCTGGAGGATATTGTGAAGTCCTGGACTTTATCCGGGTTCGAAAAGTGACTAGATAAATTCATGGAGGATAGGTCATCAATATCCACTAGCAAGGATGGACAGGAATGGTGTCTCCAGCCCCTGTTTGTCAGAGGCTGGAAATGGGTGATGGGGATGGATCGCTTGATGATCACCTGTTCTATCCAATCCCTCTGGGGCACCAGGCACTGGCCACTGTCAGAAGACAGGACACTGGGCTAGATGGACCTTTGGTCTGACTCAGCATAGTTGTTCTTATGTACTGTATTCATACCAAGTCTCAACAATCAGCAGGTCCCCCGGTGCTCTCTGGAGGACCAGAGAGGGACCTGGCAATGCAAAATGCTTCTGGGGAAACCCTTGAGAAACATCCCGTTCCTCTTTATTCCCAAAGGCGGACACATGGAGTGAGGTCTGCTGCAGTTACAGATCAACACAGCTCCACCCTCAGGGGCCAATCCCCCACATGCACCAGCATAAATTAGGAGTAACTCCACTGACATCATTGAGTGTAAACACAAGCAGAACCAAGGCTATTTCCTTCCTGGTTCAGCGCCACCCATTATCTGCCTGGAGTGTTTAAGAGAAGCTCATCCTCTGTGGGATGCTACTTTCAACTTTCTGATTGTAGGTGCGTCCCCTGGGACGGGCCCCTGCTGCCTCTGGCTCAGCAGCAGAACAGTGTGTGTTAGGAAATGTATCATACTGTGTGAAGGTTTGCTAAAGATGGAATAAACAGCTGGGGTGAAAATTAATAAAAACCGTGCACCTAAACTGAAAACACACCAAAGGTGTGAGACTGGGATCCAGACACAGGGCTTATGGCACTTAGGAGATTGAAAGACGGCCGTGCAGCTCCTTTTTGTGAGCCACCAGCACTCACCCAGACAGCTATTAGCTGGATTAAATTTGCTACTAGAAAAAGAGAGAGAGGCACTTGCTAACGTCTGCCTAAGATAGAGTGAGAGATTCATTTCACTCCCCACTTGATTGGGTGGATCAGTCCAGAAGACAGTAATAGCTCTTGTCTGCGCCAGCAGGTGAAGACCCCGGAGTTCACCATGGCAGCTTGGTAAGGACTGGGATGTCCCCCCTGCGATTCTGTCTGTTCATAGTGTGGTTATTACTCCAACATCTAAAGCCACCAGCTCTGCCCCATCCTCCACATTTCCTAGCTGGAGTCCAGAAATCACAGGACAGCTCCAAGCCCACCCAGCCACTAGCTCAGGGGGTTAACCACAAGGCCAGCTTTCCTCTTTCTGAGTAGCGTTAGCTGGTGGCCCAGGCTACCCTCCTGCTGCCCTGATTGTTATCCTGGTGGGATTGCAGCTGTGCTGGGGTACAGGCCCCATCGGTGCAGGTGTGAGTCACCCAGAGGGAACCCAGGAGCTCCATCAAGAAGGTGTTTCCCCAGTGAGACACAGGGCTTAAGGAGGCAAGTAGGGGGTGCTGGGCTAGACTCAGCCTTTGGGGTCAGTGCTGGGCAACAAGGGGGCATGTAAGGACATCCCTTCAGAGCCATGCACGTTTAAAGCGCGACTCTATTTGATCGGCCAAATCGAGAGAGCAAAAGAGAGCCCGGGGCCCCGACTTCCCTCTGCACCTGGCCAAGCTCCGGCAGGACAAAGTGCCCCTGGGGTAGGGGTATTACAGCAGGTGGCCAAGGCTCCTCTTTCACTTGCCTTGGTGCAACTATGCTGAGCTCAGTGAAGATGCATCATGCGAGCAGGACTGGCCCAGTTGGCCATGGGCCCTGCCTCCTGATCTGGCCCATTCTCCAGGGCACAGGTGAAGAGAAGAACATGCGCCCCTGCACACACCCAGCTCTCAGCTCGACATGCACACAAACCTCTATGCCCAGTGGTGGGCATCCTGGGGCCCAGCCAGGGCTCCTCCTGCAGCCCATGGACCCCGTGTCTGCCCCCTCCCTCACACGCCTGTCACACAGCAAGGCATCAGAGCCCTGCAGTTCCTACCCGCCCCCTCCCTCCCGGCACTTTCAGACCACCACAGATCCGCGGACTGGCACTCCGTCCCCTCCCACCCAGAGCTGGGGTGCGGCGAATCAGCTCTTTGCAGCCGCTCAAGCTTGGGAAGGGCAGAGGCAGAGCAGGGATGCAGCGCCAAGCGGCGCATTCAGGGCACGTCGAAAGCACTGGGAGGGCAAGGGAGGAGCAGGTAAGTGTGGGGCTGTTTCCCCAGTGCACCAGAGGCGCATGGGGAGGCAGCAGACGGGGTGCCACAGGGGGAACCCCAGTGGGCCACTTGCTGCTGGGCTCCACTGCAGGCCACCCATGCACCTGTGGTACCCAGAGGCACTGAGACTTCATCTGGGGTGAGTGAAGTCTCTGCTCTGCAGCCTCGGCTGAGAGCCTGCTGGCCTTTAGCTCATGTGGTAGAGTGCAGGGCTTTAGACCCTCTGCTTGCAGGTTCTATCCCTAGGGCAGCAACCCCAGGTCTGTCGGTGTTACACACCCTCTCCCTATTCTCAGTTGCCTATCGCTTCTCTATGCCCTCGTCCACACGCACGTCTATTCACCCCCACCCCCAAACACATCAATACGCGCTCAGGCACCAAGTACGGCTGCCTGTGCCACCTCCCCCATTTGAATTCAATCCTCTCTGGGCTCAGCAAGCTAGAGACACCCTGCCAAACACAAAAGAGACAGATTCCGTTCCCTGGCACAGGCAGGTAAAACCTACCCAGACCAGGGCTTGGCACTTCTGACCACAGAACCCTCCCTCCCCACCTTTGTCCTCACAGCAAAAAATCTGTCACACAGCAGGGTAATTCAAAGAACTCTCTGCCTTGTGTAAGCACCCACAGGTGGGCGCAAACCTGGGTCCTCAGGAGTGGACAGGCGCCCCTCCAGTTTGAGTTAGAAGCCAGCTGGCTAGAAGAGACTCATTCATTCTCTCTGTAAGTGGCCAAGGTACCACTACATGGGACGGTCGCCTGCACCCTGCAGGTGCCTGGGTTACATGTGCACATCATGGTGCAGCGTGACTCCCCCTCTATCAGTCTTTCCTCTGCGCACTGGCTGCATAGTGCATCTATCTCCCTGGCTGTACTTCGCGCTGCCTGCATTTGGTGAGAGTGCCTTCGCTCTGCACATTTCCCAGCAGCACAGTCTGCCGGTGTGGTCAGTCTGGGCAGGCCTCTGGAGCAGTCGGGACCATGTTGCAATGCTCAGTGACTCGCAGGGGAGGGTTGGAAGCGCGAACCGGCCAGGTGAGGCATTTGGGAACAATGCACCGCTGGTGGGGAAGTTAGAAACACACATCCAGTTGGCATACAGTCACACGCATCCACAAACACACTGGCACACTCAGCGAAACACCCATGCCTCTGTGCACCCCCCCCCCATGCCCTGTCTGCCTGCCCCCCCGCCAAGCTAGACACTCACACAGCCACTCGTACACAACTGCACTGTCTCCCTCTGTCTCCAACTGTAGACCAAATGAGGAACATATGGGCTGATGTGATTAAAAAACAAGTTAATTGCTCTGGATCCCAGCTTCCCTTCCCTTCTCACAGCCATTACAGCAGGAGGACAGGGCCACTTTCCGTGCTGTCTATTTGCCTGACATTCTGTCTGAGGCAGCTGGAAGTCAGCTTCAGTTTGCTCCAGCTGGGGTAATTTGCTGTTCTCTTGCTGGCCTTGAAGCACAGGGTGGGGAGCAGGGGGTTCTGGCTAGCATGGCCAGAGGGGTAGGGCTCTCCCAATGGCTGCGCTGGTGGACAAGACTTCCCAGGCCTGCAGACAGGGTGTTACCTCCTCTCATCACGTCCTCACCCTCCCCGCAGCTGCACTCGCTGCCCCCTCACTGACGGGTCCAGATTGTCACCGCAAGGTGTTTACGGAAGCCAGAGCCCTTGCTGTCACTCGCTCACAGTGAGCGGCTGGCCTGATGGTGGCTGTGACCTAGAAAGACATTGCTGGAAGGGCCCCGTCTGATTTCCTGAGTGTCCAACGTTACACATGGTAGCCACGTCCTTCCACGTCCTCTGGCTCTGGCCTTCTTGTAGTCTGCCAGGCCATCCGTCAAGCCCTCAGTGGCTTGGTGAGACCACCCCCTGCCTCCTGGGCTTTGACCTCTTGGTATTGAAGTCCGGCCCCACTGCAGGCTCTCCTAAAACAGACCACATGCTGTCCTCTGCCTACTGCGTCCAGCCTACCACTGCTATTTCCAAAGCACCTAGGTGTCAAAGGGCCAGCTCCTCGGCTCCCACCAAAACCAACGGGTGCCCAAACACCTTTGAGGATCTGGGCTTAATTGCCGAAATCTCAGTTTTACAGCCATATCTACCCAAGAGTAGAGAGCCCTTGTGCCAGGTGCTGTACGGACAGATACCGAGAGACCAGCCCTGCTCCAGCAAGCTCAGTCTCCACAGAAAGACAAAGGAAGCGTTATTATCTCCATCTGACAGCAAGAGAACTGAGACCTAGACTGAGGGTCAGGATTACAAAGGTATTTCAGTGCGTGAGGCTGCACGTAGGCACCTAGAGGCATTTACGAAGTGGGATAGACAACTAACTCCAGGGTAACTGGGCACCTGGCCGGGGCAGTGCTGTGCTGACCTGACTCAGTTTCCCCTCCTGAACTGTCCAATAGCATAACTGGCCCACAGCCCCCAAAGCCTCCCACTTCTGGAGCCCAGTGCAGTATCTCTACCCACAAAACACAACTCGTGCGTCACGCCATTGGACACAGCCCCACCTCCCTAAGGGGCTGTCTCCCTTCCTGCCTCTTTGAGTGCAGAGCCCTCAGGGCTGGGTTCAGTCCAACCTCTCTTGGAAGCAGGACACCAAACCTCCAGACCCCATCCCCAGCTCAGCGTCTTGCTTCCCTTTAGTCAGGAGTCTCCAACCGTCCTCCCCAGAGCTGCATTCACATGGAATCGGGCTAGCACCCTGAATCTGCTTCTGCACGCCAGCTGCAGTTTCCCGGGGTTCTGCCTTCCCTCACCCTGGGTCCCACCGAACTGGAGTGTTACTGGCTCAAGCTCATTTTCAGCCCTGAGCCCAAAGCTAAGTGGACACAGGTGGCTGAGCCAAGACCCCCCAGCCTTTAAAGGGCAGGCAACCCAGTACACACCCATTGAAAGACCCTAGATTTGAGGCAAACTCATTTAGGTGCTTTTGCAAATCCATCGGGCAGCCCAATAGCTTCATCCGGGGAGATTGCACCCAAGCTAGGAACTGATCCCAGAATTTCTGACCCACTGTGCCCCCTCCCCAACCATGCAACCATCCTTCCTCTTGGAGAGAGATCTCCCGGGCCGTGTTTGCATGTCCAACAGGTGTAGTGTTGGGAAATTGTACACCGGGGAGGTGCAGCTTGTCACTTCCAATCCTAGCGCTCCAGGGACAATGACAAGAGAGGTGACCAACCCTCCAGTCAGACATCACTAGCCAGTGTCCAACAAAGGAGTTACAATTCAGTGACTCGCCACAGGAGACAGACCAGGTTATTGTTCCACCAGGGGACTCAAGAATGTCCCCCAGACATGCCTGAACTTGTGTTCTTCAAGCACATGGACAAAGGGAATACAATATGACATGGAGCCCCAGGCTTGGCCCTTTCTTCTGCCCCTATCTACGCTGCAAGCAACAAGGGCTACGTCTACACGTGAACGCTACATCGAAATAGCTATTTCGATGAATAACGTCTACACGTCCTCCAGGGCTGGCAACGTCGATGTTCAAATTCGACGTTGCACAGCACCACATCGAAATAGGCACAGCGAGGGAACGTCTACACGCCACAGTAGCACACATCGAAATAAGGGTGCCAGGCACAGCTGCAGACAGGGTCACAGGGCGGACTCAGCAGCAAGCCGCTCCCTTAAAGGGCCCCTCCCAGACACAGCTGCATGAAACAACACAAGATCCACAGAGCCGACAACTGGTTGCAGACCCTGTGCATGCAGCATGGATCCCCAGCTGCAGCAGCAGCAGCCAGAAGCCCTGGGCTAAGGGCTGCTGCACACGGTGACCATAGAGCCCCACAGGGGCTGGAGAGAGAGCGTCTCTCAACCCCTCAGCTGATGGCCGCCATGGAGGACCCCGCAATTTCGATGTTGCGGGACGCGCAACGACTGCACGGTCCCTACTTCGACGTTGAACGTCGAAGTAGGGCGCTATTCCCATCCCCTCATGGGGTTAGCGGCTTCGACGTCTCGCCGCTTAACGTCAATGTTAACATCGAAATAGCGCCCAACACGTGTAGCCGTGACAGGCGCTATTTCGAAGTTAGTGCTGCTACTTCGAAGTAGCGTGCACGTGTAGACACGGCTAAGGACACTCAGAAGACTGAAGCCTCCAACAGAGGGAACTGGCCCAGGTCGCCGGGTTGAAACCTGTGTACTATGTACTGTAATATCCAGGCCTGAGCAAAATTGCTTCAGCTAAATACAGATTGAGCCTCTCTAATCCGGAACTCTCTTGTCCGGCAACATCCGTAATCTGGCATGAGTTCAATTAGCTGGACAACCACTCCCCATGGGTGTGGCCAAGTTTCCAAGTTTGTTTCCAGCCCCCCGTCCTGGCTCTGAGTGTTCTGTGCCGATATTTAGCTGTAATTTGCCCCTAAATGTCTCCTAGGAGCCCAGTACACAGTGGAAGTGTGGGTAATGCAGCGAGACAATACTGACCTCCCATGGTCAGGCAAAACCTCTTATCCTGTGCCAGTCAGGTCCCGAGGGTGCCGGTCAAGAGAGGTTTAGCCTGTGTTGCTTAGTCTAATAGGACTGAGCAGTTAGACTACGTATTTATATTTTATTTCCTCTGGCAACCACGCTGACTTTTTGCCTATTACTTATAATCACTTAAAATCTATTATTTATAGTCAACAAACTTGTTTAACTGTTTGTTTTTACCAATGAGTTTGCCCGAAGCATCTGCAAAACTTGCTCAGGCTGCTGCATATTCTCTTTCCATCGATGAAGTGGTGAACCAATTAATGAACTCGCACAGTTTATCTTGAGCAGTACGAGAAAACCTATTCCTGAGGTGCCAGGCTGAGAGCTGGGGGAATTTAGCTGGTGTCTTTCCTCGTCTGATTCATGAGTGACTCTGGGAACATGCATGAAGTCTAGCCGGGGTGGAGCGTCCCATGCTGCTGTGCGGAGTGATATCAGCACCTGGAAGGGCCCCTAGCCCGGCATTATGAAAGCCACCCAGGCAGGAGAGTTAAGGGGCACAGTGGTCCCACCATCTCAGGCTGCACTCCAGGGATCCTGTCACAAAGGTAAACGGGGTTAGTCACTGAACAAGGATTGCTGCTCAGGCTCCCACTGAGACCGGAGCTTTGTGGAGATAAGAAGGATGACTCACTGTTTTCTGCATTCCCCAGGCTATGGGAAGAATTGACCATTAGTTTTGCTATCTGATATTTGTGTCTGGAGAAGCATTTTCTCCCCACCCCACCCAGTCTCTCCTGTTGGCTGATGATAGCAGTTCTTTGCATTCGACCAGGTACCTCTCTGCAGACATTAGCATATAAACCATCTCACCACCTCTGCGATGGAGGCACTAGTAATTCCACTCTGAATGGGGAAACCAGAGGTGTGGGCTCCATGCAAAGCCAGCATGACCAAGACCGCACCATGTTCCCTTACAGCTACCTGCACACGCTCTCCCACTCCGCAAGGGACGCTAACAAGCTATAGCTCTCAAGGCAAAAGGAGATGGATGTAAATCCGCACGGGGGCTTGACTACCTTTTACCCCATCTTGCTCCACTCCTCTCTTCTGGCTATGGGTTATTCCTGCTTGGACTCTTCTCTCAGCTTAGTCTCCAGACTTCAAAGCTAGAGAGGGCAGATGACTAAGGGATGGGGTCGGTGGTAAATTATACCTGAGGGACCCTAAATGAGTACAGAGGGCATGTAGCGAGTACATCTATTGTCAGAAAAAGACCTACATTATACTGTCCAGACCCTCAGCTGGTGCAAAGCAAGGTAGGCCCCTGAATTTTCAATGCACCGTTAAGTTCTGTTCATTCTGACTAGAGCTCTGCCACCTGAGGATCTGGCCTGGGCACTCCGCCCAGACTCGGGCCCCGTTTAAACATATCAGTTTAAATCAGCTGGTAGCAGAGGAAACTCCCCGACAGCACAGCATGAACATGGCCCGACAGAGTGGAGGTGAAGGAGCCCTTCTGAGCTGGAGTGACACTGTAGCCACTCACTCCCATGCAAAGTGGTCACCCAACTCTACCACTGGTGCCAGGGGTTAGGAATTCTGCAGGAAAGAGGAGGCGCCTGCAGGGACTCAGCTGTCTCTGCTCCAGCAGACGCTGCTGCGCTGTGGTTAACGGTGCTAGAAAGAGGGAGGAAGCTTTGCGCCTAGAAGAAAAGAATTTGGAAGAGCCCCATGCTGGGAATGCGGCACAGTGGTTGTGTAGAAGTCGTTGGCTCTCCACACCTCCCCAGCAGGTGTTAGAGCAAAGCTGGCTCTGGAGGGAGTGACAGAGAGGGTGGGCATGGTGGGGTGGGCACAGCTGAATAAACACATACAATGCAATTAAGTGGAGTAAAGATGCTTTGATTAAAAGGCGAATCCGGGCTCATCTGTTTGCGTTTGAACGGCCTAATCTCCTTCCCCCATTGTGCACAGAATTAAGCGGCTGGGATTTGTGTGTCTAAACAGCGAGCTGCAAGTGGCAGGGTCGCCAAACAGCGCTGGCCAACCGGGCGGAATAATGCCACATTCAGATGGAAATGTGGCACCGCTATGCACTGTTGCCACCTTCCCCTGGGATGCAATGGCCATGCGTGGCTCTTGCAGGGAAGTCTTCCTGGCTCAAGGCCCATGCCCTGCACCTAAGAACTTCTCCAATGGCTGGTGCTTGGCACGTTGGGTGAACGGTCCCATCCCACTCAGGCGGAGATGGCTCAGGTGGATGGCCTTACACCCCTGCTGCCCTCCTGAGCAATCACTGCTGGTTCCTTTCGAGGCGACTGAAACTTGGTCCGTTTCCCCACTCTCCCATTTCAAATGGATGATCCAGGGAAATCAATGTGAATTCAACTCCCGGAACTGGGTAGAGAGTGCCAACAAAGCGCCACACGTATTCACATGAACGGGAGTAAACGGAGGAAGGGGAAGGGCCTGCCTTAGGTCACGTGACAGCTTTAGAGTCCTAGCAGCCAAGGGACCACAACACTGGGCAGGCTAGACCTACAGACATTCATAAACAGATGCCTGAGGTACATTCTTCACATCAAATGGCAAGATGTGGTCCCAAACGAGGAGCTCTGGAACAGAGCAGGACCAGAACCACCTGACGCTCAACTCGAGAGAAGAACGTGGGGATGGCTAGACCACGCTCTCAGAAAACCATCATCCAGCACAGTCCGTCAAGCTCTCACATGGAACCCGCAAGGAAAAGAGGAAGACCTAGGACAATGTGGAGAAGATCTACTGAGACTGAAGGACAACAACTGGGGTACTCCTGGGGTCCACTAGAAGTTTTGTCCTGAGACACAGAGAAGCGGAGGAGACTTGTAGATGACCTATGCTCCACCCGGAGTGCCAGGGCTTAAAGAAGAAGAAGTGTTGTGGGAAAGTGATTTTTTGCAGGCAGTTCACACTGCACATGAACCAGAGACCTAATAGCGCTCAGCCAATCAGGAAGCGGAAACAATACCACGTGGCCAAATTGCAACCAAGCAAAGCTTGGCTATCCAGGAGCTCGTAACCAATATTTGTGAAATAATTAGCAGGGTAACAAGTAAACGTGAGGAAAGCACCATCTGCCTGCTGTTGTTCCATGGGGAAAAAAAAAAAATAACCCAACAGAGGCAAAATGACTAAACACACGATACAGTTATGAATTCTCTGTTCTGCTCCCCTCTGGCAGCACGGGTGTGGGTCAGGATACAGCCAGTTCCACCACGCTCCTTCAGAAGACACAGAGATGTCCACCACCAGGGAAAGGTGCTCTAAAAGCTGGTGGTGGAAGGCCGGGGAAGGAGAAAAATCGGTCAGAAAATAGCCGTCCATACCTCTTAAGCGTCTTCTTTCTGCTCACATCCCACCAGCACAAGGCCGAGGGACAGGCTCACTAACTCTTCCCCTTTCTGGTCTCTTCTGTTCTTCATCCAAGGGGGCCAGCACAGTAACTTGTTGGCCCTCAGACCAAATGACAGTGGTGGGGCCAAAGAAAGGACAGCATCCTTAATCCCTGGGTGGCAACCAAAACAGTCTGAGCCCATCTCCTCTCGGTCCCAAGTAATGTCATTCTCACTGGAGCTGTGGCAAGGATAAAAGTCCCACTTTGCTTGGAAGAGACTGTGGGAGGATGGAGGAGCCCTAGCTAAAGGGATTTCCCTGAGGAAGGCGGGGAGGGTGGAGGCTGGGGAGAGAGGCTGACAGGAACCTGTCACTGACAGTTCCCACTGAGCAGCAGTTGCGGGCAGCATGCACACAAATCCCCTAGGTAGTATTCTGCTGTGGTCTCCCAGGGCAGCGGAGTAGGACTGCTGGGCTGTTCTGGGGATCTACGCAACAGGCTGTGCTGCCTAACGCTGCTCAGTTCTGGGGATTCGCTGTGGCAGATGCATCCCATGTGTTAGAAAGGCGGGTGCTAAGGGCACCCGGCAGGGAACCCTAGCAGCAGAATTTGATGCACTCATGTAAAAGGAGCAAGATCTGAACATCTCTCTGCTACACGCACATTCCATCTATCCATCCCTTCCTATGTTAGTCTGTCTGTCCTAGATCTCAGGGAATTTCTATGGCCCTTGCCCCATGGCTCCTGCAGTGCCAGCTCCCCCGGGTACCAGCAGACCCACAGGCAGGGGCCCACCTGCAGTGGCTGGCTGCAGGCCAGTGGCAGCTGGGTCCTGGTCCATGGATTTCTCTCCTTCCCCCTGCAGTGCTCCCCTGTGGCTTCCTGTAGCCCCGCGGGCTGGGCGCTCGTCCCTGACATGCCGCACCCGGAGAACGCGCTGCGTCCCAGCGCTCCTCCCCACGCTGTGGGAGCTGCAGACATATGCTGCTTTTTCACACTGTGGAAACAACAAATGTTCCCGTCTGTGCTCAGTCCCAGCAGCCGCAGGAGAGACAGAAGGGGAGCAGATTTCCTAGACACCCCAGCACGCCGAGAGCACCCGCAGAGGACGGGGGAGGCACCACGCCCTCGTCGGAGTCATGGACCACGCGGGGGTGGGGATCCCTGCCCCCCACGCAACTGGTGTTCCCTCCCCCCGTCTGTGCAGTGCTGGTTCTGCCCTCCAGCCCAGGCCTGGCCCAGCCACGGGCTTCCGCTCTCCTGCAACATGGGCGAGGCCAGGCCACCCAGGACGTGTGCTGCCCCCAGATTCTACACCATCGCCCCTGTCTGCCTGCCTCTCCTGCTGCCAGGCCACTGCTCCCCCCACAGCTCTCCTGCCCCTTCCTCCACCCGTAACACCCAGCCTGCCGGCTCCGCCTGCCTCTCCTGCCCCCCACCCTCCATCCCCCGTCTCCTTCTGCCAGCACTGCCTGGCTCTTCTGTCCCTGTCGCCCATCCGCCTCTCCTGCCCCAGTTCCCATCCCCTGCCCCATCCTGCCAGCTCCGCCTGCCTCTCCTGCTCCCATTGCCCCCTCTTGTCCCACTGACACACCCAGGTGACCTGATTCGGCCGTCTGCCCCACACCCCACTGTGCCTGTCCTCTAGCAGCTGTGAAGCCTGTGTGACACCAGTTTCCTTCTGTCCCAGAACCCTCCTTCCCCCCGGCTCCGCTTCTCCCTGTGGTGTCACTGCTGCTGGGAGGCACTGGGGTAACAGCATCCGGGGCAGACCCTCCGCAGGCATGACTGGCTCTAACTCTGCCATGGGCAGTGCAGCTCTGACAGCTTACACCAGAGAACTGGCCGAACGCCTCTCAGCCTGCCCCCACCTCCACCCCCTGCCAGCTGCTTCAGCCTCAAATGGAGCCAGTCCATTAGGTCTCCAGCCCACTCCACAACTGCCCCCCAGATGTGGGATACAAGGCCCTGAGTAACTGCCCCCAGGTATTACTCAGTACTAGAGACAGCAACAAAGCCCCAGCTTCCTGGGTCCCATAAGTGTCCCACCCACTCTCCCTCTCTGTGGTAACCAGTGAAGCCTCCAACCCCCATGGTAAAGTCCCATGATATATTCAAACAAGGCTCTGCACTGGGGGAAACTGAGGCAGGAAGGGTCGATCAACAGCAGAGCAGGGGACTAGACGTCACATCTCCTGAATCCCAGCCCAGTGCACTCTCTGCCTGCCTCGAAGCTCCAAGATGTAAATAGGAATCTCTCCGTTGGCTATAAACCAACGGGAATCTTGCCACTGACTTCCAAGGCCTGGTATCGTTTCAGAGGATGACATCCCTGGGAGGTAAAGCATAAACACCCCACCGGGAATGGTGAGGATCCCTGGAGGCTGCGAGCAGGAGGAAACAGACTCAGGTCGTGCCAGCCAAACAAGTGACGGCGGTGAAAAGGAGACAAGAAAAACGCCTTAGGAGCTGCAGCGTTTCTGGTCTGGTGGTTTTTAATGCGCTAAGCAGCAGCGGGAACTCTCGCCTAACAGCTTGCTGCATGCGACGTTGGAGCACAGAGACAGGCGTTAGGGGAGCCATTCATATCCCCCCTAAATATCATGTAAATGCACCGCCGGAGATCAGCTGTGTCAGAAGAGCCCGAGTCAGGCGCTCCAAGCTTCACAAAAGACACAGGCTGGGAAGCAAAGCGTGTGCAAATGAGGTGGGGGGAGATGTTGAATATTCATGAGCAGAGAGTTCCCTGATCAAAAGGCGCAATCCTGTTTTCTTTTATAATATATCTGGTTAATGCGGACTTAATGAACGAATGAATAATAAATTAGTCCAATTTTGTTTTCTTTCTTCTCAGAATCATGGGCTCCAAGGGGGACTTTGTGCGGATTTGATTGATGGCGCAGGCTTGCTGGCAAATTGGCTACCCAAGTGTTTATGACATAGGAGACTAATCCATGGTGCAATTGTTTTAATCATTGGGTGGCAGCAAAAGTCAGCAAACGGAGGGAGGAAGAGGAACCCTTTCTTGTCTTCTCCCCAGGCCCATGCTTCTGATGGCACAACCAAGCCCTGGGCACATGGGCTGGAGGTCTCCTGGGACGGGGAATAGCATTCCGAACCTGTCCCCTCTAAGACATGGACTGAGACTTGGACAAGGCTAGTGGTGACTGGACGCTGGTGCCTGCTGTCTGTTTTGGTGGCCCCGCTGCAAGATATGGGCTGGTGGGCTCCATCACCTTCCTAGAGAACGGATGTCCATCCAAAGAAAAGCCATAACAACCGCAGCTTTGGCCACCGGCTCAGCTGACCGGATGGGAGCCCAGACAAAGCAGCCTTCTGCTCTCCAGCCCACGGGATTTAATTCAGGTGCCTCACAGCCCACTTGTGAGGCTCCAGGCAGTCGCATCTTTGAAGGCGTTGGACTCACGTGCTAGAGAAGCACATGGCATGGTCCTCCTTCTATTAAATGCTATTAACAACAAGGCGCCGACAATTCAAAACGAACCCTTTCTTCCAAGCAATTCTGCCTCTTGGTAATATTTGTGAGCAGACCACAGTTTCCTCAAATTTACTCCTTGCTGGGTGGCACTTGACGGAATTTTTCATGAATCGTGATTATTCACATTGTCAAAATGAAAGTCATGAGGACATAAGAACGGCCAGGCTGTGTCAGACCAACGGTCCATCTACCCAGTGTCCTGTCTTCTGACAGTGGCCAGATGCCCCACAGGGCATGAACAGAACAGGTTGCCCATTTCCAGCTTCTGGCAAACAGAGGCTGAGGACACTGCCCCATCCATCCTGGCTAGCAGCCATGGATGGACCTATCCTATTTGCTAAATTTAGCATTTTGGCCCCTGTTATAGAAGAATGGTCTTGCTTGGCCTGCACTGTCGAGATGTGCTCCTTCTAGCGAACCTAGAGGAATTTGCACCCTGCATTAGGAACACTGTGCCCTGTTTGGTACCTCCTTTGATAGGGCCAGAGGCCTGAGGTGAGACCAGGTTCAGGTCCCCAGCTCTGGGTCAGAACAGTACTAGATTCTTTATTCATTTCGACACACTTTGGAGCAGGCTGTTAATGTAAATTCTAGGTCTACTAGCGCCGGCCGTAACCCAGCCCTGCAGGAGGGCCAAAGTGTCTGTTACAAGACACTCCACCGTATCAGGAGTTCCGTGTGTTCCTTCCTGTCCTGTGAGGTTCCCATCGAAGAAGGAGATGAAGGGCCAATCTGTGCATGGCAAGGTCTTCCTAGCCCCTGCACGCTGGCTCCTCAGCGTACGTCATGGCTTTCAGACCTGGGAGAAGACAGAGTCACTGTCAATTGGTTGCTTGTGTTGATGCCTCCTGGTAGGGCTGGGTTCTTTTGTATGTTAAACATTTACCAGAAAAGACCCTGAACTGAAACGCTGAGTCCATATTGGTGGCCAGATAATGCCCACTCGCCGACAGTGACTTGCCCTTGTCTCCTTGGGGTCTTCGCCCTGGTCGTAGGGAGTGGCTTGCTGGCCCTCTGCTGGGGACTCAAACTTTCTGCCTCAGTGGCTGATTCACCCCAGGATGAGGGGTTATGTCCTCAGTTTTCTCAACCATGTGCTAGTTTCCTTGGGGGAAAATCTCTCCCGTGGCTCAGTGGGGGGTGAGATCTCTTCAGCCTCCTCTGGGAATGTCCATAGTACTCCAGAGTTTGGAAGAGGCTAATCTCCAGATTGTTTTCCACTGCGGCCTCATTAAAAGCAACTCCCCGCTGATCCCATACTCGGGGTTTCTCCTTTGCCCTGTCCTAGTTGCAGTCATAACATGAATCCAGCCAGGAGAAGCAGGGAGTCTGGTCAATGTTTATATCTGTGCCAGTACCCAGCTAACAGAAACATAGAAACATTGTGCCCTGTGAATTGACTGCTAATCTCCAAATCTTCTTGCCCAGGCAGACTGAACTCACTGCAGGCTCTGTTGTAGCACCACCACGAACATTCTTCTTGCGTAATGTCCAAATGACGAACAGGCCCACGATGTTCCCACTACTTTCAAAGTGAGAGCCAGGCCTGCCACAGCCACCACATTTCTCAGCAGGCTACGCCTTGAGGACCTTTCTCTGGGAAACCCAGCTAAGCTCCTGCTTCGTCTTTCCTGGTGCTGGGCTTGGGCTCACGGTCTGGGGTGAGCTCCCAGGCAGCCAGAGAAGTGTATTAAAGCCTCTAAAACATCCTCGGCCTCACTGAGTTTTCTTATCATTTAGACAGGTCAACTTCAAAGGCTTCTAGCCCTCTCATCAGGCTTAAAAATCAACAAGAGCATTTCCCTGTCCATAGAATTAATTAATTAACTAATCAATTAATACGCCTAGTGTTGGCAGTACCCAAAGGCTCCCCTCCCATTCAGGATCAGGGCCCACAATCTTGAAATGTGCCTGACAGCTTAGTTCAGCTCACCAATGGAGAGAGAGGCTGAAAAACAACTTGATATTTCTGCACTTCCCATCGATGGTCTGGGTGATTATTAAATAACGGGAGGTTAAAGGCAGTGGAAGATCATCTTCAGAGAGTACAGGAGGTGGTTGCCTTGAGAAGAAGAACACATCACTGGTGCCTCTTTGACTACAATGAGGTTCTGCCAAATGACAAACAGCTATGGTAGCGGAATGTTTTTGTTTTTTTTTTATTCGTTCCACCCTGGAGCCTGAGCATGCTACGCCTGCTCTGCAGGAAGGAATATCTCACACACAGGGACTCAGTGTTAGTCAGAGAAACTCACCCCAAAGGAAGCAAAGTCCCTCTTTAAGGGGCAGAATTTTAAAGCGCCCAGTTTGCATACATAGGTCCCTCGTCAAGGACATCTCTCCACACAGGAGTTTTGTGGCATATGAATGCTTACAACCTAGAGCTTCTTTTGTTACAGGGCACTGGCAGGATGGCCAAAGGCAGAGGCAAATACACCCTTGAGTTATTTCAGTGATGAATTTGGCCCACTGTCTAAATTCTCATCAATTTTTTTATACTGTGGAGAGGGGCTTTGGTCACTTTGTGCCATCATCTTTGGCAAGATTGTCTGGTCAGCACCGTGCCCTTCAACTGGCCCCTGGCACATCCCAATGCGCAGGCAACAGATCCCTCTACCCCTAAGCTTTTATAACCGCACCAGAGCTTCAGGCACCATAAATCAGGATCAATTCACTGGGGCTATGCCACTTTACAGCAGCCGAGAATATGGCCCCATGCATGTCCCTTGGGGTACTACAGAGGTGTGGTGATACAGAATAAGAGCAGGCCTACTGTGAGAAAATTCAGTATGGAGCATAAGAAGCTGATCACCACTAACTTCCTCGATCAACTCATATGGAAACGTACAGAGCTCATCTTCGTAGCAAGGGGAAGCCCAGCCAGGCTGACGAGATACTGAATGCTTCATTTGGAGACTTCAGAACATTTATCAGCTGCACCCACCCACCGTGATGTCCTCTAGAGCAATGTTGTGATCCCTGCGAGGCATCTCTGGGCCTTGCACCTGTGACTTAGTTGGAAAAAAAACAGGTCCCTTATAAATACAGTAGGGAATGGGTGCAAGTTATTTACACGGACGGTTAACACACAGAAATGGATGCAGATTGCTCATACCTGACAGCTGGGTGCAGCTTAAGAAAACTCATTGCACTATTAACCAGGCTCAGAGAAAGGTCATGTGGCTTATACAGTTCTGTGGGTAGGGATATAACGGCTTAGTTTATCTTCTCACCAAGGCGCTACAAAGCTTCACCCTCCTCCTGCTCTTGTGCATCTCGGATCCCTTTCCATCTTCCCCCAGCCCACCTAGACTCCACCATGGCCAGTCCCAAGCCCAGATGAGAAAGAAGGAGGGCTGGGCATAGGGCTAGCACGCCCACCCAATAAAACCATCCTGGCTACAGAAACATTGCCGATAGCTCAACAGATTCCACTCCTGGGAGAAAAGAGCCTCGTTTTGAGGGGGTTTGAGGTGCTGTAAGAAAGTCGAAAGGAAGCTACAACAGCCACCACCCTTTTATCAAGCAGGAAAATCCGGACCATCAGAACATGGAACATCAGAACAATATATGACGCAGGAAAGACAGAGCCGGTGGCTGCAGAAATGTGACACTCTAGGATCACAGGGCTTGGGCTCAGTGAGGCCAGACGGCTACAGTAAGAGGGGGGCACCGATGCTGATCAATAACTGCCTCCATAAAGTCCTCCAGATCCACTGGCCGGACACCATGAACAACGAAGACCTGCGGCAGCTGACTTGCCAACTTCCTGCTGAAGAAGAAATCAGGGAGAAAAGATGGCACTAGATTGGGCATACCCTTAGAAAACCAACTGCCACTGTCACCAGGCAAGCCTTGAGTTGGAACCCACAAGGGAAACAGAGAAGAAGGCTCCCAAGAAACACCTGGCATAGAGACCTGAAGACAGACACTAAAAAGACAGGGTACACCTGGCCAGAACTGGAAAAGGTCGCCCAGCACAGGGGACACTGGCAAATGCTCATCAACGGCCTATTCTCCAAGATGTAGGTGTGGAAGAGCCTCGCCAGCCCACCCAAGTCTAGCGTGTGGTTTCCCCATCAGGGCAATTCAGCGGATTTCCTGGTTCTGCTCCAATAGCAGCACCCTTTGAAAGCACAGAGCAGAAGGCAGCGAGGGAGGCTTTTCCAGGCCGAAAGCAGCGGCAAGAACAGGACAGGCTGCACCTCGCAAGACCACGTGAGGCTTCCACTGCTGTGCGTTTCCATCTCAGCCAGGGGAGGAGAGGGACACCGCGACCTGTGAGATGTTGTCCCACGCATCAGGCCTCAGGAGTTTGGCAGGCAGGGAGCCTGTGCAGCTGTCTTGAGGCAGGCGCAGGGGAGAGGTAAGGCCATCCGAGGCCGCAGAAGATACAGGGAAAAGCTTGTCCATGAATGCAGCTTCTGGGCAGAGCAGCTAAGCCCCGAGGGAGTGAATCCCTGCCCCCTCTTGAGAGGTGAACAATTCCCAACCCATCAGTGCAAGAGGGCCATGTGAATGAGGCTGTCTCATTGCCTTCCTTGCCTCTGCCGTGCTGGGACCCAGCTTAAAGAGGCGTTCGCTCTGAAAAGCTGCTCAGCCACAAGTGTGGAACCAGACCAGATGGAGGTGTGTCATCAGAGCAGTGTGTCTCTCAGCCCCGTCAGTGCTAGCTCCATGTGCCCTCACGTCTCCGCTTCCTTTGGCCTCACCCCTTGCTCGGCCAGCACTGGCGGCCCTGGCTGGCACCAGGACGCGGTCTGGGCTCCATAAACTCTGCCGTATTCCTAGCAGCCTTTGTCGCCAAGCCACGGCATGGCCGGATGTGCTGCTCGACGGCAGGCTCCATTAGCCCTGGCACTCGTCTTGGTTAGCCACAGCCTCGAGGTAATAGGTGCCATGGGAGTGGGGTGGGGGGGAAGGGATGGAGAATGGACCTTTCAGAAATGCCAGCCCCTCGGTGGCCTTCCCCACA
This sequence comes from Carettochelys insculpta, assembly GCF_033958435.1. Classification (NCBI taxonomy): domain Eukaryota; kingdom Metazoa; phylum Chordata; order Testudines; family Carettochelyidae; genus Carettochelys; species Carettochelys insculpta. The sequence continues at coordinate 2,754,324 of NC_134147.1, read as the reverse complement.
GCTCGCTGGGGTGATAATAAACGGGAAGTGACCCAGCCGTGATGGAGACTGCAGCGCTCGGACAGCAGCATCGGTCTACACACGGGGAGCTGGGGGCGGGTGAAAGGTGACAGCTTTGACCTTCGTCTCCTGGAGAGGCAACGAGGACTTGAAGACAGCAGGCCACAGGCCCAGGGCTAGGTCAGAACCGGCTGAGGGCTGAAGAAGGGGTGACACACAGTGTCAGAGCCCTGGCGGCCAAGAACTCAGCAAGAGGGCCACAGAAGGTGCCCTGTGGCCGGGCATGATAATGGCGCCCCAGATGTCTAGGGCATCCCTTGCCTTTCAGCACACGCCTGGCGAGGAGCCCCCAGCTGCCTTAGTTACCTCTGGACGTTGGGTTAAGATCCTCATCCCACCAGCGCCACGGGGCCCCAGAGCACAGGTTCTCAGCGGCTGGATGGTTCACCCTAAGGGCTCACGGACGGCTCCTGGTTTCTCTCTCCTTCGCAGGCCCGCTGCTGAGGTGCTAGTGTCCTGCGATAGAGCAGCAGTGCATTGAACAGGGAGGGAAGATCAACGAACACTCTCCCATTCTGAACGACTTAAGGCTCAGCTAGGAGTGGGGTGTCCTGGGTTCAGGACTGCAACTGGTCTCAGACTTTATACAGGGAGCGCAAGCCAAACCCCTCAGCCAATGCCAGTGTGCCGGTGGAAGGAGAGTGTTGTGGGGGAAGGAGGTGTCCATCTGGTTCGGAACAGAATCAGTCCACCCCGAGCCAGACAGCAGCAGCCTGAGTCCTTCACTTCCCTCTGCCCGGGCACCATTTCTACAGCCAGGTGTTAAGGACCACGATAGGCTCCCGGCCAGGGAGGATGGCAGAACTGGGCATTCACACCACTACCGCAGTGAACACACACTGCCTCTGCTGTCTCCCTCGGCCTGCCTCTCCCCGAGGGTCTTCTCCCTTGCTAGCTAGGAGATTAAGCCAATGAGCCACCAGGAACAAGCCTGCCCCTCCTTGCAGACCCCCAGCTCTTGCTGATAGTGGGAGTGCACAGAAGAGTTACGAAAGCTGATCCTATGTCTGAGGTGTTTGTATGGCCCCCTCCTCCAGCCCAGGAATACCTGCATCCCTCACAGGCTCCTTTGCATTTATCAGAGAGGTAGCTGTGTTAGTCTGCAGCCGCAAAATCAACAAGGAGTCCTGAGGCACCTTATAGACTAGCAAATATTTTGGAGCATGAGCTTTCTTGGGCAAAGACCCACTTCGTCAGATGCATCAGATTGCATTTAGCCTCACACATCCCCTGGGGGCACTCACTCTCTTTCTACAAGGGGGAAACCGAGGCACGGACAGACCAAGCCAGCTGATTAATTACAGAGCACGCTAGGCACTGACATACCTTTCTGGACGTGGGCCTAAGCGACTTGGCCGAGGTCACGAGAAAAGTCAGTGGCTGAGCGGGATATTGACTGCTGGGCCCACAAATCCCAGGCAAGCGGCCTCACCAGTGGGCCTCTCCCTCTCTCGGAGGGGCTGACTGGCTCTTTACAATGGCTGGGGCGAAAATCCAACGTGCAACCCCTCCTGATCCTTAGGAGGGGGGAGCTCCACACCACTGCTATGTCAGGAAGCAGATTAGCTCCTGCCCCAAACCCCGGGACAGGAGGGACGACTTTCCCAACAGGGGCTGTTGACAGCTGCCCCCCAGTTTCAGACGCGGCTGGGCTTCCAGATAAAGCGCCCCCCCCCAGCCCCCACACTGCCTCCCCCCGCCTCAGCAGGCCAGGCACTTTCCAATCCATCTCAGAAGGGGGCTGGGGGGGAGGGGGTGGATTCCAGGGCAAGCCCTCCGTTTCGTTTCCCTCCTGGCTGCCTTTGTCCTGGGCTCACTTCCCCCTTTGTGCAGCCGTCCCCTCCCGCCCGGCGGGTTGCCACAGTGATGAACAAACAGGGCTTAGCCTGCGTGGCTCCCAGCTGGCCCTCCCCAGCGCTGGAGGGACAGGGCAGGGCAGGACAGAAGCGTGGGGCTCCGGAGGGCTGGAAGGACGGGAAATGCCCCAGCCGGTCCCCCGCCCCATGGCACGGCTGAGACACCCGGCCTCTCCCCAGGCCTGCTCCACACCGCTCGGGGCAGCGGCAGGGACAAGGGACGGAGGCCAGCTGCGGCTGAGGCTGGGGAGCAGCCCATTGGCTGGCCGCGCGGGGGCTTTGTTCTCGGCAGGGAACGCGGCGCAGGCCGCGGCTCTGCAGTCGCAGCCCTCCACGGGCGCGCGGGTGCGGAGTCAGGGGGGGAGGCACTGCAGCCCGCTGATGCAAAGCTGTGCCCGAGGAGCCCCCCTCCCTCTCCTCCCTGCCCCTCCTCCCCTCAGCAGGGCAGCGGGGCGGGCGGGCGCAGGAGAGCAGCGCCAGAAGCGGCTCACTGTGGCAAGCGCGGTGGAGGCAGGTGCCATCTGGTCGCCCTGGGAGAAGAGGACGAGGCGGACCGAGGTAGGATTCCGCCAGCTGCCCTGGCTGGCAGCTGTCGCCGCCGGGGCTGGATCCAGGCTGCGTGCACGGGGTAGGGGGGACGGTGGTACGGCGGGGGCGGGGGGGGGGGAGATGGGGAACAACTTCCCTAAGGGGACTCTGAGTTCTGTGGGTTTCTTAAAGTCCTGCTGGGTGAGATATAAATAGAGATTTGCAGGCGAGAACCCCTCCCCCTTCCAGCTGCACTGGAACGGAGGGAGAGCTTTTCAGTGGAGTGGGATGGGGCTGTCTGCCTGCTCAGGAGGGGCTCTGAAGAGCAGTGGGGCTGGAAGTGAAAGTAAAGCGGGGGGACGGGAGTAGGGCTCGGCCCGGCCTTGGGACCCTTAGCAGGGGCCATGTGCGCCGAGAGCAGTGGGACCCTAAGGCTCTGCCTGGGAGGAAACAGGGAGAGCCTCTCTTGGCTGGAGGCTGTGGAGAGAACATGTCCAGCCAGGAGCAGAGGAAATGTGAGTGTACAAGCCGAGCCGGTTCCTCTTTGGAGCACCAGGAAAAGTTGACTTCCATTGGGCTCCGTTGGCTGGCGTCACTCGGACGCTAGGAGGTCTTTGCAAAGGGGGACGACTTAAAACTTTACCGAGCTGCAGCGTGATGAGATACCAAGTGGGAAAAATCAGGGCACTTTCTTTCTGGGAGGGCCAGGGGGGCGGGGAGCAGAGCTGCCCTAACACAAAGCCCCTCACGTGAAAAAGTTGCCAATCATATTTGCACATCTGGTCACCCCACCTAGACAGCTGAGGGCTGCTGAAGTGCTTGGAGTGCAGAGGTGCAGGGGCTCCAGGGCATGTCTGGTTCTGGGCGTTTGGGGTAAGGGAGAGCAGTGGGGTTCTTAAATCTCGGGATGGGGAGAGGGATAAATGTGGCTGGGGGAGGTGGAGGTTGCTGCCTCGGTTTGTGGACTGTGCCTCCCTTTGATTTCCTCTGCCGTTTCTCATCTTCCGAGAGCAGTCAGCTGGAAACAGAACCCTAACGGTGTTGTACTGAAAACTTAACTCCGACTGCATTTCAGACCTGAAACGTACCTGCTGCCCCTCCCCCAGCCCCTCTTCCCTAGCTCTCCTGATCGCTTTGTGTCCACTCGATTCTGATCCCAGTTACGCCCGCGGGAACGCTGAGCAAACCCAGCCACTTCAACAGAATCGACAGGCACCTTCCCCTTCCCCACGTCGGTGCAACCGAAATCAGAATTCAGTCCTGTGGCTGAAGGATCCCATTTCCTCCTCCTCAGCTGCGCCTCTCTGACCCAACACTCATATTCTCTTCTTTCTCCATCTGCGTGTGTGTGTGTTCACATCTCTCTGTTTGTGTGTGTGAGGGGGGTACGTAGGTAGATGAAGAAAATACATTATCCGTGAAGTGTCTACACACACACTCTCTCTCTCTCTCTCTCTCCCCCTCCCCCTTTATTGTAGGATCTCTCCCAGCACCAGCACTGAGACTTCTTTAGGAATATTCATTTCCATAAGGTCTATAACTCAGCTGTTAAAACCCTCCAGGGGGGCTGGGATTCAGCACCAGGAGGTCTAGCGTGAAATGCCTCAATTTGTTTTACAGGTGGGGGAAAACTGTGGCTGTTTTAAAGTGATACGAGCATTTCTTAAACCAAGTATTTGGTTTCCTCCACCTTGCTGGGAGCAGAGGGGAAGCTGAATGGCTGCAGCGCTGCAGTTGGACCAGGGACTGGGTTTGTAATACTAAACACAATCAAAGGAGCTGGCGCGTTGGGTTTGTGCATGCGCAGCTCACAGCTGCCATTGCGTTATCTGGTTTGCATATCTAGATGAGCCCAGGGCTGGAACGATCCTGCACGCTGATGCCACTGGGTTAGTGAGGTACAGAACGCCCTCGAACAGGAATCCACCGCTGAAGATGCCCTTGGCTGGGTATATTTCATGTCTGGGGAGAGCTGTGTTTCCCCTCAGTATCTGCCATACTGGATCCAAGAGACAGAAAGGGTCAATGATCCACCTTAAACACCGCCCTACGATTTTGCACTAATCAAAACAAGAGCCGAACAACACAGCTTTGTGTCAGGCACAGTGCAGCGGAGTGACAGGCCCACACCCCTTCCACCGTCCTGACCTGCAGCCCCCTGCCCACACACCCACCGTTATTCTCCTGCCGGCGCACCCTGCTACATCCAACCTCGGCAGATGAGCAAATAACCAATAGCAACTGAGACCATTCAGCTCAGTCACTTGCTCCCTAAACCTCAACTGAAAACCAGACATTTTGCAAATCATTTCAGAAAAATCCAGGCGCAGGGGATGTTTCTCACCACGTAGAACATTCTATGTGACAGCGTCATACCCTGCAGTTGGGGTGGCGGGGGGCGGGGGGGGTGCAGAATCTAGATGGGGCAACTGCGCCACCCCCCACGTCCCATAGCAAATGACACCTCTGCTGTCAAGATAACAGGCCTTAGTGTGTGGGACTGTGCTCAGAGGCTGTCCAGTCACTGACACAATGAGAACTCCTTGGGATAGCCAGCTGCAGGCTGGGAGAGGTAAGAAACAAAGCTCCTGCCACAGACATGACATATGACATATCCCAGAGGAGAGAGATGAGCTGTCCCTGCCACGGAGCCAGCACAGACAGGGTCAATCTTACCCTGTTGCTTTCACAATCACTACTTGATTCAGGGCTGTTTCACGTGGGCTCCAGGGCTGTCCTGCCACATAGGCACCAGGGGGCTTGTGAGTATTACTCAGAGAGCCGTTGGTGCTCACAGGGAGCATCAAAGACTGCCACGCTGTCCCCGATTCCCCTGCAGGGTGGCACGAGTGTCCCCTCCATGAGGCGTTCGACTGACCACCGCCCAGCTTGTCCCTGGAGTCAATAGGCAGAGAGTCCCCCGGACTGCAGCATTCTCCTCTGCTGCGGAGGGGCAGGGGGGCATAAGTCGTTACTGTAGATCTGGATGAATCCTGACGGGCTCCAGCTGTGGACTCCCGCTGAAGCCAATGAGATTATCACATGCCGAAGGAGGACTAGCCGCATCCTGGCTACATACCATGTTAGATCGCATGGGCATGTGATTGATGACTCAGTTCTAGGCCTACAACTGGGCCCTTGGGCAGCGCCATGGCTAAGATGCTCATGGACCTCAGGGGAATGGGGCTCTGGTCCTGTGTTTGTCCAGCGCAACTGGACAGTTGGGTGTTGAACTCCCCATGCTGCAGGTGGAGGTGTGAATCTGGGGGGAGAAGCGTGGGTGTTGAGTTTTGGGAACAAGGAAACCTACAGCCTACATGCATACAGCCTGGGTCTTCAGTGGGCATAACCCAGAGTAGCTTACTGACTTCTGCAGAGCTGCACCAATTTATACCGGCTGGGTACGCGGCCCTTAGCAAAGCAAGGGAGACGTCCACTTTATCCCCAGAATGAGATTTCTAGGACAGAGGTGCGGCTCATCGAAGCAGCTTGAGCCTCAGCTGTGTGTAGGTTCTCAGCCCTCTCCTTGCAAAATCAGACTTAAGTGCGTCACTTAGTTTTCTCTCTCCTCCCAAGGGTCCTTTTCTTCATGGTCCACAGCTTTGCCATCTTCTGGCTTACTCTGTCTGCAAAAGGGCTCCCGCAGAACCACAGAGCTAGCTGCTTTGGGATGGGATGGCTGCTCTTACAAACCCAAGGACGGGGGGGAAATTAAGCAGATCTGGACCTAGAACCCCACTGCCCCAAGGCGTGTTTAGACCTGGGCCAGCTCTCCTCTAGGATAGCCATGCATGCTGCTGGGAGGGTGTAACTCCCACTGACACGGAGGACAGATGTATGGTTACTGAGAAGGGAGAAGACACCGGCTCCCCCAAGCCCAGCGCTGCTCTTGACTCCGTGAACATGAATATAACTTACAGCTCTGCCACATCAGGCTGAGATCTGCTCCTGAGGATGCAGCAGAACAGAAACAGGTACCAGGGAGATGAGGGCCCTCCCCCAGCTAAGAGCTGATTGTCCTCCAAGAACCCCAGCCCCTTCCCCGCTCCAAGGAGTCCCATTTTCTGCATTCCCCGCTCCCCCACACTCCCTGAGAGCACAGTCTGTGGAGCCCAGCTGGCATCTACCCTCCTGAAAATGTAAGTAGGGCCTGATCCATGGCCATGGAAGACAAGGAGAAGCTCCAGTTGGCTTTGGATCAGGCTCTGAGAGGAGAAGCCCCATGCCTTGCCCCAAACATTTGCACTTCAGTATAAGACGTGCTAGCTCTGCTCGTCCATGCCTGGTCTGTCGCTTTCCTTTTTGTTCCTCTGTCCTTTGTCTCTAGGTCCCTTTGGCTTTTCAGCCCCCTGCCTTTTCCACGCTTTCTCTTGGTGCCTGGTGTTTGAGATCCATCTCTCTGTCGCGCTCTGTCCTTCCCTCTCATGAACAGCCAGTCTCTCTTGCTAACCTACTTCTTTGTCTCAGCTGAAAAAAAATCACTTCCCTTTTAAAGTTCACCCTGATAGTTGCCCAGGCAAATCAATCCTCTAGAGAACAATCCTGCAAAGGTTAGCACGGGAACCAATGACAAACCTCCTCTTTCCTTACAGACTGAATTCCTCAGCCAGGAGTAACAGTGGGCTTGTCCCAATAAATGCCTGTCTCTTTCCAGGGATGGGAGAAACCAGCAGCAAGCCAGAGTTGTTTAGACTGACAGGTCAGAGACGCAGCCGTTAAGAGGCACCAGGAAGAGCTCTGCAGCTTAGCAAAGACACAGCACGAATGAAGCACACAGGTACATGATTTTTAGCATGCATCTGGGGGGATGTGCTCGTGTCAGTGTCTTGCTGTTGGGAGCCAGAGTTGTACTAGTGTTTCAGTGTGTGTTTGGCCGCTCGTCTCTCTTGTGGGTGGCTTTTTCTGCAGAGTGTGCTGGGGGTTTGTCATGCTCTGTCAGTGTGTGTGTATGCACGGGCATGAGTGCACATCTCAGTACGACTATCTCAGTGTCTTGGGGTGTTTGCACTGAGGTCTCAATGGCTATGAGTTGTTTCCATGTGCTTGATTTGCTGGCAAAGCACATTAGTACTGATTTGAAGGTGTGTTTGGGTGCAGCGGCCGTTGAAGTGTCTCCGTTCCCGGATGGTTTGGGCTGTCACATTCACCTGTTTGTAACAGCTTCGGGGTGCTGTGTCTCGAGGAGGCTGCTGCAGCCTCTCCGGGTGTTCGGTTGCAGTGTTTCAATGTGTCCCGGAGCGTATCACTGTAGTGGCTAGTTACTATGTCTGTTGCAATGTCTCACTGTGTTTGTTTGCAGCCTCTCCGTGAGTTTGTTGCAGTGGTTTTGTGTCAGTCTGTGTTGCAGTTTTTTAATGCATCTTTGGGTGTTTGATTACAGTGGCTCGATGGTTCAGTGTGATTGGTTGCAATGGCATGGTGTGGTTGGCTGTAGCAGCTTGGCATGTATTTATCAGTGTCTTGGGGTGCTGGTGGCTGGGTGGGCTGAAGTTATCATGGTCTGTCTCCATGTCCAGGTTTGTGTGTATCTCTATGTCTTTGGTTTTGTATGTGCATCTTTGATACTGATGGCGTGTCTTCAGGAGGGAACCCTGGTGAACGTAAGTGGAGAGATGGGCGGCATCTGCCTTTGCTTTGGATGGCTTCTCAGGAGCCTCTGACCCTAAACGCATCCACGGCTAAAGGAAGAAAATCTATTGCATGAATGGAGCAATATGTTATGTGTCTGCATCACAGGCTGAATTAGGTGGTGTTCTTATGGGTTTTAAGAGACTGCTTTTGGGTCCAAAAATCTGGTAACTTCAGTGGGCTGCTGTAGCACCCCTGACTTCGGAGAGCAGAACCTGCCCCTGGAGCACTAATCAGAGAATGGAATGAGTTAGTTTGTCATTACCTTTCGTGTGCTAAGGTGGTTGGATGTGGGATTTCAGTAAGTCACTGTGAATTACATGCTGTCACAAGACAGAGCTTGCTAGCATTGCACCTTAGATGCTAGTTCAGTAGCCTGGGGGCGGGCGGGGAAGGGTGGTCCCTCAGCTTTGTTTGTCTCACTTGTCCTCTGTAGAGCTAATTATACCCATTCTTGAAGTGCAGGAGAGGCTGTTGTATGTCCCCCTTGAGAGTCTTCGGTAATTCTGCTCGCTTGGCCCCTGACACAACTTAGATCCTTCAAGGAGACCAAATCCCGTGTATGAGGGTACGTTAAATCAGCAGCTGCTCCGTCAGATTTTGCAAGAGGTGGCTCTCAGGCTAGAAACAGGCGTGTTCTAGCTTTACGGTCTTGTGAGTGTGAGCACTGGCCCCTACCTGCTGCGAGGAGCCTTTGGTATGCAGTCGTTTCATTGTCTGAGGCAGCTGTCTGGTATCTTCCTCCCTCAGTCTGGGTCTTTCTGTTGCTCTCTTGTACACTCCTGGAGGATTCTAAAAGAAACAAAAGGAGGAAAAAATCAGAGGAGAACTGCCAAAGGAATGGGTAGCTATCAGAACTCCCTGGGGCCACCTCCAGGTTTCCCACTAATTTTTTCCATCCACAGGCAGAATAAATTTTGTTATGTGCACCAAAGCATGTGCTGATGTGTTCCACCAATAGAAACACACGCTGCCTGCTGTGAGTGGCTGGGGCCACTCTGCTGATCAGCTGAGCGGCACCTGAATCTCATCAGGGTGGCCACCAAGCACTCAGCTCACAGGGAACGCTGGTCACCTTCTTTCTTCAGAGAAGTACAAAGCCTGGGTTGTAGATTAGCTGTGTTTTAGATAGATAGATAGATAGACAGATAGATGTATATTATATACATGCACATACACATATTCGTTGGGGGGTGTAGGGACAGATAATTAGAAGCAGATATACGTGCAAATACGTGCAAGGTTTTGGTGGCTTCAGTGTGCTAAAATCCAAGTACGAAATAAAACAGAGGCGATAGTGGGGCGGAGGACAAGATGAGGGCTGGACAAAGCCCAACCAGAGAGAAGCTCCATTTCAAGAACTGAACAAAAAGGGACAGGGCTGAGAAACCGGTGAGCTCTCAATGGCAGCGGGAATGTGAAGAGAGACGGGGTAGTGTCGGCGCTTCGAAGCTGAGTAATTGATCCTGGGCCCTTTCAGACAGACAGAAAGAAAATCCAAGAGACTGATTAGACTCCTAGCAATTTGTTGCAACTGTGCCAGTCAGACTAAGAGCGTAGCGTTCAAGCAGACATCCCCAGCGATCTCCAATAACCAAAGCCTCCTTCTCCTTAAAGAGCGCCTGCCAAATTCTGCCGCAGGAGCTATCATGCAGGGTTCTCCAGTCTGACTTGTCTCGTCAGCCCCGGTCTCGCCCCATTATCGTTGGTAGATAGTTGGTAGATTAATTGGTCTGGTGTTAAAGTCTAATCAGCACTACGCCTGAGTAGACAACACTGGATAGTGAAGATAATTTTGGTTATTGTCCCCAAAGGCCCCCGCTGAGATCCAGTGTGCCAGGCACCGCACAAACATAGCTCGAGATAATCCTTGTCGGTAAGGTTCCAAAGACAGAGGGAGATGGAGGTTGGTGGGTGTGGGTGGATAGCATAGGCAAGCACTTGCACCTGGTAGAGAATTGGCCCAGCTTTGTTAGTGACAGGAAGAGGCTGGTTTTGGTTTTGTGTGGGGATATTAGCAGGGTGGAGTTTGGGAAGGAGGGAGCAGGTAACAGGAAGACGAGAAAGGGGGAAAAGCACAGTCTGTCCCAGCCTAGCAGGCTGCCTTGCTCAGGCAAGGCTGCAGAAGTGCACTACAGGGGCCAGGGTCTGAAGAAAAACAGGGAATGGGGAATTTTTCAGGGAGATTTCTCCAGGTGTAATGGGCAGTGTAGAAATGAGCATGGAGCTGACACAGGGAGCAGCTGACTGGTGGGCATGGGAGCCTGAGGATGCTCACAAAGGCATGTGTTACCTTAACTGTGTCTGGCATTCTGCCTGCATCTCTGCTACCACCCCAGGGATTGACCCGATCCACCCCATATCGCACTGCCACTGCTGGAGGCTGCTCACCTGGCGGGCAGTGCTGGAGTAGATGCTCTCCAGTCACGCTGCTCGCTGCCCGCATGGGCAGGACTTGTACCCATCCTGCTATTTCTCTAAGCATTCCAGACATAGCAGTGGGCTGAGGCAGATGTGCGAGGGGGCCGCAGCCATCCTTTGAACCGCTCACTACCCTGCTTGCCCAGAACACTCCAACACGAGCTGCAGACTACCATGTCCTTGCAAATCTCATCCGCTGGAGAGCCATCTCCCTCCTCGCCTCCAGGACTAACCTCAGCTCTTCCTGCTGTTCAGCCTCTTCTCCGTGCAAGTTCTTGGTCTCTCCAGCAGACCCATCACTTGTGCTGCCCCAAGATCTGAAAGGCCTACACATGGGCTCTCTTTCACCTCCTCTCCCAAGATCCAGTTGCTCCACTGGCCGACAATGGCCTGACCCACTTTCACTCCGATCTTTCTCCTGGAGCTGCCATTTTCTCTCTACTGTCACCCAGCCTGAAACAAGACCTTCAACTCTATCCTACGACAGTCTCTCCTTGTAACACATTAATTCCGCCCCCCTCCCCGCCCCACACAGCCCGCCTTATGCTTGGCACCAGTTGCCATACTGAGGCCCTTTCCTCACAACACCCACCCAAGGGCTGCTCTCAGGCTGACGCATCCCCCTCATGCCCATGCCTAGCCAGGAGAGGGTGGAAAGCAGCACAGAATGGACCCAGGTTACCTCACCCCAGGCTCCCTCCTAGCACTCAGGGGACACTCGGTGTCCCTCTGGAACCTATGCTCACTTTCATTCCTCTGCCTGGAACAGGCTCCCAGACCGCAGCTCTCAGTTGTTTCCCCTACACTCGGGCTTCAGGAGACAGGTGAGAGCCTCATGGCTCCCTGGAGTCACCACAGCCTTTGTGAGACCCCTTCGCTACTGCTACCCAAATCCCTTTCTTCTGGCCCCCCGATCCTGGACTGATGGACCTTGATGCTAAAACATGGGGAGGTTTGGTTAGAGGCCCGGTAAAGCACCACAATGTGCCTGGTGCGCTCCAAGCTCCCCACAAAGTAGACTCCAGCAAATAACTGAAGACGCCTCCCCCCACCATTGCAAAATCATAATTTTCCTCTGATCCCTACATATCCAGGCTCCCTGGCCAGCCTCACCACCATAAGAACGGCCTTACTGGGTCAGACCAAAGGTCCACCCAGCCCAGCATCCAGTCCTCAGACAATAGCCAATGCCAGATGCCCCAGAGGAAGTGAAGGGAACAGGCAGTCATTGAGTGACCCCTCTCCTGTCACCTATTTCCAGCCTCTGACACAGAGGCCAGGGACACCATTCCTACCCATCCTGGCTAATAGCCATTGACGGACCTATCATCATCATTAACAACCGTGGGCTCAGCGCCTGTTGGTGTCCGATGACTCCCTCATGATTTCCTTCCACCTTTCCCCGTCCAGTGCGGAGAGGCTTAGCTTCTGTAGACTAGCGCCACACCAATCTGCTATATCATCCTCCCCTTCTCTGGGGGTCTGCCTCTCCTATTTGAACGTCCATTATGCCGAATATCAAGTTTTTGATTGTTCGTCATTCGTTCTGCAGATACGCCCACAGAGATGTAACTTCTGTTGTATAACCTTCTGCAGTAGGTTCTCTTTCAGCCATATCTTCCTATATAATTCCTCGTTGATGACCTTCTGCATCCATCCTATTCTCTGGATCTTTCTATAACAGCAGTTGCCAACCTTTTCAAGATGGTGACCCATTTTGACAATTCAGTAAGACTTTATAACCCAAGGCAATTCAAAAATGGTGGGGATGAGGGGAAGGATAGGTTCTTCCATGGGATTTTTTTTTTTTTTTTTTTAGAAATCTTGATTTCCCACCCCCCATCTCCTAGGCTTAAACTACTCAGAGCCCCAAAACGCCCCCCACCTACCTCACACGAGCATCACTGCTGCCAGCCACAGCTCCTTGGCTGGGCCATCACCGTTGCCTCCTCTGTGCAGCTTCCCCAGCCCTCCTACTCCCTTCCCCCACCTGTGGCACCTCACTGAAATGGGACTCAATTTAATTGGTTTAAATGGCTGGATCCCTCCTGCCAGCCATTAAACTAATTAAACTGAGTTCCATGTCAGTGCAGCAGGGCAGGGACTGGGAGCCAGAGGAGTGAGCGGCAGCAGTGACGGGAGCCCCAAATGGCTCCTTAAAGTGCCATATGTGGCTTAGAGCCGCCCAGCCAGTGACCCTTGGAAAATCTAATGGGTGACCCATGTTTGGGTCTCAACCCATATGCTGGGAATCCCTGTTCTATAACAACTCCTCTCGGACACCAATATCCTTCTGTTCGAGTCTTTCATTAGCACCCATGTCTCACATCTGTGCAACATGCTGCTGAATACACACATTTTCAAGATGCTCAGCTTTGTTTCTAAGCTAATCGCCTTGCTTTTCCAGATCTTATCCATCACCATGAATTTGTCTAATTCCTTTTGGAACCCTGTTAATGTCCCGGTCTTCACAACATCCTCTGGCAAGGAGTTCCAGAGATCAACTGTGCACTCCAAATGGAGACTTCCTCCTAATCTCCATGTCCATGGGGAAAACTAGCGCTGCACAGAGCCACAAGAGGTCATCTACCCCATTCCTTTCCATTCCCATTTTCTTCCTCCGTTTCTTCTCCCCATCACCTCCACACACACAGGCACTCCTTTATCTTCCCCTCCCAGCTTCTCCATATAGACATTTGGGCCAAAGGTTTCAAAATTGTCCATTAACTTTGGGAAGCCCAGGTGGAGCTGTATGGAATATCACTCTGACCCTGACGCCATCCACCCCACTCACCAGTGGTAGGGTCAGGGACCTTAGGAGTATATTAAGCTGTTCTCCACCATCACTAGCTGTAGAAGTCTTAAGCCACACACACGTAAAAGTACCATGCCAGCACAGCGTCCTGTCATCACTGGGGCACAAACACAAACTTGCCACGTGATCTGAGAGTGACTAGGAGGCTACTACACTCAATGAGAGAGAAAGATGGGCTTCCATGTACTGTGCCTGTGACTTATACCCCTGTCCACCCCTTATACACACAGCATTGTGCATTTGCTTTATGTGACCTATGATTTTGTTGCATTCTCTTCACTTTTCATGTCTCCCCCCACCCCGCTTTCTGTCTCCCCCCCTTCCAAGTGCATTAGTCACTATGGAAACACGGATGTCACTGATGGGGCGGGGTTTAGCAATGTCCACAACTGCAGAATAAAGTCGGTGTTTAATGGCTGGCAATTCACAGCAGGGCTTGTGAAATGGATGGCTGCTGTTTATGTGATGGTTATTGCAGACACTTATGCAGCAGAAAATTTTATCTCAGAGCAATTTGCTTTCGTTTGTGTCCTTTTCCTCCACGGTCGTTTATCTCATTCAGGCTCCCCCAGCGTCTGCTCACATGAAATCCAGTGCTCTGGTTTCTCTCCCCTTCGGCCTCAACTACCTACATAAGATGTGGGTCGCCATGGGTTGGATGCGCCTACAAACTCCCCACCTTTGCCCAGGCACAGCTATTGCTATAGCTGGGAACTCGGAAGTTCTACTCCTGCTTTCAGCATCCAACTCACTGTGTAGTCACTTTCCTTCTCGGCGGTGCGTTTCCCCATTGTTTTTAGTATTTGGGCTACAGGAACACTCAGTGGCTCCCACCACGGTCAGGTCCTTTTACAGAATCCTAGAAATATACAGCTGGAAGGGACCGTGAGACGTCATCAAGTCCAGCTGCTTATGCAGAGGCAGGGTCAAATAGACCTGGACTCAGAGGCAACCTGTGCCCCCTCCCTGTCCGTGGTACGGCCATGTCCCACCCCTTCTCTGCCCATACCCCTTCCTGCCAGCCCGTGCTCTGCCCATGCCCCACTTCCACCGACCGCTTCTGATGCTTGCAGGCCAGCTTCCCCGGCTCTCCTGGAGTGGCACAGCCTAGTAGCATGAGCGAGGAAACTTGTGCTGCTCTTGCGATGCGCCACGCCAGGAGAGTGAGGGAAGGCGTGGTGGGGGGTGACTTTGCTTGCTCTTTGCTGTCCGTTCCTCCTCATCCTAGCCCCAGTGAACACAGAGGACAACTGATCACCATCCTCCTCACAAACAGCCTTTAACTTGTTTGCACATTAGCTGAGGTAAGAAGAGCTCCTGCCCCCAAGAGAATATAATCTAACCCAGCAGGACCACCACAGGCCTCCAGACGAGGCAGGAGGGGGGCCAGCTCCATGCCCCTGGAAGGGGCGGGGCCAAGTGCAGTCAGCCTTTAGCACGGCTCAGATTATGTCACTGCCCACCCGCCCCATGCCGCATGGAGGGCCCCTTGGAAAGGCCAGACCACAGGGCCACTTCCCCCTTTGCACCCCCTGTCAGCGAGCCTAATCTAACCAAACAATGCAGGCAAGGGAAATATTATCGTCCTCATGTTACAGATCGCATAGTGAGGCCCAGCGAGATTAAGTGGCTGGCCCAAGGTGACAGGAGGCAGCAGTGGCAGAACAGGGAATTTGCTGTGTCCCAGCACCAGCCACAAGAGCCTTGTTCTGCTCTAGATGGGGATAATCCGCAACATTCTTGGCCATCCCCTTGAAGACGTGTTGTGAGAGTGACGGATCGCAAAGTGTTCTGGAAGCCCCTGTAAAGTCAGAAGACGCCTTCTTTGTGCCCTTGGCTATAGGGTCTCCTCCACAGCTAGTGACTGGATTTATTTGTTCCATTTGGCCGATCCAAAATTAACAGAAAAAACACACAGTGGGAGGCCCGCAGCTGGACTCAGTGACCTCTTGAGCCCTGCAGGGTGTGGTTTGGGCTCCCTGCCGCCTCACCCGACAGACACTGGATCTTGCTTCTCTCGTGTGCTGGCTCCCTGCACTGTGAACAGCAGCAGCTGTAATACCAAATAAATTAGCTCTGGACCTCTCCTCCCACCTTCTCAATCTTCCTCCCCTGGCTGCTGCAAACCCTTTGCTAAGTGGCAGTCTGATTCTGAGCTTTCCACCTGCTTGATCGGCTTTCCTGCCAACATTTTGTTCCGCCGAGGCCCTGAACGTAGCCGATTCTTTCCCTCCAGCTCTCCAGGCTGTTCATTTTACCAAAAAATGCCATGCGGCTTTTCACTTCTGCACAACAGCACCTCAGCCTGCATCTTGCCTATGGTGCTCAGGAGCACATGAAGTTCACCTCCTCACAGTTTTTGTATAGACTGAGCCTCTTTGCTTCAATATCTGGGCCTGCACAGAAGAGGTTGAACAAAGCAGCCTCCCCTTTCCTTTCAGCCGTGTGTTAAACTCATTCATTCACCTGAACGAGGAGAATTGCCTCATCCCACTTCTCTTTCAACAGGAGTCTTGCTGCTCTTCAGACAGATTAAATTAGCAGATGGGAGATAGTAAGGGTCTCTCCCCGCTCAGCTTCTTCTGTTCACTGTGCCACTTTCCTCCCTATTGGAGTATTTCTCGTCCTAGCTTAAGGGCAAGGCAAACTCAAATCGACTGGTAACAGAGAGGGAGCCGCGCTAGTCTATACACTATCAAAACAAAAAAAGCAGTCAAGTGGCACTTTAAAGACTAACCAAATAGTTTGTTAGGTGAGCTTTCGTGGGACAGACCCACTTCTTCAGCCCATAGCCAGACCAGAACAGACTCAATATTTAAGGCACAGAGAACCAAAAACGGTAATCAAGGTTGACAAATCAGAAAAAAAATGATCAAGGTGAGCAAATCAGAGAGTAGAGGGGCGGGCGGGGGTGGGTGGGAGTCAAGAATTAGATTAAGCCAAGTATGCAAAAGAGCCCCTATTTTCTGGGTCATTATAGGGGCTCTTCTGCACACTTGGCTTAATCTAATTCTTGACTCTTCCCCTGCCCCTTCTGCCCCTCTACTCTCTGATTTGCTCACCTTGATAATTTTTTTTCTGATTTGTCAACCTTGATTACTGTTTTTGGTTCTCTGTGCCTTAAATGTTGAGTCTGTTCTGGTCTGGCTATGGTCTGAAGAAGTGGGTCTGTCCCACGAAAGCTCACCTAATAAACTATTTGGTTAGTCTTTAAAGTGCTACTTGACTGCTTTTTTGTTTCAAATCGACTGGCGTTTGCCAGTTCTGATCCTGTCATGCCAACAGTGATTTAACATCCACGTCATCACACCAGGATGGTGAGCCTGGAGACTGGGAGGACTAGTCGGAGACAATATGGGGACAGTCATATGAAGATGTGGAAGGACTTTCTCCTTGACTTCTCATCAGTCACAGGCTCTTCTGGCACAGCATTGTGACCCAGATCAACTTCACATCCCCAATGCTCAGCTTCGGTGTAATTAATCTGAATAGAACCCAGGTGTATTTTTTCTACCCGAGCCATTTACCCCAACTAGAGTAACACAAATTATCTGTAACAGACAACAGGTGATGAATTTCACCTTTT
This sequence comes from Carettochelys insculpta, assembly GCF_033958435.1. NCBI lineage: Eukaryota > Metazoa > Chordata > Testudines > Carettochelyidae > Carettochelys > Carettochelys insculpta. The sequence continues at coordinate 2,737,430 of NC_134147.1, read as the reverse complement.
TCTGCCCCCAAAGGTATGAAATTCTTAAATTTATCTGTAGAGCTGGCTTGAAAATGTCTCTTGAAATTAAATTTTGACGAATTTTTTTTTGCCCTTCCATTATTTGAAATTATTCACTCACTTCTCCAGCTTGTAATTCTTAAGTCTGTAGATTGCTTGCAATTGTTAGCTTGGTCTGACTGTGTTGGCTACCTGTACAAGACACATGATTTTCCTCCTATTCCCCTAGGTAGTGAAGTTGCACAACCATCCATCTCAACAACGGTGCAAAATTCAAGTTGCAAATCTGAGAGCAAAAAATTTAGAATTCACAAGGCACGATTCCAGCCAGGCAAATGGGCCAGCTCCGAACTTCAAATCCACCCTTCGTGGGCATTTGTGCTAAAGATGCAAAGTACCCAGAATACTCACGGAGCAGCAAACCAAAAAGGGCCCATGAATGCACTTAGCGAATCAACTGAAAAAGAGAAGGAAAAATTGAGGGGGTGGGGGTTTGTGCTGGAGTCACCCAGCTTTTCACCCAACTCTCTCTGCCTTGCTCTTGCCTGTGTATTGTCTTCTTCTCTCCCCTTTGGCCTCCAACTACCTACACCAGTAATGCAATTCCTGTTGAGTGAAGAAGGCAAAGTCAGTAGAGTGACTTTCTAGGCTATGCCTCTACCTTACCTCTCTGCTCCTTTCACTTCTCATTCACAGTGTACAGTAGAAACCTTCTCAGAAAAGCTGTCAAGCCCAAAGCAGGTTGCGTGTATTGTGCTTGAGCTGCTATTGTACCGGAGACAAAGCGGAGGACAGACAGATTACCTTGACCTTTCCTTTTCTGTTGTGTGTGAAGGAAGCCTAGAGTGAGCTTGCTCATGGGAGAGGTGCCGTTGGAGAGAAGCTTCTGAATGCTCTTTTCTTTCCCACCCGGGAAACTAAACGTGTCAGCTCACGAGACGCAGCCAGAAAGCCTCTCCTGCCTCCCCAGGGTATCGTAACGACCTTCACACAGCCAGGCCATCCTGGCTGGCATATTCATTTCTTCGTATTCACGGGACATTTTCAAAAAGACAGAGGGTTTGAGGCCCTTTGCGGGTGGATTCTATAGGGTGACCACTCGCCTTTTCATTTAAAAAGGGCAGCTTTGCTGGAAGTGATACGTTGGTCTCCATGGAGGGGGAGGCAAGAGCCACCTTTCCAAAGAATACAGGAAATGTCATTTCCCACGTCTCTTCAGTACCAGTGGTGAGGCAAGTCTCCGTAAGGTGGGCTAATAGAAGGTGCCTGGGTTCAGGTGTGGCATTCCCTCCTCCCACTTCACCTGTGGCCACCCCAAGCCAGGGATATTCCCAGCCCCCTGTCCAGCCCCCTAATCTCATCCCACTGTAAAAATATTTGCTCATCACACCCTGTTAGCCATCTGGCTCATGAGCGACCACTCATGCTCACTACTCCATACGGTCCTGGGGCTCAGGGGAGCGTGCAGGCCTCAGGGGGCCCACGCCCAGCTCCCACGTAGGCAACACAGTTAGCCTAATCCAAAGTAAAAAGGCCAGGGCCCTGGTGCAGGGCAGAGCAACAAACAACAGTCAATATAGAGTCAATAAGCCCAGGCCCTTCCAAAGCACAGAACACCAGGCAACCCAGGTGTAAGCCTAGCCCAGTGTGAGGGTGGGAGTGGGAGACTGCCACCCACAGGTTAGGGGTGGCGGGAGGCTGGGGGCCTACTGAAATCTGGGCTGGGGTTTTTATACTGGTAGCCCCGCCCCTTGCCTTCCAGCCAGGTAAACAAGCAGGACTAAGTTCCGCCCACCAAGGTGCTGGGAGGGGACCTTCCCCTTCTGGTTCCGTTAGCAGCCGCTCCCGCTCCCGACACACCCCAAGGATCGCAGTGGGCTCAGGAACCCATTTGACTCTTCGCTGCACCAAGAAACGAGGGGTGGGAAAGATCAGCTGCCACTTGTGGGCAAACGGTTGTGCCCATTCCAGGCCAGTACGGGCATAGGAACAGCAGCAGCCTGGGCTCCTGCATCTCCGCCAAAGACTCCTCCAGGAAAGGCAGCACTTCTTGTGCTGCATCATTGCCTAAGTCCAGCTAAGTGATGTGATCACACCCCAGCGGCTCTCCGCGCTCCCCCCCATGTCCCACAGGAAGTGCATTTCCGCTTCGGGTTCCTCATCCACGTGTCAAAGCCCCAACTGGTGAAGGCGTAGTTACCGTGGCGATGGCTCCTCTCCGCACTCCCCGCTGTACCTGACTGTGCTGAGCCAGGATGTGCGAGCTGGTGAAGCGTAGCTCTCACCTCAGGACAGCTAACTACAGGTGGTCTCAGGAAAGGGCTCAGGGCTGTGGATAAAACTTGCAGCATCAGGTCCCTGTGGGGTCCCTTGCACAAGACACACCTGCATGCCCCAGCAGTTCCTCAGACAACTGTCATAGGGCCTCTTGGGCAGACAGAATAAGCCCTTGCCAATCTAAGGAGCTGCGCTAGAGAGTGAATGGAGGAGAACTCAGTCTTCTAGGGGTCACTTCAGTCCTGTAGGACACCAATGCTCCAGTGAGGAATGTTACAGCCAAGCCTATTAGTTCATTAAATGAAGTTTCTTCTTGAGCAACATGGGCTCACCGAGTTTCTGAGTCCATTTACTCTAGGGGAGGCTTAATCCTTGCCCAGTCTCCGTATTGGCAAGTGCTCTATAGGGCTAGTCCCTCTGGATGATCATCTCTTGAACTGGGTCCGTCCTCCGTGCAGCATAGACACTCTTTGTGCTGGCACATGTCAATTTACACACTCAGCAGAAGCTCCCACCCTGCCATGATCCTTAACCACCTCTTTAACTCAGGGAGAATGTTGGCCAAGACACCCAGGTTCTATCAACTCCTTGTATGAGGTGCCATGTGCACCCTCCAGCAGGAGGGAGGTAAACGGCAAAATATCGAAAACGTGCACCAACCCTAACTGGGCACTGCAGCATCACCTCTGGGTTTGGCCTCAGGTTCTGCAAATCTTCTGGTCCACCCCTGGGACAGCTCCCCATTGACCCGTGCCAATGAGGACAGTATTAGCACGTGCAGTTCAGAGGCACTTTAGTGGTGCCCACATCTACTCTCCATGTGCTGTGATGTGCAGAAGACACTCACTGTGTGGACAAGTGGTGTCTTCAGCTCTTGCTTCCAGCTAGAGACAGGCACATTTCATGTCCAAGATGGCCTTGTACCGAAACCCTGTTGTCACTCCCTCTAGTCTCCTTCAGACAGCAGTGCGTTCAGAGGGCCTGCCTACAGTATGTCTGGTGAGGGAACTCATCATGACTTTGGATACTTGAGACACATCCCTCCATCGGCTTAATTTTCAGCGCTAGGTCTAAGCCCTGTACTACTGTCCCCCAAACCTGCCATTTCTCCTAGTACTCCTCCGGCACCAGTTGTAGCCAGACGACAGATGAGAGCAAAGGACTGTCTTTTTCTTCCGCAGCGATAGGCTTCACACTTGTGTACTGGTGAGGCAGTGAATGAATATTGTCTTCAGTGGGGTATGTCCCCACTTCCCTGAGCTCCCTGAATTCGTAGCTGGCTTTTGGGATTCTCCAAAGGGAACATGCAGAAATTACCTGAGGGAAGTGACTACCCCAGCTTCTCCATTTGGGAGACTGAAGAGGGAATGCCACCTCTTTAGCCATTTGGTATTTAGCTAGTAGGCAATTAAACAAACAACACCTAGCAATTCACATTTTAAAAGGCGCCTAATTAAATAAGCGGTAATTAACTAATGAAACCTGACAGTGTTCCCATTTTATCCTCACCATTGCCTGTACCCAGTGTGTGTCAAGCACAACATTGAGGGGCAGGGACTGAGAACGCAGAGTCATCTTCCTAATAGGCACCAAAGTAGGCTGGGGTTTGGGTCTTTTCTGCCAGTGCTCTGCGTCTGTGGATTTGAACGGGGAATCCCCTGCACACAGGGTGCTCTCGGTGCTGGGAAGCTGTCTCTTCGGATCCCATTTGTTCGATCATTTCAGGGTGGAGAGTTGGATCTTTTGCCTTGTTCACGTCGCTCCCCCACACATTTGATCACCCTGGCCTGCACCGGCTCCGCAGACAGACCCTGTGCCGTATGACTCTGGTGTCAAAGTCACACAGCCCGGCTGCCCAATTGCTATGGCAACAGCACATGTTGGGCGGGCGGCCACACTGAGGTCAGTGATGGTCATTTCATTGTGCGGAACGAATGGCTACAGAAGCAGGTTGATGGCTTACCTATCCCTTTGCCTGGTGGGGAGGGTGGGCCACGTGATGGGTCATCGTAGGACACATCCCTGCAGTCAGGCCCACGAACGAGGCCATGCCAGGAGAAGCCAAACCATTCCAGCTCCCTCTTCGCTGCGCAACTGTTTATTTCCAGGACCTATCTGGTGAGCAATTCCCAAGGGTCAGCGGTGGCGCCCGGCTGCCAGCGGAGATGGAAAGCCCTGTGTCACTCCATGGCGAAAAGTGGTGCTGGAAGGGCTTTGCTGCTTGCTGGGAGGAGGGATAGCTCAGTGGGTTGAGCATTGGCCTGCTAAACCCAGGGTTGTGAGCTCAACCCTTGAGGGGGCCATTTAAGGGTCTGGGGGCACAAAGATTAAAAAAAAATATCTGCTAGGGGATGGCGATAGGTCTGGACCCAATGACCTGTGAAAGTCCCTTCCTGCTCTATGAGACAGGTATATCTCCATATTGTAAATCAGCGTGTTAAAGTGGGTACAGAAAATAATTCTCCGTCCAAACAAGGCACTTGATGGACAGCCTGATTGTGCAGTAGCAACAAGGAGACCTCGGAATGGGGTTTTCAGCTCTGCCCATTACCAAGATATGCAGCTGCTGTTATGGATTGAGATGCAGGTGATCTGGCCTAACTGTCACGCCAGGACTCAGGTCTGGAGAACAGAGCAGGCACCCACGTTGGGGAGCAAAGCCAACGGCCAGCAGCGAAACCAGTGCTTGGGGTCAGAGGTGAGGTGAGATCCCAGAGGATGAGGCCAGGACAGGAACTGAAGGAGAGGTGAGGAGCAGAGCAGGAACAGGGATAGGGATGGGGTAGGAGGCAGACATAAGCAGGCCCCAGTGCAGTCACAACAGGAAAGCACCTTGTTGCTCAGATAAGTGTCCTGTGTCTCCTTGGGGCTTAAATAGTGCAGCTGGACCAATCAGCGTTCCATGGGTGGTACCTTGTGGCTAGGGCTACAGTCCAACTTGCTTCTCAAACCACCAGGGGTGGGAAAGCATTTTCACAGGCGACCACTTCCAAGAATTTGGTAAGTGGTCACAGGCTGCACTTTCTACTATATTAATGTTGGGGGTGCAAGAAGGATCTCTGGGCAGAGCTCAGGGGGCAGAGGGAGCAGGATCAGGGTGGGCAGTTGGGTGCAGGAAGGGATCGGGTACAGGCTCTGACCAGGAGGTGTTTACTGTAGGCAGCACATGGTTAGTGGCACGTCAAGGCACTCAGGCAGCCTGCCTGCCTGCTGCAGGCCCCCACACTGGCTAGCTTCTAGGGCAAGCGTGCTGCTGCGCATCCCTTGGTGGGAGGCAAGCAGCAGGTCGCTGCACACTGGCCATGCCCCCAAGTACCACGACCGCAGCTCCCATTGGCTGGTTTCAGTGAGTAAAGAATACACAATGGAGTTGGCAAAATTTGCAGATGATACAACATTGATTCAAGATAGTTAAGTCCAAAAAGCAGACAGCAAAGAGTTACCAAAGGATCTCCCGAAACTAGGTGAGAAGGCAACGCAATGGCAGGTGAAATTCCATGTTGCTAAATGCAAGGTAATTCACGTGGCAAAATATAATGCCAAATATACAAACAAAATGATGAGATTTAACTTAGCTGAACTTATCAATTAAGAGATGGTGGAGTCCTTGTAGATAGCTCTCTGAAAACATTCACTCAATCTGCAATGGCAGCCAAAAAAGCAAACAGGATGTTGGGAATCATTAAGACAGAGAGAGATAATATGAAAACATCATATTGCCTCGATATGAATCCATGGTACACCCACATATTGAATGCTGCATGCAGATTTAGTCACCCTGGCTCAAAAAAGACATACTGGGTTTGAAAAAGGTTCAGAGAAGGACAACAGAAATTAAGAGGAGCTCTACACAAATTCCATGGGAGCAGAGACTAAAAAAACTGGGACTTTTCAGTTCGGGAAAGAGATGGTTAAGGGAGAGAGAGGAGAGAGTTCTATGCAATCGTGAATGGTGTGGAAAACAGAATAAGGAAGTGTTACATACTCCTCCAAACACCATAAGAACTAGGAGACACTCAATGAAATTAATAGGCAGCAGTTACAAAAACAAACAAAAGGAAGCGTTTCTTCACAGTCAGTCTATGGAACTCTTTGCCTGAGGATGTTGTGAAGGCCAGGACTATGGCAGGGTTCAGAAAAAGAAGACAAGAACGGCCACACTGGGTCAGACAAAAGGTCCATCTAGCCCAGCACTCTGTCTTCTGACATCGGCCAATGCCAGATGCCCCAGAGAGTGTGAACAGAACAGGTGATCATCGAGTGATCCATCATCCCCTGTCACCCATTTCCAGCCTCTGACAAACAGAGGCTAGGGACCCCATTCCTACCTTTCCTGGCTAATAGCTATTGATGGACCTCACCTCCAACTAAAAAAGTACCTGGAGAATAGACCCCTTGGTCCCTAGCCTCTGTGTGTCAGAAGTTGGGTTCTCACGGGGTCTCTCTCCCTCTGCAGAGTTAGAAACAAAGTAAGAACATATATTAAAATCCTAAACCTTACTGTGTCCCCCAAGTGACGTGCCACAAGAAACCAAAACGTGCTATTACCAGAGCAGAATGGGTCTAATAGTTATTTGTCTCTCTTTCCCATGGGAATTAGATACAGGGCTCCTGTCAGCTAAATTATCTCCAGAGAAACTCTTATCAAGTGCCCAAGTACCCCCTGGAGTCACGGTTAAAGTTGCCCTGCCCCGTCCAACCAAAACCGGACACGGTGCCTCTGCCAGGAAAGGCTGGTGGTGCGTGGAATGACTGGCAAAGCATGCCAGCAGTCCACCTACCTACAGTGGCATGTGAAGATCTCACACACGATACTTGCTGTTCTGCCCGGAGTGTCCCCTGGATAGCCAGCCCCAAGCCGACAGCATTGCCGGGCCTAGCTTTTGCAGAATGACTTTGTGGCCGGGTGCCGGGTGGCTGGGTAGCCTAGGGACTAGATCCCACCGTAGAGGAGCAGAAACAGGGAGGTCCCCTGTGCTCCTGGCCCGGAAACTCTGAACAACTCGTTACCCAGTCCTTAAGTTTGGGGTGTGGCCCCAATACTCCAGATTCCCACTTAATTGGGGTCTCTCAGAGGTTCCCCTTTTTCCCCAGCGGATTAGGGCGGGTGCTTACTTGTTCCCATGGCTGCTGTTGCACAGACAGGCTGTGGTTCTTGGGTCAAAGACTGCTGAACCTGGCTCCTGTTTTGCTGCTTTCTGGCCCCAAACTGAGCCAGGCTCCTTGCTTGTCTCCTCCCTCCAGGCCTGGCATTGGTTGCAGGTAAAGTGGGGTGGGGCTAGCTGGGCCCAGAGGCTTTCCTTAAGTTGTGGGGCACCTGCCCTCCTTCCATCACTCCCTCACAGACTGTTTGCTTTAGCGCTGAGTGCTGTATCCCAGTGAGGTAATGCCATGTTATTTTAGTATTACCAGGACTCCATTGTGCCAGGAGCTGTACAAACAGAAACCAAAAGAGCTTACCCTATGTTATCTGTCGTAACTTGGGTTTAATGACTTTCCCTAGCATACCACAAGCACAAGCACTTTCGTGACTCTCAATTTTCTATTCCTAGCTGCAACAATAACAATAACAAATATATGTTGCAAATGGGGTTGTCACCAGCATGGATCACATGCATTGAAATATCTTCTATCGTAACCAAAAACCTCATTTTATCTGCCTTAATTTCAGTCCTTCCCCCACCTTCACCTAGATAAACAAGGTTTCAGAGGCTGTTGCTTTTCCAGCCCTGGCTCCATCTCAAAGCCCTCCATGGGCTGTGTGAATGGAGCCTGCAGTCCATATAGTACCATCCCCAACAAACAAATGAGCAAACAGAGGGACAAAGAGGTCAGATGACTCAGCCGAGAGGCCAGGGACAGCTGGGAACCGACTCCAGACCTTCTGATAGCCAGTCCCCAGCGCCAACCTGTAGATCATCCTCAAACCCACTTCTGTTACGCTATGCAGCTGAGAATCCATCTGAGGCTCCATCTAGCAAGAATGTTTCTCTGATGCCCCCCAGCTTTCGCTATTGCTTTGCGTGTGTGTCTGCTTCTTGGGACTTGAAGCTCTTAATACTGGGGGCTTAACGCATCGGGGAGCAGGAGTGGGGAACAGGGGAGTTAGAGACAATCGTCCAAGTAAATAGAATGAGGAACAGAACTCATTTAAGCCCCACGTGGCACACTCATCTCCCAGCGGGGAACTACTACCATAGGCCACTCTCTGCAAGGTGCTCTTTCCTCTCTGGAGGTTAAAACAGTGGGCGTATGAAACTAGCTGAACTTGCTGGAGGGCCACTCACACAAAGTGAAGGGCCCAGAGGTTAAGGTCCTGCTGCCGAGAAAAGCACTACTCCAAGGACATGATTGAAAAGGCTGCCTTGCAGCTGGCTGAGTCCTGGCATACCTGTGAAATCAAATCACAGCCAAGAATGGCTGAGCCCCAGGCATGTGTGATTAAGAAGGAGCCTTGCTCTTCTGGTCCTTGTTAGAGGACTGGAGACAACCTTCATTCCAAGGTCATGGTTACAACTCAAAGCTATCCACCTCCATTGGGAAGACTTGTTGCATTTGCAGGAGAAGACCAACTATGGCAAGTGCTCTCCTGTTGCCTTGAGTCTGGGCATCTTATGCAGGCCGCACTTTTACAGCCCTTGTTCTGTCCATGCGCTCAGGGCCAGAGAAGGGTCTCAGGCCGAGCACACATTCCTCTCTCCATCCCATAGAACTGGAAGGGACCTTCAGCAGTCACCAAGTCCAGTCCCCTGCATTAACAGCAGGACCTATCACCATCCCTGACAGGGTTTTGTTTTATTATTGTTTTTTCAATCTATTTGCCTCCACTCCCTAAACAGCCCCCTCAAGGATTGAACTCACAACTCTGGGTTTAGCAGGCCAGTGCTCAAATCGCTGAGTTCTCTCTCTCTCACCAGCACGGCCTGACCTTGCCCAGGTCATGGAGACAGGAGGGAGTTTGAGGCCAGCTCCATATGCAGTGGCAGCAGCAGCTGCAACTGAGAACGCTGGAGAACCTCTGCCCATTGAGAACAACGTGGAGCTGTGCACACCTAGTTCTCTATTGCAGTGCCTTTGTGGGAGCTGAGCTGATCTGTCCTGGAAATCAGGCCATCAGCACCCACGGCCCCTCCAGCCCTTTGACTCGCCTGCCAAGAGGGTGTGGATTATGGTGCTGGTTTTGTCACAGGTACAATGAAATGGTGGTGGTTTTCATTGGGGTGCCCCACTGCTGATTTCTGCTTGACTGCTGGCTGTAACCCTCCGGCAACCGGGTCCTGTTATGGTGGTTTAGGTAGCTCAAGGCAGCAGCCCACCCTCAGATAGTGTAATTATCAGCTTTCCTCCCTTGCCAAGTGCACTGGCTGGCCTTAATACAATTAATTAGAGCTTAATCAAGTTCGGCGAAAACCGCGGTCACAGCCTATGCAGCAAGATTTATGAAGAGGTTAAAGTAAATGAGGAATAGAGAGGAAACGAAACGGTCCATCAGTAACAACACGGGACCGCGTCTCAAATCGAAGAGGAGCTTGAGGCGTGAAACACCAATCTCTCCAAGGGGCTTGCAGCCAGCGTTGTTCTGCTGCAGAAGGCCCTGAGATGCTAAGACTAGACCAGAGTCCAAACGGCCCAACCCCTGATGGCCTTTTGGGTCTGGCATCATCGTTCTCTGTGAGCTGAGCATTTGAGTGGCCACCCAGGAGAGAATCAGGTGCCGCTCAGCTGATTAGAAGAGTGCCCACAGCCACCCTCAGAGAGCAGCATGCATTCCTATTGGGCATCGAACAAAATTTATTCCACGCAGGGATGATAAAAATGAGGAAGCCCTGTCCGGCACGCTGGGGAAGGCTCATCTCAGTTTAAAACACAGCTGTTCGATAGGTTAGTTCTTTCTGCTGTTCACAGGAATCATATGGTGCTTTACAAGCCCAGAGGTGCGTGACGCCAAACAAACTCCCTGCCCCATGTGGCATACAGTCTAATACAGCAGGCAGGCAGGGCACTCTGAGAATGAGCAGGTATTGCTGCTGGCAAACTCCCTCGAGGGGGCAGCCTTGCTTTGAGGGGCTGTGGGGAGGAGAGAGGGAGGGTGCTTGGTCTCCAACAGGGGCCAGTAGGGAAGACGGACTGGAGTCAGGAGAGTGAGAAAGCCAAAGGGGCCCTTGTCGAGGAAGCAAAGGAGAGGAGGATCAGGGTACAGGGGGCATGAGCGTGAGGCTTACAATAAGGACTAGTTCCACTCTGACAAGGAGACGGAGCAGAGGCCTTACAGCCGAGCCTCCTGCCGTCTCACAGTCCATGCAGCTGAGCTAGGAGCTGGCAATTCTCCACACCAAGGGTAACATCCTTTACTCCTTATCTGCACAACAAACAAAAGATACGTCTCTCTCTTGCCAGATTCTCACTTCAATCTGTCGCTGGCAGAGAGATTCCACTGCTGTTAGACGCGTAGTGTTAGCAATAATCTAATCTCCTCTGGTTGCCACCATCCATACCACCAAATGTTGGCCACTGAGACGTGCCCACGGGGGTTGTGGCAGTGGGGCTGAACTCTGAGGCTAGCTGGATGCAGACTTTTAGGACCAGATTTCACAGAAGCCCCTGGGCAGGGGAAGATGCAGAAGGCAGCTAACAAGCCATCCTGGGGACTTAATGAGAGCGAGTCAAACGGGGCACGTGCTCTCCCAGCCCTGTGATCTATGTGCTAATGTGCATCACCTGCAGAAATCCAGCCTAGATACGGGTGCTCTGCTAAACAGCTGGGCAGCTTTTAAATCTCTCTTACGTGGCCACTCAAGTGCTCAGCTTACAGGGAACGCTGAGCATCCCCTCCTTGGCCTTCCTGCCCTGCAGATAGCTGTATTCTCTCTCTCTCTCTCTCACTTGAATCGCCACTTAGCCTTTCAACCCTTTCTCAACAAATCAGTTTCTCCAGCCTTCAGCTCACCTGATTCGCTTTCTGGTCTCTCAAAATGGCACTGGCAGTTCCTATGGCCACATCATGCTGCAAATTCCTGTCTTGGTCACCATCCTCTTTCACTCCTAGGCCATTATTGCAACCCAGGAGTGGGAGTCAGGGTATTTCAGGTTACTCTTCCATCACTGTAAAGGTCACAGCCCACCTCGCCCAGTACCCTGATGCTAAGGGTGGGCAGTACTGCACCAGCTGATTCTGCTCAAGAACCCCGGGTGGACAAATTCCAGAACCACCCGCCCACACAGGAAGTTTTCTTGCTATTGTCTATCAGCTGGAGACCGGCTTATGTCTCCTGGAGTATGACTGTTTATAGCCCTTCTTTAAAAAAAATAAGTAAATAAAAAGCGTTCTCCCACCTCCCGTCCTGATGGGTTCTCTCATCCATATAACTGGCTAACCCTTATTTGAATCTCACTAAGCTCTTAGCCTTAGTGATGACATTAGGTTGGGTTTTCCCCAAGCTGAAGCTCAGCTGGGGATTTTCTCACCATGTTTCTAATCGCTCCCAGGCCCTTTGTCTTATTTTTCTCTTCTCGGTGGTGTTTGCAACTCCTCCCAAATTAGCATCATCTGGGAGTTTCATTAGCTGCTGCTTAATCCCTCTTCCGGCTCTTTAATGGAGATATTAAATAAGGCCAGTCTCTCCTGCCATCCCCCACTAGACGCGTCTTCTCCACTAAAGAGAAGCTGCCGGTTATCGTTAGCCTGTGTTTACGGTCTTTCCACCAGTTTTCAATCCACATGGCAATGTGCACATCCAAGCCAATTTGACTTAATTTTCCCAATTAAGGTTGTGTGAGACGCCTTCCGTGAGATCCGTGTTTGACTGAAAGCGGGAGGATGCGGCTTAGCAGGAGGTATGCGGTGCTAGCGCAGGAGTTCATTAATGTTATTGCAGGAGACCCGTGAGCGACTCCTCGTGTGGCAGAGAAACAGGGCCTGTAGTCATGATAGCAGCATTGCTCAGGGACGCTGGGTAGTTAGAGCACTCCAGCTCTGCAGCAAACCAGAGTTAGCTGCATTCAAAGTTCAGGTCCCCATACACCTGATTCTCACACAGTACCTTCCTATGGGGGGTGGGGGTCAATGCTCTCAGGTTATCTCTGAGTCAAGGCAATCTCACACACCTGGAGAGAGCCCCTGAAAGGGCCCAGGCACATCAGGAGCCCTGTACCAGGAACTGGCCTGAGACCAACTCATTTCACAATGGTGATGTCTTCCAGTTCTGACTCCCCCAGTTCGGATTCCAGACAGCAAGCTTCAGACACCCGGGCTGTTAAAAGCATCGCAAATGAGCCTCTCAAGTGGAGGTTCTAGCAATCTCGTGTTAGCCAGGCAGACCCGAGGAGAGGAACAGACAGGGCTTTGTTTGTAATGAAAGATGCCCTGGGGCTGAAGTACATTTTTTTACATTCATAACTGATGCAGCAAGTCCAGGGGTGCTGGGGCTCTGAGCGGCTGGGCCCAGAGGCGCCGCCGGGGCTCAGCCCTGGCACAAAATTGAGCACTGAGAACAGTACAACAGAGCCAAGGTCTTGTATCCTTTCCAGCTCCATGCAGGACATTAAATGGAGGGTGCAGCTCTATTTGAGGCAACCTGAACTGAAAGGTCCTCTCTTCAGTTTGATGCAAGTTGCTAGTCCATGGAAGACCTGTGGGTTTGAACAATGGCTGCAGATTTTTTGAAGGGGCGGGGAGGGTGGCATGTGGCCATGGGAAGTTCTTGGGGCGGGGAAGTCTGGTCCCAAGAACTGAAGGCTGAGCAGGGCCATATGGCTTATATGCCTGCACTTCACACTAGGTTTGGCAGGTTTAGCAACGGGTGCTGGGCTCATCGCGTGGAAGCAAACGTGCAGCAGACTTGTGGCACAATAGGTAGTTAAGCAGGTGGCGGTAATATAGACGCCTACTCCCCCAGGCCTAGGTAGCCGGCAGGATTATTATATTCTGTTGTTGGCTGCCCCTCCAGTGATTGCCATCTGTAGCTGGGGAAACATTTCTCTCCGCGTCTGATGCAGCCTTCACTACAGGACACCCATCTTGTACCCTTCTGCGCAGCTAATTTCCTGACTGAGGGAAGTGTGAAGCAGAACAGGCGGCAGAGAGGGCTGGCTAGGGCCATTTCTTCACCAGGGAAGGAGGAGTGTGATGGAGGGGTGGGAAGGAGAGAGGGACTCCACGTCAAAACTCTTTAGGAGCCGGTGGAATTAAGCAGTGGGCCGGGGAGCCACAGCAAGAAGCCTTTGACGAGGCCTGTTTGCTCCCCGCGCCTTTGGAGTCTGAGGTGCTGAACTTGTAGCATAGGCAGCGCAGGGGTTTTATGCAAATGGAAGAAGCCCAGCTCAGGGTTACCAGCCCCTGCTCTTTCAGAAGTGGCTGAGGAGCTCTTAGGGTCACCTCTAATGCATGGGGCACTGCTTTCACAGAGGGCCTGGCACCCTGCTCCAGCACTGAGCAGGCCCCCAGTCTTCCACTCTGCTTCCTTATTCTCACCCTGTGCACCTGTCAGAGAGCCAGGCAGGATGTTAGCCTCCTCGTGGCCAGGTGGCCTCTGCTAAAGGGAACATTCCTGACTCCCTCAGGACCCTCCTCTGGCCAAAGTAACAGTAAAATGCTCATTGACTTCACGGGTGTTGGAACAGGCCCTAGGTGGCCTTGCCCGTGTCACCACTCTGTGCCTCGGTTTCCCCATCTGTAACATGGAGACTACACCGACACGCTCTCAGATCCCTGGGTAGAGGCGGGCTCCAGGAGCCCACACTTCTGCTACACCTTAAAGAATTAAGAGGCAATGAAGACAAACGAGCTGGGAAAAAACCTTAAGTGCCAGCCAGCTCCTCAAATCGGTCTCTCTCCATGGACATCAGTGAAGCAGTGCGGCTGTCCCCCAGTAACAGAGGACTGGGCTGGTGCTGTAAGCGTGCTCCCTCAGGCTGGGGAAGCAGCCAGAGCTCAGTAGGTTGGGAATATTTAATCCACCCCTGAACAAAGCACTGGAGAACACGTGGCCAGCTGGCCGGCAAGCCGGGCTAAGAGGACTTTCCATGCAGGATTCGAATGCCATTGTGCTCTGAAAGCATCAGTGTCCAGTTCTGCTCGCTAAGGACCGGGGTGGGAATTGGCACCTGGCCTCTCAGTTCCAGGCCCGCAGAGCTGGGTGGCTGCCAGTGCTCTCTCCAGCCACACAAAGGGAAGGTTCCTGACAGCAGGTGGCTGCACCTTAAGGGCCCATTAGCCTCAAGACTGGCTTTCTGGCTGGTCCCACGGAGGAGCAGCAAGGGGGTTTTGAATACGTGTCTGTTTGCAGCGGGGCTCAGCCCCAGAAGAGAGCAGCGTCTCTCAGCTGGGATATTGATCATCCTGGAGAGCTTTATGACTATGACTCAGCCTGGCCTTTCAGCCCATTGTTATTTAAATTCTTTCACATTGGGAGGCAAACAATGGAGGAGGCGTGTCACAGCAAGCATTGATTCATCCCTCACATGGGCTCCCTGCCTGTTCTCTGTCCACCTGTCAGCCTCTCTGCAATGTGTGCCTGGTGTATCCAGCCATCGCAAAGACAACAGTCCAGCGCTGGGGCCGGTGCGCTGCTCGCTGGGCCTGTTAATCAGCCGCACAGCGCCGCAGCCATGACACAGGCATCAGCATGTAAGCATTGCGCCTGTGCCCCTCTCTACCACAGCAACTGCTCCATCGTAACCCGCTACTCAGCCTCTTGTCGCCTCCCCAGCCTGGCCCACCAGCTCGTTAGCTTGGTCCCTATTTCCAGCACACTCCAGCTCACTGTTCAGTGAGAGAGTATCTCCCTTCCCCTGCTTCGCCTTCAGGTTGTCAGCCGTGCTTCTTATCCGAGGAGAGAAAGAGACCGCACTGTGCAAAAACCCATTTAGGCTCCAAGGTTTTGGTAGCAGGGAGGTTTTGCTGGCTGGCACAACTCACCATTGAGCAGCGTGTGTGCGTACAGCCCTAGATTGATATGGTAACAAATAAAAGGCCTGCAACCAGAGTTCCCGCTAATATTTTCCATCCGTAGGTGGAATAAATTTAGTTCTGTGCACCCTGGCGTGTGCGGATGTACACCGCCAACAGAAACACACACCTCCGGCTGTGGGTGCTCTGCTAATCAGCTGGGTGGCACCTGAATCTCTCCGAGTGCTCAGCTTACAGGGAACACAGCCTGCAACCTTCCCCACGAGACAGAGACATGAGTGTTGGCAGCAAACACTTCGGGCGCATGATACAGCTCCAATGTCTTAAGGGGTCACCTGGGTGAAAGTAACTTAACTGTTGCAACCCGATCCCTGCCAGCTCTTTCAATAGTTCCCTCCTGTCTTCTGCTGCTGCTCAGCCAGCTCTCACCAGAGCTGAGTGCCAGGCGGCACACTTACTTTCACCTCTGGGGCTGATGTGTCATTTGTCACTGCTATGGACTAGCATCAGCAAGGTAGACGAGTTAGTCTGTATCTTCAAAAACAACAAGAAGTCCTGTGGCACCTTATAGACTAACAGATATTTTGGAGCATAAGGTTTCGTGGGTCTTTGCCCAGGAAAGCTTATGCTCCAAAATATCTGTTAGTCTATAAGGCGCCACAGGACTTCTTGTTGCGATGGACTAGAAAAGCTTAGGTCAGCTCTGATCACTCCCCACAAACTTGTGAGAGGAGCAGGGGCCGGGGAATTTTGCCACTTGCCTCTCTTCTGGTTCTCCTACTGCAAGACCAGCCACAGCTCCCTCACCTTTATTGCAAACCTCGCCTTCCTTTTCTCCACCCCAAAGGAAAGCCGCCATCGTCTTTGGCCCTGTTGCCCCCTGCTGCAGTCAATGTAAGCAGCGGGAGTCTTTCTCCGGTCCAATGGTGACGTTAAATGTGGGCTATCAGTGGCACACTGCATGCTTTGCAGTAGACATCAGGGCTGACGAGGCCAGCACTGGGGTCTGACTCGGCGAGATACGAGGGCCTACCAAGGGTAGATAAAAGGAGACTTACCGGCTCCCTTACGCTCATAGAACAGAATCACAGAATACTAGAACTGGAAGGCAGGGTCATTTTGGCAGCTCCACTTAGATGGTGCTTACTTTATGGGGGGAGCTCAGAAGAGCCCCGCCTCCCCTCTTCACCCTGTCTCCGGTCTGCCCCAAGGCCAGACAGGCTCGGGTCTCTGCCGGTACATCTACACAGAACTCAAAGACCTGTGGCACCAAGGCTCAGAGCCTAGGCGGATGGACTCAGGTTCAGGTTACAAGGCGATAAAGAGCAGTATAAACATCTCTGCACCGGCTGATGCTGGGGGTCAGAGACCCTCCCCATGCACCACGTTTCATAGCTTGAGTCTCTATGTTGCTATTTGTAGCCTAGCAGCCCGAATCAATTGACCC
This sequence comes from Carettochelys insculpta, assembly GCF_033958435.1. Taxonomy (NCBI): domain Eukaryota; kingdom Metazoa; phylum Chordata; order Testudines; family Carettochelyidae; genus Carettochelys; species Carettochelys insculpta. The sequence goes on along the minus strand of NC_134147.1, from coordinate 2,720,799 downwards.
TGGCCCCGAGTCCCTGGCTGTGGAGACCTGCTCTGACTTAGACATCTGGCTGAGCTAGTAATCAACCGGTAAGGGCCCATGATACGTGGGTGAGTTCTCCTGGGCCAGTTGGGCACAGTGGCCCCAGGAAGTGTCTGTGTTTCTGGCTAATGGCAGCTCTGAGTCTCCCTACAAAGCTGATGTGAACAGCCAGGCAGAGCAAATCTCTTAAATATCTCCCCTTTTGGCCATTGGAGCCAGGCTGTTATCCAGACAAAGATCCACCCTGCCCCACCCCATCTCCCCTAGCACAGGAAAGATCACGCCTCTCACGTACAGCAGCAATTACATACAACCTCTTGGCTGCTGTCTGACTGACCATTTCAGATGCCCTCCCAAAGAACTGAGGAGTCCCAGGTTCAGGGTGTCGCTCAGCCAGCTCTGGTTTCATTCAGAGACGTCCTAGCTACCAATATGGGAGCTCTCTGGCAACAACAGGTCGCACTCAATGAAGAAATTGCCTATTGTTAAAGGAAGGCATCAGAAGCTGGCTTCTACTGACGGACTCTCTGCTCCTGGCTCTCGAGCCTTTGCCAGAGGGCTGAGGTGGGGACACTGCAAAGGGTCAGATCAGGACCCCAGCAGGGCTTACCTACGGGTTTGAGTTTGGGGGAGTGGGACATGATTAACTACCCCTTGGATCATTTAAGCATTGTGAAATGGGGATAAACAGCATGACCCCACCTCCAGAAGGTGAGGGTAAGGATTTTGAGCAGCTCTAGTAAAGGAAGGTAAATATGTACCTAGAGGAGAAATATTTGTCATGAAATTTGGAAGAAGAAAAAAAGAACACCAAACCCGCCACACACATACACCCCTCAAATTCTAATTCTTTTGCCATTACTTTCAGTTTGATTAAACCACCAGAACTAACCTGCAAACCTCAGGGTGATTTTAATGCCTCCCGAGACCCAGTTCAGTTAAGATTGGCGTTCTCTTTTTAAAGTAAAACCCCTGATATTTCTTAAAAATTGAGACTTCCTTCAGTTGACTGATTTCCACATCCCAACGTGAACAAATTCCAAAATCTTGTTAAGTTTCATGGAATTGTCACAAAATGGTGGCCTGCAAGGGCCAAGGCACGGCAAGGAAGTTTGAAGGAGCGAGTGAAAAACAGAAATCTGAATTTCCTTGCAAACCCTAACAACTGTTGTATTTTCACTTGCTAAACACATGCTGGTGCCATGACTCAGGAGTTAAGTAACTGCTATAAATACAGCTAGCGTCGCCACACGCTAACGGGAGATATGGAGCAGAGGAAGATGGGCAAAATGCCCCCAACCTGTTTTAAAAGTGACGCCAGGGCAGCTGTGCCAGTCTGAGAGGGCCACAGTTGTAGCTGGTTTATCACATTTTACGCCGAGAAAAGCTCCATGAGTTTGGGGTCATCGTCAGACTTTGTTTCCCGAGCTCCTCATTTGCACAAATGTACAAAGATGAGCAGCATGCAATTTATTTTAAATGTGATTAATTTCAGGGCTTCTGAGGAAGAGACCATCTAACGCCAGACGTAGCGTAGGCAGGTGCGACAGAAATTTCCCACGCATAGCTCCGCTCGTGCACCTTGTTCATGAGACGCCAGCGTGTCCTGCTGAGCAAAGCAACTGCCAGCCAGGCCAGTTTCTCTTGTGGATTTGCAGTGCAGAGAACCATCTGCAAAGCTTCAGTGTGAGACCCCATAATTCATTCTGCATTGCTTCTAAAGCTGGTTTCCCCTCAGGTCAATAGGGCTTAAGATTCATCCACGGTGCCTCCAAACACTCAGGTGGAATTGCTTTTAAACTGTCTCCATCTGGCACCTGTGAGGGGCTCCAATTCAGAGGTGTTAAGGGGATGTCAAAAAGAGTCACAGAATTCACCACAACCCATGCTTAGGGTGTGCATTTCCATAGACGCACCTTTGCTTCTTTGTGAGGGCCACACAAAAGGTTATAGTCCCCAGTACCATTTCTAGAGGAACGGTCTCAAAAGTCTGTCAAAGGGGGTGATAACTCGCTCGCCATTGGCTGTGCTGTCGCTCTCAGAGGCACCAGCTCCAAAGACAGTCATCGAGCTGGGATGGAGGCCATAGGTAGCAGAAAAAAAAGTCACTTCTTGGCAGGCTCCAGGAATATCCTTAACCTGTTACTTCCCCATCCTTGAGTGCTGTCTACAACAGACGTTGTCAAACTGGGTTGCACCGGCTGTGGATCCAAACCATTTGGCCCCTTCCATGTGTGATAGTTAGAAGCCTGGAGCTAGCCCAGGCAGGATTAGAATAGCAAGTTACCCTATTTCAATCCAAGCTAACAACATGCCTTTTTTTTTTTTAAACCGTGCTGAATATGTTCTATCAGACCTAGACCCTCAGAGCGCCTGAAGTGTAAGACCTCTCACTACCACTGAGGACCTTGGCTTGTAGATGGGATGACTGCACTTCCCTGCCTCATGGGATGTCCTGAGGCTACATACACCAGCAGCCACAAGGCACCTGGATGCCATAGCAACAGGGGCCATCTAAGCACTTAAGAAAGGTCACAGGACAGCACGGGGAAGGTTGGTTCATTTGCCACCGGAAATCTCCCAGGGGTTAAGTGCATTAAGTCCTGTCTACACGGGGGAAGTCGACCAGCATGGCTAGAGCTGACTAGCTCTTCCCATGGCATTCCTCCTTGTGGGCACTTGATTTGGAGTCCTGTCACACCAGAGTAGAGCTGGCATAGCTATGGCAGAATAGTTACGCCGCGTCAGCTGTTAGTCATTTTTCCTACCTCCACAAGCCCTCAGACTGTGAAGTAACCATTCAGGGGAACTGGAAGATGCTCCTGTCACTAGCTCACATAAAACGGGACAGAATACCATGCAATACCCTGACGGGAAAGATTCTGTAGTGTCCACCATGGGTGTGGACAACGGGACCCAGCAGGTCATCTCTTTTGAGTCTCAGACACAGGGTCCAGCAGCGATTATTAGACCTCTGTTAGACCCCCAGAGAAGCAGTCCCAGTCAGAGGAGCTGGGCCATTTGCTGTCCAGGTTGGAAAATATTTTTGGTGACCCTTCCCAGAACCTTGCCCCCTGGACACCCTCCACCGCCAGCAGCCAGCCTTCAGAGCAGAGAGAGGCCTGCCAATCACAGCAGAGCTCACAATGGTCGGACCCCCATTTTGCTTGCTTGCCCCTAGAACCAGCCTTGCCTGCTGGTTTCAAAGTTAAGCACCTGCATGAGAGTTTTCAAAGGACTGGGGCTAATGACAATCAAAAATTCTGGAAGTAGCATAAGAATGGATGACAGGAGAGGGATCACTTAATGATTCCGTGTTCTGTTCACTCCCTGTGGGGCATCTGGCATTGGCCCCTGTCCAAAGAAAGGGCAACAGGCTACACGGACCTTTGGCCTGACCCAGTCTGGCCATTCTTTTGTAGTTATGTAGCACAGGGTTATATTCCCAGTGCTGTTGATGGGACACGGCGACATGCTTCTGGGGTTTATTTTCCCCCTCCACTTTCAATCCTTTCTTCCAAACCGACAATCAGACAAACTGTTTCCGACCAATTTTGCATTTTTGAAAAATTGCACATTCTCCCTCTTCACCCCCCTACCCCCCATATTTCACACTCAAATTAACCTGGCTGCTGCATTTGGTTTGGCCACTTATTTGTCTACCACCGCACCACCACCACTCACGGCAATACCTGTGCACTGGGAGTCAGGAGATTTGGCTCCCCCCCGACCCCCGCAACTACATCTATAGCCTTGGGCAAGTCATGCGAGTTCTGTGCCTCAGTTTCCCCCCTTCATAGTTATTCTTTATGAATATGGACAGAGCGGTAACTGTTTATGGCAGGAGAGAGAGCATGAGAGACCCTTGACAGACAAATACCAGGTCACCTGCTGTGGCAAGTAGTGTTGTCTATTGAATAGCAGTGCACTGGGCTGGCACCCAGGAGACCTGGATTCTGTATCATAGTTTCAGCACGAGCCTGCCAGGTGAACTCGGGCCAGTCACATCACCTCCCCTTGACTCAGTTTCCCCAGGTGTCATTAGGGACAACAATTCTGCTCTCCTTTGAAAAGCACTTTGAGATCCATGGCGGACGAGTGCTTGATAAGGCCTCGGTATGATTCCTGTGAGAATCTGGGAGTTCCTTTGCGTCTCCAGCAGGGAGCTTTCCAGACATAATGCGTGGCTTAATGTTTGCACCGTCCTCGGCTTTCCCTGCCACTTCTCCCCTTCCAATTGGCCTGTGTTGCCGACCTCTCCCCATTGATGTTAGAGCAGGTGGGGGCTTGTGCTGGTTTCTAAAAATACAAAAAAAGCGCCAGTCTCTCCCAGGCCACACAGGGCTCTGAAAATCTCTGGGCCAGGGCCTCAGTGATACACAGAGAACTTCAGCCTAAGAGGAGTCAATCTATTATGGATTGCCTTATTACGTTCTCCCCACTGGCAGGGAGGAGCACTGGGCAGCAGACAATGTGCCATGTTAAGAGTTGCCAGGCAAGGCAGGATTTGGGTTTCCTGGGGCAGTATCTGGCAGGGCTCTGTCTGGGACGGAAGCCTGGAAGTGGACCAAACTGGACTTTGGGGGTGAAGAAGCAGAGGACGATGGTTGCTGCAAGATTCTAGGAGGTTGCTTAGCAGGGATCCCATGGAGGAGTTGGGCTTCAGCTCGGAGCACGGCAAGTCCAGCATTACTCATTCTTGCCATACTTTAAGTAATTTAAATCCCTAGCTCCTGGAGTCATGGGAAAGCTGACTCCCTTAGTGGCTTAAAAAAAGAAAGCCTAAAACTGATCATTTTAAAGAGCATATCATATAGTTTTGAAGCCACTCTTGAACTTGGGGACAGACTTGTATTTTTGGGAACAGCTAGGCTTGGTGATGCTGTGGATCTATCTGGGAAGCAGGGGCAGCCAGACCAGATCAAGCCAGGATTATCTGGTTGCACTGGGGATCACATGAAGCAGCTGCTCCCGGCTGTGATCGCTGGGAAGGTGTGTTATTGGGCTGGACTTCCTTTTGCTTGTGGTCTCTATGGCAACAGAACAAAAGCAGCAGAGAGTATTTGAATGAAGAGTGGCAACCATTGTCTGGGGCGCATTTGTTTTTATGCCAACTCATTAATTTTAAAGAGCCAAATAGGCGTCAGTAGCCCTTCCTCTACAGGTTACGCTCCTTGTAAGTTAGTGGATATTTGGGGACTCCAGAAGGGTTCTGTTAAGAGCTTGGAAATCCCTAGCCAGGACTGTGTCTTCTTCCTCCTGTTCCCAGTTAATCCTCCAGCTTCCCCCTCCATCCATCAATAAAGTGCCTGGAAGCCCAGCAAATAGGAAGTGCCACCTGACAGTTTTACTCCCCAGGTCCTGGCTTCTCCTGTCACAGGTTATCAGCCACAGAGCGGGAGCCAGGAGAACACAGGGAAGAGGTCTGAGGCATACAGCCCCAAGCCAAGGCAAGAGCTGCCTCACGCGAGCTACAACTGGCCCATGAGGTGTGCCACTCCCAGATCCGGGTAGGTGTGGGGCAGGTGCTGCTCCCTACCCTCCCATGTAGCGTCTCCAGTCACACATCTGCCTGAAGGCTTGATTACGACAGAAGATGCTAGCACCCTTTTTGATCCAGCTGGCACGGCCTAAACATTCATCTATCTCTTGTGCAGCCATTTACCCCGCACCGTCTGAACTCCTAGAATTCTAATCCAGCACCATTAGGACTTGATGTAGAACCTAGGGGGGAGGCGTGTGTCTTTCCATCACCTATGCTCATTTCCTGGTCAGTAACCTGCAGGGGCTGCAGCCAGAATGTTATAGCTGCATTGGGTGAGACCAGATCACTGGGCCAACCAACAGAGCATGCTGCCTAGGCAAAGATCTTCCTGGCCTGGCCCCCTGCCACGGAGATTGCTAACTCCAGAAGGAGCAATTCAATTCAAGGTGCGATCATTCAAGGAGTGACGCCACAAGTATAGAGTCACTTAAAGCAGAATGGAATCCTGGTTTCTGAGCCTTGTTTTATGCAATTTCCCCTAATCAATACACTTCTAAATGCTACTAACTTAACTGGTTTTCAAAACTGACTAATCCTAGTGATATACCAAATCTCTCAGATCTACAGTAAGATGGAGAGAAAATGAGAACATACTACAGCCATGTCCATGAAACACTAATGTATAAGTATTGCCCAAATCAGAAACAGCACTAGATATCATAGAATACTTGAACTGGGAAGGACCTCAAGAGGGCATCAGGAACCAGAAGGGACATCAGGAGATCATCAGATCCAGTCCCCTACACTCAAAGCAGGGCCAAGCAGCATCTAGATTATCCCTGACAGGTATTTGTTCAACCTGCTCTTAAATATTTCCAGCGACAGAGATGCCAAAATCTCCCCAGGCAATTTATTCCAGTGTTTAACCACCTTGACAGGAAGTTTTTCGTAATGTCCAACCTAACCCTCCCTTGATGCAATTTAACCCCATTGCTTCTTGTCCTACCATCAGAGGCTAAGAAGAATAACTTTTCTCCCTCCTACTTGTAATGCCCTTTTAGGTTCTTGAAGGCTGCTATCAAGTCCTTTCTTAGTCTTCTCTTTTAGAAAGTCAACAAAACCAGTTCTTTCTCTCTTCTCTCAGAGGTCATGTTTTCTAAACCTTTACTCATTCTTCCTGCTCTTTTCTGGACCCTCTCCAATTTCTCCACATATTTCGTGAAATGTGGTGCCCAGAACTGGATACAGTACTCCAGTTGAGGCCTAATCAGTGCAGAGTTGAGGGGAAGAATTGATTCTCGTGTCTTGCTTACAACACTCCTATTAATGCAATGCTCACATGACATAGGCCAATCCACCCTAATTTCGGTCAAGCCCCAGACTCCAAAATGAACCATTGCCCTCGAGGAAGTGCGCGCTGTAGTTCCAGAAACATTACTACTTCGGTAGAAATGCTGGCTCAGGGGAGCAGAGACTGATGGTGCCCTCCGTTCAGTTAAGTCCATTCACCTCCAAAGCGCCAGGTCAGCACCAGATGAAAGCATATTTCTAGGACTCGGTGGGATGTCTTAAGACAAGAGAAGTTACCAAGGAAAGATGCTGGCCTGATATGCAATTAGTTTATATAAGCACGAAACAGTTCCCCAGAGTTACCTAAAGAATGCTGTCCATTTCCCATGAGGTGACATTTCCATCCTTCTGCTTCACAGACAGGCTGTGGAGGAATTCTCTAGTGGATACAATACCCATCCGGCTTTAGTCCTTTGGGGTCTATGAGACCATCCCCAGAGGCAGGGGAGCAGACTAAATCCTATTACTCCCGAAAGAGACTGGAGCAGAGATTCCTAACGGTGACAGAGTAAATCCTATTATCTCTCTAAAGAGATTGTGGAACTGCTCCCTGGAGACAGTCTATCCAATTGTTCCCCGTATTTCGTGTGAGTGCATTCCCAGGGACTGCAGCCTGTAGCTTACTGCTTTCTGGGACTCACTCCCAGGAGTGGGAATCTTTGTCAGAGAGACTACAGGTTAATTCCCAAACCGTACAGGCTAGAATAGACCTACTGGGGTCCACACAGACTGTGAGCTAATTCACAGGCCTGGCTGATGTGCACGATGTCAAGGTCTCACAGGCATGGATAGTCAAGAGAGAGAAGACTGTGGTCCAAGACTTGAAAAAGTGGGCTTACGCCATGTCTATTTTACTAATCTCTTTGAGGCAGGATTGGTCCTGTATGAGTTTGCTCAGCACTTAGAACAATGAAACCCTGATCTCAAGGGTGGACTCTGGGTACCCCCATAATACCAATACCTAAAGGAAAATACCAGTTCAGAATTAGCTCTACGTGGTCATGACTCTGGAGAAGTGGAAGAGGCCTATTAGGTCATGCAATGAACGTGTTTGCTCCTGATAGGTCAGTGATGCTGGGGTCTGAACTCATGTTAACCAAGGAGACCACAAATGCAACAAAGCGCAACTGTGCAGGCTACAAGCTCAGCTCAGGGAAAACACTGAAAAACTGCTGCACTGCCAAGCCAGTGTTGCACTTTTTTTGCTGATGGCCAGTGCTGAACAAATTGCCTTTGCTGTCTCTCTAACCTCCCTCCCTTTTCTGTACAAAGATGGATTGCGCTAGAAGCTCTGATGAAAACACCAGCTTCAGCTGCCCACAAGCACCAGTTCAGTTGTGCCTCAACCTCAACATTTACATCTCAGTCTTGATTTTCCCGCTCACTGTCATCTGTGGGCCCAGTTCAGGGGTGATCCATAAGGCACTCTGAATCCAACTCTCTTACGTGTCGGTATTCTCTCTTCCACTCAGTGGGGCCTGATCCAAATCCCACCGAAACTGGGTCTGTTAATTTCAGTGGGTTGAAACCAGACTCAAACTCTCCCAAGCCCACTTCCTGGTGCAAAGGAGAAGTGTGACAGAGCCTCGGGCAGTTGTAGAATCTCCATGACTGGAGCTAATTAAGAGCAGGCTGGATAAATATCTAACAGGGATGATTTAAGTGTACTAGACTTAGTGGCTTCTTGAGGTCCCTTCCTCTTCTAGCATTCTATGTACCTGCACAGGACCCAGAAGAAAGTGTAACGTGATTTTAGCTAAAGTAGATGGCGGCCTTTTCCTGCCAGCAGCTTTTCTGGCCCCTTGGCATGTGACCTACACCCCGGCTCCATGAGACTAGACTGGAGTGGCCAAGGTCAGTGCCAGACCCTGATCACACACCAGCATCACTCAGAACTTCAGTGGTGGTACAGTTCTGCATCCCACTCTCACGTAGGCATGTATTGAACGCAATCCTCACAGGACTGCTCCCAGGAGTAAGTCTCCAGCACTGGACTCAAAGATGCATTTTCAGTAACTGACACTTGTTTGGGGGGGTCTGAATTTTTGGGGTGTGCATCCAGGGCCTGAGTTGCAGAGATGCTGAGCAGCTGCAGCTGCCACTGATTTCAACTGGCATTGCAAGCACGCAGCATCTCTGAAAAACCATCTCCAAAGGGCCACTTTTGAGAATTTTGACCTAAATAATAGAGTCTAAGAGGAATCCAGAAGGAGCCTAAGCCAATGAGACTGACTTGTTGAGAGCATCGGAAGATGTAATGATTCTAGCTTAGACCTCTTGCTGATACAGGCCCACTTAAAACATTTCTGAATTTGTTCTTGCATCAACTAGACCACGAACTCCTTATTCACACTGGTGAGCAACAAGTCTGGTTGAAGGGCTGGGGGAAGAATATTTTTCCAGGGGAAATATCCAGTTGTCATTGAAAAGGACATTTTTCATTGTGAAATTCTAACATGAAAAATTTCTGGGGCGGCTTTTCACCATCTTTTCAAAGTTTTTGGGAAAACACCCACCTTCATTTCCTGCCTTCTTGCTCCCCCCCAACCTTTCTTCTGGGGGGGGAAAGAGAGTTAAAAATTATTTTTAAAGACCACGTTCTCGCTTAAAGAGAGTTTAAAATGGAAACATGTTGAACCTCTCTCGTACGGCACCCTCAGGACCTGACCAGTGCTGAACCACAGATTTGCTGAATCATCTGAGGTCAATATTGTCTAGCACATTACCAACACTTTCACTGCTTCCTGGGCTCTTAGAAGACATTGAAGGGTAAATTACAGCTAAATAACAGCCCGAAACACTGAGAGCCAGGGCTGGTGGCTGGAAACACACTTTATGGGATTGTGGGAAATTTGGCCACACCTGTGATGATGGGCCATCTGGCTAACTAAAATCATGCTGGGCCAGAAAGCATCAGCCTAGAGAGGTTCAACCTGTAAGTGTTTGCCATCGAGAACGGCTTCAAAGTAAGAGCTGTTCCCACTCACCCACCAAAAGGGAATGAACATTTTTCACCACGCAAACATAGAATGGAAATCAAATCTCCTGCCTCCCCCACCTCACTAAAGAGCTACAGCCAGCGCGAGCGACCAATCCTCAACCAAGTCGTCCCGGTGCCATTACTCACGTGACTGACTGCTCCAAGTCAGTCAAAGAGTTCCACATCAGCCACTGAAGGCAAGAGCAACTGAAGCATAGCCTGCTTGCAAGCATGGAGCAAGCCAGGCGTTCCAGCCCCGTGTGCAGACCGAGGGCCGGAAAGATATTGTGTCCATCAGCCTCCATCCCTTCGCTGCTTCACAAGTCCCCTCTGTTCATGCTCCCGTTTATACCCTGCAAATGGCCCTTGGAAGTGGCTCACGCCAAGCACCCAGTGGCCTATAAAAACGAAATGAACATTCTTGCTGATACAGGCTCACTTAAAGCATTTCCGAACTGTAAAGGGCAGAAGGCAAATGTTCCATGGTGCTCAGGCAACGTTATGTGTTAGGTTCATGTATTAACCCAGTTTTCCTCCTGGTTCCCTTTACATATGCCACGGAGGTTAATCACTTGTTTACCAAGCCAATTCCAAAATAAATACACTTCTGAAAGACACCCCCTTACCCTTTCATCCCTATTTGCAGGCAAAAACACAACCACAATTCTTACAAAGCCATCGCACCTTTGATTTATTTTCAGTGCAAGTGAGAAAACACTGGTGGTCCTCGGGATTTAGAGTGACACATTTGGCAGCCTTTCATATTTACTTGGACTGGGAGGTATAATTTGAATCTCTCTCGCCAAACACACACCCACACAGGAATTAGCGTAACATGTACAGAGACAGGGGCTCTAGTTTAATGCCATTCTTGAAGTCCAAGAGCGTCTCTCTGCCCAGAAGCGGCTCGGCGCAGGTTTTTAAAAGCCAGGTCAAGGCCCAGAGAGCGGGGCTCCAAAAGGCAGGGAAGTCCAGTGGAGAAGACCCTCGGGGTGGAACTCAGGAGGCATGAACTTGCATTCCACGCTCTGACGCAGCCTGTCCCATACTATGGGTTGGTATGCACCGTACAATCTCACCAGCAGTCTCTACATAACAACACACCCAAACCTCTATAATCCGGGTGCCCCTGACATGGGAACACCCGTGGCTTGGATCCTGGCAGGGGGAGGAAGAAGCAGCTGTGCCTGCTGTCACTTCCTCTCCCCCCGTCCCGCAGTGGGGTGCAGTGCTGTGTGTGTGTGTGTGTGGAGTCACATGCACCCCTGAGAGCAGACCACTAGGGAAGCACCAATGTTCCCTCTAATTTTTCCATCCAGGTGCGGAATAAATTTTGCTCTGTGTACGCAGGCATGTCAAGATGTGCACCACCACAGAAACACAGGCTGCCGGCAGAGGGCACGCTGCTCATCGGCTGGGCAGCACCTGCATAATCTCGCCTGGACCGCCACCTAAGCACCTCACACTCCCCCAAGCCTCTATTTATCCAGGCTTCACACCCCCACCCTCTTCACACACCTTTTCTTCCACCCAGAACTCACCCTTCAATCCTCCACAGTCCAAAAAAATTCCTAAATCTGGCATACTCTATTTCCCAGGGTCGCCGAGTTAAAGAGGTTCAAGCGTACATACATAATGCAAATAAGGCCACTGTGTTTACTTGGTGGCATGCCAGGTTTAAAAACTCCTGTGTAATCTAGCAATTTTACCAAAGAATGAGACTTTTGTGGCACTAATTTAGAAGCATTAGCTTTCAGCTAATGACACAGAATAAAAATAAACTGAATTAATGACAAACTAAACAATACGAGGAACAACCATACGAGTTATATGATTTGACAGCAAAGAACCGCAACTTTGGGTATATGGACATTTGAATAAGGGACAGTTGGGGCTTTCACTTGAAACATCCAGCTACCGTGATTTGTCGCAGAGATTAGCAGTCAGATAGTTTGCAGCATGGGCAATTAACCACTCAATGCCTGTTATAAGTCAGTCACCCAGCAGCTTTCGCTAACTTCCCTCTGTGACTTTGAAAATCCCCCTCAAAGTTGTCTATGAAGTCGACATCTTTAGGCTTCAGCGTTAACAATCATTGATACGAATGGGGTAATTCACAACTCCCAGGCTGTTATTGCCCGCTCTCTGTAAGCTTGGAAGCCATTATTTCATCACTTTATGTCTTCAAGCATTTCTCCACAGCTATAAAGCATAAAGCGTAGTTTAAATGGAAGCTGAAATGCTGGAGCACAATTCCGCAGGCAGGGGTAGATTCTCCAGCAAATGCACAGATTGGGCCCTCACTCTGTTAGGTGGTTCTCATTAACATGGATCTTTAACAGCATTTCTCCCCACTCCCTTATATTTGCGCGTTTGCATGCATTTTATCCTTGCTGCGCAGCGTACGTTCTGCTTGCAATGGTCTTCTAAACTTTGATACAAAAGAATCTCCAGACTCTGTGATTTGATCTGCAGGAAACAATCAGTTACTCGGCCATCACACTGACCAAACCGGGCACACAGCCAGAAAAGTTAAGCTCCAGACAGTTTCATGCTTAGAGAAATGCCCAGTTATTTCCACGCTTCCATTTAAAGTGTTGGACCTGCAGGCGCCACAGACAGACCTTTACCTTCACACAGTACCCCAGTGCAGTCGGTGATGCTCCTGCCAGGGCAGGGATCCGCCCGCACAGATCAGGTCGCAGGGATGGGCAGGCAGCAGGAATGTCTCTTGCAAGTACAGGCTCATTATAGCCAAGGAATGAACACTTGTTGTCAAGTATTAATGGGGACTTTTTGGAGTCATAAGCTGGCTGTTCCATGTGAGTTATCCCTGCACTTGCAGGGGGCAGCCTGACACACACAGAAAGAACACCGGCTCATCGGAACTAGAAACTGCAGGTAGTTTTGCATACCACGTGAGGCAGCCTGAAATTATTCCTTACTTGTAAAACTCTACTGGGTCTTTATTAAGACACTATTGACAGACAGGCTGCAACTGCAGCAGACATTCTAGACATGTGTACACAGACTGACTGACTGCCTGGTGCTTCCTCCTACTTTCCTACTTCAGTCTGCACTCTTCCCTCCAAGTTCCGTAAAGGACGATGCACATGCAAAGATAACTTAGACAGGTGATAGCTGAAATGTGGACTCTGGGGAGGGATTCTGCAGAAGCCAAGAGGGGCCTGGCACAGCCTGGCAGTTCTGAACCGCACTGTTTTCTTCCATGCAGACCCTGCTCCTGGGCAGCTGTTCCACACGACCCCCAAGAAGGTGGATCCTCACTTCTGTTCACCTCCGAGAGTGACGGGCCTGCAAGGTACAGCTCCTGCTGCTTCTCGTTTTTCTGGGGTCAAAGACAGGCCCTCAGCTGGTTGGTGCTCACTGGCCCAGCTCCAGGATTTGGCCCTTAGATTTAACACAGGCCCTCCCCAGGGCTGTCTCCTCCCCAGTCTGGCGTTCTATTGGCAGAGGTACGTTCAGGCAAAGTCAGTGTTTGCCTCTCTCCAGGGCTGCGGGATATTTCCCTTTGGGCTTGCAGGATGATCTCAATAGCCAGAGCGAACAACCAAGTCCCAGCCCCTGCCCTCTCGGCAGGAACCAAGCACAGTCTAGATCACACCAGATATGAAGAATGGTTCCAAACGTCTTAGCCCAATTCCCCCTCCCTCACTAGACTAACAGCACTACACACACCCCCATGTAAAGGGGACAAGGTGGGGGAATCCCCTCGTGCTGTGAGTTTGCTGCTTTCCTTTGCCCCTTCTATCTGTGGTCATAAAGCCACTAAAGCATTCGCTTTTCGCTAAACAAAGACACTACCCCAGATAGAGTCCAGGCGTACCCTGGCCTGGGGATTCCACGCATTGGGCCATTCCCAGCATTTTCTCTGCCTGTGCCTGACACTGGTTCTCTCTGCCCCAGCCACAGCGTCCTACCCCTCCTGGGAGAACAAGATCCGGCTGAGCATGACCCAGCAGTAACTACTGACCACCTGCAGGCAGGATTCCAGCACCTGCTCTTAAGGCCCACTCAGCAGAAGTGGCCATTCTCTTCCAGCCAGGCAGCCAGGGCTGCATGGGCAAATCTTGTAAAAGGAAGGGAAGAGGGGCTGCTCAGATGAGATGTACCGACACCCAGCTGTGAAAAGCAAACTTGGGTGTATTAAAAGAAATTCTCATTACGGGATCCAATTACCAGAACAGAGCAGAGTGCTCCAAAGCGGCTTTAAGAAGCCTTAAATGTAATTTAAAAGGGTGATTAACATTCAGACAGGATAACAACCCCTTGGCAACAGGAGGATGCAAAGGTAGGACTGAATGCACTGGCTTTGCCGTCAGAAAGCAGAGTCCTGGCCTTGCTAAAGTGCATTAAACAATAGTACCCCTTGCCATTCGGCACTGCTTGGGTTAGCGTCAGGGTCTTTGAGACAAGCCGCAAAGGACAAATCCATTGAGACTAGCAGGACCTGTGAGAGCCCCAGAGCTTTGGGGAAGAGGGACTTGATTATTTCAGTCCCACTTGGCATCACTGATACCAAGAGACCCAGCTGGGAAATCTCACGCAGGTGAGAGCACAGAAGTGTTCACAGGCCACAGCAAAGGGCACGGTATGGCCAGACGGATACAATAATTCCAGGCACCGCAGAGATGTTCAAGTCAGGACTGTATGTCTCAACAGTGGGCTTCAAAAATGGCAGCTTTTAAGGTATAAGCTCCTGCTCAGCAAACATGTAGCTAAGGGACCGAGTTAGAACTGGTCTTCCTTTGGGCAGGGGGCCTGGACTCAATGACCTCCTGAGGGCTCTTCCAGTGCTCGGATTCTAGGATTGTGTGATCTTGGGATGGATTTTTAAAGGGGTTTAGGTGCCTAACTTGGGAGCTTGGCACCCAAATACCTCTGCGGAACAGGGCCCTGTATCAAATATTTTCAGATTTGGGTGTCCCCACTCACGTGGGTGCCAAATAGCAGCTGCGGATGCTCAGCAATTCTGACAGCCAGGTGACATCCGAGTGCTACAGTCCCACAGCTACAACGCCACAGCAAGGCAGCGAGGGTAGAGCTGCTCCCTACCTCAGCAAAAGGAGGTTTTCCAGAGATGATGTTAATCCTTCTCCCCACTAGGAGGCAGTAGCTTTGCTCCGTGGAAGAGTAGCCAGAGGGGTTCGATCAACCTAATCATGATGATCAGGGCATGGAATTTGACCGAGGGAGGTCAAGCAAACCTTTAAGTCTAGACCAGGTCTTGTTTAGGGTTCTACTTTAGACATGCAGGTTTGAACAGTTTGACCCATATACTACCGTGAACATCTATACAGCACTTGGGTGCCATTGGCTGTCCAAGTGAGGGAGGCCTTAAAGAAAAACTCCAGTCAATGAAGGCTGCTAGTGCCCTCCAGGGAAAGAATCAAAACTGATTTCATAGGTGATATAAAGACCCGGTGATTACCAAGTTAGGTTTGTACAGTTTTGGGCACCACATTTCAAGAAAGATGTGGAGAAATTGGAGAAGGTCCAGAGAAAAGCAACAAGAACAATTAAAAGTCTAGAGAACATGCGCTAAATGAGGGAAGACTGAAAGAACTGGGCTTGTTTAGTTTAGAAAAAGAGAAGACTGGGAGGGGACATGATAGCAGTTTTCAAGTACCTAAAAGAGGGTTTTCAAGGAGGAGGGAGAAAAATTGTTCTCCTTGGCCTCTGAGGAAAGGGCAAGAAGCAACGGGCTTAAACTGCAGCAAGGGAGGTTTAGGGTGGACATTAGGAAAAACTTCCCAACTGTCAGGGTGCTGAAGCCCTGGAATAAATTGCCTAGGGAAGCTGTGGAATCTCCATCACTGGAGATATTTCAGAGCAGGTCAGACAGACACCTATCAGGGATGGTCCAGACAAGGTCCTGCTGCGAGGGCGGGGACTGAACATGGTGACCTCTTGAGGTCCCTTCCATTGCTGGCGTTCCCTGGTTCTATGGCAGAATTTTTATTTTTAAATGCATTGCTCTTGAATGAGGTTTGTTCACAGTGGATTTTTATAAAAAGCCCTCATTTCTCGTTAGTCATTTGGAACATCTGTGGCATAGCAATGCACCAAAGTTATCAGCTATTCTGTCGCACTGTCTGATTTTGAAACCTTGGTGACAGGGGAAGAGAAAGAAATAAGAAATACATGGTTTTAATGAGGGCAGAGGTGAGAGCACTTACAAGACTGCAGAAATCTGTCTTCTTCCCAGCAAGAAAGGCTGTGTAATTAACATGCAAGCACCGCGCTGTTATTTTCACGCTATTATGCGAAGGAACTAGATCCCAAGTATTTACGCTGTCCTGTAGGTTGGCTGGGTCGTATTCTGAGCTATGCGACAAGATGTATAGCAGGAATGTGTCCACGAAAGGAAGCGCAGTCAGTGATGCCTGCCTAGAAGTGGTATGAGAGCGGACCACTTGGTGCTTTTCTCCCAGAAATAACATGGCAACCATCAGTCTCGTATATTATTGGGGAACCTAATAAGGCTCTTTGTCCGCTTCTGGTGGCAGGGACACGTATCAACAGTAGGTGTACTGCCGCTGCCTCAGTATTTGAGACCACAGATGCACAGCTGTTAGATCCAGAGGTCTTGGGTTCAGTTCCCGATGACAACCTAGCCTAGAACATCACTGCAAGTGGTACAAAGAGCCACTCTGTTAGAATGCATAACAGAGTGATTTTAAATATTATACCCTTCAGAAAGGTTTAAAGGTGTTCACTGCTCTTGCTTAGAGTGCACTGAAGAAAACAATTAATTTGCGGGTTTATCCATCCTCATCTTAGATCAAGTGAATTGTTTGAAAAAAAATATCTGTTTTCCCAAAGGAAGTTTAGAACTTTTTTGAAGCAAAATCTTCCTTTTAAATTGACCTTTCAGAAAGAAACAAAAATGTGTCATTTGGTCTTCAAGTGTTTTGTTTGACCATTTTCTCAAAAAAAAAAATCAACATTTCACCTTAAAACATCATTTGGTTTAGGGTTTGCAAAACAGCGATGTAAAAACATTTCTAAGCAGAAATGAAAATTTGCATTGTTGATTGATTGGAATGCCAATTTAAAATGAAATTGTGTGGTTCAGAACTTCCTGGGGGAAAGTGTTTTTGGGTCAGAACTGACATTTTGCTGCAAAACAGTTTGGTTTCAACAAATTGTGTTGTGGAGCAAAAAGGCTTTCTGCATGAAGAATTCTGACCAGCACTAAACTGTAATTTCTCCCTGCTTTTTCTGGAGGCCCTTAAAACCCATACCTCTTCTGGGCCACTTCTTAACTCAAGCCGATCTATACAGGCAACTTCTCTTCCCTTGTCCAATTTATTTAATCCTTTCGTGGCAATCTGGCATTAGGTACCACTCCCACTCCCCCATCACAACTCTGCCAATGCAATTCCTTCCCTGGCTGTCGACTTGGAACCTGCAAATTTCCAAGATCTGAGCAAGTGGCATAGTGACGTACCTGCAGAAACACCTTTGGTAACAATACCCAGATAAACTACCAGCTGTGCGCTCACTCCAGTGTAATAACAACAATCACACATTTATACATATGGCACAATTGGCTTTTCAAGATTCCACTGGTTGACTGTTCATGTGACCCAAGAAAACATTTCGCCCACCTCTAAAACGAGCATACCGCGTGTGGGTAAATATGACAGCAATGTAAAGTAGTAATACACTCAGGTTTTGAAGTTCCCGTCTCCTCTTTCCACTCTATTTTCCCTTCTGGTTTCTGTCCCCGCAAACATTTTTCACCGAGTACGACAGCTGCTTTTAGACATAGGTCTTGCCTCTAGTTACTCTCTTGGTATATTTTGGATCAATTACAAATTACGATTCACCCAGATATTGAGAAGAATTATTTCAAAACATAGTCCATGTGGTATTTTTAACAGTGATGCATACATGCGCCTTTTTTCACTGTCCCTTGGAGAGCAACCCTTTAATCGCTTATTAATATATTCTAAGTAATTTTTAAAACAGCCAAGCAATTAACAATGCACCCTATGCCACAGTTGCAGCCTCTGAACTACTCTCTATATCCCTTCCTGTCTAAGAGACCCATTCCTGTTATTTGATTCTTTTCCCTTCCCCTAACTTGTCCTTACATTGTCACATAGGACAAGATTGCAACTGACTTCAGCGGGGTCAGAATGTCTCCCTATTTCTTTTGAGCTTGAGACTTGTCTTCCTGTAAGTTTAAGATGTACCTAACACATAGCAGGAACTAGCTAGCTAATAACTGTTGTATTAATAACTAACTGAATCAAAACATATTTAAAGTAACTGGCAACCAAATGCAGCATCATGTTTCTTTCAATTTCATTCGAATAATCAGGGTTCCGTGAAGAAGTGGTGCAGAAGCATTACACCATTTAAGCCCCATAAATTCTGCGAATGCTGATTGGTGTCCACCTGTTGGGAAATTTTAAATGTTCCACTGAAAAGCTGAATCCTGAATATTTTTGGTGTAAGCCCAAAACATTGTGATTTTGGAAGTGTTGCCGTGGCGTCTCCCAGGAGTTGTCACTCAGGTGTGTAGCACACCCTTTTATCTCCATAGGCCAAAATCCCCGACTGGACCATATATACCATGATGCGCCTTGGAGTGAGGGGCAGTGTAGAGAGGCAGTTCCTGACTATGGTGCACCCTGGGAGATGCAGTCAGGATGGGAAAAATATGGACATTTTCTGATCAGCTCCAATGTCTGTCACCTTCCACCTGTACGTGGCTCTTGACCTTCTTTCCGAGCTGCACGTACCAAATAAAGAGCAACACTGTCATCCATGTGCAGAATCTGAACAGCTCCTGTCCAGCATCTTTAGTAGCCATAGGCACCTGTGCAAAGCAAATGTAAAACTCCCAAATGAAAACAGTGGGCAAGAACCCCAGCCATCCAGAACAGAAATTGATAATTACAAGCTGTTCTCATCTAAGCTGGCCAGCAGGGGAGAGCTCCAGGAAACTTAGCTAGATGGAAAGGGGCAGCACAGCAGCCACACTTTTTTAGGAAGCGGAGCCAAATGGAAGACACAGTTTAGGTCAAAGTCCAGATTTCAAATCAGAGTCATTTTGAAGGGCCCCATAACTGACACCGTTTGATAGATTCTTCCCCTCCGCGGAGGCAAACATGTTCTGCTGCTGCAGCATGAATTAGGCAATTTTCAGACCAAACCGGTTTTCTGAGCCAAAATTACCGTGGGCCTAATATAGGGCTTTCCGCTCAAAGCTGATGGCAGCACTGCCAAGTGGCAACTGCACAATAAATAAATACTTTTCTCTTCCACGGCACTTTCTGTGAACCATTCTGAGCTCGTTTTCCAAACGAAGGCAGGTACTCTCATTTTACAAATGAGCGAGGACAGGTCAGTCTCCTGACCCCCATCAAGTGGCTCAGCCGCTGGGCAACAAGCCAGGTGGTTTCGGCCACCCTCTATCCCCCGTTTGATCAGACGATGCCCATGCACAGAGCGTAATGTCAGTGTCAGTGTCAGGATGGGTTGAGGTCAAGGAGCAATTAGCCGTCAGTCGTTACGCTTCAGCTAAGCCAAGCCATTGCTGAGGGCATGGGAAGGCAGGCAGCAAGAGACAACTCCTATGACAAGCAACCAGCTGAGCAAGGCCCGGGACAAATGCATAGCGGGCTGGGCCAAACAGCAGTGCCCTAGCATAATCCATGCAGCTGCTTCCGCGCCTACTGCAGTGGGAGGAGGCTACGCAGCCCCTCACTTGGCATGGGACTGGAGATGCCACATGGTGCTAGATTCCCCACCCCCCCGAGCCATCTGTCCCCCCAGCCTCCACCCCACCCCTGCCAGGCGAGATGCACTGCAGCCTCAGGCCTCCCAAATTCTGACCCTCCTCCATGCAAAGTGCTTGTACAGCAGAAGGGCCCTTGCGGCTGTGGCAGCAGAGGCAAGGTTTGCCCCCGCGCGCAGAGGGAGCGATCTTTATGAGGCTCTGGCATGGCACTGCGTCTGTCTGAGAACATGAAGTGTAGCCAGTAGAACAGCTCAGTGGTGTCCTGCCAATACCCGATGGTGGAGAGCAAGGCGGACGGCCCCAGTAAAGTAACTCCTCTTGCCATATTAGGCCAGGGTGGGAGGGGTCACTCGCTGACCCACTCATGCCGGGGTGCCTGCGAATTGATACCTTGCTTTAACTAGAGTCACTGCAGTGCTCGTCTCTGCCTTGCAAGCCGCAGGTCCTGCCTTTGGAAACAAGCGTTAGATCATCAGTTAGTGTAAATGGACATCATCTTCACTGGAGCTACACCAAAGCATAGCACCTGAGCACCGGGCGTTCAAACGCAGCATTGTGGGCCGTGGTCCTGCTAATTTTTCCATCCATGTGCAGAATAAGCTCTGTCCTGTGCGCCAAGGCCTGTGCCGATGTGCGCCACCAATGGACATGTGTGGCTAGCTGTGGGTGCGCTGCCAAGCAGCTGGGTGGCATCTGAATCTCCTTGGTGGCCACCCTAGTGCTTAGCTTACAGGAAGTGCTGCCCCCTAGGCACGCTACAGGGCACTATGGGCCCGGAGCTGCAAAGGGGCAGAAGGGTGGGAATCCTGTCCTCAGTCCCTTCTAGAGCAGGACCCCGAGAGCAAGTCCCCCCGCCACACCCTGCTCACACGTCCAGTGGGAGATCAGCCAGTGACTCAGCTCCCAGTCTGGCCCTGCTGCAAGGGGAGACCAAACCACCTCCTGGACTGCAACTCTCTGCAGGCCCACAGGCACCAGTCAAAGCCCCTCACCCAAGCTGGTGACTCTGAGGTGCACGTGGGTGGGCCACATGCCACCGCTCCCACAGACAGACGCTGGAGCATGGTGGCCAACTGCTTTGCAGTCCCAGTGTGATTGGAAAACCAGCATCAAGAGCCGTTGTGTGTGTGTAAAACGCCCACGCCTTGGGCCCCTTCGGATCGGTGCTGCTCAGTCTTTGATGCTTCTTTGAAATGAACGGGGCTGGGCAAAAGAGAAACCAGTGAGGCTGGACTCCCCTTCTCCCTGCTCTTTCATTGAAACGTCTGTTTTCCCTGCTCCATTTCCATGGCAGGCTCCACAGAGAAGCAGAAAAAAAAACCAAAACATTTTCTTTGCTGAACAGCAGCTTCTCTCTTTCAAGAGTAGCCTCCACCTGAGCTGGTGCATCATCTCCACAGACAGCAGAGGTGCTGCCAAATGTCTGGATATAGGACCACTGGCCCTTGGGTTCCCACAGCAGACAGCAGCTTAGAGATAGGCCATGTTAATTACACCCCACTTACAGCACCACTGAAGCTGGAGCTGCTGTGTCATAAAGGTCACCCTCCTCCTCAGCAGAGCCATAGCCAATGTGCACAGGGGTCAGAGCAGCTCAGTGCTAGCTTCAGAGGTTACCTCTGCCTGCCCCAGGGAAACAGCTCGCATGGGTGGTATCCCCACGGATGCAGACTGGGAAACTTGGTCCCATCTTCATGCTAGACCTGCATACTTCTATTAGCTTTGGGGCATGGTGCAGCTGGGAAGGGACCAGCCAACCAACTTGTCTTATGCCTTGGGAATCATCCGCTCAGTCCTGGCCTTGCTGCCCCTTATGCTTTGGGAGGACTCTCCGTCCCAATTCCTGCCATGACCACCAGCCTCGTTTAAATACCCCCCTGAAAACCAGCCTTTGGTCCGACTGTTGCTCAGGTGGGGGACCATCTGTGCCTACTGCAACCACTACTATTGCAACAGGAACCACAGAGCACCTGTCCCTGGCCTGCACCCTGTCCTCTCGCCCACCCCATCTATCCACTGAATATTGTCTGCATCCTACGTTACTACATCCAATGTCAGGGACTGGCTCTATATTATTTGTGCAATGGGGCCCTGATCCCTGGCAGAGCTGTTTTAAGTTCATGCAGCTACGCCTAAAAGGCACTCAGGGCTGTTTTAGGGATGGCAGCCAGTACAAGGTCTCTCAGACACGAGTGAGTTGTGCATTGGTGGTGAAAATGTTTTTCCAGTGGAAAATGCATTTTCTGCAACTTCTTTTCTTGGAAAATGTTGATTTTTGCCAGGATTTCACAATCTGCAATCAGCAAAATAGAAATGAAACAGAAATGGAGCAGGGCAAACAGATGTTTGGTGAGACATCAGCCAATGTGAAACATTTCCCTTGGTCAAATCAAAGCAGAACATTTCATTTCCAGTCAATTGGGCGTCATACCGGATTCCCACAAGCTGCCAGAGAGCTTTGGGAAAGCTGTAATTCAGGTGCCGGTGGTGCTCCATGGTGTTTCCCCTCTAAGTAAAGCACCACATCACGAGTCCTGTGACAGTGGTGCATCATGGAAAATGTAGTCCATTTGGACAGCCCAGTACATAGAGGCTAACAGAGGTATTTGACACATAACTCCCATGAGGCAACCTGGTTGCTCAGACACACTTCACTGCTGAACTGACCCAAAATGAAGCATTTTTGATTCAGGAATGTCAAAATGGTTTTGATTGGAAAAAAAATGATATTTTGACTTTTCCTCGCTATGTTCAGGGTGGAACATAATGTCAACCTCTCAGAACCCTTCCGGGGACAGCGAGTCTGACTTTGTCTCAGCTTGAATAGATGGATGATTTGTACAGTTTGGTGGCAGCAGACAGCTTTGCAGATAGGTCTGAAGGGGGCAGATGGCAAACAGCATCTGCTAGCTCCCCTGGGTCATAGGCCAAGCGTCTGTTCGTTCTGTTGGGTGATGGACAAGAAGAAAGAGACAAGGTGAGAGCAAGAAAAGAGGCAAACTGATCCAAGGAAATTGTGTACAAAACCCTGCACTTGCTGTTGCAAGTCACAGGTCAGGAGAGGCATGTGTTAATATTCCAACAGCGACACCAACCCAGGCCCACTGAGGAGAGAACATCCTGTTTCCTAGTCCTGGTTCGTTGTTACCTGTTTAGTTACTACCGTTTATGTCACAAAGTGCAGGCCATAAACGCACCCAGGATCCAACTTTTGGCAGCCTTCTGTTTTCCTGCCTTTTCGGGATGTGAGCCATGCCACCCTCATGATGCACTGGGATAATTTTTGTAGTGAACATACAAATGTGAGGATGTCTCCACAGTTTGCTGCCTTGTTCTAAATGAAAATACGCCTTCAGGTTTCCTTCCTTGACCATCCAGCCCTCTTTATTACTTCCAAATGCAGTTCTGTTCAGGAAAGTGACTGAGTAAAGTAGCCATTTCTTGCTCAGCAGATGCATATTCACAGTCGGTTTTGGTCCCATTAGCAACAAAAATAAGGTGTTGCAGCTCCCTCCCTCTCTCTCTCTCTTTCTTTTCTTTTTTTTTTTTTACCCCCTTAAAACTCCCATTACCCTGCAAAGGCAGGGCAGGTATAATAGGAGAGGGCACTGAAGTTTAATGCTGTTTGTGCATCATCCACAGAATTGGCTACAAAGGTCTGAGCGGTGATCTCAGGATAAACCCATCAATGGTAACAGAGTAGGCAGAAGTCTTCAAGGGCTGAAATTTGGCTACTTTGGGGTCACCGAGTGCAGAATATGCATTAACGATGATTACTAGAGCAGGTCAGGAAATCCTTTTCTTTTTTCCTCTCTCTCTCTTTAGGGAGGGGGAGAGAAATAAAATGTTTTTTTATTGAGATTTTTTTTTTAAAAAAATGTGTGTTTTATTCAGAAACCTAGAAAAGAAAAACATTTTCGGTTGCCAACCACTGAAAACTATTCTGTTTCTGGAAAACCCCAAAGCAATTTCAGTTTTAAGTAGCTGGGAAAGAAGTCTTGAGTTTTGTTTTTCCACTTTCTTCTTTTTTTTTAAATGGAGACCTGAACATACTGGGTGAAAATAGACGATAAAACACAACCTTGAGTCAAAAACCCCATTTCCATTGATTAAACCATTTTGAGGGAAATTTTTCAGCCAGCCCCAGGACTGGTGCATAGCTGGGGAAGATTTAACTTAGATTCAGCGCGAGTTTGTGCGTGGTGCTAACTGTTAAGGGGAAAAGCCCTCCATTTTCTCTGGCGTCCTGGGAATAAAGGATGGAGGATGTCATTTAAACAGGCATTCAAGCAGTAACACAAGCATGCAGTGAGTTGCGAGTCCTGAGGCAAGTTCACCCCTTTGCTCCCACATTGCTTAGACTGGAAGCTTTTTGGAGCTGGGGTTGGATTTTGCTGTGTTTGTACAGCACTGAGCACAATGGGGCAGGGCTGGGCCCTGAGCGCTATGAGGATACAAACAGTAAAATCAGAACTATGGCGGCTGTATGTGCACAATCTCCACCTGGCTAGCTCGGACATTGCATGACCGAACTCTGCAATGTGCCACTTTCAGCTAGGCATGGACTATATGGCACAGGGTCCTTGCAGGCAGAAAAGTACGCAGTAAGATCACTCATTAGCACTGGCTTCCTAATTGGCCTACATGTAATTATGGTGACAATACAAGCCCACTTATCCCACGTCTTCAAATCAAACTCCTCTCTTCTTCCCAATTTCAGGAAGGCCGCTCTGGATAATTATCCCTGGAGCGCTGCTTTTGGTACATCTCCTTCCTTTCAATCTTTTGCGGCATGAGAGGTCGGTTTTATAAAATGGTCAGCAGATCCCATACGTACCATTGACTTTCCCAGACTGCTCCTTATCCTTCCTTGCACCTGGCCTCATCTCCACATAGGGTCAAGATCACTAGTGACAAACCTCAGGATTCCCCAGTTCTCCCCATGTACACCTGTTAGGACATGTTTCCAGCCCTGGTGAACCACTAACTATTTGCCCTTAACACTATTACTGGCCAAGGACAGAAAGTCACCCATCCCGCTCCTTAGCTCAGGACAATTTAAAAGGCAAGCTCTCACATTCTGGCAGGAAGGATGAAAGAACCATTTTTGGGAGGGCCATTGAAGCTGCTTGGAGGTTTGAAATACAGGTCCAGCAGAGAGCAAGTGAGAAGGTCAAAGCTCAGTGATAACCCCAGGTTATCACACTGATGAGAGTATACGTACCAAAAGCGACCAGGAGCAAAAATCCCACAGCCGGCTAGAAAAGAGAGCACGTCACAGATCTGTAAAGTGATCAAAGGACTGTTCGTTGCCGCTGTGTTAGTGTGAGCAAATAATACAAAGTGAGTTAAATGGTAAGGAAAAGCCCATGGCAGATTAAAGCATTTTATCAAGAGACTAGTATGAATCAAAACCCAGTATCCAAATAGCCCTGAACTTCGTAGGGTTTGAAATCCCAGTCTGACTCTCGCAGCTTATCCCTATATTTACCCTCGATTAGGTTGCTAGTAAATTACCAGCTGCAGTATGCTGATCAACTAAATTACCCCGATAGCCTTATAAAATCTGTGGCTTGGCTACTTTAACTCTGATGGCCTACCTAGCAAAGAGTGGCTTCACCTCCTCTTGAAATTAAACCCAAAGTCCAAAGATGCCAAAGAGCTTTTTCCTTCTGGTTTCCCACCGTTTTTTTCACATGCAAAATCTGACACGAGGAGAACCAGGACCATGATGTTGTCATGTGGTTTCCTGCCCTGTTTAAAGCATCCTTTGCACCCACCCCATGAGGACAAGCAAAGCTTGCAAATGACCTTTTCTGTGCATATGCCAGTGGGGTGTGCCAACCGTCTCTATCTCTCCCATGTCACATTCCTTAGCCTGTGGTCCTCCCACTCAGGGAAAATGCAAGCTGGGACTTAATGTCACGAAGTAACCTACAATGCAACTGAGAGCAGGAGAAACATTTTTGGAACCTCTACGGTACTCACCAGCTGCTTCTTTTCCTTAAAGGGAAGCAAATGCTTTTCCTCGGCCGCCATTTTACCTCTTCTGTGTTACCAACCCATGTCATTCCTGGATTCCTACAGCCAAAAACAGCACCTCTACTATTGGCCCTAGGGCAGCACTGATGGTCCTAACCATTCTGGGTTGGGATTATGGGCTGGGGAGTGGGGGTTCACACTGCCTCCTTGTAACCTGCTGAGTAGTAAAAGCTCTGCCCAGATCATCACCCTGGCCCTTGTCCAGGCAATTGGCAGAGCCAAATGTTCCTGGGGCAAGCAACACGGAGATGA
Source organism: Carettochelys insculpta (assembly GCF_033958435.1). Taxonomy (NCBI): domain Eukaryota; kingdom Metazoa; phylum Chordata; order Testudines; family Carettochelyidae; genus Carettochelys; species Carettochelys insculpta. Next base: position 2,694,891 of record NC_134147.1, on the reverse strand, counting down.
TTTGAAATGCACCCTGGGCCTGTCTCCTTGTATCTCTGAAGTGCACATGGTGGCTATCCTGGCCCTGTCAGGTTAGTAAGTGTTATCTCTGAGACAAACAGTGGTCAAGTGAGTAGCCCAAGGTCAGAGAGGATGTCAGTTGCAGAGGGGTTCCCAGTTCCTCGCCTCACGCTCACCCCGCTAAGTCCCTCTCAACTTAGCTATTCTCTGTCTGCCTCTTAGTGACAAATGTCGTCACGGACCCTTCCTCAGATGTTCAAGGCCAGGGCATCTGTCTGCCAATCTTACTCCTCCTGCCTGGCTCAGGCTGGCAGCAGACGCTCACACAGTGCAGCGTGCACCACTTAATCTTCCCTCGCAGGCTCTCTCCACCCTAGCAAAGCTGGGTCCCTAATTCACCACTGGCGGGAGCCATACGATAGACAGGGCCCAGCTGTGTTGTCTAACCCCTCCCACAAGCTGGCCCCCAGCTGCGCCACCACTTCTACCATCGCTGACACTCTGGGAGTGAGTGACAGCCCCCCTTGACCAGCATAGAAACAGCCCTAGCATACAACTCCAGCAATTCCACCATGGGCCCGTATCTCCACTAGTCCAGGAAGGTGGGATCGGGGAAGGGTCATGCACCCTAGGCCCCCTCTGCGGGCCTAGAATAACAGGAGAGAAATGCATGACCCACCACGGCCACTTTCGCTAATGAGAAGCTTGGGGCAGAGAGAAAGAGGCTGAGGCAGAGGATTTTCTGGCTGCGGAGGCAAGAGAAGTGCTGAGAGGGAGTGTTTTTCCCTGCCCTGCTCCTCTCGATAGGCAGCTCTGTAAGCATTCATCAAATGGCCTCTAACACAGTAATAGATCCCAGATTTCATTCCGCCCACGTACACCTTCTTAACAGAATATCTGTGTTTGTTCACTCTGTTGTCTGGCCTCCTGTCAAGATATCCTGCAGCCAGCCTGGAGCTGCTTCTAATGGGCTGCCAGGGGATTTGTTCTCTGACAGGAGTGCGTACCAGGTGCTGACAGCTTGCTGGAACGACTTGCTGCGCTCGCGGGACTGGAAGTCGGGCTCTCATTCTCACCCTGTCAGAGCGGCGAGATGGCGGATAGTGAACCAGGATGTGCTCTTCCGTAGCATTCCGTTGCCAGGTGTGGCCAAGGGATTGCGTCGGGGCTGGCGCCTCTGCCCAGTCAAGTTTGCATGGTGCCGCACGCCTTGCAGTGTACTGTGGGCTGCAGCATTCAAGGATGGGCTGCAATTTAGCTTCTGCTCCCCAGGACTTCCAGTCAGGGACCTCCACGAGCCCCAGTCAGCACTAGGACTATGCAATCAGGTGTTACAGCGCCCCACCTTTTTCTGTGTTTTCCCATGATCCTCCCTTTGGCTTTGGGGAACCATCTATCGTGGGGCTAAGTTATCATGTGCTCTGGTCCCCTTGAGCTTCTTCCACCAGCCAGGGCCTGAAAAAGGCAAGTCAGGAGGTGTGAAGAAAGGTTTGTGCAGGTCCCTGGCGCACGCAGCAGGCATGTGGAATGCTCATGCTCATGCCCAGGCCAGGCAGAGGTGTGTAACATTGTGCAGAGAGCTGAGTGTGAGCCCACGGGCACTTGTGTGGAACTGTGAGTGTGAGCACAGAGGCCACGAGAGAGAAGCTTTACATGTTAACAAATCATTTATCCTATAAATATTTTGTTTTCCTTTTCACGTGGGGGTGGGGAAGGAAATATGGCCCCTGCTCCATGAGTTACAGCCTAAGTAAGCAAGAAAGGAGGCAGCTTTAGCTTATCTGTGAGCAAGTGGCTGCCTTCTGGCCTCATGATGCGAGCATGCCTGTATGTGATCACTCTTCCCTACAGTAAGGCAAAGCCCTGCCCCTTGTGCGTAGGTCGGGCATGTGCTCACCGTGCACCGTACCTGAGCCCTCGTGCCAACACAGACTAGCCCAGCGCACAGCAGAAGGGGGCAAGGCAGAGCTGAGCGCACTTTGCAAAGGGGCAGGATTCACCCTGGTTAGTTGCAACACCTACTTTAGCCAACTGGGCATCTGGCCACACCCCCTCATGGCCATGGAACAAGCTTAGACCATATGCCACAGCAACCCACTGCTGAGAAGCAGGGCACGATTCTGCCTTGCTGTACGAGGGATGGGAGAGGCTCCCTATGCAGTGTGCTCCCCATGCAGCTCAGGACTGGCCCCTTAGCAGGAGCAATAAACACTCTGATTTTTTCACTGCACACATGCAATCACTGGTGAAAACAGCACACGCTCTGTAGGTCTGCTCTGCATAGACGTGTGTGTCTATTACTGCTAGCTCAGGCAAACACTCAATGCGTAGTGACAGTGCATACAGTAGGGCTGCAGAGGCACTGCCGAAACCAGGCCCTGCCTCAGACGCGGACGCCCAGCGAGTCGCAGCTCTCAGGCATGGGCGAAGAAATCTTGGTGCAGCGAAGTCTAAGGAGAAACTCCCAATGTGGTGGAGAAGCCTGAAGGATTACAAATAGAAGAGTTGCTCCTCCAAGGACGTAGGGGTTTGATGCTGCCAGCACAGTCCCTGGCATGGGTGTTTGCCAGCACATGGCAGGATTTGGGCCAACCTGATCATGGTAAACTAAAATTGAAGAGAGGGAAAGTAGGGAGTGTGAAGGAGCAGAGAAAGGGAGAAGATGAGTCCAGGATGGAGGAGAGGAATGGGGAGTGGGCACAGGGTGAGGCTTACAGGGCTGGAAGAGACCTCAGAAGATCATCAAGCCCAAACCCCTGCTCAAAGTAGGACTAAACCCAATTAAAGCGTCTCAGTCGTGGCTCTGTCAAGCCAGGACTTAAAAAGCTCTAGGGCTGGAGATTCCAGCACTACCCGTCTAGGTAACGCATTCAGTGCTTCACCACCCTCCTAGTGGAATAGTTTTTCCTGATATCCAACCTAGGCCTCTCCAGCAGTAACTTGAGACCATTGCTGCTTGTTCTGTTGTTCCAGGAGTGCTGCAGACCAGGCAGGGCTGGGTGAGCAAACTGGGATAGAACGATACCCGGCTCCCACTTTTGCCCTGAACTAAATCTCTAGGGACCAGACATTTCACCTAACTCTCCCTCTTTCCCTTACTGCTTCCGGGCACTTGGAGTCAGCTAGGGCTGCCATGGAGGCTGCATGCCCAAGAGACAGGCTTACAGGGGCGGTGTCTGCAAATGATTCATCTCCAGCCAGTGCTAGAAACTGCTGAGCAGGTGGCTCTGCCACTGTTTCCAACTCCAGTCCTACTCCAAAAATTGGCGTCCAACAACTTCCACTCCTTCCAGCCTCAGCATCCCTGGCACCTCTGACTAAGCCCCCTCCTGCATGCCCTGGAGTGGGTGTAAAAGCTGGGATGGACGGGTCTCTGGTTGTTCCAAAATCCAGGGCAGGAACCAGAAGCTGATGATTCCAGGGCACGAGGCTCATCACTAATGGCCTGGAGCAGAGCTCAGGGGCACATGGACAAGCGCTCAGCCTCGGAGACACCCTGCAGAACCCATCCACCAGGTCCCTTCCACTTGACTCTCACACTTTCCTTTGTCCTTTCTGTTCCTTCCCTGAAATGTTTTTCTCTTTCCCCAGCATCCTCCACCCACGCAGACGTGACGAGGCCCATCCAGATCCCTCTGTACACCATATTCAAAGGGGTGGCTCCTCTCTGAGCCTGTCGCACAGTTCCGCTGCCTGATGCGCTGTGAGAAGGCAGCAGAGCAGCACCTGCCAGAAGGAAGAGAGAAGAAGGCAGGAGGCTGAAGGGAGGACATGCCTGGCCGCACACCACTCAGAGGCCTGTCTCCAGCCAGCAGAGGAGACGCGTCCTGTGTCCCATTGTCTTCTATGGCTTTTTATTCCTATGTGATTATACTGCTCATTTCATATAGGGATTGAAGCCGTGCAATACGCTGGGGCTGGCCATCGGAGAACATTACCTGCTCCCGCAGACCTCGCCTCTAAAGGGCTGCCATTGCCACCGTGAGCTTCTGGGCCATCAGGTCATCGCCTGGAGCAGTGCCTGTAGGACAGACCTGGGGTAGCAGTAAAGGGCCTGAGCTCAGCCAGGAGCTGCTGTCACCATACCAGCTCCGGCATCACTGGGCATAGCCACAGTGCAATCAGAGTGTGTGCAGGGAGCTGAGCTCACTGGAGGAACACTAGCCCTGATGCCCCAGTGGCAATGATGTCAGTGCAGGCCAGCTGCATACGCGCCCCAGGATGCCAGCTGGCTTGTACAAGCTGTGCTGCTGCAGCTTCCCTGTTACTGGAGCCACCGCTGGTCTTGGGAGCATGGTGTAATCACGGCCCTGGCTGCAGTGCAGACATCCCTGTTTAACCAACAGCCCCACCTCTGATAGTGCCCCTGCAGTTGACTTCTTCTGGCTCAGCACAGTCCTTGACTCAGCACACGCTGAGAGCCAAACTCCGGCCTGGGGAATGCACCTGAGAAATCCAGGCCTGTAGCCACATCACCAACAGGTCTGGAGTAAGGGTCTGAGGAAGGCTGGGCCGGAAAACAGCCCGTCCTTCTCAGCCCAGTGATCTTCAGGACAGCATGGGGGAAGCTTATACAGCCAGGCCTGACCTGTGCCTTTGGCTTGGAGGCCTCTCTCTCTAACACAGCCTCTTTCCCCAGTGCTCGTTCCACCCACCTCCACCTCATCTGTGGAGCCCAGCCGTTCTGAGACCAAAGGAGCAACAGGAAAAGGGTTTCCCAGCTCCCCAGGGAGGGAGTGCTCTCCCCTAGCCCTGTGGATCCCACACAGGTCAAACAAGGGCAAGAGAAGTCTTTGCCCTGTAATGAAGCTGCTGCTGCTTAGAGTGCATTTGTACTTTGCACTGAGATGCAGCAGGTTTCACCCACCACTCCCACTCACCAGTGGATTGGGGTAACCACTGGTAACCTTCACTCACCATCAGCGACAGGTGTTGGGCACTCACCCCTGGTGACGATAGCCGGCAGGAATAGGGTCATGTGTCATTTGCACACCCACCAGCAGTGCTCACCTGTTGAGTTGCACAGATGCAGTCAGCACCGAGGGATGCGTGCAGCTCGGTCTGCCGCGCTTGTGAGTAGCTGGGGGCCTGGCTACAGCCAGGCAGTTGCGTAGAGAGTACAAGACAACAGCAGGATCCCTGCAAGAGCATGGCTTTAGCTACAGAAAGTTTGTCTGAAGCAGTCTCTTCAGCTGCTGCTGGCAGGCAGTTTTCTGGAGCAGTCCTCCACCATCGCTGCAGAGAGCAGGCCATCGGGTGGACAGAGAAGGGATGGTATGATAAAACCCAGGCCTTTCGAGGAGGGGAAATTTTAAATCACTTATGCCTTTTTGTGATCTAACCAACTCAGATCTCTAGCACTGTGGATGTTCCAACCCAGAGATCCAGTGAATTTCCCACCGTGAGTAGGCCCAGCATGAGGGCAACGCATCACTTAAGTCCTGTTTTCAGAGCTTACTTGGCACTTGCATGGTGCATCAACTCTGGGCTGGGTCCCTGTTCCACGATGCACATGCAGTGGTGAGGTGCCAAGGTGGGGAGGGAGGGAGGGCTGAGCTTCCTTGTTGAGAGCCCTGTCCAGTGAAGGGGAGGCAGCATTGGAGAGAAGAGAGAAGGTGACCTTGTTGGCTCACCCCACTTGGAGGCCATCCAGGGGCCATGCAGCCGTGTTCTGCCCCCCGTGCCATGACAAACATGAAGCACTAAGCCCACAGCTACAGGCTGACACAAGGTAAAGTCTGGCACGCAGAAGGAAACAGCAGATGCTGATGAGGCAAAGAGGAAGTATTCTCTGCCTTTAAATCCAGGGCTCAGGTGACAATATGAATTTGACGGTAGCACTTACCTGGCTTGCAATGCTGCAGGACCAGGAACCCGAAAGACAAGAGGTTTCTAGCAACAGTTACTTGCCCCTCCCCCAGGGCTTGTCACTCGATTCCTCCAGCGCATACGAACGCCTACCTGAGACAGGGGCCATAGCTGTTTGTAGGTTACCTGGAACCTGGGGGTCCTGATCCCTGAACGAGGCGCTGAGGTTTATTCACGAGTTAGTATTATTAATAATTTACTAATAAATAAATTAATAAACAGAATTGTGATGGGAATTCTCTGCTGCCCCCGCAGCCCAATGACTAACTGGTGGGAGAACTCACCTGCTTTTCTGGGCACTTGTGGAAAGGTACTGGAGAATGGATCTCGCCTGCCTCCTCATTGCAGAGGTAGATTAGCAACTGGAGCAAAAACAGAACCTGTGCTGTAACCCCCACTCCCAGCCAGGCCAACTAGTCTGGGTTGAAAGCACCACTACTTACACGTGAGAAGGTTTTTTTGTGCGTGTGTGTGGGGGGGTAACAACCTGAGTTAACTCAGTAATGAAGACACACCCTGCCGGTTACAAAACAAAAACAGCAGTCCTGTAGCACCTTACAGACTAACAATATTGCGTGTTGGAGGTGAGATTTTGTGGCACAGACCCACTTCAGATTGGGAGAATACTGATCATAGAGAAAATTTTAAAAAGATAGAAACAAAAATGAAATTAAAAACCTGACCAATCAGCTAGATAGGGCAGAAGAAAGTGGGCTGGGGGAGGGGAAAAAAGCCTCTGCAAGTGTCTGTTAAGTGGATACCTGTGGTCACTTCAAATATCAAAGGTGGGGAAGTTGTCCTTGTAATGCATGAGGTAACTGAGATCTTTGAGTCCAAGGTGATGTGCGTCAAACTTGAAAATAAATTCCAGTTCAGATGTCTCACTTTGTAATCTGGTATTAAAAGCTCTCTTTTAAAACACACACCGTTAAGAGCCAAATGCTGCGTCCAGCCAAACTGAAATGCTCACTGACAGGAGATGGGTATTCGGATTCCTAAGGCCTGATTTGTATCCATTCGTTCTTTGGCGTAGCGATTGTCCAATATACATGGCAGAGGGGTCTCTCAATTCTCTGTTATCGGTACTCTCCAGATCTGAAGTGAGTCTTCCCCACAAAAGCACATCTCCTAATATAGCATATTATTAGTCTTTAAGATGCTGCAGGACTGCCTTTTAGTTTTGTGAAGATACAGACTAGCACAGGTACCTCTCTGAGACTGACTGGTTTCATATAGACAGCTGAACCTGCATTGGAGACAAGACCTTAAAACCAGAGCTCCAGCTAGTCAGATGTCTCTAGGGCTACAGAACAAAGGAAAAACCATCCAGACTGTAATGCCTGGGCAGGATTACCACTAAACAGTGTTTCTCAAAGTTTCTCAAAAGGCATGTGTGGCTCTTTAACAGACTGCATGAAATCCATCACAGCAGTGAAAATGGGTAAAATTACCCAGCTCAAAGGAGGACCCCTTCCGCTCACTTCATAAAGGAAGGCCCCCATTAACACCATATGAAATATTAGCCATTAATCAGCCTCCACACAGAATAAAGTCACCAACATGTATCATTATCGGCTCCTTAATGAAGTGATAATGGGAATTGCTGGGGAGCCAGGATTTAATGTCTCCTAAGAGACATGAGCAATGCCAAGGCCAGGAGCCAAGATTTTTAATTTACTGCCAAAAGCTTCCCCTGTTAATAATGTGGTTACTTACCCTGAACATTATCCCTGCTTGGCCACAAGTGTTCCACTTGCAGAGAGGAGCCCTGTCCTCAGAAAGCCCAGGGCCAGCTGCTGTATCTGCCAACCCTCCCCACTTCTGCCTCCTTGCACACCAGGAAGGGGATGCATAGCCACTGCAGTCTTCCCAGCAAGCCTGCCACGTGCCACCTTTGCTTCCCTTCTCACTCTTATTGGACTTGCTTTGTGGCTAGGAAAGTGGTCCTAGTGGCACAGAGCCTGCTCCACCTACCTATGGTGTGTGTGTGTTTCCCTGGAGTCACCTTGCCGGACTGAGCCACAGCCACTATGGTCACTCCTCCACTGTCATCTGCCTCCTCAGCAACCTCTTCTTCCGAGATCCCAGCCAGGACAGGCAGCGAGGCTGTTTGCTCCACGGCAGGTGGTTGGTATTTGTTACCTTTTCAGTGTACAGACTGAAAATATACAAGTTCGTATATTTGATTGTGTCCTTCTCTCTTATCCTCCATCACTTGTCTTACAGTGGAAGATCCTTAGGGCAGGGACCATCAGGTTGTGTGTGAGCACGTACACAGCCTTGACGGACGGGGCCCTGAGGTGGATGAACCCCCCTGGGTATTCCTGTAATACAGGTGGAACCTCCCTAGTCCGAAACTCTCATCTGGCAACATCCGTAATCCAGCATGATTTTACTTAGCTGAGCAACTACTTATCCTGGCTGTGGTCAAGGTTCCTGTGTACCATAAAGTTTGTTTACAACCATCAGGCCTGGCTCTCAGCGTTCTGGGCTGTTATTTAGCTCTAATTTACCACTAAATGTCTTCTGAGAGCCCAGGAAGCAGTGGAAGCGTCGGTAATGTGCTAGACAATATTGACCTCCCCTGGTCCAGCTAATTCTCTCGTCTGGCACTGATCAGGTGCTGGACAAGAGAGGTTCAACCTATAGTAATGAACAGATTCCTTCCTTTACAGTTGTCTGAATAGATAAGAGATGATTCTCATATCACTCCAGGATTATGTAGTCAAATCCCAGCTATTAAGACCCCCCATTCCCATCCCAAGAGCTCATGGAGATGAATTCACTATAATGCCAAGCCGGCACTGAAAGCTCTGAAGGTCTGTCCATCACCCTGCCTTTGAGATACCTTCACCACACTCGAGAGGTTGGAGGCAACAACAGTACTCAGCAGTTGCACTCCACTTTGTGGCTCAAGGCGTGATGCAAAGATTCCCTCATTAACCCTTCAAAACAACCCGTGAGGTAGGTCAGCATGAGTCCTGAGTTACAAACCAGAAGCTGGGTCAGCAAGAGTTTAAATGATTTGCCTCTGACTATGTTACTATTTGAGACGGGATTAGAACTAAGGAGCCTGACTCCTTTCTGGTGCTGTCAGCATGGGGGAATTTTAATCTCCCAGGAGAGCAGAGCCAGATAGCTACACCAGCTGAAGTTAGGAAAAGACACAGCTCTTAGTCACACCCTTGTAAATGTTGAGTGACTCCACTGAATTAAATAGAGCAAGCCATTGCCTTACATCCAATAAGAGCCCTCTATATTGTTCTGACCTTGAAGTGCACATGGGCCCAGACTTATTAAAAGAAAGAATCTGGCCCCGTGACTCCACATTCATGCTAGCATGAATAGGAGCAGGACCTAGCCTGGAGAGTGTGCTACAACCCATCTTCTGCTCTAGTTACATAGCTATAGAGCCAGAGAGAGCTTTTCCCGTCTTCTGCTCCCAGCCTTTATAACGCGAGTTGGTGCGCCGACAGCTGCAGCTCTGTGCTAAACGCATACAGGAGAAAGAAATCAAGTCTTTCCAGGGACATGGCAAGAAGGATGGCCACCCAGGTGCATGCCCTGCAGAGACAGCAGCACGTGGCATTACAGAAGAACGTGGTGAGTAAGTTTCCTAAGCTGAGGCTGCGCAAGCTCCACCAGCGAGGTTAGTTCAGAGATGAAGCTTAGATTACACAGCGGGAAGAGTAAAGTGCTCATGTAACCTCACCGTCCTTGGCCAGCACCCTGGCCTGCCTTCTCCTCATTAAAACAGAAGGGATGAGTTGAACAACTTGTAGGGGGAAAGGAAGGCAAGTGAATAAAGATGTGAAACGTGTTTCAAAGAGCTGACTGCTTTCATCAAACTTTTTATCACCCCCCCGAACCCCAGATGAGCTCGTTTTAAATCATTAGCGAAAGGCTCACGTTTAACAAAAGCCGGGCGACGTGAGCGGCATGTGTGCTACTAACAGCTCAGGGGCTTCCCCGGAGGGGTGAAGGCCAGCCAAAGTTTGCAGCTCTTGACTGCAAATGAGCTCAGATCAGCATCTCCAAGGGCCCAAGCAGGGCTTGGCAGTTTAAAAAGGCACTCTCTCTCCAGGGCCAGGAGCGCAAGGGAAGGCAGATGGAGTTCCATTCTCAGGTCATGGAAACATGCCACTGATGTCAGAGAAGCTGTGTCAATCAACACCAGCTGATGATCCGGCCTATGACCTTATCCCTTCCTGCTCTCCCCATCTGTGTGCTGTTCCCCACCACCATCTTTTTTTGCACAAACCCTCAAACATTCTTCTGTGCTGTTAGCCACTTGCATGATGCCACACATGGCAAAGCTGCTCTCTGTAGAACACCTGCTGACTGGACTCCAGGTTGAACCTCTCTAATCCAGCACTCTCACCTGCCAATGTCCATAATCCGGCATGATTTTAGTTAGCCAGACCATCACTTATCAAGAGTGTAGCCAAGTTTCCTGGGGTCCCATAAAGTTTGTTTCCAGCCACCAGTCCTGGTTCTCTGTGTTCTGTACTGTTATTTACCACCCAAATGTCTCCTAAGAGCCCAGTAAGCAGTGGGAGTGCAGGTAATGCTGAGGCAATACTGACCTCCTGCGGTCTGGCGAATTCTCTTGTTCGGCACCAGACAAGTCCCAAAGGTGCCAGACTTGAGAGGTTCAACCCACACCTGCATCCACTTAGGACATACACAAGCTGCTAAGCATTCCAGACGCCTTCCACTCAAGCCACCTCCGTCTGCTGCACAAGGTAACAAGTACCTCCAGGTAGAAAGCACCTGCTGTGTTGCCAAAGGGGGCCTGCAGCTCATATACGCCTGCTGCATTGCTGAACCTTTCAGGTATGTCCAGCTGGAGCACACCTATTCTACGCCTAGATCTGCCATTCCACTGATGTCAACTGAAAGACCATGGAAAAGAACAGCAGAACAGGGACAGCAATAAAATGGTTAAGGGCTAAATTTTGCCCTTGTGGTGGCTAACCCAACCCAACCCAACCCCAGAGTAATTCTGGATTTTTGAAGGAGAAGGATTAGGTGCTAACCAACCAACCTGGCTGTCCAGCCACGTTGCACTGATCCATACAGAAAGCTCTTCAAACACACTTATTTTTCTTTACACTTATACATGCTAATTTCACTGCAGTCACACACAGGGATCCCAACGAGCTCAGTCCCACTGTTGTAGGTGCCGCGCACACACAGGGAAATTCAAACAGCCTACACCACTCCACAGAGAAGTAGAACATCCCCCCCATAGCCTGCACCCTGATGCTGTAAATCACACCCCCTCTCCCCAAGTTTCATACACCTTATAGATCTCCAGCACCAACCACTGGCAACTTTACCCTCCCCAAACCCCTGGGTTGTAGATAAAGAAGGTCACCCTCTTGTAATAGAAGAAACAGCCTCAAAGCTTTAATGACTTGCCACATGTATAGGTGGGAATGTTAGAACTGGAATAGTGTCCCGTTTGCCCGGTTCCCACATCAGAACACAGGATTTGGCAGAATGGATCCGACTCAAGATCCATCCCATCCCGGATTTTGTCTGCAATAGTGGCCAGAATCCTCTGAGAAAGGTAGAACCACACAGAAGACATGTGGGTCCTAATCTCTAATGCATACAGACTGACTTAAAACCAGAAGGCAGGAGGTTTTATATCCCCCTCCAGAATATTTTATTAGTATTAGCTATTCTTGTTACCCTTAGAAAATCCAGTCCCTCTTTGCATGATTGTCCAAGGACTTCCTTGTTGACAGTACTAACAGAGTGGCACATCTATGCTGCAGAGTTAGATCAGCCACCCGACACAGCTACAGCTGCCTGAAAACAGTTTGACTCAAACATGGCATTTTAAATCAGAGCTGGAATTTTAAGTGAGTTCAGCTCCCCTTTATGCACCAAAATAAGTGTCCAGATAAGAGCTGAAGAGTGGCTGCTGTGCTCCTTAGAAAACCTGACCCCGAGTGTCACGCTGGGAAGAGAGGCGAGTATCACAAGAGAGTAGCGGAGTTTAATTTATGACAAAGCTGAAGCCGCCAGTTCTCTGCGCTGTCCCGGAGGCTGGAGAGATGCACTGTTTGACGAAGCAGTAGCCCCTGCTGTTTTGCCCTTTGATCAGTGCAGCAGTATGGGTCAGGGGAGCTGAACTTAGAGATTGTGTAGCCTTTTGTTCCACGGCATCAGAGGAGTTAATCAGCGCGACAGTGACTAGTGACTTTATACAGCAAGAAGGTCAATGGCTCAGTCTGTATTGCTTCCTGACCGGTTTGGTAATAACACCACTCAGAATGCTTGTAGCGTGCATGCACACACACACATACGTGCACACACACACAGAGCAGCGTGCTTCTCCACAAAAGATCAACCATGGAGTGCAAGTACAAGGGACAGGGGATGGATCAGTCAACGATTACTTGTTCTTCCCACAGTGGGAACGAACAGACAAGATACTGGGCTAGATGCACCTTTGGTCTGACCCAGTGTGGCTGTTTCGTTCTTATCACCACCACACAGGGGAAAAAAAGGTCCCGGAGTGAGGTGGTCTCTCGTGCAGACTTTGCACCAGTCCCTCTGAATTGTGGTTCACACCATTGTTCACCTAACACACTGTAAATGCCACAGTTGAGTGTGTTTTCCCCACATATCCGACATCCCCACGCGCTCATGGTCACAGAGCTTGGAGAGCACTGGATTTAGGACCCTATGGAGCACACTAACATACCTTGCCAACTCTACACGGAACAAGTTACACCAGCAACCCAGAGCTTCAGTCTAGGCTGCAGGTGGCCAAGCCCATTTGAACTCCCTCCCTCAGGTGCCTTTATAAATCCCAGGCTTATTTTGCCTGTTATTTCTGGGTCAGCTACAGTCCCACAAATTCATTCTGTTGAAGGCATATATAGGACGGCAGAAACTCGTCCTCACCAGCCCTGAATCCCACGTAACCACAGCCAAAATGCTGCCTGTTAAGTGCAGGAAGGTGTTAAGGCAGCCCTGGTGCCATCTTACTTTCCTGTGATCCTAATTAACAGACTGGAATACAGTCACTGTCGCCCCCCTGGTGCCTCAATAATGCAGCTTTTGTAGCCATGATATTAACGCTCTCACCAGCTGCTCCTAATTTACGCAGCCTGGATTGGTCCATAACACTGGTACTTTCATTTTTACCCAATGCCGCTAATTAAAAGGAGGGAGGAGTTTGTGCAGGTGTTCTCCTTATCTGTCTCTAGCCCGAACCAGAACAACTTGGATGTCCATGACATTGGTGCCTGTCAGACCTGTCAGCAGGTGGTGGTGGCCGCTTTGGAACTTACTGAAAAACGTGTAGGAGTCATTGTCGCTCAGAAACGTCTCCACATCCAGGCCTTCCCGAGCAGCCTTACCTACCAGCTCTGGGCTACAGAAGGCACCCGCTGCCTCAGTTGGCCCGTCTTGCCCATCAGTCCCTCCACTGAGGAACAAGACTTCATATTTCCTAAGGAAGAAGCAAGCCCCAGTGGCCTTGGCTTGGTGTAGCTCCAATGCCACTCGTAAGGCCAGCTCCTGGTTCCTCCCGCCCTTCCCATCTCCTTGTACCTGGACTGTTGTCTCTCCACCGGCCAGCAGGCAAACCAATTGTTCTGACCCCAATCCTTGCAAAGCATTCAAAGAGTCCTCAAGGGCCAAATCTGGGATCGCCAGCTCTGCTGCCAGCTTTAGAAGATGCCCTCTCACCTGGTCTCTCCGAGGAGCTTCGTCAGGTCCAGCCACCCTCAAGCAAACCAGCTGAATTAGCTGGCTGTAGAATTTGGCCACCCTGCTGACTTCCCCACACACCGCTGCACTCAAAATCAGGGTCCTGTAGCCCAAATCCTCTGCTTGGCGTTTGGCCTCCTCTAAAGCTAAACTGTTTGAACCAATGACAACATTGCAGACGTGGGAATCGTCTTCGGGCGCGCTGGGATCAGAGGCAGACAGAACTGTTTCCACCGATTTGGGCAAGGTGCCCAGCAGACTGTATTTGGCCAGTATCTGGAGGCACCCTTGGGCCCGGCGAGGACTATAGACAGTGGGGCCACTCGCAATAACGTCTACTGGGTTGCCAATGACATCAGAGAGGATGAGGCTTAGCACCTGGAAGCAGAAAGGGTGGCAGATAACTGCAGTGCCCGACACCCACTGAAATGCACAGGCAATCAGACCGAGCTCTGCACTCGGTCAAGCACTGGGGCAAATTTGGCCCCTTCTGTTTTAAGGCCACGCAATGAGAGCACTCTCAGTGCTTGAGCCCATGGAATCTAAATACCACTCATGTTGGACTGTATCACAGAACAGAGGAATATGTTTTACGTGACTCTTCGCAGGTGCCTATCCCAGTAGAGACTGAATTGGAGCTGCAGTGATAAATACAGCAAGAAAGCCCAGAAGTAAAATATGAGGCCATCTAAATAAGTATTAACACACAGCTCTCAGTCTTTTCAGGCTACTGTCCTGCTTTCAGGCATCTGACCTGTCTTGCACGCATCCAAGTTACACCTCACTCAAAAGCTACTTGGTTACAAATTAAGAGCTAACAGTATGGAAGTGTCTCAGCACGCTATCACTGAAACACTGCGGGCTCACTTTCAATCCTAGAATTATAAAGCAGGATTAATTAGAACAGAAATGTGGTGCTTGCATTTCAGCGTACAGAACAGTGTGAACAAGTCACTGTCTGTATGAAATGTTAGTTTGTACTGATTTTGCTGGTGCTTTTTAGGCAGCCTCTTGTACAACTAGGCAAATAGCTAGAAGAGCTGAAAGAAGACCTCTATACACCGCTGGTGGAGAACCAGGGATCGAAACATCAGATCGCTTGTACTGAGGTCTCTTTTTGCCACGTGTTTAAATCCCACGGGGTCTCTCTAAAACTGCCTTAGAGAAGAGCCATCAGCAAGTGGGAAGTCTTCCTCACCCACCTGTGCAGGATATGCAGCCCGGGCCAACCCTCCGCCCTTCAACAGGGAAAGGGCCTTCCGGACGGTGTTGAGCTCCTGTATGGTTGCTCCTCTGGAAGCCAGCAGCTTGGTGACCTTCTCTTTCTCATCCAAGAGGACGGGAGGGGTAGGAGCAGGCAGTAGGGCCGATCCACCGCCTGTAGTGCCAGAGAAATCACAGTGAGTGAATGCACATGTGTAGCAGGGCAGGAGGTGGCCCCGGCACAGCAAGGCTGGCCTCCCTCAGACGAGGGGCCAAGTGAGGGCATCCTCCAACCAGAGTTTTCCTTTTTCTCTTCCTTTGCCGTTCTGTGGGAAGGAAATTTAGCACTGGTGAAAGGCACTGGACTCACTGATGTCTTCTGTTTTCCCACAGAGCCGGCCTGGACCTCCATGGCAGTCAGTTACACCTGTGCTCGGTGAATATAAAAGCATCACCCAACTCAATTCTCCACTCACAATGGTGGATGACTTTTATATCTACTTCACCCAGAATAAATCACTATGTGGGGTGTCAGGGGGACAGAATCAGGCCTAGGTACTTCTGTTCTCACTAAGGTGCCTCAAATCTGGACTTCAGAGACCACTTGTATGAGAAAGAGGGGACGGCGGACACCACAGCTCACTCAGTGTTTAGCTGCAGGGAAAGAGACGCTTCGGGTTTCAGCGGCCTCCTTCATCATGAGCAGAATTTAAAAATATATAAGCACTGGCACAACCTAAATATAGAACTGCACTACAGGAAAAAGCTTACAGCGGGGGGGGAAGAATCACAGAGGAAACAAGGCGGCTGGATTCCATGGTGATGGGCGCATTTTTCATTTGATCAGTAGGAGCAGCAGAGCAGAACTGACAGTGTATTAGAGCCCTTGAAATGCAGTGGCAAGGAGGGGAGGCAGGCACAGAAGTAGCTCAAGGGGGAAAATAGATACAAGAGAGGGAGGGGAGGGGAGGATGAGTATGTATAGAACCGTACCTGGAAAACGACCATAAAAGGGCAAAGCCTGCTCTGAGGTTTGGGGAAAAGCACCATCAATAAAACACGATGAACAAGAACAAACTAATGACACTGCCCGTGTCTCAGTCACTCAGCAGGGATGTGCCAGAAGGGGTTGTGGAGAGGTATGCAAGCTTTGGGAGCAGCTGCGGCAGCAAAGCCAAGCCTGGGATGGGGGGATTTCGGGGCCTAGGAGTCTCAAAGATATTAGTAGCCAGAGGACAGAGAAAACCTCAAGGAAATCCCAAGCAGACCCAACTCAAATCTAATTACAGCCACGTTCGGATAACCCTGCAGAACCCTCTCAATCGCAGCAGAACAGACTGCAGGCCACCAGGCTGAGCTAGGCAGCAGAGGGTCTCAAGAGAACAAGCAAGAGCCCCACCGACCCCTGAAGACCAGCTCCAAGTGCATTAGTGTGTAACCCTGAGCTGCAGGAAAGAGACCTGCTCCCAGGGGCACGTCAATAGCCGGTACCCTCCCAATGAAATAAACCCCCCAGGGCACTACACTGCATTGCTCATGCATGCAAAGCAGAGCACGTCCTTCCACTGCACGAGCCTATAGCCAGGAATGGTTGCATAAGGCACCAAGGGGTAACTGCGGCTGGAGCCTGGGGGTTTCAAATGCATACGCCTAGGGTCTGATCCCACAAGGCGCAGAGTACCTCTTACTTAGCGCTGAGGGACTCATTGTAATTTGGAGGGTTGGGGGGTACCAAGAATGCAGAGCATCATGCCAGTGTTATTTGGTCCTTTGCAGGATCAGCCCCTCAGTGACAGAGTCTCAGGTGGAGCATTGTATTTCCTGCTTGGGTAGCTTCGTTCCCAGTTACAACCCGTACCCTGCTGTAGCTGTGGCGGGTACTCCTCCAGGCTCTGCTGTCCTAGTCTATGTGCCCAGGTTGCAGCCTGGGGCACCTCCCAGGGTCATCAGATGAACCAGAAGAGTCTGCCTTGACAAATACAAACTTGAAAATACAAGACGTCGGCTACACTCGCTTCACAGTATCAAACCAATGCAACCTAAAGAAATCTGATTGCTTGGCACCACCACCTGGCAAAACGGCTCCATGCTGCTACAGGCAGCGTGTAATGCAGCTCAATATTGGTGACACGACAGGGAAACACAGGGCCAAACCAGTGGGAGGAGGGAGAAAAACACCAACACAGCTGGCTGTCCCAAATACTTGGCATGCCAACACTTTAATGCATAAGCTACCCTCTTCCCTCCCAGCATGCAGCAGAATGCAGCCGCCTCTTCTTGTGTGGGAGGGCACCGAACAATGGCTGGTGGAAGAGGGAGATTCTAGAGCAAGGAAACCAGAGTGAAATCCTTGTGAGAAGCCCCTCTGGGACATCTGACAGGGAGAAGTGAGTCTGCCCAGAGTCTGAACTGCTGCCGGAAGAGCAGGTACTGAAATGGGAATGTACGCCGCGAGCTGCCACTGGCGTGGGAGTCGCAACGGGAACAGCTCTGACCCACTTTACCCACTCCTCGTTTTCCTTCGCAAGAGGCAACTTGACCTACTTTGCCGTGCACGAGTCTGGATCTGTTTCCTGCCTTCACAAGGCAAGGAAGGACCCAAGCTGGAGAAGAAAGATGAGGGAGGATAGATGGGGCAGGAGACACGGAGGGCAAAAACTGCCAGCAGCAACGGCATCACGAGACAAGACTTCAGGCCCCACACCTGGAATCCCAGACATTACCCGAGATCAGCACCAGGAGGAGGTCATCAGCCATCAGCCCTTCAGCCAGCTCCCGAATCAGGCTGGCTGCCTTCAGCGCCTCTCTGTCAGGGAGGTTGTGCTTAGCTCCTTCTATGACCTGGATCCTGCTGTGAGGCTTCAGCAGCATCTCCCTGCAGGGGTTCGAAAGGTGATCAGGCCACTGAAACTTACACCTAGCACAGCCCACTGGGCAGCCCTGCTCCCACCAGAGTGAGAGTGATGTGGCCCCTGTCTGCCCAAGTTCCTTTGCAGATCCTGGTCTCTCCCACAGGAAGGCAGCACACACAGCCCTAAGGACAGGCCTGATGGCCCATGAAGGGGGATGCAGACCAGTCAAGGCTGAATTACACACGATGCACAGTTAAGGGTTAAAGTTGGGACAGGTGGAGAGGATCCAAGAGGGAGTCAGCAGTGACCACAAGTGAAAGACACACAGCAGGCAGATAATCCTGCAGCAGTTTGTGCTTGTCTGTCCCCTGCCCCCCCCCTGCACCCCGACACCAGATTATCTGGGCACTATCAGCCTTACTCCATTCCTGCCTGCTGAAGACACGCTTGGATGCCGTGGGGGACGCTGACAACCCCCTGGGTAAGGTGGTGCCCAAGGATCTCCTCTGCTGCAGCTGCCATTCCCAGCACAGCTTTCCCAAAGCCCACCAGATACAGGTTCCTCCTAACGGGGTAAGCACGGTCCCCCACGACCAGCCTGGCGCTTCCATCTGTTTTGAGTGCCATGGCCCTCCTCAGCAGAGGGGCCGGCAGGACAACGCCCACTGCACTGCGGAAGAGGTGCAGCCCGTCTTCCCAGAGGGACATGCTGCGTGGATGAGATGCTTGGCCCCAGCAGGCTGGGATCGTGGTGGCTCTGTGGATGGTGAGCAGGGCCCTGAGAGCTGCGGTCATGTCTCGCCCACGCTGTCTCTTGGCAGCCAACCTGTAACGAGGGAAGGAAACGGCTATTGCTCAGGCTGCAAGAGGTGGGGCTTTCAGCTGGAAAGCAGGGAGCTAGCAAGCTGTGAACCAAACAAAGGACTCAGCCTTACTCCCAACTTATTCAAGCCAGTCTCACATGGAAGCCAATGAGGGTTTGGGTGGAGAAGGAGCTAACCACCAGTGTGTAAATCTAGCTTTCCAGCGCAGGTTAAGCCACTGTGCCGCCCACATCTGTCGTGCAGTTAGAGTTCCTTTATTTTCAGACTTCTGCCATTGTGGGGTTACAGCCAGACAACCTGCTGGCTCACAGCTTCCCTTGTGTTCCCTTCAAACCTTCACCCACCATGCGAGGGCTGAAAATCTGCTGACCCACTTCAGGTTCGCTGCGGTTTTCACAGACTCATTACACTTCAGCTCATTTCTTAAGGGCTTCCCAAAACTTGCAGGCCGTTCACTTCCCTACAGGTTTAAGAATCAGATCAGCCACGGTCAGCGGCCCAGCTGTTAGCTTAAGTGAAGCCCTTTGTCACTGTGGTATCATTCACCTTCATTTCCTATGTCCCCCCGCAGCATCTGATACAGCCTCTCGTAGAATAATGGACTCCGGCACGGCACACGTCCCGCTCCACAGCCCCATCTTTCCACCACCTTGCCATGTGGACAGTGCTTCAGCGCAGTGCAACTCCTAGACTGCAGCACCCACATGGCAAGCTGCTGCACAGCCTGCCTGTGCACTGGAGAGTCGCACTGTAGCTCGCCAGGCAAGGAACTCTGCGTGTAAACATGTGCTCAGGACTAAGAACAATTCACTGGACAAGGAATGGAACAGGTAGTGTTTTTCCAGAGAACATCAGCCTAAAACGGCAGACACTGCCACCCTAGTTCATGAGGCCATCTGTGTAGAGAGAACATTTTATCATCCAGCACTTAAAAAAATATGGAGGGGAGCACGAGCCACTGGAGGGAGAATTTGAGGGGGCCCAGATAAACAGCAACATTCAGCTGTGTCTCTTGCCACATTTCCTTCATGCATTTTAACCAGTCAGACCCAGAAAATGGACACAAGGCAGCAATTCTGTTTCAAGCCAGCCCTGCTTAGGTTCCAGCTGGCGTATCTCTTGTTTCTGCCTCTTGGGAGAGTAGCTCAGCCTTTTGGTGGGTCTGAGCCCCACCAGGCTTAACTACGCCTGGCTGTCCAGACACAGGGAGAGTCTCCCTGCAGGGGATTCCCCCAGGAAAACCACACTGCTGTCTGATTTAGAGCAAGGACAAGCGGCAGCAAGGCTGGAGGCACCACAGGACGCATACACCCTTAGCACGGGGAAAGGAGGCAGAAATACCTTCCAGTTGCGTATCCCGCCAGTGAATGCACACGAAGTGCCAGGCCCGAGGCTGGCTGCTCTTCAAGAGTCCAGAGGTCTCCTTAGTCAAACACCCCCACAAGGTAGCAAAGGATTAATTATTAAGAGAGTCAGGCCCTCCTAAAGCACTGCTGAGCTCATATGGACACCGAGGCACTTGGACGAACCCTGAACCCCTCACTAAGAACCTCCCCCAGACAGTCAAAGCAGAGCATGCATGCCGAACACAGCCTGTGCTGCAACGAGAGCTGGAGAGAAGGAAAAAAGGTGGAGGGATGAGGACCTTCAGGAGAAGCTTGGTGGGTCATCGGGGGGGGGAGGAGGAGAATGACATGGGAGTTTACTCCCCCATCACCTTGTTAGATCCCCCCCACCACAATCCTCAAGCTTCCTTGGGCCCTGCAGCTAACACATGAGACTGTCCTAGCCATGGGATGGTTGAGGCAGCCACTGCAGAGCTCCCAAAGCACCAGACCTAGGGTGGCTGCCCCAAACCACCCTATGGATGCGACAGTTCTGCCTGTCAATTTGGTTCCTCCAGCTCCAGGAGCAGCAGTGGCTACCTCAGAAGCAGCCCTCAAACCACACAGCGCTGTATAAACCGGCACTTAGGCCAGTATATTTACATTGCTCAGCGGTGCAAATAATCCACACTCCTGGCTGATGCAGTTATACTACGTGATTTGCTAGTGTAGACCAGGGCTAATTATTGGACAGCTAGGTAGCCAGACAGTAATCAGAATGTAACTCACATTCTGGGAGACTAGAGAAAGGTATAAGGCGGCACAAATTAAAGTGGGATGGTCTAATTTAATTTAGAACTTCCTACACACGGTCTTGACACACCCTTTCTTCCATCCCACTCCCAGCAAAGACATGGATCATTTGGGTTCGTTTCTCTTTTTTCCAGCGCCAGTGGAATGTTTGTGGCAGGACTGGCAGTGGGACCAATAGTGGTCTCAGGATACGTCTATGCTATGAAGTTGGGTTGACGTAAGGATGCTTATACTGGTCTAATGATGTGTGCGTACACACTACAGCCTTGCTGTCGCCAATGTAAGAACCCTGCTACACCAACATAAGAACTTTACTAGCACAAGAGGCTTATGTGAGTAGTTTGGGCAATGCAAGCTGCCTGGGGACACTGCACGTTACTTACATCAGCTGTTAGCTGTCATTCTTCTCAAGTTCACAATGAGGTCCTGGAGTCTGAAAATGACAAGAAAGCCCCACTGCTGAGACTGCCACTCCTGGATGACAGGGGGCTGAGAAGCAGGGCGTGCAGAGGAGCCACCCTCCTCCCCTTACTGCCCTTCTGAAGTTATTAGAATTGCTCCTGGTGAGGATGCAAGGCAGAGAGAGAGAGAGGGCAGTACAGACATGAGCAACCACAATCAATTATTAACTAACATCCCCTGACTTAAGCTTATAGTGCTCGTAGTCAGACTCCTAAATGGCCACTCACTAGAAGACAATTTATAGCAACTCGAATGGCCCCTGGATTTGGCTGAGGAATCCCACTCCATACAAAATTCCTCTGGAGGCTCCCCCCGCCTCTGCTCCCAGTGGCCACCCCTCCCCGCACGGCCGGGGCCCAGAGCCAGGAACCGGTCTAACCCCATGCTCACCCGCTCAGAGAGGAGCCTCACAGCCGGGTGGGAATTGTTTGCAGGAAATGCACCGAACAACCTAAGCAAGGCTGGTGCGAAGTAACTGCCCAGTGAGCCTGCAGCGCCCCGGGCTGTCACTGGAAGCGGGGCCCTGCACTGCTCCCTGGTCACGGGGCCCGCCGGCTCAGGCTCCTACCCAGCCCGCCCGGCGCACCCGAGCCGAGCAGAGCCTCCCCGGGGCCCCGGCGCGCGGCCTCCCGGCGTCTGGGCGGGGCCTCCAGCCACAGCCTGCCGGGCTTGGCCAATCAGACGCCTGCACGGTGGGCCGAGCCAAGCCTCCAGCTGGCCGCGCGCAGTGGACCAGAGACAGCTCCGCCCCCTCCTCGTTCCAGCCTGCGGGAGTGAGCCGGTCCCCTCTCGTCCCCGCCCTCCAGGTCTGTCATTGGCTGTGGGTAAAAGGGGAGGAGCTAGCTGGGCCAGAAGGAGGTTTTGGTTAACCCTTCAGGTGCTGGCTGGCCTCGCCTCTGCTCCAGCACAACCCGGTGCTGCTCCCAGTAAGCACCTACCACTGGCGGCAGAGCAGACCCAGTACCGGTCCCAGTAAGCATCCCACCATTGGTGGCACTGGGCAGATCCAGAACTGGGGCCAGTAAGACCCTGACACTAGTCCCAGTAAGCATCCCACCACTGAGGCAAGGCAGACCCAGTTCTGGTCCTAGTAAGACCCTGGTGCTGGTCCCAGTAAGCACCCACCTTTGGTGACAGGGCAGACCCCACACTGGTCCCAGGAAAAACAAAAGGCAGTCAAGTAGCACTTTAAAGACCAGCAAAATGGTTTATTAGGTGAGCTTTCGTGGGACAGCAGACCATAGCCAGACCAGAACAGACTCACCAGACCAGACAGTCCCACAAAAGCTCACCTAATAAACCATTTTGCTAGTCTTTAAAGTGCTACTTGACTGCTTTTTGTTTTGATACTGTATAGACTAGCACGGCTTCCTCTTTGTTACTGGTCCCAGTAAGAATTCAGTACAGATCCTAGTACTGGTAGCACTACACCATTGCCCTTGTTGAAGTAGAAACCCCAATATTGCACATATGAATGGCTATACCAAGGCAGACCAAAAGTCCATCTAGCCAGGTCTGCAAAGGGGGCAGCTGCCCTGGGGTCGGGTGGTTAAAAAGGGCAGGAGGCTCCCAGCCCCTGCTACCTTGGCAGCCACCCACACTCCCAGCATCACATGCCTTGTGACCCCAGGGAAGTGAATGGCTAGTTGGGGGAGAGTAGCCACCAGCCCCACCCCTTCTGCCAGAGGTCCAACCCCTTCCAAGGGACCCAGAGCCAGCTGCCCCTAAGGCTCAGTGAAGATTCTCATCAGCCCTGCATCTAGCTCAGTATCTGTCTTCTGACAGTGGCCCAGGTGCCCCTGGGGGAATGAACAGAACAATCAAGAGATCCATCCTGTTCCTCATTCCCAGCTTCTGGCAAACAGAGGATAGAAACTTTATCCCTGCCCATCCTGGCACTGGTCTGTTAGGAGTTCCGCAGCTATTGCTGACTAAAAGAGTCTTGGGTACAGACATCCTCATTCATTGAGGCTGGCACTGGCCGAGGTAGGACCAGGTTCTGGTTTTGGTTAGCCCTCCAGAACAAGGGCAGATTGGGTGTGTTGAAGTGCCACTGCTGGTTCTTCAGCCCATGCTGGCATGGGTATCTGCAAGCAGCACCAACCTGGCAGCGGGGTCTAAATATTTTAATATAAACATTGATGCAGTGACAAGGAGACTGGAGAGCATGGAGTCAGTTTGAACAGCTGATAAATGGTGCCAGGTGTCTTGAAGTCAGGCTGGAGAGCGTGTGAAACTAGGCTGTCTGGATATGAAGAGCACAGGAAACTCGGTGCAAAGTACGCCGTTCCAAACAGTGTCATGCTTACAGCAGAGCTACCAGTGCACATGATGCTGACGGGCAGGTGACTAATGCAAACTTTGATTCTCTTCTCAGAATCAGCTTCAAACAAACCAATGGACCTTGGGAAGAAACGCCGTCTTCCCCAGAGCAAAGCCACATGTATTACTCCGCAATGTCACTCTGAATTTTTAAGGACCTAGAACTGATTTGGAGAGGTTGGTTTTGGGGGCCCAGAGCACCTTAACAGCCCTGGGTGATCTGGTCCCATAGACAGCACGGCCCTAGTTCACCAGATGGACCAAGGCAGACACCAGTACAGTTCAAGTCTGAGGCATAACTTCACAGACTGGTTTGGGGGACTGGTCAGAGAGCACACACTGCACTAGCCTGTCTCCCCAACCCACACAGGTCTCTCCTCAAACACACAGGCTGCTCACACCTTCCTTCAAGCAGGCTTTATTCTTCAAACACCTCACAAAGGCACACCCAGCCCACTCAAGTCCTCTGGTCAAAGCAGGACAAAGAGGCCCCCAAAAAACCAACCACAGAACCCAGCCTGCTTCCCACAACTCTTCCTTTAGGCCTTTATGGGAACCACCTAATCCCTTCCCAGTTGCAGCTCCTAGTCCCCTCTACCTGGCCCAGCTGCCTGCTCCAAAAGAGGCGGTGACAGATCCTAACAACAGCTTTGCTCTTCTTTCTCTGATCTCCCTTTTCCCTTGAAAAGGGGCAGCACAATTAATTTCCCATCAAATTAATCCCCCGTGGACACAAGCAGAGCAAGGCCTGGGGTTCACTTTCCTCTGCCTTGAGAGAGCAAAGGAAGAGCAAAGAATGAGAGGGGAAGAATTTGAAGCTTCTCATTTCCTTTATCCTTGAACTGATCCTTTAATCTACTCTGAAGACTCGCTCAAGGCCTGATCCAAAGCCCAGGGGAGTCAGGGGCAGTCATTCCACTGACTGACTGACTGCAGTGGGCTCTGCATCTGGCCCTCCAGTGGAAAATGCTAAGTGAAGTTCTCCCTTTGTCCACATGGTGGGGTCCTCCCACCATATTTTGCAAAGGTGAGTTATCACATCTATATATTGCCAAGAGAACACCTGCCCGTGCAAACGTGCCCAGGTCTTCAGAAACCTCCAGAAGTGCAGTGGCATTGGAAAATGGGTGCTACTAGTTAAATTCCAATACAGGCACCAGTAGCAGGCATGTGAGCTAACTCAGAGCCCTCCAAAACTAAATGTCAGGAATCTTTGTGGTGAAACCCCAGACCCTCTCCTTCATTTCTCAGAGCTTTCCCCTCAGGCATCCATCTCCACATCAAGCCACATCAGCCCCCTTCAACATCACCAATGGCGTGAAACAAGGATGTGTTCTCGCTCCTGTCTTATTTAACCTGTTCTTTGCATGCATCCTTAACCATGCAATGAAAGATCTGGACCGAGGTATATACTTGAAATACCGGCATGATGGTTCACCTTTTGACCTCCGTCACCTGAACGCAAAGACTAAGACAGTGTAGAAACTCCTTTCTGAAGCACTCTTTGCCGACGACTGTGCCCTTATGGCTCACACTGAAAACGATCTTCAGCACATTGTCAACAAGTTTGCTGAGGCCTCGCAACTTTTCGGACTATCAGCCTCAGAAAGACAGAAGTTCTCCATCAACCTGCACCTGGATCAAATGCTCCTGTCCCGAGTATCTCCATTGATGGCACTCAGCTTAAAGTAGTGGAGAACTTTAAATACCTGGGTAGTGTCATAGCCAGTGATGGATCACTGGATAATGAGATCAACGCGCGAATATCCAAAGCGAGCCAGGCACTTGGCTGTCTGTGTGTCAAAGTTCTAAACCACCACAACATCCGGATGTCAACAAAACTGCTTGTGTACAGAGCTGTTGTTCTCTCACCTCTTTTGTACGGGTGCGAAACATGGACACTATGTAAGCATCACATCAAGCAGCTCGAAGCATTCCACGTGCGCTGCCTCCGTAACATCATGAAGATCTGCTGGCAAGACAAAGTGCCCAATCTTGAGGTCCTCGAGAGAGCCCAGATGACAAGCATCGAAATGATGATTATGAAGTCACAACTACGTTGGACCGGTCATGTCAGCCGCACGGATGCCAACAGAATCCCTCGCCAGCTTCTGTATGGTGAACTCTCCCAGGGCATCCAGTGTATAGGTCGTCCACGGAAACGCTACAAGGATACCATCAAAGCCAATCTGTAGTACAGCAGTATCAAACCTAGGGACCTTAAGGATGCCGCCAGTGACAGAACACAGTGACGTGCAACCATCAGAAACACCTGCATTGCCTTTGAGGAAGACCGCTGCCAGCATCTACAAGAGGCACGCAAACGACATCACAGAGCATCAGCAACGCACAACCCACAGATTGCAAACTTCCCATGCACCATCTGCGGCAAAATGTGCACCTCTAGAATTGGCTTATACAGTCACCAGAGGGCACACCATAAGACCAATAACAGATGATCTGCACAGATCTGTCATCATCGGATCGATGGACTACCATTATGTTGCCAAGAGAACACCTGCCCGTGTAAACGTGCCCAGGTCTTCAGAAACCTCCAGAAGTGCAGTGGCATTGGACAATGGGTGCTACTAGTTAAATTCCAACACAGGCACCAGTAGCAGGCATGTGAGCTAACTCAGAGCCCTCCAAAACTAAATGTCAGGAACCTTTGTGGTGAAACCCCAGACCCCCTCCTTCATTTCTCAGAGCTTTCCCCTCAGGCATCCATCTCCATGTCCCCTCCTTCAACATTCTGCTGTCCTGTCACCTCTTCTCACACCTTTAGCTGCATCAACTCTCTCCTGCCCACAGCTTCTGGCTCTATCCATTTCCGCAGTCCCCATGACTCCACCACTCTAATATAGGAGCCCACGGGAACAAGGTTCAACTCTGGCAGCATGTCCTGCAGTTCTTCACTACATCCTGGCAAAGAGACATACTTCCCCAGAGAGGGCAGCTCCAGGGTATATCAGAATACAGCAGACAAAGGCCGAGACAGCTCCTCCTACCCCACCCCTGAACTGAGCCAGGGTTAAAAAGGAGGGTTTCAGTGGGATGTTGGTGGAGTGGGAAGGACAAGGGGAGCTGATGGGAAAGGAGGGACTGGCTAGACAGAACCCCAGGCTAGACAGGCCTTTCCGGCCTGCACTGATGATTGGGTCCTACTTTTCTTGCTAACAGCAAAGGAGCTGGGGGACACAGCGTTTCAGCTCCCTGCCTGAGTTCCCAGATGTCTCCAGCAGTGCCCAGCAGGGCACCCATGTGGCCCAGGGCTGGCTGCCCCAGAAACGTTTGTAACAATAAATAACGTGAACAGCCCTCAGTGCAGAGATCTCTGTGCCCCTTCAGGCCGGCCTGTGCGCTCTGTGGATGGGACTTCCATGCCCGGCAGTGCTCTGTACTGCTCAATAGCCAGCTCAGCCACACCACAGCTGAGCACTGGGTTTGTAGTGCCTGGTGTGTATTTAACCCCTAACAAAGACAGCAATAGCAGAACCCCTGTAACCGGGGCACATGGAAATGCTACTGCCACGCCAACACACTCTCCTTCCATTGCCGGTTGGACCCTGTCCCCGTTGCGCTGCAAAGCGTGAGACTGCGCAGGAGGGTGTGTGGGACAGGTCCCTGTTAGAACAAGGCTGGCTCCAAAGGGGCAGGGTGGTGAGGGGCTGGAAATAGGGCACAGGAGCTCTTCCAGGCAAGAAGGACACGTGGCCCATTTTTCTGCTTAGAACTTCCCAGTTTTGTCCACCGGTTCTGATCTACAAGCTGCTAATGCTAGAGAACTCTAGAGCACAAAAGACCTGGAGGGAACAGCAATTCCCAGGTGCTCAGCTCCTCAAGCCAACTGAAATCAATGGGAATGAGGTGCCTGAACACCTGTGAGGCTGCGTGTGGGCCGTAGACAAGAAGAGAGGACAGCCCTGCTGAGGGGGAGTTCCCTCACAGCCAAAGCACTGCAGAAATTCAGACTGGGACCACCCGGGGGACTCCATCAGCTACTAAGGACCCACTTTGGGAAGGACTTGGGCCCACTTTAAGGAACGTCAGCGTGTAGTACCCAGAGGCACTGAGACCTCATCTGGGGTGAGTGAAGTCTGCTCTACAGCCTCAGCTGAGAGCCAGCTGACCTTTAGCTCACATGGTAGAGTGCAGGGCTTTAGACCCTCTGCTCTCAGGTTCTATTCCTGGGGCAGGCAACCTGGGTCTGTGTTGGCGTTACAAGTGGAAGAAGAATCCATCCTTGGTTCGGGAGAGTAACTCTCAGGGCACAAATTACCCTGGAGACACAGGAAGCAAAACAAGGGGCCGTTCCCTGCACTGAACAAAACCAGACTGGCACCTTAGACACCAACAAAGCCCCTGAATGGACGCAGTTCTGCCCCACCGGGATGAGCTATTCATTCCCCTGGGCTGATGCAGCCCCCAGGGCTGTGTCACTGGAGTGAGTCCCAAGCTGACGTGGGCTGACCTGGCAAGGAGTTAGAGAAGGTCAGGAGTGCAGGAGAGGTCACAGCCTAGCAAATGGAGCGAGGGACTCAGATGGACGGGCAGGGAAGGCCCTGAAAAAGCCTTTGTTGGGATTGGGCTGAGGAAGGCTTCCGCAGAGGGCAAGACTGGAGCTGGGTTTACGTTAGGCGGCTGTCACCCTGGAAGGAGAACAATCACTCCATTGTCCTGAGATTGGTGATTGGTGAGGCCTTTCTTCCCTGCAGGAGCTGAGAATGGCTGGTGTGGCCTTTGCAAGCATAATAGTGCCCCTGGTTATCTGGCTATTATCTAACCCCTGAGGTGTCGAAGCCAACGCTGCAGCAAGCGCAGTTAAAAATAGAACCGTAGGAAAAAGTTACAAGTGAATAAAACTGCCACTAAACAGCTATTTCTGGGCACTACTGAAATAAAATGAGAGGCTGAAGCTAGCATAATTGCTGGTTCCCCACAGTGCATGTGCTCAGGACGAGACCTCAGCAAGAGCTGCTGGGGGCCTCAGAACCCTCCCCAGCACTTGGTACCCCTGCAAGCAGACAGCTGAGCTACCATGATGTCCCAGTTCTGGTTCCTGGTGACCTGGATTGGAAGAGATGGGGCAGAGGGCTGGGCACACAGTACCTACAGCTCAGTTAGCACTAAACACAAAGAGCTGCAAAACACAAACCAAAGCTTCACAAAACAAAAAGCAGACAAGTAGCACTTTCAAGACTAGCAAACTGGTTTATTAGGTGAGCTTTCATGGGACAGACCCACTTCTTCAGACCATAGCCAGACCAGCTGGCTATGGTCTGAAGAAGTGGGTCTGTCCCACAAAAGCTCACCTAATAAACCAGTTTGCTAGTCTTGAAAGTGCTACTTGACTGCTTTTTGTTTTGATAGTGTATAGACTGGTACGGCTTCCTCTTTGTTACTATTCAGAGCTTCACAGAAGCTCTAAAAACGTTGCTGGGGCAGAGGATGGGGAGGGGGCATGCTGTCTGTAATCAGAAGAGGAAATACAAGACCACTTTGAGAAAGGCTTGTAGGCTTGGCATGGTATGTCCAGCCTGACTGGAAATCCTGATTTTCCTCAGAATCCTAATTTCATGAGCTTTTCCAGCCCTGCTGTATAGTCCCAAGAGGTTTAGAGAAAAGCCTATTTGTCTGGGAGGCAGTGGTGTCTAATGGTTAAACCATGAGATTAGCATGTCAGAGTGCTGGGCAAGGTTCAAAACCCAGCACCACCCTCAACTTACTGCCCAACTGTCAGCCACTCACCTAACCCCTCCCAAGGTGCATTTCCCTCTCTTTAAAAGAGAGAGAAGTCAACCCGTTGGCAGGGGGGTGATTAGAATGCATTAACGATTGTACAGAGATGCAGAGAAGTGGTGCTATAGAAGGGAAAAGAAATTATCGGGAGGATTTGAGGTCTGTTCATTCACCACAGACTGGAGGTTTTCCATGGGACATGCCTCTTCAATAGAGGTAGAACCTCGCAGTGGGTGAACTTTAAAAGCTGCGGAGTCACAGAACAGACCAAGCATGGCAGTACAGCTCTCCCTTCCAGGATGGGTGAGCCTGAGCTCACTTTGCTGTCATAGGGGAAGATGTCTTGAGTTAGCTATGAAAGGTCCCAGCTCCAAAGCCATACAGGAGCTGTGGAAATTACAGCACTGTTAACTTTATTCCAAAAGACTAACCAAAACTAGATACATCATTTACAAATTCCTTTCAGTCAGAAGGCTTTAGGAGCATGGTAGCAGATGTACTGTTTATGGCTAATTTGCAGACCAGAAGGTTGGGATGGGTGAGGACTCCAACAGCTTCTTTCCATTTCTGTATTAACAACTCATTTTCCCCAAAAGCAGGCACGTAATGATGAGCAAGGGGTGTGACCATGGCTGGGGAGCTGCACAGCTGTCTTTGCAGAGGTTGCATTGCTGGTAACAATCATTCAGATTCTGGAGTGGGATTTTGTCAGATGAAAAATGTTCGTAAATGACGTTTTTTAAAAAAGTGTTTCTTTAGACAAACAGAACATGACAATAAATATGATGGACACTTTGGATTAAAAGTGGCTCTGTTTGGGAAGGTGGTGGACAAAATGCACCCAGGTTTTCAGCCAACTCTAGTGCTCACAGACTCCTTCAGCAGGGATGCATTGCAAGGGGTGGGGATAAAGGGAAATAATTTTGGAGACAAGTTCCATCTCTGCCGCCAAGTGCCCTCAGGTTTATTACAATTAAAGCAGATGACTTCTTGGTTGGGGTGAGCCGAGATGTATGTTAGCCAGTGTGATCCTCCACTGTAGTTACTGTGAGCTGCAGCAGAACCTCCTCTGGATCTAAGAGATCCTGTAGGTTCTCTGGCAGGAAGGCTGCCTTGCCCCCATACAATGTTGACCTTTTAATAGCAAGTATCAGAGGGGTAGCCGAGTTAGTCTGTATCTTCAAAAACAACAAGAAGTCCTGTGGCACCTTGCAGACTCACAGAAATTTTGGAGCGTAAGTTTTCATGGGCAAAGACCCACTTCACCAGCTCCACCTGACGAAGTGGGTCTTTGCCTACAAAAGCTTATGCTCCAAAATTTCTGTGAGTCTGCAAGGTGCCACAGAACTTCTTTTAATAGCAGTAATTTGGAAAGAGGTAAGCCAGGAGTCCAAGATTCTGCAGGGAAATTTCAGGAAACAAGATCTTCTCACGTGTAATACAGACAGAAAAGGTGATACAAAGAGGACATTGCTAGGGACCAGTTGGAGCAGTTCTGATGGGTGGCAGGGGCCCAGGTCTCATTTCAAATTCAGAGCTTCAGTGGGGATCGAGGTTAGGCGGCACCTGCACGGAGACTGGTGGCTTTTGCCTCTCAGTTCCAAACCCCCTTGCTGTTTTATCTCAATCCTCTCTTTTGTCCTTCATTCCAGATCCAAGTTCTCCTCCACCTGCCACTCACCCATGCTCTGCTGTCCCCTTTAGGGGTATCCACCTTAGATCCGAGTTCCCCTCTGCTGCACACAGCCCTCTTATCCCTCATTACAGCTCTGAAGTTTCGATTGCCCTCCGCAGGCTCTGCTGTTATTATACTCTCAGTGCCCAGGCAAGTGAACTCAATCTTCACTTTGCTGATTTTCTATAGTCTGTTTATTAGACGGCCCCTTTGTGAACCCAGCGGTTCACACAGGCCTGTGGTGCCAAGTGTAAAATTAATATCGACTAAAAAATCTGGGCCCTTCTTTGCAGGCTTAGAGAAGCCGTCTAGAGTTAATGGGAATGCTGCAGCACTTCACGCCCCCTGCCAAATGCACTTGGCTCATTTGTAACAGCTGGCATTAACTCTTTGTGGTCATTGGCTCATCAGAGCTGCCAGGTGTTCCCCACAGGCAGCTCCTCTGGTGCTGGGCTGTCCATGAAATGCTTCTGTGACTTTGTGTAGTTGCTCTCAGGCAAGTGGTACTGGTGAAATCAGCCAGCAGGAGGTCCCAGTGTTTTAAGCGTCCGAGTTGATTTCCGCCAGCCCCTCCTTGCATCCCATCAAAATGCTCCTCGTTCTGTAAAGAGGTTGCTGTTTCCCAGCACAGGTGCCAGCTGACAGTTGGCTTCTTTTGGCACCAGAAACAGCCAGGTGGGCTCCCTTCGCTGCCAGCCTGTGAGCTTCCCTCTGACTTGGAAGAACTAGATCTCGGGGTGAAAAGGTAACTGAGTCTCTCCGGACACGTTCCAGGCTGGGTTTGTGTGCTGAGACTTCCAGAAATGGGTAGGGGAGCAATCAGCACCAATTGCAGTTGTGACAGGGGCACCTGTCTCCAGGGCAATGGACTGAGACCACACACGTCTTCCCTAAGGATCAGCAAACAGCCAACAGCTGGTCACCTCAACTTTAGCTCCTTTCAAAACCAGGAATGGCCAGGCTGCGTGAAATCCTCTGCAGCCCATTTCTAGTAACAAGCCATTCATGCCCTCCAGCTTCTGCCCTCCCAGCACAAAGCCCCAAGTCCCAGCAGGGCCATTCACACCAATGTACCATACCAGTTCTCCCCAGAACGGCTCTGACATCTGGGCCCATTCTAAGATGCTGATTTTGCATTGAGATGGATTGTGGATTTGCTCATGCAATTCTCACTGCAGAGCTCCATCTACATGGCGAAGATAAGGGGCCAGATTCTCTGCTATTCCATGCCTCATGTTGTCTTTCACAACAGGGCTGAGTGGATGTAAAATGCCACCATTGTGATTTGGAGTAAGTGGCTATGCTGGGTGCAGAGCAGTGGTGCATCAGGTTCCCAGACATTCAGCCCTGTAACACACACATGGTAAGGTCTGATTTCTCTTGGCATTGCTGAGCTATGCTGTACAACTGACACCTTACCAAATGCCCCAGGACAGCGGTTTCCGAACGATATGTGACCTTCTTGAGGATGGTACAGGGTGGGATGCACAGAGTGGATGCAGAAATAGCACAGCTCCTGCTCAGCACAGTCCTCTAAGCAGCAATGACCAGTCCAACATGCCCTGAGTTTGGCGGATGTTCTCCACATGTTGCTGAGGGAGGGGGTGCCCTTGATTTGACCCAACAGAGAGAAGACTTTTTCCAAGGGTCAGATTCAGTCTGCACCATGATGTTCTTGGATGTTGAGCTCAAGGGCTTTCATTCAGGTCCATGTATATGGGAAGTCATGATGTTGGGCTGGTCTATACTACAGGTGAAGGTCGAACTAAGGTACGCAGTTCCGGCTATGTTACATAGCTAGAGTCAGTGTACCTTAATTCAATGTACCTTAATTCAGAGAGAGTGAGAGAGAGAGAGAGAGAGAGAGAGAGCTTTAAGGACAAAATTTACTGTGCACATTTTATCCAGAGCAGTGACTAACTAGCAA
Source organism: Carettochelys insculpta (assembly GCF_033958435.1). Lineage (NCBI taxonomy): Eukaryota > Metazoa > Chordata > Testudines > Carettochelyidae > Carettochelys > Carettochelys insculpta. The sequence goes on along the minus strand of NC_134147.1, from coordinate 2,662,147 downwards.
AGCTCACTCCTCCAGATGCAGTGAACTCTTTCATATCCAGCAGCCCTGGGACCAGGATGTTCCCAGATATTCACATATTCTGGATAATAGAGAGTTATACTTAGCAATGCATAACACTAAAGAACGACAAGATTAGATTAGAAAAACAAAAATGTATGCAGATTACTTTATTTACCACCAAAGCTGCTATTGTACACTGTAAACTTCTACCGTATTTATTTGTATTTACTTTCACTATCCTGTACTTATGGGAAACATAACTAAACTTTACTTATGGTTAAAATGCTGGTTATTTGAGCATTCTGGATGGTAGAAAGCTGGATAGGAAAGAATTTACTGTATGTGAGTTCCTCATGTGGCACTGTGCATTAACTCTAGATGGCGCTGTGCATTTTCACAGGTGTGTTTAAGCTCCCCTAGCATTATACAAAGGGGTTACCGTCTGTATCTTAGGGCAGGTGTACACGAGGGGGCAAAGTAGAAGTAAGTTACAAAACTCCAACTACAGCCCAGTGTATCTGGAGTCGACATGACTTAGCGCGACTTACTGTGGTATGATCTCCATTGCAAGGGGTCAGTGGGAGAAACTATCCCATCAACTTCCCTTAGGCCAGGTCTACGCTATATCGAAAAGCCGATTTAAGACACACAACTCTTCCCATCAACCTGCCTTACTTCTCACAGTAGTGAGGTGTGCCAGGGTCAACAGTAGAGCCCCGATGGTTTGATTTAGCACATCCCCACTAGGCACACTAAATTGTACCCCGAAGATGGACCGCGATTGAGTCAATCTTCCGGTAAATATACTCTTACTCCTTGCGATCCCCTGGAGAACGGGGGTCGACAGGAGTGTGATCAATAGTCAGTTTAGTGCATCCCAGTAGACCTGCTAAATCGACCCCCTGGAGATCGATCTCTGCAGCGTCGACCCCCAGGTAAGTGTAGACAAGCCCTTGGTGCACACATTTACTTTTTTTACTCTTGCTTTTTTAAAGGAGCCACAAAAAATTTTTGACTTCAAAATAAAGGCTCATCAGCCTGACATGGGTGAGGACCATGCAGGTAGTTTCAGCAATATGCCAGGCGTGGCAGGCTTGGAAGTAGCAAAGTTAAAGTTATCTACAGAATTCTTAGAATTCAGTTAAAGATGAAGTTATCAGTTACAGGTAAAGTTACGTGCAGAATTCCAGTAGAACCCCATTCTCAGTTGCTCACACTGGTTTGAAAAATTCTCCTCCAGGTTTCCGTTTCTGGCTCAGGCAGGAGCCCATTATGGTAATATCTGGGGTTCTCAGGAGTCTGACGCAGAGCTTGTAGCAAACCTCACACCTGGATGTTTTTCTAACTGATCTTCATGAATTCCCAGCAGCAGTGGAAATGGTGAATTTCCAATGAACTTTTCATGCCCCTCTGGCTACTCTTCACCATTTCCTGCAGCATCACTCACCCCAGACCCCGCTACTCACATGGCAACGGAAGGATTTGGCATGGTGATCTTTCCTTTCCAGATAACCTTTTGCACTCAGGAGAGGCTAGGGAAAATGAAGGGCATTTAGGAGTTCGTTCTAATGACAGGGTAGGAGACAGGTGATACGCCTGCCCTTCCTCTTCACTGCGAACAAAGCACAGATCTCAAAGCGCTTCACAAAGGCAGGCGAGCAGTAATGCTATTTTACAGATGAGGAAACTGAGGCATAATGCAGTGACATGGCTGACAGAATCACAGCACTCAGCACTGGTGTAACTTCACTCCCACTGCAGTCCATGGAAGAACTCTCAGGGCAAGGTTAGGAGGCCCTGATAGGATAGGATGGCCTAGAGGACAGGGCAGTGGGCTGGGAGCCAGGAGCCCTGTCTGATGCTCTCACTACTCTTACTCCTTCATTTGCCTGTTCTGCCCACAGACGGCTTTCCTGAAAATTCTGGAACTGGGCAGATGCAATAGAGACAGAGAAACACTTTGATTTGAGCACAGGATCTTGCTTCGCTCAGCCAATTTTTTAAAAACCATGATGTTTAAGAAATAGATATGGGGACAGAACTGGTAGGGGTTGGAAGGCAGAACCGATGTCCAGTTGGGATAAAATTAATTACTAGGCAGGTGGGTGGGCAGATGTGGGAATGATAACAGACACACACGCATGCACACGCACACTTTCAGACTAAGTTCATATCTGGCTGGCACATTCTAAATTAAAAGAAAAACTGTGCAACCGATTCTGAAGTTCTCAGTTTATGTTTATCAGTTGTCTTCCCAGAATGCTATGTTTGTTTCCTACAGACAAATAGTAACAGTACGAAAGCTCATCACCTAATAAATCATTTTGTTAGTCTTTAAAGTGCGACGTGACTGCTGCTTTGTTTTCCTACAGGTGAAGGAAGCAGAAATTTTGAGGTGACCCTGATCCCGCAAACACTTATGCCTGGTGCTTAACTTTAAGGGAGTGGTCCAGGCCCAGATTCTTCAAAGCTATTTAGGTGCCTAACTCCCAAAAGTCTTTGGCCCACTGAAGTCAAGTTAAACGTTTGCAGCATATTGGGGCCTAAATCTGTGCTGCTTGTACAGTCACATGACATTAGATGTAAGAGTGATGCTTAATCACCACATTGTCTCTGCTCTTCATGTCAAGGCTGCAATGTCATGAGACATAACATGGGCTTGTAATTATTATTATCACTTAAGCCTAGGTGGTTTGTATATTTAGATACAGTATATCTGCATTTTGCTATTTGATACTTGTATAATTGTGGGTCATGGAATTGTAATGAAAAACGGTCACTGACTGTCATCATTATTATGCAGTTTGTCTAATCAGAAATGTGAGAGGTGTGCATTAGTCAAGTTGTTTACGACTGCAGACAAGGTTGGCGTTCCTGCAATAACCACGCAGTCAGGATTAAGACATTCCTATAAGCAAAGCAGGGAAATGTGGTTTAGATGAAATTACTATGAAGTGGGTGCACAGTGGATTGAATACTCAAGAGAAGTTATTGATGGCTTGCTGCAAACGAGAAAGGGGTCTCTCGTGGGGCCCTACAGGGGTCAGTCCTGGAGCTCATACTATTCAATATTTCTTTAATAACTTGGACAATGGAGTAGAAAGTAATCTTTAAAAATTTGCAGATGACACCAAGATGGGAGTAGTTGACAGAGAGGAAGCTGTGTTAGTCACCACTAACAAAACAAAACAGCAGTCATGTAGCACTTTAAAGACAAACAAAATGATTTAGTAGGCGATGAGCTTCTGAAGAAGTGGGTCTGTCCCACAAAAGCTCATCACCTAATAAATCATTTTGTTAGTCCCTAAAGTGTACATGACTGCTGGTTTGTTCTGTTACTAAGATGGGAGAGGTTGCAAGCCTTTTGGAGTGCAGGATTAGAATTCAAAACAACCTTGACAAATTGGAGAATTGGTCTGAACTTCAGTAAAGACAAGAGCAAAGTACTTCTCTTAAGAAGGACAAGTCAAATGCACAACTACGAACTGGGGGAGACTGACTAGGTGGCCACGAGACTGAAAAGGATCTGGGGATTAGAGAGGATCAAACCGAATATGAGTCAACTGTGTGACACAGTTGCAAAAAAGCCTAATATTATTCTGGGGTGTATTAACAGGAGAGCCACAGGTAAGGCATGGGAGGCAGTTGTCCAACTCTGCTCAGCACTGAGCTAGCCCCAGTTAGAGTGACGGGTCCAGTTCTGGGGTGCTGCACTTTAGGAAAGATGTGGAGGAGCCAGAGAGAGACCAGAGGACACCAACAAAAATTATAAAAGGTTTAGCGAACCTCATCTGTGAGGACAGATTTAAAAAAAACCAAAATAATCTAGGCACGTGTGATAGGATGGACTGAGCCAAAAGGCCCTCTGTTGTAGACCTCAAGGTTCTGCCACACCCATCCCACACAGGGAGCAGCAGAGAGGTCCTCCAAGTAGGCTAGCATGGCTGCACAGGAAGCAACCAATCAGGACCCAGGACGGCTATTTAAAAAGAAGTGGCAGAACTGAGCAGAGACAGTCCGTAAGGGTTGTTGGGCTGAGCTGCTACTAGGAGCTGGGAGGAGATGGACTGGATGCGTAGCCGCCTGAGGGAATTGCACACAGTCTCACCTAAGCAGGGGCAGGGACCAAGGGACTGAGAGGCTTCTGGCTGGCTATGAGAACTGAGCCTGGGGAGAGCCCAGGAGAATGGTGTGTCCAAGAGGGAAGCCTGGGGATGTAGCCCCATACCAGGGCTGAGAGTATTTAAAGGCAGAGTCCCAGGTGGGGCTAGAAAAACTGCCACAGAACTACAAAAAGGGGGTCACCAGAGAATAAAAAGCTACAGAGGCAGTGATCATGAGAGGTGTGTGTTGGCCTCATCATGAGAAAAAAAAGTCTATGGAGGGACCAAATAATAGTCATCAAATGTACAGCGCATCATCAGGGATCTACAACCCATCCTGGACAATGATCCCACACTTTCACAGGCCTTGGGAGGCAGACCTATCATTGCTCACAGACAACCTGCCAACCTAAAACAAATCCTAACAAGCAACTATACACCGCACCACAGTCACTCTGTCTCAGGGACCCATCCATGCAACAAACCTCGTTGCCAGCTCTGCCCACATATACACACCAGCAACATCATTACAGGACCTAACCGGATCAGCCACACCATCGTGGGCTCATTCATCTGCACATCTACCAATGTAATTTATGCCATCATGTGCCAGCAATGCCCCTCTGCCATATACATCAGACAAACTGGACAGTCTCTACGTAAAAGAATAAATGCACACAAATCAGACATCAGAAATGGCAATATACAAAAACCCATAGGAGAGCACTTCAATCTCCCAGGACACACAGTAGCAGATTTAAAAGTAGCTATCCTGCAGCAAAGAAATTTCAAGAACAGACTCCAAAGAGAAATTGCTGAGCTACAATTCATCTGCAAATTCAATACCCTCAGCTCAGGATTAAACAAAGACTGTGAATGGCTGGCTAAATACAAAAACAGCTTCCTCTCTCTTGGAGTTCACACCTCCAGATCTACTGATGACAATACAACTCAGCCTGCCTGACTGAGCTAACCTCGTTAGCCCCAGCCTTGCTCTGGCCTATTTATACCTGGCCTTGCAGATTTCCAGGACCAGCATCTGAAGAAGTGAGTTAACTCACGAAAGCTCATGCTCTAAACTTTTCTGTTAGTCTATAAGGTGCCACAGGACCCTTCATTGCTGCTACAGATCCAGACTAACACGGCTACCCCTCTGATACTTGACAAATGTATGAAGTGCTGTTATAATGAGGACAGTGGTCCGTTGTTCTCCATGTCCACTGCAGGTAGTGGAAACAAGAAGCAATGGGTTCAGTCAGTAGCAAGAGAGATATGGGCTAGATACTAGGAGAAACTGTCTGACTATAAAGAGAGTTCCGGTCTGCAACAGAGTCTTCCAAATATGTTGTTCAATCCACATCACTGGAGAGTTTTAAGAACAGGTTGGACAAACACCTGTCAGGAATGGCCCAGGTTTACTTAGCCCTGCCATAGCCAAGGAGACTGGACTTGATGACCTCTCAAGGTGCCGCTGAGCCCTGCATTTCTGTGACGCTAATGTTTTAAGTACCAGATTAGATTAAGATGATTGCTATAGATAGATTAAAGGATATTTTTCTTTTTTTTTTTTATTGTACCACTGCAGGGCAAAGGGAAGGTTTCTTGGATGGACTGGATATTCCCATACTCTAACATGGTCAGATGTCTTTTAATACTTCCTTTGAATCCTACACTTTCTGGGATACTAAGACTTGTTCTTTGGATAATAAAATATTCCTGTGATACTTTTTAACCCGTAAATTATGGGCAGGTGCTCTGAACCATCAATCTGGAATAACATCATGTTTTTCTAGAATAAAGATGACCTGGCATTCAGACACCAGTTCTGCAAACATTTCTGCCTCAGTTCACTCAACAGGATCATCCCCCTCTGTAACATGAAGCACAAACAGCGCCAAGTTAAGGTTGCTGTGTATGACCTGTGGTGTAGAGTCCCTGCAGTTGTGCCTTCACCTATGGGCGGAGAAGCAGAGGTTACATGCTCCTAAGTTACATCTACACTGCAGCAGGAGCAAGTTTCTCTCAAGCCAGTGCACTGTAAAAGCAGGGTGAGTGTGGCTGCTCACACCCACACTAGACTAGGCTAGGTGCTCAGACGTGGGGAGCCAAAATTATACACTAGCTATGCAGTGGAGAGATATCTAAAATTGCCTTAACTTCACATGTCCTTGCATTTGGGTTGGTGCCAGGTCTGTTGTTTAACAACGTTAAATTCTTCAAATAAATGTATACTTTTTGGTATCATTTTTCAAGGGCAGAAGCAAGCAGATTCTGTTTGCTTCCTGTGGCGGTACGTAGCATTTTTTTTTCTCCCTGAACTAGGGCAGCTGGTAGCAAACATCGGCCCCCTGTAATAATAAACTTGCTTCCCAAGCTGTAGCTTTAATGAAATGCACTGGAATGCAACATTCATTCTCTACTTGTAGCAAATAGTTTGAAAAACATTCTCCATCTCCCAGATTTGCTCATGGTGTAGTTGGGATGCTACAGGTTTTGTGAGCTGATGCAGACTTCGCAATTTGCATCTATTCCCTGAAAAATTTGAGCCTAAGGAAAGCGGATGCTAATGCAGGAGCCTGTGTTTGGATTGGTGAAGCAGATAATCCAAGATTAATTTCAGCTGACAAAAGAAATATATTATTACAGTGTCAAACTCTGGTGCAGCACTCGCAGCTCTGAGTGGGGCGGGAGATGCAACTCAGTGCCTTGTTTTCCTGTACGCAGATGCTGTTGAGCACTGCCTCTGTTTATAATGCTTCTGTGAAAGAGGTGGAAATACATGTGACAGCAGGACCCCTCTGACTACTTGGCTCCTGGCTAGGAGAGACCAATGAGACTATGTGAAGTAGAATCAGAATCAACTCTTAAACCCCGTAGGAGGGCTATTATATAGGTATGCAAAGGCGAAGCATCTGTTTGCAGCCTTGCACTTGTGACCTTTAAATAGATATGCAGGGCAGGCTGGAAGGAAATCCCTGGAGAGATTAAACCTGCTGGCCACGATTCATGACTGCCCTGCCTTGTATAGCAAGACCAGCGCACAGTGAGGGTAAAACGCTAGCGCAGAGCCATGGCTAATTGGATGCTCGGGGCCTAGTTCCGATCTGGTGTGCGTGGCCCTTTGGCAATCTCTGGGCCCCATTTGGCAGTGACAAAGAACATTTGCTTCCGATACTTTGGCTGGGGCAAGGCTGTATCGTGTGGTATCAAGAGCATCCCAGTACTGTTACCGCTTCGGTGAAGGAAAGGGCCCATGTTACTTTCAGCAGCCAGGGTTCTTCCTGTGTTTTAAACCCTGATAGAAAACTCACTGGGAGGCCACCCTTCTGATCTGGAGGGGAGTGGATCAGGGTCCCCGTTACCCATCCATTCATTAGGTAGGCATCTGGCCATTGGGAACTCGACTTTTAACCCTTGTCAGGCAGCAGCAGAGGGTAGTGAGTGACTCTCAGTGTCGGGGGAGAAAGAGCTTTCCCAACTCAAGTCTGAGCAGGAGAACAGCCTTTCAACTCACCTTCCACTGCCCCAAGTGGACCTGATTGTGGCTGACAGAAGAATATGTAGGTGGCTTCTTATTTCTTAAATTCTAGCACTTTTACCTGCCTGGGATTCTCTGCTGCACGTTCTACAGCCGCTGTGAGCTTCCACTGTCCGAAAGAGGCAAAGACCAGATACACAATTGAGGACAGAATTCAAATGCAGAGTGAAATCATGGCCTCACTGACCCTGATGGCAAAGTTCCCACTGACTTCACGATTGCATTCATGGGACCCATCTTCTAAACAGGGATTTAACATCTGTCACACTGATTGGGGCCTGGTCCATTAAGCATTGAATCCTAGAATACTAGAATTGGAAGGAACCTCAATAGGTCACCCAGTCCAGATTGCTAAGCAAGACTCATTCCCTCCTTGCAAAGAGAAGATGTTGGGGGATTATTGATGCAAGAGAAACACAGAGGGCTCTTAACTCTTTGTGCTTTGTGCTCTGAGACACAAAACAGCCACATCATGATACCATCTTCACACCATCAAATTTACATCCGTCTGTTGTGGAACAACATTCCCTGACAACACACACAGACAGCAGCAACATCACCCACATTGTGATGCCCTGTCAAAAGGCAGAAAATAAATCCTGACCTCTTTAAATTGTCCAGCTAGCAAAACAAACCCATGGGTGGAAAAAAATAATCAGAAGTATCTGAAACTTGGGAGCAGGTGACAGCTCTCAGAGAATAAGCAGTGGACACCAAGAAGGGGAGAAACACTCAACAAACGTGCCTCTTTAAAACACTCTACCAATGAAATATTAATCTTCACAACCTGATATAGATGCCCCATCCTTCCTGTGTTGCGCTTCAGTGTCACATTAGCTCAGCTCCCTGTCAAAACACATTCCATTTTGCTGCTGTCAGCAGAGTGGGCTTAACGTAGCTTAAGAAAACCATCTCAGAGTATTCTTTATACTTCATATATCATCTCCAACAAGCCAGATAGCAGAAAACAAGCTGCTACTGTGCAGATGATTATTGGTGATCATGTACGCAGGCAGGCCAGAGGACGGAAGAATAACACTTGATTTTCTTAAGATCCATTTATAGATGCGCGCAGAGAAGATGAATAATGCCACTGGGGCAGGAGGGTTTGGGGCGTGAAATTTACAGAACTCGTGAATTACATAAACATGACACAGAATTTCAATGTCGAGAAGAATCATACCAGAAAAAGCTCCATTCCAAGAAGCAACTTGTAAATGTTACTCACGCGTTAATAAAGACCTAGAGAATCACTGGCAGGTTATTTTCTTATGTCAGTGTTGAAAGAGGGTCACAGACATAAAAGGAGATACAACAGAGGTGAGGTGGAATAGATTAGGCCAAACAGCACTGTTATTAAAGTTAGATCAATAACTTCTCCTTATTAGTTCGTCCCATCTGTGATCTTTCCTCAAAAAGCTCATTTGATAACCTAAAGCAGGCAGTAAGTCACTCCCCCTTGCTTTTAATTTTATTCTGGGCAACCCTCTTTCTTTGGACACTATAGCCGTGTCTACACGTGCACGCTACTTCGAAGTAGCGGCACTAACTTCGAAATAGCGCCCATCACGGCTACACGTGTTGGGCGCTATTTCGATGTTAACATTGACGTTAGGCGGCGAGACGTCGAAGCCGCTAACCCCATGAGGGGATGGGAATAGCGCCCTACTTCGAAGTTGAACGTCGAAGTAGGGCACATGTAGACGATCCGCATCCCGCAACATCGAAATAGCGGGGTCCACCATGGTGGCCATCAGCTGAGGGGTTGAGAGATGCTCTCTCTCCAGCCCCTGCGGGGCTCTATGGTCACCGTGTGCAGCAGCCCTTAGCCCAGGGCTTCTGGCTGCTGCTGCTGCAGCTGGGGATCCATGCTGCATGCACAGGGTCTGCAACCAGTTGTCGGCTCTGTGGATCTTGTGTTGTTTAGTGCAACTGTGTCTGGGAGGGGCCCTTTAAGGGAGCGGCTGGCTGTTGAGTCCGCCCTGTGACCCTGTCTGCAGCTGTGCCTGGCACCCTTATTTCGATGTGTGCTACTTTGGCATGTAGACGTTCCCTCGCAGCGCCTGTTTCGATGTGGTGCTGCGCAACGTCGATGTTGAACGTCGACGTTGCCAGCCCTGGAGGACATGTAGACGTTATTCATTGAAACAGCCTATTTCGATGTCGCTACATCGAAATAAGCTACTTCGATGTAGGCTTCACGTGTAGACGTAGCTTATGTGTTTCCTGCAAGCACAGTAATGTAATACAGTTAGTGGCCGCACTCACAGAATTCTAAACAAATATCTTTGGTTAATTGCAGCAAACAAGGACATTCTCCAAACACTCACGGTAACAAGAACTTGGGGGATGCATCTCTGAAATACCGTGTGTCTGTTTTCGAACAGCAGCCTTTCAATTTGGGACAATCCCAAAGGACATGAAGGTTGGTAGGAAGAAACAAGGCATCCCTGCCAACATTTTGCTGTGAACTCTGTATCTATGTTGTTTTTGCAAAGCTGGTGTGTGAAAATATCAAATCATAACTTTCCGCTGGTTTTCGCTCTCTGACAGGGAACTTGTATTGCTTATAGTGGCTAGCATTATATCCCTCCAGCCCTCTGGAGAGATGTGATGGTTCATTTCCTTTTCCCAACCCAACCCACATTGTCAATATTGCCCTGCAGTTCAGTGGAAGAAAAAAGTGCTTTACATTTGTATTTATGAGAGATCTGTTTGTCTTGTCATTTCCTTTCCCAGTATACTGTTGCGGACAAAACTGCTTTAAACTAAAGGTTTGTTTTAAGCACGTTTCTTGCCCAGCTCCAAAGCTTCTCTGTTAAATTACAGGGATGTATACAAAGGGGTCCACCCTAGTTGTCTGGTGGGAATGAAGCTATGCTGGAAAATAAAGTCAGAGGCCATGCTCAGTTCTCACCCCTTGACCCACACCTGGGAGCACAGTGTAGAAGAAGTACAGCATAAGAGCAGCCATTTATGATTGGAGACGAAGGAGAGGGCCAGTCCTACCAGTATGGCTTAGCTGCCTGGCAACCTAGGACTAAATGAAACTAACAGATTTTTTGGAGCATGAGCTTTTGTGGGCAAAGACCACTGATGAAGCTTTTATGCTTCAGAAAAATCTATTAGTCTGTAAGGTGCCACAGGACTTCTTGTTGTTTTTGCAGCTACAGACTAACATGGCTCCCCCTCTGATACAGGACTCAGTTGTGACCCAGGGACATGTCAGATACATTCAAGCCCTTATATGAGATGCTCATCTGGTATCCAGGATGTTGGCATCTGAGATACTGTCTAGGGCGGGGCAAGCACTCAGTGGGCCACAGGCCAGATGTGGTTCACCCAGGCTAGCCATTGGTGGGCTGCCAGGCACTTTGTTTACCTGCAAATTCCCAGGTATTTCTGCTCACAGCTCCCTTTGTCCGCAGTTCATCATTCACAGCCTGTGGGTGGTTGAGGGAAGTGGTGGCCTGGCTCACACCACTTTGCTAAGCTCCCGTTGGCTGGAAACAGTGATCCATGGCCCATGGGAGCTGTGAGCAGAGGTAAATGAAGCATCTGGTGGTCCACTGGGAGCTAACCCTTGTGAACAGCCTGTGGGCCAATTATTTCCCACCCCAATCTAGGGTCACTGTTTGGCACCAGGACTGAGACACGAACAACAAGCAGGTGCAGATTCTATCCATGCAAACAAGGAGACAACAGCAGAGTGTACTGCACCTCTGACCATACACCTGAATGATCCTGGGTTACCTACAGAGATAAGAGGATCAGCTGCCTCCGGACCACTAAGATCCCAGGGGCTCCTTAAAATTCAGTCCCAGCAGACATCTTCTTGCTTAGTCTACTCAGCCAGAAAGCAAACCTCCTCCCATCCCTGAGGGCCTTCTCTGGCACAAAGAGCTGAACAGCCAATGCAAGGGCTGCCCGAGGAAGTACAGACTGAAGGAAGCCAAGCCCATGAATGGGACTTGGAAACATCCCTAGATGGGCTGTGGAAAAACAAGTCCTAGCTCACAGGAAAGGCCAGATCCCAGCAGTCAGTAGCATGGGGCTGTGAGCAGCAACCTGGTGAGGCCTGAAAAGAGGGAGAGGGCCTTTGAGTAAGGCCTCAGAGAGTCACCCAGTTGGAAAGAGAACAACAGCTGTGAGAATAGCCCAGGCTGGAGAGCCAGCAGTGTTGGAGGAGTTCACCTTGGCAGGCCTGGAGAAGGGGCTGTCTCTTTGTGGAGTGGGACAGCAGCAATGGGAAAAGGAATTCCTGTCCTTCCAGAGGACTGTAGCCTAGACTTTAGCCTCTACATCACAGGAGCTCCCCTGTGAACCTATGGGACTGTCAGCGTGGCTGCTGGGGCAGCACAACTCCAGAGAGGCCCTACTGTGAGGTGAGCAAGATACCAGCAGCCTGCTTAGGAGAATGGTTCCTGACATACTCCCTCCACACCGAGGAGTCCTTGTTTGCCTGACCTCTGAGTTCCTTTATCCTGTCCACCTTTTGTTATTTCACACCCTTCCTCCTGCTTCCCCATCTGGACAATTGGTGCTGGACATTTGTCAGTGTCAGTACTACGCTCTTTAATCACAGGCCCTCATCACCCCATCCCGCTCGACCTATGATGCCCCATGCATCACCTCCCTGTGAAAAGCTGGCATGGAAACTGTTAAACACTGCATTACCCATTGTCAACCTGCAGAATCCCATTGGGAGGCTGCTGCGCATACTTATCTCTATGCAACCAGGCTCTGCCCTTGCCCTGGCTCTAAAGAAATGCTAATTTCCCCCCACAGAATTGCCAAGAGGAGTTGGATTCAATTCCATCTCCTGCAGAGCACATCCCCTCTCCCTTCTCTCACTCCATGTCTACAGCTCCCCAGCTCCGGGCATAACACCAGTGCTCCGCTCCCCACTTCATGTGCTGAGCTTGTCCTGTCCTCCAGATCGAGCAGTGTAATCTAACCTTGGCATTTACCTGGTACTGAGTCACCAGAGAGTCCGGGTCCAAGATGGAAAAGGCAACCAATTTGTAATACGAACAGAGAGGAAGCCGGGCTAGTCTACACACTATCAAAACAAAAAGCAGTCAAGTAGCACTTTAAAGACTAGCAAAATAGTTAGTCTTTAAAGTGCCACTTGACTGCTTTTTGTTTTGAATTTGTAATACATGTGTGTAGTTCATTGTGTACTTCATTAGATGGACCAGCTCAGGTATGAATTAGTAACACTAGCCAGGGGCCAGTCCAGAATGGGTCTCCTGGACAATGACAGATTGAGTTATGTTCCCAGTAGCACCTTCCATACCCAGGGCCTCCCACTGAGCTTTAGTGTTCTTATGATCATGTGTCAGGGACTGCACGGCTACCAGAGACAGAGAGAAGGGGGAGTTTAGCATCCCGGCTCTCCCTAATTCAGCATTAGGGGCAACGGGCCACTTTGCTGAGCTGCCGTCTGAAAAGCCCTCTTGCTAACAATGTACACCAAGAAAGAGATGGAGGGAGAGCCAGGCGCTGCAGGACACTTTCCTACACTTACGGATTCCTATTTCTCGTGGTCATTCCTCTCTCCACTGAGAGGGGAGGGGAGATTGGGTCAGCCAGCATTCAGAGACAGAGAGACCTCGCACTGCTGCGGCTCGTGGTACTTCCTCAGAGTAGGCAGCAGAGGGTGCTGTAAGTTTAAAGCTACACTGGTGACTCTCCATGCATCCAGGCCCACGAATGTGGCAAACACAATTTTGTGGTCTACACCCAGAGCCATGCAGCACTGTCACAGGGCAGACAGATGCCAAACTAACTCGCTTGCCAAAGGGACGTGGGGAAGAGCCCATGTGAGCTGAGGATCAGTGCTGCATCCCGCTTTGCAGTGTGGACAGGCACCAGGTTTCTCTTCTCCCCCATTCTCGCAATCTGCTGTATTTGTGACGGACCCTCCCCGTCCCCCATGCTTTATGGAAACTGTATTATGGACATAAATATGCATACCTGGGAAATGCATGTTTGGACAAAGCATGGCTTGTAACCCATCAGTCTCACAGTTATCACCTGCTGGATCCGTAAGTCCTATTTCTGCGCATGTATCATTTTCGTAGTTGACGTTAGAAGAAGTGTCTGTTGATGTATGTTCCAAATGTATGTCTCTGAGAAGACTTCAACAGGAGGCTTGGCTACTCTATTGTGAGATTATGGCTTGCAAGGGGATAGCAATACATAGCCAACAAAGGGCTTTTTATGGAGGTCAATCCACACCTGAAGAACTTTGCTGTCTACATTCAGACTAATGAGCAAGCACTGGCTGATTGCCTAAAAAGAAAAGGAGCAAGTGATTCACTCATGTGACAGTCCCCATCTGGGGCTACGTCTACACTACAGAGATCTTTCAAAAGAAGCTCTTCTGGAAGATCTCTTCTGAAAGAACTTACTGAAGAGACATTATCACACCATTTTAGAGAGAGAAGTGGACAAGCTGACTTTTATATTCAAATTCGGCACATTAACACATGGTTTAAATCGTGATGGGAACTTTCTGAGTCACTATAGGGGCTCGTCTGCATACTTGGCTCAATCTAATTCTTGACCTTCCCCCCCACCCCTCCACTCTCTGATTTGCTCACCTTGATTATCTTTTTCTGATTTGTCCTCCTTGCTTACTATTTTTGGTTCTCTGTGCCTTAAATATTGAGTCTGTTCTGGTCTGGCTATGGTCTGAAGAAGTGGGTCTGTCCCACGAAAGCTCACCTAATAAACTATCTTGCTAGTCTTTAAAGTGCTACTTGACTGCTTTTTGTTTTTTTACTTTGAAAGAGTGCATCCACACACACACAAAAAGTGGATCTACTCTTTCGAAAGAGAGCGTCCACACAGCCCCAGCGATTCCTGAAGAACAGGCCAGGGATCAAAACAAAAATCAGGCCCCATGGGGACTGCTCTTTCAAAAAAAAAAAAAGCACCTGTGGAGTGTCGACACAGAGTTTCATTCAAAAGAAGCTTTCGAAAAGGGGCGCTCTTGCTGAAACGGGAAAGGAAGAGCGATTTCAAAAGGACCGCCACATTCTTTTGCTTTACTTTCCAAAGAACACTTTTTGTGTGTAGATGCTCCACAGGAGGTTTCGAAAGAGCCCTTTTCTTTTGAAAAATCTTTCGAAAGAGCTTGCTAGTGTAGACGCACCACTCAAGTGCAGTGCCTCTTTCACAGACTGTATTTGTGGCTCAGAACAATGGAATTCACTCCACAGGGGAAAGGTATAAAGAGGGCCCTGGGGTTCCCTCCACAGAGGAAAGGTACACAGGGGGCCCTGGGGTTCCTCCTCATCTTTGTCTTCAGCCTGTCTTGGAAATTGCTCTGGCCCCCAGTCCAGGTCCAAGGCACACTCGGGTTCAGCCCACAAGGATTCAAGTCTACAGGGGGATCCATATGTGGGCTGAGAGGGTTCTGTATGGGGCAATCTGGGTGCACAGGGGCTTGTTGGGGGCTTCCAGGTGCAAGGTGAATAGGACTCTGGAGAGGAGTCAAGGTGATAGTGGTTGAGGCTGAGCAGGGGGAGGCTGGGTGTGGGCGGAAGGGGCTCAGCAGGGGCATCTGGGTGGAGGGAACTGGAGTTTGGTGGAGTTGGTGGCAACCTGGGCTGCAGTGATCATGGGATGGTGGATTTCAAGATCCTGACAAAAGCAGGAAAGGTGAGCAGTGAAATACAGATCCTTGATCTCAGAAGAGCAGACTTTGACTTCCTGAGAGAACTGACGGGCCAGATCCCCTGGGTAGCTAATAGGAAGGGGAAAGGAGTTCAGGAGAACTGGCAGTATTCCAAAGAAGAAATATTGAAGGCACAGGACCAAACCATCCTCATGTGCAGTAAGAAAAGCCAATATGGTAGGCAACCAGATTGGTTTACCAGGGAAATCCTTGGCAAGCTTAAACTCAAAAGGAGTGCAAGCTTGGATAAATGATAGAGAAGGAGTATACAACCTATCGTTGGAGAATGTCGGGGAGTAATCAGGAAGGCGAAAGCACAACTGGAACTGCAGCTAGCAAGGGATGTGAAGGGTAACAAGAAGGGTTTTTACAGACGTTAACAATAAGAGAAGTTGATCAGGGAGGGTGTGGGGCCATTACTGAATGAGGGAGGTAACCTGAGGATGTGGAAAAAGCCAAAGTACTCACAGCCTTTTTTTGCCTTGGTCTACATGTAGAAGGTCAGCTCCCAGACTACTGTATTAGGCAATGTAGTATGGGAAGGAGCTGGGCAGCCCTCAGCGGGGAAAGAATAGATTACGAGCGATTTAGAAAAGCTAGACATACACAGATTCACGGATCTGGATTTAATGCAACCAAGGGTACTGAGGAAACTGGCAAATGTCATCGCAGAAACTTTGGCCATTATCTTTGAAAACCTGTGGAGATCGGGAGAGGCCCCAAAAGACTAGAAAAAGGCAAATATAGTGCCCATTTTAAAAAAAGGAAAGAAAGACAATCCAGGGAAATATAGATTGGTCAGCCTGGCCTCAGTCCCTGGAAAAATCACAGCTAGAATCCTCAAGAAATCCATTTTGAAGCACTTGGAAAAGAGGAAAGTGATCAAGAGTAGTCAACATGGATTCACCAAGGTCAAATCATGCCTGACCAATTTAGTTAACTTCTACAATGAGGTAACTAGCTCAGTGGACATGGGGAAGTCAATGGATTTGATATACCTTGACTTTTGCGAAGCTTTTGATATGGTCTGCCACAACATTCTTGCCCATAAGTTAAAGAAGTATGGATTGGATACATGGAACGTAAGGTGGATAGAAAGCTGGCTAGATAGTCTAGCCCAACAGGTGGCAATCAATGGTTCAGTGTCTGGTTGGCGGTCAGTTTCAAGTAGAGTGTCCCATGGATCAGTTCTATAGCCAGTATTGTTCAACATCTTTATTAATGACCTAGATGAGGGGATGGATTGCACCCTCAGCAAATTTGCATTTGACATGAAGCTAGTGGGACAGGTAGATATGGTGGAGGGTAGAAATGGAGTCCAGAGTGACCTAGATAAATAGGAGGATTGGGTCAAAAGTAATCTGATGAAGTTCAACAGGAACAAGCACAGAGTCCTGCACTTGGATGGAAGAATCCCAAGCACTGTTACAGGCTGGGGACTGACTGGTTAAGTAGTAGTACAGCAGAAAAGGACCTGTAGATTACAGTGGATGAGAGAATGGATATAAGTCAACAGTGTGCCCTTGTAGCCAAGAAGGCTAACGGCATATTGGGGCACATTAGGGCTACGTCTACACGTGAAGCCAACATCGAAATACGTCTACACGTTCTCCAGAGCTGGCAACGTCGATGTTCAACTTCGACGTTGTGCGGCACCACATCGAAATAGGCGCTGCGAGGGTACGTCTACACGCCAAAGTAGCACACATCGAAATAAGGGTGCCAGGCACAGCTGCAGACAAGGTCACAGGGTGGACTCAACAGCAAGCCGCTCCCTTAAAGGGCCCCTTCCAGACACAGTTGCACTAAACAACACAAGATACACAGAGCCAACAACTGGTTGCAGACCCTGTGCCTGCAGCATGGATCCCCAGCTGCCGCAGCAGCAGCCAGAAGCCCTGGGCTAAGGGCTGCTGCCCACGGTGACCATAGAGCCCCGCAGGGGCTGGAGAGAGAGCATCTCTCAACCCCCGCAGCTGATGGCCGCCATGGAGGACCCGCCAATTTCGACGTTGCGGGATGCGGATCGTCTACACGGTCCCTACTTCGACGATGAACGTCGAAGTAGGGCACTATTCCGATCCCCTCATGAGGTTAGCGACTTCGACGTCTCGCCGCCTAACGTCGAAGTTAACTTCGAAATAGCGCTCGACGCGTGTAGCCACGACGGGCGCTATTTCGAAGTTAGTGCCGCTACTTCGAAGTAGCGTGCACGTGTAGACACAGCTTAGGAGGAACATTTCCAGCAGATCTAGAGAAGTTATTTTTCCGCCTATTCGGCACTGGTGAGGCCTCATCTGGAGTACTGCATCCAGTTCTGGGACCCCAGTATAGAAAGGCTGTGGCTGCATTGGAGCAGGTCCAGCAGAGGCCAATGAAAATTATTAGGGGGCTGGAGTACATGACCTATGAGGAAAGGCTGAGGGATCTAGGCTTATTTAGTTTGTGGAAGAGAAGAGTGAGGGGGGATCTGACAGCAGCCTTCAACTTCCTGAAGGGGGGCTCTACAGAGGATGCAGAGAGGCTGTTCTCAGTACTGACTGATGGCAGAACAAGGAGCAATGGTCTGAAGTTACAGAGGCAGAGGTGTAGGCTGGATATTGGGAAAAACTCTTTCACTAGGAGAGTGGTGAAGCACTGGAATGCGTTACCTAGCGAGGTGGTGAAATCTCCATCTCTAGAGGTTTTTAAGTTACAGCTTGACAAAGCCCTGGCTGGGATGAATTAGATGGGGTTGGTCCTGCTTTGGGCCAGGGGCTGGACTCAATGACCTCCTGAGGTCCCTTCCAGCTCTAGGATTCTATGATTCTATGAAAAGAGCTGCTGACCCCTTCTGAAAGTTCCAGCCCAAGGCTATAGAACTGGAAACCCTACTGCGGCGACACTAGGGCAATGCTGAATTCAGACTTGGAGCAGGCTCCTGTGATGATAAGAGCACTGGAAGTCTGATCTTGTGAGAGGAGTCTAAAAGAGCTGGAATTGTTCAGCCAAGCGAAACAAAGGCTGAGAGGTAATTTGATTGCTCTTCAGAAATACGCTGGGGGTGGGCGTACACATGAAGTAGGGAGAAGAGTTATTTCAGCTGAAGGACAACAGTGGCACAAAACAATCAAATGTAGTAGACTGACTATGGAAGAAAGTAAGCTGGAAATTGGATGGTTCTAAACCTCGGAGGAGTGAATTTCTGGACCAGCCTTCCCATATAAGGTGTGAGGTGAGACATCTAACTGGTTTTAAGAGCATCTTGCCTCAGTTTATGGACATTATATTACACTGGGTGGGGATCTGGACCCAACCACCCATGACGTCCTTTTCAGCCCTGTATTCAAGTCGCTTGGCCATCACACGACATCCTAAAGAGTGAGAAGACGGCAATGCCAGCCAGTAACGTCTGTGCACCAAGGGCAGAGGATGGGAGATCAGCCCGTGCTCCCCTGCTTGCAGAACCCCAATAACAACATTTAGGGGAGTCCCTGGCTGATTCCAGGTAGCCTACTCTGGCTTGATCCTCCCAGCCCGGATGTCCGAAAGATTGTCTGGGCACCCGTCCACCTTCCTAGTGCCTGCCGAATGAGCGGGCTTAGGGACTGACCTCAACAGGAGATTGAAGTGGCGGGGAATATAAGCAGTGATCACTGGTGGTTAACAGATGGGTGTAGAAAGCTGCCTTCAGCCAGCAGAACAACAGATGGAGCAGGGCACATGGGCTAGAGCAGCAGTTCCCAAACTTTTTCCAGTCGTGGAACACTTGGATATCACAGCATTCTCTACAAACCACTTTATCTTTTTTTACATCATCATACTAACTATGAGGAACATTACTAGTGGAAAATATTTCATAGTAATATTGATTAAAATTAATTTACAGAAAATGCAACTCAACAAATACTAATGAAACCAGAGATTAACAAAACAAATATAGCGGGGCCAACAGATAAAAACATCCCCAAATTTACATTTTTCCCCTGAGAATGGGAAAGAGACCGCCATTACTCAATTTCAATGGCGGAACACTTTGCCATAGCTCGCGGAACACCAGTGTTCCGCTGGAAGATAGTTTGGGAACCGCCGGGCTAGGGGATCAAGGAAACATGGACCTGACCCAAAGCACGCTGAGTCTTTCTACAGGCCCCAAAGGCTTTGGACCAGGCCTCAGGTGAGGTACCTGCTCAGACACAGAGTGGTGTCCGAACTCTCATCCCACTGGCAAACCTGATAAATCGCCCATGTCAGCAAAAAGCGAGGCATTTTTCTTGCTCATGTCACATTTTTTCCAAGAAAAGGAAAGCCTGTATGAGGGAAGATGGGTGGCTTTACGAGAATGCAGGAATCCTGCCTCCTAGGCCTGTCTATCGTTCCTGATGCTGCTATTCATCCTTTCTTTGACCTGAGCCAGTCACAGCTCCCCGTGACTCAGTTTCCCCATAGATGCAAAATACTTCCCTCCCTCTCGAGGCCATTGAGGCCCAGTTCATGCAGGCTTGTCAAACACTTTGGGATTGCCCAGTGCTAGAGGAGGGAAGCATATTTTCTGTTTTAAACACTGAAAGGAAAAACTTTCACACAAAAAGAGCAAGCTTCTGTCGAGGGGATATTCCTGAACACACACAGTGCTGGAGGAGGCGGAAGGAGAACATCACTATGTACAGAAGGGGAAATGCACAGGTTTCTCCCATGTTCATTTTCATAGCTGGAACAGAAAGACGGAGATTCAGCCCTGCACAGCCGTGGTAGCCAGAATTCTACACCCTCATTTTCTCTCTACCCACATCTTCCCCTCTGTCTGCGTTTTCCACCCAGCATCCCCTTCACAGAAATGTTAGGTGGCCCATCGTTTGTTTTCTGCCTTGGTCTTAGCCAAGCTTAGACAGGGATCCCAACCTGGTCAGCACCAAAAAGCACCGGCCCAAGCAGTGTGCAAAAGGTAGAACCGCAAAATACTCTTGCTTCCAAACAAAAGAGGCCTTCTTAGTTTTCTTGCTAGCTAGAGATGGTCAGGGTACACTGGTTCCTTTAATTACTTTTTTAACACAGCAAGAGGGAGCGGAACAGGGGTGAACATGCTTTAAGCAAACAAACCACACTGCACCGAGGACCTGCAATCCCTTTGCTAGAAAATTAATTTGAAATTTAGGGGTTGGTGTGTTTTTTGTGGATCGGGGAAGGGCAGTGGGAAAAGCAGGATGAGCTGCTGCCCTTTGCAAGCAGAACTGTGTGCTTACAGGGGGTGAAGCAAGGAAGCTGCTGCCAGGCAGGGGGAGGAGAAGAAGAAATGGTATTTTTAAAAGCATTTGTACATGAAGACGGGAGATTCATTATTGATAGCTCCATGCGCATGCAGCCCAGGGGAGCAACCATACTCCTGCTGCAACTCATGCACCTTAAATATTCATGATGGTGGCAGGGCTTTTTCCTGTCCTTCCTCTTTTGTCACGCTTTGTTTTACTGCCCAGGATTCCGAGCCAGCGCTCCTGCCCAATAGGCTGAAAAGAGCTGTCTGCCTTCCCCCGCTGCTGACAGCAGGCTGAGGGGATGTCTTCTCCCAGCAAATGAAGAAGTCAGAGAGCTTTCAAGGCGGAGAATTAAAGCAGCCCCCTGTGGCCGGAGGAAAAACAAAAAGCAAATGTAAGCCTGGCACGTTTCCTGGATATGTGTTTATTTGACAGTCCCGCATGGACTGCTTCACTAGGAAAGGGCTTTTTTAGTGCTTTTGTGTACAAAGGAAAGGAGGGGGTGCAACACGGATCCCAACGCTTACTTTTTCTGATCGTTTTGGGGTACAGTTACCTAAAGTGGGACAGCCACTTGCCGTTAGCTTCAGCTGTTAGCTCCTTCCTCAGCCACAAGCACACTGGTTCTCAGGGTTTGTTTTAATGGGGTCACCGGGGCTGGCGTTTGACTTGCTGGGGCTCAGCAAACACAAAGGCTTCAGCCCTAGGTGGCAGGGCTGAGGTTACAAGCCTCCCCTGGGTGGCTGAGCCCCTTGGCGCCCTGGCTTTGTTCCTCCTCCTGGGGTCATGTTGTAATTTATGCTGTCAAAAGGGGGTCATGGCACAATGAAGTTTGCCCCTTGCACTAGGGGCTCCTTTCTAGGTCCGGTCTACAATTCCAGCAGTCCAGCCAACGTGGGAGGGGACGGGGGCAAATTAGTAGGGCCCTTTTTGAATGCTGTGGGAGTGTCACTCCACCGCTCCGTGTGGCTCCTGAGGGCAGGGTACCGACACTAAAGGCTGCCCGCCCTCAGCCCCAGCCCTTCTGCTGGGTGTGAAGCCAGCCCCCTCACACACACACACTCACACACACACACACACACACACACACACACACACACACACACACACACCCCTCGCCCCCAGACCCACGGTGGCTCTCTGCCCCACTGAATTCCAGTCACACTAGGGCATAACCTAGGGAGGTGGTGGAATCTCCATCCTTAGCGATTTCAAGGCCCAGCTTGACAAAGCTCTAGCTGGGATGATTTAGCTGGGGTTGGTCCTTCTTTGAGCAGGGGGCTGGACTCTGTCAGCTAGAGGGGTTGAGTTCCCAGCCTGAGCCCGCCCCCACCAGATCTCATTTCCCTAAAAAAAAGGGAGCGGGGAACCCTCCTATCTTCTTCCATGGCTCCACTCCTGCCCGCTGGCTTCTCACTCTACTCCTAACTCAGCAGGGGAGCAGCTTGCTGCTGAGCCAAAGCAGACTGGGCCGGGAAAAATTCCAGTGCTGCTTGCAGGACAAAATCCTGGACGTTTTTAAAAAACCCAGCTGGTCAGAGATTTAATGGCTGAAAAGGAGGATGTGTCTGGGAAAACCCGGATGAACGGTAACTGTAGGCACGAGAACAACAAGAAGTCTTGTGGCACCTTGTAGACAAACAGATATTTTGGAGCCTAAGCTTTCGTGGGCAAAGACCTGCTTCATCAGAAAAAAAAAGCTTAGGCTCCAAAATATGTTAGTCTATAAGGTGCCACAAGACTTCTTGTTGTACTTGAAGCTACAGACTAACACGGCTACCTCTCTGATCCTAGGCCCTAGGTTCCCTCAGCCCCCTCCCCCTTGTGCATCCTGTTCCTACTGGGTAAGCAGGGACTGTTTCCCATCTGCCCCCTCCCCATGGCACTTCCCTGCCTCTGTGGCTCGGTAAGAGGAAAGATCTGGTTCAAGGAAGTGCCCAGGGTTCTGTTTGGGAGTAAGTCCTGCATGGCAGCGGGAAGCTGCAGAGATGCCCCAGAGCTATGGCCAGAGCAGCCTGTGGAACCAGCTGTGACTGCTGGACATCACAGCTGGGTGCCCCCCAAGGGGGTTTTACATGGGAGCTGCAGCAGCTGGGAGGGGAACCTGAGTAAAGGGGCTCCGATGGGAGACGCTAAGCGAGCCTGGCTTGGAAACCCACAAATCCTTACCTGCTTGAATAGAGGCCAGGCTTGAGAGAGCATCCCAGGCACCAGGCCTGCAGAGCCTTGACTCTCCGTGGGTCTGCCTCCTGAACCCAGGCAGGAACAGCTATTGCTCACTGTGAGCTGCAGCTCTTTAATCCACTGCACCTACCGTATATGCAACCTTTCCCTTTCCTACCAGCCTCAGTGGAACCTTGCCCCAAGCCATGGGCGCAAGTGGTTACGGAGCCCGCCATGGCTAGCGCCTATGAACCCTGCTGAGGAAGCAGCTGCTGTGCTTGCCTCCAAGAGGTGGCATATTGGGCACGTAACTAGCACCCTGGCGCCTGGGGTACAGAGTAACCGCAATAATTACACCAGGGCTGGAGGAGCCCCAACATGCACATATGCACCAGCTGCTTTGGGTGTGTAATTTGATGCGCACAAATGTGTGTGCCTGCTCGTGTACTTTAAATGTTTCTACAATTGTTTGTGTGACCGTAGCCAGGTCACTTAACCTCATTGCTTTAAATTTCTCACATCCGTAGAAGAGGAGAACCACACCTCCCGCCCTCGGACACACTTTGATAATGTTTCTAAACTAATGAACGGTGCTGCCTAAAACGGCACATATAACTATTCCTGACTGCTGGTTTCCTGCGGCTCAGCCCTCGAACACCTGGACTTGAATTCGTTTCACCACTTAAATCTGCCAGGCCTCATCAAGTCATTAGCACAATGAGTCTGTGTCCGTGTCTAATCAGGAAGACAGTGGAGAGATGTTGACCAGAGGCCCTCCTTTGTGGCAGGCATTGCTACAGACCCAGTCAGATGAAGTTATCAGGTGTTTTCAAGTGCTAATGCAAATGCCACAGTGTCTGAAAATACCCCCAGGCTAATGCTGCGTTAAATCCAGGCTCTGATTTGCTCCAGCCAGTTAATACACTATGGCCACCTATTGGAATAACCATGCACATTTGAAGGTGGAGCCACATGAGTGAGTCTCAGCGGACACTGTGAGTGCTTTGGAGTCAGAGCTATGGGTGTCTGGAATCCCAGTAAGGAATGAATGTTGTGAGAATATGGATTCCATCAGCCCTGCACTCTACTGATGCAGCAACGCATGGTGTTGGACAATCAGGTGGCCAAAGGAGATCGACCTGGAACACATCACCGACGAATGGCCATACCAGGAAGGATGAGCTGAAGGGCTGATGAGAAGCACAATCAGAAAGTAACTGAAATATTTCTCTGATGGATTATACCTTGTAGTGGGACGGCTGCCCCATTCCGACCAGAAGGGGCTAAACTAGGCAAGAAAGAGCCTGTGTACAGCCCCAGCCAATCAGAAAGGGGCATGGAGTGAGCCAATGAGAGGGCACTTTGCTGGCGCAACCCTGTTATAAGGAGCTGCTCAGCAGAGTTCCGTTCAGTGCTGAGCAGCAGGTGTACAGGACCAAGTCCCAGGGAAGGAGAAGTACCTTGGACAGAGCAGTGCTGGGCAGGCTGAGGGGAGTTCGAAAGGGAGGCTCTGACCTGATATCCTCTGGTCTGTGTCCTTGATACAAGGGCCGAGAAGATGCAAGGGATCATGAGGAAGTGCCCCGAGAAGCAAGAGGAAATATAAGAGAGAGACTCTACACTCCATGCTCCACCATGCAGAAGAAAGAACCCTAGAAACATGCAAGTTTTACACCACTGATGGACTGTTTAACCACACAGCTCTCGGCAGCGGCCACTCAGTGTTTGCCATGCCTCAAAACCGTGCCTCTGGGGAAAGGAATGCATTTCAAAATAGTCATGTTCCAAGACGGGGTGAGCAAAGTGGGGGGTGGGCTCCCCTGAGGGATGTGAAATTTAGTAAGGGGGGGGTGCCACACAATCAGCTGCTGGGTCTCAGGCTCATCCATCTCATTAAAAGCGTGGAAATATTTGACTGTTTTAATTTATGTGTTTTCACAGTTCTATACCAATTAATAATGTTTTACATTCTATAGACTTATTTTCTTACACACCCCAAAAGGGTTTGGTTGTGGTTTTTTTCCCATATGAACATAACCAAAATTTCTGTCGGATTGGATTACATTAGACAGGTTGGAGAGGCCCTGCTAATTGCAGGGATGAAAAATGGGGCCCCACATAAATAGTTTGCTCACCCCACTTCTGAGACCTTAACCCAATGCCCACGCCATTCTTTTTAGGTGACAAAACTGAGGACGTGTCCCAGACTGACGTGTCACTAGGAGGTGCAACAGAATGATAAATTAAGGAGGCATAAGTCACCAAAACCAGATGGAATTCACCCAGATGTTCTGAAGGAACTCAGATGTGAAAACTGCAGAACTATTAACTCTCATATGTAGCTTATGGCTAAAACTGTGGACCAGGTGACCAGTGAATAGCTAAAGTAACGGTGATGTCTAAAAAAAAGTCTCCAGAGGTGATCTTGGACATAAACAGTCCAGCAAGCCAAACTTCCATCCCAGGCAAGCTGGTTGAAACTCTAGTAAAGAACAGAATGATCAAAGATACATAAATGAATGCAACATGTTGGATAAAGAGTCAACACACTTTTTGTAAAGAGCAATCATGACTCACTAATCTATTAGAATTCTGTGAGAAGGTCAACAAACACACCAACAAGCTTGGGCCTGTCGACACAGTGTACTTGGCCTTTCAGAAAGCCTGTGACAAGATATCTCACTGAAGGCTCTTAAGTCAAATAAGTTTTCATGGGACAAAAGGGGGCCAGCTGCTGGTTAAAGGACAGGAAACAAATGGTAGGAATAAACAGTCAGCTTTCGCAGGGTCCCCCGGAGACGTGTCCTGGAACAAGTACGTTCAACATATTCATAAGTGAACTGGAAAAAAGGGGTAACCAGTCCGGGGACAAAGTTTGCAGACAAAGTACTCAAAGCAGACTACAAAGAGTCACAAGAGGATCTCATAAAATTGGGCAGCAAAATGAGAGATGAAATTCAGCATCAATAAATGCAAAATAATGTACTTTGGGAAACAACCACAAATATACATAAAAATGGTGGGAAAGAGATCTGGAAGGCCCTGTGGATAGTTCTCAGAAAACATCCCATTAATATGCAGCGGCTGTCAAAAAAAACCTAACAGGATGTTTTATAAACTATTAGGTAAGAGAGATAATAAGACAGAAAATATCATAATGCCAGTCTAAAAATATATGGTATACCCATAACCTTGAATACCGCGTGCAGTTCCAGTCACCTGATCTCAGAAGAGATATATTAGAACCGGGAAGGGCACAGAAAAGAGCAACAAAAATTATCCTGGGTACGGAACAGCTTCCATCTGAGCTGAGAATAAAAAGACCAGGACTGTTCAGATTGACTAGTGTGGAGAAAGTGAATAAGGAAGTGTTATCTACTCCTCCACATAACACAAGAGCCAGGGGTCTCCCAGTGAATTTAATAGGCAGCAGCTTTACAACTAATCCAGGAAGTAATTCTTCATACAACACACTCCCAGTTGTGCAACTTGTTGCTGGGGGAGCTTGTGAAGGCCGAAAGTATAACTGAGTTCAGAAAAGAATTAGATAGAAGACAGGTCCTTCAATGGCTATTAGCCAAGATGGTCGAGTGCTCTCAAGACAGGCCCAATGCAGGGAGTTGCATGGGGCAGGATGCAGCTGTGCTGGCAGAGCTGAATGGAGAGGGAGCATTGCAGCGCAGTCGTGATCAGCAAGCATTGACTTCTGGTCTTGACTCTGCCATTGACCTTCTACGTGAGCCAAAGCAATTAATTTCCTCTCCTTCTGCCTCTACTTCTGCCGCTGCCCTTTCACTATTTACACTCTAAGGCTGTGGCTACACAGGGATAAAATACCCCCGTCTGGACCAGGTCAGCTGACTTGGGCTCATGGAGCTTGGGCTCTGGAGCTGAAAAATCACTGTCCAAACGCTCGGACCCTGGGAGGATGAAGGGCCCCACAGCCAAACCCTGATTCTCTATCCACACAGTGATTTTTAGCCTCACTGCCCAAGTCCTGTGCACCCCCATCTATGGATGCACACTAGCCACGCCCGGACATGGGTCTTATCTCTGCGTGCACATACCATCAGTCCTTCAGGCAAGAGACCACCTCTGACTGCGTGTGCGCACAGGGCCTCACACAGGAGGGCCAAGAGTTCATGGGACACTACCCCTTGCTCCAGCCCAGGGTGTTGATTTCCAAGATCAGCTCAAAATTAAAAATACATCCCTCTGATTTCTTTGATCAGCCCACTCCCAGAGCCAGTCGAGTGGAGCAGTGGGCCTGGGCCCAGAGCTGACAGAAGGACACTGGGCGGCTTTCTCTGGAACACCTCTAATTCAACACCACAATGGTCACCGTTCGAAAGCAAGGGCCTGCCTGTGATCAGTCACATGGTATACCCCAGCACCGCCCTGGTAGGAACCAATTGTTAAAGCAGTGTGAGACTGGAGGCAGCTGATAAGCCTCAGCTGGCTGATAGACATCAGCTGCCCAGTTATCAGGGGAGTACAGAAATCAAATAGAGCTTGATTTGCTAGTTTCAGCTTTTCATATATCCTGGGGAAAGAAAAGAGAGGTGCCGAGGGAGGGGACAGAAGAGTCTTTTCCAGTGCTTTAGGGCATCAGATCTTTTTGGTGATGATTTCTACGTTAAACAATTATTCTGGCCATTTGTGGCTGCAGAGAACTGCAGCTGGTGGTGCCTTTTTCAGGGTAACACTGAAAGCTGCAGTGGTAGAGAGAGAAGGCAGACCCCCCCGCCCTCTGCTGCCAACTCTGCCTGGAGAAGTCAAGTGACAGCACAGCAGTGACTATCATTCCCAATACAACAGATAAGCGCAGAAATAAATTCTCAGCCAAGCAAACATCAATAACATCACACCGCTGCTGGCGCAACTAAGCACAGGCCCCAGAGTTCAGAGCAAGAGGCTCACTCCTCCACTTCGTCATGCTGGAGTCGTAATGAAGACAGACAATGGCCTGCATCCTAAGCCAGCTCTTCTCAGACTCAGCACTCGCCTCGAACCAGACTGCTGAGTAGGACATCAGCTGGCCCCAGCTGCCGGACTGTACTGGGACTTGGCATTTCAGCAGAAGGAAAGCTCCTAGGGAGCCGCTCTAAGAGTGTTTGTTCTTGAGCACACTCCAGACCCCTAGAAGGAGCCTGCCCACATGGAAAGGTGGGGGCTGAAGTTACACGGCTACTCTGTCTCGTCCTTTGGACACTACAAAGGACGGCTCAGGAAACACAACTCTCCTTGAGTATCCAGGAGCGGTGTCCAGCTACTTTCACGATGCGTGGGAAGAAAGGTACAAGAAAGCATCCTCTGTACAGGCTCTGGCACACAGCAGCCCCTGAAATGTTGGCCTGGCACACAGCAGTACTGTCAAGAGACTGGCTTTTATTTCCTGGGGGGACTCAGCTGGCAGGGTCAGGGTGAGGAAAGGGGGCTGCCCAATCATATGGCAGGAGTTGGTATCTATTGACTCCCCCAGCTACTGTTACATGCACCCGCCTGCAGGAATTTCTCACTTCCAAGGTGTCAGACACGCCAAAGGAAGCAGGCAATGGCTCCATCCTTCTCCTGCACTGGCCGGCCACACAAGGACAGTCTGCCACATCTTGGGGGAGTGTGACCTTTGGGATGCAGTGTTACGCCTCGAGGTTTGAGGTAGAACACTGCCAGCGAAAGTGCTGGGCTTTGTCAATACACTGTCGACAAAACCCATTTTGTGTTAACGCTGCATGAGTTTTGTCGACAAATCTCTCCAGTGTAACCATAGCCTAGGATGGGTGAACTTGAGTGTTTGGTATTAAATGAGGACATTATATCACAGGCATTGCGTAAACTTGGTGGGATGGTGATAGTCAGTGGGACACCATAATACCAGGGTATAAAATATATAGAAATGACAGTTGTGAGTGTGGATGGAGAAGTGGCAATATATGTGAAAGAAAACAGTCAAATAAAGTTAAAATCTTAATGAATCAAACAGCACCATAGATTTGCTACAGACAGAAGTTCCATGCGTGACTAATAAGAGTAACAATAGGAATATGCTACTGACCACCTTATTCCAAGCTTGGTAAGATTTACGTGATGACATACCTACCAGCATCACAGATAAAATCAACATAGTATGGGAACAGATTGCACCAGTCTACACAAAGACCAGTGAGGCTTGTCTGGGTGTCAAGGACAGGAAGAGGAGGAAGGAGTGGACTGAGCTTGATACATGAAAAGCCATCGAAGAGAGATGGGACATAAAGAAGAGAGTGGTAGACGCTAAATCAACCAGAATTCAAAAAAAGATACAAGCAGAATTACAGAGAGGCAAACCGAAAAGTGAAGAAGCTAGTGAGGGCAAACAAACCAGCTTTCCTGAAGGACCTTGCAACAAAACCTGAAGATGCAGCTAGTTGAGGGGAACAAGGAAACGTGTACAGAATCACCAAGATTGTTTGTGGCAAGTATGGCAGGACAAGTACCCCCATCAAGGACAAACAAGGGCAGTTATTGACAACAGAGAAAGCACGCTGGAGAGAACATTTCAGGGAAGTTCTGAATAAACCACCACCTGAAGAAGCAGCGGACATCCAGGAAGCTGACGAGGACCTTGACATTAAAATTGATCCACCAGAGAAAGAAGAAATCAGTGCAGCCATCAAAACCCTGAAAACCAGCGAAGCTCCAGGACTTGACAACCTGAACGCGGCGTTGTTCAAAGCAGACCAAAAACTTGAAGCCACCATTCTCCAACCACTATTTACAGCAATTTGGGAAGGACAACAGATACCCAAGGACTGGACCAAAGGAATCATCATCAAGATTCCCAAGAAAGGAGCCCTCACTGACTGCAACAATTGGTGTGGGATCACCCTTCTGTCTGTGTCTAGCAGTATTCTAGCCAAGGTCATCATCCAGCAGGTCTCAGATGCTGTCGACAAGTCTCTGAGGAATGAACAAGCCAGATTTTGCAAGGGAAGGGGATGCATAGACCAGATTTGCACCCTGAGAAACATCATAGAGCAGTGCACAGAGTGGCAGAGATAGTTGTCTGTAAACTTTGTCAACTTTGGGAAGGCTTTTGACAGCATACACAGCAAAAGCCTTTGGCACATTCTGAGAGCCTCCAGAATCACTCTACAAGTGGTCCGGCTCAGCTAGAGTTTTTATACCAACTTTACCTGCAGCTTGGGATACTGCAATCCCTCTTTCGAAGTCAAGACTGGGGTCAGACAGGGATGCGTCATGTCTGCACTACTCTTCAACAGGGTGATCGACTGGGTGATGCTGAGAACAGCAGCAGATGCCTCAAGGCGTATCAGATGGACACATTTTTCCACAATGGAAGACCCTGACTTTGTGGATGACCTTGCGTTGCTTTCCCACACCCATCAACACATACAGGCAAAGACACGACGCCTGTACACCTTTAGACGCCAGGTTGGATTAAGAGTTAGCCAAGAGAAAAAAAAGCGGAGATTATGACTCTCAACATAGAATCACCAACACCAATCAAGATAGAGGATGCTGACTTACCCAGCACAGACTGCTTTATGTACTAAGGCAGCATCATCCGCCATGATGGAAGTCCTAGAGCGACACTCAGAGCAGGCTAAGCAAGGCCAGAAATGTCCTCAGAAGTCTGAGCAATGTGTGGAGGTCTACACAGTACAGTGTCCACACCAGCCTTAAGCTGTACCAGAGCTGTGTCATATCAACACGACTATACAGCTCAGAGTGTTGGTGGATGACAGAGTGCGACCTTGCCAAGCTCTCGTCCTTTCACACCACTAGCCTTTGCAAGATATTTTGCATCTTTTGGCTGAAGGCAATCTCCAGCCACGACCTGTTCCTGCAATGCCACCATGAGGCTATGACCACTGTCATCATGAGAGGATGCTGGAGATGGATAGGGCACATGATGAGAGGAAGGCAGATGCCATTGTAAAGGTAGCGCTTCACTGAATGTATGAAAGACGACGGAAACGTGGGAGGCCCAAGACAACATGGCGGTATACTGTTGAGGCAGACATGAAGAGAATGAACTACAACTGGGATACACCAGAGAACATGGTCGAAGACAGGCAGAAGTGGAGGACCTTCATTGTTGCCCTACATGCCAGCGGGCATAACAGGCTTTAACTAACTAGCTTACTGACCACCTGACTGGGATGGTCATGGTGACTAGTGAGGATACAAAAAAACAGAAAACCCAGCAATAACTATCCCAATATTGATTGGGAATATGTGGGATGCTAAAATAAAATCTCTAGACCCTGTTAATGACCACTTCTTGGAGCAGTGACTCCTAGAACACCCCAGGGGAGAGGCACTTCTTGATTTAGTCCTATTTAGCACACAGGATCTGGTCCAAGGGGTGAATATAGCTAAACCACTCAGTAATAACAACCATAATGTAATTAAATTTAACATGGTTACAAGAAGGAAAATACCAACGACAGCCACCACAGTCATATTTAAGTTCAAAAAGGGAAACGGCATAGAAGAGAAGATGCTAGTTAAATGGAAATTAGAAGGAATATTCACAAGAGTGAAATGCCTGCAAGTTGCATGGAAAGTTGTAAAAATAAAAAGCCCTAAGATAGAGGATCGAACGATATGCATACCCCCAAAAAACAGTCAGAGGGCTAAGAAATGCCACCTTGGCTAAACAAAAGAATAAAAGAGGCGTTTAAAGATGAAGAGGCATCCTTTAAAAAAACCGAAGTCCAATCCTAGTGAGGAAAATAAAAAAGAAGCATAAATTCTGGCAAGTGTAAAAATAGGGCTAGATGGACCATTGACCAGTATGGCTGTTTTTATGAAGAAAGAGGTATCTCTGGAAGTAGTTACACGCCATGGAAGGGAAGGAATCTGAAGACAGAGTCCGAGTGGGAAGTACCAGGTAAAGTTCAGTGGGAGACAAGAATAGCTAAAGAGAAACAGGAGACATTGTAGATTCACTTCTTGGCTCCAGGCACATCCCTGCTGATTATTGTCGGCTCAGGAAAGTTTCCGTCATTTCAAAGAATAGAACCCTGCCTCTGCTATGACGTAGGAAAATTAGAGGTAGGGCAGGCAGCAGTTAGGTGTGCAACAACTGGTGTAAAACTCTCCTTCTCCCCGTATAGGATCTATCCTTGGAATTCCTTTGGCCAAGTCAGCAAGGAGGGGAATGGAAACAGGACATTCTGTAGAGAGTGAAGCAGGGATAATAGATATGGAGATTTCCCAGCTAATGCAGTCCCAGCCTCTCCTAGCAGGGAGTGCTAGAGGGAGAGGGGCAGGAATGCTGGCGCTGGGGAAGCTCCCACCACTCGAAGCGTACACAGACGCCAGGCAGGTAAAACTGAAGTCACCAGGACATACATCACCACCAGGATTATCCAAGTCTCACACACACTCCCCATGAAAATCAATACTGAGTTTGTTCTGATGTTGGGTGCGAATTGTACATCTCTGGCCTTTGAAATAACTGATCTTCCCTGAGTCAGCTGATCAAAGCCTTGGCTAGCATGTACAAATAAATCAGCTCTTTTCAGCTCGGCCCTGCTCACTGGTGTCCTCTCCGCTGTCACATTTTGAGCACTCTCTGTTGTGAAAGTGCCATTTAAGAAGCGAAAAAAGCCAATGCTATTAAGGGAGAGCGCTCTCTACTGCTGATTGCCGCTGGAAACAGAGGGCTGGAGGCTTCTGTCCCAGAAGACTGTGCTCTCCTTATCTGAATCACTCTGCTAAAAGACAGGATCACTTATTAATTTAGTGAAAGTGCCTTCATTTGTATCCTTTGTCTGAGCTAATTGATTTGCTATCAATAACTCACATTGATTAGGCCTCTGGGCCTGGCAGCTGCTGGAGATGAAGAGGAGGAGAGCTACCCATACAGTCTTTGGAGCAGGGGCTCAAAGTCTGAGATGGTTTTACAGAAGCGACAACACCAAAGGACTGATGAAGACGAGAGCCTCCTTTCCCCCCGGAGCAGATGAAAGCAGGCACAGGTAATCCTTTGAGAACAGGAATGGATGGGCAGGTCCTCCACAGAGGCTCTTGGATGGCCTCGGGAAGAGTGTTAGACATTTCCCCCTGTGCCACTTAAACAAAAAGAAGTTTCCCAGTTCCACAGCAAGATGCAGGTTGCTTCACAAACCCAGAGAGTTCAGCAGGCGATGGTCAGCCCTGAGAAGGTGTTAAGCTAAGGCCCTTGGGCTCCTCGGGTGCTGGTGCCTCCCAGCAGACAGTGTTCAAAGGAATGGTTTAGGGGGAAGAGCCACACAGGGGTTCCCTGCCATTCCGCTCCTAGACTCCCCAGAAGGAAGCACTGTCAAGAGTGATTTAAGAGCACAGGACATAAGGCAAGATGCCAGTTATGCCTGCCTCAGTTTCTCCTTTCAGAAGAGGGCTGTAAGAGAGCTCCCAGATGCTCTGCACCTGGTCGGTACCCAGACAGAGTCATCTCAGAGAATGAAGGTGTGTTTATGGTGAGGAAACTCACACAGCTCAGTCCACGGCTTCCTCCGGTAGGAAAGGCTGCAGGCAATGGGACACTGCTAGTCCCACCACCTAGGAAGTGGGTAGGAGTGCCAGCCGTGGAGAAGCGCCCAGCCCTCCCAGGGAGAATCACAACAGGGATGTGCCCTTCTGACATTAGCAGAGGCAGGTTTCAAATCTGGAGTAGTGCTTTTCAAAAGCAGACAAGCCCTGGGAATCACAGTAACCTACAGCGTGAATAACCCCAGCTTGCCACGGTGGAGCAAAGACATTTAACTGACCTTTTGAGACAGCAGGTTTGCAGAACAAGAACAAGAACAAGCCAAGTGTGTGAGATCTCTGCCTCTGTGCCTTGTAAACAATCCTACACACATCGGCCTCCAGACCTCTCTCAGTGCCCATTGTTGCAGCCCCCTATCCCCATGCCCTGCTATTACTGCACATGTCCTATCAGGCACTGCTTAGCTGGAGAAATATGTTTCATTGTTAGTATAGGAACTCTGGGAACACCTAAGGACCCCCAAGCAAGGGCACTGTATGGACAGGGGACAGACAGCTCCTGAAGAGCAAAAAGTGTTTGTACTGCTGGCCAGGAGTAACAAGGGGCAACTCTGCAGATATCCCCGGCAGATGTGCAGAGAGATACAGCTACCTCTGCTACACAGAAAAGACCCCCGCCAACACTTTTGACTGCTTTATATCTTTTACTCCTCATCCCTTCTTATTTACTTGCCTTTCTTTTCTCTCCTCATCCATCTTCCTGTCCACAGACCTTCCTGCTATTCATTCTTGGCATGCATAAGCAGCCCTGGCGCCTGGACTGGAAATCCCAGCGTGCTGTAGGAGATTATGACAATAGGTAACCTACTTCCGCCTGAGTCTGGACTGACTCAGCACAGGTCTACACTAGGCTGGTAAGTTGATTGCAGATATGCAACTCTAGGTACGGCAATAGTGTAGCTAGAATCAACTTATCTACAATTGACTTACCTGGTCATCTTCCCAGAGGGAGGTCGATGGAAGAAAATCTCTCGTCAGCCTCGCTTACTCCTCGTGATATCGAGGGGTACAGAAGTCAACTGCCCACCCCCGGTAGTTTGATTTCCTGTGTCTCTAGCAGCCAAGCGAAAATAAACTCTGGAAGATCAACCCTGACTGGGTCAAGCATCTGTGAAGTTTAGACATACCCTCAGCACCCTAGCCGGCTGCTGGGAAGTGCTGTACTGCTGAAGGTGGCAATTTCCAGAGCAAAGGCACGTACCATTCTGGACACCTATGCCTGTTCAAGATTCTATATTCTGCTTTTGCAACAGGAAGGCAGGGTGCTAGCTCTGGAGTCCTGGCCAAATTACGATCAGGGTATTTATATTCATCCAGCCTTAAAATTTCCTGTGCCCTCTCAGTTGACCACAGAACTCTTTTTCCTTCTTTGTAGTGTGCAGACACAGAACACAAAAGCTTAGAAAAAGAGCTAATTTGCCAAGTTCAGGATAACTTAGTTTTAGGCATGATTTACGGAAATGCTAGATGTAAACAGGATCTGAAGGAATGCTTCCATTACAGCTAGTTGGAAGTGGGCAGGGGAGAGACCCTGGGTGTGAATTTTAAATTGCTTGGGGTCCTGAGCACTTGTCCTTTTTGCCCTCCATCCTTCAGTGGACCATCCATCAGTGAGCCCCCTCCCATACTCCAAACCCCTGGGCCCCAGCTTGGAGCACCCTCCGGCTGCACCCCAAACCCTTCATCCCATGATCTACCACAGAGCATGAACTCCTAGCTGGAGCACACTTATCCCAGCTCACACCCCAGCCTTCTGGTCCAGCCTGGACCACTCCCCTCCTGTGTTCTTAACCCTTTATTTTTGTGTTCATCCCAGATCCTAGGGGACCCCACAAAATTTAATAGCTCTGGCCTCCAGAAGAGTTAATCCAGCCCTACCAGCCCACCTCCATGATTCACCTTCCTTGTCCCCTTTTTCCTGTCTCTGCTCCCTCCTGAGCCCTGTTCCCCATCGTTCATGGGACTTCCCCAAACCTCTAATCCCCCGTCTAACCCCTGTCCTGGGTCAAACTGCCCTTTACTCCAGAGATTTCCCTGATTGTTGTTGCCTGTAGGCTACCAAGCTAAGCGCTACCCCTCCAGCAGCTGTCCCTGCTTTCCCTTAAGCGGATGCCCCCTGTTCCTCACCATAGGGCCCTGCCCTCCCTATTCCAATCCTTATTACCTGCCAGCAGTACTCTTTTGGCAGGGGAGGAATCTGAGACACAGCCCACACTCTCCTTCTCAGGCCGTGTGAGCAAAGAAAGCAGCAGCCTGACTCTGGCTTCTAAAAACCTCACCCCTCCTCCAACCACCCCCGGCACGCACGGCAACCGCCAGTTTACACAATCTGTTTAAAGAGCCCACACACCTCCTCCAACCTCTCTAGTTAGCACTTTTAACAAGACAGCCCTGGCTGCTTAAGGAGCTCTCTTTACAAATCAGGTCTCTGCTTCGCAACATATGGGACAATTCGCCTGTATTTTTTAAAAATGTCGGGACACTCTCCTGGGAGCTAAGAAAGTCAGTCCCAGCTAAAACAGGACAGATGGTCACCTTAACCAAAGGAAAGGCTTCACAGTTAACAGAGAAAAACTTGCTAAGCCAAGGCTCAACTTTCAGAGCTCTATGAGCAGAGAGGGGTGAGTGTGGCTTATCCTAGCTTCAGACCTTCCCTTGCCTGCACTGGCTTGACCTGTTCTCTTTCAAAGACCACAGCTAAATAGGCATAATTAAAGACACTTATGTTAATTGTGTTGGAGTTGTGTTTCTTCTATCCTGCTTGCAGAAAGCTGAAATCACTGGGAGCTGAAGTCACTTGAAACTGATGGGCAGAAGTCACAGCCAAGAGGAGGATGGCAGCAGATGGTGACTAACAGCCAGTAGGGTGGCAGTGGAGGGACGTAATAAGAAGCCAACAGGTCTTTGGTGTGACAAATGGCAACAGGACAGCGGCAGAAAGGTGCAACAAGCGGCCAGCAGGGTGACGGCAGAGAGTCGGCAGATAGCGAGTGACCAGCGGAGTGAGTAAGATGCCTCCTTACCTTCCTCTCTGCACGCAGGATGGGAAGTGACCTCTGTGGATGTGCCCCTAAACTCTGGGTCTGCGCTCACCAAAGGCAGCAACTGTGAGTGGGGTGCAGAAAAGGGCTGGGCATGTGAAGGGGACATTTAGGTTGCTAGACTTAAGAATCTGAGAGGAAAAGGACACCCCCCCCCAGTCTACTTGGTGGGGGGACAGGGATTCTAACTCATGGTTTATGTTTATGATCCTGTTTGTGATGTTCTCCCAAATTAACGTCAAGCTACTTCTCTCTGTTATTAAAAGTTTCTTTTCTACACTCTGTGAGTGTGAATATTGCCTCTCAGAGGCATCCCTGGGTGGGGTGTGAATTTTCCAGGTTACTGGGTGGGGGCTCAGGCCAGCTCTGTGTTGAACGGATGGAGAGGACCCCCTGGCCATTCAATCAGGCCCTGGCTGCTGATGGCGCTACCTGGCAGAAGAGTGACGTGTATATTGTTTCCCTTACTTTTGCAAAGCACGATGGGATGGGAGGCATTTCACTGCAGAGATCTGCGATGTCAGCCTTTGGAGGGAAAACCAACTTTTCCCCACTTGCAGACCCAGGGGATCAAAGGAAATGAAGGTTCTTTCTGGTAGCTTCCAGATATTGTTGTGTTCAGATCCTGTGCTTATCAGCACAGTATAGGAACCTAGCAAGGCAAAGGTTTTCACCCAGAAAGAGCAAACACTGGCTGGCAGTCACAATGACTTCTTTTAGATTAACGGAAACAGCCAAACAAGAAAGAACAAAAACAAATTCCCCAGGAGGCAGCACTGATCGTATGTCTATGTTTTAATAGGCTGCATCCATTCTTTGGCATTTTAAAGACAATAAGACAGCAAATTCATTCAGTTCATGGTACATTGCCAACCACAGTGCTGATATCAAGTAAAATCCTGGATATCAAACCAGAGGAACCCCTCTGCAATAAGAATTTGGTTCTTCTGCTTGGTCTCCAGTGGTGGAATCCAAGGTAGGAGAAAGTTAACGATTTAAGGCAGACACAGATATATGCATTGGGCAGATGTTTTATTTCCCTGCACTTAATTTTATATACATTCCTCCCACAAAAAGTCCTTGTTAACTCAGAGTTACGGTATCTCGTCTAAGCTTCCCATTAATAATAATCACTCAAGATGAAGGGAAGTGCCAATTAAAACTACACTAACACCCAGACCAGCTACAGTTACATTGCCCTCCTTCCCGGTTGTCTTAGGCTCAATATGGCCCCACCAAAAACTCTGATATACTCATTAGTTGGTGATGGCCTGTTCACAGTGTCTTAATTAGAAGCAGATTTATTAGGTGGAAAAATGAGAGAAAACTACCCAAATCAAAGACTCCTGACCCAGTGTTGCCAACTCTTGGAATTTTAGTGGCAGTCTTAAGATCTGAGAGTTTCATTAAAGCCCCAGCTCCTAGAGTATTGCAAAGGAGAGAGGCGCTCGGCTTTCATTAACAAACAGAGTACAGTTCTAGCCCTTGCAGTCGCTAAGAAAAGCTTGGGAATGTGACTCGTGTGTAACCCTTTGGCTCAAAAGCCAGAAGGAGAATAAAAAAAAGATCCCACATTTACTTTGCAAAATGTCATGATTTTTAATCAAATGTCATGATTTCAGGGGGCCTGACTCATTGTGTTTAGATGCTGGCAATCCTGCCTGCACATCCGCAAACCTCAGCCTAATATTGCTAAAAGAAACCCAGCCTCACAAAGCAGGTGAGATTTGGCTTCCCATTACACACCAGTCCTGAATGCTACACTCAAGGAAAAATATTCCTGGAACTGAGCACAGCGGAAATTAACCTTCTAAGGCTTCTGAAACATCCCAGCCCCACCCCGCCCCACCCTACCCCAGACTCCCCAGACTACCCCGATCAGCTATTTACTCCAGTGAGGTGAAAGCTCCAGAGTGCATTCCCAGGACTGGCTTAGCCCTGCCTCTGTAGGATCTACACATTACACAGAGTTGTTATTTATAGCCAAGCTGTTGGATATATCTAATACTTCAAGAGTCATATATTGCAGCTATAATGCAAGTGGGGGACTACTGTATAGATCACTAAGGTGAGGCAACGTAACATCTGCAAAACACAGCCCTCTCTCTACGGCACAGTCATAGTTGGGAAATACTTTTTCACTGCTTGCTGGGCTGAGTTTTGTTTTGTTTTTAAGCTAAAGAACCAACCACCACTGCCATAGTGCTTTGCACATCCCTACAGCTGGGTGTTCAAGGCACAAACAGCACTTTAAATAAACACTGAAGCAGGTTAGTTCCATACAACACTTCTACGAGGCAGAGGCAGTTTGGGTGCTGCCAGGCTACAGATGGGGAACGTGAGAAACCAGACATTTCGGTGGCCTGCTCAAAGTCATGCAGCCATTCTGTGGAAGAACTGGGAACTAAAATGTCTGGCTCCCATTAAAGTAACTGAGGCCCAGAATCTCAGTTCCAGGAGTATTTTCCCTTGAGTGTAGCATTCAGGAATGGTGTATTTAGGCCCCTAAATACCTTTGAAGATCTGGCCTTGATGCTCTAGACCAGGTGCTCTCTCAACCTTCTGCCGCTGGGGATGGCAGCTGGGAGATTGCAGTTGAGCCGCTTTATTCAGTGAGTGGTAAAAGGGACAGACCAGCATGGCCAGCTGAGGGCTCTCCCACACAGGGGAACTCATTTTTCCCCCCACATGCAAAGGACATTCATTTTCCCTGCAACTTGGTAAAGCCAAGATTCGCAGATTTCACGATGCCATGGTCAAAGAGCGGTTTTGCCCTAAATTGGTGTGGCTGCAGTTACCTTTGTGGATGCATCAGTTTTAATCCAGGTTAATCTGATCCACCCCTGTGCTCCAGATCATACTTGCTCAGACCAGTGAGCTTTTCCCTTGGCTGAGAGAAATGTTGTCCCACATATTCCTGTTGCTACAGGAGCCAGAGGGCTGGAGCAGCTGTAGAAACGTTGCTTTGTGGCCTGCACAAGCTATACATTGCTTTGTGGCTGATAAAAGCCAGAAAAGGGACAGAAGAGACAAAAAATGTCATCCCCTTGGAAATACTGATTAAGGGCACTTACCACCCTGAGGCAAGCAGCAGACATTTCAGGGCCAAAGTTGATTCACCTGGCTGCATTTAAAGGGCTGGCCACAGAAGGGCATGCAGGGGAACAAGGTCCCAGAGAGATGGTGGCGGTGCAGGGGAGCAGTCACAACAGAGGCCATTTCGTGTGCTGCCCACCAGCATTGCCTCACAGTTGGTGCTTCGTGTGTGCCAGGGATTGCTTGGGCTGAGCCCCAGTGTAACCCACACACCGAGGTGTGGTTCACTAGCCCATGGAGTGGTACCTAGACGACTTCACGGGCAAAGAATAAGTATCGTTGACAGCCTAAGCTGAGAGCCAGCTGGCCTTTAGAGGCACCTGCACTAAGCTCCAGAGGTCCCAGGTTTGAGCCTGCCTGTAGGCAGTTACACCAGAACCTCTGGATGTGACCAATCACAGCCCCAGCACCTCCAGACCTGGCTAGTCATAGCCCTGGTACCTCTGGGATTGCCACATTGGCTATGAAAGTAAAAATATTGCTTGAGGCCCAGCACCACACTTGCCACCATTACACACGCAGTGCAGTTCATAATGCTGCACTAAAGGCTCAGCGTGACAACTCTCTCCCACCGAAGACAACTCGAATTCAGCGTATCAGCCTGAGGTGCTACAACCCCAGTGTGACCCCCAGGCTGAGGTTTCTCCATTTTACAGCACTGGGTGATTCGTGGCTGGAAGACAGATACGGTGACTAAATAAATCACATGCCCCTCTGGGGCAGCAAGACTAGGACTGCTCCGTCACATCAAAAATGCAGGTCTTTGTCATCCGAGTTCAAGGAGCTCTCTTTCAGCTAGGCTCAGCGAAGGCCCCTTCCAGACACCAGAGGCTGGTGTGCTTGCCTGGTTCCCCTGTAGAACTCTCGGTTCACTGTGGCCAGGGGATTTTGTCTGAAGCAACCTCATCTGGTTGTTTAACATCTCTCAGCACCAAAACTCACTCACCCGCTGGGTGGGCAAGAGCATGAAATTACCAGCTCTTAAAGCAACAAGGCCCAGCCCCCACTTGCGTTCGGTAGCCAAAGGATGTAATGCGCACAGCAGCAAGAGCCAGTTTTGGCTGGTGGGTGATGCAAACCAACACGCTCCTTGAAAGGCTGATTGCCAGAGCACTGCAGTTCTCATTTTGCCATCATGTACGCCATGCGCAGAAAGGATTGGTCCTCACAATAACAAGATGCTGAGATTGTGTTGCATATAGCATAGGCCTGCAGCCCTACTCTACCCCTCCCAGAAAGGTGCCTTCAACAAATGCACTGCCTTTGTTATCTCTCATGCAGCGATAGGAAAACGGATGAGCAATCTGAAGCCAGACAGGCTTTCGGAACATTTGGCAGGAGTCACAGAGCAGGAGAAAGCAAGATGGATCTCCATCTCCCCAGGCCGGGGAGTCAAAAGGAAATCCAGCGCTGGATTCTTCTTGCGGCCCACACGGAGCAGAGAGCAGACTACAGCTGTCCCCTGAGCAGCCCCTGAAAGTGTGTATTTTCCAGCGGCGGCACAGTCAGTCTCTAGTTTTGCAGCAGCTGAGACTCGAAAATGGAATCCTGGTAAATATCCAGTGGTGCGCATAGGGGAGATTCAGAGCCAGCATCCTGACTGATACGTCCGTCTGCAGCCAGTGACCTCTGCTCAGCTTCAGAAATCACAAGTCAGGTACCATTAGCAGGGAAACTGATCAGCACTGGGCAGATGTTTAAAAAGACGGCCAAGCACAGCAACCCTCCCCTGCCTGGGGACAGCGCCAAGGCTTCAGAGAAAACACACCTGAACCTAATGCATTAGAAAACTAAGTCCACTCACTTGTTCCTTTTAATCTCATGAACCTAAGATACATAAGGCCCCGATTATTACTGTATCTGGGCACCTCCCACCCCTTCATGCAGTTATCTTCACAACACTCCTTTGAGCAAGGAAATGCCCATCTTACAGATGGGGAGCTGAGGCGCAGAGAGACTTGGGGCAGGTCTACGCTTACAACACTGCACCAGTGCAGCTGTGGCACTTCAGTGAAGACACTGCTGGCCAGAAAGCTTCTCTGGCCCACATAGTTAACCCACCTCTGAGCAGCAGTAACTCTATCAATGGTAGAAGCCCCCCTGTCAACACAGAGCTGTCTACATAATTTAACATAGCTCTGTTGCTCAGGTGCACAGATTTCCCAGGCAAGTTTCGGGAAGGAAAAGGATAGCAACGTTTTCAAGTTGCCTGAAGTTAGGGGTCCCGATGGACTTTGAAACTCCTATCTCTGTAGCTTCCCTCATCCTGGTTCCTTCTCTTAGCCCTCCTTTTCATATGTTAATATTCATTTTAACTACAGTAGGGACAAGCATGACCCTCACAAAATTTAGTCTTTATGTTCAGGGTTCTGATTCTGTGTTTTACATGTATCGGAGACTTCGGACCAGGCAAGGGGCTATCACCTTACTCCAGAATTTCCAGAGACGGTTGCTTTCAGAAACAAAATCCTAGCCCAGGTGGAACACTGGGGTGTTGTGACACAGCTGCGGAGAAAGCAAATGAGATTTTTTGATGCAGTCACTAAACCTAAAATATTTTTGTTTTTCAGGGCAAATGAAACATTTTGTTTGATTCTCAGTGGAAAGGTTCACTTTGGTTTGGAGGATTTTTAGCTTCTGTAAACTTTAGAAAATCAAATTGAACCAAATGGTAAAACAAAAAGTCCTTTTGAATCAAAATACCAAAGCATTTTGAGGCAAAACCATCAAAATGATACGTTTTAATTGTCTGATCATTCCCTCTCTAAAAAAAATTGATGAATTTAACACAAATTCATGATGTGTTTTGGTCAACCCACATTTTTCGATGGAAAAAATGTTTTGGCTGGACATTTTGCCCAGCTCTACCTAATTAGCTGTTCTTCTGTTCCCAGTATTTCCAGCTGAAGGTACTATGGCACTGAGAGAGTGATTAATACTTGATTTAAATAACTCATGGAGCTAAATTACCTTCCTCTTCATGTCCTGTGGAATCTGTATAGCTATTCCAGGAGCAGACAATTTTCCCTAAAAAGACTGGTGATTTCCACGCCCGTGAAAATAAAGGACTTAATTCTGTGAGTCAGACACATGCATGCTGTAGAATGTCACTCTGAGAACTTCCCACTCACGGCTACTGAAGTATAAACTATTGTCGGTATTCCAGGTCTGGACCCACTTTTTTCACCCAGTGCTGCCAATGCACCCGTTCCAAC
Organism: Carettochelys insculpta; assembly: GCF_033958435.1. NCBI lineage: Eukaryota > Metazoa > Chordata > Testudines > Carettochelyidae > Carettochelys > Carettochelys insculpta. Next base: position 2,619,531 of record NC_134147.1, on the reverse strand, counting down.
TCAGGACCTCCAGAACTCTGCTAAAAACCTGGTGAGCAATGAGATAGCCACCACAGGTTTGGAGGCCTGGTTTGGAAAACTTTTCTATAAAGCCTGGAAAGATTTCCTCCTCATTCTGGGCCAGCACTCTGGAATAATTGAAACAGAGACAACTCCCAAAGAAATCCATTCAGCATTTTATGAAAGAGCCAGCTCATTTCCAAGCCAGCATATTTAATTGGTTCTACCAAGTGGAGAGCCATCAGCCAGTAGCCCTGATTCCAGATGCCAAGAAATCGAGGCCACGTGCTCCCCTTCCTCTATCGCCTTCCTCAGACATGAAGTTGCAATCCTAATTTCATTTTCCTTAATCTAGTTACATTTTAGCAGCAGTCACCTTAAATTCTGGGGCCTCCTTCAATCAACAGCCTGAGCCAGCCCAGAGGCTAGAAGGAGAATTTGATGTGGAGGAGGTACACATCATACATGGACACCTGTTTCTCCAGGTTCCCGTTACCTTTGCTCTGCCGCGCTTATGGCCAGTGAAATCTCAGTCCCTGGGTTCGGCTCTATGTTAGCTTCACTGCGTTAACAGTCACCCCATATTCCTGACAGTCACCCCATATTCCTGACCTGGATGCACTGAAGCTGCCTTGTTGGAGTACCCAGCACCAGGTCCCTTCCTGAACTAAAGCACTGAGGTCTGTCAGAGCCAGCCAGCGCTGCAGCCAGTGCCCACCTGTTGTAGCAGCCAAAGAACTCCAACGCTTTGCTGAAAGACTGAAGTCACCTGTTTGGTGACCCTTGTGTCAGCATCAATGAGCCCCAAATCATCCCTGAACAAACTCTGAAGAGATCCATAAAGCTATGCCGAAGCTGAACAAGGCCACGCCTTCCTGCTTCCACCCTAATCATTTGCCTGTATTTCTTTATAACGGGAATACTTCCAGGGCTTCTGCTTGAGGGAACCGTGCAGGAATTCCAACACCTTGTCAAATGTAGTCCACTCTACTGCAGGCGGCACTGAGTTTTATTCTCCATACGGTCTGCTCAGAGGCATCGCTTAGTGCGCGTCCTGTGTTTATTCACAGAAGCAGCCCTGGACACACGCTTCCAAGGAAGAAACATGGTGCAGTTCTCCAGGCAAAGGCTGGTTACTCTGGCAGTAGCTTCTCACCTGATGACTTCCAGCGGTGACGGCAAGAAGCAAATGGCAGGAACACAGTGACGGTGGTATGATTAAATGGAGAGGTGGGGAAGGACGAATTTAGAGTGTTCAAGATGAGAGGTGGTCTGCAACTGCCAGAGGAACCGGAAGCCTGTGATGGGGCCTGAGCGGTTAAGAGCATTGCCAAAATCACTCACGCCTTTTGTGAGTTTAGTGCTGGTGAAAGGCATCATCTGGACAGCCCTGTAGTGTGAGTTTAGCCACACAACAGTCCAGCACACTCCATCGCTGCCTCTCTGCTCTCATGGAGGGAACCCACCCAATGGTGTATTAGCGTTTCTGTTGAAAGTTTGGTATCGTTATTTACTGAAACATGCCCAGGTTTTACAAAAGCTCTTCCTCACTGGCTTCTACCTGGATTTTGGCCCACAAAAGTACATGAAAATACTGATTAGGTTAAGGAAATCTAGCCCATGGTATTCGGAAGAAGTTTAATCAATAGGGTTGCCAGGTGTCCTCCACAAAAATACCAGACACCAGTAGCTGGGGTGGGGGTAAAAAAAAAAGTATTTTCTTCGGGATGGAATGGGCAAGCAGCCAGCGCCTCCCCCACCCAGGCTGGGAACAGGCCAGCAAGAGATTCCCAGTACCTGAGACATAGCGGCGGCGGCCGGGACCAGCGAGTTAAGTGAGGGGTTCACAAGCTCAGACTCCACACATGCTACAACTTTGCCTCCAACTCCACCACACCCACTATTTCACCCTATTGCCTGAGCACCCACCACCCAATCACAGAGCCCAGAGGCACAGGGATGAGGACGTGGCAGCCGGTGACCAATCAGAGTTCCACTGAGGGGCCGGGAAGAGAGAGGCATCCTACCCACGCCAATCATCCCACACGGGAGGCGGCCTCAGGGGCACCATGCTGCCAATCACCAAAGGAAGCTTGTGGTGAAGATGCCCGATGCCAATCCTGGAAGAGCGAGGGACGAGACCAAGAGCCCTCCCCCGAGTCAGATGCAACACCGAAGGTGGGGTGAGGCAGGGGCACGGTCAACATATGATGAGGCCAATCGCAGAGCCATGCATGTTCAGAAAGGCTCTGCCCCTCCACTGTCTGAGAACTTATAATAAAATTAAAATACCGGACATTTACATGCCCGGTATTCTTTGATTTTTTTAACTGGACAGAGAGCCCAAATACCGGACTGTCCGGTTCAACACCGGACACCTGGCAACCCCATCCCATGAGTCTAAGTGTAAATGGCATGGTAATCTGCTAAAGCTCAGCAAGGCAACCAAAGATGCACACACATACTGGTACGGGCATGCGTATGTGTACGAACTGCTAATGTACAAGTCATGAAATAAACTGCTTCCCATACTCTCACTTTTCGCCAGCTATTGCTTTTTTCTGTCCTCCCATCTCCCCCACCCTGGTATTAACCCCAATATTTACCCAGGAAACTGAGAAGTTAATTTTTTGCACTGATTTTCATCCATTTCTTTCTGGGTGTCATAAACAGTGATACACTTCGAGGAAATTTTCAGCAAAATGAAAACGATCAACAAAGGCACTGCAGCGTAGACACTGCGGTCGAGTTCCCAGCCACGGTTATGACACCACACATATCACACACACACTGCAAGATGCAATCTCTGCCCCAAAGAGCTTGTCTCCCAAGTGCCACCTCTCTGTAAGATCTCCCAGAAACGCCTGCTCCAGCCCTGACAGATATACTGTATGGCAGCCTCATGGACTCAGTGGGAAGGGCCAGGCAACATGCTCTCTTTGGGTACCCAGAGCTTCTTTAACATCAGTTTCCTAACAAGTTGCTGTAAGAGGGTCACTGGCAGATGTCCAGGGACTGAGCGGCACCAGAGCAAAGCCGTCAAGGAACAGGAATGGAAGAACCCATCTGTAAAACAAGTCAGTTCATTTTCCCCATAGAGCAGGAACTTCTCTTAACTAGCCACAGATGAAAGCCCTTCTCTCCCAGGCCTCATTACCATGCCAGCCAGGATCACCTCCTGTCTTGCCTGAGTAAAGAGGTTTAACCCCTCCCTTGCCCCACTCAGGAGAGAGTTTCCTTGCAGGGTTGATGGATGATGGTGACAGATTGGCCAGTCATGCATCCTCTTTTCACGCTAAGCACTGTCTATTAAGTGAAGGTACAAATCCATCAACCTGTCATAGATAGCCCTGCAGCTTCTGTCCTTTCAATTGGATCTGGAGCCATCCAGCTGCCATGTGTACTGGTAGCTCACTGTTGATCCTGCTTCGTGCCCTGCTTCCACCCCCTTTTGAAATGATCAGACTCAGCACCACTGAGACAGGAGCTGGTTCGCTTCCCTGGCACTGGCTACCATCCTCATACCCCTGCGCCCATCCTCCCTCCCCACTGACAGCTTGTGCTTTTCATTTCATCCTGGCAGAACTGTTTGCAAAGAGGATGGGGGCAGTCCCCATCCTCTCCCTGTTCTTGTGTCCAAGATCTTGCCTTCCGAATCCCGTTTTCCATTGCTTTAACTTCCTGTGGCAGGTTTATCTGAGTCCCTGTCAGATCAATGAGCTTCGTCATGGAGATCGGTGCGGCTTTGTGCCCCAGGGAGATCTGGTGAGTCACTGTGCAGAGGATGATTGGGAAGTACTGAACCCGTGGTGCCTGCATGCCCATGGGGTGGGGGCAGGGATGACAATAATAGAGGAAGAGATGCCCAAAGCACATGAAGACTGAACAGCAAAATACTGCAGCCACAGATGGGCAAAGAGCGTGCACACACCATGAGAGGACCAGGGCACGGCAGGTGTATTTTGGTAGTTTTGGCTGCCTGCCTATGAGCCCCCTCTAATAGAAGCAAGCATGGTTTGCACACACCCCCTTGGGCTGTGATGGTACCAGACAGCATTACAGATGCAGGTTTGGCCTGGTCGGGATGGGGAGAGGACGCCTCTTGCCAAGCCGAGCTGCAGGCCTGGGGATTCTGTAGGTGGCACTCTTCCCTCACAGCTGAGCCACTGCCCCTGGCATTGTGTTAGGGGCCCAGGTTCTGGCAGAGGTGATGTCTTTAGGAGGGGACAGAAATCCCAGTCTCTTACTCGGCACTGCCAGTGAAGACTGCAAGGTTCATTGTGACATCTTCCAGATAAACCCTTGCTGAAGGTAACTGCTTTCTGTCCTGTGCTGAGTTCTATTGGAGAAGCAAAGCTTCACCTTGTATCCTGAGGACAGCTGGTTGTGACACGTTTCCGGCATACAAAATTGGGAAGCTCCAACTACTTCCCACTGGAGGGGCCAACAAAAGGCTAAACTCTGTGAGCTGAGAGTACAATGGAAGGTGCTGAGTGACAACTCCCCTCCCCGCCCTCAAGACGCCTACAGCATGGGCACTGACAAAGCAATGCCAGCCTCGTCCATCCCTTCAGCCTCCCAGCAAGGGGCTAAGAGGTGTTAACTGAAGTGCAATCCTCCCTCCTCCCCCACTGTGAAGGTGGGCTCAGCCACTGGGCCAGTTAGCAGTCATGGCATGGGCTGTGTTGGGATTTCTTTCTTCAAGGGAAACCCACAAACCCTTTGGTTTAGCAGCAAAGGCTCAGGCGCGTCTGAGTGGGAGACAGCCTCAGGGGGGTCGTCGTGTTAGCCTGTAGCGTCACAAAGAGCAAGCAGTCCTGTAACACCTTAAAGACCAACAAATGTATTTGGTAGCTAACGAGCTGAAGTGAGTCTTACCCATGAAAGCTCATTACCTAACAAATACATTTGTTAGTCTTTCAGGTGCTACATGACTGCTTGTTTTCTGAGTGGGAGAGGGAGCCATGTACTGTGTGGTCCTCGGGCAGAATCCCCCAGCAGGCGATCAGAGGACAGAGCATCCCAGCAGGGAGTAGACAGGCATGGCTTCCAGAATCCATCCACACCTCCTTTTGCAGCTCCTTGGCCACCACCACCCTTCCCCAGGTCTGCAGCTGAACGAACTAAGGAGGAGCTGTTGGAAACAGTGTGAAAATAGGATTTTTGAAATCCCTGGCCAAGAAAGCTTAGAGACGTTTTACATTGCAGTTGTGTCCATTTAAGAGGCTTTAAAACCCATTGAGAAGAAGGCTGAGCTTACAGTTTAAGTGACACTGGGAACAGTGAGCCAGGTTCAGTTCCCAGGCCTTCCACATGCTTCTTGTTTGGTAGTTTGGTATAGGGGTAGCACAGGTATGCTCTAAACAATCAGTGCTATGATCAAGTTGTAGGTGAACCCTTGGTTTCCCTTTGCCTCACCCATCTGTAAAAGGGGATGAAGATCCTTGTCAATTTGGACCATGAGATGGATCTCTATACAGCTGTTGATGTGCTGTGTAGAGATCCAGGTAGCCTGTAACCCCTGGTGAATAAAAGACGCTAAACTGGAACTAAAGCTGTGTCCAAGGTTTTTGCTTGTAGCTGTCGCTTACATTGATAAATGCTCTTTGTTTAAACCAGATTGTGATCCCCTATATGCTGGGAAAGTGTTGGGAACTCAACAAATACCTAATAGGCAGATGGACTGATCAGTAAGAGAGCACCTAATCCCCCAGTACAGTTTTTAAAGCACTGCGGGGTCTTTCTGAATAGTAACAGAGAGTAAGCCGTGCTAGTCTAGATACTAGATACTCTGTGGAAGAGACTTTAACAATCTACACCCCACCATCAACTTATGCCTCGATTACAACGCACAAGAGATACATTTCCTGGACACTACAGTACTAATCAAGGATGGCCTGATCAGTACCACACTGTACCGCAAACCTACTGATCGCTATACTTATCTACACCCTTCTAGTTTCCATCCTGCACACGTGACTAGATCCATTGTTTGCAGTCAAGCTCTTAGGTATAATCGCATTTGCTCTGATCCAACTGACAGAGACCAAAAACTACAAGAACTTTACCAAATATTCATAAACCTGAATTACCCACCAGGAGAAGTAAAAAAACAAATCGACAGGGCCAGACGAATACCCAGAAACCAGCTACTCCAAGATCGGCCCAAAAAAGCCAAGAACAGAACACCACTGGTCATCACCTACAGCCCCCAACTCAGACCACTGCAACGAATTATTAAAGACCTACAACCTATCCTTAATCAGGATGCTACACTCCAGAAGGCCCTGGGTGACATGTCTGTTCTCTCCTACAGACAACCTCCCAACCTCATGAGGATCCTTACTAACAGCCACAGTCTATACCCCAGGAACACCAGTCCTGGAACCTTTCCCTGCAACAAAGCCCGCTGCCAGCTTTTTCCACATATCTTCTCTGGAAATACCATCACTGGACCTAACCAGGTTACTCACAGAATCACAGGCACTTTCTCATGCTCCTCTACTAACATCATATATGCCATCATGTGCCAACAATGCCCAGATGCTTTGTATATTGGACAGACTTCTAACTCCCTTAGACAAAGGGTCAATGGGCACAAAACACACATCAGAACACTTCAGATCCACAAACCAGTTAGTCAACATTTTAATGAAATGGGCCATTCTGTCAACGACCTCAAGGTATGTGTGTTACTGAAAAGACATTATCGCTCCTCTGTTGAAAGAGAATCGGATGAATTGACATTTATATTCAAATTCGGAACATAAACACATGGTTTGAATCGCAATGGGAACTTCCTTGGTCACTATAGGGGCTCGTCTGCATACTTAACTCAATCTAATTCTCGATCTTCCCCCCCACCCCTCCACTCTCTCTGATTTGCTCACCTTGATTATCTTTTTCTGATTTGTCCTCCTTGCTTACTGTTTTTGGTTCTCTGTGTCTTAAATATTGAGTCTGTTCTGGTATGGCTATGGTCTGAAGAAGTGGGTCTGTCCCACGAAAGCTCACCTAATAAACTATTTTGCTAGTCTTTAAAGTGCTACTTGACTGCTTTTTGTTTTGACGGGGTCTTTCTAGGTGGTTAAAATAACACATGTAAATATAAAGTTAAATTATTGTATTATTCCCCCAACTTTTTAAGCCAGAACTAATATGCCCAGCTCTTTGGTTTGTATCTGTTATTCCTCTCTTTGCATGTGTACAAAAAGGCTGGGATCCTGACTGGGATACTGAGCCCAATCAGAATATAGATGTAATGGATTAGAAGCAGTTGTCAGAAAGCCTGGGTCACCATCATGCTGGATGAGCTATCAACACTGCTTGAGTTGCCCCCGCCTCATCTTGGCTGCTCCAAACTCCCATTTTCCCAGCCCCTTTCCGTATTTTACCTGGTTACATTCAGATGTCACAGAGGTGGAGCCAGATAAGCACAGCTAGGCAAGAACATGTAATCTGTAGCTGGGATCTCTATTTTTGCCACATTTGACTACAATTGCTGTTGAGCAATGGTCACCCCATTGTGAAACCATCAAACATGTCTCCATTGCTGGTCTTGACCTGGCTACAAAAGGGAATTATAGCAGAACGGAAGCTGGCATTAGGTAGAATGTCCCTTTTGAGTTCCCATTCCACAGGCCTGGATTCAAGTCCTGGCTTTGGTCACAAATGAAAACAACTCTGATCTGCCCAATGCACTGTCATCCAGCTTGAGGGTTAGGTCACATCACAGAACCATTCCACAACCGCCAGTCACCTCTGAAGAGGAAACCAAGACCTTAAGAGCAGGGGTTGCTCTAGGTCAAAAATTAAGGTACACTGGCAGAGCTTTGTGGGGCCCAGGGCAGGCCAGGATGCTGGAGTGTGTTGCCATAGGCCGAGCTTGCAGAAGCACAAAGGCAGAGAGAGGATAGAAGGGGGTGTCCCAAACCAGAACCAAGACCCAGTTGGCTGAACACTCAGGCCTGGACCAGCTGAGTGTGCTGCAGGTGAGCCTGAATTGCATTGGCGCGGAAGTAGTGAGAGAAGCTTGCAGATTGGCTACTTGACCTTAGCAAATGCTGCTCATTATTCACATTTGTGAGTGCTAATCCCACAGGAAACATGAAAAGCAGAGGGGAAAAGCAAGAGCACGGCAGCCCCTGAACAAGCCTCCCTAAGAAAAAAAAGGCAAGAGGTCAGCCGTGTCTTCTTCAGCACACAGCAGCAAATTACCATCTTGAAAGCTGAGCAGGACACGCAGATCAATTGGCTAAAGCCAGCCTAATCCTGCTGATTACAGGAGCCAGCCATGTTTTGCAAGAGGTGGCTAATTAATAGATGTAAGAATTTCCAGGAGAGCAAGTGACAGCCAGAGAATACTGCAGAAGCCTTAGCAGTGGCTGCATGGCTTAGAGGACGGGGATGCCAAGTCTTTCAGCTATCGGGGTGCCAAGCTTTAAACCAGCTCGGATCAGCCTTATGGTAAAGTTGCTGATAGATGCCCATTATGTGAAACCAGCTTATGGTCTCAGTCAATGGGAGAGGTCCGGTTGGAAATTAGCAAAAAAATACTATTTCACTAGGAGGGTGGTGAAGCACTGGAATGCGTTACTGAGACAGGTGGTGGAATCTCCATCCCTAGAGGTCTTTATGTCCCGTCTTGACAAAGCCCTGGCTGGGATGATTTAGTTAGGGTTGGGCCTGCTTTGGGCAGGGGGTTGGACTTGATGACCTCCTGAGCTCTCTCCCAGCCCTAGGATTCTATGATTCTATGGCTCTACTTGAAAGGTGATTCAAGACAAGGCAGGCCACAATGGGCACTTCCAACACAAGGTGAGGCCCAGTAAATGTAGGGCTGGAGGAAAACACAGAGACCAGTCTGTCACTGTTCAGTTGAAAAGACCACCACTGGCCCTGGCTTATCCCTGTACAGATACAATAGTCTTCATGGCCCTCGCAGTAGTACCAATCCCCTCATTTCCCACAGTAAAACATAGCCAGGTCCTGCAACTGTCTATCTTGCTCTCCAGGGATGTCACCTCTGGGTCACCCCAGGAGCTCAAAGCACTGAGGTCCCCATTCTTTTCTGCTCCTGTGCCAGGGCCCAACTCTTTAGGCCCCCCACACCTGAGAGAGATCAGTCTCAGGACTGTTCCACCCAAACAGTCTAACAATTCAGTCCTTTTCCACCTCTGGATATTGCGTCTCTGGCTCAGGTAGATCATTTGCTAGTCCTTCCACTGGTCTCCTGGCCAAACTCTCCCTGACCCCAGATCAGACCTGTAGAGCTTTCCTTTGTCTGCTGCTTCCCTGTCTCTCCCAGACAGCTCTCCCTACTTCTTTGTTCACTTCTCCAGGCCATGCTGTCAGGCAGGTCTCCAACCCAGCCAGCCTCTTCCCCGCCACGCTTCACGTGCCCTCTTTTAAGTCCAGTTCGGAATCAGCTGACCAGTCATAGACAGGGTTCCCTCTAATTTTTTCCATCCAGGAGCAGAATACATTTTGTGATGTGCACCCAGGCCTGTGTGGATGTGCACCACCCATAGAAACACACACTGCCCACTGTGAGTGGCTGTGGGCGCTCTGCTAATCAGCTGGATGGCACGTGAATCTTTCCTGGGTGGCAGCCCAAGTGTTTAGCTTACATGGTATGCTGGTCATAGGTGTACAGGCCTCTTGTAGGGCGAGCATCACCCTGTGCTATCCCCACATCACAATACAGAGTAGCACAAATTTCCACCGTGGCTGCCAATGAAGCCAGTAATATCAAGGGCAGTAAATGAACTCTCCTCTCCCCTTTGAAGGTGATCTGTCCAGTTCAGGATTGAGGCAAAGTGGCATGTGTGTAGGGTGAAGGAGAAACTTATGCTGTTTTGGTCTGTGCTGTACCTGTGTTGCGAATACTTAGAGGGCTCAAATCTCTACAGCTGTTAGTCTGCCACCTTTCCCGGGCATAATAATTCTGTAAAAATTAGAATTCTGTAACATTTTCTTTAAATAGCTACTGACACAGTTTTATAAAAGGTCACCAGGAAGGAGGTGATAGTAGGTGACAGTCTAGATAACAGCTCATCCACCAATAGGAAGTCAAATGCATTTGCTAACATATAACTTGCTCAGTAACTTGCAACCAAATGGTGCAACTGCTTCCTCGAATGATCCCTTCTTAGGGAAATATTGATAAAATAGGGTTTCATCTGGGTTTGTCTTAAGGAAATTGAAATGGTAATACCTCAGTGGATTGGCAAGTTAGAAAACTTCAAGATATAACAGGAAGGTCCAATCCGTTTCAACTTGGCACAAAGCAACCTGTTCTAATTAGCCACGAGTGAGCCTCAGACAGTTTAGAAGTTTGGCTTGAACAAAGAGGTTTGGCTGCCTCTCTGCGTCTGTTTGATCTGGATGCTGGGCTAGAAATCTTGTAATATCAGACGCTCTCACGAGATCACCGTGTTTCTTAGTTTAGGCCAAGGAGAAAATAGAAATGTTTCCAGGGATTACATATGAGCATTTAAAAAAAAACAACCACTGTATGTGCCAGCAGTCTAATTAAAGTCAAGCCCACCCCAACTCAGACCTCCCCAAATTCCAACCCTGTGTCTGCTCAAACACTCCTCTCAGGCAAAAGCCTGCACAGAAGAATGAGCCTTTGATTGCACCCTGAATATCAGCAACTTCAGAATTCCAGCAGACGAGTGATGGGAGTGAATCCCAAAGTCACGGATGCTCCACTCAGAATACATGGCCAGCAGACCCACTAGGACAAGTACCCCCACTCATCTCAACTATCGGGTTAGGAAAATTGAGCAAAAGTTGTTCCATGGTTGCTTTACACACTAACTCTAACACCTTGAATTGTACCTAAAAGTCAGTGCCATCTACAGAACACTGCACTATCGGAATCTGCTGAGTGGTCTTTGAAGGTAGGCTGCCTACAGCATACTGGATGTCAATCCAAACTTCAGGTCAGAAAAGCACAAGGAGTGTGAAAGGAAAGGCTAGGGGCAGTCAGGTACAGGTGGGAGAAGACATTCCTGCCCACCAGCTGCACTCAAGAGTCAAAAAGAACCAATAGATTAATAGCCTTGTTAATAAAGCCCCTTAATTGGGGGCACTGTGCCACATCTCCCAATGGCTCCCATGAGTATTACCAAGCCCTCTGTCTTCTCTGGAATGAGCTTCAGCCAGCCTGGAAGAAAGTCGCCTTGTGACCATGACTAGGAAAGCAAACAGCACTGACCAGGGCCAAGTCAGGTGGAGGTAGGCACCAACATCTTTTAGACACTTTAGAAAAATTTATCCCTCTCAGTTAAGTAGCAACAGCACAGATCATGCTGTGTAACCATTTTCTCCAACAGATCTGCACAAAGGTTAAGCAGCAGAGGTGAGACAGCCCTGGGGCAACCTGCCAGAAAGAACTTTGGGGCTGATGAGCCCCATTGCCAAGTACTACCTCGTGCGAAGGAAGAGCAGAGCAACTGCTGTGTGGTTCTTTTAATCCTCACAGGCTCTTCAGGAGAGTCACCAGCACCTTGTGGTCAATAATATCTCAGAGTTCTCTCTGGAGCTTTGTAAATTACCCTATGAAACATAAACGGCTGGAGAGCACATACAGTTCACCAGAGAGTACCCATCCCTCCTTCTCTCATCCGGGCGGGTGTGTGCTCTCTGCCACACCAGAGTCTGATAGTAAATGTGCCCAGCATATTTCAGGGGGAAATATCACAGTAGTTCTTCTGCCTTTGGTAACCACCTGCAGCCTGGCACGTCGTCTTCAGCTGACACTGTACACACCAAGGGTCAGCCATGGACACCACCACTGGCTGTGCTGGAATGAGACGTACGCCGAACTGACAGGTCAAATCAGAGATGTGTTCCCTTTCCTTATGGAGTTTATCAGAATACATCTGGGGTCGTTTGGAAGCTGAGTGGCTCTAATTTCTGCTCAGCCCTCTGGTCCCAATGATAAAGGCAAATCCAGCACAGAAGGATTCCTTTAAGGTTAAATATAATCAGCCGGGGCAGGTGCTTTTAGAGGCGTAGCCACCCTCCTCCTCTCCCCAAAATCCCGTGAGGTCATCGGTAAGTCATCAGGAAAATTTAGTGAAAGCAGCAATGCCAGAGGTGGCTCTGTTTGAAAGTCAGACTAAGTGCACGCCACGGCAGTCAGAGACTCAGGTGGCAAGTCGGATAAAATGACAGGGTAGAATGACAACTTAAGAGGAACATGTGGGCGGCCGGGAATTAAACTCATCCCAGACACACAGACTCAGAGCTATGAGAAGAGGTTGGTGAAACAGCGTGGAATTACCTAATTGTATTAGGAAGGAGAACAAGTTATCTAATTCCTGTGTTGTGCTGCCAAAGAGCCAAATCAGAAACCACATCTGCATTCTGGGTATGTCAGAGACAGAACAAAACGGGAGACAAACTCTCTTTGCACCAACGTATCTAGTTTTACAGGAAATTTTTGTGGCTATCACAAATAAAGGCGGGGAGGGGAGAAGTCTGATGCATCTGCTCCCCACAAATTCCCATACCACAGTGAGTAATACAGCCACACTTAATGCTCTGTGTTTTCTCCAGTATCCAACAAGTACCAGCGACTGCCTTCCTCACAAGCCTCAGTGTATCCGCAGAAGCACAAAGATCTTACCATGGTGCTGCCAGACATCTCTGTCCAACATCATGTAGTAGTAGTCATGGAAACATTGATGGCAATCAAGAGCTCCACCTGTGATTCTGTCCTCTTCCCCTTCCTGTGTTGAGAAAGGACAGAGAACTCCTATAAGCCAGAGATGGTCAATCTCTCCTTTAACAAGCGGGTGCCAACCCTACCCCTATAACATGCACCCGCCCACACTAAAGAAAACATCACTCAGCGCTAGAGACCTCGCAAACAACCACACTGTTTCGAACCTCCCATCTGTGAGTGAATCAGTCAGTCAAAAACCAGTCAGCCACAGCACGTGTCAGGACTCTTGGTCCCTATGGCAGGCTTCAGGCAGGACACAGGAGACAGACATCACCTGCGCTACACACAGAAGCACAGTGGTATCACTGATCTCCAGGGAGCCAGCGTGGAAAGCAGCTGCCAGAGGAAACAGTCTGTGTGTGTAGGCTGTAGGGCGAAAGGACGTGACACCACAACAGGAATGGTGACAAACATGTAGAGACAAGTCCCGCCGGCCCAGCAACGTGCACTGATCTGTCAGAAATTAAAAGGAACCCCATTACCTCCCACCAGCGGGAAGAAGGCAAGGTACGGATCTACCAGTCGACAGAACATCCTGTGAAACCAGAAGTAATCAATCAGGCAGCAGAAGAGACCAGCAAATACTGGGTTGCCTCAGGGCTGTGGCCCAGCAGCTCAGCCACAGGGCATGGGTTTAGGGAGATCAGAATCCAGACCTCTTGTGTGCCAAACTAGCATCTTCATGGAAGACAGACGTTCACCTCCAAGGGCAGCAGTACTGCTCCTCCACAAAGCATCTGAGTCACCATGCCCCTTGCAACCGTGCATTCCTATGGAGAGACTTCCAGCCTGTTGCTCCAGCAGCTCCCCATGCACAAGCAGGTGCAGCCAGGACATGCACCACTTTGGGCTTTGTAGGGCACTGCTAACACCTAGAATTGTATCCAGAAATTAGTGAATAGTTCTGGCCTTGGGGACACTGTGCTGTAGGCCCCAGGCAGCGAATACCAGCTAGCAGGCAGGCAGCCACACCCTGTTCCCAATGCGCCAGCAACACGTGAGGCATCTTCCAGGGCAGGCCATCACAGGATACACTATGGTGATATAAGCTGGGGTCACAGTGAACTGAGCTCTAGCTGGTGAATGTTCTGTTGCCCTGGGATCAGTCAGACACATTGAAAAGACAGCCAACTCTTTATGGCATCTGATGTGGGACCAAAGTTGGGTAGCACCTTTACAGACTTTTCTGCTTCAAGCCTCCGGTGTTGCTGCAAGAGCGACTGAACGCCTCTGTAGGAATCTATGTCTCACTTGAGACTGTCTAGAGCAAGCGTCTCTTGGTAGCTGATCTCTCTCTCATTGCCTAAAATACCCATCACTGCAAAGGAGATCATACAGTCCGGAGCTGCTAAAATTTCTGCTAAAAATGCAGATCAAGGCAAAATGCTTTAATCTGGTGCATTAATGGGAAACATGGCAGGTGAACTGTATTGTACGAGATAGCAACGTTGGGAAAATGACTTCCTGGAGGCTGGCACTAACAACCTGCTCCCGTGAAGTTTATGCATGTGTTTAAAACCTATTTCTGTCCATGGGACTTAAGCTCATGATTTGGTGCTTTCCTGAAAAATGGTGCCTTCCTGAACTGGGATCCCAGGGCCTGGCACAGGAGCAGAGCCTTATGAGCACCGAGCAGCATACGGAGCGGGAAGATTCCAACCCTGTTAACGGGAGCATGGCTGCAAAATTATTGCTGTCTAATTGCAAGTGAGACCATAGCAGAGAATCAGCGCGCAGTGCCACATTTCCACGCTGAACACCATGTCTCCTCTGCTGTGCCCCCTCTTCAGCCATGTACTCCCCACCCCCGTGCCGCCCTCTTTATCATAAGGAAGCGAAACTGCAAAGGGGCTCTGGTATGGCAGAATTATTGCATGGATCGCAGCAGCACTCAATAGCTCCAAGTGGCATCACAGCCTGGCTGTGCAAGGTGCTGTGCACATACAGCAAAAAGAAGAGCTGGCCGTCTGAGCGTGTGATGAGGGAGAGGACAGGTGGACACAACAGATAAGGATCAAGGCTTATAAGAAGAGTAGTGGATTGAGAGGCAGACAGAGGAGCGAAACAGGCAGAGTAAGAGAGACAGCATTCCTTCAGTCTGATAAAACAGACCCTGGCAACAATAAATCCAGAGAAGCAGCTTTGTGCGTGCCCATGCCAGACTCAGCAGGGCCCGAATCCATATTCATTTAACATGGCTGCAAATCCCATTAGCTGGACACTGCGGAGGAAGGAATAAAATCACTGCACACAGGACACAGCTGACCGGCTCCTCCTGCGGCCAATGCAGGCTAGAAATGCTCTCCTGCGCTTTTCACCCTCTGCTTTTATTCACTTGTGGTTCCCCCCTGGCTCTGTGTCCGATCAGGTCAAACAGCGATAGTACCTGCTGTCCTCTGCACACACTGGAAACTGCCCCCTCGTCCCTGCCCATTCCGCCACACGCACCAATTTGTGCAGTGTTCCTCCCAGCCAGGCAGGGCAGGAACCATGGCGCAGTAAAGTGAAAGAAGTCAGCATGATTGGGTTTAGCGAATGCCCAGCTCATTCCAAACATGGTTCGCTGCCTAGAGCGTAAGAAGCCACGCTGGGCCTCTGCAGACAGCAGTGGATTTCTACTAATTGGCTGAGTCTCTGGAGCCTGGAGATTGTGTCCAGCTGTTGCACGGAGGTGGAGGGAAGCCTGGGGGTATGTGTGGGAGGGCAGAGGGACAGGTGCTTCACTTGTCTTTCTTAAAGTAAATTGATGCCTTTGGTATACAGGACAAGACAAAAGAGGAGAGAAGCCTGCACTGTGGCCACCCCAGGGGTCACTGTAATTTCTCCTGGTTACCCCTCCTGGGACAACCTTTGGCAATTTCTCTGCCTTCTTGGTGTTTACTCCTTTCAGATTCTTGCATCTAGTCAATGGTGCTAAATCAAAACCAGCTCAGAGAGGGAAAGAATTCTTCAGCACAGTACTCACACCACGCTCCCTCATCGGCTCCCTCTCCTTCCCGGGACAGTGGAGAAATGCAGATACGGGCTGTATTCCTGATGCTGCTATATGCCACTGCTGGTACCACAGGCCAGTCCTGTCCCCTCTGCACCTCAGTTCCTCCTCAGCTGCCAGAGGAGGAGACTGATACTTGCCCATGTCGTCTCAGAGGTCAGGGGGCTTAAAATCATTCCTTGTGATCGAAGGCTTTGAAATCCTGAGGTGGAAGGTTCTGGAGCAGGATGATGTCTAACTGTCCTCCCTCTTCCACACCTCTGTCCTAGTTCTCCTCCCGCGGGGCTGGTGCCTGTCTTCTAAGGCAGAAGTAGTGGGGATGAGATGAACGCTCACGATGTGCCTGCATCCCTGTTTCAGGGGCATCTGCTTTTTGGGTCCAGTCCACCCACCCAAGCACCATGCTGTAGATGACAGTGCTAGTTAGAGGCTTTCAAGCATTGCAGGAAGCTGGCTTGGTTTCATGCCATGGAACAGACACGTTCATTCGCCAGGCTCTGGGGCCTGACCAAGGAAGGCAGCAAATATTTACAAGCCCAGGTGTTACTCGCAGGTGCTCTGCTTCAGAGGAAGCTGCATTCTGGCTGCCAGACCATTCCCCACGCCACCTCTCCCTATCTCCATCCCTCATGCTTCTCCTCCAGAGAGGCTCACAGACTGGCCTGTTTGTAAACAAGCAAGCGCAGGCAATGAACACATCAGGTAATTAAATGGCAGATCAATTCAACTTAACTGCTCTGGGGGAAAAGGCCCTTGGGAGGTGGAAGAATGAGGCAGTGGGAGACAAAGGCAGACAGAGTTAGCCAGAGAGGTGCGCAGGACAAAGGCACCAGAGCAGAGGGAGGGGCACAGAGAGGGGCAAGTGAAGGCAGCACCATGGGGGAGGGAAAATGCAGGTGGAAGAGGGGCAGTGAGGAGAGAAGCACAGAGCGGAGGAGAGAGATAACGCAGCATAGGCTGTCGAGAGACATAACACGACTACAGGAAGGTAGGCAGGACACAGAGGAGAGAAATGGCAAAGAGCCAGGGTAGAAGCAGGACAAACCCTAATGTGCCTGAGCTATAGAAAACAGAACTGCTAATGAGGACACCAGGATGATGATGTTGAACAATGGATCAGCTCTCAGGCTCAGTGTTTAATAATCAAATATTTTAGAAGTTGTAGCCACATCCAGCACCAGCCCCAGCCCCAGAGAAGAGATTCCCAAGAGGTAGTACATTGAGGGATTTTTCTGCATGTTCTCAGGTTTTCCTCCATGCCCACGCAGCCCAGTAACTCAGTTTCCTTGAAATGAAAGCTGCAATTCCCAGATAATCACACGACTCCAAGAGCTGGGGCTTTAAGAAGAAACATCAAATGTTGCCTCACTCACCCTAAAACCACAAGAGTTGAGAACACTGGGAACTGCAGGTCAAGGTGGAAGCTTTGTGTCAGCAACATTCCCCCCAGCAAAACAGATTTCTACCACTGTCTGTCCTGGCACCTCCTGCCTCAGGCAGGAAGGCCATGCAACAAACTCTCACTCTAATTCCAAGCCTGCTTTTGCCTGTGGTTCTGTGAGACTCCCCACCATACCACAGGGGCTTTTCATATGTCCCAAGGATAGTATGAGTGGAGCCAACAACATGAGGGATGGTGAGTTGGTTCCTGCCCCTTCTGGGGCAAAAGTTTCATGTTTTGCTCTCCACCTTTCCTTTCCTGGACACTTTTCATCCAAGAATGTCAGACTGTTCTATGTACGTTAACGAATAATGCCTCAGACTCATCTGGTGATGAGGGCAAGGCTCAGTGCACATATTTTACAGATGGGAGTGGAGTGGGAGAAAGTGGGATAAAAGAACTCTGCTTACCTGCCATACAAACATCACCCCCCCTTAGCCAGAGAGAAAATAGATCACTTCACACAGAGATTTCCCTTTACTCTGGCTTTGCTAGCTTCTCCATCCCTCTCACTTTCCCCCCGCCCCCGGCACATCTCTCCTCCGAGCCTTTCTACTCTTCCCGTTTGTGAGCTACCGAGCTCTTTGCCCCTCTCCAGCACGGACTGATCAAGTAATTAGCCCCTGCTTCCTCCAATCCGGCCTTTCTCCGAAGAAGCTAATTGGACTTACTGAACAGTGGCTGGATCAGCTACTGGATCTCAGAACTGTAACATAGGAGCTGAGGAACCTCTATGTTTGCCTGGCTCCCTGGAGCAGAAGGAGTATGCCCTATCCCCACCACCCCTGACAACCACAAATGATCCAAAGTAATGAGTCAGGACCCTTCAGCCCCTGAAATGAGACTGGCTTGGGATTTAAATATAATAAATATGGATTCTTTTAATTTTTCCTTCTTGCTTTTGGGCCTTTAGAATTCATGTTAGTTACCAAACTTTCCTCTGCAACCACAGTGGCTAGGTTTTTTAATGAAAGTTATGAATCCCATGTAATCCCAGGACTCCAAGAGCTGGGGCTTTAACACAACATTTTCGAAATACAGCTGTGAAGGTGGGTGATGTTGGGGACTGTCAGACCCCTTCCACACAGTGAGTTCGAACAGAACATCACTAGGACTACGTCAATAACTGATTTTTTTCAAATGCAGGTCAAAGGCAATTTGGAAAAATGAAAAAAATATTGTTTTGAGTCAATCTGAAAATGAGTTTTGACCTTTCCAGAGAATCCAAAAGTTTAAAAGAAAAAACAGGGCAAATGAAATGTTTTGTCTAGACTTGGAGCTTTCAACATGACCATTTATTAAAAAAAAAGATGTTTTGAGTTGAAAAATGAAATTTGTTTTGAAAACGTCAAAATGAAACACTTCAGTTTTTTCAGAAGTCTCCCTTCCGCTGAAGTGACCAATGTGGCAGAACCAAGATGAAGGTTTTAGTGTCTCTGAATCTGCAATTTGCACTAAAATAAATCAGGGAGGAGGAGAGAAGAAGAACTAGGAGAAGAAGAGAGTCTTACTCATGAAAGCTCATGACCTAATGAATTTGTTAGTCTCCATGGTGCTACGGGTCTGCTTGTTATTTGTGAAGCTACAGACTACACAGCTCTCCCTCTGAGACTACAAGTAGTAGTAGTTCTGGCCAAAAGGTTTTGCTCAGCTTTAATTATATGCACATTCCAAACACATACTGGCTACATCTACACGTGAAGCCAACATCGAAATAGCTTATTTCGATGTAGCAACATCGAAATAGGCTATTTCGATGAATAACGTCTACACATCCTCCAGGGCTGGCAACGTCGATGTTCAACTTCGACGTTGCACGGCACCACATCCAAATAGGTGCTGCGAGGGTACGTCTACACGCCAAAGTAGCACACATCGAAATAAGGGTGCCAGGCACAGCTGCAGACAGGATCACAGGGCGGACTCAACAGCAAGCCGCTCCCTTAAAGGGCCCCTCCCAGACACAGTTGCACTAAACAACACAAGATACACAGAGCCGACAACTGGTTGCAGACCCTGTGCATGCAGCATGGATCCCCAGCTGCTGCAGCAGCAGCCAGAAACCCTGGGCTAAGGGCTGCTGCCCACGGTGACCATAGAGCCCCGCAGGGGCTGGAGAGAGAGCATCTCTCAACCCCCCAGCTGATGGCCACCATGGAGGACCCGGCAATTTCGACGTTGCGGGACGCGGATCGTCTACACGGTCCCTACTTCGACATTGAACGTCGAAGTAGGGCGCTATTCCAATCCCCTCATGAGGTTAGCGACTTCGACGTCTCGCCGCCTAACGTCGAAGTTAACTTCGAAATAGTGCCCGACGCATGTAGCCGCAACGGGCGCTATGTCGAAGTTAGTGCCGCTACTTCGAAGTAGCGTGCACGTGTAGACACAGCTACTATGTCCAGGGAGCTTCTTGACCCTTGGTTAATCAGTCAGCCCAAAGAGGCTGAGGCAACCCAGACCTCTCAACTTCTGAGCCAAACACTATGTGACAAAGTGTGTGAAAAAGATTTGCAATGTGTGTCACCACTGCTGCAATGACACTGTGTTTCATGAGCTACACCTAAGGCGACTAAGAAGAGACAATAAGATATGATTTAGACTGACCATGCCTCATGGGTTTAAGATCTGGCTTTTTATTTCCTTGCTTTCTTTTTGTTTGTTTCTTTCTAAAGTCTTTAACTATTCAAGAAGTTTCCATTTCTTTGTGTTCTGACTCCTTCTTTCCCATGCTGTTTCTCTTGTACATTTCTCTCTCCTGTGACTCTGTCTTCTTCTGAGCTGCTGCTTTTTTTATTTCCTCTTCCTCTCCTGTTGGCTCTTTCCCTTTGATTGTTTTCACTTAGCACTTTTAAATATGTATTTTCCTGTATTTTATAAGCCTTCAGCTTACTTTCCTTCCTCCAGCTCCTAAAGGTTTTTAAATCCCAGATTGACGTAGTGATGGCTGGGATGATTTAGTTGGGGTTGATCCTGCTTTAGGCAGGGGGCTGGATTAGATGACCTCCTGAGGTCCCTTCTAGCCCTAGAATTCTGATTCTATGTGAAAACGACCTCCCACCTGCCTTCAGACTCATGAGCTGCCTACGTATTTGTGGATTTTTATCTTGCTGCCTGCACCCACGTCTGAGCACTTTCCACATGAAGCGATAGCAGAAGTGAAGTTGGGTTTGGGTGGTTCTCTGCACAGGACGCTAGGGTGCTCTGCTTGGACGGTTTGCTTTTGTTTTTAATGGTGTTGATTTATTTTGTTTCGGGGTAGTGGCTTTTTGTGGGGGTGTCGATGTTGTGGGTGTGCATTCTCCCCTCCATATATGTGCTTCTCCCTTCCTTACACACACACACACACACACATTCCTCTCTCTCTTCCTGAATCTATAAACTCTATGTCTCTTGTTTTTTGCAGTCACTTTTCCTCTTCTCTCCCCTTTTAGCCCAACTCCCTCTTCTCCAACCTCATGATCTTTTGCCAGGCCCATCTCTGTCCCACTTCCCCCTAAAACACTTGTGCCCCCTTCACTGCCTGCACCCCCAGTTGCAAGATCCATCGCCTCTTTCCACCCAGGCAGGGACTCTCCTTTCCCTGCCAGGCTGGCTGTTCTCATGGAGACAGCAGGCAGCTATGCAGCTCAGGCGAGGGAAGCAGGGGGAACTGGAGGGCAACTAAGCTTGGCTGGCTTGGCCCTAGGCGGACACAGGCAGCTCCCCCCCACCCCTTAAGCCTTGCCTTGGAGTTAAGAGGGGAAATGCAGCAAGTGGAGGGATCTGATGCAACCTGCCTAAGACCTGGAGGGTGGGGTAGACCCCAGACATCTCACAGGATGTAACTGAGCTCCTGTCTTGGCAAAAATACCTTTTCTACACGAGCCTTGCACACAGCTAGATTCTGCGTAGATTAGCACTAGGCCCACCCTTGTGTTATACCTCACCGCAAAGGTGTGAGGAAGGAGGGGGACAAGGCTCTGACTAATGGACTTATTGACTGAGTTGAGAAATCTCCCACTCTGTGAATGATTTCCCTTCAACCCCAAATGCTGCCTTGTGGCTGGCTGCCCTAACGGTTTGGTTAAAATTCTGCTTCACCTCTTGGGGCCCCATGGATGCCACAACAGACACTCTTGCCCCCAAAATAACCCTCTCCTTGGTGCCCGGTGGTTGCACAACACAGAGCAGATATTACACAAGTGCCGCATTTCCAAATCCAAATATTTTAGTTGCCAGGTAAAATATTTCAGTGTTGGATTATCTCACGGAAACTCCCACACCGCCATCTTCTGACCAGCTCTACGTGCAGATCTCTCTCCCATAGCTGGGTCCTTCTGAAACCTGCCTTGGGCTGCGGCTTGCCTCAGTTTCATTAGCTATGGGTATGGCTACACTTACCACAGCATCAACGTTGTGGAGGTGGATCTTCTGGGGCTTGATTTAGCACATCCAGTAGGAATGTGCTAAGTTGATCTGTGAGGGCTTCCCCGTTGACCCCAGTACTCCTCACAGAGGAATAAAGGAAATTAATGGGAGACTTTCTCCCATCGACCTCCCATAATGGGGATGGCAGGACTAATCGATTTCCCATTCTCATATCTGGAGTTGCATATCTTAGGTTGATTTTCTCCCCTCGTGTAGACCTGCCTAAGTCCAGTCAGCAGAAGGACGGGAGACCAGCACCTCCCAAGCGCAGGCTGAGGTGGCTGTCGCTGCAATTCATCTTCCCGAGCACCACCTTGATCGGCCAATGGGGTGTTTGGGGCACTGGGACTGCTGTTTTGATGAGCTGTGAAGCCAAACTTCTGGCCACTTGATGTTTCTAAAGACCTCTCACAAGAAGGGGATGTTTACCCTGGTGGCTTGGCTGAATTCTCGGCTGGGTGATTTACATTCTTCCTCCTGCTGTTTAAATGGATACGACAGCCCTCATCTCTCCGTGACTCTGCACTGCCAGGTGGTCTTCGGAGGATTAATTGGCTCCTGCAAGGTACTGAGTATTCTCAACTCCTGGTCACATTGACCGGACTTGCATCTGCTCCGCACATCTCCAGACCAGACCTGTCAGGCCTGCTGCATTACCCTCCAGTGGCAGCTGTGCTTCAGCAAGGTTGTGCTCCAGACATGTGCTTTATAGCTGATGTTTTGTATTTGCATAGGCCATTGTCATTCTCCACGCAACCCCCTGCAGCTGGCATCCTGAACTCATGAAATATCTTCGTGAAGGAGGCGCATGCACGATGCAGCCCAAGATAAAAATAACAATAATTTTGCTAGATGAAATTTCATGTTAAACACTTAAAAAGCAATAAAAAGTCAATTTTCTTTCTTTCAATTATTTTGCTTATTCCATTAAAAAAAGTTTCCCTGTTACGAAGACATATATTTTCCCCATCAGTAGCAAATGGCTTCCTCATTACTCACCTGCCCCTACCGCTGAATGCCTGGATGCTGCTCCTTGCCAGCACACGAATGGTCATCAGTGCGTGGGAGCTGGCGTTCACAGCACGTTGCCGGGAGGGAAACAGTGATAGCTCACAAGCACTCCCTGTCTGGCTCAGCACAGAAGCACCTTTTCAGCAAGAGAAAAAGATAAAGGCAGAAATTACCACTGTAGCACAAATATGCCAAGTTCATAAGAGCAGCATTTAACACTTAATCAAAATGGTTTGACAGTGTAAAAATTAGGTTTTCGAATGTCATTAGTGCTTTATAATAGGTTCAATTTATATCGCTCCCATCCCTGTTTTTTCATCTCTGCTAATTGTTTTTATTCACTCCTTTCATTTTTTACACTGTTGTCTTGTTGGTTTTTAATTTTTAATTATCATGTTTTTTTTTTTACCTTGCTAATTGATCTTGGTTTCAAAAGACTGGTTTTGTTGTTCTTTCTTTCTGCTAATGCCTATGCAGGCTTTTTGCAGGCAGGCTCCCTGTAATGGTAACATGGGAATGAAGGTACTGCAGCACTAGCAGGGGCATGGAGGGTCTCTTCAGTGACAGCATGGAAGCCCTCTTTATATCATTATTCACATGAAAGTCTTTTAGTAGGGGGACACAGATTTCCTTCTGTACTGCCACTGCAGGCTCTCTTTAGTGTCGTTAGGTAACTGGAGCTCTTTTCTACAAGTGATTGTCTTCTCTGTTTGGAAGAATGTGAA
Source organism: Carettochelys insculpta (assembly GCF_033958435.1). Taxonomy (NCBI): domain Eukaryota; kingdom Metazoa; phylum Chordata; order Testudines; family Carettochelyidae; genus Carettochelys; species Carettochelys insculpta. Next base: position 2,596,213 of record NC_134147.1, on the reverse strand, counting down.
AGCTACCTTCTGCATCGGCATGATGAATCTCTTCTGTTTGATTACTCTTTTCTGTTCCCCAGTGTGTAACATACCATTTTTCCCTTTCCCTGCCCAAGAAATTCCCTTCACACTCATCACAGATCTGCAAGTTGTCATTTGCTTGAAGATGGGCATTGGCTTATCGGCCAGGTACCCTCTGCCTTTGCCAGTAGAACTGGCAGAAAATTTTACACTGAAAAATTATTGGTCTTTTTTAGTGTGGGGGGGGGGCAGAATTGTGAGGAGGTAACTGGTTTTTAGAGGTGAGGGGTTTGACAACATGAGAATTTGAGTAAAATGGGCATGTTTGTCAATTTGGGCAAGGTATAATTGAAAAACTTGAAATTAATTTCAATTACTTTTGGACAAAAACCAAATTTGGGGTTTCGAAATTTCTTGTTACAAACCTGGAAAATGTAGAAGAAAAAATTAGTCAAAAACATTTTGATCCAAACTTTTGCTGAGTAAAATAATAATAATAATAATAATAATAATAATAATAATATTTTCCTAGCTAGCTCTTCTCCTCAGCTCTTTTGATTGAGGAAACACCCTGGGTGCTCAGTCATGCTGCATTTTGTTAGTAGCAGAAAGCCCAGACTTGTAAACATGCATTCGCTGGCACCCTATCCTGTTGCCAGCCAGATTTAGTACAAGTTGAACCTCTGTAATTCGGAACTCTCTCATCCAGCCGCATCCATAATCTGACTTGGTTTTAGTTAGCTGAACAACTACTCGTCATGGGTGCAGCCAAGTTTCCCGCAGTCCCATAAGGTTTTTTTCCTGCCAACCGTCTTGGGTCTCAGTGTTCTGTCCTGTTATTTAGCTGTAATTTACCCCCTAAATGTCTTCTAAGAGCTCAGTAAACAGTGGATGTGTTGGTAATGTGTTAGACCAGTGGTTCTTAACCTGGGGTACATGATGCCCTTTCTCGGGGTGCGAGACATACCAGACTTTTTTAGCTGGTAAATCATCGAAAACACAAATTAAGCACGGGTATGTAAGTACAACTACTTTTGTCTCACCAAACCTATGCATTCATTAACATTACACATGGTTAACAAATACTGTACTATACAAACAAAAGTTCTTTTCAAGTTTTTAAACTAATTGCAGTGAAATTATCTCACTACAAAATACAGCGTACCGCTATGTTGCGGGATATTTCTTGATACACGCACGGATGATGATGGGGTAGCGCAGCAGCTTTGTTTGAATTCAGTTAGCCTCTAACTCTTAGCGCGTTGCTTGCAGTTTACTTCCACAGCAAAACTCTGCAACATCTCTGGGGAGTACCTGCGTATTTTTGTATGCCTACTGCACTGTGTTGTGGTGAGCAGTAACACAAAGCTATTTTACGCACATTTAATATGCATTTTAAAGTATATAGGCCCCCACCTCCATTCTTGACTTTTGATAAGGGGTGTGATAGCACATTTTGAGAACCAAAGGGGTGCAGGGTGAAGGAAAGGGTTAGAACCGCTGTGCTAGACAATATCGACCTCCCATAGTCCAGAAGATTCCCTCATCTGGCACTGGTCAGGTTGCAAGGGGGCCGGACAAGAGACTTTTAACCTGTATCACAGAGATAAAGGGGAATAAAAACGTTTGTTGCTGTAAATGGGGGTTCATAGATGTGTCCTACACGACGCTGAGTTGCTACGCTCTGAGTATCTTGTGGGCACTCTCTGGCCAAATTCCACAGGGCACTTCGCTTGCGGTGATGCCGTGTTTACCCTCCAGCACGTAAAACGCCTCCCTCAGATGTTTTCAGGCTGGTGTCTCGATGTCTGTGACCAACGAACACTCCGCCACTGACCTTTAAGGGTTCAAAGGTTGTGCTACCCCAGGGAAGACGACATAATCCCATCTTGTGTAGGTTTCAGGAAGGAGAGAGTTTGCACCCATGGCTGCCTCAGCCTCACTCGTACCTTATTAGGCTGTAAGTGAGGCCTTGTGGTGGCTGACTGAAGATGACCACCACTTTCCTTCACTCCTCTTGGCCTCAGTGATGTATTTTACATTCCCATCTCCATGGAGGCCAACCCTCCATCCCTACTCTCTCGTACCATTGTCTATTTTTGGATGCCTATGCCAAGGAGTATTCTGCAGAAGCAGGGAGGAGAAGGTACTTGTGTATTTTTGCACCGGTAACACCAATACTGGAGTCCTATGCCCAGTCTGGGTGCCCAGACTTCATGAAGGTCTCTTTGGTCTGGCACACAAATGCATAACAAGATCTAATAGCTGGGAGCCAAAGCTAGACAGATTCAAGGTAGAAATAAGGCCCCGATATTTATGACAGTGTATGTAGCCACTAGGAGAACATACCGAGCGTGGATTCTTCGTCATTTGAAATCTTTAACTCAGGAGTGGCTGCCTTTCACAGAAATACACTACAAGGTGCTGGGAGTGATTCAGGGATCACTGAGTGAAGTGCTTTGACCTGTATTATGCAGGAGGCTGGACTAGAGCAGAGTCAGCAACCCGCAATACATGTGAGCTGATTTGCATCGGCACATGAGGCAGCCCCACCCCTCCTCCCACATTCAGCTGGGAGCTTGCTCAAAGCCAGCCCGCCTGCAGATTAACAAAAGAGCAGCTAATGCTACCAACCACCACCTAAACGGTAGTGCTCGACTTCTTCATTTATATACTAATGAAGCTGTTGTAAGTAAGACTATTGGGGTATGTCTACACAGAAAAGTCATTCTGGAATAGCATATTCCAGAGTTATTATTCCAAAATAAACTATTCCAGAATAATGCATCTACACTACAGGGAAGCTCCAGAATAAGCAAACCTCGTTCCAAACTAGTGTGTCTATGCACAATACAGCCTATTTCGAAATAGAGACATTGGACACACTGGCTGTGTTTACACTTGCATTCCTCTTTTGAAAGAGGCAAGCAAATGAGGGAAATCGAAAATGCAAATGAGACACTGATTTATATATTTTGTGCTTCATTTGCATAATCTCTTTTGAAAGAAAAAGCAGTTTAGACGGGGCTCTTTGAATATAAACCCCATTTTCGAAAGAACCCTTCTTCCTATTTTGTTTCAGGAAGAAGGTTCCTTTTGAAGATGGGGTTTATTTTCGAAAAAGTCCTGTCTATACTGCTTTCTTTCTTTCGAAAGAAGATCTTTTGAAAAGAGATTATGCAAATGAGGTGTCCGATATGCAAATCAGCGCCTCATTTACATTTTCCATTTCCTTCATTAGCATGCCTCTTTTGAAAGAGGAGTGCAAGTGTAGACACAGCCACAATGGCTTATTTCGAAATAAACTCTATTTCCTGTTTACAGTCCCTATTTTGAAATACCTATTAGGTGCTATTCCGCATACAAAGAGGTTCACCTATTTTGAAATGCGGTGGTAGCTATTTCGAAATTATTTCCAAATAGCGGCACCATTGTGTAGACGCTCGCAAATTTATTTTGAAATGTCTGCCAGTTTTTCAGTACCTGTGCTGTATAGACTTACCCTTAGAGACTTTAAAATGTATGACTGGCACTTGGACTGTACATAGAGGCCAAAAGGTCAAATTTCAGCACTCCACTTCAGACAGATTGCTAGAGGATCATAACAGTCCCTGGTGGTCTTAAAATTTATCACTCTTCAGCTCCTCAGGGGCCACAGTGGAACCTGAAAAGGGCTGCTAGAGAGGCATGCAGAGTATCCCTCCTTCCTTCCCTCCACTGGAGACGGAGCCTGTCACTCTCATTATTAGTCACAAGGAAGGGCTGCCCAAGGAGCCCTTGAATCAACATCTCACGTGACAACCTGCCGGATTTCTAAGCAAGCTGCTGGGCCAGCTATGTATGCCAGCTTTAATGGCCTGGCCTCTAGTGGCTTTATTAACTCTTCCTCCCACAGAGGGGCTTACACTTTTGTTTCCCACCCTGCAGCCTCCACTGTCCCTCCTCCTTCTTCCCCCTTCAGCCCACCCAGGCTCGCCTACGTTTTTTCACTCTCTGCTTGTGGGCACTATGTCTAAGTGACTCTCTCATCCTGCTTAGCCCTAGATCACCCCATAAACAACACACAGCAGCTCCCAAATTAAACCTTCAGCGTCTTGCAGCATGTTCACCCACAGAGCTCTACCTTGACAAACTGCCAGCTCACTGGCTGGCCCTGGGAGACCTCTCATTCCATTTAATCTATTGCTGGCTCCAGGCAGCTCCCTGCTCTATGAAGGACAGGCATGGTTTCATCAAGGGTTCTCCAGAGTCTTAAATCAGGAACAATACAAGCTGTGTCTACGGAATGCCAAGAATCTGTGTTGATGCCTGATAACAGGAAGGCTTTTTAATCACCCCCCTCTCTATATTTAGCAGTATTCCCAGGCAGTGTTTCTAAAATTACCAAGCACAGTAATGGGATTCATACCCCCATTATGTTATGTTTATAAGCACACAGGATCTTTCTCAGGGGAAAAGCAATATGCCACGTTTCTTGAGAATACAGTAGAAAAGCAGATAGCATATGCTTACACACACACACACACACACACACACACACACAGAGTCTTGCCAAACCAAAAAGCAGTCAAGTAGCACTTTAAAGACTAGCAAAATAGTTTATTAGGTGAGCTTTCGTGGGACAGACCCACTTCTTCAGACCATAGCCAGACCAGAACAGACTCAATATTTAAGGCACAGAGAACCAAAAACAGTAAGCAAGGAGGACAAATCAGAAAAAGATAAAGCAAATCAGAGAGCTGTGGGGGGGGGGGAAGGTCAAGAATTAGATTGAGCCAAGTATGCAGACGAGCCCCTATAGTGACTCAGAAAGTTTCCGTCACGATTTAAACCATGTGTTAATGTGCCAAATTGAATATAAAAGCCAGCTCTGCTGCTTCCCTTTCCAGAATGGTGAGATAATTCTTCTTCAGTAACACACGTACCTTTAGGTTGTTGACAGAATGGCCCATTCCATTAAAATGTTGACTAACTGGTTTGTGGATCTGGAGTGTTTTGATGTCTGTTTTGTGCCCATTGACCCTTTGTCTAAGGGAGTTAGAAGTCTGTCCAATATACAAAGCATCTGGGCATTGTTGGCACATGATGGCATATATGATGTTAGTAGAGGAGCATGAGAAAGTGCCCGTGATTCTGTGAGTAACCTGGTTAGGTCCAGTGATGGTATTTCCAGAGAAGATATGTGGAAAAAGCTGGCAGCGGGCTTTGTTGCAGGGAAAGGTTCCAGGACTGGTGTTCCTGGGGTATAGACTGTGGCTGTTACTGAGGATCCTCATGAGGTTGGGAGGTTGTCTGTAGGAGAGAACAGGCATGTCACCCAGGGCCTTCTGGAGTGTGGCATCCTGATTAAGGATAGGTTATAGGTCTTTAATAATTAGTTGCAGTGGTCTGAGTTGGGGGCTGTAGGTGATGACCAGTGGTGTTCTGTTCTTGGCTTTTTTGGGCCGATCTTGGAGTAGCTGGTCTCTGGGTATTCGTCTGGCCCTGTCGATTTGTTTTTTTACTTCTTCTGGTGGGTAATTCAGGTTTATGAATATTTGGTAAAGTTCTTGTAGTTTTTGGTCTCTGTCAATTCGGCACATTAACACATGGTTTAAATCATGATGGGAACTTTCTGAGTCACTATAGGGGCTCATCTGCATACTTGGCTCAATCTAATTCTTGACCTTCCCCCCCGCCCCTCCACTCTCTGATTTGCTCACCTTGATTATCTTTTTCTGATTTGTCCTCCTTGCTTACTGTTTTTGGTTCTCTGTGCCTTAAATATTGAGTCTGTTCTGGTCTGGCTATGGTCTGAAGAAGTGGGTCTGTCCCACGAAAGCTCACCTAATAAACTATTTTGCTAGTCTTTAAAGTGCTACTTGACTGCTTTTTCTTTTGACAGTGTATAGACTAGCACGGCTTCCTCTCTGTTACTATTCAACATGCAAGAGTCTTGCCAGTTGATGTTATAGTTAACAGTTTGTTGCTTGCTTTCAATTAGTTGGCCAAGTTAATGAAATACAAGGATGTGGATTGGGACCTTTCATCCTGGGCTGAGATCCCAGTGGAAGTGGCAACTGAACCCAATGTCTGTGAAAGAGCATCTCCTTTGTAAGGCAGTTTTCTCGCATTGGGATCAGTGGATTTTGCATCCTGTTTGGGATCTTTTCCTAGTTTATTAATGTTTCCTTAGGTGGTGGTTCTTATCTCACATCTATTGTCCCATCATGCTGATTCCCGTTGATGACTGCCTGCTTCCTCCTTCAGAGCTGTCAGTGTGCCCACTTCTCACATTTTAATGAGGATATGTAGCAATGTGGGTCTCTCCCGGTCCCTTCCTAGAGCATCTGGTGAAGGTCTTGCACACATTCGTCACTCACACAACAGGGGCTTTCATTAGCATGTAGGCAGAACATCAAGCTAGATATAACAAACACTCATCACACTCTTTTAGGATCTGAGTTCAACATTAGGTACAGGAAAACTATTACAACATTGCCCTAAATTAGAGATAACTGAAGTAGAATATTATACTACAATCACTGCACCAGCAATGGATACAATGGGTGCAGTGACTTATAGCATAGAACTGTGAACACTATAGCCCAAGTCCTGGCTATTTGGGTGCTCTTTAGTGTTTTGTGTGGAACTAACATCACATCTTCTGGGAGAAGCTGTCACATCCCAGAGTCAGCCTCTTGCTCTGACCCAGCAATGGGTCCCAGGAGCAGCAAGCTGATCACCTGCAAGGAGCGGATGGAGAAGTACCTCTCTCTCACATTGCTTGAAAGGCATAATCATTATCCAGTTGTGCGATAATCAGTGGGACGCAAAATGCTGGTATGAGTTGCTCGCTTCCTGCCTTGCTGCCTGGGAGCTGAATGTCATAGTTAAACTAGGAGCCCAGCCCTCCCAGGGTGATGGCCAGTCTTTCCCAATGTTATTTGACCACAGAACCCTTTTAAACTCGAAAGAATTTTGCAGAACCCTATTCCCAGGCTGTACCCTTCTCAGCTTCCCAAACCCACCCCCTATCTCCAGGACTAACCCACCTCAGCCCCAAACCAGCCCTTGGGAATAACCCATCCATGACACTGGCTGGGGAGCCTGTACCAGGCAGCCATGTGCGCCCAGTGGAAGGAAGGCTGGTGTGGAGGTGTTCTGCTGGCGGGGGTGAGCCAAGACACACTCACCGGAGGGTTCTGGCTGCTTGGGTAGCGGGGCAAATGAGGGACTCTCTGCAGCTCCCTGCCCTGCCACCACTGAAATAACAGAGCTAAATTCATTTGGTTTAGTGACCAGATCCCTCCCACTATCCTGCCGGCCATTAAACCAATTAAATTTAGTTCTACTGTTTCAGATGCAGCAGGGCAGGGAGCCGCAGAGGAATTTTCTCACAGAACCTTTTTGGACTGGCCTAGTATAATATGAGTTTGTGCCAGGTGGGGCAGGGCACTTGTGACAGCTATCTGTGAGAGAGGAAAGAGGGTCAAGGAATAGAAAATGGAGATTCACTTGTCTGTACTGATGGCTTCCCTTGTGGACTGATGCAATTGCTTGGGCCAGTTTGGAAGGAGCCAGGATTGAGGAATGAATCCAGAGATTGCCGCTGTTACTGGCAATCGGCCTGGGAGTCCATGTCTTTTAAGAGAGCCAATGTGCTTATCTGTGGCCATTATGGGACATCAGGCTAAATACCATTTGAGAAATTATCCCATGAACAGCCATAATACAGCAGAGGACCTGCTGGGCTCAGATAAATGCTAACTGAAAGCTAAGCTGGAAACCTGGAGCCATATGGCTCTGTGTTGTGAACTTGTCAGATCTCATAAGCTAATAATCGCCATGCCAGGCCCTGTGTTCCCTGTAAGCTGAGTGCTTGAGCGGCCATCTAGGAAAAATTCAGGCGTCACACAGCTGATTAGCAGAGCACCCACATCTGGCAGCATATATTTCTGCTGGTGGTGCACGTTCACACATGCCTAAGTGCACAGAACAAAATTTATTCCATCCATGAATGGAAAAAACTAGAGGGAACCCCGGCCAGGCCCATTCATGGAGGAGACGCCTGAGGAAAAGGCAGGGTGCTGCAAGAAGTGGCTTGGTGTGCAGAAAGGAGCACTCTGCCCTCAGAGTCAGCCCTGTACCAGTGCCACGACACAGCCGTGTTTCTGGCTGTGCTGTCTTTCCAAACAGATAGTGCGCTGATGCCCTTAGTTACAGTCACTGCTGAGACACAACCCTGTCATGATATTTTCTGCTGCTTTGGGGGTTTTACCTTCCTCACCCTGGCTAAATTCCAATTTACTATTCAGATTCCAGATCCCTGAAATACAAATACCCTTCCCCAGAAGTTTCAATGGAACACAATATTGTCCTTGGCTACCACCCTTGAACTGTTGTGCTAGCAGTCTTTCAAACAGCTTCCTTCCTCCACCCCAGAGATGACCACATTTTTTGTGGTCAGAAATCATTTGCAAAGCACTCATGGATTCTTGGGAACAAAAGACCCTATGTCCACTGTAAGAATCATCGCCTTTGCTAGCCATCCTTATTACTCCAGGTGTTATTGGCTGCATGCAAGGCAAGGTACTCGGCTACCACTGTTTTAAAAGCAGTTAAAAAAATCAACAATTAAAAAGAGCAGTAGATCAGATAAAGATGTAAAACACCGTAATGCATGTGAGCTACCGAGGGATTTCTGTATTGCTACCCACAAGGGCAACATACAATATGGAAAATGAAGAAGAGCTTCAATGTAACATCTATGCATCTCAAACGAAGGGTGATACCCTAGTTCAGACCAAAATCTACATTGCAGCAAGCTGTAAGGGGCAAAAACTACTAAGTCCCAATATCGGTCTGTGGGATGGGCAACAACTGTCAAGCCTTCAGAAATGCTCACTTTTAGAAATTAAAAAACAAATATCGGGGAAAATGTTGGTTGATTTTGACTCAGAAGGGTAGCTGTGTTACTCAGTTGTTTTAAAAAAACAAGCAGTCCTGTAGCAACTTAAGGACTATTTTATTTATTAGGTAATGAGCTTTTGTGGATAAGACCCACTTTGTCAACCTGGAGCAGAAATAAGAATGCCGGGTTTGTACAGCAGGGAAGAGAGGGAGTTATCCCCTCTTTTTAACCAGCTGTGGAACTAGATGAAACATTTTACATGTCCATATTTCTAATATACCAAAAATGAGGGGGGAGTTTTTTAGAGAAAAATTAAAGACATCTTTTTTGACTAGCTCAGTGCAGTAAATATTCCAGCCCCTGCACCAGCGCTGCTTCTCTGTAGCCTGCAGTGGTAGTGCTCTTTCCTTCCGTCTTGGTTTCTGTGTCTGGTGAAGAGTCTTGGCTGCAGCGGAGCGATATTTTCTCATTTAGGGAGAAGGAAATGGGTCCATTGAGCCAATAGCAGAGCCCTGTGTTTCCAGTTTGGGCTGCACAAGACTATGTTAATACAAACTAGACCCCTTTTTGGTTCCTGCCAGCAGTGTCCACACCAAAGAGTTCGACCGCAAAGTGGTGTAACTGTGCAAGTCACAGCCCATACATAGTCTGCACTGCAGCACAGGTATAAACACAGCCCAAGACACTTCATGGAGCACAGGTATTTATTACAAAACAGACATGGGCATGGGCAGGCTCCTTGTTCCTCTAGGGATTCCCCAGTAACCTCTCTCCTTCAGAATCATCAGCATAACAGTATGGTGGGGAGAAAGGGGGATGCAGAGCCATGATAGGCCCCTGCTTCCTTCTTTCCCAGGGGTAAACATTGGCTGCATTTCAAGCCCCAGCTAACCCCAGGAGCAAGAAGTCACCCATTAGCTGTGTCTACACGTGCATGCTACTTCGAAGTAGTGGCACTAACTTCGAAATAGCGCCCGTCGCGGCTACACACGTCGGGCGCTATTTCGAAGTTAACTTCGACGTTAGGCAGCGAGACGTCGAAGTCGCTAACCTCATGAGGGGATCGGAATAGCGCCCTACTTCGACGTTCAACGTCGAAGTAGGGACAGTGTAGACGATCCGCGTCCCGCAACGTCGAAATTGTGGGGTCCTCCATGGCAGCCATCAGCTGGGGGGTTGAGAGACGCTGCCTCTCCAGCCTGTGCGGGGCTCTATGGTCACCGTGTGCAGCAGCCCTTAGCCCAGGGCTTCTGGCTGCTGCTGCTGCAGCGGGGGATTCATGCTGCATGCACAGGGTCTGCAACTCGTTGTCAGCTCTGTGTATCTTGTGCTGTTTAGTGCAAGTGTGTCTGGGAGGGGCCCTTTAAGGGAGCGGCTGGCTGTTGAGTCCGCCCTGTGACCCTGTCTGCAGCTGTGCCTGGCACCCTTATTTCGATGTGTGCTACTGTGGCGTGTAGACGTTCCCTCGCTGCGCCTATTTCGATGTGGTGCTGCGCAACGTCGATGTTGAACATCGACGTTGCCAGCCCTGGAGGACGTGTAGACGTTATTCATCGAAATAGCCTATTTCGATGTCGCCACATCGAAATAGGCTACTTCGATGTAGGCTTCACGTGTAGACGTAGCCATTAAGACTCAAAGCTCTGATCGCATGTTTAGTCATTGCGCTTGACTGCTGCTGTCTGGACATTTGTGTTTTTTGTCCCTGCTGCGGTAGCCGTGGCTCTCTGGGGGACCTGGGGAAATCAGAGAATTTCCTTTGCAGGGAACCTGGGGCTCCAAGAGAGAGTTGCACTTCAATTATGGGATAACAGAAATGTATGAGCATGAGCTTTCGTGGGCAAAGACCCACTTCGTCAGATGCAGGAAGTACATCTGACGAAGTGGGTCTTTGCCCACAAAAGCTTATGCTCATACATTTCTGTTAGTCTATAAGGTGCCACAGGACCCCTCGTTGCTTTTGTAGATCCAGACTAACACGGCTACCCCTCTGACACTTCAATTATGGGAAAGCATACAATAGACCTCCCGTTCTGTGCTTTACTCTTCCTTCTCTGTGTGATCACCCAGCCAGGAGATGCCAGTTCATTATAATCAAATTAGACATACATAGAGAACAGACTCTCAGTTCTTGTCAGCGCGGGGAGGGGGAAATAGACTTACAATGGGATCTGTTGCTTATACATGTGAGTTGTTGAGCTGTTCAGTGGAATGGAAACCAATAATACCCACATGCTCACCAAGATTTCAGATGTTTGCACAAGCTTTCTATGGAACACTTCTTGTTCAGATCATACTCATGCCTCTGAATCAACGCAGCCAGTGCCCTGAAGGAGCCTTTAATTACCCACCCACTTCTGCCTCCCCATCAGCCTGGTCGGCTGGGACCTGGTCACACCATCACTGGCATAGCTTGGCAATAAAAGAGTTAATAACTCATCCCGGGATGGGGTGGGGGCCATAATTTTAAAAGCAAAGTGAAATCCAGCTCCGAGTTAATTTTATTCTCTATTAACCCAATCAATGGGAGGTTCCCATAAGCTATTAGCTGGGAGTTCAGATGCAGGAGATGTCATCAGGGGTTAGATAAAGATGGTTCTCTGTTCATTAGCACTGACAGCTCAGGGAAGGGAAGGGAGTTGGGGAGTGGGACATGAGGCAAAAGGAAAATTACTTAGCAATAGTAAGGCTCAACCTGTGCTCAGGTGAGAATCTGGATCAAAACACAGGCTGGCTAGGGTAGCACGGGCGGAAAGGGCAGGGCGGGAGCTGTTCCAAACAATCCCTGTGATTAGTATTGTTTAAGCATATCTCTTAGTCTATAACATGCCACAGGATGTCCCAGTGTTTTGGAAGATACAGACTAACTTGGCCACCCCTCTGATTCTGTTACAGTCACTTGGAGGTGCCCAGCTGAGATGGTGTCTCCATTACACGTGGTGCTGTACACGCTCAGAGAGAAGCTGAGCCTCTTTTGAAGAGCTTGATGGTAGGTGGTGCAGAGGGGGAAAGTGACTGTCCAAAGGTCGCACGGCGGGTCAGTGGCAGAGTGGGAAATTAAATCCTGGTGTCCTGAGCAACAGGCCAGCATCCAACCCATCCACCCACCCAGCCTCAGAAGAGAGGCATTGGAACCGCCAGCGATGCTGTCAGATGCAGCTATGCAAACAGCTATTTGAGGGAAGAGTTTGGTCTCCGATAAGCAAGTGCAGCCCTCTGGATGGCAGAGGCGGGTTTGTACCTGTGGCTCTGGGGGCAACGTCTGACCCTCTGTAACACTTTCACATTCCACCTTTGGGTTTTGTTCCTCTATTTTGATTTGGGCGCCGTGTGGGGAACGCCCCCCTGAAGCTGCCGCTGCTGCAGAGGGTGCCCTTGCCACAGAACCCTCAAATGAAGAAGCGGGTGATTGCTAGCTGGTGGGGGACAGGCAGCAGGGGATGCTTGTTATGCAGAGGGGTGGGAGGGTTTAGGCAGCTGGACTGGGTCTGTTGGGATGCTTCGTTTGGCAGCTCTGCGGAGTGGGTTGGGAAGGTCTGTCCTGGGAAGGAATGGGGGTGATTTTAGTAGCTGGGTGCTCAGATGGGGGTGGGCCTCAGGAGAATTTGGGGGTCTCCAATCACCCTGTATTGGAAAAATCGAATTCCACGTGTGCTAGCTGGGGAACAGGGAATGTGGCTGGGTGTAAGCAGAGCAGTTCCCTGCCACTTCTATAGTGGTATCTGGGAGGACAGTGCATGAAGCTCCATGTCCTGCTGGTCTCCTCTACGCAGGGGTTGCAGGCCCCTTGGGACACGGCACAGAGGTACCCTCAGTGAGATCCGACTCGGAAAGATCTCGCTGAGGTGCTGTGGTGATGTTCCTCTCTCCCAGAAATGCGTCTGCTCCCTCTTGAGTCCCTTGTCCTCGCTCTAATGTGGCTTCCAGCAGCGCAGAGCTGCCAGCAGCTTTCAAGCCTGGGCTGTTCCCTCTTGCTTGCTGAGGACATTAATAAAATGCCTGCCCACCTGCATGACCCAGCAGAGGGCCACTAATGGCATCCTGCCTTTGAAGTGAAATCCCAAAGCTTTCATTTGGTCTGTGCTCATCCCTGATAAAACCTCTCCTGTCTCCGGCTCCATATGGGGGACTCTTATCTAGTCTCACTCGCGGGCAGCAGACTTGCTCTAGCTGATCAGGCATGAGCTCTTCCCACCCCTCAGTGAGGAAGAAAGGCTGGGGACCACAGCAGAGAAGCAGCAGCTTCCTCAAAGGGGAAGGACACAGGACAGTCATTTTTCAGGACGCAATGGAGAATGCATGTAAAATACCAGCAAAGGAGGGACACTACTTGCTTTGAAATGCAGAGGGTGGTCCCAACATCCCTGGGATCAGCCTGTAAACTCACTGGAAGCCACACAGTGTAGTTCAGGGATACGACAATACGATGCACATTATTTTCTGGATCTCAATCACCTTGTTTATTGGTTCAAGGTCATGGCAAACGGTGGGTGGATACTGTACTTTAAGGTGTTGTCCAGTGACCAGCCAAACTGAAAAGTCAGATCCAGATGTGGGCATGGCCCAATCTGCTCTGTGCCTTTGGTTTTCCCTGGACCGCATTTTTAAATGGCTAAGTACCTTGCCGTCGGCAGCAACAGGTGGCTGTTTTGTGAGGCAGCGCTGGGGTAGCCAGTTCCAAAAGTGACATGTGTGCTGGCTTTCATGGAGCCTTTGATTCTTGCTCTCCCTTGTTTTGTGGTTCCCCTCCCTCTAAGACTCGGTGGTTCAGATTGCAAGTGGCTGGCTGTTCTCAGTGCAGAGGGAAACACCAAACCCACACCTGGGACTTGCGCTGCATCGCTCACCAACTGATGGTGTCGTTTTGTCAGTCGATGGCAGCACAACGCGCCCTGTTAACGCAGTGGCACCATGTATGAGTACCAAGTTGGAGCAGTTGCACCATCCTAGCCTCACACGAAGTGATCCATTGGCTTTGCAGGATCAGTCCCAGCAGGATCCCCAAATCCAGCCCTGGTCCGGTCCTGATCAAGTACAGAGGGTGCCAAAGTTTTTCTGGGATGAGCCTCACCCCTGTTGGGCAGGGCCGAGGAAGGGGCATTTGTGATGTCTGTCTCCAAGTACCCCTCCCCTGAGCAGAAGCCCCACCCTGGAGTCAGGGTCTTTGACACGTACTGAATGGAAAGGGATGCTGAGGGCGAAGTCCCATGTTCCTATTGGTCATCCTGCCAGGCTGTGATCCCACTCCCTCTGACATCAAGGGAAGATCTCCGGTCGGTGGGAGCACAGCGTCAGGGCTTGCCTCTTAAAGCACTAACCTGCAAACTGAACACAGTAGCCATGGCAACAGGCAGTTCAACTTTAAACTCTCTGACACATCAAAAGGCAATTTCCTTTATTTTTTTCTTTCTATTCCCAGAGTTTATAACCGCAGCAGTGGCCCCAGGCCCTTGCTTCTGTCAGCCAGTCATTAACCGACTGGATCTGCCTTCCCCATCAGCTCCTATTGTCCACAGCAAGTCTGGCAAGGGAAGCACAGGGTGAAGTTGATGCTGCGTTGACAGCCCCAAGACCTCAGCAATGCCACAGTACTGCAACAGAGCTAGTGCCTGGTCCCTGCAAACACCTCTGAGTCCCGGCAGCAAGCGAGGGCGTTACCTCCCCTGCTTGCAAAAGCCCCATAGAATCAAGAGATAACATTGATCTCGCCAAGGGATTTTTCTTGTCACCCTGCCCCTCACCTCTCATTGGTGGTTTTCACCCCGCCCTGTTTTGAATGGAGCGAGTGCAAGCGTGTCTCCATGTTGTTGGGGTCCTTTCACCCACACCGGCAGCATTGCCAGCACCAGACGAAGGGGTAGAGGGTTGGAAGAGGCCAGTTCAGTGAAAAGTCAGTGCAGCACAGCTAGCAGGGAGCACCTTCACCTCAGTTATATGAGCCCCACAGTATGGAGTTCTTCTGAGGGAACAATTAACGCAACCAAGGCACTGTTTAGAATTCTGCAGCCAATCAAGGGGAGAAGGATGTTGGTGTGATTAAGGTCCAGGGCCGAGGACCCGAACACAATGGTTCTGCTCCCAGCTCTGCAACTGACTCTCTGCATGACCTTGGGAAGTAGCTTAGAGGGTTCCATGCCTCAGTTTCCCTCATCTGTTGATGGGGAAATGATACTCCTCTTCATGCCAGGAGGCAGTGGAATTTGATTCATTATTTACGTTCGTAAAATGTGTCAGGAAGCTGGGATGCGAGGTAGCAGCTGAAAGTATAACACCATCAACTGATAACAGTTTCTATGGTAGATCACTTTCTGGGCCACAAATACTTGACCCTGTCCCTTTAAGATCACAGACTATTATGACACTGGATGCACAAATCCTTCTTAGAAGATTGTGAATAAACGAACTGGACAGCTCTGCCTAGCCAGGTGGGAGAAAGGAACAATGGCATATGTCTGCTACCAGCCCCCACCTGCTCTCCCCATGCTCATGGCTCAGCTGTTGCAATACGAGAGGTGTTTCCCCCAAGATTTCATCCCCAGTGGGACTGAAGAGCAAAAACACTCAATGACTAAATTTGCCAGAGAAGGTCTGTCACGAGTGAGTAAAAACAAAATTACAGAGCAATCTCCTCTGACGGAGAGGAGAATGAAATGTGATTCATTTTCATCCAGTCGACGGGGACTGCCACAAAGAGTGACTGGATTAACCCCTTTGCTGCCAGCAATGGCTCTGCTGGCCTGGGCAGCAAGCCGGTGTGCTTACCCTCAGATGGCTTGGGGGAATTCAGGGAGCTCGTTACAGAGGACAGACAGATCTGAACAGACCTCTTTCAAAGACAGGCGCAGTTTAACCGGACGTGTGATGTATGTTTATGGTAACAGAAGAGAGCTCTCCCCCAGGGCTCAGCGCCTCTCAAGACGTTCTAGGAACTAACAAGCACTCCTGTGTAGAGGGTACAAAGCTGGGCTTTGTCCCCTTTTTCCTGGATGGACCCTAGTTTCTCTAGCTCAGGCATATCCATTATCAAACAACAGCTGAATGAGACAGTTTTCCACAGTTTATTATGCACTGGATGAAATTTATGGTCTGTGCTATGCAGCCGATCAGACTGGATGATCATAATTGTCCCCTCTGGCCTTAAAAATCTATGAACCAATGACTAATACTAAATACAGTGCAGAGGTGGACAAAGCATCTTGGATAGAACCGCAACAGACTTTATGGAGGTTGGAAATTGTTCATTTGCTTTTATCAACATACTCACTCCAGCAGAGCTAGCGCCAGACTGCATGCCAGGAAACCCCCCAGCCTTAAGGCTGGCACAGCTGCTGATGCTTTGTGTAGGCCTTGGCCAAATCATTTCTATGAGCCTCCCCGTCCAGTCCACAAAAATGGAGATACTAGCGCATCCTACCCTCACAAACAGACAGTCAAGGGTGACCAGAGAACAATCCGTCATCAGACAAGGCACTTGGCTGCCTCTGGCCCAGCCAGTGAAAGTCAATGTTAAAAAAAGAGAGTAAAATATTGAAAAGAGATAATCTCCCCAGTGAAAGGATGCTTACTGAAGGGATATCAACCGTACGATGTTACTGATGTGGCAAAAAGAAGCTAAATGACATTATGTGGCCTGGTGGACAATTCTTCTTTATGTCATCATGCTGCATAAAATGGTTTGCATACACTGGGCTTCTTGCACTATAATATACTATGAAAAAAAAATCAGACAGAGTTAAGGTTGTTGGAGAATCACATGGTTTTTAACCTCTCTCGCACAGCACAGAGTGTTCAGAGGTTCTTCCCAGCCCTGAAACAAACACCCCCCACCTGCACCTCACAATACACCTAGAACTAATCTATCCCCATACAATCCAGAACACCCTGAGTCCATGTTGTCCAACCTGTTCTGTAGTGGCTACTGCTATAGCAAACTAGCCACATTATTCTGAAAACATAGTTATTGTTCAAGCCAACTAGCCACACTCAACCAGCCAAGCAGCCACATGTGGCTAGAGGCTGGCCTGTTGGACACCACTGTCCTGAGTGATCTTCACTGAGCTTCCTCCAGGAAGAACTGGAGAAGAAATTGCCCTTGGAGCCTGCCTGGAAGGTCACCAACTCTACACTCTGGAGAGCTGGCAGGGAGCTGGGGGAGTAGGTTCCAGAGGGACCCCTCTGTGAGACCTCCTGCTGCCTGCACCATGCCAGTCTAGGATGGGGGAGCTCCAGTGCCCAGCTGGGGAAAGAGGGGATCTCAAGCTAAGACGAGACCAAGAGATGGAGGGAGTGAGGGAGGAATATTCCCTCCTGCTGCTACAGTCCACGTCGGCCACTCTGGCAGTGGCCAGGGGCCGTCAAAGCGCTTCATAGTGGGGTTCCCTTGCAACCCAGTGAGACTGAGCACTGCCCCTTTTACTCTGCCAGATAGCCACTGGGTCAGTTCTGAAAATCAGTCTTTTTCCACAGCCAGCTTCAAAGGAGCGCCCTGGAGGTCACCAGCAATCCCCACCTCGCTGGTCTCTCAACAGATATGTCTCTCGTGGAGTCCCTCATATTCCTCAGAGTTGTAATGGTCTAGCCAATATTTCAGCGCCAGCTGCCTCCTTCAAGGCTTGGCCAAAACTCATCTTTGGGGACAAGGTTCAGCTCTAAGTCAGTGTGTTGATACATTGCGCATCCCCCAGCAGTAATACAACCATTGCTTTTCAGTCACATATCCTGGCTTCAGCCTGGCACGGGAAAAATCACAGTCCAGGAGAGTCACAGAAAATGGCCCACGTTGGCCTTGCTGCCTGGAAAAGTAGCACATCCTCTGCCTAAAGGAGTTTGCTACTGTGATTGTCTGCAAGTTGTTTGGGGCTGAGACTGTTGTTTTCCTATCCGGCCTGTGGAGTGTCCAGGGTGTAGGGGAGGGATCAAACAATGAAGTCCTTCCATGGCCAAAACTCTTATTGAGCTCAAAAGTTCTGTTATGCCTGCACACACCTCCAATTTCAATGGAGATACAAAGGTGTAACGGAGAAAAGCGAACATGGCCTCCAGGGAGTTTTGCACAAGACTTGTGCGTGCAGGGCTATGCGGTTTTGCTGATGAGTAGTTATTTTAAGAACTGTGGCATAGGATCCCGGTGACTCATCACGCTGTCAATGAGCAGCAGCTGCAATCTACTGGGTTGAGGACACATCTAGGGTTCTTGCTCTGACTCAACTCCACCTCTGACATACTGGGGCTACGTCTACACATGAAGCCTACATCTAAGCAGCCTATTTCAATGTGGCGACATCGAAATAGGTTATTTCGATGAATAACGTCTACACGTCCTCCAGGGCTGGCAACATCGATGTTGCGCAGCACCACATCGAAATAGGCGCTGCGAGGGAACGTCTACACGCCAAAGTAGCACACATCGAAATAAGGGTGCCAGGCACAGCTGCAGACAGGGTCACAGGGCGGACTCAACAGCAAGCCGCTCCCTTAAAGGGCCCCTCCCAGACACAGCTGCACTAAACAGCACAAGATCCACAGAGCCGACAACTGGTTGCAGACCCTGTGCATGCAGCATGGATCCCCAGCTGCAGCAGCAGCAGCCAGAAGCCCTGGGCTAAGGGCTGCTGCACACGGTGACCATAGAGCCCTGCAGGGGCTGGAGAGAGAGCGTCTCTCAACCCCTCAGCTGATGGCCGCCATGGCGGACCCTGCAACTTCGAAGTTGCAGGACGCGCAACAGCTACACTTTCCCTACTTCGACGCTGAACATCGAAGTACGGCGCTTTTCCCATCCCCTCATGGGGTTAGCGGCTTCGACGTCTCACCACCTAACGTCAATGTTAACTTCGAAATAGCACCCAACATGTGTAGCCGTGACGGGCGCTATTTCGAAGTTAGTGCCGCTACTTCAAAGTAGCGTGCACGTGTAGACACGGCTTGGGTGACCTGAAGAAAGTCACTTTATTTTGGGGTCCAGCCACTTTCCCTGTAAAAGGAAGTCATGCAGCGATCTGCACAGGAGGAGCTGAAGGCACTTTCTCACCATGGAGGATGTGCAAAGCTCAGTGTCTCGGAGTCTGCGTGGCCCAAGAAGGTGAGGACTAAACAAGCATCTAAAACAAAGGCCTATTGTAGGTATCTGGTGGAAAGTGGCAGCTGCTTCACGTCAGACACCGAATCCAGAACGCGGCACAAGTCAGGTAAATGAAGGGAGAACTGATTTCCCACAGTTTGGTTTAAAATGGGAAGATGTCTTATCTCTAAGTGTATTATCTGCATCCACTTGGGTTGCAATTGGCATAACTGTATGTCCAACAGTTCCATCACCACTGGAATTCTCTGGGACAGAGATGCAAATGTGAAATGCAAGGCATTGCTTGGACCTTTAATGTCAGCATTTCAGGCAGCGCTCCTGCTTGGAGACCCAGAAAGACTCCCTGCCTCTGGAAGACTGTTGAGTTCATTGTGGTCTCCTGGTAACCAACCCTGCCATCCTCAGCAGCGATTGGCACATAAAAACACGAGCACTCAGAGGCTGTTAGTGACACGGATTGAAACTTGAAATCAGTCCCAAAGAAGACGATCAGACCCAAATTCATCATCCTGTGTTTGATTTGCAAATCTGGAGGGAACTCTCCCAGTCGGTCACAACAAAATATTGCGACAAGGGCCAATGACAAGTAGCCAGAAAGGGGCTTGTTCACGGGCACAGGCCAGTGCTCCTGTTCCTGCAGCAAACCTGAGCACATCACTGAGGGTGGGGGATGCCAGAATGTCAAGGAAAGAGTCAGGATAAAATTTGTGCCACTTCCGTTTGATGTTGTCTACAATGCTGGGCTGAGCTTGGTTTCTGTGCAATGCAGACGGATGCACAGCCTATTTCCAACAAAGGCATGTGGAGGCTGTGCTAACCACAGGCAGCCTGAAATGCCCACAGATCAGCTAATGCATCCCAGTCCAGACTACAGTGCCCCCTCTGGACACTAGGAGATCACAATTCCAAAGCAGATAGAACTGCTCTAATGTCCCACACTCTGACAGACGTGCACCGGGGCGGGGAGGTAATGCACTTCCAACCTAGACGGTCTCTTGGCATTCCAGCACTGGGACCTCCTGCCAGCTCAGTTCGGAGGCATGTTAGAACCAGCGCTGCTCAAACAGGAGTGCTGAAAGTCAGGTCAAATAGCAGAGCTAGGGAGGGAGATGGACTGGGTTAGCAAGGGGTATACTACAGCAGAAGATCACTGGCAGAGGTATGAGGATGGATGAATAGATTAGAAATAAGGAGCCCTTGCAGAGCTGCATTGGTTGCACTATGCCCCTCCCACTGTGGCTGGCTCTTCCCAGGGCTAGCAGCCTTCCTCCTTCAGGTGCACGGCCTTCGCTCACAACTGTATTTGTAATTAAGAGTCCTATGCCATACACAGCCCTCCTGAGTAGGCTGGGGCCGATACGACCATCCTGCTGCATGGCATCAGGTGTACGCTGGGAAGGAGTGTGTCTGATGACTTTTCTGATACCTGCAGCACTTCAGTCTCAGACCAGCCAATTAAAGGTGCTCCCTACCCCATCCTCAACAAAACCCTGGTCCCATTCCAGCCACAGACAACAGAAAATGATCCAGCTCTTACTAGCTACGGCAAAGTGATGCAGCTGATAAGAGAACGTCAAGGTTAAATCAACCATTCTGTGAACCAAGGGTAGAGAAGGGATCTCCAGTGAGTCAAAACACAGGGTGGAGAAGAGCAGGACCGTGTGGATCTGAGCCAACATACACACGTGGATATATACCTCAGGGACGCCGCAGAGATTCACCTGGGCCAATGCAAGCATGAGAGAGCTTATGCACAAAAATGTTATCATTGTAGGAACTGCTCTTTGGTTTGAAAAATGATACCCATGAGATCATTGTCTGGAAAGAGCTATAGACTTCAAAGTAAATAAATAGAACAATACTACTTTGCACTTCTAAAGCACCTTTTAGCCATGGAACTTGCTGTGTTTTTCTAGCCGTGCAGTCTCAAGGACTTATTTGTAGATTCAGAGAAATGACAAAACAAGAAAGAACAAAAAGTCAAGGTTCCAGAAGTGAGAGCACAGTGTTCTGACACCTAGGGGGGAAGGATGGCTCAGTGGTTTGAGCACTGGCCTGCTAAACTGGGGGTTGTTCTAGGAGATGTGTGTGTACCTCCTTGGTAACATAGTGCAACAGCTCTGCCAAGCAAAATGACAATCATCCCTGCAGACAAGTAGACCCGTCAGAAATATAAAGATGCAATAAGAGTGGCATGATGTATGGGCACTACAGATGATCCCTTAGGGTTTTGTAATCATCTATTAGCATTACACCCTACTAATGCTCTGTGAGAGAGATGGTAATTTGCCCCAATTCCACCAATGGGAAACTGAGTCCTCAAAGGAGTAAGTGACTTGCTTAAGGACATACTGCAAAGCCATCGGAACTGCCCCCGAATAGTGTATCTGCACCCCAATAAGAAAT
Source organism: Carettochelys insculpta (assembly GCF_033958435.1). Classification (NCBI taxonomy): domain Eukaryota; kingdom Metazoa; phylum Chordata; order Testudines; family Carettochelyidae; genus Carettochelys; species Carettochelys insculpta. The sequence goes on along the minus strand of NC_134147.1, from coordinate 2,574,830 downwards.
CCGTCAGCACCAAGTCCCAGAGCCTGGATCAACTGACTCGGAATTCTGGCTGCAGGCTAAAAATTGCTGTCTGAACATCCAGACTCAGGCTGGTGCCCGAGCGCTGAAAGCCCATGAGGGAAGAGAGTCTCAGAGCATGGGCTCCCTCGTGAGCCTGAACATGGACACTGCAGTGTCCCACACAGCCCAACCCTCATGGCCCTGAGTCAATTAACCAGAGATCCAGGACTCAGTGCCTCAAGTGGTTTCATTGCACTGGAGACCTACCTTCAGGGAGTTCTTATGCCCGCTCTCCATCTGTGAGCACTAGAGAAGTTACTCCCAAATGCAAAAATTGAGCTAGTCCCAAATAGATTCATACCTTCCTAAAGTGGTGGAAAACAATTCTTCACATGAATCACTTTTCCAATTAACACAGTTTCAGTACAGGAGTGAACCATCACCACAACTGTCCTGGCACTACATCTCAGCTCCCTGGGTCAGCTGAGATAAGAGGACCTCCTGCCCTTCGTACGTTTATACCTGGACAAAGTGGAGATAAGACACTACCAGATCAGAGTCAGACAGATGCATGTTTCTCCTGCATCCCATCATGCTGCTGGTGCTATTTCTCATGCTTCATATTCCCAGCTGCCTTACATGACTTTCAATGAGGAAGAGTTGCAATTAGAGCTTTGTGGTTCCGACCTCTGTTCATTGTAGGAACACCCGTGAATTATGAAAAAATCTGGGCCTGGATTGTCTGAAGTGCTCAGTGAAGTCCCCCATCCCTTCCCATTTCCTTTTCACTGCTGATGCCTATTTTACTTCTTGCAATGTAAAGTAATTTATTTTCCCCTGAAGTTTTCCAGTGGTAAATTCCCTCACTCCCACATTAAACTAATCAAACAATGATAAGAGTGGCCACACCTGTAGTTGCACTGAATAAGCTAAACTGGTTTAAAAAAAAACCCACACCTTTAGTTAACCTGCTTCAACCTGGTGTGTAGATCAGCTCCTGTACTCGGCCTGTTCTGAGGATCATTTCAAGACTTCAGTCTCCAGGGGTGTCTGGCACATTTCACTAGCACTAAATTAGCTAACAGAATTATTACTGTGTTATATTATTAATAAATAAATGACAGCAGCAGGGATAAATGTGTCCAGAGGGTATTTGTGGTAAGAATGGCAATTATATTATCCTCCAAACACTGTGGGAAAAAGCCAGAGATTGTGGCCTGTCCTGTAGAAGGGTTTTTCAGGTAATATGTCTTTGTGCTCCATAAATATACCTGCATCCATCACTCATGGACCATTTGACACACAGAGCCACCTTCTGTATTTAACAAGAAGTGCAGAAGGATGAGGAAGTGAGTGAGAGACAGATAGAGACAAGGACAGATAAGAGTTTGCAAACTCTTACTGAGAAAATACATTCAATTTCATCTCTTCTATTGTGGATGAAACAGCTCAACAATGATAGAGCCAGAGCCTCGCAGCCTCCTTGAACTATGGCTTGCAGATCTCACAGCATTGAGTAAGATGCATCATCATCATCCTCTGGTGAGGCGATCAAGCTGCTGACAGGTGAAGCAATTTGCCCAAGATCACCCAGAGAGTTAGTGGCAGAGCCTTGAATAAACTCCAGGTTTCCCAGTTGCCAGCTCCAAAACACACACAGGCAATATCTCACCTGTGCAACGTTAATGAGCTTCATCATCCAGGCTTTCTGGACGCTGCAAAGAAGGCAATCAACTAGTTTAGAGGCCTGTCTGCCTTTCTTCCCCACTTCCTTTGGCCTGCTCTGCTAGATAATGATCCAGGAGAGCCATAATGCTGTCAGTTGCCTTGCCTGGGTGATTATGTTCCCTGTTTGTTTAATATTCTTCCACCAAGGCAGCAACATGAAAACTCCAACAAGACAAACGACCAAATCCACCTCTGTTCTCCCTGAAGTCCCCATGTCATTCCAGGCTTGGCTCCCTCAACAGCATGGACAATGCCCCCCTCCCCCCCACCACCTGCAGTGCCTCCTGCGATTCCAGCCCTGGGCTCTGCCCAGGGCACCTCCCTACTGCTGTACCAGTCCTGCTCTGGGAAAGACCTAGGTTCAAGTCACAGCTCCAAAGAGTTCTCTAAAATCCCAGGTGGGAGGCCTGGACTATTGAACATAAGGTGAGGATCAACCTAGCCCTTCAGTTCCTCTCTCTCTGTTTTTAAAGAAAAATAAAAGCAAAAGGTTGAAATACTCAGGAATCACAATGAAGCATTTCGTTTGGGGGCAAAGGGAACATTTCATTTGGCCTGGAACAGATTACTCAGGAATTCCCGAACATCCCCTCCCACCCGCCATTGTACCCCTTTCCCAAGCTTTGCTAGCTGGGGGATTACCAGGGGGCCTGGCACATGGTAGCAGCAGTGGTCAGGTCCCTTGGCACTCACTGTGGCGGCAGGAGCCACAGCAGCGGGAACCAGACAGTCCCAGCTCCAGCCTGCTCCCCCAGGCCCTGCATCACTCAGGGGAGCAAAGTGGATCGGAATGCTCCACTTCCTGCTGCCGTTGGGGAACGGAGCACAGTGAGCTGGGAGGTGGCGGCAGAGTGCTGCTGGCAGCTGCATCTCTCGGCTTCCTGCAGTTCCACCACCACGGTGAGTGGGGGGGGGCAACCCTTGCTGCTGCCCCCCAGGTAACTCCCCAGCTGCACTGGGCCCCACGCTTCTATCCAGAGGATGGCTGAAGCATCCATTGAGAGGGCCCCCAAAGCACGGAGCCTGGGGCAGCCACCCCAAGCCACCCTACAGGTGGGACGGCTTTGTATTTATACAGCAGAGCCTCTCTCATGCCAATGCTCCAGAAGATGCACAAATATTATTACCTTATAAACTGCATATAAAAATCTCAGATGTCCTATGTCGAGTTGTATTGTAACTACAGCTATCCCAACTGCAGCCTACCATCATACTTTCTGACTCTCTTGCCTCAGGCTGTGATGGTAGGAGATCTCACAAGTCAGAAAGGAACAAGTTGGTCAGTGTTTGGAAGGGTGAGTTCCCAGGAAAGACACTGCGCTCTGGGAAGTGGTGGTGGAGATTCAGCAGGGGACAATGACCCAGTTTGGCTCACATGATGTGGCGACAGGAGGGGAGTGCTGAGGCAGAAGAGGCTTTGTCTTGTGAACACAATGGAAAACTGAGGCTCAACTTGTGGTCATTAAAAATGATGGGACACTTTTTATTACTGGGGTAAGTGAGGTTCGGACAAAGATGTTGGGCAGTAGTTGGGACCAATGTTCCCTCTGATTTTTTCATCCATGTGTGGAATGAATTTTGTTATGTGCACAAAGAAATGTGCAGCTGTGCCCCACCGATAGAAACACAGAAGTGGGTGGCTGTGGGTGTTCTGCTGATCAGCTGAGCAGCACTTGAATCTCTCTTGGGCAGCCGCCCAAGTGCTCAGCTTACAGGGAACTCAGGTTGGGACAAGGTAGAAGTTTTATACCAAAACCGCTCAAGTTACATGGCAGCAGTAAATGACTGATCTGTGGCAGCACGCCTCATATTGGTGTTGTCTGACACTCCTTATCATAGACTCTGGTTTTAGTTGCTTGTAACTTTTTCAGGGGTTAACAACTCAGGTTGTAATTTTTCATGCTAAATATTCTGCCTGAAGTTGGTTATTGACTTACTTGGCTTAAACCCTTGCACTCCGGTGGTGCATAGGTCATCTACAAGTCTCCTCCACTTCACTCTGCCTCAGGACAAAACTTATAGCTGATGCCAGGAGTACCGCAGTTGTTGTCCTTCAGTCTCAGCAGAACTTCTCCGCGTTGTCCAAGGTCTTCCTCTTTTGCAGTTTCCTTGCAGGTTCCATGTGAGAGCTTGACAGACTATGCTGGATGATGGTTTTCTGGGAGTGTGACCTAGCCATCCTCACTTCTCTTGATCTGAGTCTGAAGTGGTTCTTGTCCTGCTCTGTTCCAGAGCTCCTCATTTAAGTCAGCCAAAATTGTTCAGCCATTGCTAAGACTGAAGCAAGGGGAAGTGTTTGGCCATGTTAAAAACTTATGGCAACTATTTTTAACAGCTCTAGTGCCCCCTCCGCCTTTTGCCATTCTACTGAAAATCACCCCAAAATTGGCCATGTTTTAAGTCTTTGAAGAAAAGAACACAGTTCACACGTGCTTGGCAAAGACCTCGTTGATTTTTAGCAGCAAAAGTATCCAAAGATTGTGACCTCAATGGAGCATGCTCGATGCCCTCAGAGCTCCTAGTGCTGACAGTCTGTGTGTGCAGCATCCCCCAGAACAATAGTGCATGTTTCAGTCATAGAATCACATAAGACTGGGGTTGAAAGAGACCTCAGGAGTCCCTTCCCTTGTTCAAAGCAGGATCTACCCTCCTTGCGCACAGCCACATGTTCTGATAAGGCAGATGCAAAGTACAGGAGGGTCGTTTGTTTCAAAAGCCAGCAGATGCTTTTTGGTTTTTCTCTGCAATGGAGAATATTGCCAATCATCAGACCTCTGTAGGGGAACTGTTTAGCTAAGCAAGGCACTAAAGCACATGCAACAGCCGCCATATGGAAAAGGGCTGGGGTCTAAACTATCTTGAGCATCCCTTGGGGGAAGGGCCAGCAGAAGCTGTCTGCTTTTCCAGAACACAAGCCTTCAGCAGGCTGACACAGTCTTTGCACTTCCTCTCTCTTGTCTCATGGTCACAAACGAAGCATAGGAGTATACAAAATTTACCTGTTGACTTCATCAGAGACCCAATCAAAAAAAAATAACTTACCACCTAGCAGCTGGGAGGGGGACAGGATATTGGATGTCAGCTTCTAATTAATAAATTCTTCTCTGGGTTATTTCTAACTCACCTGAGCCTGATCAATAATCCATTGGGGAAACTTCCAGTGGCACCAACTTTTAATTTATCTCCCAATTTCCTCTCTGGAGCCCCGGCATCAGATCTAATTACCCTGCTTGTTTGCAGCATTTTCGCCTTCTGCATTTTCTCCCTCTCCTCGGCACCAGGAGGATATTATACTTCCTGACAGGGAAGCGATGTTCTAACAATGGAAAGGAAGCGCTTAGAGCAGCAGCTCAGATTCAAGGCGCAGAATAATACTTTGTCCTTCCAGAGCAAGGGGAGAGACCACACAGGAGAGAACTATTCACTAGAGAGGCAGCAGCGTGTACAGACCAAGAAATGTGACAGGGACATAAGGGCGCTCAAGACAGGTGGCTGGAAGGATGCGGGGAGAAGTAGAATGTAGAGTCTAATGCACAGGATGAGTGGACAAAGAAGAAAGAAACCAAGAATGAATCACCATGATGATTCCATAAACTCACAAAAATAACAAGTCCTCCCTCTGTGTAATGCCATGAACATGGATTTCCAAAAGAAGCTCAGCCACTGAATTCAAGGGGAGCTGGGCACCTTTGAATATCCTCTTCACTGGAGTTTCTGACATTTCCCTCTGTACTTATCAGCCCACAGACTAGCCACTGAAATAAAATTAACACAATGAACAGCTGATCAGATTCTACTGCAGCCCCAGTGACTTTTAATGAGATGATGGCCTAGATCCTTCACTGATCGGCACTCTATCTATTGGTTACAGGACCTGTTAAATAGCTAAATCATCGAGGGTGCACCAAATGACCACAGAGCTAAACACCTACACTTTTTTCTGTGTGCTTAAAATGAATTCCTTATCAGGCAGCTGAAGCTACCCAGATATCCGATTTACTGGAACGCTGCACCTTGCCCTGGCCTTTGTTGTTTGGCGAGATCTCTGCCAGTGGAATGATAAAGGGTGGATTGTAAAGCTTTGCTAACAGGAAAGGCAGCAACGCAGGGGTGTCCACAACTCTGATTGAGCCAGCTGCCATGCCAACTCCGATGGAGTAAAGGAAGGAAAATTAGTGATTCTTCAGCTGAGTGCTAGGTGCTACTCTGTTGAAAACACAACAGGAAGATGCTCTGTACTAGAGGCTGAGAATGGACGACACTAGATACTTTTGCTGTTCTAACAACATCAGTTGGGGGAGAGGGTGATTTATAACTATACCGGCAAACCCTTTCTAGCGTAGACTAAGCCTGAGCTTGTGCAGTCTTGACAAAGAAACATGAAGCGGTTTGAGAAAGGACACTCAGCTCACGTCCTGCAGCTAGCAGAAAGGTAGGGTACAGACTTAGAAAAGGGCCTTTTCCCTCTGGGTGGAAGGCAGAGCACAAGTTCTAGCAACTGGGGGGCGGGGACCAGAGAGGATAATATGCAGAGCAGTTGATGCAGCACGTCATACAAATCCATCTCCAAAGGGTTAAGGACCTTGAGACAACAAGCGTGGAGGCAGGGACAGAAGAGGAGGGGAAGGAGGAGAGACTGAGCCTCCGCTTGGCTTTGAAATTAGACAGCGAGTTGATGGGGTAGAAGGATGCCACTGTGGAAGGCTCGATGACATCGGGGCAAAGGAGAAGGCTCTCGCACCAAGAACAACAAGGCTGGTGGCCCCCCAGTGGGATGAGACAGAGAGGGGGCCAGAGTTCAGGGTGACCACATGTCCTGTTTTGGCTGGGACAGTTCATTTTTTAAGCCTGGTCCCAGCCAGCCCAGCTTTGGGGCCAAACCGTACATTTGTCCAGCTGAGCAGCAGTGGGGAAAAGCGAACTGTATAAACAAACAGCTTTGGCAAAAAAGTGGGGCACAACCCTTGGTGGGGCCTGGAGGAAAGTGCAGGGGAGGAGTGGCAATGCCAGCCTTGTTTGGGAGGAAGGACTGGAGAGAGTGGCACGGGCTGGCAGCAAGGGGGGTCTTGGGCCAGTCCCACGTGTGGGGAGGAGAGAGTGAGCTTCTGGCCAGCCTAGCACGGAGGAATCTCTAGTCAGTCTCATGCTGGTGGGCAGCAAGGGGGGCTTGTGTCAGCCCTAGGTTCTGTAAAGAGAACAAGGCCTCTGACAAATGGAGTGGGAAGAGGAGAGAGAGAACGAGATGAGAATAAGGCCATGAAAACTCAGGATCTGATCTGAAGCCCATTGACTCTTTCTACTGACTCCAGGGGCCTTTGCAGGGCAATTCTGAACTGTGCCCTGAAATCAAGAGGGAGCCAGAGTTGCTGGCAGCCGGGCAGGGTGATGTTCAATTTTTTTATCTGAAGGTGAACGTGGGTCACAGGCAGTCTGGACACGCTGAAGCTGGGAGCACTGGCTTGGTCTCAGTGTTAGTTACTGGCATAAGGAATCATGAATTGTAGGTTATAAAAAGCTACAGGATAATGGAGCCCTGGACCACCTCCATGTCCTTCCACTTTGGCTGTTTCCACCATTGCCTCTCATTGTCGATCTGCTCTACAGGCTAAGCCCCACAATATTGTCCCTCTCAAACCCCATGGTGGATGAAGCAAGACAATGGCACTGACAGTTTTCCTGAGACAGAAGTGTGGGGAAATATAGGAAGCTCTGTGTGTGTGTGTGAAAGTGCGCGGGCTGAATAATGCCTCCCCTTTGTCTTTCCAGTCCATGCCATTGTTCCTTTCTATGCTGCCTCCCTCCTTTCTATATATTGTCTCTCTGTCTTAAGACAATGTCTTAACTAAGTTCTCTGTTGTGCTTGGCCAGAGTCAGTTTGTGTCTTTCTTTGCACATGTTCCTTTTCAGTCTGCTGAGAAACAGAAATTGAAAGCCCGAGAGCTAATAGTCAGGCTGAACAGACGAGAGCCATTAATTCCTTTAGTAAGGCTGTAAGTGCATATGCAGCATGTTTGTGGTGAGATTTAATTCTGTTATTGTTAAATGAGAAATTTAATATATTATTGGTGATTTAAAAAAAAAATAAAGATACGATTTAAATGGAAATCTGACTTTCATGGGTTTTTTAAATCACTGGATTTTATCCACCCTTCTTGTTTCTCTTAGCTATCTCTTCCTGGCATTTAGCTTCCTCACTTACTTCTCTCTAGCGTGTGTCCCCAGTTCTGAGGGTGAAGGCAGGCTACAAATATCCTCCGGAGAGCTCCTCGTGGCTGTCTGGAAGAGAGGAGATCGGTGTTCCACCCCATTACAGGTTCCTGATCTCTAGTGTTAACGGAATATTGTCCTGGAGTTTTACCCCATCCAGCTCCTAACTCCCTGAGACTTCTTTTCCTAGGAGGCCATTTCCCCAGGCCTTTGTTCATTCCAGCTCTCTAGAATAGGGGCTTCTGGCCCCTTCTACTCTTAATGAGACAGTACAAACCATTACAGGCCTCCGAGCTAGATCAGGGCCCCGCTGTGCTAGGTGCAGTACATATACACACTCCCTGCCCTGAGGAGAAGATGAGACAAAGAGGAGGGAGGGGAAACAGAAGCACAGACAGGTGAAGTGTCTTGTCCAAAATGCCATAGCTGGGAAGAGCCAGGAACAGTAGTTTGGTCTCCTAAAGCCAATACCCTAGGTAGTGGAGCCCGCTGGTCTGTTTCAGAGCAATCCCAGCTCTGGTCCGTATTCCACCCCTTCCCCTGTGCAAACACATACATTCCTCCATAGTTCTCACCTCATGCACACGCACCCACTGCCTCATAGGATTGAATGGCCCGTTGTGTTTCTGACAGAATCCAGGCAGGCTCACGACGGCATTGCCACATGCATTGGGCTCTCAGCATCACAAGTGAGACTGAAGAGCTGATAAAGGGTTGGTGGCTACTCACACAGCTCAGCCACAAAAGGTTCTCACCCACGTGTCCTCCTTTCAGGGAGGTGCCTTCCCTATGTCGTTGAGAGCACCTATGGATTCCTGTACGGAAAAAAGAAACAATTCAAGCCCAATACAACCAGGAAGGAAGGTGGGCCAAACACTGGGGGTAGATCACCTGCGGAATTTAAATGAAGAACGAGGTGACTTTAGGTGGGCCAGAAATCTGGGCATTTTAGGGCCTGCCCTTTTCCCCAGGTGAGTCAAAAAAAGTGAGATAACGGGCTCTGTGGACATGGGGAAGGCAATGGATGTGATATACCTAGATTTTAGCAAAGCTTTTGATACAGTTGGATTGGATATATGGACTGAAAGGTGGATAGACAGCTGGCCAGATGGTCAGGCCCAAGAGAAAATGGCAGTCAGTTTCAAGTGGGGTGCCCCCAGGATCAGTTCTATGGCCAGTATTGTTCAACATCTTTATTAATGACCTGGATGAGGGGATGGATTCTGCCGTCAGCAAATCTGTGGATGACACTAAGCTAGAGGGAGAGATAGACACATTGAGGGGTAAGGATAGGGTCCCTGACCTGGATAAATTGGAGGATTGGGCCAAAAGAAATCTGATGAGGTTCAACAAAGACAAGTGCAGAGTCCTGCACCTGAGACAGAAGAATCCCAAGCACTGTTACAGGCTGGATGCCAACTGGCTAAGTAACAGTGCAGCAGAAAAGCACCTGGGGATTACAGTGGATGAGAGCCTGCATATGAGTCAACAGCGTGCACTTGTAGCCAAGAAGGCTGATGGCATATTGAAGTGCATTAGGAGAAGCACTTCTAGCAGATCCAGAAAAGTTATTATTCCTCTCTATGTGGAACTGGTGAGGCCTCATCTGGAGTATCACGTCCAGTTCTGGGCCCCCGTGTATAGAAAGGATGTGATGCATTGGAGTGGGTTCAGCGGAGGGCAACAAAAATGATTAGGAGCTGGAGCATATGACCTATGAGGAGAGGCTGAGGGACTTGGGCTTCTTTAGTTTGCAGAAGAGAAGAGTGAAGGGCGATTTGATAGCAGCCTTCAACTTCAAGGGGGCTTTAAGGAGGATGGAGAAAGGCTGTTCTCAGTAGAGATGGATGGCAGAACAAAGAGCAATGGTCTGAAGTTACAGAGGGGGAGGTGTAGGCTGGATATTAGGAAAAACTATTTCCCCAAGAGGATGGTGAAGCACTGGAATGTGTTACCTAGCGAGGTGGTGGAATCTCCATCCCTGGAGGTTTTTAAGTCTCGGCTTGATACAGTCCTGGCTGAGATGATTCAGTTAAGGTGATCTTGCTTTATGAAAGGGGCTGAACTAGATGACCTCCTAAGGACCCTTCCAGCCCTAGGATTCTATGAAGAGTAAAATCCCTCAAGTGCAAATGAATTCAGTCAGCTATAGGTGAGCAATTTCAGTTTGTTACATATACAACATTCAGACAGGGAGGGAGACTGAAATCCTAACATGCAGAGTTCACACACAAAAAGAGAGTAACTGTCTGGCACCCAACCTCTTCCTGGACCCTTTGCCTTTATTGCTAACTTAAACAAGAAAACAAACCCCCATCTTCCCGAATGTGGTTTGTTCCTAGAGTTTCCCTTTCAGTTCCAGTCACCTACTTCTTTCTCCTGTTCCCACAAATTGGCAAAAATAAAATCCTCTTGATCTTTAAGCAGGATTCTAGCTACAGACACAAGTTGTATTGGCCCAAAGAAATAGGGTCAAAAAGCCTGAACCTCACTGCAGGGGCCCAGATCCTCTCTTCCTCATACAATAGTTAAGCCCACACAAGAGTTTCCATTTTAAGCTCCTGTTTTCAGATGCAAACCAGTCCCTCTTTCCCCCTTGCACCCCAGCACTCAATATCATCCAACTTTTATTTAAAGCTCCTGTGATGAAATCGATAAAGTTTTTGCCTGACAGAAATAGCCACCACCAAGCAGCCCCTGAATTCACCTCTGAGTGTTCTGGTGACAACTGGTTTTGATTTGGTCAAATTAAAATTCTTTCAAATGAAAATCACCCTTTGTTCTAATTCTTAACAGCTGTCAAGCTGTGTCTACACTAGGCAATTCTTTTGAAAGAGCAGGCCCCAGTTTGAAGTAGCGCGCGGCATGTCTACACATGCCGTGCGCTCTTTCGAACATGAAATATATAGTAGGTGCTGCAGAAATTGAAACAGCTCTTCCAAACAGAAAATAGGAAGAGGCTGCCCTTTAGACGTCTTTTTTCGAAAAAGGACATGTGTAGACACTCTGTGTCCGGCTTTTTCAAAAGAGCAGGGTCCACCTTGGCAGGGATCAGCTGTTAGGTGGAGACGCGCTGCCCAGCCCCTGTAGCGCTCTGTAGTCTGTGCACACAGCAGCTCTTAAAGCCACACAGACCCGGAAACCCCATAGCAGGAAGCTGACAGCCTGCAGGCAGCAGCTGCTACACATGCTTCCCCTGCATGCCTCATTGCAACCCTGGGCAGCCCCCTGCTCACGATGGCCACGAGCCAGCCATGTGAGGAGCCCCAGGGCCCCCTTCCAAGTGCACCCAGGGCTCCCAAGGGTCCAGCCAGGGGGAGAAAAAGCGTGCCCCCTCCTGGACAGGGCACGAGCTCCAGGACATACTGGGGCTCTGGCAGGAGGAATATATGCTCCGGGTGATGAGGATGAAACAGCAGAACTCAGCTGCCTTTGCCCAGCTGGCTGAGGGCCTGAGTACCCGGGGTCACCCTGCCCACACTGCTGACCAAATCAGGAGTAAGGCCAAGGAGCTGAGGCAGGTTTACGCCCAGGCTTGGGACTTGGCCAGCCGGTCGGGGGCCGCCCCTGGTTCATGTCCCTATTATCGGGAGCTCAGGACCATCCTGGGTCCCCAGGACACCTGCTCCCCATCGGCCCTCCTGGACATCTCATCCATGGAGCACCAGCCGGGAGAGGAGCAGGAGCCAGGAGCCTTCTCCAGCCCCACACCACCAGGACCACTGAATGGTACCCTTTTCTGTTTATGAACTGTCGTCTGCTGTGCTCCAGGGTGCGGATCGGTATGTGGGTCCTGTTGAGGGCCCCGAAGCACATGAGGAACCCCAGTGCAGTGAACCCTGCGATGGCTGCATCCAGGTCCCCTATGCAGACAAGTCTGTGCAGGAGCATGGCATTGAGGGCGTGTACCACCTGCCAGGGGCAACATAGGCACCCGTGAGGGTGTGTGGGGTGTGACCTACCCTCCCGGGTCCCCTCTGGCCCCACCCCAGCCCCCCTGGGCTCCACCCCCAGGCGGGTGTGTGCCTGCGCCTCCTTACCTCCATCATGACATCCCTAACTGTGGCCTTGCCCACACCAAATTGGTGTCCCATGGAGCAGTAGCTGTCTGGAGTGGCCAGCCTCCAGACAGCTATCACGATCCTCTCCTCCAAGGAGAGGGCACATTGCACCCGGGTGTCCTGGTGTCTCAGGGCTGGGGACAGCCACTGGCACAACTCCAGGAAGGTCTGATACTGCATTGAGGCGTTCCAGAGCCACCTGTCGTCATCCCACTCCCCCCGACCAGTTGCTCCCACCACTTGCAGCTGGTGGGGTAGCTCCAGAGCTGGAGGAGCACCCAGGAGGGGGGGCCCAGAAGACCCCATGGTCTGGGCTGTCCCCTTCTGCCCTGGCGGGGCGGGGCCTGCCAGGAGCTGCAGGACAGCCACCAGTGCTGCAGCCAGCAGGGTGCTCACAATGCAGGCAGCAGCCAGCAGGGTTTCCAGCTGCTGCTGGTCCATGGCCTTTCCTGCAGGCACTGCATCTGCAGGGCTTGTGGCAGCTCCGCAGTCCTCATGCTGTGCAAGCTGAGGATGTTGAGGAGGGGCCCTTTAAAGGAGCAGCTTTCTGCGGCCCCAGGTGGGCTTGGCCACCCTTTGACCCCGTCCGCGGCGTTTCCTGCCCTGTTCACTCAAAAGAGGGCGTGGGTGTGTGTGAACACTCTCTTTTGATGGCCTGGATGGCCCCTTTTGATGTGGCATGTGGCCCTTTCAACAGCGCTCATCAACAGCGCCAGCCTCAGCCCTTGTGTAGAGGCTCCCCTTCAAAAGGGCGTCTTTCGATTACTCTCTTTTGAAAGGCGCCCTTTCGAAAACTGCTCTAGTGTAGACGTAGCTTCAGAGACAGCCTCTGGCTCTGATTTACCAAAGCACATTCTTAAGTACTTCGCCAAACCAGAACTGCCAGCAGAGAATGTGACTGCTCATTGAAAGCATAGTAAGCCTGGGCACAAGCTGAGAAAGGTGCCTTTGCCTACATTCACTGTGCATCTGTAAGATAAAAATCTGCACAGCTCCAAAGAAGTGCCAGAGGGCTACCTCCCTCCTGCATGGCTGATGAGACTGCAGGAGAAGATATTCTAGTCACGTCTCACCAAATAACTCCATATTACTACATTTAAAACAAAAATTTACGAGAACCAAAAAGGCAAACAAGCAAGCAAACCAAAGGCCAGCTAGGAAATGTCATTAAAAACTTCTGTTAAGATAAAGCTGAGGACGCACGGCAGAGTGCTTAAAAGTCCCTAGTTAAGATTGCATGCTCTCTGTTAACGCCAGCCCTTGTGTGTAGATATCATTGAACAATCTTTAATTATATGATCACATGTTATTTTGAACAGGATACTGTGTCATGTCCCCCTTACACACACACAGTGCTGTGTGCTGTTTGGAATGGGTCAGTCCATTAAACTCATTCATTTGGCAGGTGCACAGCAATGGCCAGATTTTGCCACCACTACCCAGCCTGAGTAGAACCTGATTCTGCGCACAGTCGGACCGAAATCAGTGGGATTACAGTAGGAACAAGGTATTACACACTCTGGGCCTCACTTTTCCCTCCCTTCCACTGGTGTAAATCAGGACTCTGCTAACCCAGAGGTGTAAAACTGGTGCAAGCAGAGAATCAGAACCTAAGCATAACTGGAAAAGCAATAATGAAAATTGACTAGCATACTTAAAATCCCTTTGATGCTTTGCTGCTAGGTTAGCTCGGCTGTTAACTGCCTCGTGCCCAGAAAGGCACACAAGAAAAGAACATATTGGGCGAGTAGAACGGCTGTGAAGAAAGGGCTCAATTCTGCAGGATGCTAGGTGATCCTGGGAGGTGTTGAGCACCCTCTGCTCCCATGGAGATTATGGGGAGTTCCTCCTCCTCCTCGTCTTCCTCCAGTCAGACATGTCGATTGCCCTTCTGCCCAAGCTCACTACCTAGGTTCATCTCCTCTCCTGTCTTACATCCCCATCTTTCCTCTGCCTGTCCCACTTTCTTCCATTCCTCAAAAAGGGTGGGAGTGGGGTGCGGAATGTGTGGATTAAATGGCAAAAGCCTGACAGTAAAAGGCCAATGGCTCATTTGTTGTTGACGGTGAGTCAGTCAAAACCCCACTTTCCCACTGCTTCCTGCCTTTACCATATGTGTGAATTCATGACCCGGTTTCTGATGCGTTCCACGCTGTCACTTTTTCCCCTCCAAGTTTAATTGCTTCTGTTTCACATTCGGGTGCTGAAAAATTGACAGAAGCTGCACAATTCCCTCTAGCTACAGCTCCTATTTATATTGCTGTAAACGATGTTTGCAATGATATGATTAGTAATAAAGGGGAGAAAATTAAATGGGAATTAACAGCTCTTTCTACAAAGCCCAGTCATTTCCCAAGTTTCTTTTCCGGGTTCATTGGAGCCATTAATGTTAGAGAAGCCACGTTATGTTGTCAGTGCTGTCAGAGGATCCAGCCAGCTGATAGCAGACTGCTGAGATAGCACAGTGATGGCCTACTTGATCTTAGTCCCAAAAAGTGATTAATGATCTGTGCCAAATACCTGTTCCACGACATGCTCTCTGCTGTAGCTAATCACCGGGCAGAGGAAGAGGGAAGACTGAAGGAGAGGAAGTCCCACCCAGCTGTTCTCAAGAGACAAATTCTGGTTCATCTTTTGCAAACACAAAGGGTCATAGAATCACAGAACACAAGAAATGGAAGGGACCTGGAGAGGCCATCAAGTCTAGTTCCCTGCCCTCATGGCAGGACCAAGCACCATCGAGATCATCCCTGTTAGATATTTATCCAACCTTTCCTTAAATATTTACAGTGATGGAGATTCTACAACCAACCTATGCAATTTGTTCCAGTACTTAACCACCCTGACAGGAAGTTTTTCCTAATGTCCAACCTAAACCTCCCTTGCTGCAATGTAAGCCCATTGCTTCTTGTCCTGTCCTCAGAGGTTAAGAACAATTTTTCTCCCTCCTCCTTGTAATATCCTTTTAGGTACATGAAAACTGCTATAAGGTCCCCTCTCAGTCTTCTCTTTTCCAAACTAAACAAACCCAGCTCTTTCAGTCTTCCCTCTTAGGTCATGTTTTCTAGACCTAGAATCATTGTTGATGCTCTTCTCTGGGCCCTCTCCAATTTCCCCACATCTTGAGATCTCACGCGGTTTGTCTCTTATAAAGGGACAGGTCAGTTAGTCTGAAAATTCTCAGTCTGTGGCCGATACTCGCTGGATTCCCACACACACGGCTTGCTGCAGCACAGATCCCAGCAATTCTGCTGGTTTGCGTCATTTCCTGAAGAGGTGCAATGCGCTCACTATAACTGCCTTGCCCATTGTATTGCCTAGCAACGTAAGTGGTTAAATCTGCCACACATAATATATGAGTGTCTGGGCAGGGCTTGTACACTCATGTTACCATGGGGAGTTCTGTTCTGTGACAGTTCTTTGCGTACAGCTGCAAGGGCAGACCAGAGCAGGGCTTCCATCTCCAGCAGGTACCCAGGAGTCATGCAACTGAATCAATACCTGTCAAACAAGGTGCTCCAAGCTAAAGCAAGGAGGGAAAAAAAGCGGAAAAAGTGGTTTTGTGTGAAAGTTCAATTATGTTTCCGTTTCCCAGGGATTTAAATGTGAGTTTTGCCTTGCATGCAAGCTTCCATGACGTTGCAATCAATATTTTTCATCAACCTTTTGACTGAAATTGTATTTGAACATTTTCATTTATCAAAAACCGATGTGCTTAATGAGCGCAAATTGCATCTGAAACCATCAAACATTTTCGTTGACCAAACGTGGGTTTCTGTACTTTAAAATCGAAATTAGAATTGTTTATGAAAAACTGTTGTCACCCAATGGAACTGTGTGATAATGAGTTAATAGAATTTTGTTAAATATTTAATTAAAATTGATTAAAATGATCATTTTTATGTCAAAGCTTCTGCAAAAACTGGTAACTTTAGATGTCAACCATTTTTTGGAAAAATCTCCGTTTTCCGCAGAACAAAACTTTGCATATGAAACATGTCCACCCACCCTACTCTTAGTAAATGGCTTCCTCACTAGTTTCCAGAGCTGAGGGCTGCATCTTCCTGTTGGCCTCTAGAGCTGTGGGCCCTTCCCAAAGCCATGCTCCTGACTGGATGTTCTTAATCTTTTACCAGACTGCTGTAAAAGGCTCCTGAGCAGCTACAAAACCCACCCAAAAATCCAGCTAGTTGTAGCTCTGCAAAGGAAAACCGGTGCTTGTTTGCACTGCAAGTCTGAAGGGCATCTAAGCACACCACAGCTGGTCTGCCCTTCCACCTTCAAGATGCCACTGGAATTTGCGGATGCATCCAGCAGTTAATGCCTGCATGCAGAGCCATGCGGACAGCTGAGGTTTTAACAGCCATTATTTTTACTGAATGGTGTGGAGCAATTCTCAGTTGTATTGTATCTGTATCTGGGGGACTCACTGTGCTGTACACATGTGCAGACTAATAGAAAGTCCCTGCCCGAAGAGCTAGACAATTATGGGGAGGGATAGAGAACTCAGAAATCACACTGTGTCATGAAGGTTGAAGGAGAGGGGGAACCACTGAGAAAAATAAATACCAAAGCAGGGGTAACTCAGAAAGCATTTTCCTGCCCTGCAGGTACTATTTGCCATTATGGGATGGAGGGAGGCAGGTGCTTTCTCTGTTGGCCAGGTGTCACTTTGTCAGGGTTCAGAAGATCAATACCAACACCTGTCCCTATGACGGGACCAGAACAAGAAGTCATCACCATCCTGAACACAGGTGCCATGTTGCGATGGCAACTATACCTCTCAGAAGACCGACAACTGCTTTTTGAACTGGCTGGGGTTTCCAGGTAAAACCTCCACAGGCAATCCCTAAATACAGGACCCTACCAATTCCACAGTTATGACAAACATAACACTGACTATGAAATAAGTCCTTCCCCATGAAATCTAGAGAAGTTATTATTCCCCATTAATCGGCAATGGTGAGGCCTCATCTGGAGTATTGCATCCAGTTCTGCCCCCCACCCCCAGTATAGAAAGGATGTGGATGCATTGGAGCGGGTTCAGCAGAGGGCAACAAAAATGATTAAGGGGCTGGAGCACATGACCTAAGAGGAGAGGCTGAGGGACTTGGTCTTGTTTAGTTTGCAGAAGAGAAGAGTCAGGGGGGTTTGGTAGCAGCCTTCAACTTCCTGAAGGGGGCTCTAAAGAAGATGGAGAGAGGCTGTTGTCAGTGGTGACGGATGGCAGAACAAGGAGCAATGGCCTGAAGTTACAAAGGGAGAGGTGTAAGTTGGCTATTAGGAAAATTATTTCACTGTGGGTGAGGGGAGTGAAGCGCTGGAATGCTTTACCTAAAGAGGTGGCGGAATCTCCATCCCTGCAGGTTTTAAAGTCCTGGCTTGACAAAGTCCTGGCTGGGATGATTTAGTAAGGATCGATCCTGCTTTAGGCAGGGGGCTGGACGAGATCGCCTCCTAAGCTCCCTTACAGCCCTAGAATTCTATGATTCTATAATGTCCCCAAAAATCAGCCAGGTTGGGGAGGGACAGGACCTCTCCTTGCCCTGCTGAGCTGTTATTGAAGGGAGATTGGAACCACCTCTATGGGCAGTGCAAAAGTGAGGCCGTACCACCCTCACTTCTTCACAGCAGCAACCCCAGAGCTGGGCTCCAGGTTCCTGCCCCTTCTGGTCCTTTCCAGAAGCCCCAGGCTGACAGCTGCTACCCCCCTGCAGCTCCTCTGAGGGCTCAGGGTAGCTGAGTTTGGGGTTTCAGACTCCTCGTGCCTGCTGGGGCTCTGGGCTTCCACCCCATGGCTCCTGCCAGAGCAGGGACACCTATTTCTCAAATCTTCCAGCACCCCAGGCAGAAACCCCATGGGGCCATGCATTAATATACCACTAGGACTGACTAACAGCTAGGAAATCACGTCTGGCTCTACCTCCAGCTCTGGGAGCCTCCTCCAGCTGCAGGAAACAGTGGATCATAAGAACAGCCACACTGGGTCTTATCAAAGGTCCAGCTAGCCCAATACCCTGTCTTCTGACAGTGGCCAATGCCAGAGGCCCCAGAGGGAATGAACAGAACAAGTGACCTGTTCCCAGCTTCTGACAAACAGAGACAAGGGACACCAGCCCTGACAGTCCTGGCTAATAAGCCACTGATGGATCCACCTTCTGTGAACTTGTCTAGATCTCTTTTTGAATTCCATTACAGCCTTGGCCTTCACAGCATCCTCTGGGAAAGAGTTCCACAGCTGGACTGTGCATTGTGTGAAGAAATACGTCTGTTTGTTTTAAACCCGCTGCCTATTAGTTTCATTTGGTGACCCATAGCTCTTGTGTTACAGGAAGTAAATAGCACCTACTTATCTACTTTCTCTACGCCAGTCATCATTTTATAGGTTTCAATCATATCTCCCTTAGTAGTCTCTTTTCCAAGCTCCCAGATTTACTGACCTCTCTTCACACAGAAGCTGCTCCATACCCCTAATCATTTTTGTCGCCCTTTTTTCAAACTTGTCCAACTGCAATATGTCTTTTTTGAGATGAGGCGACCACATCTGCACATTGTATGCCAGATGTGGGCATACCATAGATTTATATAGAGGCAACAAGGTATTTTGTCTTATTCTCTGTGTGTTTCTTAGTGATTACCAATGTTTGGTTTTTCTTTTTGACTGACGCTGCACATTGAGTGGATATTTTCAGAGAACTATCCATGATGACTCCAAGATCTCTCTCTTGACTGATGACAGCTAATTTTGGCCCCATCCTTTTTATACATATTATGTATATGTATATCGTTGGAATTACGTTGTCCCATGTGTGTTACTTTGCATTTATCAACATTGAATTTCATCTGCCATTTTGTTGCCCGGTCACCCTTTTTTTGTAGCTCTTCACAGTCTGCCTGGGACTTAATGGCTACGTCTACACGTGCACGCTACATCGAAGTAGCTTATTTCGATGTAGGGACATATTTCGATGAATAACGTCTACATGTCCTCCAGGGCTGGCAACGTCGACGTTCAACTTCGACGTTGGGCAGCACCACATCGAAATAGGCGCAGCGAGGGAACGTCTACACGCCAAAGTAGCACACATCGAAATAAGGGTGCCAGGCACAGCTGCAGACAGGGTCACAGGGCAGACTCAACAGCCAGCCGCTCCCTTAAAGGGCCCCTCCCAGACACAGTTGCACTAAACAACACAAGATCCACAGAGCCGACAACTGGTTGCAGACCTTGTGCATGCAGCATGGATCCCCAGCTGCCGCAGCAGCAGCCAGAAGCCCTGGGCTAAGGGCTGCTGCACACAGTGACCATAGAGCCCCGCAGGGGCTGGAGAGAGAGCGTCTCTCAACCTCTCAGCTGATGGCCGCCATGGCGGACCCCGCTATTTCAATGTTGTGGGAGGCGGATCGTCTACACGTGCCCTACTTCGACGTTCAACTTCGAAGTAGGGCGCTATTCCCATCCCCTCATGGGGTTAGCGACTTCGACATCTCACTGCCTAACGTCAATTTCAACTTCGAAGTAGCGCCCAACACGTGTAGCCGTGACAGGCGCTATTTCGAAGTTGGCGCCGCCATTTCGAAGTAGCGTGCACGTGTAGACGCGGCCAATGTCAGATACTTATCTCTGGAGTTTCACAGAAGAGAGTATGGCAATCCTGCAGCACACACACACACATGCACACACACACATGCACACTCATACACATGGTCCCCCACCATTACAAAACCAGGAAATTTCAGAGGTAAACATCTGAAATCATGAAATTTATCAATTTTAAGACCATGTGGCTATGAAACTGACCAGAGTGACTTGTAAATTTGGTAAGGTCCTACCTATGTAGCCCCTTGCAGCCAAGCCTGGGGGGTAACAAAGGCATGGAAGACTTTGGTGAGGTCCATATACTCAGGAACCACAACTGTTCCTCTAATAAATGCAAAAGATTAGCATCACTACTACTCTGCTGTCTCTGTCTGACAGGCCAGGAGCATCAATGGCTCCAGCAGGGCCCTGAGTCTGCAAACAAAAGGTTGGTTGATTTTTGGTGCTGACACAACGTCTGTCCTTTCTTCTAACCCAGTGGTTCTCAAGCAGGGATACATGTACCCCTGGGGGTATGCAGAGTTCTTCCAGGGATACATCAACTCATCTAGCTGTTGGCCTCGTTTTACGGCAGCTTACATAAAAAGCACCAGCTAAGTCAGTGCAAACTAAAATTTCATGCAGACAATTTATCTGTGGTGCTCTACATACTATACCAGGGATGGGCAACCTGAGGAGATGCTGGCTTTGCCCGGCTGTGGGGAGGAAGCAGCTAAAGCTCTTGTCCCTGCGGTCACTTGCAGGCTCCACCCTGGCGCTCCAGGAATCTTGGCCAATGGGAGTAGCAGGGCCAGTGCAGGGCGGCATGGAATCGCCTTTAAGCCTCCCAAGAGCTGTGCTAGTAGGTGCCCCCAACCTCCACCCCCTCCTGCTCAGGCTCAGCACTCTCTCCTCCAGCCCGACACTTCACCCTACCTCCTGCCCAAACCCAGCACCCCCACCCCAAGCCCCCTCAGTTGCAGTATATTGTGGCACTTTCATGCTTTTATACCTGATTTTGTAAGCAAGTAGCATTGAAGTGAAGTGAAACTTGGAGATACACAAGACAGATCCGACTCCTGAAAGGGGTACATACTTCCCCTTGTCAGTCGGCATCTCTTACAGCCAGGTCTCCTGTATCCAGATCTCTCTCAAGATACTGGAAAAGCATCACAGGTCACCCAGTTGGCTCCCACAGAACTCTGCAGCTGACAACATCTCATGTTCAGTGGCACCAAACGTTTCTGATGGCTCAGTGTGGTGACACTGGGAGCAGGGGGAAGAATCTCAATGTGGCAGAAGCAATCCAGTAATACAAACATCAAACTGCAGATTGCAGTGGTCCAACCACTAGGCATGGTGCCCCTGGGGTACTGGCAAGTCAGGCTGTGCATGCAGTCTGTGTGAACAGCAGATTTAGTCAGAGCAGGCCATAGGCTTGCAGATCAGAAGAAGCACAGATTCTGAGCCACGTGAGCAAACGGAGAGTGAAGCGGTCACGTGCTACCCCCAAAAGTCACGATGTAGCCACCTAAAACCCTACTGATCCTTCTCCGTTCAAACAAATAGCCCTTCCCCTTCCAGCCAGCAGTTATGGTCCCCCTCGACCAACTCGCATGCGATTCCCTCTCCTTTCTCATCCCCCCGCTAGAGAGGTTCTCTGAGTCTCTTCCTCCTCTGCAAAGGCTTCATGAATCAGAAGCAGCACTGGGACAGCAGATTATCACTCCATCAGTTTATTAAGACTCATCATTGTCCAGAATCCCTCTGCTAATAAAGAGCACTGAAATGCTAATTTACTGCTTGATTCTCTCCAGCAGGCAAGTGCTCCCCAAGGAGATGAATAAAGAAATGTACTCCTCCCACCCAAGGCCAATCCCAGCAGGAAATCAGGACATTGTTATCTCTCATTCATCAGACTTTATGATCTGGTTTCCTTTGTGGGCAAAACTTTTTCTGTGTGCTAGTGTGTGCGCTCGTTTCATCTGTGCATGTCTGTTGTGTGCATGTACGCACAAAAGGGCACATATGTCAGCTGTTTTCATCTGACCTCTGGCTTTGCACAGCTTGGCCCCAAGACTTCTCAAGTGATATCTGTGAGTTCAACTCATTCTCTTCCAGCAAGCAATAGTGACCATTTTAAGGCAAAGTCCTCTCCCTGCTTGCCTGCTCTAGCGAGCAATGAAATCATATACATAATGTGGACATTTTAAGCATAATTGGTGGCATCTGAGACAGCCCCCACAGAAATGAATGGGTTGGGTTGCATCTCAAGTTTTTATTCCAGGCTCTGTGCAGACACAGGCATTGGTTACACGGGCTTCACACTTTGGCATTTTCTTTGCAACTGCAAGGTGAACCTTACCTATTTAAGCTGAAAGCTGGCACTCTGGACAACAACTGAGCGCTGTGTCCTCACCTTTGGGCTCATTCTTTGCACACCTCCCCAGCAAGCACATCCAGCATTTTGGAAAATGGGGATGTAACGTACGGGATCCTCATCCAGGACACTGGGGAACTAGGTGCAGTTCTCAACTCTGCCACAGACTCTCTGCCTGACCATCCTCAATCTACTTGGTGGCTCTAGTAAAATGGGGACAACATTTCTCTATGTCAGAGAAGGGGGTCAGGGTATAAAATCAATTAAAGATGGTGAGGTGTTCAGATACTACTGATTAGGGCTTCATTAAACAATGATCTTGTCCCTTTACCAATGCACAATTGTTCCCATACCAGATATTCCGAAGCATTCAATCAGTCCAGTGTAAAATGACCAATCATGGCCTTTTAAGTGTCTGTCTCAGGTGGGAGGAAAAGCTGAGTTTTTGTTAGGGAAGAGAGTATAAAAAAACCAGGTTTCTGGGGTCTCTGTGTCTCTGCCATTTACTCACTGACCTTAGCAAGTCACTTATCTTCCCTGAGCTTCACAGACTCCAAGGCCAGAGGAGACCACTGGGGTCAGGCAGCCAGATGTCCTGCATGACACAGGCCCATAATAATTTCTAGAGCAAAACCTTTCAGAAAGGCAGCCAATCTTGACTGTAAAATGATCAATGATGGAGAATGCACCTTGCCCCTTAGTAAAGTGTTCCATTGGCTTAATTACTCTCACTGTTAAAAATTACATCGTATTTCCAGTCAGAATTTGTTTAGCTTCACCTGATAATCATAGACTCTTGGACTTAGGAGGGGTTGCAAGAACCATCGACTCTAACTCCCGGCCAAGATGCAGGATTTGTTTTGTCTAAACCACCCAGGACAATTGATTCTCCAGCCTCTTTTTGAAAACCTCCCTGAAGGGGCTTCCATGACCTCCCTAGACAGCGTCCTACAGCTGAGAAACTTTTCCCAAGATTTAATCTAAACCTGCCCTGCCGTAGTTTGAGCCCATCACCTGTTGTCCTGCCCTCTGTGACAAAAAACAACTTCTGTCTTTTTAATGGCAGCTTTGCGTGTATTTGAAGACCACTATCATCCATAGCCTCCCTTAATCTCCTCCTTTCCAAATCAAGCATACACAGTTCCTTCAACCTTTGCTCACATGGCTGCATTCCATCCCTTGGATCATCTCTGTTGCTCATCTCCAGATCCTTTCGAGTTTCTCCACCTCTGTTCTACACATTGGTGCCCAAAGCTGGACACAGTACTCCATCAGAGGCCCTGCTCAGCGCCTAGCAGAGCAATGTTGTCACCCCGCATTGACTTGCATGCTAGGTCTCTATTAATGTGACTGAAAATTGCATTTGTTTATTCTGCAACAGATTGCTGACATGCTGAGGTTATGATCCACCACAGCTGCCAGATCCTTCTCTGCAGTGCTGCTGCCAAGCCAGTCATTGCATTGTTACACCTACCTCAGCCAAGCTGAAGAGCCTGTTAAATATTTGCCCCCTTGTAGATACTTGCAGACTGCGACCAGTGTTCCCTGTAAACTGAGCACTTGGGTGGCCACCCAAGAGAGATCCAGATACCACCCAGCTGATTAGCAGAGCACCCACCACCACCCACTGTGGGCAGCCTCTGTTTCTATTGGTGAGGCACATCTGCGCATGCCTTAGAACACACAACAAAATTTATTCTGCCCATGGATGGAAAAAAATAGAGGGAACACTATGACCAAGTCACCCCTTCAATCTTTTCTGTTAAGCTAAATAGGTTGAGCTCCTTCAGTCTCGATTACGGTATATTTTCCAGTCTCATGGCCTCTTCTATGAACCCCTTCCAAGTTCACGGTCCAGTTTCCCGGACACAGTACAGGGATATTGAAAGCCATTTTTTTAATCATCTCCATGTTGCTTGCATGGGAAGTTCTTCAGCGCAGTCAAGAATTATTATGGAAAAAAAATAAAAATGCATCAGTGCACAGCCAAGAAAACAAAACTCAGAAGCCCAGACCGCGCACAGGCTGTGTCACTGAGCCATATCTCTGCTTTTATGTGGCAAACACCTGAGCACATCCGCAGTGGGAGTAAACATAATCAAAGGTTATTAGCTAATAAGCACTAATCTCCCATAAACACTCATAGGCTACGGCAGACTCTCTCCAAACACTGGCTGAATGCTAAGAAGAATTTGTTACAGCAAAGTTTGTCTCGCTCTTTTCTCCTTATTCCGCCATAGCTTTAGTTGGTCTTTGCTAGGAAACAGATCCCCGGAGCAGTGCTTCCTGTAAGCTGAGCACTTGGGCAGCGGCCCAGGAGAGATTCAGGCTGCACAATCAGACCCGCCAAGGAGGGCGGCAAATGGGGTAATTGCATAGGAGCCCAGTGGATTTAAGGGGGCCCAGGGCTGCCACTGCCACCATCACTGCTGTAGCCACCCGTGTCCCAGGCCCTGTAGCAGAGAGATATGGCTGCAGGGAGCCCCAGAGTCAGGGGAACCAGAGGTTGTAGCCACATGAGTGAGTGGAGAGGAGAGAGCCATGCTGGGAATGGAGGGGAGCAGGCTGGGAAGAGAAGAAGAGATGGAGCTCTGGGCTTGAGCTGGGAATGGGACTGCAGGGAGCAAGGGCCAAAGGGGCTGAGGAATCAGGTTTGGAAGGGAAAAGAGTGAAGGGGTGGGGCTGAGATAAGCAGGGACTACTGGGAGAAAGGAGCCAAGTGGCAGACGGACAGGACCATGGCGAGGGGAAAGGAGGCCTGGGGGGCATAAAGGAACACTGGGGGGCAGAGCTCTCTCTGCGAGGGCCATGAACAGACCGTGAGCCAAATCTGAAACACCAGATGCTTTTGAACAGGCCCCAAAATCTATTTATTTATTACCATTCTTGTAATATTTAATTACTTATTCTTATCTCTGGAGTTTGGACCTTGGCTACAACTTGAACAAGAAATTTGGACCTTGATGCATCCTCTTCAGGTTGTCTGTTGGAAACATATTGCCAAGGGATTTTGTACCTTAAGCAGAGGCCAGAACGTCTCCCCAGTGCAACAGAAGGGGGAAGCATTTACCCTACCTGTCAGGGCACTCCAAGTTCAAGACACTCCTGGGCACTGCACACTGTGGCAGATTAACGTAAGGGGCAAAAGGAGCCATTGCGCCAGGGCCCTTAGGCTGCATTGTTTAAACAATTTACTTCAATGGAACAAAAGAAATGTGTCATGCCATTCTGAATTTGAAATTTATGTGTGTAATTTTATGATGCATCCTGAGTAATAATAAGCATGGACAGGTTTGAAAGCCTAAATAACAACGTTACACTCATATACTGGGGGAGGGGCGCTTGTGACTGTGTTGTCCCAGGGCCCCACCTGTTCTTAATCTGCCCTGGCTGCATAAGAGGATCTCAGCTGATCGGCCCATGTATGTGATGCTCACACTTTAGAACACCAGACTACACATAAGGGGGCTCAAGGAGCAAATCTGAGAAAAGCAGGGCTGGTGGTGCTGGCTGTGTCTGACACTGAAAAGCAGAGCGGGAAGTAGAGTCAGGAACCCTCCTTGCAGGCTTCCCACTCCTATCATATCCGCGGTGGTGACCCACCTGCTCCTCCTCCGGTGCCTCAGCCTGCCACCCTGCCACACAATGCCATGTTGAGACATGCCAATGCCTTGTTGAGAGCCTCCACAAGCAAGTGTATATTTACATGAGACCAGTTGGCATTATTGCCATGCTGAGATCAACACTCATGAAAGATCTCAGGTCATTTTCTGCAACCGGTGCATCTTAGCCCAAATGTCCAAAGCCAAATTCCAACTCCACTGTGCCACCCTAACATCCTCTCACATGGACTGCTGGACAGACCCAGCTTTTCCCATCACGTGGCTCTGCGCTGCTGCACACCTGCTGCCTCCCATGCATTAGCCATTCAGGTTGACAAGCTGTGCGGGGTGCTTTAGGCTGAAAAAGGCACCATACAAAGAAACCAAATCAAAATGCATCATCATTACCCAGCCCACCACTAGCTCAGCCCCTTCATTCCTTTCCACGAGCTCAAGAACACCAGGACAAACTACAATTGTCCATTCCCCCATGCAGGAGGGGCAGCCAAGAGACAGATTTTGACAGTCAGCCCAAGCCAAGAAATCTGAGCGGAGATATTCAAAGACATCTGAGGCTAAATCTATATTAGGGAAATAAGTCAATTTCAGATATGCTATTCTAGCTATGGCGTTTGCGCAGCTAGAATTGACATACCGGAATCAACTTATTTCCCGAGTGAACACATAGCCTCAATACTCTCATGTTGACCTCCTGTACGCCACGCACAGTGGTCATCTGCCAACCCCAGAGAGATCGACTTTGCTGTGTCTTCACCAGATGCGCAAAATCAAACTCCAGAAGATCGCCTCTGACTGGGTCAATCTTCCACTTACTAAAGACAAGCCCTAAGGGATTTGTACACACAATGGAATTTCACTCCAGAGCGTCTAATCTCAGTCTCTTCCACTCAGTCCACGTCATCTTGGGCAACTTATTTAACATCTGAGAGTAAAAATTACCCATCTTGGTTAAAAAAACAAAACAAAACAAAACAAACAAGCAGTTCTGTAGCACCTTGAAGACTAACAAATGTATTTACTAGGTAATGAGCTTCCAGCGGTAAGACCCACTTTTTCAGATCTTAACCATCTTGGTTAAGCACTCTAAGATCTACATATGTAAATAAGAATCTATGCTTTATGTGGTGGCAGATCAGAACATTATTTAAGCACATGCCCAAATTTAAGCATGCCTGTAATTCCACTGTGTTCAAATGGTCTCCTGCTTAAAATTAGGTATCTTGCTGAACCGGGACCTATCCTATGAAACCCTGCCATAGTTGAGGGGTGTGGTAGGTAGTGAGTTAGCCTTTTACCCCTGGACAGCAAGAAGAGCAGGGAGAAAAATTACTCTCTGCAGCATTTGATGTCGGACAAGGAACAACGGGTTTAAATTGCAACATGGGATGTTTAGATTGGACATTAGAAAAAGCTTCATAGCCATCAGGACGGTTAAGCACTGGAATAAATTGCCTAGGGAGGTTGCTGAATCTCCATCGCTGGAGATATTTAAGATCAAGTTAGACAAACACCTGCTGGGGATATTCTAGATGGTGCTTGGTCCTGTTGTAAGTGCAGGGGACTGGACTTGGCCTCTCGAGCTCCTCTCCAGTTCTAGTATTCTGTGATTCTATGAAAATGCTGACTTAGTCCATTAGTGAAAGTGTTTTGCAAATGTACTAATCCTGTTTGTCCAGAGGCGACTGATATGGGAATTACAGAGGGGGTACTGGCCACATGCCCCTGCCCCGCCCCACACCATTTCTGCTCCTCCCATGCTCCACCCCTTCCCTGTCCGTGCCCCTCCCACCCCTGCTCTGCCCATGCCCCACCCTCCCTACACCCCTGCTCCGGCGCTGCTCACCACTTCCATTGCATGCTGGGCAGTTCCCCTCCCTCTCCCCAGCAGTACAGCCCAGGGGTAGGATGAGCTGGGAAGCTGCACAGGTCTCATGCCGCGCCACTCTGGGCGAGGGCCCTGCACGCATCAGAAGTGGCCTTGTGCGGCACTGATGGAGAGTGTGGGGTGGAGGTGGTGATGCTGGGGGTGCATGTGTCTCCCTGTGAGCCCCCAGCACATTGCCTATGTGTCTGTCCCTCCAGCACACACCATATTCGTATGTAACCCCAGAGGCACTAAGAACAACTGACCAGGAAGACTGAAGTCTCTGCTCTATAGCCTTGGCTGAGCGGCAGCTGGCTTTTAGCTCACGTGGTAGAGCACAGGGCTTGAGCCCCTAAGGTTGTAGGTTCATTCTCTCCTGCCGGCAACCTGGGTGCGTCGGCCTTACCCACAGAAACTCCGGTACCTTTCTCTTTCCAAGGAAACGCACTAATGCCACTGAAGAGTGACTCCAGTGCCATTTGCCAGCATTAGCTTGTGCCCAACTGACAAACCCCTTCCCACACATTACAAGACAGCAGAGATTTGTCATGACTGCAGAGAAGCCAGGCACCCCTGCTTTTGATTTCCGATCACAGTTCTCCATTTCTCCACCAAGAACACAGAAACTGATTAGTCATGTAGCACATATTGATTTAGCAGGCTTCATTTTAAAAATTATGTTTCCCAATATTGTTCTTTTTTATTATTATTATTACTGAAGCAAATTGTAACGTGCTGAACTGGAAATGGGTTAACTCCTTCCTAGCTCTGCTTTCATCACTCATTTTCTCACTGATGGAACAAAAGCCATAAACTGAGAACAGTTTACTCCAAATATCAGAAATACGAGAAAAACTCAATGAAAAAGGTGCCCAAGTCAGAGATACTTCCCTCCTCACACCACTCTGTCCCCTTTAATTCCTTCCATCCCTATCCCTACACCTCTCACACGTTTTGTATTCAGAGTATTTATTCATTGGGAATTTACTGCCACTGGAGGGTGGGGAGGATTTAGACCAGTTGTCATGAAACTCATGCATGCTCTCCAGTCACATGACAGAGACGATGTGGCCCAGGAAGTGGTGGTAGCCTCAACCACACAAATGTGGGTCTGAGAGGACACCCGCCTGCTGCTCCAAAGAGACTCTGTGGCGGACTGAGAGGAAGTGGGGTAGATTGCAGAAGGAAGTCCCAGGTGACCCAGAACAAGAGGAGTGGTAAATAATAAAGAGTCTGAGTCTGGCTCAAGGGCACTCTAGATCACTTGTTTGCTTGCTTCCAATTTACCACTATAGAGTAAAAGCTTCATTTTCCAACTTGTTGGGGGGCTGCGGAGCACTGGTTAGTTAACAAGAGTTATACCTACAATTGGAATACCAATTTTCAAAGAATCAGAATACAGTAAATTAGTATAATACACTCAGGTGCTCACCAATCCAGTAGCAGGACTGCCCTGCAGGGTAGTTGATTTCTTGAAGAACTAAGGTATTGTGACAAAGTCAGTCTTGCTCCTGGGCTCCAGGACTCTATTCAGTTCACTGGTCCCATTGTAAGGGCCCAGTTGCCCTAGCTGAGGTGAGAGGTGCTCTGGGGGGAACCCAGCCCCTCCCACTGGTTCCGAATTCTGGCCCAGGGACCCTATGCGGCTGCTGCTGGAGAGGGCTGGCTCCCTTAGCCCATGGGGCATTAGCTTTTCTCCCTGAGCCACTTGCACAGATGATTCCCCCTGATACCTTCTATAGGTTGCAGCAGCAGCAACTCCTCCTTTTTGATCTGCTCCAGCTGGGTGACCAGTTCTTCCCTGCCTAGATTTGAAGCTGGTGTTACTCGGGCTAGGAAGTCCACACGCTCGCTGCTCAAGCTCCTCCCTCCCCAACTCTGGTGTTCCTGATATTCTTCTCTGCTCCTCTCAGACTTTCTCTCTTCTGCTACTCCAGTCTCCTCACCTCTCTCCATTTGCCTCTCACATTCTTTGTCCTCCTCGCTCTGCTGGGGAAAGGGATTTAAAGGTAGGTTTGAATGCTGGCCCTAACTGATTTAGGACGGCCTCCTCCCCAGTTGCTCCCACTCTGTCTGACTGCCAACTCAAAACAACTCTGTTTTTTCTTCCTGTATTTTCTCCCCTGGCCTTAACCTGCCACAGTATCTGCAGGTAAAGTTTTCTGTACAGTTGATTATCTTAGACACTACATACTGCTATGAGCAGTTGTGTGAGTGATGTACACCCAGATCACTAAAAATACACTTAACATTAAAACGATATTGATCATAATTTAATCTTTGATGATTCAGAAGGGACTTGATGATCTTGCAGTGTTTTCAGGTCATCGTTATCAATATCAATTATCACTGTAACTGTAGAAGGTGGAAGAGATTGGGCTGAATCTGTAATGATCCTATGACACACCCTAGAAGCTGCTTTTTGGAATAAATCTATGATACCAGCTTGTTTATTTGTCTTCTGCCTCTTTCACTAAGAGCAGAATGTGGAATATGCAATCTCATAACTCCTGGGCAGTATACTAGTCTGAGGGCACACCTACACTTACCGGTAGATCAGCCAGGTCGGGGTTGATCTTCCAGGGCTGATTTTACAAGCCTAGTGGGGATATGTGAAATCAAACTATTAGGAGTCAAACCCCTGTATTCCTCATTCTTCCAAGGAGTAAGAGGTCAATGGGAGAATTTCTCCCATCAATTTTCCTCAGTGAGAACAACCAGATAAGTCGATCATAGATATGGCAATTCTAGCTATACAATTGCCATAGCTGGAATTGTGTATGTAGGGTCAACTTTAAGATCTAGGGTATACCTGGCCTGTATTACTAGACTGAAGATTTGTCTTGGGAGACACCAGCAATGATGGCTAATAGAGCTTTTTACTCTACATTTAATAGGGCCAAATGTGAAGGTCTACATCAAGAAACAAATAATGTCAGCCATACATACAGGATGCGGGACTATGTCCAAGGCAGCAGTGACTCTGAAAAGGATTTGGGGGAAAATCCCCTGAACATGAGCTCCCAGTGTGACTGTCTCCCAAAGAGCTAATATGGTCCCTAGTCAGCGGGGAGCTCTTGAGTAAGAGCAGAGAGATTATTTTACCTGTGTACCTGGCACTGGTGTGACCTCATAACATAAGAACAAGGAGGTCACCGAATGAAATTAAGGGGTAGCAGGTTTAACACTAACTCCTCCATGAAGCCTCTGGAGGTTCCATGCCAGTCCCAAGTCTGGCTTAAGGAGGAGGATTGGTCAGATGGGTGATGATGTGCTGGTCGTAAAACAACAATATGAATGAAATCTGATGCCAGTAAGACTAGGTGACAAAAGACGACAGCTCGGACATCGCCCAGATAAACACAATCTGTGATATCAATCAAGAGATAGGGGTTGGGTCAATACGTTGGCTGCCTTGCAGAGGGCATTTGACAGTATAGCTCAGAAAGGGACTTGGGCCGTGTTGGAGTCGTGTGGAATGGATAGCAGACTGTTGTTGAAGGCAGTCAACCACAATGTGGAGGCAGCAGTGAGAACATGCAGAGAGTCACAGAATTATAGAATCCTAGGGCTGGAAGGGACCTTAGGAGGTCATCTAGCCCAGTCCCCTGCTTCAAGCAGGACCAACCCCCACTAAGTCATCCCAGCCAGGACCTTGTCAAGCTGGAACATAGAAACCTCTAGGGATGGAGATTCCACCACCTAGGTAAGTAGAGCATTGTTTCACCACCCTCCTGGTGAAATAGTTTTTCCTAATATCCAACCTACACATCTCCCTCTGTAACTTCAGACCATGGCTCCTTGTTCTGCCATCTATCACTACTGAGAACAGCCTCTCTCCATCCTCTTTAGAGCCACCCTTCAGGAAGTTGAAGGCTGCTATCAAATCATCCCTCACTCTTCTTCAAACTAAATAAACCCAAGTCCCTCAGCCTTTCCTCATCGGTCATGTGTTCCAGCGCCCTAATCATTTTCATTGCTCTCCACTTAACCCACTCCAATGCATCCACATCCTTTCTATACTGGGGGGCCCAGAACTGGACGCAATACACTAGATGTAGCCTCACCAGTGCCAAATGGGGGGAATAATAACTTCTCTAGATCTGCTGGAAATGCTTCTCCTAATGCACCCCAATATGCCATTAGCCTTCTTGGCTACAAGGGCACACTGTTGACTCATATGCAGGCTCTCATCCACTGTAATCCCCAGGTCCTTTTCTGCTGCATTGCTACTTAGTCAGTCGGCACCCAGCCTATAACAATGGTTGGGATCCTTGTTGAACCTCATCAGATTTCTTTTGGCCAAATCCTCCAATTTATCTAGGTCATGCAGGACCCTATCCCTACTTTTCAATATATCTGTCTCTCCCTCTAGCTTATTGCCATCCATGAATTTGCTGACGATACAATCCATCATCTCATCCAGGCCATTTATAAAGATGTTGAACCGATCCTTGGGGCACCCCACTTGAAACTGACAGCCAACCAGACATTGAGCCATTGATGATTTCCTGTTGCAGTCCATGTATCCAATCCATACTTCTTTAACTTATGGGGAAAGATGTTATGGGAGACTGTATGAGTAGCTTTGCTGAAGTCAAGGTATATCACATCCATTGACTTCCCCATGTCCACAAAGCCAGCTACCTCATCATAGAAGCTAATCAGATTGGTCAAGCATGACCTGCCCTTGGTGAATCCATTCCGACTACTCTTGATCACTTTCCACTCTTCCAAGTGCTTCAAAATGGATTCCTCGAAGATCTCTTCCATGATTTTTCCAGGGACTGAGGAAAGGCTGACTGGTCTATAGTCCCCTGGATTGTCCTTCTTTCCTTTTTTAAACATGGGCACTACATTTGCATTTTTCCAGTCATGCGGGACCTCT